>NC_134278.1:55734420-57089420 GCF_949628215.1 Phalacrocorax aristotelis
GCATGCTACATTATTTTCAAATAAGATTTTATGTGACTCTTACTATATAAAGCTGGAGAAATATTCTCATACACATGAAACACATCTGCACTGAGGAATTACACCAATTTAAATCAATTTACAAGCTATGCAGTGAAGGTCAAACTACGAGGCAGAAGATTCAGATTTTGATTTGGGTCTTGCTCCTGGTTCAGTGACTGACCTCAAACACATTCCCTAGCATTTGTTTTTAACACTGCCTTGCACTGAGACTTCGCTGGCTCTACTTTCCTTTGTCCTCTACCATCTTCTATTGCTTCTACCAGCTTCTATTGCTTCTATCCCTCACATCTCTTGCTCGCTTAAACACGACCTCTGGAATATTGTCTGCTCCAAGCTGGATACAGACAAACAGCCCCAGTATCTCCTAACGTTCACCTAACCCCTGTTCGCATGGGTGAAGAACACATATAGTCAGGTCTATGGTCTGCAAACCTTCCTTCAAATGGTGCCTTCTTCTGGCCAGGTGTCATGGTTTAACCCCAGCCAGCAACTCAGCCCCACACAGCTGCTCACTTGCTCCCCTCTGGGAGGATGGGGAAGTGAATCAGAACAGTGAAAGTAAGAAAACTCATGGGTTGAGATAAAGACAGTTTAAGAGGTAAAGCAAAAGCCACTCACACAAGCAAAGCAAAACAAGGAATTTATCCACTCCTTCCCATGGGCAGGCAGGTGTTCAGCCATCTCCAGGAAAGCTGGGCTCCATCACATGTAATGGTTACTTGAGAAGACAAACACCATCACTCTGAATGTCCCCCCCCTTCTTCTTCCCCCAGATCTATACGCTGAGCATGACATCACATGGTGTGGGATACCCCTTGGGTCAGTTGGGGTCAGCTGTCCCGGCTGTGCCCCCTCCCAGCTCCTTGCGCACCCCCAGCCTGCTCGCTGGTGGGGTGGGGTGAGGGGCAGAAGAGGCCTTGGCTCTGTGTAAGCGCTGCTCGGCAGTAACAAAAATATCCCTGTGTTATCAACACTGTTTCCATACAAATCCAAAACACAGCCCCATACTAGCTGCTGTGAAGAAAATTAACTCTATCCCAACCAAAATCAGCACACCAAGTAAGGACCATAATCAGTTTTAGTACCTAGACATGCAAAGATGGTTCAAGTAAAAAAAACGTAACGTGATGCAGGCAGACAATGAAGCCTTAGGATACAACCCTGTCTAATCAATCTATTTTGAATTGCCAGTATGAGACGTGTTTTGGACTGCACAGTTTTGCACACAGAGGATGTGCTCTGATCTTTTAAGCCTCGTCCTCTAGTTAAGCTAGGTTTTCACACCGACAGCAGAGCTATTGTGTGCATGACATTTACTGCTGGAAATGGATGCTGTGTCTTGGCAATGAATGGAAAGTTTGAGCACTAGCAATGAAAAGATATCTTCACAGTGTTCCTTGGTTTCTTGTTAGTCATTCAACATAGAGGAATTCAGCACAGAGGAAACATGCTGGGTGAATGTCAGTGTTCCCAGCTCTGGCTGAAGAAAGAAAAACTCTGCTAAAAAACAGAGTATGGGCACTGAGCATGACAGGGTCCAGATTTTCAGTGCACACCAATGAAAACCTTCCTGACAGCAAAGTCCCAGCAACCCAGATGGGGTTTATTTAGGAAACATACGGTTTTCTGCATAGGAGAGTGAGTTGGGATGCTTGTTTTCAGGTTGTGTGGAAAAATCTAATTGCTCTGAGAGATTTGTATTTAGATGCAGCTTTGTATCCTGCAGGAAGAAGACATAGCCAACAGGATAGAAAGCAGAGTGTCATCCGGACCAGAAGTTCCCTGGCTTTTTTTAACCTCACTTGAGGGTGGTGTCCATGGTCTATGTCTGAGTGGTTCCCAAGGAGCCAACATAGGCTCTTTGTGCAGGCACAGCTCTAAGGCATTGCATTCACTTACTATTTCACCAGGTTTTGTATCACTTACAGACTTCACCAGAAAATGTTTTTCTGTCTGTCTTGATCAATATCCTCTGCAGAGAGACAGCAAAGCCTTTCCCAGCTGAAACACCATGCAACCTTTAAAAAAGTGATTCACAGACCACTTGGCATCCCAAATGCTGTGTTTGTGCCCGGACACTGTGCACACAGCCCGACACCACGAGGGGACCAGAGCCAACTCCAAACTCTGCCTGCCGCCGACTCCCTCATGATCTGACAAGTGCATAGGGGTCCACAGCTCTTTTCTTTGCAGTGGCTTTGTAGGTAGGTAGATAACCCTCTGAGGATACACAGGACATGAATAAGCTGTAGAACACAAGCCATTTAAAACCAGCCTGGATTACTCACAAAAGCATGCAATACGCTGGATTTCTAATCTAGAATTTGTACCTCTTTCAAGCCAGAGGCCAAATAAAAAGAAAGAGCTTGGCCAAAGCACAAGAAGGCTGTTGTAATCTCCCTGTCCTTAGCTATGCAGTGAGGATGACACTCTTCTGACTGATGTGTTGAGTAATGATCTTTTGTGTATCATTCTTTGTACAATTAGATTGAAAGCTGCTGCCTAAAAGACATATTGAGCATTTTTGCCCTGTATTTTCTCATTTTCTTCACATTGAAAAATAGAGAATATAACCAGCCAGGTAAGGTGACACTCAAAAGTTTTGCTCTTTTTGCAGTACCATCCATTATAAATGTTACTTACAGCATCTATTTAACTTTATCCTGGCTGTCAATGTAGATTAAAAAGAATTCACATTTTAGGTGTTTGTGGATTCTACAAAAAAAAATTATTTGGCTATAGGAAAATAATAAAAAATATCTAAAACCTGTTTCCTGCATGGTTTCAAGAAATCAGGGAAGGAGAGAGAAGGATTGAGTGATTTTTTTTTTTTTTTGCAGCTCTTAGAGGACTGAACTTAAGCAGAGGCTATCAAGGATTTGACTTCCAGAAATTTTTACTGTATTTCTTTTAGGAAAGAGGAAAAGCTTCTTTCTTTCTTCTACGTCATTATTACAGTTTATCATTACATATGAGCTTTTTGTCAGACAAAATCTTTCTGGTAAATCATGATAAGGTGTGGCTTTGGCTCTTGAAATATAATTTTTGAATATTTAAAATTTTTCATCACATTTTTACTTAGCAGATTATAGTGGTCAATGAACAATGTGTTTACTACACAATGTAATTTTAAAACATGCACAAAACCACTACTGTGCACAAGTGTTTCTGTGGAAGAGTTAAAGCTGTAGTAATTTGGCACCAGAGCAACAGACTGTGAGGCGCTTGGCAAATCTTTATATTAGAAAGCAAGAAAATGTGGTTATCTGGAAGAAGTAATTTAGGATGGATAAAATATTTACACAAGCCCAAATCTAATTAAGTTTCTTGCCTCATGAAGGACGTTTACACCGGCACTAGTATACTAAAAACCACAAAGGATGCACATGAACATAAAAGCAGACAAATGCGTTTACAAATCAGGTTCCAGGTCACTGAACAAAAGATGTTGCCATTGACACATAGTCACTGGTCTATAAAGAGAGGTGTGTATAACCTTAGACTGATTTTCAGCAGACAGATGACATTACTTTGCAAAACCCACCTTATCACAAGACCTTATGTCAACATTGCCCTGTCCGTAAAGTAACACCTACTTAATAGGTAACAGATTCCAGACCTGATGTTTTTTTTACCCTTACAACTCTCCAGAGGACACACAGGAATATTAACGGGAAGCCGGCACCACTGCCATTTTGGATGGTGCACGTCTATTCACTTAGCTATCCATCAAGTGCAGCATGAATAGGCAACTGCAGTGCAGCTCCCCAGGACACTACGCTACAGAGGGGGAAAGAGACCCATCAGAGAAAATTACATCAGCATAAACAGCGCATAAACAATAGAGCCAGCAAAGCCCAGTTTACCTGCCTTTATACTGTCATGATGCTATTTGATGGAAACCAGCTGCTCTGGTCATGTTCTTCACACTCTACCCAGACATGCCACCAGAATATACGGGCAAGACCCAAGTGTCTGATGATCTTATGATTTATTTGTTTTCACTGAATTTCATATACTATGTAGATTGACATCCTTGCAATTAAAACAAAGAATCAATATCAACAAATCTCTCAGAAATTTACATGCAATGTAAACTGATTTCCACAAGCTACATCAGCACTGCCAGTACAGTATTAGGCCCAGTAAAATAAGATTTTTTAAAATGCATCTGCTTGTTTCACAGTCTGAATACATGCCTAATGACACTCCATCTCCAGTTATTCAGAAACTTACTGTCAAATATAAATTATCTTTGCTTGCTTTAGCAGAGGAATCACCACATATATCCCAAATCAACAAATTATCAGGTAATTCGTAATGATGGGTTATCAAGTAACCGATAGAAAGTGTTGCATGCATAGGACTAGATTAAGCTTAGAGAAGAGAGGCTTGATTGTCCCACCCCCATTCCTAGATTGGTACTATTAGTGTTCCTATTAGTACCTCGCATCAGAGCGATAGGATTTTTTATTCCTGGGAGAAATAAATCAAGATCAGTTTAGATGTGCACTTGTTCTCAGGTGATCCCTGGGTCTCCAAACAGATAACCTGTTCCTTGAGCTGCCCAGTGTGCCAAGAAGCCTGGCTCCACAGGGGCTTGCCTGGCAGAGTCCCTGGCCCCGAAGCTTCCCCATGGCTGCCTCCCAGGGCTCACCTGTCAGGGGACAGTTGCCCCCTGTCCTGCCCGGGGATCCCCCGGAGCTGGGGTGGCCTGGCCGCACGTTGGGTTGGCAGGCAGTGAGCTACTTCACGTGTGAAGTCACCTCTGAGCGAGGCTGACTCCCCATTTGCTTCTTTGCCAAACTTGCAAACAAAATGTGTATCTTGCTGCAGAAAGACTTGATTCCAGTACATCAAGTGGTCTCTTGCTGGAGAATCCTGCCAGAAAGCACACAAACACTGCTCCTGCCACCTGGCAGAAAACCACTGTGAAGCAGCAAGGTGTCCAAGCAAAAGAGGTACAAGCTTTACCCTCAGTGCAGCAGGCTGTTTGATGGGAGCCGTACTCCTCCTGTGCCAGGAAATGCCTGGGAACATTGTCCTTTCCTCCTGAGACAGCACAGCTGCACCTTGTCTTCCGAACCGGATGCAGTCTGGCTCAAAAAGTGATTATCACAGTAAATTTTCCCAGGAGGAAGGGCATTTTTAAATTTATAGTGAGATAGCAAAACATACAAACAGAAAAGATTTTATACAAACACATTTTTAATTATTTTTCTAGAGCACGAACAAAAGCTGTTGTACTTGGCAATGAATGTAACAGTTACTGGTGTTGTTCAACTCTTTACCCTTAAATAACATTCATAAATTAATTAGCTGTATTGTTTTATCTGTCTGCTCCATGATGCTTCTGCAGGAAAAGCAACCACAGGTATGTGCACCTCCCATATTTGCACAGTGTAAAAATCATCACTAGAAAAGAAACAGGAAAACCCACCCCTTTGATTTTTGCACAGCCTAATGCATCCCCCAAAATAAGACCACTAAATAACACCTTCTTGTCATTTTATCTTTTACTTCTAGGGTCAGGTTCATAGCACTTTCTGTACAGGAATCAGTGAAGAGTCCCAGCTGCAGAAAGTGCACTGGATCCAGCAGCAGGCAGTAGTTGCAGTCTGCTCAGTACTGGTAAGTCTTTATAGGTCCCATCTAGGAAAAGCCACACAGGAATCCCAGGAGAAATGCATAGTTTTCAGTGGGCTACTGATACCTTCCACCAGTAGCTTTCTGGTTTTCTTGCCCCTCTTCTCTATTTTACATCATTCCTCCTAGTACTGAAACAACCCCAGGCTTGGGATCTAAACCCAGGGACTTCTGTGAAAGTTTTTACCCAGATCTGCATATAAACCTTGTGAAACAAACCCAGGGATCTAAACTAGCCCAAAAGATACTTAACAAACCAGGCTTCTCTGGAGAGTTGCTCCTTCTTCAAACAATTTATGGCTTTGCCTACAGATCACAAAAATATATAATGGATCAAGAAGATAAATGCAACTATAAAGACAGCAAGGCTGTACTTTTAAATCCTATTCTAAAATGTCCTACATACAAAACTAGTCACTGTAATCCCTACATAAAGTATTCACTAGTTTTATAGACTGTTGTAGAAATGCTAGAAAACATTTTGCATATTAAACAGTGTTAAACTTTTCACTTTTTGTCCTATAGCTATTACTTTAGAGTTTTGCATACTGAGTCTTTTCTTTAAAATTGTTCTGTGCAAGCTGCAGACAAACCTATAATATCCACACAGTGGAACTAAAGCACAGTTAAAATCATGGAGCTGTATTCTGCACACACTTATTCTACTGTAAATCCCAGGTAACTCTGCTGACCTCACTGGATTTAAACTGGATTTGTAATGAAACACAGAAATTGTCCTGTACTTCCACTGATTAAGCTTCAAAGTCATTTACTTGTGACCTTTTCTGAGCACAAAAGTGTTTTAGACAGTGTTACATAAGTGTCTTGCTAGCTACAATACGTGACTTTAGTTAAAAACTAATGATGGCAACAATTACCATGTCTCCTTCTTCAGTCCTTTTTAATATTGCTGGAAGCAAAAAAGAGATCTCATTTTTTGAAAGCCTTACAATGTTATCTTGGTTTCTGTTCCTGTTCTCTAGCTAAGAATCACAAAAGGTACATCTAGAAGAAACTTACTGAGTGACGTAGTTCGTCCCCCTGCAAAATATAATGATTGCTCTTTATTTAACATTATTTTTTCCAGTACCCTCTCAAATGTTCCAAACAATACAGCTTCTAGCACTTCTCAGGAAGCTAGCCTACATTCTTGCTGTGATCTCAGGCAGAGCGAGTATGCTGACCTTGGGAGTGTGAAATAACAGCCTAGTCCAGAGTACTCTCTGACATGCTTGGAAAAAAATGGAATAAAAAAAAATCCCAGACCCTAAACCAAGACCAGGCCCTTGACATGTACCTGAGGCAATACTACCAAACACCTCAGGGATTTTATCGCTTTGCACTACCCCAACTGTTTTTCCTCTGGAAAGCACTCTCCACAGCCTCTGCCATGGAACAATGCGTCACTCTCACAGCTTTACCTGGTGATGTTAGAGCCCAACAAAACGTTCCCAACACAAAAGACAGCTCCTGAAACCTGGCTTATTTTTGACACTGGGAGCAGTTCTGATGTGCAGGTTTGCAGCATCAGTGTAACGGCGCTGGTCTAGTGCATTCAAACAGAAGCAGCATAGCATCAGGTTTGCAAGACAGATATAAAGAGTGGAGACAAGAAAGATCATGAATTCATAGGTGTAAACACATACTGTACACTCCAATTCTTTTGTTCTCTTTCTGGTCAGTTATTGGTAGCAATTTTCGAATCTGCATGGAACATATTTTGAAGTTAGGAAGTTGCTTTGGCTACATGGAAAAGGATTACTACCTGCGTTGCACTTCTATTTATCCTGCTGATTAAGCTTGACTCACCAAAGTAATAGCAACAGAGCTCTTCCATCAAAAGGTAGTTCTTTTTGATTAAATATAGCATTAACTGTATTTAATAAGTGTAAAAATCTAGGTATTCTTGCAGGACAGCTGTAGTTTTCCATCTTAAAAAAACCCAATTATGTTTTATGGCACTTACTTGCAACCTGCTGCACCTGTGTAGTTGTTTAGTCTATTAGTCCTTATTTTATTTTCACATTTTGAAAGTTTAAAATTTGAAAATATGAATTTCACATATTCACATTTACATTTTGCACATACTTTGGCTAGATGTAAATGATGACAGAGTGGGGTATCTGACCCTATCTACTGTAGCATCTACAAACCCGCTGGTTTCTGATACAGAACTACTTCGGTTTCCTCCCCATAAAATTTTGCAGGACGTTGTACAATTGTATTAAAGCCTTATCATTACCCATACTGCATTTACAGAATCACAGAACGTGACACTGTGCCCTCATCAGAAAAGTAGGCTGACACATGTTTGGAGGTAGTTAAGCAAAGCCTGTTTAAAGTCTGTGAAGTTCAGCGTCAGTTCATAAAAAGCCAGGAACTGACCTTAAAAACTCATGTCTCAATATTTTTATCTTCTGCTGAGTGAGACTAAGGCTGGTTTTAGTGAGCTAGCATACAGCTCTGGCTCAAGGAAGAGAATGTGTGGGTAGGAACAAATCCATTTTTTTATCTAGCAATGGCCAGGCAGAGTCTGTACTGCACACTTCAGCCCCGATTCCCCCATTAGGAATATGATCTGGACACCCTCACGCCTGCTGGTGGGAGGACCCAGGGTGCATTGGGGCGTAGAGCAGGGTCTTGGCGGGTGCCCAGGTTGAACCTCAGCAGGGAGCTGGCAGGCTCGCTTTGGGACCCGCGGTTTAGATACCACCTTGACGTGCCTCTTCCAGGCAGTGCAACTGAGGCCCTTCCCCAAAGACTCCCCCCACCCTCACTATCCTTTTTCTGCCCGAAACGGCTGGGAATAGCAGTACACAGGTGAGGAACAAGTCACCTCATAAACCTTCTCTTGCAAAGATTAGGCTTCCTGTTAATCCACCGCTAGTTAAAACACTTTTTGTGCAATGTATCTCACATTGCCAACTGGAATAAAACTGCAGTTGGGATACATTGCTTTATAATCTATTCTATTTTAAAACACAGGCAAATAAAAAACACGGAACTTACAAAGCCTTACAAACTTCATTTGAAAAGCACATAAACTATGCCTCCCTTCTGTGAAATTAAGTGCTAAAGCTCACAGCAAACTGAGAAGACCATTGGAAAGGACTAGGTCAAGTAAAGATGCATTTTTAACAGTGATAAAAATTAGGATGGAAAGCCAATAAGGCAAATCTGCATATGCATTGGGAGGACAGACTGTGGCAACTACACTGTTGGGGTCAGAGGAAGCAGCAGGTCTTTTCTCCCCAGCAGTTGCTACTACAGACAAGCAGGCAGAAGGACAGAGTGATAGATTAGGTAAGGTAACACTTCTTGAGTACTCCAGCATCTTTATTTTTCTAGGTAACTTTATGTTTTAACCAAAGAGAAGAGCATCATTCAGATTGTAGTGGCACAGAAAGAAACCCACTTGCAACTTCACCAACAGCTACTGTGTAAAAAGCCTCATCTTCATTTACACTGAGGTAAGTCAGAAGAAGGCAGAAGATTTTATATGAACGAGGACTTCCCCCAAAGCACACAATTATACATTGCTCTAGAAATTATTTGGTTATTTGCTATGAACATGAGCATGTTGCCTTTGCCTTTACATGTATTTTTCCATAAATACTGGCATATTTATGCATCAGCAGGACCATTATGCTGTGAAAAGACCCATTTCTCCGATGTTACCTTGCAATTATACAGACTGTCTTCCTGTCTATCGGGCTGATAGAGAGCTAGCATTATTTACAAGTAATGTTCTTTTAAGTCTAGATGATTCTTAAATAAAGACAAAGGTTTTTTTTAATGATTGTAAGCCTATAGGGAAATAAATGGCCTTTTCGAAAAGAACTCAAAATGTGGCACTTGATTAATGACAGGGTGGTCAAGTGTCACTTACCAGCCTCTGATAATAATATTCAAGCCATTTTGGTCTTTTTCCATTATGAAATAAAATCATGCTACTACAAGCCCATGTGCATTACATACTGTGTGTTTCTACCCCTTCACCTCAGCATTTGCTTTTACCAAGCTATTTATTTTGATCTTGGCATTTATACACCGCAGGAAAATATTAACCCATGGACTATCCTTTTTCACAGCTCTGAGATCCTAATTAAACATGGAATTAATTATCTCTGCCTTAATAGCCTTGATTAATTCCAACAAGTTAACCTTTTTCTCCTTTCCATGTCCAATACAGGGAAATTTTTTGGGTGCTTGTTTACCTCATTAAAACCGCTCCCCCCGAACAATGCCTCCAAGCGATGGCTCTCCCATAGCTTGGGGAAAGAGGGACTGGCTGCCTCCATGGCAGCATTCCTGGCTTTTGCAAATAGCTCTGCAAGATCTCCAAATACAGGAGCTTGGGCCGAACAGAAAATAGACTGAAGAAAGATGCCTCCCACCTCATCACCTGGCTTCACAGTTACTTCCTCAAGTCCTGGCCGTGTGAGCCAAAAGCTCCCTGACATACAAGAAGCAAGCAGAGCTTAGGAAACATAAATGGCAGATTCTTCCAGCCAAAACACAATGTATTGCTTGAATACCAGTGGAAGAATTGTGCCTCACCTGTGGCAGGCTGGAAGTAAAGGAAATACCCGCAACCATTCTCCTGCTCATGAGTTAAGAAATTAAAGAGTGGAACTGGGCCTTTGTGGTCTCCATTTAACAGTTTACAAATGAAGAGATTTCTTTAGCTCATCTGACAGCCTGCTTACCATGACACGACCAAATTACTCCATTTCAATTAGGTATTATTATTATTCTGCGTCTATTACAAAACCACTTAGAGGCTTCAGCTGCACTTGATGCCTGATCATATAGGAACTATAAGTACAAGCAAATAAACCTCGTCTTTGCTGAGAAGTGATGTTGCTTTAAGTCAGGGTCTGTCTACAGTAAGTTAGTGTGCAGTGGCTAGAGTGTGAATTTACAGCCCGCAAGCTAGTCTGCATTAGGCTTTTGCGTGGTCACTCGTGAAAGCAGAGTAAGTCACTGTAATATTTATTGTATACTAAGGACACCCATAAAGAATATAGTACAAAACAGCTAATGAACTATATTTTCACATCCTGGCTATGTATGCACTAATTCCTTCCATGCATCAATGCACAAGCTAAATTAGAAACCCTATGAATTGGTGCAACCCATGTTTCCTTTTGTGCTTCAGCAAAATTAAACCAGAAGAGCTAATAGGTTAAGGTAGGAACAGGAGAGGAGGGAACAGTATTCCAGCAATCCGTATGAGGATCCGTGCTCAGGTCTTCTCCAACCCAGCTTCTCAGTCCTGCTGTCCTCTGCATTAAAGCACAGTGCCCTGCACCGTGGCTCTGATGTCCAGCCCTTGGTTTGGTCACCCACTTTCCTACTTCTCCAGGGCTCACTGTAGCCCAGTGACGGCCCCAGCTGCGGACCAGCAGAGCAGCCTGTTTCCTGCGTGCCTCCTGACTTTCCCCTGAACTGCCCCACGATGATCGCAGTTAGACAAATAAAGGAATTTCCAGTTTAGCGAACTTAATTATCTTTGATTTAAATCTTGTCAAATGCTCTTTCCTCCCGGTGTAACTAATGGGAAATTCCAGGAAGTCATTAGTTAAGCCTGAGGAAAGTCTGAGTGGACATTTGGCCTGGCTGGAGACACAGATAGAGTGACCAGGCAGGACAGTCCTGGAAAACATTGCCATGTTTGAGCATCCTGCTCAAAGTTTTCAGAACACTATTTTGTCCCAGATTTTAATTCAGGATATGCAATTTTTCCCTGTGTCCCCAAGCCACGGCCATGGGATCTCACTGGTTCCTGGCCCTGTGGGAGGAAGATGGGATGGGTACCCCGGGCTGAGATGCAGAACCCCCATGCGGGTGTTACGTATCACTTGGCCTCCAGTCTGGAATGTGTGCCCCTCCTGATGCCGGTGCAAGGCCATGTGGCCTGATGCGGTAAGCATGGCCCTCATGGCATCTGCTTTGCTACCCAGGCTTAAAAGCAGGGAATAAAAGGATAATAAAAGCCCTGCAAGTTTTGCAGAGGAGAATGTTTCTGTCACCCTGTGTCTGCATAAGCTCAGCCTCTTGGCTGGAGCCTGTGGAGTAGTGCCAGCAGGAATACCGATGCAGCGTTACTCATCCTCACCATCTCATCTCTAGCAATGCTGCTCACTAGAGGTGTGTTTCTTTCATATGTGTAAAATAAGTTTCCAAAACAAAGGATCTAAATACACATTACTGTTCTTATTTGGATACTGTCCAGATGAACTTAACAAAAGCTTTTTAAATAATAAGATAATATAGTAAATTCATGCTACTGTCCTTTTAGAAATACCTATTCAAAACTGTAAGAAATAACTGCTAGAAATATTCACACACATACCAGCAGTTCTGTCATTTGGACGCATATTTTATGAGATTTTCTGAGACTAACTCTTCGCTCATATTTTTTCTGCTTGGTTTCTCTCATGAGCCTGGCTGTAATTTCCCCATGCCCTGCCGTCTCTGGTCAATCACATCCTCTTCTCAGCTTCCTCCTTGCTCTACTTCTACGTCCTATTCTGGGGACATGCCTTCTCCTTCTGGCTTACCTTCTCACGATCTACCTTGCTTGGGCGTTTGCTCAGAGGAGAACCTTCCCCTTCTTACAGGACCTCTGCACCAGTGGTCACCTCCACTCCCCTCTGCTCCCCTCCATGGTGCTGCCCCTCAGCTTTGCCTCCCAGAGCTTTGGAAAGCTGAATTAATGAGCAGGGGCAGCATCATTTTGAAAAGTGCAAGGCAGCTTATGTAAAATGGAAGGATGAGCTCTTAATGCACTGCAGCTATCACAGGAGTAAAGTCACCTCTCAGCCTGGAAGCAAAGTTCTTTTAGGAGGTTTTTGTGCCTAACTGCTTGCAATGCTCTGTTGTGTAAATTAAAGTAAAACCAAATTCTAGTATGTGAAACTGGAACACCATCCTCATCACACAAGCGTTGAATTACGTGCTGAAAGCTCCAATTGTAACCGGTTGAGTGACAGGATGGGACTGGCTACAAAGTTAGCTGGCGGTAGTACGAGGACTATTTTGGTTTCTGGAAGCAGCTAAGTCATGTTAGCAGAGGGGCTGTCCAAGCATCCTGGCTTTGCTGCTCAGCAGAACGCACTCAGCAAGGCAGAGCTCTGCCCCGTGCCCAGGATCCTGTGGCAGATCCAGCTCGGGGGCTCCCAGGGCTCCTCCGCTGCACTGTGATCCCTGGAGGGTCTCCTGCAGCTCCCACAGCCATCCTGTTCACTACTGTGCATTTTCCTAGGAACCCACTGCAGCATCGAGGATAAGAAAAGATGTTATGAGAGAATAGTGTCTTCAAATAATGCAATTGCTCACACCCACACCCAAAAAAGGGAAATATTTATAAACAGTTCTGCTTTTATTTATGTAGTTTCCATGGCTCTGCTCTGTCAGACTCCATCTATGCTTTCCCCGAGACACTCCTCCTTACGCTGCACTTACTCTCAGCCTGTAATTTTTCAGAGATTAAGGGAGCGTAATTTCGTTCATAGACTGAACAAACTGCAAACGTGAAGAAATGTCACTCATCAAAGATGACACATTTAGCTAATTTATTATAACATTATAATAATGTTATAATATAACATTATAATAATGTTATAAGAGGGGTTAAAAATGCAGAGAAAGTAAATGGTGACAGAAAAGACCCTACGTCTAACATCTTGAGGTGCTGCTGTCAAGTAATGTTTCCTGCTGGAACTTAGCTGTGGGTGATGAGGCTACTGTGTAGAAGGTCAGAAGAGGTCAACCTACTTCCCTGAATGTTCAGCAGAAGGACGGCATTGGTCCCGCAAGAATCAGTCTGGTCTTACGTGCAGGAGGCTTTTGTATCCTGCCCTTATTCTTGCATGTGAGATGCATTTTAGGTGCAAGGTAGCACTTCTATCCACTCTTCCAACACCGTTTCTACTGATTTGCACTGCTGTTATGTAGGAAAGGGTGACTATGGTGCAGGGTGTTTCCTGCAGATTCATGGCTGCATGGGAGCTAATGGTGGTCTACAAGTAAGGTTGAGGATATTAACTCCAAACAGTCAGCAAATCCTTAGAACATGCCCTGATCTCTGTTGGCTATTGCTGTTAAAAATGGAAAAAAAATCCCATGCATTTTTTCTGTATGACATAGCCACTGCTGGTATGTGTAGAATATATATTAGCAAATCCTTTGGCTCTCTCTCTGTACTGTAGTCATCATAATTTGCTATTTTGAGGGAGAGATGTGCATATGTACTGGGACGAATGGGGGAAGGAAACCGTAATTGCTTTGAAAGCCACAATCAGAAATTAAAGTTCAGTTTTTAATATTTTAAGATGTCTTTACTTCCCTATTGCATCAATTTCTTAATTCTTTCTGATGTTTAAAACTTTAGGCTCTGGTCCTCTAAGACATTTACTTCATCCCTTCCCTTGGGTAACTCCTATTATTTTTATCTTAGAAGATTCACCAGAATATGACTGTATGGCATTTGTGTGACATACGCATGTGTGCAGAGGAGGAAACAAGAACAGAAACGCGTCATCAGCATTTGAAAAGGATGGTACGATACTAATAACCAGAAGCAGCTCTGAATGTATATGGTAACAGACGAAGTGGGCAAAACTACACCTCTGCTAGAAGAGGATTCTGTAGAGAAGAAGAGCTTAAAAGGAAGGTAGCCACGCCTGCTTAATTCTTAGCACTTTTACTGAGATCTTTGCTGTACAGTTTTTTCTGCCCTGTGCATTTTATTGAAGTATACACTCCTGTCAATCTGTTTTACGGATGTGTTATTGACATGCTTTTAAGAATTTCTCAGGATGATCTTCAGCTTATATGAGGGCTAGTAAGATTTCAGTACCCTGTGTCCTTGTCCCTCACAAGACATCACTGCACAAACTATTCCAAGGAATTCTTTCAGAGGGGGCACAATGCTGTTGGCCATAAAACTAAGGGCAGCAGATGGAAAAAATAAAACAATGAAGACACTAAGCGGTACAAATTAACTAAACAAGGCAGAGGAATATTTTAACAAATGCTATCCTGACGCACAACTCACCAGTATTTTAAAGATAATGCTGTTGTATTTCCATCAGAGATGCAATAACCTTTGGATAAGATCGTCTGCCTCCTGGCAGACTGTTGAGAAGGAGATGGAGGCATGACCAATGCCTGAAGTGACTTGGAGTATGATGAAGGCACTGTGTAGTCCAGCCCCAGTTTAGGGGCTGATGATGCACATTGGAAAATATCTTCTCGTTAGAAGTTTTGCTAGCAACAATTTAGCTTCAAGGCAAACGCTAGGTCTATATTATTGAGCAACTTTAGTTACAGGGCCAGGGAGAGCCGCAAGATTTAATAGATCTGGTCCAGTCATTTAGAGGTGGAACTAAATTGTAACACATGCCACTCTTTCTGACCTTTTCACTAATCCTCTGCTCTCTCAACACTATTCACAAATGCTAAGTTCACTGATAGTGAAGCTTGCTTTTTTGCACGGTGTTTCATGGATTTAATCCATACATTCCCAGGGATTTGTAAACCACACATTGAAAATTATTAATCTCTCCCTCTGTAGAGACCTTGCGTAAGCCAAGACCACTTCCCCTGTGTAATGCCTCATAGATTCCTTAAACAATTGCTGATTATTTTGCTGATCAAGCTGCCTTTGCACAGAAGATGATGCACATCAGCCATGCCAATGCCTTGTTAATATCCATGTAATTCTTTTCCTCTCCGTTGCAGAAGGCCACTGTTTTTGCCATGCCTTGTACACACTGACCAGCAGTTCAAGTAATTCAGCAGTCTAGGGAAGCTGTTGACTTTACTCTTCAAATGTCTATTCTATAACGCCATTAATGAGTTTCTCCAGGAGTCTAGGAAAGCACTGACTGATAACAGGTATCCTACCTACTGCCAGTTATCACCTTGAGCTGGTTGCTTAGCCTGTGCAGTTTGTCAAGACCGCTGATCTCACCACACCTGGGATATTTTTGGGAGCCAACCTTGCCTACCTCCAGGGCTTCCAGACTGGTGCTTTGTGAACCGCAAAGTACTTTACTAAAGCAGACCAAACAGCTCACAGCTGTCGAGTCTTGTCAGTTCCAGATACTGAGCAGCAGCCTGTTCCTCAGACACGCTCCTCTGTTCTGTGAATCTTTTGAGAAGGATTTAATTTCGCTGATCATCCATCTATGGTGACTTGTGCAGCTTAGCAACTCACCTTTCTTAGGCACTATCCACAGAACTGACTGTCCTCATTCTTTACTGAAGGGGAAATCTTTGGGGTTTTTTTTTTTCCTGCATATTATATAGCACATGTGATTTCCTGAAGAGAGGCGCTCCTGCCCCCCTGGATCAACTTGCTCAGAGCCACCCACTCTTTGGACCTTCTTTTCCAGGGACTTCTGGTTGGTACTCTTAATTTTCTCTAGTACAATGCAATCCTCATCATCATCTCCTGCTTGTAAAGGTCTGTATTTTGAATATTGTTTTGGCTTTAGGGTGCCTTTCCTGAGATCATCAAATGTTCAGCATTGGTCATCTACAGTCTGCCTGGTAGTACTTCCTTCTTAGTCCTTATTATTTGGAATACCTCTCTCATCTTGAAAAATCTGAAGATAAATCTGCAATTTCAAAGTTCCTGGCAAATTAGTTTATTTCCACCTTAGCTGTTTGCTTCTGTTTTCCCATTCACAATGTATATGACCCTTCACAGCGTCCCATTGCCACAGCCTTTTCACAGGCCATGGTATCTTCTAATATCAAGGGTGCCTTAGCCACTTTCCTAGCATATTCAAGGCAGAACTTTTCGGGACTAAGTTAATTGCCTGTAGATATTCCCCTACGCTTTGTTCTGGGCTGGTGCCAAAAGCTTGTGGCTCACCATCTTCTCACGGTCCGGTTTTGTCATAGGTCTTTCTGGCATCTTCTATTAAATCTTGATTTGCCTTCACTGCTCATGCTGCTATGAAATAACAAGAGATTGGCTGGAAACTTTGTCACCAAGATAAACAAGGGGCAATTGAGTTTTCAGGGAAGAATCCCTCCTGATACTGTCAATACCAGGTGGAATAGCTTAGGTCAGTTTTCTGTTTAGCTTGAACATTATAATGCACATGTAGATGCTGTAGTAGAAGCTTTCAAAGAGAAGCAATTATTCACTTATTAGTGAATTAGCCTCACATCTGCACTTACTCCTGCAAGCTATCAGCATCAGGATAGTCCAGTGAGCACTCAACACACAAATACTTATCTCAAACTGCTCTCTAGACCCTTGCCCTTGTAACAAAGCCATTTGATCTCCTGAATCCTACAGATAATATGAATGGATTTCATAGAGGTGGAGTACACAAGAGACACGGAATAGCTAGCCTCCGAGCTCCTCTAGCACCTTTGGAAGGCCTTTCAAAACAGAATCTCTATGTGACAGAGTCATGGCGGTTTAGGAGAACACTCTGTTTATCAACTCCAAACTTGACTAACTCATAACAAAAACATAAATAAAAAACCCACAACTAAAACTTCAGAGAGACATTGTAAAATAAATAAAGATTTTGCTCTGTATAATCTTGCTCTTTATAAACTCTTTGCAGAAGCATCCAGTTCAGAATAGGCATGAGTTTTAGGAAAGGCACAACAAAAATCTAATCTTAACTTACATACTCTACGATTAAAAAAAACCATTTTGTGAATTACAGGAGCACTGGGCAGACAGACAAGCACAGAATCACATGGCAAACCAAATGCATTATTTATTATTTAGTAGAGCTTCTGTAATACAATTCTGTACATTGACTTATTTATGAAGTACGGTAAGAAAGAAAATGAATTAGTGTGTGAATAAAATAAGGTTTTATATTCAGCTAATATGCTAGCTAAAATTGGAACTAACAAACGTGAACTGAAAAGATGCCATAATGTTCTTAGCCACAACTTGGGAAATATTAACTTAAATCCATCAAAGCAAATGAAGGAAGGTGCATTTAGTAACTGTGAAAAATGACACCCAGCTTCTGGTTTCTCAGGCCACCACAGGGCATGTGCATTACAGGCAGCAGGAATGAGAGTTCCCTTTTGCATGAAACTCATCCTCCTCCTGAACATTCATGGCAAACCATTCACACCA
The DNA here is from genome assembly GCF_949628215.1 of Phalacrocorax aristotelis. Lineage (NCBI taxonomy): Eukaryota > Metazoa > Chordata > Aves > Suliformes > Phalacrocoracidae > Phalacrocorax > Phalacrocorax aristotelis. The sequence continues at coordinate 55,752,242 of NC_134278.1, forward strand.
TTGCCAGGCTTGGCACTGACAGAGATTTGGGTTGGCACCACCAACACTAAGCTACAATAATTCTTTAAAATAAAATTTGCCACTGGCCAGCAGGAAGGTGACTCAGAATGCAAGATCCTGTTCTCCTCACTTGTCTGGCCGTGAGACCCTGCTGGCACTGTCAGCGGGGATGCCCATGAGCACTGAGTCTAATGGTAGTTTCTCTGACACAAAGCCTTTTGTGGACTCATAGGAGGCAACGGAGACAAGCTGAATAGCAGCATTGAAAAATATCCCCTCTCTCCTTTAAATCAGAGTCAGAGTGTTGGTACAGTATCTGTGACTCTCCCAGAGAGCAGCTCTCTGGCTTCATGCTCTCCGGCGCTGGATTTCCAGTCCTACAGCTGAAGTACCGAAGATATCCTCGCACAGCTCACTGAAATGGAGCATAATGCCCAAGGGCTGTACTTTTCTCTCAACTTTATCTCAGAAATGGAAATTAGTCCCTATTAGTAAGGCTGCCATTTTAAGTCTCTGGATCTTGTGGTTCTTCACATAAAGTACAGGGATTTTTGGGGGCCTTCACATGTCACTTCACATCCAGTTAATGATGTTTTAAGTTAGTATAAGTGTCTAGGGGAGTATTCTTGTTTGCTCAGCTTTAAGCAGAATGAATCTTTAAGGTGAGGATGCAAAGAAACCTGGAGTGTCACTGTTGAGCATACAGCTAAATAATTTTTCTCTATTATTCATTTCACACTGTAAACCATAATAATTTTTGCTCTCATTTTTTCACATTTCCTACCTTTTAAGTTAGTAGCTTTCTTTCCTTTCCTAAATCTCACTTTTTTTCTGGAGGTGACAATGGAAGTTTTGCTTGAGTAAACAGGAACTTAATAACTGATCAAAGATGTGTTAAAGAAATGAAAACTTTTTGGGTGAGCTGAGAGAAGAGTGTTGCAGGTAGTTTATCAGTTTTAAAGAGTGATGGTACGTGGCATCAATGGTTTCCAAACAGACACAGAGGAAAACTCAGAGTGTAAAGAACGTGCTGAGGCTCTCCGCTGTTCTGTGGCCTGAAAAGAACAGCCTCTATGGCTTGCTTTGCATTGGCTTAGTTCCCACATTACCAGCAAAACAACTGCCTAGCAACCCAGCTTTTCCCACAACATTTCCTCGCACACGTTGTGTGCCCAGAAGAAAGTATAGCACCTAATAGTCCCTGTGGATAATCCCCTTATTTGAGAGCTATATTCAGCCCTCTGTACACATTGGAGCAAGGCAATTGTAACTACCAAGGCAATTGCTGTCGTGACAGACAGCGTAGGCAAAGTCAAACCAGTCCTATCTGCGCTGCAAGCTGTGCGGTAACACTGTGCACCCCGAACAGGTTATCTCTGCATCAGACAGACAGCAAACTTGCTGCTTTCCTCCACCATATTTCCCCTAACAAAGGCAGGAAGCCATGACTGTTAGCAAAAAGGTACAGATGTCCTTCCTATCGAAAAACTTGCTTTGTGAACAGGGAGGGAGCTCTCTAGTGCGCACTTCACAACTGTCGGGAGAGTCCGTCTGAAGGCATAAATAATTCAGCACTTTAAAAAAATGCGCTGGTTTGAATACGTGAAATTGCTTTTTCAGTTACTACCTTTAAGGAACATTTACAGTTGTACAGTAGATTTACTAATACTTACATTTTCTTATCTGACATCCCAGCTGCAGCAGCATCTTGCAACTGAGTATTTAAGCTACTTTCCTCACAGTTTCAGCACCAGCAAAAGAAAGAATTGCCTTGAATATTCTGCAGCTTTTTCTGAGCAACATGCTGATAGAACTGCAGAATACCCGAGTTTCCCCGTATGTTATCTGGAAGCATAAGACTTCTCATCCCTCCAAAAGATAGCACTGTCTGAGAAGCACTGTAAATGAGCTCTAACTGGCATAATTAAGACAGCACTCTTAATCAAGCACGCAGAAATTAAGGCAGCAACTTACTTGCCGTCTTCATAACTTCCTCAGGAACATTGTCTTTTCAAATGAATGTAACAGGAAATTGTGGTAATTACGGGTAAGCTGTGCGTCTGCAGCTCAAACCACCCACTGCAAAGTGCAAAGGCAGTCAGCACTGGATTGGTAAGCAGCAACTGACAGCCACCTCCCCTTCTTCTTGTACTTTGCATGTAAATCTTAAACAGACGCCATGTGGAGAGAAGTGGCTTTAACAAAAATCCATGTGAAATATATCTGCGAAAAGGCTTTATTACTCATGATAGCTCTATGCTTGGATAGCAATATTTACCTCTGTGAAGTGCTCTGAGACCCACAGACAAAAAGCGTCCTAGGTGTGCTATCATTCATTACTGAGTCTGTCTGGACAGGTGTTCCCTGTCTCTATGAAAGGCAATACTGATCTTTTACTGCCTCCTGGTCATATAGGGATGAACCTGGACCTCTCTTGCCCTGTCTTTTGCTGCAGTGTGGTAGAGAGGCTGCTGAGAAGACATGTGCAAGCTCATGGGTCAAGTAGGTCCAAAGACAACCTCAAATTTTTTTGCATTCTTGGCTGAGGCAGAACTTTGTCTGTAGTGAACCAGGACCCTGCTCCTACCTTCTTCTTACAACAGGGATTCATAGTAGGGCAGACGGCTAGCTGAAACCTTGCCAGCCTCCCACAGCCTTTAAGACAGGAACTACAAACTCTTTTTTGTTTCTGAATTAGCCTCTGATGGATGAAGAGAGCTGCCATTAATATCGAGCTCACATAAGTATGTATGTAAGACTGTGAACTCATCAAAAAGCTCTGATAACATCAGACACTGCAGGCAGTTTGGCATGGCTTTAACAACCGGATTGCCTCACCAAGGTTTATATTTTCAAACCCGCATTTTTGTCAAAGTCCATTTAGCACCCACTGGATGGTTAGATAAGGTAGAGATTGGCAGCAGAGCACTGAAATGTTTGTGCAAGTGGATGAAATTACATTAACTAAGTTGCAACTGCAAGAACAAATTCTGCCTGCTCTGACACCTGAAAAATCTTGCAGTGATGGTGTGGCTGGGAAAGACAGCAGAATTACAGAAAAGAGCAGTCGTACGGGATTGCTGAAGGGCAGATCTAGCCTACAGAATCAGTGTTTCTGGGCACGAGTCAAGAAACTTGCAGAATGCCTTTAGGATCTCAGTCTGACTCTGCAGGGCTAGTGATTAGGGAAAAATGTTTGTGTGTAAGCTGAGTCAGCTTCATGACATAGACTCCAGGAGGTCCTGCTTTCACAGCTACATGTCAGACTGAAAAATCACTGGAGGTGCACAAGTAAAAGGAAACATCTGTGCCAGCAACTAAAGCAAGTTAGCAATGCTTTCTTGCATCATGCACGTAAAAAGAAGTAGAGAGTCCACAAGGGAAAAGTTCTATCTGGCTTCAATGAAATGCAGCTGGTTTCTTTGCATTTTTCCCCATTAAACATACGCAGTCTTTCCTCACTGCATCTGCAGATAGTCTGATTGGCAGTGTGTGGAAAAACATAGTTTGAACTTCCATAAATACCTGCCTGCACCAACTGCACCTGCCATGCTGGTTATGTGTTACCACAGGTAACTTTGCCACTTTTTGAGGAACCTGAGAACATAGACACAGTAGTATCTCCCCCTCTCCCATCCTATCAGCAGATAACTGCAACAGATGATTTGGCAAGAATAGTGGATATTACTAGCTGACTGAAGTGAAAAGGCTGTCCCCTGACAAGTCAGATGTGTCTGCAATTGATCAAGAGCTAAAGGACCTTTTGTCCCTGAGTTTCATCTTCTATTTCCTCTCTGGATTCCTCTTATTGCCTTAATCCTCTTACTGTTTCTTTTTCAAGTGACTCTTCACTTTCTAGCTTCCTAACTTCTCTCTTACCCCTCTTACTAAAAATATTTCTGATAAGTAATTAGATAAATGAAAACAAAATTAAAGGCCTTTTTATGTGCTGATTGTTTTCCTTTCTCCTCCTCTTCTTCCCTTCAGTCTGGACTATATAAGGCAACACATTGGGATTGCTTTTTCTCCCTTCTCACCTTGGACCCCCCCCCCCCCAGGTTTTTTCAGGTACAGCCATCATTTCTCTTCCTTCAGCTTAACATTGCTAACTCCTCTGTGGAAGTTCATCCAGCTGTCTTGCCCTTTCTCTCTCAGCCCATCACTCTGGCCAGGGATCACCAATTATTTTGAGCCGTACTGAACACAAGTAACTGAACAGCAGTATGAGAGGGGGAAGAGGACCCAGCATGTAACAGAACAGCAGTATGAGAGGGGGAAGAGGACCCAGATGCTACATGCTAGGGACCAGTTTCACAAAAGAATATGCATGTTGCAACACACTTAAGTGACTGGCTTTCTATTCAGCTTCAGAGCCCTAATCCTTGCATGAAACCCACAACAGCTAAACACAACACCCATTGTTGCAGTCGCTACCATCACAAGATCTCAGATTCTTAATAAACCACTGCTCGGACCAGTATATGGAAGGTCCAAATTCAATTATTACCTGCCTATGGAACACTGCAAATGTACATTTTCCTATCTAGATGCTTTAACTGTCGGATTAGGGAACAAGATATTGCTGGCCTTGAACACATATTAAAGTTTTCATTTGACTGAGAGCAAGTCATATACCAAGAACTTCCCTGGAAGCAGTTCAGTTCACAGGGAAGAGATGCCAGCACAGCCCCAGAGGAGCTACCAACTTTGGCCTCAGCATGGGATGGAGTTCTCTTGATTCCTCATGTGGAAAGTATTGCTCTTTGCATTGAATATTTACATATTTGCACGGAGTGTCTTTTTGACCTTGAGGTTTAAGCATTGACCTAGGTTTGAGGAAAACCATTTATTGGTAGGGTTTTTAATGTTAAGTATTCACAAGGGTGGAAGGAAGAACCTGAGTCTTCTTTCCCTTCCCCAGTCCAGACAAGTGGTCTAGGCATGAAGTTATTGTCTTTCTCTAATTATTTCATAAAGTCGTTCCATTTTGCAATAGAAAAGATTAAAGCTGCCTCATCCTATAGCATTATGTAGCTAATTTAAGCATCCACAGTAGAGGTAAGTTCAAAAACTCATGAACAGAAGATGGACTTGAACTTACACAAGTGTTTGAACTAATGTTTAATGCGGAAAATATCTTGTACATTGAACCAGATAAATTGAATACCAAATGCACCTAGTATTACCAATGAGCTCAGTAGATATTTGCTTAAAATAAAGATCTCAGTGTAGCTTAGCTACGTACACTAGGTAGCAACAGACTGTACACAAAACACACACTTAACTCCTGAGGGAACTTCACAGCTGGAAAGTTGGCACAGAGAAACTCCCATTTGTGTTGTGCAGAAGTACTGCAGGGGTTTTGAAGATCTGAATTTTAAACTCAGATGCCCAAGTCTTTGTCTGATGCAATACTCCTGAGGCTAAATGAAAACCACTGAAGTATTTTTCCTTGCTAAGAGATATATCTCCTCATGGGATTAATGGGTTTACCCACTGCCATTTTCTCTTGGGATCCAGGTAAATATTCAGATAGATATTGGTGAGGTAAATATTGATCTTGCTGCCACTGACTGCATTTGGGTAATGTTAGGCCATTACCTGCCAACGGGCAAATCCCTCCACTGCATTTATGCAACCATTTTCACATGGTGAGACACCTTGCTGTCCTCACCCAAACAAAGAAAACTGCAAATATGGCCATTTTCTCTTTGGAACAAATTTTAACAGTTCTCAGAATGATCAGATCTGCTAAATCAGATCTGTAATTTAGTTCTGTAATTTATGTCTGAACATGAACACCTATAGAGGTTTAAAGTGTGGAGAGGCAAATACCTGTGAGCTAAAGAATTACTCTAAAGAGTCTGTTTTGATAAAAACTGCCTGAAACAAAAACAAGCCACAGTAATTCATATTAAAATCGTGGTTCTCTAGTACTATAAACAGATGCTTATGCAAGTTCATTTTTTGAATTAATATGGCATTGTTTTGGAGTTCAGCCTTTTTATTACGCAAAGCTCTTTCTTCACATTAGCTATTCTCATGAATGGACACATTCCTAGGCAACATTTTTAAAATATGACTATTGCTTGTTAACTTGTTTCTTTAATTCAAACTATGTGGTTCATTGTGTGGGAAGAGGCAAGGGTAAGTTTAAAACCAAGCATAGCATCAAATCCTCCTCTTTTTTAAAACGGGAAGCATTTCCATTTCAAAGTGCCCCTTTTAAGGAAGAACCTCTGAAGAATATATGAATCACAGAAATGTTTCAGGGCTGCTCCACCTCCACTCCTCATAAAGATTTGTTCTCCACAGTACATTTGCTAGTTCTTTGAAAACTGTGTGTCTGAAATCAATACTAGACACTTCCTTTTCAAATTCAAAATAGATTTTAGCCAGTTAAAAGTCAACATCCAAACAATTCCTTGTCATCTTTTCAAAAAATTTATTAACACAGCTGGAAACAATCACTCATTCAGCAGGAATCCCCACAACCCATCTTACAGGAAAAAAAAAATGAAAACAAGAACGACTATTCCTGACCCACTAGATTGATTCATACTGTTGTAAAGCAATGGCTTGCAATCTAAGTTTTAGAAATGTGGCCATACTGACATTGCACTGAAAAATGTGTACAATACCAACAAAATAAATCCCGTTTCTTTTATCTACCTCAACAAGGACACAAAATATGGAATCCATGTCAAACTGCTCTATTTCCAGCATTTCCAGCTGTGGTCTCACACAGCATTACTCCTTAGCACTCAGGGCAACTGCTTAACTGCAGAATACATTTCTTTCATTTCACTTCGCCGGTTCCATATCTGTTTATCCTGACCTTATGCAGCCTAGGCACAAGTTCAAAATCCATTGATTTAGAACGCATCTATACACAGAAAGTGGACAGGAAGGGTCACTTTTCTGTGGTTTGCTCTTCACAGACTTCCTGTTAAACTCACTGTTTTCACTGACAATGTTAAATTTCTGTGTTTTTCTAAAATCCTTGAGACCTGTGGAGACGACACAAGAGAGAAGGAACCAGCGATCCTACACCACATTGTGTATGATGAAAAAAATTCTTAATTTGGTCCTATTCACTTGCAATTTAAAGGAAGCAGTGCAACTCATGGCATTCCCCAGGTGTCTTTTGAGTATAACTTCACTTGAAGATGTTGTTTATGGGCAATTTGCAAAAACTCAATGAAAATTCAGGTAGCAAATTGATTTTACAAGTTTGGTAGCCCAACCTTGTGTTTTTTCTTATATGTAAACCTCCCTTTTAGTGGAAGGCAAACATAGAACCTAAATATGTGGAGCAATGATTTAGAGAAGACATGCATTTTAAGCAGGACTCTTATTCATACAAGTGATTTTTTTTACGGATGGGTCTCCTTAAGAACTTATGAGGTGGTATTGCATTGATGCAGTACATGCAACATCAGGCATTGACATCAAATTTGTTTCATCATGCATATCCACTTTTGTTAATGACAAAATGTTACTTGTAAGACATATCTAGGTGCTAGAATTCTTTTACAGTGCAGGACACCCCATGAAAATATACACTGAATCTATTATCATATATATAAATTCTTCTTTCTAGGAAGCACACAATTTAATGTGAAATGTGAATTTAATGTGAAAAGCTTAGCCTCTGGTTAAATCACCTTTCAAGCCACTTCTTTTGTCAGAACTTAGGTCACTGAAGAGACATACTGAAAATATTTATAGGCATAGAGAATCTAAACACCAAGGCTTACTTCAAACCTTAAAAAATACATTTCGTATTTCTAAATCCAGGCGTTTTCTATATGTGTTTTTTCTATTTAAAGGTTACGTGGCTTTTGCAGAATCAGGGCTTCAGGTACCTTTTTGCCAGTTATCAGTATCAGATAAAATTTCCTCCCCTGAATCATACACTTATAAACTATTATCGTGTTTCTCTTGTTATCTTTTATGTGTTTCTCAGTCACATTCTTTTAATCACTGTTTCCTGAGATTCTACTTAGCATTGGACAATAACTGCTTCAGAACTGAGTAGGTTAATTTAAGTACTAACTAGTGATCGCACCAAGGATTTAAAGCACAGATGACTGGAATTTTGGCATTAATAGCCTGCCTCCCTCATCCACTAACTCTCAGTGACAGTAATTTCTGATTTTTAAAGATACACTTCACATTTCAAACTCATTAAAATATGCTTTCAATGAAGTGAAAGTTATTAATTAAAGTGACAAAAGGTTTTGGTAATAATAACCAACACAGAATAACTGCATAATTTGCTATGCATATGAATGATCCAGCAATGACAACAATGAAGCAATGAACTTAAAAAGCAATCTTGCTGCAGACTGAAGCAGCTTCTCTCTGCCAACACCTCAGTATGCCAGTATTGTCCACTGCGTTGTTTTTGCATAAGTAAGAGATTGACTTTTGAAATAACGATTTCCCTGGTATCAATTTAAATGAATACAGAAACACACCTCTCCAGGCCAACTTGTTTTGGGCCTCCTGGTTGTTTTTCAAGGTAGAAGTAATTCAGAAAGAAAGAAATACAGGGTGCTGTGACATCCATCAATAACTCCTATTGCTAACACTTTGCCATAGGGTCTTTTTGCAACTGCTGGAAAAGGATTCAGGTTGGGAGTTCATGAACTTCCTGTTGTCTCAGAGCCAATGTGTTTTCTCACTAACTGTAAGCTATTGATTGAGTGACTGAACAGATAATTACAATAACTGGCTGTTTAAGATAAAGTGTTATTCCCGACCTTCTATTTATGGAGAATCCACTCTGTGAAGTAAAATCAATTGCTAAGCAATGGGCCATGAAAAGAAAATAAGGAGTGCAGGATATGGAAACAGTAAGAAATGTACGCATGCAACTGCTAGAGACAGGCACTCTGCCTAAGAGGAATAAAGTCCTCAAAGCCTAACTAGCTACAAAGATAAGAAGATACAAAGGTAAGAAAATTAACTACGTTCTGCATACCTGGTATTAAACAGGCATTTACTTTTGTGTTTTGGTAGTCAGAGTTCATTGCAATGTTAGGCGTCCTATAACCTGGTCCAAAGGGACTAGGGGTAGAGATTGTAACGGATGTACCTTTAAATTGTTGTAACCCATGATTTGAGTTGTATGTTATGGGAATTACTATAGCAAGAACCACCCAGAACACTAGAGGACAAGTCTTAAAAGCAGGGCAAGCGCATCAGTGGCCCGACCTGAGCTGGCTTTTGTGCCCAGTAACTCCATGAAACACACCAACTCTCCTGTCCTGAGTGACCACCAGAACAGATGGAGCCCAAAGTCATGGACTGAATAAACTCAGTGTACATTTTATGGATATCTGTGAACATTTTAAAGACATTTCACAGGAAAGATCCATAGATTAAGGTAATGATAACTGTGTATTGTACCAAAGGATGGGAAGGCGGGTGGTGGGTAATAAGAATGTATTGGATAGCGTGGTATCTGAGCATGACATAAATCATATGGAATAAGGGGTGGAGAGCGTGCTGTGGTTTTAGCTGGGATAGAGTTAATTTTCTTCACAGCAGCTAGTATGGGGCTGTGTTTTGGATTTGTATGGAAACAGTGTTGATAACACAGGGATGTTTTCTGCAGAGCAGCGCTTACACAGAGCCAAGGCCTCTTCTGCCCCTCACCCCACCCCACCAGCGAGCAGGCTGGGGGTGCGCAAGGAGCTGGGAGGGGGCACAGCCGGGACAGCTGACCCCAACTGACCCAAGGGGTATCCCACACCATGTGATGTCATGCTCAGCGTATAGATCTGGGGGAAGAAGAAGGGGGGGGACACATTCAGAGTGATGGTGTTTGTCTTCCCAAGTAACCATTACACATGATGGAGCCCAGCTTTCCTGGAGATGGCTGAACACCTGCCTGCCCATGGGAAGGAGTGGATAAATTCCTTGTTTTGCTTTGCTTGTGTGAGTGGCTTTTGCTTTACCTCTTAAACTGTCTTTATCTCAACCCATGAGTTTTCTTACTTTCACTGTTCTGATTCACTTCCCCATCCTCCCAGAGGGGAGCAAGTGAGCAGCTGTGTGGGGCTGAGTTGCTGGCTGGGATTAAATGAAAACAAGACAAATATATTCACCTGACAATTCCAAACAGACCCATTTCTATGTTATGTACTAGGCCAAGGAAGACCACCAAATTAAAATGTAAAGAGCTTCTAAAAAGGGCCACAAATTGATAAATTCCTTTCATCATCTGGGTTAATAGCCAGATGATAAAAAGCCCGTACCTAACAGCGGTAAAAGCCATACTTACTGCTTAATGAATCAGCTGAGTCTAAGGACCTTCTCTGTAAACAATTTTACTAGCAGTATTATAAGTAAAATAGTGTCATTTGTTCTACACTGACAAAACTTGGTCAGAAAAGATCTATGAAACAACTTATCAGAGATGATTTAGCAGGGCAGTGATAAAAACAACTGTGACAGGGATCAGGTCCACTGGTCCCTTTCCTTGTCTGTTCCTAGACTACATGAATGGGAAGATCTATTATCAAAGATATTTATTTGCAGAGCAATTATTGTCACTTCAGGAATTGGTGAATGAATGTTTACAAGTCCCTTTTTAATGAACTTTTTATATTGCTATACTCTTTATTCCCTTTTAGACCTCTACGGAACAAATGATAAATTATAAAAAACTGGCAAAACCCATTGATTACATATATTGTAATATAGACACAGTAATAGGTAGATAAACATTAATGATTCCAAATGCTCTGAAAAGACAAGCTGTAATAACATACTTTAGTACTGATACAACACTCAACAAGTATGGTCATTATTACAGTGACAAACAGTGCTGACTTTCAGAAAATATATCAGCTGCTTAAAATGTACCAACTCTGTGCTACAGAAAATAGTTAAATCTGTATGACACAAAATGAAAAAAGAAAATTATCTGCAGAGGCTCTGGTAGCAATTGCCCTGTTCTTCTCTTGTAGTCTATGTTGTCGCTCTCTAGTGAGAAAGGGCTCTGCAGTACACTGCTTGCTGTCCTGGGGATTTCAGCGTAGGAGGCTGCTGGGGGAGCCACAGAACTCCCCTCATGTAGATATGAGAAGCATGTTAAGCCTGCTGGAATCAAAGACATACTTTAAGTCAGAATTTAGCTTTTGCAGTAAATTGGAGTGACACATGGGGTAGTGGAGTGATTTAATCTAAGCATTGTAAGCAGAAGCTTGGTTGCAATCACACATAGCCTAAACAGAAAAACAGAGAGGAAGGAAGAGAAAAGAAGGAAGGAAGGAGACATACATCAAAGAAAACAGGTCATCATAACCCACGTCTTTGAAAGTAGGAAACACTGGAGCCAGACAAGAAAACAACCAAAAAGATAAACCAGAAGCCAAATGCTTTGCATGTAAAAAGGGCAAAAAAATAAATTTTGAGCTTGTGTGCCTGGGCATTGCAGCTGCTGGGCTCTACCCAGGAGGAGCCCAAAACCCCACTGCAGAGCGCTGGGTGGCAGCGGCACAGCAGCACAACTGGCGGGATTACCTGCTGTGCCGGACCCAGCAACAATTTTGAAACAGTCTCCTTTGTACTTACTCCTGTAGCTCAAGGTCTGTGTTTCATTTCCACTTAAATATTAAGTGAGGGTTTTCACTGAAACTATTGTAACTACTTAGAGGCATGAGGATAGTGGGATTTACCGTGAACAGTCTGGGAAGACCAAAACAACATTTGTTTTGTTTAATTTAAAAAGCTGCTAGTTTTCTCAGTTCCAAGAAAACTAAAGTGATGGCAAGAAATGTGATTGTGCAGATTGTCTGAACTGGTACTAATTACTTTTTCATGACTGAAAATTAAATTAGGCTTGAAATATATATTATTTATTTCTTGTCCGGGTTTTCCAAAGACAGTGTAACAAGCTAACAGATATTGAGTTATAAATACAAGAATATATAATAATATCAATTTTTGAGACTATAAGAAGGATATGCTGGCTGATCAATATAGAATTGGTCCAATTTACATCATGATTTATTTAACCAAAACAGCAAAATAGAAAAAGGTGTAAAATACTATCTTTCATCCTAACTTATTTTGTTTATTGCTTTTAGTTTTTAACCAACTTGGAGGGGCTGTTTCCATGTTTCCAGTCACTATGAAGATTTATTTTCCTGCCAGTTTTACAATCTCATGGACTGTCTTTGGTCACGACCATCAGGAAGGAGACATCCTTAGGTCTCCAGGTACTGATGACGGCAGCTTAGGAAGCTTCAGGTAGCACAGCTTGTGTGGCTCCATTCTGCTCCATGGACATAGTACACGGCATGTACATAGTATGTGCCTGGTATTTAGAAAATGGATCCCATTTTAATTAACATAATAGCTCTCTTTTCAATGGCATTACATTTATTGCAATTTGAGGGAGACCAAGAGCAGCCAGCACCTCCTTCCACAAAAGTCAATGTCAGCATTAATATCAGGTACAGGAAATGGACTGGTCAGACCTAAGTAATTCCTAAACCTTTCATTATAATACAGTCTAACAAAGCTCAGAAGAAATGAGACAGTCTGAAGATTCACTTTTCAATGCTTTATGTTCTTTATCAGAGACTGAGAAAATGGAAAGAGAATAAAGGTGCTGTGACTGCTCCCAAGAACAGTGCCCTCTGACATTGCCTTTCATCTAGGCCAAACAAAAAGTCAACTCTACACTGTCCAACAACACACAAACATTCTGTACATTCTTTACTTGAAGTTCCCCTGTCCTTTCATAATTTGAGTTATAATAAAAACATCATTCATCCACTAAGGAGTGAAACCTCTGAAGGTTAGGAAGGTATTCTGATAAATTATGGATGTTTACTAGAGCTTTATTCAAATTGCTAGGGCCATCTGAGGTGTTGAAATGAGTCTGATCCTTTGAATTGGAAGCTTGGCTTTGCTCTGTCAGCTGCATTACCGTTATTTTTAACGGTGCTGGTCTCTAGTTAAACCAAAATTGTTTGACCTCTTCTGTGTCAAAAATAATGCATTCTCTCTTAAAAGTCCTGCTGTGAGGTACATAACTGTTATTTTCATTTCTTATGCAAGCCTGAAAGCCTAGAGGTCCAAGAAGTCTCTCCTTCCTTCTTCTGGGGAAGAGAAGAAAGCAGTCCAGCTGACTTGCAGAGCAGCATAACCATAACTTAGGGATGGAGGGCTCAGCTCGTTCCCCAAGCCCTGGTGTCTGGGAGTACTAAGCCAGTAGCAAAAGTATCATTGCATAGACCCCTCCTCCTGGCCACTTTCTGCAGAGATTCCCTGGGGTCTCCCTCTTTTACACCTGGGGTAATGGAGCTGAACAGGGAGAGAGGTGGCAGAAGATAGCAAGGAGAGTAACAGCTTGGCTGTTGGGTCCTGGGGAAGGGGCAGCCTGCGGCTCTGCCCTGCTGACCAGCCAGTTACGCCTCTTGTCTGACCAGTTACCCAGGGAGATGTGCAACAGCTGCTCCAGAGCCCTGTGTATGCTGAGGGGTTAGTCCATCAGGTGGGGATGTAAGCACAGAGATGCCAGAGGGGAGGAGATGGCAAGGGGCATGTAGGCAAATGCCCAACGGAAGAGTTAGGAGTGAGACAGGTGTTATTGTGGCAGAAGGTGGGTACAGTCTAACATAGGGAAGCTGGAGCCATCTGTGGTCTGCTCCCTGATATGAGCAAGGTGGACCTGGGCTACATGGATGAAGAGCAGCTATGAAGACAGGATAGGAGAGAGGCTGACTCGAGGGCAATTCAGGCTCCTGGAGCTTCACTGGCACTATGCCATGAGCAAGTGGGGATGGGATGCAGTAAAGGCCTGAAGATAATTTGTACTAGTGGGTGAGAAGCCAAGCTAACAGTCTACTGAAACACTGTTTGGGGTTTCCCTTTTTTCCTTAATAGAAATGTGCTTCTTAACTATGCTGGTACTTTTGAGGGTATAAGCACCATCAATTAGAGGTTCCCAGGATCATATTGAGTAGTCCAGAAAAAAAAAGCTTGATGATCATGGAACTGAGGGCATTTGTTACTTTCAATTTACTATTTCAAACCCAGCCCTTCTGCTGCTGAAAACCCCTAGCAAAATAAATCATCGCTATAGCTGGCAAAAACACACTTTCAAGAAGCAACCATTTGCAACAAACCGCACAAAAGCCAATGGAAAAGCTGGGTGCCTCTATCCTTTTCAGAAAAGCTTTTTGTGTGTGTGAATTAAACCAAATTTCTACCTTACAGATATTTTAAAAAATATTTAGTTATGCCTACCCTCCCCTATTCAGTCTGTACAACTTATTTGCCCTTGCTGTCAAATGAGGTCTGAATTATACATAAACCTGAAGCAAAAAGTTGTACATAAAAAACATCAGTCAGAGAATCTGAAACCTGATCTTCTTGGTGATCCATGTATATCAAGTCATCAAGAAAGACAGTGCTAGAGACCCTATTTCATACCTGAATCTGAGGTTAAAAACAGTAAATACTTGGTCTTCCACGGCAAGTTCAGGATGGTTTTTTCCTATGAAGTGCTATCATGTTATGCCTACCAATTCCCTCCTGAACTCCTGGAGGATGCCTCCACAAATTTCCTTCTCTGTAGAGGATTACTAGAGGAATTAAAGAGGAATCATCTAGATTTCTCAGTATATCAGTAATGCCACAGAAGCCATGATTCAAAGTGCTTTGACACTTTTAGCAGATCTAGGTGGATACTCTGCAATGAATTCTGTAGTGTCCAGACAATGTGTAAGAGGAAAAAAAGAGGGAAGGAGAAAGCAAGCTTCCCCTTTCTCACCAAATACCACGGGTGATCACCCTTAAGACCTGAATAAAAATCTACAATAAACTGGGCATTTTGTGGAACAGGACTTGGTCTACAATGGGGAAGAAAGGTCCGTCGTCCTCTGGAGTACCAAAATGCCAGAGGCACTGTGTGTCATGGACTAAACCATTAATCTAATCTGACAAATCCCTCTGCAATTGCTGCAAAGCCCAGCAGAGGCTGGATGAGTATCTTGGAATTCTGGAAATTTTCTGGTCATTACTGGTCTAACAAATAATAATTTAACAATTTATCTAACGGCTTTTAAAATGCAAAGGCTTCTGAATGCCCAAGGGGAACAAGAGAATTCTCAGAAAAGATGACCAGGTAACACTGCTATATCAGGGATACAATATTGAAATAAGTCCAGCATTAAACTGCATCTGAAAAAAGCAATAAATTCCCACAAACAGTCATGAAGTGGAAAAGTAACACTATTTTTTTTTCTTTTTAAAAAGCCTCTTACTGCTGACTTTCAGCTTCACTGAATACAAGTGAAAGACAAGAGAAGAAACTTCATTTAAACAAAGACAAGAGAAGACACTTCATTTAAACAAATAAAAAAGTGATTTGCAGTCCATTTGTTGACAGCCCTGTAACACTGTCTGGCAAACAGCTACCAATCTGGGTAAGAAATCTGTTCAATTAGAGTGGAAAGATGGCTACAGATGGAGGTGGCTGTGCAGAGGAGCCCAGCCAGACAGTGTCAGGGTTGCTTTCCTCGGGAGTTCCAAAGTCGGAAACAAAACAACAGGGCCAAAATTTTATTTTGCATCAATGCATGTCAGGATTTTCAGCCATCTGTGCCCCACTATTCTCCTGAGAGACAGCAACCTTTGACATGCCAGCTTTTCCTATAAGAGGAGTGGCTAATTGGATTCTTAATCCATTAATACTAATCTTTTCACTGAAGTGACACCAAGTGTGACCCGTCATCTTTGCTTCTGCTGCTGCTTTATGTGGCTGTATAAAACTGGAGCATGGAGTTGGTTGCTGCTGTTCACACTTCACTGGAGTGGTCTCCAAAAGGCTATGTGCAACCTGAACTAATGAGCTGAGAGATGCAGAAGTACAGTACTTTGGAAGGAGTCACACATATTTACTTGGGAGCTGAATCTAGTGCACAGTTTTAAAGTTCCTTTATGAACATTATTTATTGCAATACACAGAAATGAAAAGTGGTTAATTGTTTTCCTATGTAGGGATGAACAGGTTTTATAAATGAGACTCTATGAATAGACCTCGTTCCGCAGATAAAAGGATGCGAGAGATGCAAAGTGTATTGCAACTCTAATCCTTTAATGACTCAACCACATATTAGTAATTACATTATGAAGTTGCATTTCTTTCTCACATTCAATTTAGTGGGAGAGTGCGAGAAGGGTTACACTGGAAGCATCTCTGAGCCCAGATGATTATTCAAGGCAAGAGCTGTAAGTAATTTGAACCCACAAAAATTACTCCTGTTCTGCTCTTTCATCCTCTCCTCCAACTCATCAGCCAACCACAATCCAGTGTCAGCTATCATCCTAAATGTGGAAAAAGTGTTGGAAAGGAGAAAAGATGCTATAATAGCGCAAGATCTACAGTTAAAATTCAGGAAACTGAGCTGAGTGTTTTAATAACCGATACGTTTTTGTTAGAGAACTCCCAGATGTATCTCACTGAAACATGCATGTTGTAGCAAAACTTTCCACCATTTGGTTTGAATTTCTTAGGGTGTACAGATTTAAGAATGGATTTTTAAGAGGGCATATCACTTACAACTGCCATATTTGGGGAGCTCACAGCCTGAAAATTCCTCTGTGTAGATCATTACTGTACTAGCATGCCTGAAGCAGGTAAAAAAGTATGAACAAACGAAGGGAGAATATGAATAAAAGAGAAAGAAGAAGAAGGGACTCAAGCCACTGCAGAAACAATACACCAATGATGCAAATTAGTGCTGCTGTTCAGATCCATTGGTGGGAGCTGTGGCAGGAGCACTGGGTAATGGCCTGGGTGCACGGCTAAATGAGCCTGTATTTAACGTGTCAGCAGCTGTCTGCATTCTGTCTCCACTGAGGTTTCCACTGTGGCTATGCCCTGAGTTGTAACAGGTGACAGCAGCAATGAGGAAATATCTAACAAGTACAAGAATTGAGAATATTCAATGAGGTTATGCAATAAGAGGAGGACAGCAGCAAGGCCAGTTGAATGGAATAAGACTACAGAGAAAAGCTTGGTTTCCTGTCCTGGAGCAAAAATAGTAACTTCTACACCACTAGCCCCCACACTCATCTTTTTGTAAGCAAACTAAAGTCCTCAAACTACAGCCCCTGCAGTAGTTTAAGAGAACCTCTGGCAGTAAGACAGAAAATATGTATCCTTATCACAAGCCAGGTGCTACCTGCACATCCATGAACAAGTATTTTATGACTTGTAGAAATGACACCTGCTCCAAGGTTGGACTTGCTGAACTGGAAGAGCAGAGAGTGTGGCACTGGAGATGCTCAGGAATGCTGCAGCCCAGGTCCACCCCCTAGATGGGTTCCCTGAGCATCTACATGAGGAAGTTGGGTCTCTCAATCATGAGAGACTGAGACAGGACAAGCTCTTTGAGCCAGGCCCAGGCTGACAATAGGAATAAACAATGGGACATACTAGTGTTGTGTCCTGCCAGTCTAGAAGTGGATGTGGCATTCTGTGACTTTGGCAAGCTACATCATGCTGCATTTCCTTCTTAAAAATACATAGTAATGCTAAGAAGGGAACACTTACTTGATCTGGTATGGAGCTCCCATCAAAGGTGGGAGAGAGCACACAGTCATTGTGCATATGGACAGGAACCCCTTTCTGCCCCAACCTTTAAGCTAGTTTTGAAGGTTTAGTGGTCATTTTTGTTATCTGGGGAAACTAGCACTCTTTTTGTACTCCAAGTTTGAGTTGCCCGGCCATGATAGAGCTTGTTTTAAACCAGATACTTGCATACTGTTAGCAGGACAGCTGTGGAAGTACCAAAACCAATGTGTGCTGCAATATCTACCTAAGCAGCTCAGGAAGTTGTCAAGCCGTTAGTTTTAAGATGTCTTTGGTATGTCTACAATAAATGTAGTAACAACATATTTTGTCACAGTCCTGCTTATTTATCTTTTGACAGTATGCTGCTCATTTACACAGAATATAAAAAGCCCTATTGCCCTTTACACAGAGTAATATTAGACATTTTCCTCAGCTAGCATTGGATGTCATAGTCCAGCACATATTTAAACTTTGCTACATGCCTGGGGTATTCAGTTACTAAAAAGAGCTTGATTGCTTCTTATGTTTGTCTCTTATGCCCGCCAGTCTCAGTTACAATTTAGCTATTTCCCCAGCTGAACAATGCTAATGACTTTAGAAGGCAGTTAAGTGGAAGATTATTTTCAATTAGTAGGTAAAATCCTTAAGGTAAGCTGTGGTAGGGCATACCTGTTTTTAGCCTGAACTACCCATACAAATTCTATCTATATCTGTTGAGTGTACAGAGAAGATGAAAGAACGCCCATGCACACACAATTTCTAGCCACCCCCTACCAAAAAGCAATTAACTCCCACACTTTCCCAGGGCATTAATGTAGAGCTGAGCTGAGGGAAAGAAACATGAAAATGCATCCTTCCATAATGTGTTACTGTTGTTCTTAACTGGGCTGGTAAGTTTCAGTATGGGCTCCCAGCTCTAAAAGCATGGGAGGGTAGCAAAATGAGTGCAAGTTATTATACATAATGGGTACAGTTTCATGCAATCATAGTTGAAAGAATTGTTAGAAGTGATGATTAGAGGTGCAACAAAAGTCAGTTTGTTTCTCTTGTCACATTGTACAAGAGAAAGGGAGCGGCATGTGAAACAGAAAACAAATGCATTCAGAAGTGATAAAATAATTTGAGAGGCTAAGCAACGGAACAATAGTTGCTAAAGCAAAGATTCGCTTTGATATGTTTTTCTTGTAGCTGGTTGATTCCAATCCAGTAGCTAAAAACCTGACCTGAAATCTTGTTTCAACATTTTTTTTCTTTATTTTATCATTAAACTTATCTTGTGCTATGACAGAAAGACACACCGGAGTTAAAATGGCAAACTGTTAGCTATGCAATAGTAGCATTCCACAGCACGCGGTGTTTACAGGTACCTTGAGATATAATTACAAGACCTATGTGAGAAGCACTTTTTAAGAAGCTGGTGCAGGCCAGTGAGAGTGTTAATTAAATCCAGTACGAGGTTTTAGTGCCAGAAATACCATTTGACAGGCACAAAACATTGCCACTCTCCCAGGGGAGCAAACTGCTGAAAAACACTGTGCAGTTCCAGGCAGACTCTAAATCACGACAGCATCATAACAATTTGAGGATAATATCTTGGTCTCCTCGTCCTTTAGAACACAGTCTAGCCTCTAATTCTGGGGATGGAGGGAACTTCCAGAGATGATTTCATTACAGATTGGAGTGAGTTTTTCATTTGTTGTTGGCTGGCCACAGAATAGATCCCTGAACACATGCATGATACTGACTCCTGTTTTCTGGTGTAAAACCAAAGCCAGAAGTTAATGTATAGGTCAAGAGAAGGTGAGGCAGACAAAAGCATTTGCAAAGAGAGGGCCAAAATGGACATACACAACTTTCCACCTGTGCTGGAGAGCAGCCTGTGCAGTACTGCAGAAAGTAACTCCATGAAGGGCCCCATGGAGAAAAACCTTCAGTGCACTGAAGAGGGCAAATTCACAGGGTTGTTTATCTAACTCTTCCTCCTCTCAGATAAATGAGTTGCAGGCAATGTAGGAGACAGGCTGTATTTGCATGAAGGATTCTGTATCCTGGCCCAAGGAATGATCAGAAAAGTAACAGGAGCTCTAAAAAAGAGCATATTCTTAGAAAACACGTCATCTGAACAGTTGCAGTGCTGTTAAAGTTCACTGGATAAATTAGGTTTTATTTTCTACAGCATCTCTTTAAATACAGTACCAAGAAGTCAGCAGGTTCATGGGTACATACCCACTGGAATGTTTTCTGAACGTTAATAAATCCACAGCACTAGGTTCCAGCTATGTGGGCCAAAACAAACATAAAACTGTTTTTGGTTCCAATCCCACACATAACCTCTGGGAATTACATTGAAACTTCCTGTTTTGCCCGCTACCTACCATGAGTTTCACAGCCTACAAATGCGAGCTGGTGAAGAACTTTCAGAGGATCATACTTGGAAGGAAACCAAGGAGTAAGGAAACAGCTTCGGAGTAATGAAAAGGGCTTGAAAACCCTGGCTGTGAAATATGGGTGGGGAAAGGGGCTTGTGAAAAGGAAAAGATTCATCCCAGATCCCTTCTCAAAGTGACAGTACCAAACCAGCGAGGTTCTTGAGCTGAACTTCAACACAAAGCTGCACCCCAGCAGCCTCCTGGCTCTTCACAGACATCTCCACTGTACTCTGTGTCTGCGGGCACCGAGAGGAACAGAAATGTTGTCCCTGTTCTGTGACTTTAGACAAAGGTGGAAACAAGCATTTGTTGTACTGAACAGTGATACTTCTCTATGTACAAACACTCACTTTGAGTGGCTTCAGCTGCT
Source organism: Phalacrocorax aristotelis (assembly GCF_949628215.1). Lineage (NCBI taxonomy): Eukaryota > Metazoa > Chordata > Aves > Suliformes > Phalacrocoracidae > Phalacrocorax > Phalacrocorax aristotelis. Next base: position 55,772,649 of record NC_134278.1, read on the forward strand.
GTTACTTTGCTGCTTCTTCGCCTCTGCACATTTTTACTTTCCTTGCCTGTGCATTGGCACAGGAGAAGAGGAGCGTGAAACGCTGGGGTGGCTACTTGAGAATTACCATTACTGATTTTCTAAAGAGTAGATTTCCACTTTATTAAAAACTATGATAACATTGAACAAACCCTTGGTGAGCATGGGGCTGCTGTTTCACATCAATCCAGAGTCAGTAGTGAGAGAGAGCAAAGTCTTGAACAATTTAGTGCTTCTTCATGTACAAAAATTTAATTTGACGGAGCTTTGGAGGCTGCTACTTTGCTGTGTGACAGTTAGATCCTCATGTCTGTGAAATAACCAAAACCTTGCTGACAGCCTGATGACTACAGCCATACAACCAGCCTAGAAGTTGGACCACTTTTTGCTCTATTTCTTTACTTTAAGCAAGAGGAAACATAATCTTTAGCCATTTATTAGTAGCACTGAAGAATTTCACCTGCTCACAAGCACTTTAAGAAGGCTTTGGTCTGAAAAATAATAATTACCAACTCGCCCTGCAATATATAAACCTCATGAGTATCTTTAAATCTGCTCCACTTTTTTGGGCCCCAATTCAGCAAAAAACTAGGACATTCATTTATGACCCATTTTCTATTATTAGGAATAAATTAGTTTGCAGTAGTAACACATAATAGAGCCCAATGCTGTGATAACAGGAAAGACAACATACTGACATTTGTTGCAATAAAAACATGTGCACAGAAATCTTTTTTCCAGGTTCTGGGAAGCAGATGGTCATTATGCCAGTACAAATAAATGCCAAAAAATATTAGGCAGGATTTTTTTCTGCACATCATGTTTCTTATCCATGTTCCAAAGCTTCTCTTTAATCACAAGATCAATTATATTCCTTGTAGAGTTTCCAAATGCAAGGGATTTCTAAAAGGCGGTGATTAACAAGGCCAACACAGAGTCTGTATTAAAAAATGCTTTCAAAAAATATGGTTGCCAAAAGCAGGTCTATGGTTTTATAATGAATACTATCTTAATTATTCATTCCTACCAATGCTAGAAGAGTAGGGGGCTGAAAGTCCTGATTCGCACCTCCACCCGCTGTAATGGTTATCCCATCACTCTGCTTAGGCAAGAAATAAAAAGCAGGCAAGTGAAATTTCATTCCTACTCCACACTGACTTTCCAGCAGACTATTGCTGGTACAAGTCAGGCCCACGCCTCCAAAGCAATGAGGTAAGCACCAAATGATGTCATTTAAGCCTAAGTAAGTTGATGTGCTTGGTGTGCTGACTAGTGTTAGGACTTCCCCACCCATGCAGCACAGCTGCATATGTATGCAATAGTTACAACATCTTTTTTTCTAATGCACAAGCACCTCTCACAAGGGCCCTCAGTCAGAGATCTGATGGATCCCCTCAGCCAGCACATGACTGTTGTGCTTTGTTGTCTGCACAAGGCTTTCAGCTATTCAAATCTCATCACCTTAATCACGTTCACATCCTGCTCCTCCCACTCCTGTAGCCATCCCTAACTCCTCATGCCACTAGTTCCACATTACACTTTTGCGCCCTTCCTTCTTTTTGTGTCTACAAATGTTCAGGAACAAGTTAGTGGATGGGAAATCCACAGAAAGTTATCAAATATGTAGAAAGGCTGGGGAACATTAGGGAGAAGTATCACAGACGTTCGTGCTGCTGCCATGGTCTTCCATCAGCAGCTATTTCCTCCCTTTTTTCCAATCTATCTGTCTTTACTAAATAAATCATTACAGAGTTAGCAGGATTTTACACCTGCCACTGACTCCCTCACACATTTCAGCCACCAGCAGGCACACTTCCAGGTATGTCCATGTGCACTAGAGCTCCCTGGGGCTGAGTCTCATCATGCCAGGGATGCTTGGCACTTCCTCTCTGACCTTCTGCTGCATTTCCTCATTGGTCTTAGGCATACTGAGCATCTGATGTAGGCTTTGCTCCAGGATTCACACTTGGTCCAGTCCATTGTTTGAGAACTCTAGAACCTCTCATCTGCTTCTGTCCAGATGAGTACCATCAGTTCATTTGCTTCCTGCCACAGCGGGACTCTCCTGGACTAAGCAGCATCCATTTCAGGGTCCTGACTTTTCTGGTCCTCCCACAGCATCTTAGCCTCTGTCTTGGCATGCTGGAGCAAGCACTGGCACTGAGATTCATGCCCTGCTTGTATATTTTTAAAATAAATCATCTTTTTCTCTCCTGAGACATAAAATAAAATCTTATTCACAATAACACTGATATAACAGTTCCTAAAACCTTTTCCTATAAGGCCCTGATGGGACAATAAAGCTGAATATTAACCTAGCTATATTTCATAAACCAGAAATCTCAGTATTGTGAACCAGGAGCCTCCGATGTGACTACCCTTGTCTCTGCAGCAGCTCAGCTAGGAAAGGTATTTTTCATTCACTACTAGTGAAAAGACAAGTAACTAGTTACTGGTGTTTTTCTAGGGTTAACTACTTAACAGATTTCCCTGATTTTTGGTAAAGCTACAGGAAGAAACCAGAACCAACTGATTTCTCACAGGTCTGTCTGGAACAAAAGGTGGAGGCTGCATTATTGTCTGCAGACCTGCTGTTCCTACCTGGAGAATCTCTTCACCAGCCTAACTGAATTACAATACAGCACTACCAAGGAATTTACAGTTCCAAGGAGATTTAAAATAAAGAAAAATAATGCAGAAAAAAAAATTTACTTTTTAAAGACTACCCGCAGGGTTAGTCCACACTACAGGCATTGCTGTGACTATATCTTCTACAGGCACATCTAACCTAGTATTAAAATTTGCCAGCAGCCTACGGTCAGCACCATAGATGTGCAGAGCCCCTCACTGATGCTATTCTGTAAAATCAGTGGCAGCACTAAGGATGAAACTGTAAGGCTTACATCAATACTAGTAAATAAAACAGCCTAGGCACTTTTCTGTAGCCTGAAGCAATGCAACATGGCCTGGCACACGTACACAAAGCTGAACTGTTCCCCTTTGCCTCCAGACATGATGGTCATATCTGAACCACCCATTAGGAAAGGTCTGTGGCATCCAATCCTTTTTGTTTCCTGCAATATTGCTAGCTGGCATGGACCAAATCTGTGCCATGGAGCACTGTAACAATTAAACAAGCTGCATGATGGCAGACCAATGCCCTGGTCCTGTTCTACTTTCTAGCATAGATATAGCCTACAGGTAGTGACTTTCTAAAGCCTTTTAAAAGCCTCTCCAGAGCCACCCCAGTTTATCAGTTTTAGTTGCTTACCCCAATGGGTCCTTAGGCCTTGCCTGAGAAAAATAGTAGTACTCTGTATCTCACTCATAAATAGGTAGAGGTCTTCTTTCACTTGGAAACATTGAGTCATGAATATTTCTAATAGTGTCACATATAAGCCGTGTCAAACAGTCGAAGAAGAACCTGTATTAGAAAACAAAATTAATAACCATGGCTGCCTAGTTCGTGAGAAGATTTGGAAATGAGAAGGAACTGGAAGAGGTAGATGGGGTAAGTTTGGGGAACAGTCCCTAATGGATCCTGGGGCAAGGAGGATGTGGTGACACAGACACTGGGGTGACTAGGAGGAACCTCAAGGCGAAGAGGTTGTTTCTGGGGATTTTGGGGATGGTGGGAATGGTGCAGAGACAGTGAGGGGTGCCATGGGAACAGCAGGGCGCTGTTGCCAGGGTGGGTAGGGCAGAAGAGACCAGGTATGTTTGTTACAGCAAAGATGCCTCATAATCATGAGCTCCAACACAGACATCCCCCTGTTCACCTGTTCCTTACAGGGATATGGCAAATGCCTCCCCAGCTGGTTTTGTTAAACCCAGCCATGTTTAACATAGAGCAGATTTCCTCTCTGTGATATTAGGTGATGCTGTTGTTGGAAAAATGCACGAAAGTTGTGCATGTGGTTTTTATCACCATTTGTGATAGTATAGTCCTACAAGTTGTAAAAAGTTATATACAAACCAAATAAAAAACCTGAATTATTTCTGAATTTTCAGCTTCCTGTGTTTTTTTCAGAGCAGAAATAAGTATGGATAAAATACAGTTCTCTCACTCTCCTGGTTTTATTGCTAACATAGGCATTACAGGCTGGATCTAAACCTCACTGAATTTAAAAGGAGCTTCAACACAAAGAAAATGGCCTCAGTGTCCTATTGTCATGCACATTTTGAAAACCTCAATGTCTATGAAGCTTTGGGCTTCTTTTACTTAGTGCTTAAAAATAGCAAGAAAAATAGTAGGAAAACTATGTGCCTAATTGCATTTTTTAAGGGTCAGCTAAGTTTTGAATCTACTTTTTGATTTTCATTGGAAGAAGCTACACAATTCAATTAGGATTTGATGATACCAGGACCAATGCCACAGGCACAACCCCTATCCCCTCAGGAAGGGCAATCACTTCTCCACTGAAAGGCCTGATGTAATTTAGCGCAATGGTTTGTGGGCTGCTGAAAGCTTTTAAATTACATGTTTCCAGAGTAAGAGGTTATGCATGGAGGAAAAAAAGAAAAAAGAAAACAAGAAAAAAAATATCCAAAAATACACCATCTGAAGTATATGGAACACCAGCTTCAATCAGAATTAAATTCCCTGCTGCCCTGACATCCTACAGAGAGTGATTCTTGCTGCAGGGTTCTCTGCCAGCTAGCAAAAGCCAGCACATACCTCCACAGCCACTGAGACCTTCCCTACCCTGCAAGCTCTGCCACCTCTTCCTCCTCCTCCTCCTCCTCACCTTGCACTGGGTTTCTTCCACTCCTCGAACTCCACAACCCAGGCAGCCCTCCAGCTGACAGCCAGTACACAGGCACGCACCACCTTGCCTCGCTGCTGGGAGATGGCAGCTACCTTTGCTAGGAGGAGGCTCACAGCCATGCACTGCAGAACTCTGGGGTGGCCATTTTGTGGGTACCAGCTTCACAGGTGTTGGCCTAAGATGGTGGCCATTTTGGCTTATGGAAACTGGGCAAACTGGCCTCACACCCTTCTGTCCTTCTCAGGGGATGAAACACCCAGCGGATCACCTGTAAGAAAGTGAACTGAAGACAGGTAAGCTACCATGATTTGTTTAAAATCATGGAGGCGCTTTCCTCTGTGGAGGAAACTGGGCCCACATCTCCCAAGCTCCAGCCACTGCCTTATTTGCCCAGACCAGGTTGAGGCGGGCACGGTGGCAGCACCTTGCCTGGGACAGCAGAAGCTGGCAGGGCCCTGTGGTGCTGGGGGCTGGGGAGCAGGCCAGGGCTGTGTGCAGAGGCACAATGGCATTTGAGGCACAGGGCTCCCTTTCTGCGTGCGTGCGTGGGCCAAGCGTGAAGCCCACATTTGTCACACTCTGAGGTCAGGCCGTGGGAATGTAAAACAAAAGGAACCAGATCAAAAGCAGGGTTTCTTCTGTTTGTTCCTCTCTCAGATCCCATGCTCAGAGGGCAAGCTTGTTGGAGTACGTTTTTCAGATATAGTGTGGTGGAAAATATCAATACTGGAAGTTACACAGCTGCAAATTAGGTAAAAATCAGACATGAAGCTCTAAACTGCTGAAAAAGAGGAACAAGAGAAGGAGAAAACAGGCGCTTAATGAACATTACCTTTTTAACACTGATCTTTGACTGATGTTAGGCTCTGGGTGGTGGAAGCAGGAGAGAAGGAAAAGTTAAAGAAAAAAATTATCTTAAGAACACCTTCATTCTTAAGAAAGAGAATATTCCTTTGGGCAGGCATGACATAAGACAGAGTTAACTTGAGGAACTGATCCCTGAAATTAGCCTTGCTAATGGTATTTCAAGTACTTTTCAGTACTTGAAGATGAAATTCAGCTGTCGTTTGAGAGCACAAGGACTTCCAGGAATTAATCCGATCTCCCAGCTCTGCTTGGCACCACGTCAGAGAGAGAGGAACTGGGCTGGGAGGTAAGCAGGCTTTGAGCTGAAAGTATCAGATGGAAGTTTTGCTTCTCCATCCTCTGTGAGATGGGCTGGCTTGGGAAAGTACCATATTTATAAGCAGTAGTTTGTGACACAACTTTAACACATTTAAAATGCACAAATAAATCTGAACCTAACTGTTTAGTAACTATTATTTGCAGTGTGGCAAATAATGTTTCAATATTTGCATGCCCAGGCATCAGTAAGCTTCTTGAAAACTAAGCCTAAAGCACTGTTTTTGCACCTAAATTAGTGGCTTGCTTTTCAGATATCCAAGGTGCCCAGCCATCATCACTGACTCCAGAGTAAGCTCTTGGAAGCAGATCAAAAAGAGGAGGGGAAAAGGGGAACAAAACAGATTGTGGAGCCAGATCGTACTTTCTGATTATCTGGTCCCATTGCAGCCACAACACACCAAGGAGTTGGTGATGGGAAGCTCCAAATTGCACAAATGTCTTCCAGCTCTCTTTTATCTGTAAGGCAGAGTGCAGAAATCAAGCAGCTGGCAGCAAATAAACGTTTACTGCCTTCTTGTCTTCAAAATGAACGATGACACACTCTCCTGCATCTGGGAGCTGCCGCAGCATGAGCAGAGATGGGAAGAAGTACATCATGACATTAATTCTTTGGCAGAACAAGGAGTTAGTTACATCAAGGGCAACGCCACACTGTTTCAGAAGGGCGTTCATCCCACACACAACTATCTGGACCCCTTGTGCACACAGAGCAGTTGCTGAAGGACTGCACAGCTATTCCTCTGAAGCTTGCTCCCATTATGTCCCTTTCTCCTCCAAGCCAGAGAAAAAGAAAAAACTCCAGTAGACTGGATATTTTAGTGGCATGGCACGACATGACCAAGAGCTAAATGCCATATGTTTTCTGTCTTCATTTTAAGAATAAAAGTTGAGGGCAGCAGACATGGTTTTTTACAAGCTCCTGAGGCTTTTGAGCCTCAGGAAATTGAAAAAAAAAATGAAGCCGAAAGGGAGAGCTGAACATGGTTTTGCTTTCCACAATTCACTTGCTCAGCATTTCTGCCACTGGGCCAGTGAAGGCTGGGATCTGCTTCTCCACAGAGAAAAAGGTTTAAATACTGTGAACAAGAGACAGGCAGTGATTATTTTTTTTCATGTTAAATAAAGCATACTTACTAGATGTCATTTGTGAGGGCAATAGAATATGCATGTCACCCTTCACACCTCATATTAGACAAATACATGTTAGATTAGTAGTTTAATATTATCAGAAGCAACAAAGTGGCATCAGGATCTGCAGTCATTCTTTAATGAATTTGAACAATGGGGGAAGAACAGGTGCTGATGGTAGAGGCGAGGGCTTAAAACTCATATAATTTGCCATCTATCTGCTTCATCTGGGACTGGCTGACTTGACTTGACCAGAAGATGAAACATATGGCCATTTATATATATATATATATATGTTTTATATGATGGAAAAAAGCTTTGTTCATGTGCTGAGCTGAAATAGTTTGCATGTGGAAATTTAGGAAAATGCACATAAATAATTCCCATGCTATGATTTTTTTTCCTGGAAAAGCTAAACAGAAGTATTTTAAATAGATGCTATGAAAAAATATGGCAACTTCTGCATTAAAATTTAAGTTGAAATTAACTTAAACATATACAAATTGTTTTAGAATGTTAGGACAGCCTCAGAAATACCCGCATGCATAGATAAATTCTAATATCATTTTAAGGATTGTGAGAAAGACAGGAATTCCTAAAGGAAGGGAATGACAATTATCAAAGGATTTATATGTTAAAAGCAGGGTTCTACCACAGATCATCTATTTCAAAGAAAAGCACCGTCACCCCCCCAAAAAAAGAAAAAAATATTAGATTTTGGAGCTCCCTCTGCTGGACACAGTCACTTTCGTTTTGCTTTTCCTCTCTGCATCTACCACAGAAACTTTTCATCAATACCACAACCTTTTCATCAATAAACTGCACATTACACATGAACATCCAATACCAAGGAAGAAGAGATTTTTTTTTCTATCTGCATAAGAAGAGCAAATGTATATAAAGCAGTACTGCTTGCTCTAAAACCGAAAAAAAAAAATCACGAGTGGGGTTTAAAGATTGACCGTACTACCAGTGGGATTGCTTTTGCTATTTTTCCTCTCTTTCTTGAGGATGGGAATTCGCACTTAACAAAGGGTTCTTTTTTCCTCTGGTTCTCTTTTTTCTCTCTACCAAATCAACAGAGAATCAATAAATTACTGTTTAAAAGATAAAAGAGGGCATTCTCAGTAAAATTGCTGCAGGAACAGGCCTTAGAGGTAGTGCCAAATACTGTATTACTTATGACACACATGCAGCAGAGCTGACACAGTTATGATAAATTCGCAGCTAAAAATGTATCTGTAAGAGTAATTGGGCAGTGCCCCAAATGTCTGGTTTAGTTCTTGGTGCCCTGAAAGACTGACATTTTGGGACAAGAGCTTGGAGCTCATCAGAAGTGTGTCAGCTCAGGCATGATGCCATTTTAAACAGCCATCTTAGGATGGGACCAAGCATCCTGTGGAAGGAGATTACTTTCTTTACTGACCATAAAATGCATTTAAATGCCTTCCTCAAAGGGGTCTTTTATCAGTTTTTATCACCTCTGTTCCTTTATTCCTCCAGCCTTTTGTCTGCAGACAGGCAAGGCCGCAGGCTTCAGCTACTGGAGTGTATCAGCTGCTCTGTTCATAGTACGATCACTTAGTTGAGCGACTGCCTAACCAGGCTAGTGTGGAATGGACTTGGCACAGATTATTGGCAAGCCTGGATACGCACGCCTTCACAGCGATATTTAAAAAAAAAAGATATGTTCGTCGTCCCAGATCCAGCATTCACAAGTTGCATATACAGTCATTTATATACATATGTATGTATGCATTCTATTCATATATAACGGATATAAACTCACAGTGGAAGAGATACAAAGTGAAAAAACATTCTTGGTGATATGCGTGTGCGTGCATACATGGGGATGTGTGTGCGCTTTCAGGAGGCTGAGATATGGTGGTGAAAAGAGCTGTATAAAAAAAGAGGTTGAGGTTGTGAGGTCAGCACTGAAGAAAGTGAAAAATGAGAAAGAATGGGGCCACTGAGAAGGAATAAAAGGTGGGAGAGCAAAGGAGGCAGGAAGGCTCAACATCACAGGCTGTGGAGAAGAGGGACACTATTATAGGGACAAAGGAAGAGTGCTACCACATCTCATAGTCCTTTTTCTGAGAACGGCCCCCCTCGGCCCCAGCATCAACCTACACAGAAAGGAACATGAGAAGTCACTTTTTTTCTTTGTCTAGACAGGTGGAAGAAGTGTCTTATGCTTTCTAGCTTCTTGTTATTTTTCATGTTTTATTCCCATAAGTACAAGCCCTCCCCTTTTAACGTCAGGCTTAAACACTTTGCCAAAAATCTTAAACTCTGTATGATAAATTTTGGTCATTAACATTATTCTCTGCTATATTGTAAATATTGTCCAAGATGTAATGATACCAGCAGGGCTAACCCAATGGCAGCAGTGGCACTGCTGCTACAGATTAAGAGAGAGTGGCTTAAATCAATAAAGTACTAAACAGACCACATTCCACTTTAATAATTACATTAGGCTGTTGAATTTAGAATGTTATTTTAGTGACATTGGTTCTTTGAATATGAGATCATGTCTGATAACTTCATTTAACTGTATTTAGTTTGCTGTGTTCAAGAGAGTAGTAATAGGGATGTAGTCTCCAGAACAGCTGTTAAGAGACTAATATTTATTTCATGGGTACAGTTACTTGACAGAGGATAGACTTACAGAAGGATAATACCACTGTTTAAGGTTAGGGGTCAATGTGCATTCATTCTAGGAGTTTCATCCTTTCATCCTTCCTCCCTCTTTAAGTATCAAATGTAAATGAAATATACAACGATTAAAAATACCACATTGAGAATTAATCACAGGAGAAGAGAGAGATCTAATAGGGACAACAGGGTAGACAAAGTGAGTCAAAAGAAAAAAGCCTATTCTTCCCTTTATTCAGTACTTACTCTGCCTGGAACTTGATGGCATGCAGACCAACAATTGCTTCATGTCTTCACGGTACTATTTGCACGGCTGCTGAGCTGGGTCCATTCTCGGGATCCCCTTGGATACAGCTGGTGGCTGCAGCTGCCAGCAGCTGCCTGGGCAGATGGTAGCTTGAGCACCACAGCACAGCCAGAAGCAAGCCCTGAGGAACAGAGGGCTGCTGTTCTCAAACAGGTGTTTTTTTCCTGACCTCCCATCCCCAAGTTGTATTTCCAACATACAAGCTTGGTTCAGAGAGTTTTGCTTGGGAAGTATATATTTTGCTGTTGCTGCCACTTCATTTGTTGCATAACCATTTCCGTTACATCTATCTCCGGTAGCTATTTTGCCCTGCTCAGTCAAACCTGTGGGTGGCATAGCACAGGAAACTGACGTGGAGCTTTAATTGGTGGCCTGGCCTTAAAACCCATCCGGGAGCCTGTGGGTCTGTCTGTGTTCCCCTACTTTGCTGCCTTTCCCCCCTGCCCCCCCTCCCAAGTTTTTTGTGGCATCCCTCAGAAAGGCCATGGCATGGGAAGGATGCCTTATTTTCAAGTTCTGCTGGTGGTGTTAGTGGTGCAAACTCCTAACAGATCATAGAATCATAGAATGGTTTGGGTTGGAATGCACCTTTAGAGGCCATCTAGTCCAACCCCCCTGCAATGAGCAGGGACATCTTCAGCTAGATCGGGTTGCTCAAAGCCCCGTCCAACCTCACCTTGAACGAGGGATGGGACATCTATCACCTTTCTGGGCAACCTGTTCCAGTGTTTCACCACCCTCATAGTAAAAAATGTTTTCCTTATATCCAGTCTAAAACTACCCTCCTTCAGTTTAAAACCATTACCCCTTGTCCTGTCAGATCAACTGAGGCTCACACTGCTAATTTCTGAAATGCCATAGGAGGCAAATAGAGATTGTGCAGTTCAATGGTAGATGTTGTTCTTACCACATCTCAGGGCTACATTCCTGGTAGTCATATTAAACAGCAACAGTTAAAGTTTATTTCTTTCTTGCCATCAGTTCCCTTTCTCTTTTGTAGACACCTGGAAGAAAAACGTACCTACTTGCACACTAGGTATTGACTAATGGAAATAAGGATTATACGGGAAGTGTGTGACAATATCTGTGACAATAGGTGACAACAGCTCTTTCAGGAAGTTGATGTTGGATGCTGATATTTCAGCAGCTTCTGTTTGACTACAAGCCTTGAGAGACTACACAGTCTGGAACATACTTTGGAAGAAAGCATAACAGAGAGTCTACCTCGGGCAGGTTACTAGCTCACATGGAACAGGGATGGTATCTGCTATTCTTTCCATTTTGGCAGTGTTTACTTTCACACCAGTACTTTTAAGAAACATCCATTTCCAGAAAGCTGAAAGAATATAGAGAAAAAAATCTATTTTTACTCCAACCATATTTTTACATCAACCTCCCAGTGCTTATTGTTTGAGGGAGCATAAACTGCACAATGCCACCTAAAAACAGACCCATATAGTTTTTGGTACCAGAAAATAAATCCATTTATTTAGTGCAGGCATTTAGTGCAGCATATCAACCGCTATTCTTACAGATTCTGTCAAGCTTTTAAAACTAAACTTAGCTGGTTTTGAGGTTCTTTTCCTTGCCTGTCTATTTCTCACAAGCTCTTCTCTGTTCTCTCCCCACAGGATCACCAGGTTTGTCACCAGAATGTTCTGCAACCTGAGCCAACAGTGAAAGCATAAACTTTTCACATCCCAAGATATTATGGGCTGCAGTGAAGGGAACAGGCTGTCCATGACCTCCCTTACAATGCCAGGAACCAGAAGGTTCCTAGTGGAGTCACTTTGCCCTCAATGGGCTCAGCCGACTTCAGCTATACTGAGGAGGAAAAGCAAGTCTCTATTAAGTGTCAAACTTATCTGTCCCAAAAGCAAAAAATAATGGTGGACATGTCCGTGACTGTATAAGACTAATAATAATCTCAAGGATTAATATTATTAATCAAGATCCCACTTTATGAGGGAGTACTCTAATCCCTATGTTGCAAGAGGAGTGCATAACGTCTTCTTTTGGAAGAAAGGTGAGCCGGTGCCCTGTGCACATATTGATAACCTAAAAACCTAAAAACACTTTGGGCTGCGAATCCTAGTTGCAAAAAGGATGTATATAGGCCCCAGGCCAGGTATGCTCTACAGCATATCCTGCTCTCCTGATTTCACAGCTGAGTTCCTGCCAGAAGCTTGCAGTGCTGCCTTCTGGGGTGTGCACCCAGATTTTTCGCGTGGAAGAAAGCACATGGCCTAAGGAAAAGGGATGGTGCATGGTGAAGTCTAAACAGGGCACGTGCCTAGACCCTGGACGTAGAAAGTGCTCCCATGTCCCATAATTTAAACACAGCTGAAGGTTCCTAACTAATGCCTGCAAATTCACGTTGCATGCACTTTAAAAATGCCACATGACTTTTTTGATATTTTATCTAGGCAGTTGCTCCACATTGCAGCCAGAACAAGCCATCTAAATGCTTGCAGTATATCCATTCTGAAAGTCATCCCTTTCTTCAGCTTTTGTGTGGTCTTATAATTTAGATAATATAATAAATACTGTAATTCTGACTGCCACTTCATTTTCTGCCCATATTTCAGTATACTTGTTTTGATTAATTTAAAGCCCAGTGTGTCTGCTCCTGCTCTATCCTAGCAAACAGACATTCCAGATCCAGAAACAGACAGTTAAATTTAGTAAAAATTTAATGCTCATCTCCTGTACAATTTAAACAGACACACTGACCTAATTAGCTTTTTGGCATCACACACACTCTCAGCTTAGGGAGGTCGGCTGTTCTGTGGCAGTTATAGGAACCAGATATTTCTTGTATTGTTTGCCTGTTTTAGATATCTCAAGTAGAACAGTTAAGAGGCTCCGACAGTAGCAGTTTGGATTAAGAAGTAAAATTAAATTGGACGGAGAGTCTATCAGCAATATCAGTTTGAGAACCCTGGGTTCAGGAAGCAAAAGTTTTTACTTAGTTTAGGTTAACTGATACAAGTTTAGCATGTTAGGAGTAAAAATAAAGATTCTATCATCTGGATTTTTTTTTAAAACAGCTGTATGATGTTTAGACTAAAACCCTGAAAATTCTTAATAAACTAGATAAGGTGTTTTCTGAAATTGATCTTTTAAAATTTGTTAGGGGTTTGAAGTGAACATATCCATCATTTATCAACTTCTCATAACAAAGCCTTTTGGAAACAAAATTTTAACTTAGATATATGGGGAATGTGTCTAAAATAAAGCACTTTATTTTACTCACATTCTCAAATGTAACCACGCTATATTGAGTCCGGAACAGTGAGCGGAAAGAGTTCCTTGACTCAGAATGCAAACTGTTCAGTGAATGGACAATGAACTGTTTAAAATCTGCAGCTTGTGTGTCCCTACTTTGCATGAGGAACACTGCTGGCAAAAACGCAGCACAATGAGATACAAGACCTGGAGTCACACCTGCACTGGTTTACCTTTGTAGGCACCTGTGACATGTGTGCTTTCTGCACTTATCACAGTGCCAGAGGAAGCGACTCTCAGGATTGACCCCAGCGGTGCGCTGTTCCGCCCCAAGACAGGCTAATCTGTCTCTAAGACCTTCAGCGATAAAGCTTCCACAGTGTCTCTGTGGTCACTGACAGCTGAACTCTGGGCTCAAAGCGCCTGCACCAAGCTTTGCTTAGGTATCTGCTCATGGGCAGGTCTGCAGTGCCCTCGGGCTTGCTCCTGGATGTGATGTCAAGCTGGCTGGAACCTGTGCTGAAGTGTCAGATACACGTGGGCTACCCAGGCCCTGCTCCGGCTTTGGGCCACACCTGAGCACAAGCACCTCAGAGCACCGTAACCAGCAGGCACAACTGGTCCCCAGAACAGCCCGAGGCCCAGGCTCAGCCCACAAGGTAGAGGTGCCCACTGGGAGGGCCTGCCAACAAAGCTGTCAAGGCCTACTGATTAAGAAACTGTTGACATGTTAAAAGCAATCAAGCACTGTATACAGATACATGCTGGAGTTTCAGTTTATACCTAGTATCAGTGCATGACAAGAGCCTTGATAATTCTGTCCCCAAATCCCATAGGTCCAAAACCAGTCTTGCTGATGAGTTGACTGTCATCACTACCAGGAATGTTAGATAAAGGAGAGAGGGAGCAAGGTGGCTGAATTCTGTGAAGTTTTAATCACCCACCAAACAGCATTTGAAAGGCAGGGAAGCATGAGGGTTAAATAACAGTTTCCTTAGTCGAAACATTTATGGGCCCTTGGAAAAAACTGGGGAATGGTAGATAATTCATCAGAAACCAGGAGTAAAGAAATGCAAATGTCACCAGCTACAGAAAGCATGTTACTACTGTCCTAATTGGGAAGAAGGGGGTTAGTAAATGCATATGATACAGGGACTCTGTCCTGGTTTCAGCTGGGATAGAGTTAATTTTCTTCATAGTAGCTGGCACAGTGCTGTGTTTTGGATTTAGGATGAGAATAATGTTGATAACACACAGATGTTTTAGTTGTTGCTAAGTAGTGCTTACACTAGTCAAGGACTTTTTCAGCTCCCCAAGCTCTGCCGGGTGCACAAGAAGCTGGGAGGGGGCACAGCCAGGACAGCTGACCCAAACTGACCAACGGGACATCCCACACCATGTGACATCATGCTCAGCATACAAAGCCAGGGGAAGAAGAAAGAAGGGGGTGATGTTCGGAGCGATGGCATTTGTCTTCCCAAGTAACCATTACATGTGATGGAGCCCAGCTTTCCTGGAGATGGCTGAACACCTGCCTGCCCATGGGAAGGAGTGAATAAATTCCTTGTTTTGCTTTGTTTGTGTGAGCGGCTTTTGCTTTATCTCTTAAACTGTCTTTATTTCAACCCATGAGTTTTCTCACTTTCACCCTTCTGATTCTCTCCCCCTCCCACCAGGAAGGAGTGAGCGAGCGCCTGTGTGGGGCTGAGTTGCCGGCTGCGGTTAAACCACGACACACTCTAAAGATCAGAGAAACAGAAGAGAGAGAAATCTCCAAAAGGTCTTTTTAGCAGATATTGATAATTACTGGTGTTATAGTACTGGTCAAAGCTGTATGTTTATGTGTTTGTAATTCAGAAAGATTTGTGTGTTGCTATCAGTAACAGAAAATTAAAATAAAGCATTTTTTTCCTGTTTCACAGGCAAAGACAAAGTCTCTCACAATAATACTCAGGAAGAAAGAGTCTTCAAGGGCGTTCAGCTCAAACCCAGTTTGCTAGCAATTAAGTTAATGTTAATCAGCTTAATGCTTATGCTAATGCATAAGCATGTTATTGAGGAAGGGATGAGAGGTACCAAAGCCATCCCTGCTTTGGACACTGCTGACAAGAAACTTTCGATTGTGCAGCTCTCAGTGATAATACATTGCGCTGAGAGGGTATTCAACTTCTCACCAGTTCCTTTTGCTGAGAGAAATAATGAAAGGTAGAAGCAGTCCATGATTACATTTAGCAGAGAGATCTGGAGAGCGCCTGACCAGCTCATTCCACAACCATGCTGGTTTTCAGTCTGAGATGTCGACAGTGACATGATTTCCAGTAACATTTGTCCTTGGCCTGGACAGTGGCTCACCCAGAGCTGAGGGAGGTGTAAGGCCAGGTCCAGGTCTTTGTGAGCCCATGCCAGGAGAGCTCCTGGGGCATATCATGTTTGCTGCCCTGGTCATGAAGAAAGCACTCCACAGCTGACTCCGCGCTCCATGTCCCTTCAGTGTCCTGGCACCCATCATGTTGGAACTAATTCTAAAAGTGAGAAAACATGCTGTGACCCAGGCCAGGGCACTCTGGTGGGATATCATCTGTCTTAGTTTGGAAAAGAGCATTTAATGTCACAGTCTGGCTCTTCATCATGGCTTACTGTTAAATGCAATGGATTCAGGTAATAAAGGCAGCAGTGCAGACATGTAAGATATTAAGAAAGAATTTAGCATAGCTTTTGGTAAGCACAAGATCTTACAATTACACTGCCATTATTTCTTCCAACAAACAATGGTACTACAAAGACATTTTCAATTATATTTCAAGCATGTCAGGAGAGAACTCCTACCCAAAGAAATGTGACCTCATTTTGCTGTTGTGATTCCTGGGACCAGGGAAGAAGCAGCGCAGGCAGCCACCGTGTTCAGTGACTGACGAGTATTTTTTACGACAGTCAGCTCCCAAGGTCGTTTCTAGCTGCAAAAAAAAATATATTCAAATTTTGGGGCTCCCTCTGCTGGTTTGACATCAACTTTCGCTCACAACTGCTTTCCCTTCTCTCCGACTGCTCGTTATCACTTAAACAATTAATTTCATGTATTGTTGTACTAAAAAAAAAAAGTTAGTACATTGCTTATCAGAGCATGTGTCTGATATTTGATATTACATTGGAGAAAAATCTGACGTTCCTCTAACAAGGAGAGAAAAGGTTTCTTCTTCTAAGTTTAGTTTCAGGACTTGCAAATGTGTACGCCCCTATCACTCCATTCTTCCATGGATTCCTAATATGTGTGCACTCGTGGTATGTGACTACTTTAATATGTGTTAGGGTCTGCCTCACCAAGTATAAAAAAGTAAAACCTGAAGAAGACACTGTGGAAATGCTGCGTGGAATAGCCCAAGCGCACACAACCAAGAAATCAGTTATAGGTTTTTATACTCATCCTTTGTACAGCTTATTTAAGTGTTACGTGGCCTAGAACTTCCCTCATTTTTACTCAGAATATTGCCTTACTGTTATGTATGTAAATGGCACTAGGGAGTTCCAGAGTTTACTGTTCTGACCTGTAGCAAGGCTCAGTGTGCCACACGACACGATCACATTGGTATTTCGGGTGCACGTGTTAAAAAACAACCAAACAAGTGAGAGAGAACACAGTCAGACCTCAGAAACAGTGTACGTCCAAGGTATTGCTCAAGTTCCATTGCCTTCATTACCTTCAAAGAGAGCTCAGGCGGGGTTGTATCAATTGGCGTACGTTGCTTATAACTTTAGGGTTGTTAATCCAAATTCTCTTTAATTTGGATTCTTTAATCTCTAGGAGATTAAAAGGAACCTATCCATTTTGAAAGGCAGCGGCTCATCTCCTGTTGCCTTGCAGCAAGCATGTCATTAAAGGTGAGTTTGCAGAATAGCCTCCAAAGTGCATGGGATCAAACCTGACACTCGAGCCTTTCTGGGACAGGCTTTTGCTCTGTATGCAACAATCTCCCCCGCAAGAATTATAGCTTTCTACTCCAACTTCTGTTGCGCTTAATATCAAATAGCTTTAACCTTAAAAGGTAAAATTTCATTATGCTCAAGTATTTTCTGAATGGATTAAAGGGGTCTGAAAATAGATTCTAGAACTTTTCTACCGGTTTTCTTGTAGCTAACCCACTGGTTTTGCAGTTAAACTGCAATAAATTCCAACCAACCTGAAGGCTGCACATCGAATTGTAGCCTATAAAAAAATTTGATGGTGGAGGTATACAGCCCTCAATGAAGCTGATAAAACACTAATGGGAGAGCCACAATTTATTACAGGAACAGCTGATTAAATCAAGATAGCACTTAACAGAGTAAGATCATTTAAAATCTAATGATTATATTAGATTATATCATAATTCCAGTGACACCACTAAGAGGTGATTAGAGATGGAATTTTAACTTTCAACTTTTGAACAATTTCATTTACATTTTTTAATCACTAATATAGAAAAAAAACCCCTTATATTTTCTCTGTGTTCAGTGAGAGAACAGCATATTTTTAGTTCCAGTTTCCTTGGATAAAAGGTTTCTTTCAAAAAATTAGAAGGCTACTTAGTTCTGAATATTGATAACTGGATAATGGACCCATAAATATATGCCGCTGAGCCGAATCTTGTGAAGGTCGTTAGAAAATTATCCCACTAAAGTCACTGGAAATACTCCTCCTGGTTCTTGCAGAAACCAGAATGACCCACTAGTGACTTTAAAGTTTTCAGTCTTCCTAACATTTTATGGTATATTTAAAACTATTTTGGCTTGGGTCTTTGCAATTTATTTAAACAAGGAAAAGGTCTTTCGGTGATGCTGTTAATCGCTAGCTATAGAGTAGAGCGGAGCTGTCAGTCATAAATATTCAGAAACTGTAAACCAGACACAATAAAAAGTATTTTTTACCAAAAAAACTTAACTTGCCATAGTTTAGGGAGGGTTTATCCTACCTCTGAATACAAAAGTGGACTAGGTGACTCTCAGCATTTCCTCTAGTTTTTAGCCTTCGTGTTTAATATTTCTGAGGTTTCCCGTGGCCATGATCGGCTCTAGGTGTTGCTGACAGCTGAGGCTGCTTGCCTAAGCACAGCGTCTATGGCTGAGAAAAGAGTGCCAGCCTCAGTGAGGCTGCCCTGCCACAGTCCTCAGCACACATCTGCGCGCGCCTGCTTACTTGACAGTGCAGTGTGAACTAGACCCACGGATCGGGCTGGAGCACATCATTTAACGCTTACGCTGACGCGTGAGTGGCTACGTCAACTGGCATCCCGCATTGCTTTGGGCTCCTCTCCACTGCGGGCTGCTCACCGCGTTGAATTTCGGAGCTGTTAGTGGGTAGCGCTCTCTCCTAGCAGCTGGCCTTCTGTTTCTGAGGTCAGTCTGTGACCTGAAAGACCTTCTTAAAAAATCTAGTGTGTAGACACCTTTGCATTCAAAGACAGGCATTTTTACACCTCCACATCTCCATGAAAGTGGGACTGGAGTAAAGCTGCTGTCCTACTAGTAGTGTAGAGTGGGAGTGAAGCTGCATGCTTCCTTGAACCAGACCATTGCTTCCAGACCAGGTGGGATAGAAGCAGAACTGCAGGTGCAGCTGCTCAGGTTGCTGCCTAGTGTCTCTCAAGCTGAAGGGTCAGAGGTGTTGCTTCTCTTCTGTGGGATGTTTTGTTGTGACAGATGAACAATGGCTTGTGGCAAGAAGGCACCTTGAATGGAGAAGGAAAACACTTCAGGACAAAGGCAAGTAACATTTCTGGAAATCTGTGGTGCGCTCACCTAGTATTTGGCAGTGAAGATGAACAACATAAGGATGCTGCTGAACGTGGAAGACAACTACATCTGGGAACTTGCAGCTCCCACTGTTCTTCACCCCTGCTTTCAGTTGCCAGGGAGTACAGCGTTATAATGTTGGTGGTAGCAACAGGGTGATTTGTAACGTGGTATCTGCTATTCAGAAGATGCCAAACACCTTGTGAGCAATCGTAGCAACATAGGTTTTGTTTGTATGAGCTTTTCTGTTGGAGACTTTGGTGACACACACACTTCTCTTGCCTTTTTATTACTATCTATTTGTTACTATCTTATTGTTACTATCTCATGACCACTAAGTTCAAGTTAGAAAATGTTACTGATTGAAAAGTCATTGCTCCGAAGGATATCTCTTCCTAAGTTGCATTGCAGTAACATATTTTATTTGTACAATAATGTTTGCATTATTACACAATATGCATTTGTAATGCATATATTATTGTGTATATACAGTTATACAATTGCATGTATAATTTTGTGTGCATCTGTAATTACACATATTCGGAATAATCATGCTTGATAAGAAACATATTTTCATAGTCTTCTCTGAAATAGCTGTGCTCTTTACCCAGTAAAAGACAACGTTATTCCCTGGAACTATTAACATTCTTCTGTCTACCAGGAAGGAAAGTATTGATAAGCGAAGGCATACCAGATACCTAAGGGAGATGACATAATTAGCATTCATTATTAATGAAGCTATTGCCTCATTCACATGAAATACAGAGCACTTAATACTTTGTTTACCTCATCTTCCCATCAATAAATACACTCCCTCTAGAATGTGATTTTATATGTCCTCACTTGGGAGATCTGTTCACATTGAATCCACTAATTAGAAGTTTCAGTTCAGTTTATGTTGACTTTGCCTTGCCCTTGGCTTTAGTTCACTTGGGGTTGTAATCCGGGTGCACATCGCGTTGCGATATTTAACACGTTAATCTATGTATCTGGTAAGAATCATAACATTTAAACTACTGTCCTGAGAACAGCATGAGCAACAAGCAAACTCAGCCGTGTAGGATGTTTTCTGCCTACTGGTTATTTAGAAGGAAAAGCAGCATATAAACTGGAGTAAGACTAGCTGGCAGCCAGCACAGGAATGTGTTAGCAGAGTAGCTGATACACATGGCACGTACTCCCATCTTCAGTTTGTCTTCCGCTGCTTTTTCTGTGTCATGTCTAAAAATTTCAAAACGCTAGGAAGAACTGAAGGCTGGTTTTGTAAGATGCTTACATGGCAAGCGCTTCCTTTTATAAGTTGTTTTACAAGATTAAGAACAAGGTACCCATCTCACAAGTGCCTTACGATGGGCAATGCTTCCCAGGGCAGTTTTGACGAGAGCTGCACTGACATTGCAGGACCAGGCAGTGACAACAGTCCCAAGTTGCAGAGAAAGAAGGCAACAAGGGTCTGTGAGGAAGGGAAGGAGGTGAGGAGGTGCCTCAAGGGGAGGGTGAGGGACCAGGGGGGCAGTCACAGGCCACATCTGATAAAGCATTGCCAATGGTCTCCAGCAAGGTTGGACTACAAGAAGGCCATGAACCACAGCTTTGTAGTTGTAAGTGCTGCAAGATCTTGAAAGAAAACAAATACCCACACATCCTGTTGTCTCTAGGACGAATTTCAGGTGACTGTGAAGGATTGGAACTGATTATTAAGTGTAACTTAATAGTGTAACTGTTTAAGAGGTTAAAAACATTAGAAGAAAATGGGATAGAAAAATGAGCTCCTTTCTGCCACACTGCCTTTTCATTTCAGGGAAGTTTCACATAAACGTCTATGGATTGTACTGTTTGTCTTAAATGTCACTTTTGCAGCGAAGCCTACAGCTAACGGGTGACAAATACTAGATTGCTGTATGTAGCATGCGGAGACTCATTGGCAAGTGAGGTAATAAAGGAAGAGATGAACTAAGGTGAAACTAAAACATCACTAAAAAGATTTAAAAAAATAAAGAAATTAAAAGAAAACAACAACAGGTAAAGACACCAATAGAGATTTGGAAATAACCTGTGGCTGTACAACCGGGCACAGCTTTTTAGTTTGCCTTCACCTTCTGAAGACTGCTGTCAACAGCATCTAACTCAGAAAATAAGCCCTGGCATGGCTGATAGCCTGTTTCTATAAACGGGGAGTGGAGAGGAAGGCTCCCTGGGAAGCCTCTTTCAGCAGGATTTTTCAGCTAGGAAAGAAGTGAGGAGAGTAACCAGTGATGTACGTAACCACAGAGAACGATTACTCACAGCTCTCCCTTCCCAAGTACTGGCAAAGAGGGAGCAACCTCATGGCAGTCTAGAATATCCTACCTGGACTCCTAATTTGGAGAAGCGTGGGCCTCACTTAAGTCTGGTCTTCTACCAGCCAAGGCTGTGCCTTCCCCAGCAAAAGTACCATGCAGGAGGATTACAAGAATTATGATGAAGCATTTTTTTTACACAAAAATATAATCAAACAATAGAAAAATATAATTGTTGGGCTTTTTGCTTTCCACCTCCCTTTGACTCATCAGCATGTCTGCACAGGCCATCCAGGAGAACACTACTATGGGACGGCTGCCAGTAAAACCGTGATCTTGTCCCATGCTGGCATGACGTGATCTGGTTTCAAGCAAGGCAGTGGAGTCTGGCCACTGAATATCTAACAACAGCATTTCACTGCTGCTCACAAATGAGGACCTGATCAACAGCCAGCTAGAACCAGTGACTTCTAAGGTTTAGTTCAACTGGGTTTTAAGACAGCAACATATATATACACGTTTAATGAACCATATTCATAAAGATAAAACATAGCTTAATAAAAAACTAGCGTATTCAACAGTAATAACTGATTTAACATATATATTTGTATCTAGTCACCCTGAGAAGACACGTTGGACATGTTTTTATATTCTTGGATCATAAACTCAGAGAAGCAAGTGTTAAAACATGCAGGAGATAATGGCTCGGTGCCTGGCCAGGAAGGCAGGCTGGCAGGAAGTGACTCATCTGCCCATTGACTGCACAAAGTACTCGCAGAGGAAATTCATCCGTAGGTTAGCCCAGCAGACTGTCACTGCCATAATGGATTAAATCTTCCCATCATTGGACTATTGTAGCATGCAAAAAACATTAAAACATGTGCCTGTTTATAGGGGAAGTTGGTTTAAAAAGGGAAAGAAGTTAGCTATGTTCCATGCCAAGGACTGATAAACGGGTTCTGTAGCAATGGCAACGGTGAGAGAGAGTCAATCAGCAGCAGGTATCATTTTCTTATTACTGCGTGCTTCTCATTTACCTTGAATGCTCTGAATTCATGCTATGAATCAGAAGCAATACCACAACAGTAGTATTTCAACTGGTCCGGTACAGGAAAGAAAGATCTCAGTGGTATCTGCTCTTCCAAATTTATTCTTTGGTTACTCACTCAACACACTTGGGTGACTGGGACCTTTTTGCAGGCAGAGTTTGAAAGAAAAACAGTGGGGGTTTTTTGCTAATACAGAAAAGATGGGCCTTTCTGCAAGCTGAACAGAATGTCCCTGTGCTTCCCCTCCTTTGCTTCTAACTGGGGAACAAAGTTGGCCCCAGTGGCCTTCTAAGCAGAGTGACCTCAGAGGGACCAGAGCTTGCAGTACCCTTCCCTGATTCCTTTTGGCTTTCACCCCATTTCTCATGTTATACGAAAGGGAGAAGCAGATCCCTCAGATCTCAGAAACCTCTGCTTAGTAAAGAAGCATAGTTTCATTTCATAAAGTAATACACTGACAACTTCTAATCCGGGCAATCTGAAGAGATAGCTTTTGTTCTACTGATACACTATCTAACATATTATCCCTCAAAAATTATTAACCATTAAGACACTACATAGAATGAGACAATTCACTCTGCCTGAATTCTACAGTACGTGTTTGGATCTAGATACTTAAAATACACCTGAGTGGTAGAAAGCAACCCAGCCATGCTCTTTTCAGGGCTGTGTATCTCTGTATACAATTAAAATGCCTTCACTGAGCTAGAAAAGTCTCCAGGCATTATCAAATTTGTCCTGATGTGCTCAAAGGTATTGTTTTGAGGGATGCAAGCTTGACTTGCAATCAGTAAAGACAGGTGCTAAAATGTGGGAGGTCTTAGGTTCTCAGATGTCCTCAGCAAGAAGGGGAGTGAACCTATATCACTTTCTTGCTTTTTCTACCCCCAGAACACAGGGTATCTTAAGTGAGACCACTCACTACCATTTCGTCTTGAAGGGGCCACTTCACAACCAAGAATATGAGAGAGGTGAAGACAGAGCAGAATTGCAATTACACTGCACCTTACATGTCTCATTGCTTGAAGCTTCAGCTGTTAAGTACTCAGGACACCTGCAAATCAGGCCTTACAAATGGTTCCCATTAAAGAATGAATGTAGAGAGTTTGCACTCATTAGTGAAAACTTTGGTTTAAGTGGGCTAATTTGTCCACGTTAAGCAGGAGCTCAGATGCTGCAGTATTTCTTTATCCTTCCTCCTTTTTTTCCCTGCTAAGCATCGGGGCCCTTTCTAGGCCTGCTGCAATGGAAGCGGCTGCAACCTTCCTCTTGTTGTCGGGGAATTGCAGCAAGCCTGCAGAAGAGCTCATACACTTAGCCTCCCCCAAGCTCAGATATCGCAATACACATACCTTGCTCGGTTGCACTGTTCTAAGGCAACGAAAGGATGTATCCCAAGGTCCGGCAGTATGTGGAACTGGTTGAGTCCACCAGGCACTAGGCACATCAGGTAGCCTATCCTAAGAGATCCACTCTCCAGCAAGTTGCCAGCTTGTTCATGGCTCTGCTTTAAAAGAGCTGTGCTTTAAAAGAACAGTTAAACAGTGGATTTCCATTCAAAACAGATTAATAATTAAAAAAAAGAAAAGGATCTAGCAGTATTTTACCAGCCAAACTGCTGACCTGGGCCACAAATATGATTAGTACTGTATGACTGGAAAAGCTGTGGGACATCCAGTACCTCAGTATTCTAGGCTGAGTTTTACTGGATCAGAGGAAACATTTTTCATCCATGAAAAAATAAACTTGGTTTAGTTATCTTCCATTTACTCAGCTGCAGTGATCTACGACACCACAGGAACAGTGAGTGCCCCGTTCTGACAGTTGTTGCTAACTGGGCATTCCCTTGCTTCATGAGACTTTGCGTGTTTCATTAGTAGGTCAGCTGTCTGCATTACCTGGCCCTTCAGCTTCCCTGAAACACGGCTGCTTTGCTTCGCTGTGCAGTTTCCCTGGCACTCAGGCAGATCTTACAGTGCAACAGCTTTAAAACAAGCAGAATATAAAACCCAGAACTTTCTCAAACACAGCATAAGCATGGAGAACATGAAGGAAATTCTGAGCTTGCCTTTCACTCCAATTTTGTGCCACTATGGCTCCGCTGATTTCAAGAGAGTTCTGATTTCCACTGCGCAGAGGGAAGAAAGTCAACCAGCCTCCCACAAAAGAATATTTAGGAAAAGGTCCTGCAGTTCTTGGGAGCAGCTCATCACATAACTTTACATAGCAAATTACATTAGACGAGGCCCTAGCTACTGATCAGTTAGGAAGTGATGAATAAAACAATACTTCCAGCACAGGTGGATGAAATTTCTCTTGACTAATTTTTTTTATAATTTTGCATGGTAAAAAAAGCTTGTGGTGCTTGACTATGGGGATCCAGTAGCTATGTTCTGGCTTTGCACTGGCCAGCTAGGAACATCCATCAAACAAAACAGCTCCCAAGGAGCATTTCTGAATGTAACTGAGATCACCGCGGAAGGGGCTGAGGCAGCTCCAGTGGTGATGAAAAACTATGCCTTTAGCTGGCCTGTGAAAAGTCAAGTAGGAAGACCATCATAAATGCTAATAGCTCCAGGAATGTTAATAGGTCCAGGAAACTGGACCCTTCTCCAGTATCGGTGTAGACACAGCATTCTGTAGGAAAGGCCTGATTTTCACAGGCATTAGGACCATGAGTGCAGGTCACCCTCACCCTGGCGTAGGTCTTTGTGAGAAGGAACAGGAAGGGGTGGCTCTGTGCTCTGGGAGGGAGGTGGATAAATCCCACTTCTTTTGACTGATGTCATGTTTCCAGTGGAGGAACTACCACACAATCAGTCTGGACAGTAATGTTTCTGACATCTTCCCAAATGCTTAACAGTAAGCCAAATACCACAATTACTGTCCTTGTGATTTCACTGTATCACACCTCACACTCAGGGCCTCACACTCCCTCACTCTCTGAAATCTTACAGTATTTTAACTCACCTGGTTTCAAGGGAGCTACCTCTAAATTTAAGCAAATCAAGAGACAATCAGATTTTCTTTGTCCTAGCAAGCCTCTCAAAGGATTTACTGTGCTCTAAGCAACCACTCCATTCTCTGTTCACCTTGCAGGTAATAACAAGAATATTCTGTGGAGAATTCAGATACACAAGAAACATGCCAGGCAAGTCACTGAAAGAAATTTAAGGCTTACCTTTCTCTGTAAACATGTAATGCATTAGTAGATTAATTTCCCATTAGACAAGTGAATGACATAGGATGCAGCATGCTACAGAAGATGAACTGCGTACCAGATGCAGTAGAACTCTAATCACAATTAAAACAGTCAGGTAAACAGTATCTGAGTCAGGACCCAGCTACACTAGGGCAGCTCTCCACCATGCTGCTAGGTTTGAAGTGTAGCTTGTACGCCAGGGCTTAATGCCTGCATTAAAGTTACCCTGGTTACTGAGGACTCCCATTCAATCACCTGAAATTGTTCTCTCTGCAGTGAAGAACTGTATGTGTATTACAGAGTTAGGTTTTGATAAAATGACCCAGAATACAGACACAGATGCCTGAACCAGTGTATTTAAAATTGAAATGAAAAAAAAACAAACAAACCAGAAGCAAAAAGCTCTTGATCCACATCTTCAGCATCAGCAATGTGACAAGGAGCAGAGTAATGAGAGATCCAGCAAAATTGTCATGATACTGATAATACAGAAATACTTACCCCAGCATGATGATAAATCACAATACAGCTAACTACCCTCAGACAAACAGCATATATAGATGAACAAAACACAATGACATAGCTTTAGCATCATAATTTTTCTAAAGCGGCACAGTCATTTGGAAGGACAATCTGAATCACATATAGTTCTAACTGTTACATGAAATAAAGGATAACAGTCAGTTAAGCGTGCTCTTCTGCAAGATTCACTATACTCTGGATATATGATCATAACCATACAAGTCTTCAGGTTACATCAGGTCAATCAAAACAGTCACCTAATACAAGTAGCCTTGGGAAGGCTTAGAAAACGAAAAGCCCCGTCAGACCTGCAGTATACACAGTCCTTAGCTGATGTAAAGCATACGGCCCTTAAAGAAAGTATGTTCGTCGGTATCAACGGAGGTCCAGGATGATTATTTTTAAATGCTTTGTAAACTACAGATACAATCCATAGAAGGATGGAGATTCAGAAGAACTGTACATTTAGTAATTTGGAGGTATATACAAGTTACATGCTTGGATTTTTCCTAACCTCTTCATCCCAATCAAAATCTAATGTAGCATCATCTAGCTCTGCTATCGAGAAGAGAGATTTCTGTGTGACCACACTGGCTTTACTAGCGTTTCCCAATGCAAAACTCTTCCTTCTGCTAGGATGGCTCACATGCACCTTCAGCAATGGACTATGGCTTTCCTTGTGAGTGTCAGTCTTAATGGTACGGGAGGTTTCCAATTTTGACTGAGGACGAGATGCAAAGGAGAATGTTGACAGTTTGGCTAATGTGCTGGAGCGTACCTTCCCTGTGCTTGGGCCACCAAGCTTCGCCTCTCCCTCCCTTTTCTTTTCAGTGGATGGAGATGACACGGCATCAAAGCTGACATCAGAGCATATTGTTGCGCTTCCTCTCATCTCTCTTCCTAAGGGCTGACTCTGTTGCTCTTCTCTCCCTTTATTATCAATTGATCGTTTTTCCGAACTACTTTTTCCTAAGCGACTCAATGCCATCCTGGATTTCTCAGAGGGGCAGCATTCTTCTGGCAGCTGCCCACCCTGGAGCTGCTCTCCAAGCTTAGAAATATTTTCATTCTGAAAAAGAGAAAATTCTTCATTTTTCTTCTCTGAAGAATCAAGTTTTGTCCTTGGTCT
This sequence comes from Phalacrocorax aristotelis, assembly GCF_949628215.1. Taxonomy (NCBI): domain Eukaryota; kingdom Metazoa; phylum Chordata; class Aves; order Suliformes; family Phalacrocoracidae; genus Phalacrocorax; species Phalacrocorax aristotelis. Next base: position 55,799,886 of record NC_134278.1, read on the forward strand.
GAAAGAAAATTTAGCTAGTTTAGCTGCTGGAGGATTTTCACTGTCAAGGATTTCTGGCTCAGGGGAACTTACTACCTTTGTTTCCTTCACTGCTTGACCTTTACTGCGTTTTCTCATGGAAATTGTTGCAGTTTTTGCTGCTACAGATACACTGTTCTTTTCCTCCCCTAGCACAGAATCTGCATCACTTGAAAGATCAGGCAGGCCAGGCGCAGGTGATACGGAAGGAAGGGCCTTTGCCTCAGGGTCCTGTGTACTTGTAAAGAATCCACGTGATTTCTCTGTGTGCAGTCTCTGACACCTTTTAGAAACTCGTTGTGTAATAACTGAATCCTGCACACTAGCACTTGGTGATGCTGCGTCTTGAATACTTGATTCTAAAGAAAAACAGTTGTGTTCTTCTGTCCTTTTCCGGCTTATCTTGGAAACTCTGTCCTGTTCCAAAGGAGCACGTAGATTCACTGTTGCTAGTGACTCTTTCATTCCACCCCCCTTCCCTGGTATCGAAGCACTTCTTTCTTCAGAACAGGATGTTTTACACAGTGTTTTTGAAACCAAATTATTTGGAGATATCTTGGGCACTGGAGACTTTTTCTGAAAAGTTTCTTCAGCATCGGGGTTGGTCTCTTCCAGGCTGTCAAACCATGCCAGGCTGCCATCATCACCCCTCTCACTATGTTTAATCAAGTGTTTTGTATTTTTGTTATTACCATATGCCAGTTTGCGTACGGTTTCTAGCTGTATATCCCCTTCACAGCTGCCTTTGAGCAAAGAAGGCTGTGGCCTGGAGTTATTCTCCTGTTGATCTGAAGGTTCTGACTGAGACATTTGCTTTGACCACCCAAATGCATCCTTGCTCAAGCATCTTGTAGTAGTACTGAAACTTGTCTCTTCAGGCTGCAGCTGGCATGAATTTTCCTTTTGTAATCTATGGAATAAAAAAAAAACAAACCAAGCAATAGTAATTTATTTTTCTTTTTTTCTTTCTTTCTTTATTGCATTAGTGATGCTTAATATGTATGAATGGTGAAAAGCTACAAATAATGTAGGTCACAAAACTGCATTACCAAGTTTCACATATAGCTCCAAATGCTGGTGTTGCAGTCTGTGATCTTTCAGCACCCTCTACAGTAAGTGGCAGAATTTACTGTCCCCAGCAGAAGATAGGCAGATGGACAGAGAAAGCAACCACCTAAACTTAATTTCCTTGGGAAACTAAAAATACCCCAAATGCCCAGACAAAGAGCTTTGCACTACTTACAGCCATTGCTAGAATCCCTTAGGGATTACATATTCTCTAAGTGTATCTTCTAGAACAGGAACCTTATTAGATTTTATCCTGAGCAAGGCAAAGCCTCAAACAAGTTATCAGAATGGAAAATCTAGATGTTACTTGGAATAAGGGTTGCTGGTGGTTTTCTCTCACAATCACTATGGACCCAACATGTCAAGAACTCCACAACAGAGTGAAAGCATCTCAGATCACCTAAAAAACTTAATTATCACTATCCGTGGCTGTCACTATTCTCAAGGCCCTCCAGAACAACAGAGGTGCTAGAATGAGGGTTCCCTCCAATCTCAGTATAGCTGATATTCTGTCTGTTGTACCTAAACATATAATTTCCAAGGGAGGTAGCATGCTACTTCTCGCTAAATAGCGATTCTAACGGTGAGTGAAAAGCAGCCACATTCTATCCCCAAAGTGACTGCATTAGTGTAGGTGAAATGATTCCTATGCATTATAAACAGTTCCTCTGCTATATGAGAAAACATTATATTGACATGTATCTTTTAGAATCATTATTATAATTATTTACAAATATGCTTATTATTAAAATTTTGATGGAAAGCAGCAGAAATTATCTGACTCATAAGAAGGGCTGAAAGATAAATGCTTGTTTTATTGAAATATAGTTTAGGGGGCATGCATGAGACAAGTCTTCTAATACAGAATAGGTTGTTTTAAAGAGGACATTCATTTAATATTCTCTAAGCTCCTTAAGAGGCGGGGAAGAAGAAATCAGCTTAATTTGCAGCACAGAGGATTCAGTGCGATACTGGGAAAACCTTTATGAGCATTAGGATGGAGCAATAATGGAAGACTACCCAATGGCAATGGAAAATCCTCTTCATTAGACGGCCTTTGGAGCAGATAACACAAGCCCCTGCCAGGAAGGTCAAGCACAGACCTGACCCTGTCTTTGTATTTGATCTCCCATCCCATCCTACATTTCTATGATCCCTTACGAATACCTCTGTTTTAAAATTAGCTTTTGCTGTCTGCTGGAGATATCCCACTTTCATCTGCTTTTATTGCCTCTGTGGTTATTTAAGATGTCCTCGCTAGAAGTTACAAAATAAGTCTGAAAAATATTTGAAGGAAAAAGTGTATTTTCCCAGCTGTTCTTATTCCATTAGGTTTGATAACATTAATCTTTTATCTTCCTTTAACAATAAGAAAGTATGAGTTTCTTTAGAGCCTAACCTCATTTTAGGAAACAAATGTTATTTTTTTGTATTTTATTTCCTTCCAATCTTAGTGTTTTCCCCTCAGCCTTAGTACATTAGAAGTTTTCTATTAATAACAGCAAATAGACTTTCCAAAGACTATTGAAGGGAGCTGAAAACTAGAGAAGAGACAGTGAAAATTCCAGCATGTAAAAAAGAAAAATCATCCAAAACAACAGAACTTTGATTCAGGCTTATGTTTTCCAATAACAGAAAGGGAAGAATCCTGACAAGCCCAACACAAAGAAGGCTTAAAAAATATGAAGCAGATATGCTGTATTTTGCCAAGCAAGTAACAAAAGCTTATATAAGGTTATTTGCTCAGATACAGAATCTGGCATTTTGACCCTAAGAAACTCCACTAAAATGTATGTGAGCATAGAACTGAGATATGACTTGGGAACTGATTAAAATGCTCTTAAATTCTTTGTAAATTTCATAACCCAGAGAGAGAAACGATCAGATGATGATTTCAGAGTGCTACTTTAAAACAACCTCCCTGCTTATCCATGTCCTCTGAAGAACAAGTCTCCTCCCAAAGTCAGATTCTATTTTTAGACTCTCTCCAGATATTGCCAAACAACTCTTTTTCACTATTGAATTATTTTGTTACTCTGCACATTATAACCTGTCAAGTCTTTGTAGCTCTTTGTGCAGAAGATCTTGCAGCTCCAGTCGCTCCAATATGAGTTCACACTGTGTTCGGTACTGTGCCATTGGATTTTCTGGAAATGAGGTGTGTAAGGCATTGATGCCTCCCAGAAGTGCACCCCCCTATGTCACCAAAAGGATAAAAAAAATTAGGAAGCTTTCTTTATTATTCAGCACCCAATTTAAACAGCAGAGACCATTTTATACAAAATTCTCCCTTAGATATTTTAAAGCTTAAAGTAGCAAATATTTACTAACTAACTGTATTCATAAATAATCCTACTAGGTCTGCTCACACAGGCAATGTTGCTCACACACATAAAGCAATTATATGATCAAGCCTGCAGTTCGCTCATACTGGTTTATTTTTATTTCACAGAATCACAGGTTGGAAGGGACCTCAGGGATCACCTAGTCCAACTTTTATTTATACAAGAAATGGAGAGTCCACTTAAGGCTTGAGAACATCATTACTAAAAATAGAGATTAGGATTAAGGAAGTTTTCCAAATACCTTGTAAAAATTCTGCCCACGTGAGACACTTTTATAACTGAAGAAGTTCTGATTGCTGAAAGTTTTCATTAGCTTTGCTTAATTATTTAAATGGGAAGACCTGGGTGTTGTATTAAGGAAGGAAGGCCTTCATACAGGCTTGTCAACACAGGGTAAATTGACCAGCAAAAATATTTCTGAATAGCTCTTTAAGAATAAGTAACTATTCAGGAATAATTTCAGAGAGCAAGAGATTTTAATCTGGGACAATTTTGCTGTGCCTTGTGAGAAATGAAGTAGTTTTTATTTGGAACACTGCATCTGCACAAAGTGATTTGTACCACAACAAATAATCTAGAATAGCTCTGTAGTCAATTGCTCTTTGGAAAAAAAAAAAAGAAACCCACAGCACAAACCTGACAAACCACCTATTTTGTCACAGATTGGCTACCATTTACCACTCCTGTCTAATCTATAAAGCTCAATACAACTAATGAACAAGATGCACACCACGTGCCATGAGAGCAATAGTCAACAGAATAGCAACAGTCAACAGAGTCTCTAGAACCACAGATTGCTACATATGGCATCACATGGACCTCACATTTTCATTTGTGGCAATTTCTGGTTCTTCCATCTTGAAATGATAAAATTTTGTATTAAAAAACAAATTGCATTGAAAAAACATCATTCTGGTGGCTAATTAAAGCCCTCTAAAACTCCACAGTGCTACAGCTAAGGCTGTCCATGCCACCATTAATGCATCCCATTGAAGTTAACACTTGGGGTTTTTTGGCAGATCGCTTCAGGAACGTGATAGATCTGTTCCACACATAAGCATTAGTCTGTAGCCACGGAAAAGGCTGTTGTAGAACCCTTCTGCCATATTTGTTTCAAGAACTGGCAGGTTCATGGTTAAGGAGGGAGGGACAGTAGAAAAGAAAGTCCAGTCTCTTGGCTAGGACAGTTAAAAGCAGCCAAGGAGAACTAAATTCTCTCTCTGACGGTAAGTTCCAGTTCTTGAGATTCAGAAAGAGCCAGTTAAGCAAAGGTTTTGAAAGGCAGTGAATCGTAACTAGGAGCTTGATGTGGTGTGTGCACAGAAGGAAACTGCAGTCAACAGGAAGGGAGCTCAAACACTCAAAGTGCTACCACTCTGAAACTGGGGTCCTAACCATCTCTCATGAGGTATGCTCCAGTGGAAAATTTCTTCTGGATCGTGCATAATTCAGCTCCAGATCATAGAAGAGGAGTGGCACCGACCTATCACTTCACAAGGACCATGTGAAGATGAGTGAATTGGTGTTTCTGAAATACTCAAATATGCCAGAAACGAATTCCACAGAAAAACACATGAAGAAATTGAGAATTCTACCTTAGAACAGTAGGTAATAAAACATTGAGCAAAACACTGAAAAGGATAGTTACTTTTGGCTTGAGTACTGTCAACCTGTGACCTAAGGATCCAATGGAAAAAAAAGGAATACATGATTTTATATCCTGAGATAAGTGCTCAAGGGGTACAATTATGTCTTGCCTTTACTGACTTTTCAGTGCTTTACTCGGGTATCACAATGAGTTTCTTTTAAATGTTCGTGTGTGTGTGTGTGTGTGTAAAGTTCTAAGTGGGATGTGACTGAATTTAAGATATCTGCGGAGTTTTATTTCTGTGCTGTGCTTATGTCTCTGAGATATTTGCCCCATTAAGATATCATTTTGAGAAGAAGGTAGCCATATGACAAATCCACATGCTGTGGAACTGAGGGCAGAGGATCTAGAGCAGAGAGGGAAAAAAGAAAGTATTACAGGGAAAGTTAGCAGAAAGGAAGGGTGTAAAAGTGCCTAAGGATGGGAAGACAAAATGTAAAAAGGGAGTAAAAGGACAGTGGTTGGAAAGGGAATAAAATAAGGATGAAAACACGACCAATAGAAGGAGGGAGACAACGTTAACAAAGAGGAAACGAGGCAAAGAAAAGATCAAGCCAAGGGGTTTAGAATACGCTCACAAAGACAAAGAAGGAAAGAGAAAAGTAAGGGTGAATTAGCAGACAAAACAAACAAAAGACCCCAGTAAACTAGGTTGGTGATGAAAATACGACAGTCCTCCTTCCCAAGAGGGGTCACAAGAAATAACTGAACACTGACCTGAGAACTGTGACCTTTGATTTTATACTGGCAAGAATATGCTTTTTATAGAAGTTGCAAAGACAATGTTGAAGACAGAGTTTGCTGAGCTGAAAGGTGGCAGCCAGTCCTTCAAGAATGACACTGGCACTTCCCCACTTACAACTTCATTCTACAGAATGACAGTTAGGCAGGAAACACAGGATGTATCTATACATAATCTTTTTCTAGAGGAGGAATCAATTTCTGAAAATAATCTTTTGCACGTTACTTCTATTTTTTTTAATAAAACAAATAAATCACTTCCTTCAAAAAGAAACTGTTTCAGTGATTCATTTATACTTTCTCGGAGGAAAGTAAAATTTGGCCTTAAATAGCAGATCTCAAATTTGCAGATTCCTAGCAAAAATGAACACATTTGCCTACTTGCTTATAAGAAGTGAAGAGTGGAGCAAATACGATGAGCATACCAACTACTCCCAGGTAGCGCCCTGCAGTCATAATTCAGGCAAATTTCTCCCTGACTCTAACTAGATAGATGCTTGTTATGCAAACTGCAGCCCTTGAAGGCAGGGCTGTATAAAAATGAAAAAAGTGACCAACAGTTAAAACAATTCTCTCATATTTATTCATGCTGATGGAGTTATGCAGATGACAATACACATTCATTATTATTATTTACATACATTCCACCTTTTGACCTTCATGAAAAAAAAAATTAGTATTTCAGATTTCTTATATCCAAATCCACATTGCTTAGAAAACACCATCCCATGAAATTCCAAATCTAGTTAATTACAGGTTTAATTACAGTTAACGAATACTTATGTGATATCTTCTGCTGTTTCAACTGGATATATTGGTACAGCTTCTTATTTTAACTTAGATGCAGTGCTGTCATTGAAAAGCTGAGCTCTTCAAAACAGTGCAAGATGAATTGCAGCAGACAGCAAAATAATCTTTTGCTAGTTAATGAGGTCAGGCCCTGTAGTATTTTTGAGACAAATTCCATTTGCAACACTGTGCAGTAGACTATCCATGGCAGAAACTGCAATTAGTCTCTCAACCCTCATTGAAAGAACAAGGGGGATCACAAGTGCCTACCTGCCATATGTGACTGTGCGTCTATCCTGAAGAGCTTTATCTCTGAAAAAGAAGCATATCTACTCCTGCAAAGGTCTTTAAGGTCCATTGAGCTAATGGGCACTATATAAAATTGTTTAAATTTGAATATATTCATATCAACCTATACAGAAACATAGGAAATGCCATTTTGGATCAGACCAGTCATCTGTGCAGTGGAATACACCATCTCTGACAGAGCCAAAACCAAATATTTCAGACGTGCTAAAAATCCCCATGCATAACACTTTGGATAATCTGGTTATGGTAATTTTTTTCTACTGCAAAGCATGAAGGTTTACTTCCCTTAAAAATATTCTATCTGAAGTAACAGTGTCTGTATTATTTTTCACATAAAAACAAGCCTGTATCAGATCACATTCCTTTCATTAATTCTAAATGTGTTACTTTTTCTTTATATTCAACATCCTAATAATGTACAGTAATCTGAAACCTAGGCTTCCGCATTTTTTCAATGCCTTTTTACATAGAAACATTACACAGATACATGTGGTAACTGGAATGCACAATTTTGAGTGTACGGCAACAAAAGTTCTGAGTTTCTGTATCACCACCAACGTATTTTAGAATGATCTAATGGCAAAATGAAGTGTAGGTCTTGGTAACTCTTTGAATCTTGCTCAAAAAATGATTTGGTTCTCTCATACCCAGTTAATGAGTAACAAGGTAACATTATGGAAGAAAAACTCATCAGAGGCTATTAAACACAGGATATAGACACAATTTCTGGCTAAAAAGGTCTTTAAAATGTAGATTACCAAAAGTCAATAGCATGCCAAAACTTCACTTAGACTGAAAAGGCTATAAAAAAAGGTACCAGGCCTTTATCACCAATCCAGATTTTTCGGTATAATCTCTGTTTAAGAGTTTTAATAATCAAGGCGGACTAAAAATGACTTGTCAAGGTCTCTGAAGACCTACTTTCCATGAGTCCATGAAACCCCCTCCAAAGAGATAAAGGGAGCTGGCACGTATCTACATGATAAAATGAATCCCTTAAATGTGCTACTGCAGCAATTGCAATGGCAGCAATAAACCATACCTGCATAGAAGATTCCATCACTGATACCACAGTTACAGCATCTTCCAAAGTCACAGTATCTCTAAACATCAACCTGGCATGAGCTGTCAAAAATAAATGCGCATTGAAAGCAAGTGTTACCAAAGTCAAAAAGCATTTTTCTTTTGTACTAGAAGGGACAGGGTATTCAAATTTCTTCAGCTCTTCAAACAATTGTGCATGGGTCTAACTTAAATATGAATCTAATCCTTTTGATTTTAGTGTCAATTTCAACAGGAATTGGAAGGCTTAGTTTTACTAGTAAAGGATGTAATGTGACTTCTGGATTACAGTGACAGTTCGAATGAAGTTGCTTAAAATGCTAGAGTTAAAAAATGTGAAGTGCTGGATATCACAACAAAGAGTGTGATATGAAACATCCCTATCTACATAGGTATGTGGTATCCCCATAAAGTAAAAAATTACTTTAAAATAAGTATTTTATTATTTTAAAATAATAAAAAAATAAGTTTAATTTTCATCACAGGTCAGGAAAGATTTTATATTCTCTAACTGGTCTGTGTCACAAATTTAATATATTATTTAATATGCTTTTCTCTACAATAGCTTTATTTTTTTTTCTTCCTTCCCTTTCTTAAGTCAGCAAAACAAAACTGATTTTTGTAAATGGATATAATGCATATAATTTTCCACAGGAAGCTCTCCTCCTAATTGGCCATGGAAACACAGAGAGTTCTTTTCCAGCAAGAGAAAGGCAGGTTAATTAATACCATCTGTATAATACTTTGAAAGAACAAAATGCTACTAAAAGCCCCAATCATGTGAACACATAAGAATGGAAGAAACACCAAATGTGAAAATAACATGTGGAACCCTAAAAGTTAGGAATGTCTTTAATCTAAAAAAGTTTTCCCCCAAAATGGAGGACATAATATAAACATCTGATGCAGGAAGCACTACATTGCTGACTGGCATATAAAAACATAAAGACCATTTATGTTTGTTGTTCAAAAATACAGTACATTCTTTTAAGTTCATCCTAAAAATATTTGATATGCTGCTTTATAAAATAAAATCATGTTAAGACAGAGGCCTACTGGTTCCTTTGGTTTTGTTCTTACAAATGAAATATGGTTTGAACTCAGAGTTGGAAATGTTGAAGTCCTATTGCAAAATACAGACTTGATTACTGATAATTAAAGAAACAAGAATTTGTTATTTTTGATGTTATATTAATTTCAGGATAGAAGCAAATACTTGACACCTTTCCTCAAGCTGAGTAGGATGGCAACCTAGGACTCAAATGAAATAAAATAAATCCTGAGACTGCTTTTCATAAAGACACACAACTTCTGAGATTTTTCTCTCATATGTGATTTCTTCCAGTGGTTTGAGTTTTTATTATGGGTGTCAGAATGGCAAAATGAAAACTGATTTTGATAATCTCAATATAACATCCTTTCCCACATTCAAAATCTCCAACCCCAAGCCTCTTTAGATTAGAAAGAAAAAGCAATACAAGAATCACCTATCCCTACCTCTCTGGAAAATCTGCTACTCTGCTTACTGGCTATAATTACACTCCTGATCTATTCATTTTATAAAGGTTAATTGTTAGCCTAAAAATAAAATTGCCGCAGCCTTACCTTCTGCGAGGCGTATCAAACTTTCTAATAAGCGAATGGTAGTTCGGGCAGCATTTCTGCAGTCGCTTTGACGCTGCATTTGATAGTAGCGTACAAGGATCAGGTTGCTCTCATCAGACAGTTTTGGCTGTATACTTTTTATAAGGCAGAAGTAGGTTTTCATCTTTTCCATGCTCCACAGCTTTTCTGATTTGCTTGGGCAACCTGAATAACAACTGCCTAGTCAGTAATTTTACAACAGACGTTAAGCTTTTTCCTAAGAATTCCTGTTAAATAGACAAGTGACTATACAGGACACGTTACTATATTTTTGGGGCATACTGGGTTGTCCGTATGCTAGTTTTCAAGCACTCGGTCAGCTTCCAGTGTGGAATTTTAGACACTGTCCAGTCCCTCCCCTGTCAAAATCCACAGTAAAACCTCCAGTAATTTCAACAGAACTGCTGTAAAACTCACTGCCCACCAGGGTAGAGTCAGTACAATGTGTTCTAGTATTCCTTAAAATGTAAAATGCTACATGAATGTAGGTACTGCCTCTGGCCATTTCATCTACTTTGTAGGAGCCAAAACCTACCTGCCCTACCTGTTTGCAGGGAAACATTTTGGGAAGGGAAGGAAGCTAGCTGAGGAAGTTTCCTCTAACCATGTCTTCCCTAATGGGGATCACAGCCATGTTCCTGCAGTGGATGGAGAAGGGGCTGGTTAAAATCAAATCACACTGCCTTCCCTATTCCCAGAGCACAGAATGCCTCACAGGGAACACTGTTGCTCACTCTTTGAGCCCTGCAGCACACGTAGCTCAGATTAGTTTTGTCTAAGTTTCCTATTAACAGCATGTACAATTGCATGGTGTGTAAGATCTGCACATCAAGCAAGGTAAAGGCGCAGGATGGAAATTATCAACTTACTGAGCAGTCTGGGCTGAAATCTCTTGTAAAGGATCATAGAGTAAAAGTATAGTGTTCTTAGCTCACCCCTATTAATTAATTGGTGATCTCTCTCTTACTCCTACTTGAAAAACAACCATACCACCAGGAACTACTGTAGCAAAAATGGCAACTCTGATTAATATGAAAGACTCAAGAACAACAAACTAAACTGAAAGGTGGGGAAATTAAAAAAACAAAATCAAATCAAAACCACCTTATAATTTAAAAAGAGTACTCTTACCTTTATTTTGCAAGATGAAGGAGGAAATGATGCGGTCCCATTCCTCATTCTTTGTATCTAACAATACTAAGACCAGGTCAAATCTGCTCAACAGGGGACTGCCAAGAGCTATGTTGACAGAGACAGACTCATTAGGGTCATAATGGCCTTTTGGGTTTGTTGCTGCCAGGATAGTTGTCCTTGTATTAAGCTTGCACACCAAGCTAGAGAAAAGCATGTGAACATCATGGTTCAATTAAATTGGGCAGGGGAAATAATTCCAAGGTGTTAAAAATTATCATGTTTTTATGTCATAAAAAGCACATCTTACCTTGAAAGACCATAAGAGCTAAACAATATACACAATTGTTGTATTAATATATATTATATATATAGCATTTCTCAGACAGAGAATAGCAACTAGACAGAAAGACAGTGATCAGGATACCAAAAGTAACTAAGCAATATTGCCATGAGTATTATCTATACACAGGTAGGTCCTTAAATGATGAAAACCAACCTAGCTTTTCAGAAATAGGTATTACTTTACTGATTTATATGGCACAAAAACACTTTTTTAATGATGGAAAGTAACATTTTAGCTTAATTCACATTTTAAGAAAGCAAAATAAAAAGTAATATAAAGGTATGTTTTATTCCTGTGTGTAAACATGTTATGACTATGAACCCAACCACTGATGACAGCCATATGAACTGTTTCTCCAGGGAAATAGCCATTTTCCTCTCTTAAACATGGTATCCTGGCATGTGTTTGTAGATGTCGGGAAAGATTATTCTTATTCTAGTAGTCCAAATGTAATCCTTTTGGCTAAGGCAGCAGCAGAAGTATTCTAACTTTGGTTTGTTGCTGAGCTATTTCTAGTCAGCTCCTGATTACTGCTGCCTCGTGTCCAAAGTTATTCTATAACCAAGAGGAAGGACCACAGATCTTCTATTAGCTTATACCCAGTGGGAAAGAAACGATATCTCCCATGCACCAAAATAAGACTTTAAATTAACAAAGTGCTTAACATATCTGTGCTAAGTTACTACTCAAAAAAGCCTCATTAGAAGTAGTCCTTAAAAGTCAGCAACTGAGGCTATATGCTCAAGCTAGCAACCTGTGCTTTGGGGTCTACAAAACCCCACCAACTGCAACAGGGAACCCAGCTAAAATATGTCGCTATCTACATTAACATGAAGATAGGACCCCATTAACTTCAAATATTTGTCCCCAACTGGATTACTGGCAAAGGCAATGCTTTTTTTGATGCAGCCCAGGATACGGTTGGCCTTCTGGACTGCAGGCGCACACTGTTGGCTCATGTCTAGCTTTTTGTTCACCAATACCCCCAGGTGTCCTTCTCCACAGGGCTGCTCTCAATCTCTTCATCCCCCAGCCTGTATTGATACCGGAGGTTGCCCCAACCCAGGTGCAGGACCTTGCACTTGGCCTTGTTGAACCTCATGAGGTTCTCACAGGCCAACCTCTACAGCTTGTCCAGGTGTCTCTGGATGACATCCCATCCTTCTGGTGTGTCAACTTCACCGCTCAGCTTGGTGTCATCTGCAAACTTGCTGAGGGTGCACTTGATCCCACTGTCTTTGTCATTGATGAAGACATCAAACAGCACTGGTCCCAGTACAGACTCTTGAGGGACACCACTCATCACTGATCTCCATCTGGACATTGAGCCATTGACCACTACCCTCTGGATGTGACCATCCAGCCAGTTCCTTCTCCACCGAAGAGTCCACCCATCAAATCCGTATCTCCCCAGTTTAGACCATGGGGGACCATGTCAACGGCCTTACAGAAGTCCAGATAGACGATACCCATAGCTCTTCCCTTGTCCACTGATGTAGTCACTCCATCACAGAAGGCCACTAGATTGGCCAGGCAGGACTTGCCCTTGGTGAAGCCATAAAGTCAAAGAGGCTAAGAGAGCTTCAGTGCAGATGCTCAGCATAAGGAAAGGACATGATCCATTAGAGGAGCCAAGAAGATGTGATTGGAGCAAGAGCTGATTTGAAAGCGACAAGGAAGAACAGGGAAAGAATGATGCCTTTTGAGCAGCAGAGATTTCAGCAATACCAGCCAGGAAATTATTTGGGCCAGGACAAGAGCTGCATATGACTCACAGAATGAGATTTAAGCTGAAAGATCAAAGTGGCAGGGGGGGAAAAAGCAGATTTGAACACATACTATGAAAAAGAAAGTGAAGAACTGAAAGTAAGCAGGAGTTTATATTTGTGCCATGCCTAACATACAAAATTCAGCATCCTGGAATTCTCTTGGTTACTGGATTTTGGAGAAATGAAGTCCTGCTTTCTGAGTTCCAATAAAAGTTTCACAAAGCTCATCATTTCACCTATGATTATTATCACCACTCACAGCAATGGAGAAGGAAAAAAACACCAAGTCTTCTTAGAAAAGTGCCCTGGTCTACAGTGGTATATTGAAAACCCAACAGTGAAGAGGGTATGTGTTTATTGTGATTGCTTGCAACCTCTGGCCCAGTGCACCGTCCTTTGAAATGTTGACTCATCTAGTTTAATACTGCTGAGAACAAAACTACTGAGTACAACAAAGAAAACAGATATATTTAATCAGCATGACAAACCTCCCTCCAACTTGTAATTAGAAGAGAAAGATCTTATGTTGTTCTATCACATATGTTAACATGCCACTTACCCTGCCTTTGCAACACTGATTGTTTGTTGCTCCATCGCTTCATGGATACTGGTTCTGTCATGTTCTTTGATACTATTGAACTCATCAATGCAACAAAGGCCTCCATCTGCAAGCACCAGTGCTCCAGCTTCCAAGTTCCACTCCCCAAAGTCTTTCACAGCAGTCACTGTCAAACCTGAACAATCAATTACTTCAGTCAGTCTTTTTCTTAAAATGCAGGAGTGCACTTGAGCAATAGAAAGGGACCAGGCACACTCAGGTGTGCCATGGGCAGAAAGCAAAACAGCAAGTTAGATCCACCACATACCTCTACCATGTAACTCACTTTACACCTAATGGTAAGAAATCCCACTAGCTTTCGGCAGATTAGCCTGGATCTGTGGAGCAGATTCTGTTAAGCTTCCCATGTTCGACAGTGACTTGTTTTAGGACTTTGTTAATTGAAGAAAAGAGATCAGGGTAAGGAGACTAAATCTGCCAGATCAAACTGAAAATTAGGACAAATGCAAAGATCACAAAATCATGGAATGGACCCAGTCAGCTCCTCCTCCCCATCAACTACTAAAACAGACAAATATTTGGAGCTGCAAAACAAAGTTTGGAAAAAAAATATTATTTCAGGTGTCTTTCAACTCCTGGCCCCAGGAAGTGGAGAAAAATTCTCACTTTAAGCTAAGGCAATTAAATTTCTTTACGAGAATTTGGGTTCCTCTAAGCATTATGCAAAAATTAAAATTCAAAGATGCCCAAGGATTAAATTGGAGGGGTGGGGGGGAAGTTCCCAGCAGGGATCAGTAAATCTACACATGATACAACACTGGGAGCACGGCAGGTCAGAAACTCTGCACAACTGTGAAAACGGCCACTCATTATCAAGTATGTGCAGCTCCTTTCAAACTTTCTATTCCCTGTTTCCCAGCTTCTTCCCTATCTTTAGCCCTCCTTTTTCACTCCAGTGATGAGCTCAAAATATCCTTGTAGCTGACAAGCTGCAACCAGCCTAAAATCTCCTGGAATGCTATGGCAAAACCTGTGCAAGAATACCCCTCTCGCCCCAACTTCCCTTGGTTCAGGGAGGAGAGGCTGCTGAGGCCTTCTCATCGCTGCACAGCCCACCACAGTAGCCGTTTATTCCCAGTCAGCAGAAAGTTATTGGAAATGTATGTTTTCTGATAACATAACATGTACTTTAGCATGTTGTGAGCAATCTCCTCCATTGTGTCCATTTTTTCCTGGTTTCCTGGACTCTGCGCTGAACAGCTTGGGCAGCCAATCTTATAGAATTACAAAAAAGCAAAATAACCTCTAGCCTTGTGCCAGACATATGGAGAACGCTATTAAAAAGCGGAGAGAGCAACAGATCAGGCAGGTATCAGATGATGACAACCCAAAAGCATCATCTACTTTCCAAACCGCACATGGGCTTGAAGATTTGCTGAAGAGCAAGGGCCTCTGCGCCTCAGCACTGCGTTCTCGCCCGCTGCAGATCTGGCAGCGCACTGCTCCTGTCAGCAGGGCTCGGCCTTTCCATGCAGGTGGGAAGGTGGCTCCCACATGCCTTTTTGCTGTGCATATTCCGCCACATTCAAGGGCTCCCCGCAGATATTACTAGAGCCTGGCTGTGTATTTATTTCCACACAGAATCTCTTTCTGTGGTGAGGGTACACAATTGACCCCCACTCCCCCGCCAGGCCCTGAACACTTTGTGCTCTTCCCAGCCCACAGAGGCAGGACGCATGTGAACTGCAGCACGTTGCTCCTGATCCCTTGTGTGTGGCAGCCACAAGATGGCTTTCTCTACAGGCCTCCTGCTGCCACACAAGATGGCCTCCTCTCTGGGCTTCCTGCTGCTGCACATGGATATGTGCTCGTTTCAGTTACCTAAGCCCTTCTTTACAAATATAGGAATGGGGTGGCTTCTTGACAGCACGACTGTATAAAAGACATGCTCCGATCCCTCCACAGCCCCTCTGAGGGTGAACCTCTCTTGCAACAGCAAGGTGGATTTGTGGCAGAACTCAGCACCATGCAGACAGTTTGTCCGCACCCGGGGTGTCCAGCACCCCTCCAGCAAATCCCTCTTTATGCAGGGAGCACCCCAGCAGGCGAGGTGCCAGCCAGGCTGCCCATTACGCTGCCTCCTGGCTCACCACCTTCAGCCAAGAGCTGGGCGCTGCAGGATTGACCAGAAGGGCACAGCTCCCCTGAGGGCTTGGCCTCTTGCAAGCCGATGGCCCCAGAGGACAGCCCCACAGCCTGAGCCTGGAGCTGTGGTGGCTCTGACACCTGGGACCCCGTCAGTACCCAGCCCCAGGGAAACCTGCTCACTGCATCGCCCTGGGCACAGAAAAAGAAACAAATAATAATAATAATGATCATAATAATAAAGCCTTAATAAAACGCCCATGGCACACGGCAGAGCCCCACAGCACATGGCAGAGCCCCAGGGGCGAGGAGGGACGAAGAGGGCCTCCCGCCCGGTGGGGCTCGCTCCCTCCCTCCCTCCCTCCCGCACGCCCCGGCTCCGCCCGCCCCGGCCCCGCCCGTGGTTGCGCGGCCGTTGGCAGGCCGTTTCTCCCGCGAGCCGGACGGGGGCGCCGCGGCGAGGCGGCGAGGGCCGAGCGGGAGCGGCGGAGCCCATCTTGCTGCCGCTCGGCGGCCCTGCTCGGGGAGGAGGGCCCTAGCCCGGCGTGCGGCCAATCCGGGCGGGCGCTGGCGGCGAGCAGGGCAGAATGGGCTGTAGTTTAGTGAAATAGGAAAGCTGGAAACAGTGTGGAGTGTTCCTGGTGTAAATAAAAGGGGGAAGAAAAAGTTTCTGCAAGTCGGAGCTCCGCGGCCTCGCTCAGACACTGGCACGGGGGTTTGTGCGTCGCAGAAAACCAACACGCTGGACTTTATTGTGCTGCGTTAACACGCTCTTCCTATTGTTTGTGGTTTTTTCAAAATATGGCAAAGGTTCAGGTGAACAATGTAGTGGTGTTGGATAATCCTTCTCCTTTCTACAACCCTTTCCAGTTCGAAATCACATTTGAGTGCATAGAGGACCTGTCGGAAGGTGAGTAGATCTTTTCCCGATACGGATTTTATAACCCCGGGCTCTTAGTTTCGGGGCTTTTAAGGCTTAAACTTTGCATAGGCCTGCACCTACAATTTAACAGTTTCTCCTTCGCCGCATCGCTGTGCCGAGGCGAAGGGATGTGCTCGTCGGCGCCCGAAGCCGCCGGCGGAAAACCCGTCTCGGCCGAGCCCGGCCCCGGCGAAAGTTGGCGGCGTTCGCCTGCCCTGGCCGCCGAGCCGGGGCCGCGTCTCCCCGCCGCGCCATCGCCGAGGCGAGCTGCAAGTTGCGAGGGAACTTGTTTGAGTGGTGGTAGCCATGTTGCCAGCTTTGTGTGTGCGTGGGGGGGAGCGCGAGAGGGAGAGGGTTAATCGGGCTCGGCCGCCGCGCATCCCCGCGGCCGGGGGGGGCTGTTGCGCCGCCGGCGTCCCGGCGATACTCGGGGCGCGGAAAACGCTCCGCAGCCAGGCGTTTGCTTGGCCTCGTGCTCCATTTTAATACTTTAAAAAAATTGAAAAAAAAACCAAAAAACGCCGCGGAGGCAGGGGCGGGCGGGCTCGGCCCCGGGGGCCGGCGGGCTCGGCGGGGCGCGGCGGGTGCGCGGGGCCGGTACGGTGCGGTACTGCGCGGCACGTTGGCTGCGGGAGCCCTGCCGGTGGGGGAGGGGGCCGGCCGCCAGCCACTATTTTTGGAAGTCACTCGAAAGTTACCGGCTGCCGCCAGAGCAGGGGGCGGCCCCGGCCGAGCCGCCCCGGGGGGCCCGCCCACCCCCCTTCCCCGCCGAGTTCGGGGCGCCAGCCGTGCTCCCTGCCGAGGGGCGCGCCGCGCCGCCCGCCGGCGGGCTCCCGCCTTCCCCTCAGCCGGGCGGGCCGCGAACCGCCGTCGCCTCGGCGGCGCTCGGCAGCGCCGCCCGCCGGGCCGCCGGCAGGCCGCGCTCTGCGGGAGTCGCCCCGAGAGGCCGCGCGTCGCCCCGCGGGCGGGAGTTTTGAACGGCGGAGCGAGGAAGGCGGCGGCGCGCTAGGAGGGGAAGGAAAGCGAAGCGGGGCGCTTCTGCCCGCTGGCAGCGGGGCGAGAGGAGGGGAGGAGAGGGAGGCCGCCGCTCGGCTGGGGCTGCCAGAGGAGCGCGGTAGGGCAGCCGCCCGGCCCCCGGAGGGGACCGACGCCGCCTGCTCACCGGGGAGACCCGGCGGCCTGAGGGGCGGCAAAAGCGGGGTTCGCGGGTGGTAACGCCCGGCAGGCTATTTCTCCGTCAGTCCTTGTCTCGCCCTGGCCCGTCCCGCAGCAGTTGTTCCTTGTGGGTGGTGGCGGCCTGCCCGCAGAGCGTGGGGCTCGGCTGGCCCCGCTCCGCCGTCGCGGGCCGGGGCGGCCGTCCTGGCGGGAACTTGGGAGGAAGTCTCGCCTGAGCCTGGGGTTTTCTCTGGGCCTCCGCCGCCAGCCTCCTGCCCTTCTGCAGCTGCCTGGCGGGTTAGCTGGGGCTGCCCTCAGCACGGCGCGCTCCGTGCCCGTCTCCGGGCTGCATCTGACCGGAGGGTCAGCCTGGCCTCGCCTGGGGCACAGCACCGGCCCCTCGGCGCCAGCCGCTCTGGCGGGCGGCAGTGCCCGTCCCCGGGGCTCGGCACACGGCGCTGCGCCTCGCCTTCAGCTGTGCACGGCTCTACGCGGCGTGCTCCTCACTCTCTGGGTGTGCTTTGGAGTTAATTCCGGACAGTCGGGATGAGAAGAACTCTAGATGGTCTAACGCAAAATTCTCAGTTCCGTTCCCCTACCTAAATGCAAGTTAGACTACAGGATAAATTCAGGATGAGCACTGCTATCTTTCACACTTAAAAATACGATTAAGCGTAGTCTTTCTATACTTGATGAAGTATTTGCTGTCGTTGCCTTAGCTTCCACGTGCTCATATGTCTATTCACTGTACAGTTTTCTCTTCAAACAGTGCTGTGCAGCACTGATCTTTAAATTCATAAACTCTAGCCCTTTTTATTTTTTAAGTTATTACATATCAAGATACCTAAACAGCATTTGGATCACTATCAATTGTATAATTCAAAACTTTTTTTTAAAAAAGTCAATTTTCTAGTACTAAATACTACTGGTATAGTAGTACCACTTCTTACACTGTTCTAGAATAATAGCACAGGATGGTGTGATCATCTTAAGCAGTTTAGCCTAGAAGTCCTCACATCTTGTGTGTGCTAAATTGTGCAGATGCTGGCAAAAGAGGTCCTTAATTGTCCTGGATGAGTAGTCTGCAGTACTGTTAGCAGCTAGTGCTACATGCTTAAAAGGTAAACAAAACCTCTGATACAGAAGCAGCTGGCCAATGGTGCTGTGCCGTAGAGAGGAGTAAAATCCCTTCCCAGGCCCTGTTAATTGTGTTACTTAGATCCTCAAAACCTGCATTGATGATAAACGTGGTAAGTGACAAGAATTCATTAATGAGGAGAGAGAGTTGCAACCCTAAAGCAGCCAAGTTCTATTGAAGTGCCAAGCTTCTTCTATGCTTTAGTTCCACTCCTGCATCAAGAAACCATAATGCAGACCTTTGGATTTTGCAGAGTATAGTAATAAAGTAAATGTAATAGGGTAAAGGTTTGTGCTTTTGCATAGACAATCAGGACATCGTTCAAGAAAAAAATATTAAATATACCATGTAAGTTTTTACAGTACAGTTTTTGAAGCAAGTTTCATTTTTTAAAAAAAAGTCATAGTCTTCCATAATAGTGATCTTTTTTCCTCTTGTTTAAAAAAAAAAAACAACCAAAACCTCTCTTTTAAGATTAGTTCTGTGTGTGTGTATTCATATGTTTTTGAACCAAAAAGTAAAAGTCAAAAGCTGGCCCAGGAAGAGCTAATTGCGTACTGATTTGCAGTTTTAACTTTAAAACACCTGTGGTGGAGAGGGTGAGTTAGAAAAAACTGAATTGTAAGAAATGTTGGATTTTAGTGCATTATTTTAAGTAGCAAAATGCTGTGTTTACTTTTTTCCCTGTATTTGCATTTCAGGATGTGTATGAAACCCAACATCTTTGAGAATATGATCTAATCATGCTCTCACAATTTTACATACTTCTTAGGTTACACAAGTTACACATGAAGGAATGGGGGCATACAGTTAGTGTGCCTGGTGCTTACACAGTGGGTTGTCTGATTCAATTAACTGCCTTCCATGATCTGTATCATTTAAGCTGTGAGATGTACACATGGAGGTTGGGAATTTCTTTTTGGGAGGTAAGTCAGTGTTCAAGGCACGCAGTGCATTACAGGTGTACGTAGGCATCATCCCTGTGCTGCAGCCATTCTGACAGACTTCAAGAAAATGCTGAACACAGCTCCCAACAAGTAAATGGGCCCTGTCCTCAGTATAGGGTACAAAAATTAACATGACTGTGAAAATAGAGGGATTCCTGCAGTACCAACTGACTGGAGAGAGAGCGAGCGGGATGGTCTGGTCCTGAGGACTGGGGCAGGCATAGATAAATTTCTCCAGTGAGGACAGGTCCTTATTTCTTTAGGCCGGTTGCAAAAGAAGCAATTTTAGGCTACACAAAACCATAGATAGGCAAGTGTGGAAGATCCTTAACTGTAATGATAAATAATGATTTTTTTTTAATTCTTTTTTTGCTGTAGATTTGGAATGGAAAATAATTTATGTGGGTTCTGCTGAAAGTGAAGAGTATGACCAGGTGTTGGACTCTGTTTTAGTAGGACCTGTTCCTGCGGGCAGACACATGTTTGTATTTCAGGTAAGTTTGATTTAACTGTGTCTTAAAAAGGGTTGTGTGAATTTGTTTAAAGATCATTGTATCAAACTAAGAGGCACTTGAAAAATAATGGTAAGCTAGAAAAATACTTCAGTTATGATACACCTTCCTCTAAAGTCTGTTCATGAGCTGACATTTCTCGCCCCAATATTTCCATTGTAGTGTTTTTGCTTGCGAAATTGATAATTAGAGCTAGTGATCTAAGCACTGTTCCTGTAGCTACTGATAATTTTGACCAGACTGGTCAATAAATATATTGTAGATCACTCAGTAATCAAGGGTGCCAGTTACTTGGTTTACACTAGCACCATCAGGCTTAACTCTACTGCAGCTGGTGGCAGTTTCAGACAATCAGGAGCACAAGGTTAATGTAAACAACATCAGAAGATCAGGCCAACAAATTAATTATAAAACTCAGCCAGAACAGTCAAGAGTTCATTTCTATTTGGCAGGGTAAATGGTCAACCATGACGTTTGGCTAAGCCTGCTAAATCGCAACAAAGTGCAGCAATTTGTGAAATGAGACAGAATTCCAATGGTAGATAGCAGCCATTTGGGACATAAGTGTGTAGATCAGGACTGTCTAACAAACTCTGGAGCATGTGACAGTCCTGTAAAATACTACTGTTAAAGCCAAAAGTTACTAAGGAGGCACAATTAAGGGAAAGAAAACAGGCAAAGAGCAGCACTAAGAGGGCTTACTATGGCCTATTCTGGTTTCCATTCTAAGTCAGCAAGAGAGAAGAAACCTGAAGTAGACTTAACCTAAATTTTTCTGGAAGTTTTTGTGGTTTGGGCTTTTTTTAATCAAAATTATTATTTAGCTCACTTTTTTCTCTATTTATCAAATACTAGTATTTGTCTTGTAAACTGAGAGCAAAATCCATCAGCAGAAAAATCACACTGAAACCAAGTACTGCTTATTGTATAAGAACCATGATACTTTCCCAGATACTATAAATTCACTTAACGATTTAATGGCAAATGCATGCTGGAGTATGAGCATTTAAAAAGTGCTAATGAATACACTTTCTTATTTCTCACAGTTACTGTAACTGATTTAAAATAGTATCAACATTTGTGAGGCATCTTGAATAATCCTGTAAGTTCCAGGAAATTTCTTTTTCTTACATGACAGGCTAGAGGAATGGTTGAGGCTGGAGGTTACATTTATCAACCACATATATGCAAATCAGTCTTGAAACATTTCTGTTTGGTTTTGGGCCTAATTTTTCCACACTAAAAATAAAGCAGATGTGTAACAAATGCATCATGTATTAACAGTTCTTCCATTATCAAGCTATTATAGCTTATGGCATTAATTGGTCAGAAATAGGTGATCCTCTGTTACCCTCAGAGGGACTACCTTGTAGCACTATATCCAGAGAAATGGCTGGCATTTACATTTCTAATTTAAAAGATGCACTGTCCTTGATTAAGTTACAAAGATTTGTTGTTGATGGCGATGGGAAGGAGCAGGAGGTGGGCATCTAAATAGGCATGTTTTGGGTGTATGATTAGGAAAGCCTTGAAAATTAAATTTACTGGTCTTGCAGTTTCTGTAGGATGGGGTCATAGATTGTATCCCAGTTATAAATGACGCTACAGCTAAATCAGGAGCAGGTATGTAGACATTTTGCTTGGATTGGAACAGGTGCTGTAAGAGTCAGTGCTCCTGTGTTACAGTAAAGCGTCACTCTTCTTATGGAATTACAGTTGTCTAAGTGTATTAGACTTGAAAAGCACTGGATTTCAGGTGAGGGTGGGACTTAACTAATGTGTACACGGGAGACCACCAGAAACCGAAGTGCTGCAATAAGCCTTTGATGGTGACTCAAGCTACTTCATTCACCAAACTGAAGCAGCCTGGGAAATGGAGAGAACTAGCAAGGGAAGGCCAGAAAGGTGCAAAGCACTGAACTGTGGGAGGCATATAATATAAAGAAAAGAGATTGTGTATGCTAGGGACAGCACAAGGAAAGGACCTTTGTGGAAGCGTATGAAATTTCCAGCTAATAAGATGCTGTAGATTCTTCTAAAGAAGAAAATGGCTGAAACAGCAAGTATACTGGACTACCACACAGATAAAATACCAAGGATGGTAGAACTGCCTTTGCTGAAAATAAACTGTGTATCAGGTTGGGAAGTCACCCTTATGCACAGAAAGATGGAAAATTATTGTGCTTTTTAGACTTAAGGAATCAGTCTTTTTTTTTTTTTTTTAAACTAAAAAGATTTCAATATTAAAGGCCCACAGCTTGGCCTGTTTGGTTCTAAATACCAAGGTACAAGTAGTGAAACCTGATTCCTTCTCTCTGTGTACTTGGGATTTGTAATAAGTTCACAGAAACTTGTTTTTGAGAATATAAACATATAAATAATTTACTATCTTTAAGTGGGGATATGACCTTACACTAACTCTGCTACTCTGCAGTAATAGCTATGTGAATAAATATATCATGTGGAAAACCAAGATAATTCAAGACAACATACACACTGAGTGATTTCATAAAATTCTTAAGTGATTTCTAGCATAAGAACAGCATATTGACTGATTTATTTTTTTATGCACAAGTTAATCCCACTGCCTCTTTCTGCCTACGAAAATATCTATTTGCAACTGTGCAAATCACTTATCACTTGGTCATACCAAGCTCTTTTTTTTTTTCTTCCACCTGTGTATGATCATGTGTTTCCTGGGCAATTAGGAGGTTTGACACCCAAGACAGGAAGTTCAAAACTTGAGAAAAGAAAACCATTTTTTTAAATGCTGTTCAGTGTCTTTTCCACTCAGCAAACCAATGCTTCAGAGTTAAGTAGGATTAAAACAGAGTACTTCCTTGGGTTCACAACTGTATCATAGGGTATTACAGGACACAAAATGACAATGGGAACCTGGAAGAACTAGAACACCACATTAAGGTGTGAGCTGAGTTTCATGGGGGGTTAAACAGAACAGTGTTCTTTTGCAATGTATTATTCTGTAACTGCCCACTGTGGAATTTAAAGTAACCAAATGGTGCTGGGCACTGTTGGAACAAGATTACTGAATTAAAGTAACAATTTCATCTGTATTGGCAGTTCTTGTGATTATTTTTTTTTTCAAGCTTCTACACTTTTCCTATTCTTTGGTCATCTTTTCTATTCCCCTATGCAAGTTGTAAAGCCATTTGGTCATTTTCTGTTCCCTTCAGGGCTGGAGGAGGTT
The DNA here is from genome assembly GCF_949628215.1 of Phalacrocorax aristotelis. Taxonomy (NCBI): domain Eukaryota; kingdom Metazoa; phylum Chordata; class Aves; order Suliformes; family Phalacrocoracidae; genus Phalacrocorax; species Phalacrocorax aristotelis. The sequence goes on from NC_134278.1 coordinate 55,823,342, forward strand.
GTGTTCTACCTGATTCCCTGGTTGCTTCTCTTCCCCCTGGTGTATTTGCACCTGAGAGGTCTGACTCATCTAATTCTTCAAAGTGCCTACAGCTTCTTATAAAAAGCTAGACTGGTTTGAAGGCTTAGAATTGAAGTAGCAAAGAGCAGAAGCCAGTGATGCATGACCACTAGCTCCCAAATTGCACAGGGCCTGGAACACATAAATACCAGAGAAAAGTAGGGATCAGAGGGACAGCAGGAATTAATGCCATTTGTCCTGTGTCCTAAGGCAAGATTTGTTACATCTGAACCATTCTAACATATGTTGTTAATATCAACTTGTACTTGCAACACAGGTGTTTATTGTTGGCTTCAGATCTTCATGTAAAATTGTAAATATGAAGCTGTTCCATTTATGCTTAGATTGCTGTTACTTTAAACCCTACAGCAGAATGAGGCACCACATTTTATCAATAAATGTGTAGTTAGGAAGCATTTTAAGGGACTGATGTGAGCCACATTTTGCGAGGCAAATTTTATTGACTATTAACTGCAGAGCTGTGGTAAGTTGAGGAAGAATATAAGAGTTGTCTAGTAAGTAGGATTGCATCCTGGCTGAAAGTATGTAGATGTCTTAGAGTGATGATGCATTTAGCTGCATACATTTTAACAAACGTAGGCATGTGGAAGGAGGCAAGAGAAAGAGTAGTCTATTCCTTTCCTAGCAATGTGTGGGACAGCTCAAAGCTCACTGTAGCCTGTCCCTGCTCTTTTTGCTGAAGTATAAATTGCAGTCTTATTTCTAATGGCTTAGTCTTGTTAAAAAACACCCTTACGGACCAATTCAACCTCAGAGGTACAAAAAAAATTTAAAAAAATCTTAACTCTACTACATTATCAAGATGGGCTGGAGAACAATGGCACTGCAGAATTGGAGGGCTCTTAGTGTTAGAACAAAAGGTTACGCTAACAACGGTTCAGCTGGTCAATATATTTAAAAGCTGTTTTGGATCAAAGCTGTCTTATCACCCATGAGAAATGTCAGCACACAGTATTACTGTATTTCTGTTTCTAGAGGATAGTGCCCTAAATTCAGGGTTGATGTTGTTGTGAAGGCAGATATATTTTCTGGTTAACCTGAAGAATAATTTTAAATACAGTCACTACCCAGCTGCAAAGACATACTAGGTAAGATATATCTAGCAGACTACCCTTGCTAGATAGGCATGCGGTATCAATTTTATTTTAATCCATCTTTCCCTTTCACATTTAGGCTGATGCACCTAACCCAGGGCTTATTCCAGATGCAGATGCAGTAGGTGTAACAGTTGTGCTAATTACATGCACCTATCGAGGTCAAGAATTTATTAGAGTTGGCTACTATGTAAACAATGAATATACCGAAACAGAACTGAGAGAGAATCCACCAGTAAAGCCAGATTTTTCTAAGGTAAGGCATGTTTTGTTATAGTCATGTATCAAAGGTATTCTTATAGAAAGGTTTTTAAGAAACAAAATCGAACCCCAAGTGGTTCCATAAAGTGCATGGAATGAGGCATCAAGTAATGGAAAAAAAGGTGGGGGGACAAACAAGAAGTGCACAATTGTTATGCAGCTGTCCTAGTGTTAGAGCTGCAGTTTCTGCAAAACAGTAACAAATAAATTGAAGAATAAGTTACATATAAAATGAGAGAAGATGGGGGGTAACCTGGTAAGAGCAGGTCAGATGATTATCCAATCAATGGACAACTTGACCAAGGAAGTATACAGATTAAGTTTTAAAAAAAAAAATCCTTCATGGTAAAAATTAAACCAGGGCTAGAATTAAAATATGATAGGAAATAAAATTATTTTGAAGCTAATACCTTGAGAAGGATCAATTGAAGATGAAGAACTAGTCAAAATCCTGTGAAATACTCTACACGGGCAGACTCTGTACAAACCAACAAGGTTCTGTACAACATCCGGGTTTGTTTTCATGGAAGGTTTTGTGGAGTTGGGCTTTCTCTTTATGAAAGCTGATGAACATGCGTACACGCTTACATTCCAAACTTGTGTGATGGTGGAAATTTTATTTATCAAGTTTGCATGAATTATATGACTGGATAGATGAAGAAATGAACGGGATAGTGCATGTACTGTAATGTCTGGTAGAGAGGATAATCCCCATAGTCCCTGAAACTGATCTTCAAATGTAACTAAACTGAATTGGTATGTAAATTGGTTTTTAAAAGTTGCTAATGATTTTCTAAGCTTAACTTACTTTTCAGGGCTCAGTATGTTATCAGAATTTGAAATTACTGTTAATTTTGAAGATTCTTAAAATTTATAATATATTCCTTTTTTATTTAAATCATATACTTATTTGTTATTTTGGGTGTGAATGCCAGAACGTTGACTTCCTTTAAGCACTTGGATTTGAAATACTTAGAACTACTTGTCTTAATTCTGATTTGTTTATACAAAAAGCTAACTCTGCTTCTACGAAAAAGAACATGAAAAGCTATCATGTATTTGTATAAAAAGTCCTAAATGTGACTACAGGACAGAATCTAAATGTACAAGTAGAATAGAATGTTATTAAACATTCAATGGTAATAGATGGGTAATAGATCCTACTAGGTTAAAAAAATTGGTCGTCTTAGTTTGCATAAGGGGTTTGGAAGTATTTAATGAGTGCACTTTTTTTTGAGAATAAAAACAGTATTACTACCAAAGCAAACTTTTCCTGTGATCAGTCTTAACTTTCATACTGAGTGGCCAATGGTGGTAAGTTGCCATCCTCCAGAGGTAACTATATATTATCTTGAAAATGGTGAAAGATTAAGAAAAAGAGATAGTTTTCTTTTGTGCTGCATGCTTAAACAAATACAGTATGTTTTCAAAGGAAAATGAAGGCCAGCCATGAGAATAAAATATATGACTGTCTAGGCATGTCCACTGCCGCAATAATAATAATATTTTCCAAATCTAAGAAATGCTCTTACTTTTAAAGCTTTAGTAGACAAATTAAAATTCAGTTAGTGAAATCAATCTAAAGCATGGTAATTTAAGGAAAGGGTGTACTCCTAAATGTAGACAGTTGATGGAATTGATAGAATTATTGCAAACACCATAAAGTTGATGCAAAATTTTATGAAGTAGTTGTTTGCAAAATCTGTGTGGGGTAGTCATTTGCTTTACTAAAAGCTGGCTAAAATAATAAACACTTGAACTTTTCTTGCAGAGTTCTCGTACAGCCTTGAACTCACAGAACAGTTTAAAATATCCTCTCAAGAAAGCAGTTATTTTTCTGAATAGAATATCAGAGTAAATGAACGAGTGGTGTGTTTCTGTAAGCATGTTTCTGATCTATAGATAGTAGCTATAGATTCATATTTATATGAAATGCCTTTCTAAACAAATTGTTTTACACATACAAGGTTATGGGGAGTAAAAGGAAGAAAATCTGCGTGTGAGCTCCAGTTTGAGAAGTACATGTTACATAATCCGTATACTTTCTTTTGCAGCTTCAAAGAAATATTTTGGCATCTAATCCCAGAGTCACAAGATTCCACATTAATTGGGAGGACAACACTGAAAAACTGGAAGATGCAGAGACCAGCAACCCAAATCTACAGTCACTGCTTTCTACAGATGCATTACCTTCAGCTTCAAAGGGGTGGTCAACATCAGAAAACTCATTAAATGTTATGTTAGAATCTCATATGGACTGCATGTGACTAACCACCATCACTTTGGTACTGTACATGTGTTAAACTGTAAAAACAACCAGAACTATTTCCCTCAAATTCCATAAGTACATAGTTGACAAGCAATGTGAAGAACTTCTTTTAAAACATCCTGTAGAAAGTTTATAAAGAAAAAAAAAAACACAAACCAGTATTTGAGCAAATTGTGGAATATAAATACAACTATTTTTAAGTAATTGCCTTTTTTCTCTAATGTGTTATTCTATGTGGTCTAAACCAAACCTGATAAAAGTATACCTTCCCCCCCCCACCTTTTACTTTGTAAGCACTATTAAAAGCTAAAAATCTGAAAGTTAAAACATTCAGGCAAAATGAAGGAATACATGCCATGTCCTCATCTCTGATATCCAGATTGCCAAATATGAAGTGCCCTTTAATGGCAGCTGAAGAACGAAACTGTCATTTGACGAAGTGCAAAGAAAAGAGTATCGCTTAAAAAAAAAAAGTCCAAAAATGTCCTCTTGCTGTGAAAGCAGGCAGCACAGTATAATTTTAGGTGCAAGCTTCTTTTCCTTTCAAGGCACACGCTTGTTACTTAAAGCATACAATTTGAGATTTACCATCTGCTATCTTGGATTTTAGGACTTTTTTTTTTTTTTAAATCTGCTGCTGCTGTTTAGTCAAACTGTGGTTTGTTAAGGGCAATGTTTCGTGTGAATTTGGGTTCTTTGCAGCAAAGAACCCTTTTTCAGCCACTCTGATAGTGTGCACATTTGGTTGGAAGGATTCAAGTCATTACCAGAAAATTTAAGCATCAAAAGGAATAGCATGAGTATCCAAAAAAATGCTCTTCTGCAAGATTATGATGTACAACTGCTGGGTTGGTATGTTTATTTTCAGATATGCTTTATTCTTGTAGTCTTTTTAACTAGTAATAAGGAGTTTAGATGCTTGCTTTCAGTTTTTGGAAACAACTGGAATTTAAAACTTTTCTGTTTTCTCTCTACCCTTTAAGGCAATCCTATGCACTGGTACAAATCAAGATTCAAACCCTGTTGTGGCAGGCATGACACACTCAAGAAGACATTGCCTGCCCTGAAGCTCTTGCACTGAGACATTCCTATTACCTGAGGCATCCTTGAAGATAGAGCTAGGCAGTAAATTGTAAAAACTTAAGACATTATTATGACACTAACAATTGAGTTATTCCTTCCAATCCTCATCAGCCTTACATGTTTACTGTGACTGTATGTGCATTTAAAATTGTAATCTGTCATGTCAGATTGCAAGAATATAGTTCTGCTAGTTACTAGTAACTGCCCAAACTGTGAAAGCTTGTAGGTTCCAGGCCCTTAAAAAAAGGTTAAATTTCATAATGACTGACAGTATAGCTCTGAATAAAAATAGAACACTTTCTCTTCTCTTTCTGCATTCTCTAATAGGGATGAAGATGTCCCAGGCAGTTAGTACTTCAGTCTTTCCACATCGTTAATGAAATTGAATTTCTAACATGTATTTTTTAAATAAGAAAGGAATGTACATGCACATGTTTTGCTTGTATGAAAACTCAACAGAACATACGGTAGCTGAACAAATTAATGAAATCCATTAATATTTGGAACCCTAATTCTAATGTGAGCTCTTGAAAATATCTCTGTAATTGTTTAAAATTATGACTGGCAATTTAAAAATATTAGCACACTAATATCTGTATGACAACACAAAGAATCAGTCCCCCAAAACCAGCAGCTGCTTCACTTGAGGGCTGAAATTATGTGAACTTTTACAGAAGATCTTTTGTTTTTCAATTATGTTGCATCTTTAAGGTTTACAGTGACACTGAGATCTTTCATGCACTTTATTTGTTCTATTTATAAATCTATTTAAGATCTCTCTTAAATGTAACCATGTAAATAACTTAGTCATCTGCTGAAAGATTGGCAGGGATGACGTCTGCCTTGAGCCAAGGCTACTGTAGTAGTATTTCAAACCCTTGCATCTGTTGAAGATTCAAATGAAAACATAGTAAAAGTACAAGCTGTAAGGAGAATCCATCTGTAAGTAGCATGAAGGCTTCTTAGAAGCACACGCCACGAAGTGACGGGAGCACACCGTATTGCTGCTATTGCAGAATCAGCTACAAAATAGAGTCTACAAAACTACGTCACCCAGAAAACAAATTAGAGAAATTAGAAAGTGAAGATCTATTGTTCTGTTAAGGAAGAATAAAAAGTCAACTGCACATGTGAACTTGGGTGCAATAAACTTCAAGCTAGGCCAGATGGCATGATGCTGTCACCACCTTACCTGATAACACATCCTAGATATAGCTGACCCACCAATTACAGGAAAAAGAATAACCCTACTGTGCTTGGTGAAAATTGAAGAACAACCACCATAACTTATGAGAACACCTCATGATCTTTGCAAAAGAAATGGACTTGCTGTGCTTTTTGAGAGACTGGATACCTCTCAGGTCTTCTACAACTTTGTCCAGATCTTAACAGCCCATACACACTATCTCCTGAATATCACATTTCCTGGCAAACTTACATTACAGAGACACAGAATTTGAGAAACCACACTCCAGTACTCCAGTGGCTTCAGGTCTGATAATCATGCAACGTCACAGCACAACCTTAGTGGTATTAAAAGATACAGTGCATATAAGGCATCTTTGTAAAGGCTCCTCCCTGATCTCCAAAAGTTTTGAGAGGGCAGGGCTATACGCGCGAGACACAGACAGCTAGTACAGACAGCACAGCATTACAATTTCACAGTCAAAAGATGAGTTCACCTTCCCACGAACCTCCACTGGCAGAGACCACCAAGATGCAAGGGAATGTGACAGATTTTATTGATAGGACTGGCGATGTATCTCACTGTATTTTTACCTCAGCTAGACTGACTCAATTCCATTAGAAGACTGTTGTAATGCTTATCAGGGGTTTTTCATTTACAAAGAAATTAACAGATGAGACAAGGTAACTAGGGTTGAAAAACATGGGGTGGTTTTTTTTTTAAATGTCTGGCTTGAAAAAACTTGTCCATTTTACAGTTGGCATGATCTATTCATGCATCACCTTCAGTCTGAATTACTATGACACTCTGAGTTTGAAGCAAGCAAAAAGGCTCCAGTTACATCATAATGGACCCATCATCATTTAACCTCTCCATTGGCTCTGCAAAGCTCCACGGAAAAAGCCAACCCTTACTACTGATCTTCAAGACTGCAGCAACTCAGAAGTTTGCTACAGTAACCACAATAGCTTAGTTTATAGCTCACCAGACAAGCTATATTGTTGAGATGTGAGTGACAAAGTCACAAAGGCAAGTCTGATGATCTGATGATCTGAAAGTCCATTATTTTCCTTTGTAGGGCCTCAGCTGCTGATTTTTCTAGAAGCCAGCTTAGCCTGGATGCTAGCTGCTGGCAGCTGTACCAGGATTGTCCACTGCCATCTGAAAATGGCGGTAGGGAAGAAAAAGGGAAAAAACCAAAACACCTGTGTACACCACATACAGTCTTGGCAAATCCTTATTTACCAGAGACAGAAAAAGTGCAAAGTTACCTAAATCTTGTGGCTTCTGCCTGGGCAGCTGCGTGAGGTCCTTCACATAGTTACTTAACTACCCTACCCCTTATCCATAGCACAGTGGTCTACAAGCTTGCATATTCTTTTTTGCTGTTTTGTTTGTTTAGTTGAGAGCCACACATTTTTGGTCCAGAGATGATGGGTGAATTATTCTGTTGTTGTTAGCCAGAGGCTCTGCTCAGTGCCGACTGGGAAGATGCAACAAAACTGACAACTACCTATAAGGACTGGCAGCATGTGGGGGACTACTCATACTAGGCCTTCCCATTTGTATTTATGTTTCCAGTTAAAGTTCTGCTTCTTAAGAGCTGGTCTTGTAGTGTGCGATAGGAGAGCTAGACCGCAGAAGGCAAGTGGAGGGATTTTTTTGCCTTTTTTTTTGGTCCAGGGAAAGAAGAATGTCTAAGGAAGAGCCAGCTGGAGTCACTGTGGAGGCTTTGTTAAAGGCAAAACCCAGGTTGGATCTGGAATCTAGAAAGCAAAGGCCCTTTCAGGAGGGGAGTGAGTGAGGATATGCTTCAACATTTCCAACTTTTGGTAACCATGGCATGGGAGGCATGGCTGGGTACTCATTGTCCATGGCATGAGGGATGTGACTGGACTCCCTGCAGGTAGAGAAAATCGAAGGAGTCCTGTGTGCTGCAAAAAGGCTATACCAGATGAAAGAAACAACAGCCACACGTTAACAGCAGCGTTAAGAACTAGTTGAAATGTCAGGAACTTTTAAGTAGTTCTTTGGTTTCCCTCCAAAACACCCCTGGACCATAAGATAAGGAGGCCTACCTTTCAACATAAGGGTGTCCTCCAGCTTGCCCTATCTCACAAGAAAGCTGAGGCACACCTACACTGATACAAACTAAGAAGCAGATTTATGGTATGGTAAAGGGAATCCTTAAGACACAGGACATCTGTCGAAAAATCTGTTGCTTGAAATGCCTGCCATTTCACCACAAAAAGGTCTCATGAAGGCCTGCCTGGATGTATTATGCCAGAAGTGCGTAAGACCTGAAACCTCCAGCCAACGTGACAAAGATGTTGCTCCTGCTGTATTTCCTGTCCATCCTAACTACAGGTCTTCAGATACAGATGTATGAACAGGCCAGAATTTCTGAAGACAGATACCTACTTGGCTAAATAATCTTTTGCTTGTAGGTAGTCAAGGTAATCCCTGTCTTGGAGAAACGTTACTGAGAGGAAATTAAGGGAATTTAAGGATCTGCAAGAGAAGACATTGTTACAGACATGGCATTTCTCTGATAAGGTTTGATCACAACTTCAAAATTCATTTGTTCAAGAAGTCTAGCAGACTTCCTACAGAGTTAAGGCCTCTTCAACTTGAGGACCAACTGTTTAAGGAACAGCCAATGAAGTCATGCTCTCAGGAAAATATTTTCAAGGTACATGCTGAAAGAAAATACTTCAAGTTCATGTACATTTATGAATATTCAGGAAAGCAATGAAGAATCCTGTGGTAGAAGTGAAGATCCAAAAATAGTGGCCTAAAGGCTGCATCTCTACTAATGACCTGATGAGGGCCAGGTATGGATCCACAGCAGTAAACTGTTCGCATGTTGCCTGGCACTGCCTTGGCCTGCATCAGCTAGGGAATGCCCAAGGACAGTTTGGGGATCTACAAACAGGGAAAAATGTCTCCAGTTCAAGTGTCTTGTGTACCTTAAGATACTGACACCACACACTCTATTCACAGCCATAACTGGATGGCTCATGTCAGCCACATCAAATTGGTCCCTAACAGCTCAAAAGAAAGACAGCTGTTGGCACTTGAAGCCTGCCTAGCAAGGAGAGGCTTACCATGAAAAACAGAAATGGTTGTTTCCCCTTGAGTTAGTTGCCTTCGATGAAAAGAAAAAAACCATAGTAGCAAACAGCTGTTGGCATGATATGGACAATGTTAGATGTTGCAAAATGTCAGCAAAAAAGGCAGTACTCGAGGCTCTGTAGGTGCTGGGAGAGGCCAGAAGGCTGTATTTCATACAGCTCAGGAGGGCATATTGTACAGAACTGGAGCTGGAGAAACAGCTGATAGTCTCCCAGATTTTTAGACAAGCTGTTCTAAATACAGTTCACAAAATTCTTTAAGCAGTCCATCTGTGGAGGGACCAAACAAAACTTTGCAGAAATCTGAGCAGCCAAATATGCACCAGGAAGCAGCAGAATGACTCTGGCTCAGGTGTCCATGAGCTTAGACCCAGCAGCAGGCATGTGTTTGTCCTTCTCCCTATGGAGTCAAACACACCATTCTGTCGATTGCTGCAGATCTCAAGCTCCAAGGGAAAATGAAATATTTTCTTACTAGTGATTACCTCATCCAATTATGCACAAGCAGCACTATGGCTCTGGGGACTGCAAAACAGTCAGTTAAACTCAGTTGTGAGGTGGGAACCAACAGAGAGAATTTGTTAAACTTCGCTAAGTCTCATTTTTTTTCTGGAAAACTATGTTTCAATTTATAAAAATTAAAGATACCTGAATGACTTCCTGTCATCCTTGGATGACAGTCTGGGGGAGAGAATGAACCAGGCCTTTATAAAAACTAAGCACTGTGTAGACAGAACCAGACAGTGGGACAGATGGTTCCCCCGTCTTTTATGTACAAATCAGAAAGTCCTATAGCAGTCAAAGAAACTTTTGCCATTGAGTTCTTGAATGTGGGCTGGCCTTCTGGCTGCCAACTTTCATTAAAAATATGTAGGAGGAACAAGCCCTGGTTCCTCATAAAGGTCAAACTCGCAGAGAATTCTCAACAGAAAATCTCTACTAAGTGTTTGCAAGAAAGGCAACCTAATAAAACAAACTCAGAAATGCTATATAGAGAATGGAGGTAAAGTTATGTTTTTACCCACAATAGAGAATAAATTACTGGTCATCTGTAAGGGCTGTTTGCAGCAAGTGGTTGACTTGAGCCTGTTGGTGAGATAAGGAAGATGAAGACCTTCCCTACCGATTCACTAGCACAAGTAAGCAGGCTGTTAGCCTGGGTCAAACTTTCTGCATCAGGCAAAACCCATCTGATGAATCTGTTTGAAAGAGCAGGTGCCCAACAGCAAATCAAGCTGCAGAGTTAGGTTGCTATTTTCTGAAATTCTGTGAGGCAATTCCAGTTAAGTCTGGATAGGGTAATGGGCTGCAGCGGGCACATGACACTGCAGGTCCCTAAAGGATCATAGTGAATCTCAAAGCATGTGATACCTAAGGTAGAGCAGGAAAGACAGAATCTTGGCACAAGGAGAACGTTAATGGTCTAATTATGCTGTTCTGGTACAAATAAATGCTTGTACAGAAACCCAGGGAAAACTGATATGACAGACAGTTTTGGAAGCAGAATTCTAATTCTACAGTTGATAATAGGTCATGCCCTAAAACAGTACCAGATGGGTAAAGGGTACAAGATATGTTAATGCGCAAGGTCTTACCAATGGTTGGTTAGATATTGGCAGTTTTCTTTAAACGAGGAATCCAAACGTAAGCCAGCTTTTAGCATTTCTCCAGGGTTTAGCAAATCTCAGGTGTGTCTTTTGGCCTATGTGGACAGTAATCCCAGAGCCAGCCATTAAACTGCCATCCAGACTGCTTTTTATATAAAGTAAGGAAGTAGCTGAAAGTAGAATTTAGGGATTCTGTCTTTGTACACTGGAGGGAAAAACGTGCATTGGGACTCTCCTTTCATGAGAAAGCAGAAACTAATTTGAAGTGTGCAATTACAACAAGGAAAGTAAAACAACAGTAGTTCTCTAAACTCATAATTTGGAGCTTCTGCATGAAGAGAAAGTTGACAAAATGTTAGGTACAGTTATAAACATATTCATAAGTAAACACTCCTTGCACAGGGAAGGCAAAGGAACTAATTCAAACTATGTCCAAACTCCTGGGCTAGAAATTAATGCTTTAGTCCAGCAGTTCTAGCCCAGGCAAGGTTCCTGAAATTAAACTAGAGTTAATAAGATTTCTTGCTAGGGACTCAAGTTTAACTTGTGATAAGGGTCCTAAAGAATTTTAAGGTGGAAATTTCGTGCACCTGCTGTCAGATTTCAGGAGGGAGGGAGGGATTGGGAGAGGGAGAAGCTTTTTAAAAATATAAGGAATATTCAAGTGAAATGTAGATAATCTGAAGACCTGAAGACAATCCTTTCAGAAGCTGAAACTCCATCTGCATACATCGTTACAGCTGATTCTATGGCACACATACCACAGTAAGCTTGTAAACTACAATATTAGTTTTCAGGGAAATGTCTTTGAACCTAGCTATCATAGCTGAGCTGGAAACCAGATCATATGGAAAATGAAGCTCAGGAGGGAGATGCGGTAAAGAAAGCAACAGCAACATCAGAGGACAAGAGTAGCTGACACAGGGAGATTACTACTGACCAAAGTGGGCAAGGTCATATTGAAATGCATGGCAAACTTTCACTCCAGGTCACTGTCAGTCCCCTAGCAAAATTTAAATTATGTGGCCTGTTCTCAGCTCTTAACACAGAACAAAAGGTAGAGAAAAAGGTTATGCTGAGCCAAAATGTTCTCTCTGGCTTCTCTCCAGACCTATTTGTCAACAGTTTGAATGGAAAACAAGAGGCATATGTGTTCCATAACAAGTTCCCTGCACACAAGAGTGTATATGTTCAACATCACGTTCTACTTCCACAGGTACAGAAGACTCAGTATACACACGGGCACATAGCTACGGAACTGAGAAAGATTTATTATCTGGTTTTCCCATGTATAAATAATGCTATTTTGCCAGACATAAAATGAAAAGCAGCTCTATCTGAGAAACACTCAAGTTGCACACGCTAGCTGGGACACTGGGGTTTGTCCCTAATTATTTTGCTATTTTGAATGTACTAGTAATATCGTCGTTTGCTCAAATAAAGTAATTTGGGACACACACAAAAATTTAACACACACACACACAAAAAAAAAACCCCAAAAAACCAAACAAAAAAACCAACCTGGTTTCCAAAACCATCTTGAAACCATCTTTATGAGTTGGAAATAATTCCTCAGCACAGAGGTGCATTTCCAAAAAGTAAGCAGAAATCAAACTGGCACCCAGCCAGAACATATAAAACAACAGAACAGAGGAGAGTATCTGTTCAGGAGAAACCAAACGATGCTAGCCCATTACACCGTGTGAGCTCTGGAGAGATGTCAGATTTGTCATAGCTGTGAAGAACACTAAAAATACCAGTCCAGATCATCCTCTGCTAGCAAAGCAGTGGGAGGGGCCTCTGGATGAGGCTTGTAAGGGTCCCTGTTACAAGCTCACCACACTGCTCCACTGATGCAGAGAAGGGGCAGGACTGCCCTTCTGCAAAGAGACATGTCAAGCCTCACATGCCTGCGCAGCAGTGCGTTGCTTCAGCTGTGCTCACACAACCTGAGCACACACATTCATATATGTAGAAGGCCTCTATATAAACATACTCCCATGACAAAAGTAAATCCTTCCAGGTGAAGAAGCACATACCTGCACTTGTAGATCCAATTCCTGCAGTAAGCACAGACCGTGGTATGATCTTTACTGCATACTTGAGAAACTGAGATTTTCCCGTACCTGGGTCTCCAACCAACAAAAGATGTGATTCACCTTGGGGGAAAACGTTGATGTAGGAGTAGACAGTTCATATACAGAGAAAGGTATACACAAAATGTTCTGAATTAGATTATACTCCTCATTATTCACCTAACGTTTAGTACTACATACACATTACAATATGTAATTCTGTTTAAGACTGCACTATTTACTGGGTGCGATAAATAGTTTAATAAAAGCACCCAGTCATATCACTGTACCCAAACATTTACAATGAAATATTTTTCAATGAAATATGAAATAAAAGTATTGGCAGGTGTTTGACACACTTCCCATAATGTGAGTTCTTACATTTTAGAATACTCGTTTCCAGACTCAGCTTGCTCTTGCACATGAAACAGAAGGATACCAGGGTTTAGTTACCATTCCACTACCCAGTTACTTAAAATATTGCGAAAAGGACTAAAAACATCAGCAGCAGGTTGTTTTTCTTAACTAATTCTGTTACGTTGCCAACAGTTACACAATTTAGTTACACAATTTAGTAATATCAAAACAGTGCAATTACAGAAGTAAATAATTTGGCTACTACAATCTCACTGAAGCGCTCTAAAATTATTTCATTGTCTTCTACAAAATATTTCTACAACTTCAATTCAAATAAAAGTCTGTAACATTATTTAGCTTATTTAACATTAAGAAAATCCTGTATTTGGATGTACAGACGTACTATTTTAGAACTATTATGGCCTACATAGATTATGACCTGCGTACCACCTGGCACATGGCATATTTGCCATTTAATAACAACAGAAGGAGAATCAGCAGGCAAATAACTTAAAGTAACAGAATTAAGTGAGATGTGCTGACAATCACAGACGGAAAAGTCTGGCATTTGGAAGTAAAATGAATCCTTTAATTTTTCCTTTCAATGTACTATAGTGATCCACATTAAGGAAGCATTAATATTCCATCCTTTGATGCCAAATACTGCTGGGGATATTCTACTAGAAATCATTTCAAAACGTCACTTATACAATAAGAAGTGAGTTTATGTTTTATGTAAAACAACTGCCTTTAATATTCTACCTAATGGAATCCTGAACGCCTGCTTTTACTGGGCTTTATTTGGGAAGAATTAAAATAAAAAGAGGAAGTCTAGACACCCACTTTATTTTTCTGAGACTCTGGAAGAATACTCAGCATTAATCAAAAATTGTTCTCACTCAAGAAAATGGGACCATTACGCTTCTGAAAGCTTACTGGTTTGGTTTTGGAGGGGGGAGGGATGTGGGCGAAGACAAGCATGGGAAAAACTGCTAGAAAGGATGTGATACTATTAGAAACAATACTAACCTCTGATTCGGGTTCCAGTAGCATCAGTCCTCTGTACACCACCAGCAAGCACCATGGCTACAGCCAACTTCACCAGGTACAATCCAAAAACTTGAGGACATAAGCTAGCCAAAATTTCATTCCTCCCTAGAACAGGAGCAAAAAATGGCACTCAGCCTTAAGAGTAAAACTTGGATTTCCCATCAACTCCTATGTACACTTTCAGTCCTATGTCCACAGTCCTAGGTACACTCACAAATAATTTGGGTCTGCTTCCTGAACAAGAGGAAAAGGGCAGGAAGGAGGTTTTTTTGAATTATTATTTTATTTTTTAAATGGGACCCAAAACAGTTGCTTGATCCAAACTTCTTTCATGATAAAGAAGTTAAGTCTTCCATGGTCACAAGCAGCAAACCCAATCTTATCACAATTTAAGGAACGTATGGTCAGGATATCACAACAAAAGGCATTAACGAAATACCATCATGCTAATTCTTTTGTTTCACAGATTAAAGTGTAGGGGCTATGAAGAATAAAACTTAAAAGTTTCCACACTTCAAAATATCCCCTTGAAAACTGGTGTGCTGTACCTTCGAGAAAATTAAGAAAACAGCTAGCACTTGAGGTATTTTGCCCTAAACCTGTGCACCTACCCATAGCATGGCTCATTTTCTCAGCGCCGTCTTGAACCTCCTTCTCCTTTGACCCTCTCCTCCTCCCTGCCATAGTCCCCTTCTAGCAACAGAATATTTCAACCTGCTATGATAATGTTGTTGGCTTGGAAGGCATGTAACAGAATTAATTCTGTCCTTCGAGATTCTGATACTAACACCACATAGGGGATCACAAGTTTAACATCATAAATTACTCCCAGTGCTAGGGAATAAACCAGAGTAACCAATTTTGAGTTCTTAACTTAGTGTTTTAAATTTAGATTCAAGTACATGGTACTAGCAAAATACGCAGGCGCCTAATAGATTACTCCAGGTGTATGTGCTTCTTGTGGAGTTCTTCTGAGGGAATTAACACACCTTTGTCCAAAAATGAAATTTTAGAAACTTTGGTCAGCCATAGTTGACAATAGCTTAGTTGACAATAGGTTTAACTCAACAGTTGCCTCTGTTTGAGGTTTAACTCAACAGTTGCCTCTATTTGACTTCGAATCCATTGGCCTTGTCAGTGCTGAACAGCTCAGTAATTATGCTTCTTCCTAGAGAAAATCCAGGAAAAAAAATGAAGGCACCTGCATAAGTTGTCTCAGAGGCCTGCCATGGTAGACTTTCTCAGGACACCTAATACACAGCATCAGGAATTAACTGACATAAGTTGCAGTAGTAACTACCATTATCTCTTGAAAAAACAGTACATGTACATACATCCTGTTGTGAGATGGCCTGTACTTTAGACTGCTTAGTCAAATTTGATCCCTGCCCTCACCTGAGTGGGCTCAATTTCAGACAAATGGCCTGAAACAGACATCTGGGGCAGTCAGAGTCCTTCTAATTTCCACCTCAATTTTCTTGTAGCCACTTCATATTAATTCATTTATTCTGAATGGGTAATATTGCATAAAACCAGATTGCTCCCTGCAGGCTTCCCAAAATTGTCCTGAGAATCAAAGATTAAATGGGACCGTCAAAGAGGATCCTCAATTACTTTCTGAACAGGTCTAACCAGAGTGATAAGAAATGTTCTCATTCCAAACAGCAGGAGACTAGCAATTAAATTGCTTTCCAGGAAATGCAGTTCTGAAGAATCTTTGCCATTGACAAGATCTCCCACTTCTTATGTAAGCACTCAAATTTTTAAGCTGACATGGGCAAGATTCCTACCTGCTTTTCTCCCTGTTTGCCTTTCAAAAATGAAGACTACACTCTTTTCAGGGCTCTAAAAGACAGAGTGTTAGCCTGGGACAGTTCAGTGACAGAGATCCTAAAGAGTTTGTTGAGCCTCCCTGCTCAGTTCAGGAGGAAGCTTACGGAGAGGGACAGAGTTCCAGACACAACTCTTGCTAATTCCTAGGCTGCTGACTGCAGGCCATGGTAAGTTTAGAAGCCAGCGTACTAAACACTCTGGCTGTTCTGGAAACCACTGTGAATTGGAAGTCTCTCTCCACATTTGATAGGAGGCTCCACGGCACCTAAATCAAGAGTCCAGGCATCCAGGAGTTAGGCTGAAGATGAGATGTGCTAAGATCTGTGGTAAAGATTCACAGTTTAATTTGGGATGCAGAGACAGTGAGTCAGATCTCTTGCCCCAGAGTCAAGAGCTATGCTGATTAAAAGCAGATCTGGTCCACATTATTTCTTCTAAGAGGTATGCTTTTTACTTCTTGATTATAAAATGCTTTTCTTCTTTTGCCTGATAATTATATTATTTCTAATTTCTTGTTAATAAATCTTCTGCAAAACACTTGACTAGAAAGCTCAAAAGAAGGAAGATCCATGTAGTATGTTTTGTACTTTTTTTTTCCCAGTAATCTTTAAGAATTTCATATTCCTGTACTGGAAAAAATATAGTTTTGTAGGAACGGGTAGTGGGATAGGATAATGGGGGTGAAACATGTTCAGCCACTGTATTTTCACTCCTGATTTCACCTACATCCAAACACGTGTCTTACTTAAAAGCTTTCAAATACTAACCTGCTAAGGGATCATTCCTATGCTTTTCCCAGAAGTCTTCAAATTCCTTGCGGACTTCTTCATCAATTACAACCCCTGATAGCTGCTCATTGTTTACTTTAACATAGTTGGCTTTCAAAACAAGCTCCAAGTCACAGCGTGCGTCCTCGTGGAAAGGTTTCCACCTCTGCATTACCACTCCATACACTGTGATGTCATCTCCTGGTGGTACCAACAAAAATCAGTAAAATAACATCTGACTTGAGATATGCAGATTTGTCAGTTAGCTGTAATGCACAATAATGCAATTGAGATCCTGTGTTACAGTTAATAAGGTTAAAAAAACCCAAAAACAAAAAGCAAACCTCCTGCAGTTACTGGAATTCTAAAGGAAACATTAGGTAATTGCTTATGTCTGTGGCAAGAAGTTGCTATGTCTTTCTACTTCTGTTTAAAATAGGTGAATTCGTATACCTCTGCTTGTTTCCTCTTTTCTAAAAGAGGAGTTCACGGTAAACTGTAGAAGCTCTTCTTTCAATTAAATTTACTATACAAAAAATTTAGTCAAAGCTTATTTGACTTATGGTAACTTTTGTGAAGAATTCCAGAATCACTTGTTAATGTTCTGGCCACAGTATTCTTCTGAAGAAGTACAACCAGAAATTAATTTATTGTGGGGATGTGCCTATCTGAGAATTTTTTAGTCCATTCTTCATGCACACTCCTGCCAATTAGCTTGCTTTTGGAATGCAGAGTAGCTTTTTCCACCTGCAGCACTCCTTAGGCAGGTCAGGTTACCTATCTCTCTGAACCTACAGAGGGACACCACATGCTGTGTGACAGTGTGGACCAATTTCCTCAAGAGGTTTGGTGTTCCCACACTAACAAGATTTAATATATTTTCTGTACGTCACAACACATTACTTATTGAAACTGATCTGTCAAACGGTCAAGATGTGACATAGGGAATAGTATTCAACTGCCATGCTAACATCCAAGTGGAAACAGCCGCGTGTCATATGAACATATCTCATTCAACAGGCCCTCAACACATAGCCTACTTGGCAAAGATGCATCTCAAATGGAAAAATAAAAGTGCTTGAGGTACAAACATGCAATTTATGCTGTATCCTCACCAGACTTGCAAGTGTCCACTAAGTCATCTTCCAGAACAACCACCATGCAACGAGGGATGCTTCCAACAGACAGTCTTTGAACCTAGGAGACAGGAAGGAAAAACACTTCTTAAGAATAGCACCCTGAAAAGCCATTTATAGCTGCTCTGGCTTAAGGACCTACATTCCTTTCCTGGAACTGAGGTCAGCCCTTGCTTTTTTCTCACAAAACCTACACAGTAAACATGCCACGGCTGCTATGAACTTACTAATGGAACTTTAATGCTGATATTAATGGAAACAGGACTGGGTATTAAATTAGCTGAAGGTGCTCAATCCTGGGAGGTGCTGTGTGATTTCAGCATCTTGCTGAAGAAAGCTCACTAAAAGAGGTCATTTGCAAGAGCTGATTTTTTTTTAATAATTTGAGATATTTTTAGATACTTCTTCGATATGCAAAGTTTACTTTGGGTACTGAAGCATGTCCACGGGTTAGATAACCCTTCACTGAAGTATGTACTGAGAGATTATTCTCTGTATTTTTCTGGTATTTAACCATAATTTGACGGGCTAAGATATAAATTTACACCTAGGTGTCAAGGATTAAATCAACAACAGGAAAAAAACACCACACAGAACCAGGCAAATGTACATTGACAAATATGCCAGTAACTCCTGTAATACTTTTCCTTTTCTCCAGGGCAAAGTCTATGCAATCTTGTCACAGTCTATTTCCAACCAGCAATCCTTCCATTTACACTTAAAGCTTGCAATAGTTTTTAGAATATCCACTGCACAATAATCAGAAGTACCTTTTCATTCTGCAGCACAGGTCATACATGCTAGAATTCTAGATTTATTCACTCTCTAGTGCCTAGAAAGGTTAATTCATCCTTGTGTATTATAGCCACAGGCAGTTCACATCACTGGCAGTACTGGTGGCACATACACAGTTATCTGCAGAGCTCAGTAAGAAACATGAGTGAAATTCATTCCTGGTTTAACTTCACTGTGTTTAATAAGCCCGTGCTGCTGAAAATCCTTCCCATCACAGAGATCTGTGTGTCACAAAGTGAAACAAAAAATATGGTACAGGAGCCATATGTCAAAAACAATCATGATATGAACACACAGCATAAGGCTTATTTCCTAGAAATAGTTTTATTCCCTTTCTTTTTTGCTATTCTGAATTTTAAAGAGCTTAATTTCTAATTTCTTACATTTCTGTTTTCTTGCATGTAGATTGGCACCACTCTACTCTTCATTTAAAAAATCAGAACCCTGAAACAACTGAAAAGATCTTAGAAAAGATTTACGAAAAAGACACTGAACGTATAAATAAACACAGAAACATTGCCTGCAATATACCCTACTTATTCCCAATTTTCATACAGTGCAGATTTTCTTGTGCCAGTTTTGTCTTGGTTATGTGCTACCGTAAGAAGAGGCCCAATAGTTTCTTACTCCTCCAGCTTAGCTGTACTTCCACCCAGGACTACCTTCAGAAAAACTCATGCAAATTCTGTGCAGAGCACATATTCAGTAATTGTTGAATTCAATACTGGCTGAAGGGAAGAGACTCTTGCAGACACCATGTATTGACCATACTGCACCACTACAGCTGGCCTTGGCCACCACTGAGCGAGCTTTAGTCCTTCGAGAAACAAAGCAAACTTTGTGTTATAAGGATTCAGCATGGAAATTTAAACTATACACTGACCCTGGATGTTCTGTACGGTCTGGAAGGGAGTGACCTAATAACGGAAGACTAATCAACAACTTAATTCTGACATAAGCATGAACAGTTTCACTAAAATCAACAGAATTACCTTATTCCAGCAGGAAATTAAGCCTCCAAAGGCCTTTTTTAGTAAGTTGATTCTTTTTTTACTTGAGACATCTATATACCTTAATACCATCCCTTTTTAATCCATCTCTTTTTTTTTACCTGTTCCTGAATTTTGATTTCTTGATAGTCTCTGCAGCAGGTAGGAGAAGAGGTTGTTCCAGAGAGACATGTGAACTTGGTTGAGTTGCAGCCTTCTCTGTTAAGACAGGCTGATGGACGACAGAATGTGTAGTACTGTTCAAAGTCAGCCTTGACCACAAACACGTGCCTGCACTTATCACAGATATAACTCCGTTCAAACTCCAAAACTTTCACTGAACTGGTACGTATGACAGTCCCAGTAACAGACAGAAAGTGACCCACATCCCTGGTTTTAGGAATGTGCTCTCGAGTCAGCTCTGGGCAAACAGGCAAACCTGTTAAACAAAAACACATGCATCATGAGGCTATGCATATAAAACACAAACTTACGATGCAGTTAAGCAGAAAGACTAGAAAAAATGCCAGACATGTTAACAGTAGCCATTGTTATTACTGTTTCATAAATGTGATTGAACAACTCATCTGTTGTACCGTAAATCTGATTCACTGGCCTGAGACAGTGAAAACCACTGGACACTGAACATTAGCAGAAAATGTTGCCATTTGACTCTCCTGCTCTTGCCAAGGGTCAAATAGTCATGAGCAGCTTCCATTCACGGAAACAGATCCCAACATTCTCAGATCTATTTATTAATTTAAATGATCATTTGGCAAATGCCACTTATTCTACAACTGGTTTATCTGAGTTACAAAATTTTAGTTATGCTACTTAATTGTGGTTCAATGTTATTCCCACATTTAAACAAGTGTGACTCCTAATCTTGCGTGAATTCTCAAGTCTAAGCAAATTTAAAATTCATGGTCTGTGAGCATTTGACCTTAAATCCACATTGCATACGAGTAAACTTCAAGCACAAGGAAGATGGCATAAAAAGACTATAAAGAGGTTATGAACATAACCAAAGCAAATTCACTTGCACATTCAAATTAATATTGACAGAACATGTTCACAGCACTTGCTCTCCTTTAATTCCACCCAACAGCCAGTTCTGTGGTGCACTGATCCCGCTCCAGCATTCACCTGTGCGGCCATCACAGCACCACAGTGGCTGAAAACCTCAGGAAGATTAATATACCTGAAAAGACTACAAAGACTATATAAAAATAAATGGTCTCTGAAATGCACACCTGAGGACAGCATCAAAATACTGCCTCTTCAGAAGTTAGTATATGAACTAGAAGATATTAATAATTATCAACTTAAAAAGAAATTACCTGCTCTTAAAACAATTTCTTAGCTTTACTTCTGTCGTGGTTTTAGCTGGGATAGAGTTAATTTTCTTCACTCTAGCTGGTATAGTGCTGTGCTTTGAACTTAGCATGAAAAAAATGTTGAGATAACACACAGATGTTTTGGCTGTTGCTGGATAGTGCTTGTACTAGTCAAGGACATGTCTAGCTTCCCGTGCTCTGCCGGGTGCACAAGGAGCCGGGAGGGGAGGGGGCACAGCTAAGAGAGCGGATTCAAACTGGCCAAAGGGATATTCCATATCATGTAATGTTGTGCCCAGTATGTTAACTGGGAGGAGCTGGCCAGGGGAGGGAGGCAGCAATCGCGGCTCAGGGACAGTTAGCGTCAGTCGGCGGGTGGTGAGCGGTTGTATCGTTTGTGTTTCCACGGGTTTTTTTCCTTTTCTTTCTTTCCCTTCCTTTTCCATTTTATTATATTAACATTATTGTAATTCTTATCATAATTATTATTATAATTATTAATTTATTATAATTATTAAACTGTGCTTATCTCAACCCACAAGTTCTTTTGCTCTTCCGATTCTCTTCCCCATCCCACGGGGGGGGGGGGGATGTGAGCGAGCGGCTGCGTGGTGTTTAGTTGCCAGCTGAGGCTGAACCACGACAGTCCATTTTGGCGCCCAACGTGGGGCACTAAGGGTTTGAGATAATAACAGTTGCTGGTCACAGCATTGATTCATCTGCTCTCAGTAATAGTTTGTCCAGTCTTTACCATGCCAATTGTAAAGTACATGTTAAAAATTGCTGTTGGTTTTTGCTGTTTGCTGTGCTCTGCAGTGATTAGAGATGTTTTGCCTAGGAGATTTGTTATTAAAACACTGGCCTTGACCGTTATCGGTTATTTAGGTCTTGCATGGAAGCCATTACTGTACTTCAGCTACCACTTCATGGAGACAATTAGCAATTATACCTCCTCCTCTGAGAGGTTTTTTATGGAGGAAATACAGAATGGCACCTTAGCTACCATCTTATATAATGTCTCCTCCTTCATTACAACAACTTTTCAGTATCTTGAACATCCTTGGGTAGTCAAGATACATCTGTTGGTGTTGCTTTGGCAGACGGTGTCAGTTCTGCCTAAGGTTAATAAGCAAGTTAAGAATATAATCCAGAGATCTGACCCAAGGCTCAATAGCTATAACGTGGCAGGGTATGTGGGATAGTATGGGCAAATGCCTAGGACGGTGGGCACCCCCCTTGATGTGGGACTTCACCCCTGAACAAGTGCAGAATCCTGAAAAATTAGTAGAACATTTGGAGGAAGTATGTTGTCACCCTGGCAATTCCAGAGAGATACAAATCACTGCAATGTACTGGGGCCTGGCTCATGCCTATCGAGCCCTATTTAACACTATTCAGTACCCCCAAGGGGAAGAGGTCTCTGGATCTAAAAAGACAAAGACAAGGAAAGCAACAAGCACCGTGGCCACTCAAACCCCCACGACAGACACTGCAGCTACTCCAACCCCAGTGACAAGCGCTGCAGCTAAACCAGAGGACCAACCTGTGCCAGTATCAGTCGCTCCTATACGCAAGAAGAAATCTTGGAAGGTCAACTCGTTTAGAAAGAGATTATGAGCAACCAGGGCCATCACAAGAAGAGGAGGAGGAAGAGGAAGAATGTGTACAAGAAACGGAAACTACCCGATTCCTATCCTTCAGTGAGTTGCGGGATATACGGAAAGATTTTGGGCGTCATTCAGGTGAGCACGTTATCATCTGGCTGCTCCGATGCTGGGATAATGGGGCCAGTAGTCTGGAATTAGAGGGGAAGGAAGCCAAACAACTGGGATCCCTCTCTAGGGAAGGGGGCATTGATAAAGCAATTGGAAAAGGAACACAAGCCCTCAGCCTCTGGAGGCAACTCCTGTCCGCAGTGAGAGAAAGGTATCCCTTCAAAGAAGATATTGTATGTTGCCTAGGAAAAAGGATGACCATGGAGAAAGGCATCCAGTATCTAAGGGAATTAGCTGTGCTTGAGGTGATTTATGGTGACCTGGACGATCAACAGTCCTCCAAAGATCCAGATGAAGCCGAGTGCACCCGACCCATGTGGCGGAAGTCTGTATGGAGCGCACCATCCTCGTATGCAAACTCATTGGCAGTGATGTCATGGAAAGATGACAAGACACCAACAGTGGTGGAGTTGATTGATAAACTCTGGGAATATGAAGCAAATCTCTCTTCCTCGCTCGTCTCTGCTGTTGAGAAACTGTCCCGAAAGGTCCAGCAACTCAAAGAAGATAGGTCCTACTCCCTACCAGCACAGACCAGTATCTCAGCCATCAGGAGTAAGCGTCCCTTTGCTCAGGAGAAGGGATACACACGATGGGGCACCCTATGGTTTTACCTGCGTGACCACGGAGAGAACATGAAGAAGTGGGATGGAAAACCTACCTCAACCCTAGAGGCACGGGTACGTGAGCTGCAAAGGAAAACAATCACTCAGGGGAGTTTCTCCAGGAGAGCTGCTGCTCCAGTTTCCAGTAAGCAATTCCCCAGACAGAGGAGCAGAAGTGCTGATTTTCTGTCTGATCTTAATAGAGACACTTGTGATTCATATTTACAGGAAGTGAGTTGTGACTGCCATGATCAGACCTAGAGGGGCCCTGCCTCCAGCCAGGTGGAGGAAAGGGATAACCGGGCTTACTGGACTGTGTGGATCCGATGGCCTGGCACATCTGACCCACAGGAGTATAAAGCTTTAGTGGACACCAGTGCACAGTGCACCTTAATGCCATCAAACTATATAGGGGCAGAACCCATCAGCATTGCTGGAGTGACAGGGGGATCCCAAGAGCTAACTGTATTGGAGGCCGAAGTGAGCCTAACCAGGAATGAGTGGCAAAAGCACCCCATTGTGACTAGCCCCGAGGCTCCACGCATCCTTGGCATAGACTACCTCAGGAGAGGGTATTTCAAGGACCCAAAAGGTTACAAGTGGGCTTTTGGTGTAGCTGCCTTGGAGACGGAGGAAACTGAACAGCTGTCTACCTTGCCTGGCCTCTCAAAGGACCCTTCTGTTGTGGGGTTGCTGAAGGTCAAAGAACAACAGGTGCCGATCGCCACCACAACTGTGCACCAGCGGCAATATCACACCAACAGAGACTCTCTGATTCCCATCCATGGGCTCATTCGTCGACTGGAGAGCCAAGGAGCCATCAGTAAGACCAGCTCACCCTTTAACAGTCCCATATGGCCAGTGCGGAAGTCTAATGGAGAGTGGAGACTAACAGTAGACTATCGTGGCCTGAATGAAGTCACTCCACCGTTGAGTGCTGCTGTGCCAGACATGCTAGAACTTCAATACGAACTGGAGTCAAAGGCGGCCAAGTGGTATGCCACAATTGATATTGCTAATGCATTCTTCTCAATCCCTCTGGCAGCAGAGTGCAGGCCACAGTTTGCTTTTACTTGGAGGGGCGTCCAGTACACCTGGAATCGACTGCCCCAGGGGTGGAAACACAGTCCTACCATTTGCCATAGACTGATCCATAATGCATTGGAACAAGGTGGAGCTCCCGAACACCTACAATACATTGATGACATCGTTGTGTGGGGCAATACAGCAGAAGAAGTTTTTGAGAAAGGGAAGAAAATAGTCCAAATCCTACTGAAAGCTGGTTTTGCCATAAAACAAAATAAAGTTAAGGGACCTGCACAAGAAATCCAGTTCTTAGGAATAAAATGGCAAGATGGTCGTCGTCAGATCCCCATGGATGTGATCAACAAAATAGCAGCCATGTCTCCACCAACCAGCAAAAAGGAAACACAAGCTTTCCTGGGCGTTGTGGGTTTTTGGAGAATGCATATTCCACATTACAGTCTGATCATAAGCCCTCTCTATCAAGTGACCTGGAAGAAGAAAGATTTCAAATGGGGCCCTGAGCAACAACAAGCCTTTGAACAAATTAAACAGAAGATAGTTCATGCAGTAGCTCTTGGGCCAGTCCGGGCAGGACAAGATATAAAAAATGTGCTCTACACTGCAGCCGGGGAGAATGGCCCTACCTGGAGCCTCTGGCAGAAAGCACCAGGGGAGACCTGGGGTGGACCCCTAGGGTTTTGGAGTCAGGGATACAGAGGGTTCAAAGCCCGCTATACTCCAACTGAAAAAGAGATATTGGCAGCATATGAAGGGGTCCGAGCTGCTTCAGAAGTGGTTGGTACTGAAGCACAGCTGCTCCTGGCACCCCGACTGCCAGTGCTGGGCTGGATGTTCAAAGGAAACGTCCCCTCTACACACTGTGCAACCGATACTACATGGAGTAAATGGGTTGCACTGATCACCCAGCGGGCTCGAGTAGGAAACCCCAGTCGCCCAGGAATCTTGGAAGTGATTATGGACTGGCCAGAAAGCAAAGACTTTGGAATATCACCAGAGGAGAAGGTGACACGTGCTGAAGAAGCCCCACTGTATAACAAACTGCCAGAAAATGAGAAGCAATATGCCCTGTTCACTGATGGGTCCTGTCGTCTTGTGGGAAAGCACCGGAGATGGAAGGCTGCTGTATGGAGTCCTACACAACAAGTAGCAGAAACCGCTAAAGGAGAAGGTGAATTGAGCCAGTTTGCAGAGGTAAAGGCCATCCAGCTGGCCTTAGACATCGCTGAACGGGAAAAGTGGCCAGTGCTCTATCTCTATACTGACTCCTGGATGGTGGCAAATGCCCTGTGGGGCTGGCTGCAGCAGTGGAAGCAAAACAACTGGCAGCGCAGAGGCAAACCCATCTGGGCTGCCGCACTGTGGCAAGATATTGCTGCCTGGGTAGAGAAACTGGTTGTGAAAGTACGTCATGTGGATGCTCATGTCCCCAAAAGCCGGGCCACTGAAGAACATCGAAACAACCAGCAGGTAGATCAGGCTGCCAAGATTGAAGTGGCTGAGGTGGATCTGGACTGGCAACATAAGGGTCAACTATTTCTAGCTCGGTGGGCCCATGATACCTCAGGCCATCAAGGGAGAGATGCAACATACAGGCGGGCTCGTGATCAAGGGGTGGACTTGACCATGGACACTATTGCACAGGTTATCCACGAATGTGAAATGTGTGCTGCAATCAAGCAAGCGAAGCGGGTAAAGCCTCTGTGGTATGGGGGACGATGGCTGAAGTATAAATATAGGGAGGCCTGGCAAATTGACTATATCACACTCCCACAAACCTGCCAAGGCAAGCGCCATGTGCTTACAATGGTAGAAACAACAACTGGCTGGCTGGAAACATATCCTGTCCCCCACGCCACTGCCCGGAACACTATCCTGGGTCTCGAAAAACAAGTCCTGTGGCGACATGGCACCCCAGAGTGAATTGAGTCAGACAACGGGACTCATTTCCAAAACAACCTCATAGACACCTGGGCCAAAGAGCACGGCATTGAGTGGGTGTCTCACATCCCCTATCACGCACCAGCCTCTGGGAAAATCGAAAGATACAATGGACTATTAAAGACTACACTGAGAGCAATGGGGGGGTGTGCAACATTTAAATACTGGGATACACATTTAGCAAAGGCCACCTGGTTAGTCAACACGAGGGGATCTGCCAGGCGAGCTGGCCCTGCCCAGTCAGAACCCTCACATACTGTGGAAGGGGACAGAGTCCCTGTAGTGCACATAAAAAATATGTTGGGCAAAACAGTCTGGGTTCTTCCTGCCTCAGGCAAAGGCAAACCCACTCATGGGATTCTGTTTGCTCGAGGACCTGGGTGCACTTGGTGGGTGATGCAGGAGGATGGAGGAGTCCGGTGTGTACCTCAAGGGGATTTGATTTTGGGTGAAAACAGCCAATGAACTGAATAATATGCTGTTAATTGCTATATAATGTTGTATGTCATCACTACTATGGTTGCTATATGCCATATCAATGGTATCATGGTGGGAATCTCCCAATCAATAATAATAAAAAATGAACTTTCCATTGAACCAAGCAAAGTGCAGCAGTGAGAGAAGAAGAACTAACAGTGCAGCGGTGATGGAATGAGGACTGACTTCAGCATGCAACAATCCAACACCACACACAGCACCTTTCTGAAAGACTCTTACAATAGATGAGACCCAAAGTCATGGACTAAATGAACTCAGTGGACATTTCACAGGCATTTTACAGGGGTGGTCCATAGACTAGGGGAATGATAAATGAAATCTGTACATCCTGTTAAAGGATGAGAAGGTGGGTAGGGATTACTGAAATTGAATTGAATAGTATGGGATCTGAGCATGATGTAAATGATATGGAATAAGGGGTGGATACTGTCATGGTTTTAGCTGGGATAGAGTTAATTTTCTTCACTCTAGCTGGTATAGTGCTGTGCTTTGAACTTAGCATGAAAAAAATGTTGAGATAACACACAGATGTTTTGGCTGTTGCTGGGTAGTGCTTGTACTAGTCAAGGACATGTCTAGCTTCCCGTGCTCTGCCGGGTGCACAAGGAGCCGGGAGGGGAGGGGGCACAGCTAAGAGAGCGGATTCAAACTGGCCAAAGGGATATTCCATATCATGTAATGTTGTGCCCAGTATGTTAACTGGGAGGAGCTGGCCAGGGGAGGGAGGCAGCAATCGCGGCTCAGGGACAGTTAGCGTCAGTCGGCGGGTGGTGAGCGGTTGTATCGTTTGTGTTTCCACGGGTTTTTTTCCTTTTCTTTCTTTCCCTTCCTTTTCCATTTTATTATATTAACATTATTGTAATTCTTATAATTATTATTATTAATTTATTATAATTATTAAACTGTGCTTATCTCAACCCACAAGTTCTTTTGCTCTTCCGATTCTCTTCCCCATCCCACAGGGGTGGGGGGGGAGTGAGCGAGCGGCTGCGTGGTGTTTAGTTGCTAGTTGAGGCTGAACCACGACAACTTCCAAAATACAGCTAGGAAACAGAGGTGTAAAACAATAAAACTGCTGGAAAAATTATGTTTCTAAGGGGACCAAAACTATCTCCATTTAGGTCAAATCTTCTTATCTTCTTAATAGCTTTGGCTGCTAAAAATAAGACATCATATATTTATTTCAGTGTTTTCAAAACCAAGTTCTTTTTTTCAGACTTGCTGAAACATTCTGTTTTGATGCTTTTAAGCAAAGTGCTTGACCTTTTGCTTTTGTTTAAATGAAATATTTTTGAATATTAAGCTAATTTTAAAATGTAAAAGAATAAAGAAAAAAGTAAAGTAGAAAGGAATTAATAATGTGGGAAAGAAAAAGTATTATGTAGAACTGCAAACAAATTCTTCTGGTCGACTGTAACAAAGCTGTTTACATATCCTACCATACCCATTGAAAATTCTTTTCCTCCCCCAGGTTTGCATTTCTATTCAGTTCAGCCACTATTTTTCCAGCCGGTTTGGCATCTTTTTTTCCGAGCTCAGTATTGGCGCAGCTCAACAACCTTTGCAAAATACAACACATCTTATACTAGAGAGAGCTGCAGCACTGTTGTCAGGATACACGATATGATCACCTATGTGAATATTGAAGAGAAAGAGTCTGGACAGGGGGAAAAAGAAGAGCCTTCATTCTGATCTTATTAGGCTGCTTGACAAACTTTTAATTGCATATGCGCCTCTGTGAATCAGCTTTACTGTATGAGTAATAATGTGTAAAACCAAACTGTTAGAAGCAGCTTGGCCATCAGTAACGGGCACAGTGGTGCTCAGCCTAACAGTAAGGAAGGAAAAATCTTTTAATGGATTTGTAGCAAAAGGAGACGCTATACAGTCAAACTCCTACAGTGCTAAAGTTCAGATAAAGAACTTTTACTTTCTTCAGTGAGCCCGGAGTAATCCTCCATTATTAATCACTGCATATTCACACTCCCCGAGTCCTCTGAACTCCTAGATGCCCTGTCCATATTGGTATGAGCGTGCTGAGATTGCATTCTTATACCGAGCATAAGCAAAGACTCTTCAGTCCAAGCCTGACGCACAGATTCCTCCGCCCCCCTCCTGCCGCTCCCACCAAGATGAGTGCACCACCTCCTCCTCATTCCCATCTGACGCAGGAATAGGAAGTGGCACTCCAAGATGAGAATCCTGAAGGTAATCAGGACCCGGTATCTACTTAAAAGATAACAGTAACATGGGAAAACTTGGGTGGAAAAAAGGCTGCAGATCATTTATCTTACTGTTTTTTGTTTCTTCAGTAGCCACCCTTCTGGAGGCACATAACATAAACCAAACTGCATGGACAGATGTTCTTTTGATCCAGCTGGACCAGATGAGGATAACCACCCCCTGCTCTTCATCAGTTACCCTCCAGTTTAGTGATGGAGTAATTTGTGATTCTGACGACTAACTCCTTCCATCAATGATCAGTCAGACTTGCTTTTATCAGTTATTAAAACTATTTGATCAAACGTGGCTAACTTTGCTGGACGTTGATTAGGGAATATTCAGACAAAACGTCACTGTGGGAGGAATGGTCAGCTCCAGCAACAGGCTGGTAACAGGAGCAGGAATGTCTTAAAGGTGCAGCTACTCATGCAGCAAACATCTGCCCCTTGCTTTACTCCTTCCAATACTTCCTGGTAACTTATGAAAAAATCATACTTGGAGTAAAAATAACCCTGTTCTTCTGCTGAAGCTGTGATTGTGAAAACCTTGACAAAACAGCATTATAAAAGCCACGGTCTAATTGTATTTCTCATGTATGCGTTCTAATGACAACATTTTTAATGAAATTTACTGAGGTGAAACACAGGTCTATTTAACATCTGTGATTCACCCAAGTTCAAGCTGCCAAAAGATTGAATGACCATAAACCACTCTAACATGGGGCAGGGAAAGGAAACACAGGTCACCAGCTCTTGGCCTGGCAGACTGTTGCTCCAAATAGTTACAATCAGAAATGACCAGAAGGGACTGTGCCACCGCTGACCCCAGCTCCCCACAACAGGCAAAATAGGCATTTTAACCCCAGAACCTGCACTCCACACTTACCACACCTCAAAGCTACTAAAAATTTCCTGGTAATAAGGAATAATGACATATCAACTTGTAGTGAAAAAGCGGACAAAAACCTCTGTTGACGATCATGCCTTCCAACAGTTCATTCCAATTTTGTAACAAATACTTTTGCAACAACTAGTTAAGCATAAAATTTGACAATTTGAGTTTGTTGTACAACAACTTTAAATTCAGAGTTTGCCTCTTCTGGGAGGTGGCTGGAGCCTATAAAGACCATGAGCCAACTGACAGGGTAAGGAAGTCAACCTGCAAGAAAATCTGTGAACTATGTATCTTCCCCTAATCCTTTTTTTTTTTTTTTTTGACCTTCTGGTTAGCAAGAGAAATAAAGCGAGACCAACCACTGACTTGAGGCGTCCTTTTCCCATGGAAAGCTTTGGTCTAAGTCCTGACCCAGCAACAAATGCCAACAATTGCACACACGCCATCAGGGATGGCCACAGCTTTTTTCCAGGTTGGTCTACACAAATCACAGAATCACAGAATGGTAGGGGTTGGGAGGGACCTCTGAAGATCACCTTGTCCAACCCCCCTGCTTGAGCAGGGACACCTAGAGCAGGGGGCACAGGAATGCGTCCAGGTGGGTTTTCAATGTCTCCAGGAAAGGAGACTCCACAGCCTCTCTGGGCAGCCTGTGCCACTGCTCTGTCATCCTCACGGTAAAGAAGTTTTTCCTCATATTGAGGTGGAACTTCCTGTGTTCCAACTTGTGCCCATTGCCCCTTGACCTGTCATTGGGCACTATTGAAAAGAGCCTAGTCCCATCATCCTGACACACACCCTTTAGATATTTTTAAGTATTGAAGAGATCAAGTCTCATGTCTTTGCATGCGTTTGTATGAGTCCTCTTCTGTTTAATAAACACTAGGCACCACCTACTGCTTCAAACACTAAAACTGCAAGAATTAAGCTTGCTCCTTCCCTTGACCCCCAACAGTTTGTTACAGAATAAGGGAATTTGGCAATGCCAACCAGGGGATGCCCCCAGGGCACCTCGATGCTGCCCCAGCCCCACCACTCACCCGAGACCCTGGCATGGAGATTCTGCTTCATGCTGAGCTGCGGAGGGTCCGTGGCAGCCTGCAGCACTGTCAGGGCAGCCCGGCGCAGCGCGCTGTCAAAAATCGGGAGGACCTCGCTGGGGAAGGCATTGAAATAATCCCCGATTTCCATGTTGGTCTCGAAGAGCGTCAAGGCGTCAACAACAACGGGATAGTGTGCCTCATCGCTGGCCTCCCTCAGGATGCCCTGGATATCGTCCCTGTGGTGCTCCAGCACGTAGGACTCGAACACCTGCCCGATGAGGTTCACCTGATCCGCGCTCAGCACCATGTTGTGCCTACCTGCAGGCAGGCGAGACAGGCCGGTCACAAAGCCAGGCTTTCCGGCGGGGAAACTTTTAACTCGGAAACACCCACCGCGGAGCCTGGCGAGAGTAGGGCGTGGCCGGCGCGTGCGCGGCTCGGGAGTGTGGTCAACAGGCGCCGCGTTACGGCGCGCGCTCCGGCCTGGCAGGACCGCGACAGCCAGCCGGCTCCCGCCAACCAACCGCCCCGCCCCAGCCAGCCAATCAGACCCGCCCCGCGCCAGTTAGTCACCTCCTGTCAGTCAGTCAGTCAACCCCGCGGCGGGAAGCGCCGGGCACCGGGCGGTTTCTCCCCGGTAATGCCAGAAAGTGCAGCCGCCCCGTGGCCCGCTCCTTCCCTCGCTTGGCGGGGGGTGAGGGGAGGCGGCAGCCGCTTGTCCCGCCCCGCCCCGGCCCCGCCCCGGCCCCGCCCCAGGCGCGGGGCTCCCCGCAGCGCGCAGCCGGGTCTCCCGCTCCCGCCCCAGCCGCCGCCAGCGCGGCAAGTTTTGAACGCGGCGCGGCCGGGCGGGCGCTGAGCGCCAGGACCGGGGATGGGCCGTGCCGGGCTGGGCCGGCAGAGCGCCGCCTCAGCCGCCCGCCCGCGGAGCGCTGCCCCGGGCGCCTCCCGTGCCGTCCCGCCCCGCCTCGCTCGCGTGTGAGGGGCCGCCACCGCGCCCGGCAGGCGGAGGCGGGCAGCGCTCCCCGGCCGCCCCTCTCCCGCTCGGTACCTGCAGCGCCCGCCGCCGCCGCCTCCCCTCCGGCCGGGCTCCCGCCGCCGCGCCGAAGCAGCGGCCGCAGCTCCCTCACCCGGCAGGAGGAGCGGCTCCGTCCCCGCCCCCTCCGCGCTGTTCTCCGCCCGGGCCCAGCGGCCCCCGAGCGGGGCGGTGGGGCGGGGAGCGGCCCCGGGGCCGGAGGCGGGCGGGGACGGGGACGCTTCCCTCCGGGGCCGCAGCCGCCGTCGGGTGGGGAGAGGCGCCGCGGCCGCGGGAGATCCGGTCCCGCGGGGAGCGGGACGGCGGGCCCGGCTCCCCCGCCCGGCAATGAGGCGTCCGGCGGCCTGCGGGGAGAGCAACGCGCTCCGTGGGTGCGGGGGCTGGGTGTCCCGCCTGCCCTGCCTCTCCCGAGCAAACGCTACACCGACGGGTTCTGTTTTCCGCGGTGCTGCGCGCTGTGGTTTGCCTGAACGTCCCTGTCGCTGCTCCGCCGTTACAAAGGGACGCCGCTCCAGGGTGCAACGCGGGAGGATTGCAGGTCCGGGCGCTGTGCAGCAGGGGTAGCCCCGAGGTACCTGAAGCTCGTATATGCTGCTGCTGCAGCTCCCTGCCACCCCCAAATGCTCATGAAGTCTAAATCTGGCTTCTTCAAAGCGAGCTGCCTAACAAACCAGTCGATTCCCCGCTTCTTCGTGAGGGCACATCATAGCAAAGTCTGAGAAGTTTGGGAATTTAATTTTTAATACAGCCAGAAAATAGGGTTTGCTGGAGGGTCTAAAGCTTTTCCGTTTGCCCAGAATTTGTGGTGTGGCATTTTGAATAGTGTCATATCTGTATGTTCTTTTCTCTGAGTGTGTATCACACTAGTGATGTGCTTTAACTATTGGAAATATTTTATCTTTTACATAGTTAATTTTGTTTCAAAATTGAGTCCCAGGCATAAGGAGTGAAACTGTCAAGTCTTGTGAAATCACAGAGGATAACTTAATGCCCCTTTAACTTCAAAGCCTTCAAAGGATCTTGAAACTTCTTTATTGAGCTCCTTACTCCCAGGACCTCCCATTGTTGGCTTGTATTAATCATGAATTATTGATATGCAATCAAAACAAATATCACTGCCCATGTAAGATCTTAACCAAAAAGTGTACCATACTATCATCAAGGTATCAGAACTGTGCCAACAGTTCTATAATAAAAAGATATCAGAAGAAATGTATGAAATTTGTATTTAAATACAAATTTTTAGAGTCGGTGGATGGGAAAATCAATGCTTTTCAAACAAAAAAAAAAATCCTCTGGACCAAGTTACGATGCATGGCTTCAATATGTAAAGTAACTGCCTTACATGCCTTAATTGAGCTAAGATAATTAATTTGAATGTCTAATGTGTTTTTCTCCCAAATATATTTAAATACATTATATTAATGAATAAGAAAGCCGTAGCAGTTGCTTCACCTCTGTTAACTCTACTGAATATCTCGCCATCCATGAGCTGATCCGAGGAACGTTTGGCCAGCAGAGAAAGGAAGGGTCTTGGAATATTTGGGAAAAGCTTCTTGGTGGAACTGTGGGTGCTTTACATCACCAGTCACATTTCTCTGAATTGCTACTCCGCAAGCTATTGGAATGGGATTCCAGCCTGTGAGTCCTGTCCAGTAAATCAGTGGATAGAACCTCACTTATTTGTCCTGCGTTGTTTGCAAATACAGATTTCTTCAGGCTACTTGCAGATGTTGCCTAAATCCTTATCTGAATGAAACTGAGTTTACAACAAAAGTCTGAGACTGCTTCAGTTGTTTATAAAGAGGAAATGTTTTAACCCTTGGATAGGTCTCTAGAAGCAAAAAATATTTTGCATTATAAAATGGTCATATTCTAACCAATTGAATGGATATGGCTGCAAAAGTACTGCCGAGATCTGCACCTAACACATAAATTTATCACTGGGAAAATTCAAAACTGTTTCTGGTAAAGATTACCCTGGGTGGAGTGCCAAGCAAGTCCTGTCTCTGCAACATGCTTTCAGTGCCAACCTTAGTCAGTTCACGCTGCTGTCTTGCAAGGTACCAAAAACTAGGCTGCTTTTTTTCTAACCATGAGAGGCAGCTGTTTCTAGACGTGTTAGATCAGCACAGTAACCTGGCTTCTGCTATGGCAGAGCTGTAATCTTTGTGATTTCCTGGAGGTACCTGTCTGTCCTTCCTTGGACTCTGCGTTTTGCAGCCTAAACAATTAGAGCAGCCGGATGAAAAAGAACGCAGCAGCCTGCGACTGGAGCGGCTAATTACAGCTACAGAGCAAGTAACTCATATTGGTATGTAAAGGCTGCAATTAGGTAGTGCTTCCTACAAGAAAGAAACTGAAGTATTTATCATTTAATGATTATCTAACAATAACTAGTAACAGTTATGTGCTTAGCTGAGTAATGAATATTTGCTCAACAAAGAAGTAATCAAAAAAATGTCACACCCATTTGAAAATCCATGAGGGAGCCCCTTTTGAAATCACAGTGTAGAATAGGACAAGAAAAAGTAATTATCTCAAATGAAAGGATGGAGACAGTGCTAGTAGTTAGAAGCCTGAAAAGCTCTCTTGTCCTGGGCTCAGAATGCTTTCCCGGTTTGAATGGCTCCCTTACATAAGGCAGTGTTGCTGGTTTTGCTTTCAGGTCACTTCTGATGGTCTTGTGTGGTTATGAAGTAAATGATGACTAAACACTTCTCTGTTTTTCAGTGTTACAGAATATAGCGTGTGCCCTCAGTTGGGAAATGCCCCAGAGGAGTACAAGACCTGCCCGCTAATGCCGTGGTTGGGGCGGCTGGTACATGTCCCACTCCAGTGTCCTACTGGGACCCTGCCGGCAAGGCTGCACGAGTGCTGAGAAGGGCTGGCGGATCCCCCAGGTTAGGTAAAGATTTAGCCTAAGTAGCGTGAATGTGGTTGAACGTTCCTGTGACCAGAAAACTTGGGCTTCAGTCTCTGCCCTAAGGCGTGCCTACTGCCCGCCGTGACTGAGGCTGCCTGCAGCGTTTACAGCCCAAAGTGTGCCAACTCTTCTTGACGCCCAGCCATCACGCTGATGATCTGTAACTGAAGTTAAACAGCTATAGTTCCAGCTAAAGACTCAGCTGCTTTCTAAACTTTTCTCTTTGTCTGTCAGGTTGAACGTGGAAGGCCTGTTAATTCCCAGGAGTACTCACTGTCATAATGAAGCCAGATTTTGGTAGTCATTATTGAATTATGCTTTTATTCTCTTAAGCTTGGCTCTTCTTGTTCCCTAGCAACATTGCTATCAGCACTGCTGGCAGCAGCTGCTTCTCGTTGTGTTCAGCCAGCTGTTTATTGTGAACAGGCCTCTCTATGCCATGCTTAACTCTGAAAATAACTGAGTTGCCCTAGTGACAGGCAATTTATAAACGTCCTGAAGACTGTGCAGGATTCCTGAGTGAACCAGCAGTTCACCTCATAAGTCCTATCGTTAACCTAGGAACTCACAGTGCAATTTGTACAGTCCACAAAGCTTGAGTTGTCTAATTGTGTATGTGCTTGAAAATGATAAATGTCAACACAGTTGTGCAGTAAAAGAGCCCAATGTTGAGCCCAGCTTTGCAAGTTCTGTTACTAAGAGAAATGAAGTTCAGCAGTTGGTCATGCCCAGGAGGAAAAGTTCTGCTTCAGCTTGGCTGCCTGGTCTTGCTAGATGACCTCAGTACTATGCACAGGTACTTCCAATTACTGTAATGTATCTAAAGAAATGGATGTTTATTTATAAGACCAAAATACACTGCGAAGTAATTGGCTTTAGAACTGCAAGCTGATGTCTGTATATAATTGTACATGGACATGAGTCATATTTCCATTTAAAGATTTTGCTGGGGAATGTATACATACATAAAACTGGTAACAGTGCCCAACACCCAAAGGTAGCTAAACAACAATATTATAAATTAGAGTTTCACCTTCATTATAGTAAAAGAAGGTTTAGCATTTTCCTAGGAAGAATAGTAACAGTATTGTAATTGACTACACTGAACATAGCAAGAAAAAAGCAACTCGGCTCCTGTAAGGAAAATCAGTTTCCAGCTTTCAAAGCTGATGTATTTTTGCAAATGTTGGTTAAAAAAAAAGTTTAAAAAAAACCTAAAAAAAAAAAAGACCAAAACAGGCTAGGGTTCCTCACACCTAAGTTTAGGCAATGGAGGCAGTTACATTTGTTGTTGCTCTACAGTCTTTATGCAACCAAGAGAGGTAAGCAGGCTGAGTCATCCTTGAAGCTGCCTGTTGACTGCAGTGGAGGTTGAAGATCACTATTTTCTTAAGCAATGTGACTCAGTCATTTTCCTTCTAAGGGAGGTAAATTACAGCAAAGGAGGAGGACTTGAGGTCTCATTTTCTCAGTGCAGAATTAGTGAAATTTACCTGTAGATACCACGGGGATCATGTAACAAAATTCACATATAACTTAAAATAAACCGTAAGCAAGCAAGAGATTGCTCTGACATCGTGAACAGGTCTGATTTCTAATATTATGAGGAAAATCTCCTGATAGTATTTCCTCATGTCCTAGAGATTTTAAAGACAGTTTCAGAGTAAGACTAAAGCTGGAAAAAAAGTGAATGACTATTAGTCAAAAGTAGATGCTGGGATTTTCTAGCTATGGTTACTGGGATAGCGTATTTGTTAACAATTTCAAGAAAGGACTCCAATTTTTTCAGCTGCCACACCAGAAAGGCAAGTGCCGCAGCATGGGCTGTAGTTCAGAATCCCTCTATGTTTCCTGTAGGAAAGGAAGCATTTTGCCCCAAAGAGACTGCTGCTTTCAGCTTTGAAGTGTAGCTCATCAAAGGAGGTCCTTTCCTAGTCTCAAAAAAGTAGGAAAGTTTAGTTCCAGAGACCACCTACATCAAGAGTGAAAAAATTGTATTCTTTAAGATGGAAAACAAAGATTCTTGCAGCATTATAGGAAACATATAGGAAGAAGAGATGATGGGTATATCCTAAAAGGAAAAAAGTCAAAATATTCTATATTCTCCAATTTTATAATACATAGCTATTTGTACTTTACATAGATACTCTAAAGTGATCAAAGATCACAAATCTAAGACATTTAATTCTAA
Source organism: Phalacrocorax aristotelis (assembly GCF_949628215.1). NCBI lineage: Eukaryota > Metazoa > Chordata > Aves > Suliformes > Phalacrocoracidae > Phalacrocorax > Phalacrocorax aristotelis. Next base: position 55,860,569 of record NC_134278.1, read on the forward strand.
CGTGTACATGTTAAACTACTTGAACCAGTTAGAAAATAATCTGCTTTTTCTTCCAAAATAACAGATGAGAAAAATGGATGTGAAAATGTATTTAGACTGAATTAGAATGTTAAAAAAGTCTGTAATATCGACCCGTGTAATTTATTGTCAGTACTTCACATAGGACTAATATTTCCTTGAAGTCTCAGGTAAATATAGTACATACAGGCTGAAGTAACTGAAAAAATGCAAAAGGAAGGAGTCAATCTGATAAAGCGATTTCTGTGTTGGCACCAACTGCAGCTTGGTTTTCAGTCATCTTTGGGCTTACCCTCCCCCCCCCCCCACCCCAAGTATACCTTCTGGGTACAATTCCTGCTGCAGAAAAAAAAGCCACGCAGTTCTCAGGGCATAATTCTTTCCTGTGCCGTAAGACCGTGTCAGAAGGGTCAGCTAGGGGAGTTTTCTGCTAACCTGGGAAATTCACTGGCACTCAGACTTACCGCAGAGTGAATGGAGCAATCCGGGCTGAAGGGCCGAACCTGGCCTTCAGACTGATGATTATGATGATGTCCTGACGAAACTCTGCATTTTGCCCCTGTATCAAGTATCGCCTGTTACTTCCTTCTTCCACAGGAAAACACAGTAAGGATTAAAATATTACATGCTTTTTTTGTTTGCTTTTTGACCTTTTGTTGTTCTTTCTGAATAAAACTGAAGGGTTGGGGGAATTAGTTACAGTAAGTGCTGATAATGAGATTGAATGTGTCAGAGTACAGAGTGAGCTCCTGAGAGCCAGAAGATTTTCCCGCTGTTGTAAATAATACTATGCAACTTCACGCTAATTCTGTACCACCTTACTTGGAGTTGGCTGTTGAGCTATGATGGACTGCATGCACGTGTAAGCAGAGACTCTGCAGAACCCGCTGCACAACTGGGCTCACAAATGCGTGCACTTCTAGGTTATTCCAGAACACCAGATACTGCAAAGATCAGGAACACAACGGCACTGTGATAATGCAGGTGCCTGTATTAATCCCAAATGCCAGATGTTAACTTTTTTTAGGAATCCATTTTAGAGAGTTTTTAAAGCCATTTGGTAGAAAATCAGTTTTTCCCTGGCTGCTTTCAGTTGGGTTTGAGCTTTTCTTGTTTGTTTAGTTTTTGTTTATAGGAGCCTGGGTAGCGGAACAGCTGCTGACTGTGGCAGACAGGGTAACTGAGTGCTTAATGTCCTCCTTCGTTCTGAAAGGCAGATGCCTACTAGAAAAAACCCAATGGGCACACCTTTTACTGAATAGGTGAAGTAAATGCAGATGTTATCATCTTCGGATTACAGGTCAGTTATTGATTCCATATGTAAAAACGTACAAGTGAAGTGGAGAATGGGAGAAAAAGGCTGAGCCCTTGCAAAGCATGCAGGAAAAAATACGCAACACTCACTTCAGAACATTTTAACAAAATGAGCTAGTGTATTTTATTTTGGGTAACAGCCAAGAAATCTGACATTTTGCCCAATATGGCTTTCTTCTATAATTAAAAAGTTGCATATACCTACAGTTGAGTCCACTGGCTACAGAAAATCTGCTGTGTACCTCTTTAATCCACGGCAGCATCACCAGAATACAGCTTTTAGTGGAGTTTTCAAGCTGAATTATAAGATAGAAGTTTTAAAATGTTCATTTAGAAGATTTTATATTGTTTATATGAAAACATACAAATTTTTCATTTATACATATACTACATATAAAACTCGTTGTAATTAGCAAGTCTCTTCATCTGGGTATTTACCTTTGTGCATATAGCGAAAAAAGGATGTAGTCAGGGCTTCAGATGAAATATTAAAGTCCAAGACCTTCGTATATGCTAACTAAAGCCTTATTCAAATAACTCAAACATTTTTTCCTGCTTTTAAAAGATAAGAGATTCAGCTTAAAAATACATTCATAAAACAAAGAGACAATTTTCTCCCTGAGACTACCAGTGTGAGTTACTTTGTGGTAATCTTTGAATGAAAAAATATAAGAAAGACAGTAAGCTCTAATTTTCTATGTGCTGCGGTGAATTTCTCGAGCAACACTGGCACCATAAAAGGTGTAGACTGAAGAATCATGCTCACTAGCTGAAAAAACATTTTCACGTATCAGTTTAAGAAGAAGAAAAAAATTTAATATAGACAAGGGAAGGTAATTAAGTTTTAATGAAAGATCCGCATCTGTAGTATGTATAAATGGGAAAACATGGGACGGTTGGTTTGTTTAGGGTTTTTTTCCCCCCTTTCAGATGTGAATTTTATCCAAAGCAGGACTATATGCTCAAGATGGAGATTCTTAATTTATGGAGAGATACTTAGTACAATATTCTAGATGTTTCAAGCATGTTTCTGTCAATATTCATAAAAAATACACAGCTTGTGGGAACGGTTTCTGCTTAAACTCAGTGATAAAATGTGTGCTTGTAACTAGCTGGCAAAATCTCACGAGCAACAGGTAAGGAGTCGGCCCCGCCCCGCGACCAGCTCCTGGTCTGTGGCTTTTTTCATCCTCTCGTCAAAATTACTCTGCCCTGAAGGCTGGCAGCTACGCTAGTTTTGATTTATTTCACATTCCTCCTTTTAAATGTTACAAAGAGACAGTTTTTAAACTGCTACAAAGTAACAGAATAAAATCAGGATGCATTAAGCATATCCTACTCAAACTGGAGAGTGAGCGCGATATGTATACTTCTTCCTTTTACAATTTAAATTGTATTTATAGTAAAACCATGCAATTATGTTATTGGTTTTTTTTTTTCGGGGGGGGGGGGGGGGGGGGGGGGGGAAGCCTTACCTGAAATCAAAGAAAAAACATTTACAGGAAAGAGGGGGAAAGCATTATGTTTGTTCTACCAAAATTTATTATGTAGCAATTACAAAGTTTAAAGATTCTTCCATTTTAAATAAAAATAGTTAGAATTACACACATTATATAGTACCATGTCAAGTGATTCCAACAAATAGAACATGAAATACAGTGCAGTTTCAAATCAGAGAGACAAATACTTTCTCATTCACAGTGTTTGACAAATTACAGGAAAGCTTGTTCACATGAGGGTTTACTTAAGGTCATGCTCTTACACACAGTCCACGCCACGCTGTGCCACAAAAACAAATCATCGCTCAGAAGGTGAAGTATCGGGCAAACCACTCCTGGCGCTGCGGGTCTGGTGAAGCCACTGGTGAAGCGTCAGTCTGAGGAGGGCTACAGTCACAGAAAGAAAGAAAAACAATTATCCCACAGCTGCGCAGGGAGTGCAAATCTTTGTTAGGAGACAAAACCCCACAGAGGATATTCAGCCAAGAGCACAGCCCGTGTCTCCCCGGGCGCATTACCGCTGTGCCTCAGGGCACGGCTTCCTGTCTGCCTACAGAACCTGTGATCATCCACTCCATTGGAGAGCATCAGCAGCACAGAGCGCAAGTCAGTTCAGAAGCCCCGTTACAGGGTGGGCAAACAATGTTTTGGAAAACACGATTTCAGATCTCGTAAACGGCTGTAGGTTTTCAGGAAGAATAAAAAGGGTTTTCTTGGAAAAGCGTGACTGTAGGAGGTCCTCTTTTAGCATCCTTTTCCTGTCGTAAAGTTAATTTTCAAAAATATGATGCGAGCATCATATTTGTAGACATGTGCTCACAAAGACCAGTTGGCAACTGAACAAAAATACACACTATTTTAATACTTAACACTGATCACAGTTATCACTTGCATTGTTGTTCGTGCACACATTTAAGATATGCCAATGTACTGGGAAAAAGGAAAACTGCCGCACTGCAAACGAGATTTGTTTCCCCCTTGAACACTTAAAAATTCTCACAAAATGAGCAAGAGAGAACTCTTAACTCTAATTTAAATTTCATTACACAATTAAGTTCCTTTATCAGTAAAAGTCGGTAATAAAATCCCTACTGCATTACTGGGTAGTACAGAGCACAAACCAGTTTGGAATGGGAACTCCAGCATCACGGTCCACGACTTCATGCACATGCATGTTACAGGTATCCGAGCACACTCATGCACATCCCATGCACAGGGAAAAATAAGCAACAGTGATTTTTTTTAAAAAAAGATTGTTTTCTTGAAATAGACTGTTTCCCTTTATCTATTTCAGATTTTATTATTCATCTCCTTTTGTAACTAGCAGTTGCTAGGTATGTGGTCTTTCTCATGAAACCAAAACAGAGGGTAAACAGCCAGCTCTGGACCATTGCTTTAAGTTGCCAACTTAGAGGTAAGAGATCAGCACCTACTAAACACAGGGTACAGCACTTCAGCGCATTTCATGTGAGGCATGTAAGGTCAAGAGATTAAAATCCTGCCTCTAAAGTGCCATTTTTAAGTTCCTTAGAATGGTTATTTTGTGAGAGAATTACTTGAGACTTTAATGCCGGCTGTGATTACTGGAAGCTCAGCATGAAGCATCCCAGCATGCACATTTCCTGTTGCTGTAGGAAGGTTACTCCTATGAAACAATCTGATATAGGTGAGGAAAGGGGAAACACAAAACATTCATGTAGCACAGAAAATAGTTTTCTTACATAAAACCCATTATCACATCATACGGAATAAAAGAAATTCTGTGCTCATATCGATTCCTCAATGACAATCAGTAAATAACACAAACATTTAAAACAATTGTTCATATATGTAAACAATTGGAAGCACATGAGCTCTGTTAAAGTATCTAAAGAGGTTTTCAAAGTTCAAGACTTAACGAAAAAGTGAGAGAATACTTCACATTTCAACAAGGCCTACAATAAAAAGGAGTACTATAAAGAGGTTACAAATATAATGTAAAAATTAAAAATGCCATAAGAGTACTTGTACCTCTGAAAGGTTCATAAAGCAAGTGGGAATTCAGCTCAATAGGAATGCAAAATTTTCCTGAGTTAAGCGCAAAAAAAAAAAAAAAAGAAAAAGAAGAAAAAGATTGGTGAGGCAGCGCTCACCTCAAAAACGTCTTGGGCTCTTTGGGTGGCACTGGCTGTGGTAGTGATTTGCTGCTGTTGAACTCAATATCGTGGATGGGTGAGTTAGGAATGGGGTCCAGGCGGTTAGGATGTCCATTGCCCACCACTCCGCTAGATTCCAGGGCACTTAGATTGGGGACACTCACAAACCTGTTTGTTGATTTATCGTTCTTCTTCTTTTGCTGCATTAAAAATAACAAACATAAGGAAGGCTTCTTGCACCAGGACAGGTGAGGAAATCTGCAAATTTAGAAGTTGTACTGATGGCTAGTTTGGGGGTTTCTTGAAGGAGAGCAATTGGGACAGATTGGGCTATTTTTCCTAACTGTAGTTTTACTATTTGCTTCGACCAGAACTGAACACCACCAATTTTCACAGAAAAATCAAATTTCTGATCAAGGTGATTAAGTTATTAAGACTTGGTGTAATAATGAATATACTATTATATGAGATCTTGCAAGACAACATTTTGCTCTGTTTCAGACACTGAAGAGAAGGAAATTTTCCACAAAATTGTCAGTTAGTCTGTTAAACCTTTCACGTTTACTTAAATCTTTTCCCCATATCAGTGGGACAGCTCTGCTGTCAAATGCAATTCCAGCAGTTGTCAGCGACGAAAGAAGTGAATCTCTCCAACAGGTTTCACCCCATCACCGAGGCAGTTTGGTAACTGGAACACGGACCCTAGTAAGGCAGCTGTGTTTCTTTTAAATCAATTACGCCCTCCTAGTTAGCAAGCATTATAGCAATACTGCTAAAGATAAAAAGATTATTGTACAGGAGTTCAGTTTCTTACACCAGGACCAGGCCAGGCTTCTAATGCTACTACAGCTACCACTTTTAGGCACCAGGTGGCACAACTGAACATTTTTCTTTCCCTAATACTCTCCATACTGATAGTGTTTCAAGGGACTCAAAATACTAAAGTCTTTTACTTTTGTGTCACTATTTTACTCTCCATAACACATCATACAAAGGAATCAGTATGTATCCCCTCCACTTTTATGGATATTTTCATGTAGAAGGATGATTCAAATCATTCTATAGCTTTTTAAAAATAGCTGTGTGACAGAACACCATGTGTATTTTCTGACTTCTATCAAATATTCTATGTCCGCAATAAAATATTAACATTAAAAAAGCCTTATTTCCAAAAATAGGGTTTTGAATGAATGGATTCATTTATTCTCATGAATTATCTACCACTTGAATACATAATAAATGCTTTCATTCAACTATATATATGCAACTCTAACAAAGCAGCTAGGAGAAAAAAAAACCTTAAAGGGCTTATGAACTACACAAATTGGAACTAAATAAAGTGGAAGACAAGTGGAATCTCATGATGTTCCTATATAATATTTCCCAGCAGAATTCCACTTGAAACAGAAAAGCTGCTCTATTCGAGGTGGGCACAAGTTCAAACGGAGACAGAGGGAGTCCTGTTGTTTGTTTGTACTTTCTTCTGTTTAGCTCTCTGCTAGCTTTGATTTCGGTGCCTGATCTCTCCAGGCGTGACACATGCAAATACTACTAATTGTAGCCACAGTGGTGGCTGTGTTTGTCAAAATACAATTAAAAACCCCAACAGTCTAACAGAAAGCTATAATAGAAAAAAGTCTTTTTCATCACAGTGAAAGATCATCAGCTGCAAAGGATTAAACTAGGATCGTCCCTTACACTTTACTACTTCTGTAGTAGCTGAAGAAGCAAGAAATAGCATTATGGTGGAAAAAATAGTTTAGTAAAAGTAACTGACTCTATGTGAAATACAACTGCAAGGTAATATACACTGTATTTAAAACTGTGTGTTGAACACACTGTAGTTAAATCTGTGTGCTTCATAGGTGGCTCATTTCTGGAAAATGTATATTATCCACGTAAGTTCTTAGGAAAATACTACAGTTTATCTCTTATTCTCTATAAAACAATCTATGCTTCTGAAGCAGTCAAATCTGGAGAGACAAAATTGTGTGTATTGTTTCCATGAAATTCATGCAAAGTGTTAAGAAACTTCAAATATAACTGAATGTAATACTAAACAGATCCATTGCATAAATCAGAGAAGCTGTAATACATACTGCAATGGCTGTAATTTTGCATTAATATGCAAAGCCTGTAGTAACCCATAAATTCTGTCTTTTTATTCCAAAAGAGGAAAGAGAATGAGATTTTCAGTTTCTTTGTAATTCATTCTCCAACAACACAGTACGTGTGTTGACAAAATAAAGTAACATAGTCCACAACTCATGAAATGAGAGATCAAAACGTTCTGGCATACCATACGAGATGGTTTTAAAGTCTAAACATGATAGAAGCACGTTATAAAAATATATGAATTATCACTATGGAAATCTGATGTTGAAGTTATTTTCCCAAACACTTCAGATTTCACACAAAACACAGGCTTATATACTTGATGGTTACATTTCCCATCCTAATGAATGAGTGGTTCAGACAAACTTCCAAAATTTTCAAACAACCTTTATCACATAAGACCAAAGCATTCAAATTGTATCTGGCAGCCCTGGTATTGTCTCTGCTGGGCCCAAACTAAGGTCTTTTATGCAGTTATGCATAAAAGTAAGACATCCGTAGATAAGCTTGCGAGAGCTGCTGGGCTGCTGAAAAATGTAGAATACTGACAATTTGCAGCAGAGTTTGTGCAGAAGTTGGAAATCAGCTGATCTGATGTGAAGCTACAGTAAGGCTCAGCTAAATAACACAGCCTGATCTCAAATAATGGAGCCAGACCTCCTTTTAAAAAAGACAGCTTGAACCTTGATCACTAAAGCTCTCAGGCATCTGAGCTGCTCATGTGGAGCCCCTTGGGTTACCCTCTGCTTCAGAACCCTCCCGAGTTCTTCTGCCTCTACAGCAGGGACAAACCTCTCCCCTCTCCATGCAGGTGAAATAACCTATGGGTTATCACAAGGAGGAAAGAAATGTCCAAGGACTGATTCTTACTCCTGAAGTGGTGGGAAGAAGTAGAATTAAGGTTCTCTACCACAGTCTGTTCATCTTCCTCAGGAAAGAATGCTGCTGGCTTTTGAAGTGACAGGGAGGCTACTATGCCTGCTTGTACAGTAGCCTTCACCGGCTGCCGTTCAGCAGGATGGAGAGAACTGGCAAAGGTTGCTACTGAAGTGTTTTCACTCCTATCCCATATGGTGACAATACCTGAGAAGGCTACAGACCCACTTCTGTCTCCTGCTGCCCCCACAGTCCGTACCTGGTTCGTCACTCCAGTTCTCCAGTATTACTCTGTCTTTCTCCATTCAGGCTCATTCCACGCCCTTCCCATACTCTTCTCCTTCCCCTTTTTACCTTTATTCCCTTCCTTTAGTTTCCCCTCTCCTGCTACCTTTCTAATGTTCTTCCATCCTGAGCACCACCTGAAAATGAAATTGCCCTTGCACTTTCCGAAGTAACCAAGGAAAATTATGAAACTCAACCTGGTTACGGGAGTCACTGGTCTCCATTACATGCTGCAGTCCTGCCCTCTGTTGCCTTTCTCACTTTTCTGGTTTGATTTTGCAGTTTTGTGAGAAGCAACTGTGTTTTATGTCATACATGTCTAGCAAACTAAGGCAACGGTATCAGTGGATCTCTCAACCACACAGAAGAAACAAACCTACACAAAAATAAGTAGAGACAAATGGAAAACGATGTTCCTTGTTTGGAACATGTCTTTTAAGAGTGATATATGTATACACGCAGGCACACACACACACACATATATTTCTTCTTTTTACTACATCCTAAGTTTAGGTTTCTTTTTCTTCACTTTAGCAATGAAGTCCATGGAACATACCTTCACCAATGGATTAATAACACCAACATTAGGGCTTGCATTAAACATTTTGTTGTAGTTAGTCTCCCTGTTAACTAGCTCCAGCTGATAGAACTTTTTGTCCTCCTAAAAAGAAGAACAAATAGAAACTTCTTTTTATGCATTTTCAATCAGTTAGTGGCCAAATCTGCCTACAAAATCACCTCAAATAAATTTATGGTTGCGTTTCTAAAGAAACTGGTAATTCTGAAAAACTGCATTTCATATTTAATACTAAATCATTTCTATTTACGCAGTTGTGTTGCAGTTCCATGCTCCTGAGAGTGAGCTTAGCGTAATGGATTATGCACTGGGAACGACTCAGTATAGTTAACTTCTGATCTCTAATTTGAATTTCCTCACTCCTCCTTGCCTCTGTATCAGGATCTAATCAGACTAACCTGAGTCAGGGGGTTGTGCTCTGAATTTGGGAAGCTCAGTGGATCAGGAAATTGGTCTTAGAAACCTCACAGAAGAGACTATTTCTTGTATTGCTTACATGGCTGGCTTATTCCAGGAGAGGAGATAGGAGACGTCTGATCAAGGTCATACTGAAATTTTTTTTGTAATAATGTATTATGCTTAACTGTGCAAATCTCTCTGTATCTAATCAGTTTTACTATTATGAGTCATTGGAACCAATGGAATAATGTGTTAAAGAATATGAATAGCATGCTAGCAGGATTGGTTCTTTAAATACGTTTCAAACACTTTGAATTAGATTAACTTTTATATCTGTCAAGATATTAAACCAAGAGAGCATAAAAGTCTTACAATCAATTTCTTTATGAGTTGGTCCCGCTCTGCAATTAGGTCTTTCAGTTCCGAGATAAGCTGCAAGTCTTCTGGTCTTGATTCTCTGTTTTTATATTTTTCTTCCATTTCTTCTAAACTTTATAGGAAAGAAGAATATCCCCTTTAGCCTGATCCAGTGTTAAATGAAGAGTGAATAGTTACATCTTTCATTAGTACAAAAGAGAGTTCAGGGAGTAAAAACAGAAGATGACTTTCTTACCACCTTGAAGTAAATTAATTTCTGTGTTACCATTCAGCTTTACTGAGTTAAAAAAAAAAATCAACAATAACCATAACCTTTCCTCCAGCAACTAATAATCTGGGCAAAATTCTAGAAACTTAACATCCTTCTTGTGCATGCAGTACTAGGTGTTTGAAAAAAGGCCTGTTGGAAGTGAAAATAAGGCATTCAAAACCATAATATGGACAGTAGAATTACAGAAGACATAGCTAAGGTTGATTGTTATGTAAAATATAGGCCTGCATTGCATTATACTTAAATTTTAAAAGCTGGCAGTTCCTTTCTTGGTGAGGAAAAAAAACAGTATCATTGTTCTTTTTATAGGTAACTACTCTGAATAAAGATGCACGCTTGTGACACGGGAGAAACTGGATAGACAGACAAGGCTGGCACCGTCTTCCTCAGCTCAGGTGAAACAGACTGGGACAAAGGTATCCAAGAACAGTAAAGACTAAGAGGTAACTAATTCCTCTCCACAAAAGCAACTTAGTACCATCTGAGTCGAAATATAGGAATGAGCTGCAAAAGAAAAGCAATAACACTTGGATATTAGGATATCTGGATTAAGAGAAATGTAACAATTGATACAAATTTGAAAAAAATAGGAGGAAATTAGAAAGGCCTGGTGGGAAAGCATTAAAGGAGAGAAGTGAAATAAGCCAACAGAGAGTAACTGTACAAATAACTGCATAAACCTCCCTGTTTTTCTTTTTTCTTAAGAAAAAGTTCTGAAGACATGACAATTTCAAATTACTGTATCTCTTTGAAATATAAATATAATGCCCGTGTTGCTAAACACTGTTCCAAAGGAAACCACTAAAATACTTGTTTCACATATTCAGCTCCCATGTAGATTAGTGAACCAATTTTCAGAACAGATTCAGGAAATTTAACAAAGTTAAGGAAAGAAGAAATTTTTTTTAAAATCCCAAACAAACCCTGAGAAAAATCTATTAATTTAAGGTGTCTAAGCTCAAACTTAATTCCACAAGGCACCTGGAAGTAGACATAATTTCTCACTTTAGATAAATATTTTCCTTTCAGAAGCAGCTATGTGATTTTTACTTTGAGTTGCATCTGAAAAAACAATTCATATTAAATTATACTTATAACCTTCAAATAACCGGTACATAATCTGAGGAGATTATATAATGTATTTACATAAAACGTCATGAATGTGACCAACATGATTGTTTTTATTTGCAGAAAAGGCATTTGACTCAGCAGAACAGAAATATGCTCAGCTGGCTTAATTTTGGTGTGAACATTTTATGCTGGGTTAAACTATTGTATACAGATCCCCAGAGTATAGTACACAGTTACGCACAGCTGTCATTTTCAGATATTTCAAAGAACTGGGGCTTCTTTCTGTTTCAAAGAGGTAATATGTAATTTAAAGACCCTAGTTGTAGAGCCTAATTAATGATACCCACTCTCAATTACTCTAAGATAGATTCTCCATTTCATAAATGTTCACAAGGCCATGCTTTAGGTGAGGCTGAACCCAGAAACAGTTACTTAAGAAACAGCCGCATAAAACTCTTCTATTGTTCTTTTTTGGTTTACCTAGTTTCCTCTTTTGACAGCTCCTTGCTTCAGTGGAATTAAGGAGAGATAACACACTGAAAGCCAGGTCAGGGCACCCTGGGTAATGTTTGCTGTCTTTAGGCCAGTGGCTGCTTCCTTGCAACTCTAAGTTGAGCAAGAACCAGGAGTAGGGAACCAACTAAATTCAGAAAATTTCAGGACACTGAAAAACAAACAACCTAGCGGAGAAAAAGTTAGGGTAAACCATTCCAAAACCTAATTCTGGTGGCTGCTCAGGGGCATGTTTCTCATAGACAAATGCAGTAAACAGGAGGTAGTTTACACCTAATTTTCTCAATGGCAAGTTACGACATTTATCAGGGCACAAGAGTGTGCTTGTGGATGATTACAAGGGAGCAAGAACTACAATTTTACATTCATCTTATCTGAAGATAATTTCTGAGTGCTCATTATCAAGAAAGAATTACATGCATTGTCCATTTTTAATTGATATTTACATAAAACAAGTTTTCTATCATATACTTAAGAAGCAATTATTTTTCTCTGCCATAAACCCATTGTGCTGCAAATACAAGTCCCTCAGCGACAACCTTGTGTCAGGAAGCCCTCAATGCGCCTCAGCCAGAAACCCTGACCAAACGGGTTACATCACGGACAGAGATAAAGAATGAAGGATGTGGAAGACAGGAAAACACTGGCTAGACGACACGCTACTACACCACTTCTGCCCAGAGGTGGTCTAACCCCAGGTGGCATTTTGACACAGAGACACTCTAAGAATCCTGTGACCGTTATGCTCATCTAATCCATTTCAGACACTCGTTTTCCTTATGTTAGCAACCCTGAAAATGTTTGCATCGCTCACGCGCTATGATCAGACTTCTTATTAGCAAATATTGTACTCTTTATAAACTTGGTGAAGAAACTCCTGTGTTCTCAAAAAAGACGTATTAATGTTTGAGAAAAAAACCATTTGAAATAATGTTTTCTCAAATTTTCTAGTAACTGCACAGATTTAGTATCTTTCCTACCTGAAATCTTTTTGGTCTCAAATCCCTGGCAATTTATCTCACTAAATTCCCTAAAGCTTACAGAATTGTGTTGCTTAAAGAATGCAAGATCAGGCCTCATACTTGATTGAGGTTTTTGCACATCTGTATCTCTGCAGTATCTTCAGCACCTTACGGACACCAGAATAAACTATTCACTCAAACGCAGCTACATACAAATTTTTTAATGCAACAAAACTTACGAAATTTGTAAAGCTGAATTAATTTCCTTGAGCAGCTCTTGGGTCTTATTAAAATCTGCCAGCATGCTTTGTTTCTCTCTGATGTGATCTGATGTCAACACATCCAGCTCTTTCTCATGTTTCTTGCTTAAATCTTGCTCATGCATCCTGTTTAATTTTTTTTTTTGTTAAAAAAAGAGTTATTCTAAAATCAGACATGTTTGTTCATCATGATTTTCTGCCATGCTTCTAATGGCTTTTACGCAATATCAAACAATACAGAAGGAATTACTGATTCACCAAAATCCACAGCTTACTGTCCTGCAATCTTCTAGCTTATTTCATGGAAAATGCATCTCCTTTAATGCTTTTTCAAATAAACAAACATAATGAATTTTTAAAAAACCCAAACACCAAAAACCAACACTTGAGCAAACTGTTACAACATGCCAAAATGTATCACTAAAACGCAGCTTAACTGTATGGTAATATTCACTAACTTCAGTAGTAATGGGCATAGATTTTTCTAAAGAAGGCTAAATGATACATAACATCACTTAAGAGGATAAACTAGAAGCTGCAAATGGTAAAATTTCTTAAGTAAAACAATATGTGAAACAATACACGTTTGAGTGTAGAGTGGAAAAATTCATACCTGATCTGTTGGTTGGATTCACTGCGTATTCTAAGAACCTCCTTCCCTTTAAACTCTAATTCCTTGGTCAATGCACTTATATTTTCATGAAGATGCAGGATCTCTTTGTCCAGTTCAGCTATATGATGGTCTCGGTGTCTCAGTTCATCCTGTAGGTCTGATATTCGGCATAAAAATTCTTTCTCCTATGATATAAGTAGCAGCGTCAAAAAATATTTTAAACAGACTTGGGTCCCAGAAGCATAATACTTGCTTTTAGGAGATAACAGCTGAGCAGAACTTTCAATTCAATATTTTCAGGTTTTGATGCTGACACTAATTATAATTAAAACAGCAGTGTTTTTTTATTGTGTACAAATACAAACAAAGACGAAATCAAAGTTATTTAACAAACAATTTCCATCTGCGAGAAAATTTAAATCCCGTCACTGTCTTTGCCTGTTAACATTTGTGTAGCTCATTGCATTTTCCTTTTGCCCCCCACACACAACAAAAAGCCAGATACCGCTAAGAACCAGGGAGCTGGGCAGCTGGTGTTTTCTACCCCTTCAGCACACAATATAGAGAAACTCTTTTTCTCTTTACAGCCCCATACAATGGGACAAAATGGCCCAAGATGTATGCCCCGCACCAACCACCACTACGATACAGAAGTCTCCTGTCTTATGTATATAAGGGTCATAAATATCTCACAGCAGAGTACGTGCTGAATAGTTTATATAGTATTTATACTATGTCTAATAAATGGATACAAGTAATTGTCTTTGCATAAGAAATTCCAATGAAGCTTACATCTGGGAAACTCAGCTGGAACCCATCCCTATGGTTTTGACAATGATTCTCCTCAGTTTAGAAAAAGTCTGTAATAAAATCAACCTTTTTCAGTTTTCTATTTCCATCTATGCCGCTTCTTACAGTTTCACAATAATTAATGACCATATAGTTTGCACAGATAGAAAATCAGCAGATATTTCAAAGTAGTTTTAGGAATAATTGTGTTTTGTGTCTTCATGCATCCAGGAAATACAAATATATCCTAATGCACAAATTTTATAGGACATCTTTAAGAATAGACCTTTAAAAATAACTCTTTAGGTGAACTGGTAGGGATGCATTATCTGCTGGTGCTGGCTGACTTTGAAGGATTACATATTTGTTGTTTGTTCACGAGAGTTCTTGCCTCCAGCTAAGAGAAGATGAATACTGATTATGCAGTTCTACCGTCAGTTGCCAGCAATGCCTCCTACCTGTCGCCTGCCGAGTTCTATGCTTCTTTCAAGCTCCATTTTGGCAGCTACCAGTTCCTGTTGATGGTTGTGCCTTAGCTGGTCAATGGCTGCTGCATGTTGATGATTTAGCTCTGAGCGCAAGGAAGCTAGTTACCACGAACAAAAAGAAAAGTTTATTTTGCAAATGTTTACAGTATTTAAAAACAACAGCCCAGCTTTGTCAAGTACTGCTGCTGACCTAACACACTGTTTGCACCAGCTAAGCGACTGTCCTGTCATTCTATTCCAGTTACTTTCTGCAACCTTCTCCAGCATGAAATTTGGTTGCTTACTCCTTCCAGAACACCTTAGGGGTAAGATTTTTCAAAAGTGAACAGTTTGGACTTGCCTGTTAAAGCTTACACTGATTTTAAGAGGAACAACTAGGTCAACATCGAATGACTCTGAGATACACTATAGCGTTACAATGTACATACATACATATACATACACACATACATATATATATGTGCATGTATTTTGTATGAGTAGAAATAATGGTTTTGGACCCACTTGCAAATGTGAAAATAGTATACCTAACATAGCTTTTCCTTCATCCTCCAGCTCAAATCGTAGAGTCTGAAGTTCCTGTTCCATCTCCAATTTGAAACCTTCCATGGCTTGTTTATGCGTTTCTTTCAGCGCCTGAAGTTCTTCCGAGTGCTTCTGTTGTAAACGTTCTTCTAACTCCTATGAAATCAAAATTGACAAAATTTATCCTATACCAGCTTAGGGAATTTATAAAATACTAAAGAATAAAAAACTAGCAAGAAAAAGCAGGCACTGGCATGCTCTTGGAATTATTAAAAGTGTACTAATATTGCTCAGATTTTCTTCTCTCGCTAAGTTGTCCTACTGCTATATTTTTTCTTTTCAGTGGCTGATGGTTATCAGGATTACCTCTGCATAAAAGCTCTGTTCTGCTCACAGTTGGAAAAGAGAAAAAAAAAACAGTCCATGGATATATTTACAATATCAACAAACGTGATAAGGTGCTGATCCACAGATGGGTCTAGTGTGCACGTAATACATGTTTGGTGATTTTTGCTCCCCATTGACACCCATGTTTTTTCCCTACAGAAGCGTATGAAGCATAACGTTCCTGGTGCACATCTTACAGTTTCTGTTTGAACAAAAGAAATCTACCTTGTGTGCTGCAAGATCCGTCTATGACGTCAACTAAAGTACATTAAGTGGGGAAAGTGGGAAAATTGATTGCAAAGGTACACCCTAGATCTGAACTGAAAAAAAACTTAAGACACACACCCTATTAAGTACCACAGGCTGCCAAAATGTCAATTTTAAAGCTGGTTTAGTCAAGGTTTTAAACAAACATATCTCGCGTGTGACATTGTTCTGGATGTGGAAATTATCTTGCGAGTTGCAGAACATAGTTGATGCAATTTTTAACATAATGAAAATACAAAATATTTCCTGTCAATTGACAGGAAATATCAGAAGACACATGCAAAATTAGGTAGCCACAATGGAAAATACAGAGAAGCCTATTCCAAATCAAAACTAGAATACAATGTGATGGATAACAATGTCAAACTAGTGTAAAGAAATGTGTGTGTTGACAATCATTCCACACATATCTATACACCTATATACATATACGCATATACTGCTAGAGTATAAAGCAAGACATGAAATGCCACCAGTATTAGAGATTGTTTTTAATATGTCTTAATCAGATTTTACTAGATGAAAATGTTACTGTAAGACATCAGCTGAGAAGGAAATTCAGTAGTCATGCAGATACTTTTCTTTACTAACTCCAACTGTGTGCATAAATTGCTAAAATGGCAACATTCTCTACATAATTCAGAGCATCCCCATGAACGTGCCTTTTGTTCCTGTTCTTTTGTTTCTTCCATGTTTTGAAAGGCAAGGATATGGGCTTCCTGGAGTGACTTATGCCTTTGCTGATGCTCCTCTTCCAATTCCTGGATCTCCTGAGTCAGCCTCTGTCGCTCCTGACTGAACTGGGCTTGTAGCTGCTGCAAAGAGCTCTGTGACTGGGAAAGCTGCATCTCCAGATTCTGCTTCAGCAAGGAGATCTAACCCACAACAGAACAGCAAATATCCATTAGTCATTAATACTAACAGCAACTCTGAAAAAAACATCCAAAATAAGAAAACGCTTGAAATTTTAAAGCCAGAACGTTGACTAAAAGACAGACAGGCAATGTCATCCATCTACTGAATTTGTTGTTAATATTATATCTCAGAGATATAATAATTACATTTACATACTTTTGAAAGAGTTATCACATCTGTCAGTTCATATTACAGCACTACCTATAACACAATTTTTCATGGCCAAATTATAAAAATCTAGTTCTAGGTTTTGTGTAAAGATCAATAAAAATGACACTATCAAGGTCTGAAATCAAACACTTGATTGTTAAGATAAACTGTTCTTCAGGGGAACATCACATCGATTCTGTAAGGAAAATCCTGCAGTTGATGGGGGAGGATAGCCTGTGACATTTAGATTGATCGATCTTTGTATTTTTTGATGTGATACGGTCCTATCTTACTGGTAGTTTTATCATTTAAAAAGAAATGGTAGCACAGCACTCTACAACACAAATGTTACACTTGACGGATTCCCACCCCCTCACTTTTTATTTGTTAGCTCAGTATTACTATGAGAGCGATTTTTCTGCTGGTTTTCAAGATCTAAGATCTAAGCAATCTGAGTCACAAATACCCATTTTCTTAGAAATACCTGATTTTACAGATGACACTTTTCACCCAACAAGCATTTTAATACACTAGAGTACACCATACTCCTTGAAGAAGTCCCATTTTCTTTTTATAATAATGTTATACTTTGTTCTTCACATCATATACCATCTTTTCAGACTGAAAATACTAGACCTGCATTCCCTTTAGAGCCAAACATGAGAGAGATACCCTCCAATTCTGGAAACAAGATTTAACCAAAAGAGAATTTTACTACAGTGACTCAAAAGAAGGAAAAATAAAATTTCCATGTAACAAAGAATTTGAATCAGTAAGGATACTGATTCAAGCCTCAGAGCATTACATATAATTGAATTATAAATGAAAGTCTGATAGTGTCATTTGATTCAGCATATCTTAAAATTAATTATGACAAATTAGTAGCGACATTGCACATCAATTTATTGATTTATAGAACATTAAAACCCACCACTTCACAAAAAAATTAATAGCAGCATACCAAGGACAACTTGCAGCACAAACATTATTGTCGAACATGTGGGGTTGTTTTTTTCAGAAGGACACAGCTTAAGCAGATTTGAAAGAAAAAAAGCTACTCTTAAAGGAAAATTAGCACTAAAACAAAATAAGCAAATTAATTTGAATGAAATGAGCATGGCTTGTTGTATTTCAAATACACTGTGTCTTTGTGTCTGGGCATATGTACTCTACCTTCTAAGTATACTATATCAATGGTATTTTACTTCAGGTACCTTTGAAACAGATGAGCTACAACTGAAGGAGTATAGTGAAGTCCTATACTACATTTTGTAATCTGAACTATACATGTAAAACCTTTTACTAAGTACATTAAATATAAATGTCACATACAGATTGTACAGTGTCAGACCAAAGGTTTGTCTGATCTCCCATTCTGCCTCCAGAAACGGCCAACCTGGGCTACCCGGGGAAAACATGGCCGAGGCATAAATGCAGGGATCTTGACTCTACCAGCATCCAGCAATCCTTCCTAAACCAGAAGAGGTATTTTGGGGCAAATTCATGTAAGAAATATTAATTAAATACAGCCACTATCTGAATCCATAAAAGCTTTTAGTATCCACAGTATCCTGTGCCAAGTTCCATACAGATGTGTCAATTTAACATGATGACCTCTAATAGTTGTAATCAAAAGGAGTCAAAAGAAGTTCCCTTTTCATTTAGTCTATCCTACTCATGTTTCTGTAGATCTCCATAAGTTCCCACCTTACGCCCTTTTCCATACTAAACAGTTTTGGCTTAATGAGTCACTGCTTCTAAGAAAGCTATTTCCTATCTATCGTCACATTTCTCCTCCTTTTGCCCCTTTTCTACTATTTCTTTTTAAGACCAAAACAGCATAAGGTATTTAAAGTAAGAGTAAACTCTGGTTTTATATAGTGGTTTATATGGTTTTATATATTACATTCTCCATTTCTCTCCTACATTCCTAATGTTTTATTTGCTTTTGTGACTGCTACTGAGCACCAAGGTAATGTTTTAATGGAATTATGTATCATGGTCCCCAAATCTACTCTCTAGTTGTAATAGGTCAAGGTAAGGTTCATCATTTTACACAAGAAGGTAGAATTTTTTTTTTTTCCTTGTGTATCACTTTGCACTTTACACTGAATTTCATCTGCCGTTTCATTGCCAAGTCCTTGGCTTTTTACAGCTATTCTGTAATTCTTCAAACAACCTGTCCTTCCCACCCTGAGTAACATTTTTAAGCTGCAAACCTGCCCACCTTACTTATTCATAAACAATGCGCAAAAGAAAACATGTTGAACGTCAGCATAACTCCACTGATAAGCTACTTTCACTGTGCTAACACTGTATTTAGTACCTATCTTTCAATCAGTTACTTATCTATACAAAAAATTCCTTCTCGTATCATGGAGTTCTAATTTCCTCAGAAGCCCCAGGACTTCTCGGCTGATCTCTTTCAGCATACCATGGCCAGGGCTGCCATGCTGCTCAGACAACCACATATTGTCCTTTCTCTTAAACCCTAGAAACTCACGCCACTGATGCGGTTAGTTTGCAGCATGCAATTGCCAACACGGCCAGCTCTGAATTTTCATCTGTGTATCATCACCTGGTATTGCAACGTGCTATTGCCTTCCTTCTCCAGGGGAAAAAAAAAAAAACAAACCCAACTATCTTATCTAAACTCCCCTTTGGTCTACTCACATCCCCATCTACTCTAATTCATCCCACGTTCACTGTTGGGCCCTTCTCCTTCCCCACCTTTCTGTAACCTCATACCTGCCTGGGTCCCTCTTTTCACCTGTAAGCCTTGCCTTATTTCCCGTTTCTCTGCCAGACTGCAACTACCAAAAACCAGACCCTGCCTGGAGGTCTATTTCAACCCTGGGCTTTTAAGTAATTCTTACACTTCTTTAGATTACCTCTGCTCCTATTTAAACACCATCCATAAACTCTCAGGTTTGTTGTTTTTTTTTGTTTGTTTCCCTGACACCACTACTGCGACTTGGCTCTAGCCTCTCTACTCCTTGCCTTCCATCCACCCCACACTCCGTATCTCTCCCCCTCCTCTGATCTTTTCTTCTAACTCAACTTTTAGTATCATAGAAACGTGCAGTTATAATAGTCTTAAGAGATTATTCAGTCCAATTCTTTGCACCAGGTGGGAACTCTATACACAACTTACTCCTTGAAAATCTCATACGACGGAAATCCCACAATTTTCACTCAGGTCCTCTTCCTCCTCCTCCGAGTGCCTGTGGCAGAAACACTGAGAGACCGGACAGATGTTCTGTCCATGCTTACTTGTCCCTCCCACCATGTTTCTGTCCCTCAGGTTTCTCACCGTCGCCCTGTCCCATTCACCATGGCCACCAGGAGGTACAACGGTAGGGGCAGTCCTGCTCAGTCCTGCAGAACCTCAGGTAATTTAATCATCATACTCTAAAAAGCCTTTCATGACAACATTCAAATGGAGTCGATCATGGTATCTTAGCCAAATTTTTATTAAGATGACATGAAAAATGTATTTTTGTCTTGAAGTTAAATCTGTCTCTCATGTAAGTACCTGCTCCAAATTCTGATAATTCTCAGTATATAATTTCTAAACATTTTTAGCCTGGGCCAAGGGCAAAACAATTTTCATTTCTTGGAAATGCAGAAAACATTTTAACTGAGATGACCAAGAGAAGTCTGACGTCTGGCCAGGAAGCCATCTTAGAAGAGATCAGGAATACCCTTCTCAGGAGCAGTTCACACTTCCCTCAAGTTAGACTGACTGCAAAACCACAGCCTCTAGAGATGCCTATTTGCACAAATAGACTGTATGGAAAATAGAAGGACAATGAGGATTAAATGAGTCTAACAAGCATAACAAGCATTCTAACAAGCTTAGTCTACCCTTGTAATAATAATGGGTGTTTTTTGTTGAAAATACATCAAATATTAGAGATCTGACAGCTATTTTTAGAAGAGTACATATTTTTAAACATTACGTTGACTACTCAGTACATACACTGATATCCTTAAGAGCACATTTTTGAAAACATTAATGTCGCCCTTCGCATGTCTTTGGAGCATCCCTTCCATATACTCCTGTACTGAGGATTCAAAAGAAAACAGTTCTAAGCACTATTTTCTGAACTTTCAATACTTTTATCCAAAGCTTTCAGCACATTGAAAACATTGTTAAGAATTTTAAAAATAAAAAAAATAGAAAGAAAGAATATTTTTGGCTACAATTATGATTTGCACTGCAAAACTGCAAATTATAATACAGCATCAATCTCATGCTTTGTAGAAAGCTCTGCAATACACACTTGCACTGCCCACAAGCTTGCTTGCTTTAACAATGACATAAAAACGCTGCTTATATTATGACCATGTACGTAGTGTTTGATGTCCAATGATGCACACATGTACACAGATGAATGGATGCAGTACACAAGCTTTTGATAACTAGCAGCAAACGTTCTCCTCTCAAATATTACGTCTGCTATTTCATAGGCTAAAGCTCTAAAGCAGTACTAGAGCATATGCAGATTTATTAGTCCAAACATGCCCTGTTTACAAACTGTAAGTGCAAATCACTTACATTGCTGATAGATTTATGCAAAGCTTCACCGAGACAGTGCCGCTATGAAGAAAAGATCACAGGAATAAAGGGAAACATTCAGAAATCAACTAAGTAAAAGAAAAAGGGATAAGGAAGGGAGAGTAAAACATAGAGCATTAATTATAATTTGATCAGGGAAAAATAAGTTGAAAACTATCTGGAAAAAAATATAACTTAATAAACTACTGAACACAGAACAGGATGATGCATTTTCCTGTGTTATGTTTTGGACATACAGGACTCTTCAATGTAATTTTACTATATACTTATATATTATGCAGCTGAGCACTTCTAAAATTAACCAACAGTTTTCTCTCCTCCTTTATGGCAAATAATTTTGGGAAGAAATCATGAATTACACCAATTTGCATTACTATTAGAAAAGATGTTACATAAGGACTCAGTCAACAGTCAGCTGTTTCTCTGAAATATCACAAGCATATTAAACACATCATATTAAAGATCAAATTTCACCACTAAAGGGCAGAAAATGAGTTTAGTCTGTAATGAAGACATATTCATATTAAAATACTTCTCTTATTTTTCTTAAAATTCAGAACAAGGTGGGTACATAGAACACTCTTCCTGAAAGTCTCCAGCAAAAAATGACTTAATGTACCACTTATACCAGTATTGATTGCTAATGAAAAGCAAAAAATAAAAACATATTTCCAAGTAAATGCTCCATATGAAATATTATTGATTATACAAATCATATACATCATTCATATATATATTAAAAAGCCTGTGTGTTTTTATATATATGTATATATATAAATGGTATAGATAGGTGCACACACATGCACACAACAGTCATCAGAAACTAAGTGAGAGCAATTTCAAATCCAGCATGACCAATCTCCCCTTTGGCACGGGTCAGTCAAGATGATGGCTTTCTCCAGGAGACAAGAGGTATTTTGACATGAGCTTGGAAGCCTATAGTTGGGATCTTTTAGATAATACGTTGTCAAAACATAAAAAGAAATTATTATTCATTCTCCTGAACCTACAAAAAGGCACAATATAAAAATACGTTATTGTGGAATATCCAAAATTACTGTATTAAAATTTTAAGGGAGTTACAAGCAACAATTTTCTATGCAAGGATGTACCACCAGGAGGCATCATACTCCAGCGCACAAGACAACAAACTGGCATCCAACAGCTCCGATTTCAACACCGGATTTTGACAGTGCCAATCTGAACAAATCCACCTGTTTCTCTTGTGCTTCCTTTCCCATCTGTCTGGTTTGTTTAGGGGGGAAGCTGTTAAGAGAAGGAATGAACTCTTGCTAAATAAAGGTTCCATTTCTAGAGTGTTTGGGACTTAATTTTGATGAGCATATCTAGCCACCGCTGTAGTACAACTAAGAAGCATTTAGATTTTAGAACTGAAGCAGAAGGTTTAATAATGTTCTACGCTGAAAAGAAATTCCATGTAAAATATACTTTTGCGAGGCTGTATCTGAGGTCTATCCTATTAAAAATGCCATGTAAGAAACAAGAGTTGCCCCTGCTGCTTGCAGAATAACAGATTTCTTTCACCAAGAAACAAACTGCTCTTGCTTTGCTTTGAAACTGATCGTATAACTAAAAGTACTAAGATGGGCTAACTGTTTTAATACATGTGATTTTACCAAATTTAAAAGTTTTCCAGAGATCTAGAGAACAGTTGGAATTAAAATGAACTTTTGGTAAAGGTTCTCTACTAATACTTTCGAGCTGAGTTCAGTATTTAGATTTGTCACAATTTCTTAGGCTTCCTCACTCAAAGCAATCTATCTGCAACCCACATTTCTGAACTGTAAAATGAGAACAGTTATTATCTTGTGCAAAAAAAATAACTATTAAATGCTCAGATCTTCTTGGCAAAAAAGACATCCATGCACGGAGAAAAAAAAAGTTATTTTTTAATAAAGCTGAACTTATATATTTGACATTCCTATGGGTTCTAAAAAGACACACAGCAATGTTGAATATACAGTAAATAGAGCTTATCGATTTTTAACAAAACTTGAAATACACAAGTACCTTATAAATCTGGAAGTCTAAGTATTGTATCACTATTCAAAAGCATTTAATTACAGGACAGCTAGCTAAACATTAGTCCTGGAAAAAAGACTGGAAAATATGATTTAGGAGTCAATCAAGAAAATCTTCAAGTATGAAAATAAGATGATTTTCAGTCACTGTAACAATGGAATAAAGACCTGCTAAAGAAAACCTGATTTCTTGCTTTGACAACACTACAAACTTGGGCAATAAATACTCCTGTACAGAAAGAACATTTAGGAGGACTTTTAAATGGTCTCCAATTTATTATCACATGAGATTCTGATCAAAGCATGCGCTTACACAATATTATTAAAGGATACTTTAAAAGATTAAAACCAACTTACTTTATCTCAAAAACAGCTAGTGGTGAAGCACCACTGAAATCAGTTATTCACTAGGATGAATACTAAACCTGACCACAATTTATTACTTTCATCCTTTATTAGATAGAAAATATTCTCATATAATACATAGATGATAGAATAGCAAATTAGAATTATATAGGCTAGTCAGCTGGCATGGGGGCTGATTCCAGCAAAATGTGTAGCAATATAATCAGATGCAGCTCCATATTGAAACGTTTGCAAGACACATTCAGAATGGAGAACTCCAAAATCAGTCTGGTTGAAGTATATTAAGAAATTCCATAGAAATTCAAAACATCCTTAGGACAATTTCCACAGCAAGGTCGATGATCTGGGGAAAAAGCGATGAGAACCAAAAAGAATGCAGGCATAATTATTACTCGCTGTATTTCTATGATGGGGAGAAGCGATGAGAAAAAAAGAGGGAGGACGTGTTTAATAATAACTCTATTTCTACAGGTTGGAATTCAGGATTATTGGTTTGTGATATTATTGTGCTACAGGAAACCTTTGTTTAATTCTCTTTGAAATCAGGCTTCACTGATATATGAAGTACAAATGAATTAACATTTCTTGGGTGTATAAGAACTTCTGAAAGCCCATCTTTATTCACTGCATACGTATTAGCTATCCTGCTTTTACTTATTTTGCCGTCTCATTCTTCAGTAGAAGTATTTTCTTCTCCACCCTCAGCATATGCACAGCTAAGCCTCAGATGTAACCAAGAGAACTTCCTCATGACCCAAAGGAACAGCAAAGAGGTTGCTGCAACTTAGAACCCACTGATCATTGCGGGCTACTCAGCAGGACCGAAAAATATTACACTCAACGCACTGGGAAAGATCTGTGTTCCCACCTCTATTTCAACATCTCTCCTAAAAGAGCCGAGTTTCCAATTTATTTGGGCCAATTTGTGTTGTAGTAAAGCACAGATTGAGAGATTTCGAACTATTCAAGCTTTGGGTTTACTTGCTGTAATGAACAGTTGTTTGTGTTCCCACCACAATGACTGTCACATGGGCCATACTTGGTGATCAAATGGTGTCATTTTCCTCAAGAAGGAAATTTACCACACCACTGACATTTTCACATTTTTATTCAGTTGCATTGCTTTCTGCAAGACATTAGCTTATTGGATGCATGGAAGTTCTCTCATTTCATTGTTTCCCTTGGCTAAAAATTACTTTCAGCCAGCTTACAGGGGCTTGACACTGAATTTCAGCATCAGTCTTCACGTCACCCAAAGATCAGTTATGGAACACTTTCACATTGATATGTCAATGTCAAATTGTGTCAATATCTGACTTCAGTATACAGTTTACTGAATTTTCAAAATACTGCTGGCAACAAGAATTCTTGTGTAATGCCCAAGACCTTAACTGGGGAAGGTCCAACCTTTATCTGTTGTATCAAAGGAGATCTAGATTGCTATGCAGTCTTTGCCTCATTCTAAGAATGACCTCCAATAGACGCTGCTGACCTTTCTGAAGAAGAAAACCTATGTGCATCCATCAGCTGTTCGTAAAAGAAACTAGTTTCTGAGATGCCTACTAAAGAAGCTGAAGGGACCTTTGGCGTAAGTCCATTTTATCCAGCTAACAAGAACAACTGCCCCAAAACTCTCCCTCGAGATACATCTTTGGTTTGAAGAGAAAGATGGATTTGTCAGCAGATGTACTGTCTCTTGCTGCGCAGTGCTTACGCGACACAACTCTGCAGAGATTTGGAAAGCAGCTGTTTCCTACTACAACGTTTTGTACTTCGCTTGAGGCTTGTGACATGCTAGGAATGTGAGAGCTGCATCAAAGCTTGCCTTCTCTGACTGGTAAGAAAAAGCAGCATTTAGAGGCCCTTCCCTCTCTCTCAAAACCCAACAGTTTTCTATTGCAGAAAATGAAGTATATTTAAGGCATTCTGAAAAGTGTAACTACCTCTGGGATCTAATCGGTCCTGATTTGCTCCTGTTTTCGTAGCAACCCTGAGAGAATGTGCTGTGTCCAGGCTATCACGAGGTGGAGTACTCTCCTATTGCTTTAAAAAGATAGAGCTCTTTTCCAGTTGTAGGAGTCTATCAAACTGCTAGGCAAAATGCCTAGGTATTTTGACATATTTTCACCTGTTTGGATTTTGGATTATATGCTTTTAATCTGACAAACTGTAGGTTCAATGGTCAGGGAAAGACAGGATCATTTGAATCTCCTGCTAATTTTTGAAGTTTTGGGAATGGTACTAGAACTTAATTTGATTTTACCTATTTGTCATAATGCTGTCAGGATTTTAAAGACTATATATGCATCTTGGCTGATCCTTCCTGGAGCACAGAGGTATCTGCCAATAAGTGCCCTTAATGTAGAATTTTATTAATCTGCCGAAGCTCAGACAAATTTTGCCCCACCTAATCTTATTCCACCCTGGGTCCACTGTTTTCATTGGTTTTGAACCTACGCAAAAGCTACTGGAGCAAAGAGGCTACAGGTGATGTTTTAAAACTAGATTCTTCCCAGAGTCTTTATCTTATATTTAAGGGAAAAACATAGAGAGATATAGGTTAAAAATGTTATTTGGGGAATGGTATTGCTGTTGGGTTTGGCTTAGATTTCTATTTACCAGTTTTGGAAGTGTAAACTTAGAAAAGAGTTTAATTTGGTATTTGGAACTGACTCATGCATTATTAATTACATACTATACTAAGAATTTTATGTTCTTTTCATCCATTGACAGGTAGAATTAGAGATTCTTTCACTCTCCTCCTGATTTACTAACTCAAACACTGCCAAACAAAACCTTGTACTATTAAATTCCAATTAGAAGTCTATGATCAAATGGACAAGTTTCTTTGGAAATGAAGATGCTGTAATTTCAAACATCAGCCTAGATATATTTTTAAATTTAAACACAACACCATCAGAGAAAATAATTAAATGCAGAAGAAACCAAAAGAGATGAAAAAGAAGTCCAGTAACATGTTTATTCTTAAACAGAGCAACAAGCTAACATTTGTAGTGCTCCTACTGTATCCCACTGAAAAAACTTTTAAAACTGATTTGTTCTGTTGCTTTTGTTTGTATTGCTGAGTAGCTCTTAATTGTGAATGGTCTTTAATGAATTTCCTCTGTTACATTCAGGATCTTTTAAACACAGAGTAAAGCAATGACAGCGCAGTACAGCCTGAAAAAAGCTCAGAAACTAAAAGCTCAGAAAAAGAGACAGTGCAGCTGAATGCTAGGCATTTGTTCCCATGTTTGAGATAAAATCCCAATGACCAACATGGATAGAACAAATGCATCAACCAATCTTCAGGATCACACCTCTGCATAGAAGAGGGAGCCCAGAACACAGGGGATTCTTTACTGAGAAGTACACACGGTCATGAAACAGGGGGAAGCACCCTCAACAGATGGCCCTCTGAGGGCTGCCATGATTCTGGATTACAGAACTATTCACACGCTCATGTACAATAGTGTTTGACTTCCTTAAAGCATAGGCTTCCCACTTAGAATACAGGAGTACCGGTTCTTCTAGATCAGTGGTGAGAGGCAGGATGTTTATGGGCACTGGATCTAGGCAGAAGCTCTCAAAGCTCCCCTGATTCTCTGTGAGGCCCGCAGGAGTTGTGGCACAGCCCCATTAAGACCTCAGTTTTGAGAGCTGTAGTCACTTCTGCGAAGTTTCCAAGAGATGCAGAAAGTGGCGCCCCTTTGGAAAAGCAACAAATATCTATAGATGAAAGAAGAGACATAAAACATTACTCTGAACTGCATTCCAGGTGCCCTATGCTCTTTGCTCCCTCTTTGGCATGATTTCTTTTAAAATTCTTTCGGATTTCAGCATTTCAGATTTTTAAGTGCTTTTTAAATCTTGCTCAAAATCCTCTACCATCCACTAGATGTCATGGTAGCCTTACTAGTATTATCAAATGCAAGAATAACCAAAGAGAATTAGGATTGAGGAGTTACTTAAAATTTACTTCCCCTCTGCTTCTGACAGACAAGCCTTTACACAGTGTATTCAGGACAATATCAAGTGATGGGAAGCAGAGTAAAATGATTCTGTGCTGAAAATTAATCTCCCTTCTTTCAGGAAACTGATATCAGGTATGTTCAGGTTATTTTCTGTAGAAATTTCCAGCACCCATTTGACAGCAAATTTTCTAAAGCAAGGATTACCCAGGCTGTGGAACAGGCCAGTAATCTTTGTGCTGGGGAAAGAAAGTAGCTTTTCCCCGATTCTGCTAACGTGCATGCACACCAGCTCTGTGATAAACACCTCCACATAGGCAAATGAAGATGGATCAATAACTGCCCTCTGGTAGAAGCCTGGTCAATGGTCATTTACAGGTGTGCACAGGAGCTCCGTGACTCTTCTACAAACTCCTCTTCACGAACAAGAGTATACTCAGTGGCTGGGGTTTTAAGATTGAGTTTGAAATTTTCTGAAAACTACAATTTGAATAATGTCTACATCAGAAAGAAGTATTTACATTTTGATGTAAATCAAAGTTTCTCTTACTTACTTTGACAGTTTAAAAAGGAACACACCATCACAGAAACAAACTCTGAATAGGGAACTTCTAAGGTTTTTTTTATTTTTTTTTTCTTTCGAAAAAAGGAGAGAATCTTTGCAGCAAGAAAAATAAATATCCACTACCAAAGTGTAGGTAGTATGCTTTTGTCCATTCTCACTGTACTACTTCTAGTATTTCCATTAATAGAAGATGGTATCTTCATGTGTGAAAAGTTGGCAAAGTCAGAAAGAAGAACATCACACTAATACTTGGTCACATAATAGTATGAAGCTACATAAGAATGGATTTTTTTCAGAACTCAGTTTTTCTGGCACCAGTCAGCAGTATTTCAAGATAGGCAAACCCTGTGTTGCATTTTTCTACAGTTTAACTATACTGTGTCACTTCTCTCCATTAATTTAAACCTGTTTTTCAACACTTTGCTTACACAACCATTCCTATACTTCAAGTTAGGTGCTACACTTCTCTGTAGCTTGTTTTTAAATCAAATCTGAGATGCATCAATACATATTAGAAAGTTATGTATCTGTAGGAGTGAGAATATATGATAAACTTATGAATCAACACTATTTCCCATATTAAAAAGCATGTTATTTTCACTAGTTTGCACTGTACATGATACTTACCTCACTTCTGTCTAGAAATGATTTCTTAAATTACACACACCCCCCAATAATTCATGTTCATTACATCTTTCTGGAATGCCTTATACTGCAACATGATGAGCATTTAATTTCTGAATCAACCTTTCTGTACAGCATTTATACAACTACGTAGTGAAGCTCTAGATACTTTCTCAACACAAACAGCACACGTAGACCACATTTTTCGCCAAGTTAGTTTAGAAATTATTTAGCAGATACCTCGCTCTTGTATTATCTTGATAAAACATTGTACAGTACTGCTGGTATAGACCAGACCAATACTTTCAGGTATAAAAATCTGAATTGCAGAAAAAAACCAACCAGTTGGATCTCTGCTCTCTTCCTAATTCTTACACAGACTTCATATCTTCCAAATGGGTTTTAAATGCATCTTCCCACTAATGAAGACTGGGGCTGGGTATAACAAAGTAACATTTTTACACTCCTACTGCAGTATCCCAGCCTGTTCGAGGTCAGTGTAGTTGAAAGAAGACAGGTATGAGCAGATACCCTTTTGATGAACTGAAATTTGAATTCTTCCCAATGGTGGCGGGGGGTGTGTGTGTGAGGGGTGTGTGGGGTGTGTGTGTAACAGCAGAAGAATCTCACTTTTGTTGCTGTCTCCAGTCTGTTTAAACTACAGTCTTATTGCCTGTTTACAGATTGCCAAGCACAGCTAGTCTTCTTGCACTAACTCTTGTAGCTTCACAGCGGGCCCAATGCAGTTTCCGCTCAGAATAGCATCATTCTTGATTAACACAACTGAAGTGTATAGTAATCTTTGCAGTATGAAACACATACCACAAATTTTCCACACTCTTCCATAAAGGAAATACTGTCTTTGATTTTCATCTATGATGAAATGACTAGATCTGTAGATGAGGGGAGAGCAGTGGGTATTTGTGACCATGACTTCAGCAAGATTTTTAACATCCTTGTATCTTATTGTATCACAATTCAGATGGGTGGGCTACCAGATAGATGAGACTGGCCGGATTATCAAGCTGAAAGAGTAGCAGTTAATGGTTCACTCTATCTGAAAGCTTGTTACATGTAGAATTCTGAAGGTGTCTGTTCCAGGGCCTATTCATTTTAGTACTCAATCAATGATCTGGAGGAGGAGACAGATAGTACATAGAGTTTATGGATGACACCAAAATGGAAAGAATAGAAGGTGGAGCAAGGCACAGTGGAGGGGACACAATACATTGAAAGGTAGGGCTGCCAATTAGGGGGGGCCTATACAGGTTATAGGTATGGGCTGACAGGAGCCTCATGAAACTCAACGAGGACAAATGCAAAGACCTTAAGACCTTTACACGAGATGGACTAAACCCCTGCACTGGTTCATACTGGGTTACAGATCTGCTCCACATAACCTAATTAACAATAGGCTAAACATGCATCAGCAGTGTGGCCTGGCAGCAATAAATGCCAGCAGCATACTGGGCTGTAGGAATGACCAGTAGTTTGAGGGAAGCGATCAGTCCCTTTGACTTAGCACCTGTCACACAACACCTGGAGGGCACATTCTGTCTCCTTCTCTGGTCCATTCAGCTTTAGTTACCACAGTACAAGACAAATGTCAATAAATTTGAACATGTTCAGTGGAGAGTTACCACCAAGGTGGCTGGGACTGGAACATAAATCCTGCTGAGGTAACAAGTTTTGTTCAGTCTAAAGAGGAGGTTTTGTGGGACTTCATAGCTTTCCAGTACCTATGAGGTGGTTATGGAGAAAGTGGACCCAGCCTTGTTACAGTGGTGCACAACAGGACAATGAGAGGCAATGATCACAAACTGAAACAGAGGAGGTTCTGACTAAATATTAAAAAAAACAAAAAAACCCAACCAAAACCCCAAACTCACTATGAGGATAATTAAGCACTAGAAGAGATTATTCAGAGAGGCTGTGGAATCTTTATCCTTGGAGGTTATTCAGGACCTGACTGGGCAAAGCCCTAAGCAACCTGGTTCAAATCCAGTGTTGACTGACTTGAGCAGGAAGTTGCACTAGATGACCTGTGAGGTCCAACCTAAGTCAGTCTATGATTCTATGATTCAGGTCAGTGTAACTCTCAGAGGCTACCCTTTGTATACTGCAATCAGGAGGAACTTACTACAGACCCATTTCTCTAAGAGTTAAGTTACCCATCTTGTACGCTGTGGTCTGGAATTCTCTCTCATCCAGGTGTAATGGATAAAATGTAGATCCTCACAGAGGGAAAGCTTAATTCCCTACAACCAACAATAACTTTTCAATCTTTATGAAATACCTATCCAACTCAAACACTGGTATGGAAAAGCAACAGCTGGACTAAAGAAAGAAGTGAAGACTCCCATAGTTTATTTTCTTATTAGTCCTCCAAACACACATGCTGTTATGAAACAGTACAGCTCTTTGGTAGAGTAAAAGGAACGAAGAAGAAAAAATCAAACCCAACCATTTGTATATGCAAACCACTTCCTATGTCTGCAAATTCTATAGTAAAACTCCTTACTACAGTTAGCTTCCTGAGCTTTCTGATTCCAAAATTTCTTCCATTTGCAGAAATAACATACTAATTTTCCATTCTGAAACTGCACATTAGATTTATTATGCTATTTTTAAAAGTTAGAGATAAGGAAAGTATTTTAGAAGTATAATAAAACTACAGAAGGTTTAACATATCCCTTTCAAATTGTACTTTCCCAGAGAAAACACTGTTTATAGGTGGAAGTAAAGAGAGTAAATAAAGCTTGGGTACAGGCAGTAATTGAAACTTAAAAATCAAATGAGTCCCAGTCTTATTACATTTATGTTGTAAAAAGCAGCAGACCAAGAACTTTGAAAACCTTCAGCTTTTATGAGCTTAAGCCACAACATTTTAAGCTTAAATTCTCTTGTCAACAAAATACCTTGTTATGTGTTCCTGTAAGAAACTGTATGATCCAGTGCATGTTCAGTTGTTAGACTTCTCAAGTTAGACAGCAAATTAAAAGCCATCCCACAATAACACCCTAAAATCACAGTCATTCAATGAGTTCCAAAATCTGTTTCTCTTACTTTAAAATATATTTGTTCATTATCAGCTATTCTTTCAAACCACAGTCAATAAAACTAGTTCTATAGCATTTACGGTTTGGAAAAAGTACAAAGCAAGTACTTTCTGTGAATTATCTAACATAACTGAGTTTTTAATATGAGTTGCAATTAAAAACCTCAGTATTTATAAAAAATTATCCCAAAAATAATGTTCAAAATCACTTAAGAGAAGAATAGCTGTAATAAATGTGTCACAGAAACTGAGGGACATTTTGACTTCTCGGTGATGTGTACAGTGTTGTCATTGTGAAGGTAAGGGATACCTCCAAGTCCAAACAATTAGCATTCGTAAATATTTACCATAGGATAGGTGAGCAGACAGAGAATCAAAAAAAATCTTATAGCAAAGAGGTGAAACTGTCAACAGCCTCCCACTTCCCCCAAAAAAAACTTTAAAGTTTTATTCACATTTAGTGCAAGAACAACATTAATGTAATTTTAAGGCATCTTCACATATTACTTGAAAAATTTGATAATAACTAGGTTTAAAAAGCATTATGCTAACAAATTTCATTTCAAAGAGAGATGCCACAACCAACTTCCTGTAGTAAGCTGGTAGAAGACCACCAGCAACTAAATTGTAATGGCCTTACAATTCTCAAAGAGACCATAGTTACCTGGTCTAAAAGATCTTCAACTTTTTTTTGCCATCCATCCCTTGCTGCATTTTTTTCACGTTCTTTCAGCTGCAACAGCTGAGTCATGGCTGCCTTCTTATCCTCTTCATGCTGAAGCCTCAGCTCTTCACGAAGCTTATTACATTCCTGTCTAAAAGCAAAGGTCAAATAACTAAAATGCAGTGGGACCTCGTGCAAGAAGTGAAAAAGAATTAAGAACTCAGTATTCATGGAAAAGCTTAGATAAAAGCAAACCCCTTCATTCTACATTTCATTTGCCATTACATTTTCACAAAAAACATACTTCATTTCTTAAAGAAAAAAATTAATACTTGCCGAAGATTTTCTGTCCATTTTATTTCCAAGTCACGAGCCATTCTGTCAACTTTGAACTTTTCCTCTTCTCTCATAGCAGCAATCATTGCCTCATGCTGTTGTCTCTCCTGATCTAGTTCTCCCTGCAAACACAAACTTCACAATAGAGACTGATCAGCAGCAAAAAAAGTATTTCAAACCTTAAATAAATGCATTTATAACAAAAATTTCAGTTACAACTGGCTCATAAAACTTGAACTATAACTTTTTCAGTGTGTAATTCCTAATAACACAAAATTAACAACTAGACATCTGCTGATATTTCTTGTGGAAAAGAATTCTGAATTCCTATTTAAAAACCCCACATTTTCCAGTAAGTCCTTCTGGAATTAATCTTTTCAAATACTGTTACACTGAATCACGGAATAATTTATGCTGGAAAGAACCTCAAAAGGTCATAAAGCCCTGGGCAGTGCAGGACTAACTGCTGAATTAGAGCAGGTTGCTTAGGTTCTTGTTAAGCATGTTTCAGACTTTTTTTTCTTTTTTAAAATCAGCAAATATTTATTACTTGAATTTCAAAGCTTGAGCTGTCTGGATTTGATACGAAGTTCATGTACCTTCTTTCTATTTCTTGACTGGACTAACCTGGTAGAAACAGGCTTCCAGTCTGAACACAGAAAAAAATTTAGAACTCATATACATTTCTGTTCAAATTTTACCATACAAAAATAGTACCAGGTGTGCTACCTAGAATCCATAATTACATGAATGTTTTTCAGCAGTGCTTGCTTCATTCATGAGAAGCAAACATGGCCATCTAAATTTAAATTAAGACTTTCTGAAGTGAAAGTTTTTCATTTATAGATTTTTTTCTAATAGATTTTAAAATCTGTTAAGATAAATGTTATTGCTAGTAACCTGCTATATATGAATATTTAAATGTCAGAATAGGTGAAGAGAAGAATGCAGTAATTCATACAGATCCTTAGAGAAACTATAAAAAATACAGAGGACGTTATAAACTGTAATATGGTGCACATCTAATGACCATAGCTTAAATAAAAAATAAAAAACCCCAAACAAACAAACAAACCAACCCACCATCACCAAAAAACCCACACCCCAATACCCTGTTTCAGGCTGTTTTTCTTAAGAAAATAACACCAGTATGAAAACAGATTCAGATAATTTTTTTTTAATATTTGCTGCTCTACTTCAAATATTGCTGTGATCTTGTAAATGTACATTGTTTATGGAAGAAAGAAAAAGGAAAGGTTATACTTAGTATTAAAGTCAATAAGCTACTGACAGATTGACAGTTCCAGTTCCATCTAAGCCAACTAAAATGGCAATATATTTCCGCTTAGAAAAATTAATTGCTTCAATTGAATAAAGTGGTCACATTTTCTGGATGATAGTCTGCTATCTTGCAAGATATCATAACATATACCTTTAAACTATTCTTAAGAATCTTCTGAAATCCTGAATTTGAGCCTGAAATGAAAACTGTGCCCATTATTGGAAGAAAACATGGTATACATTAAAAAAATTAAAAAGGTTTCAATGAATTTTAGAGCTACTAAGCTTTGGATCTTGTTTTGCACCAAGACAGGAAACTGTCTGGAATAGCACTGATGTAACACATCTTTTTTACGTTCTCATGAAATTCTGTTAAGCCTCTGAAAAATCCAGCTCTAGATATATTTTGTATGGACATACTTTGGCAGCTACAGTTTATAGTAAACACAGAAAGATGTGCTTGCAGCAATACCCATTAAACACTAAAAGTGTTCTGAAAACAAAACAAAGAAAACCACTTCAAAAACAACCAAACAAAATAAAAACCAACCCTAAACCAACCCATCCTTGTTTTCCAGTTTTTCTCTCTCTCCTTGAAATAAAAAAACTCTTTTAATGAAGCCATGTGAAGATCGTTCCAATAATGTGTACACTATAATACTTCTTGCTGTTTTAAAAACAAAACTGAAATCACTGTGACTGTACTTTGCACAATTTATTGTCCAACATTATGGTTACCTCAACACTATACAGTGAATCTGTGGTCTCTCGCAGTCTTGCTCTAGTTAATTCCAGTTCCTTCTGGAGTATTTCCTGAGCTTCTTGAAGACTGGAGATATGTCCTTCTGCAGTACCAAGGCCTTGTTCACTTTTTCGTACTAGGTCTTGCAGACGACACACCTATGACATTAATAAAACAGTTGTAATTTTAATAATTATTACTAATGGCAGCCAAGTCATCCTGGTTTCATTTTCTTCCAGTGTTTTCTAATTCCAACCTAGGCAAACTTTTATTTGCACAGCCTGTTCTCCTTTAGTATCACTTAATGGTTTTGTATTAAAAAACAAATTCCTGTAATGTTTTAAAAATCAAACCAAGATTCAATTAAAGGGTTTTTACAGGTAAAAAAAGTTATCCAACCTCTATATGAAGCATTTTGTAAGGAAAAAAGCTTACACAAAAGCTCTGAAATTACCTTTCACTTTACTGTGAGAAAGCATGTTTTATCCAAATTGAAATAATGAGAACCGGTATTTCAAAATATATAATTTATTCATTAGATTAGAATTTAACTGACCCTAAGGCATACATTTCTCTGTTTTCAGATTGCTACCTGTCCATAAATTAGCCTGTTTAAGCTCAACCTAATATCTGTAGAGTACACTGTGATGGTTTCCTTAACTGCTATGTAACAATACAAAATTTTTCTGCTTGTTTGTGCTTCAGCTCCATATCTGTAAAATTATTATATACTACTTTGCTTCAAGTAAAAATATTAGAGATTGAACATTGTTCACCAGCTATAGGAAAGGAAAAACTTCTTCAATATGTAGGCTGGAAAAACAATAACAGGAAGCAGGGGGGACCAAAGAACACCAGCTAATGGGAACTGAAGTTTTTGCAAAGTAGTAGTCTATGCCATTGCTTTTGTGCATTGAGATAAATTCATCCACAATGGGATGAGTGTCCCAAGAAGAGACTAACCTTTGGTTTGCAGGTATGAACAGGTGACAGTTATAACTACTCCTTCTGTTAGTTAGGATAATTATAAACAGTATTAGCATATAAGATACACAGGTGTACACACACACGTATATATACACACAGCCGCCTCCCAGAACTCTCTGCCTCTGTGAAGTGTTTAGAAAGAAGGACTCCTCCTTTCCTCTCAGCAAGGAATCCCATATTTCTCTGGCATGACAGATCACAGATGAAAACTAATGTAATCTTTAGCACTTGTCTATGTGTTCCTTTGCAAACAACTAGTAATTCCCTACAAAGTGCTACTTCCTGAATGATAATGCCTACGTGAAAAACTGTCCCTGAAAACATATTGATATCCTCAAAACGCACCACTGTCTATGTATCTCATAGTAGCACACCCCTTGCATGAAACGTGAATGGCAGTCCTGTAGATCTAAAGGATATAGAATGATCATGCTGTAATGCCACTCACAGAGCTTAGGTCTGTTCTTCTGATGACAAAGCAATGCTGGAGGCTGTTTAAAATGATCCTTAGTAATATCATTGGAAATCCTTTGCATGGCCAGTCCTTAAGACTATTCTGTCAAGTGACACAAAGAGTCTTTCTAAAGCCTTTTGGCTGGTCTACAGTGAAAGGAAGCAGATCTATAAAGAGCCAGTCTCATCCTGAGATATATTGAAAAAGTATCTTGACTTAACCTGAACTCTCAAAAAAAAAAATCTCTGGCAAGTATATAAGATTACACTGTTCTTAAATAGCTTGGTACTAGGAGCAAGCTTAACAAGGCTTGAATCTTCCTCATCTTTCAGCTAAGATAATTGCTATCAAAAAGTCTGCCAAAAAGAGAAGAGGATGGCATAGGTTCAAATCCAGCTTTCTCAGCAGGGAAGCTAGAACCAAGCTAACATCCACAGAAAGTAAGAAATGTATGTCTGCTGTTAAACAACATCTGTAACAAACAGAAAAGGAAGCAGCAGTAGAAATATAAGAGCTAAGCTAAAGAGGTGCCAGACGTTTCACAGGGAAGTTTCTTCCAGGTCAGTGAAGACATTGAGAAACTCTTGTCAGTTGTCAATAGAGATCTAGGAGTAAGGTGTGCTTGCAAGTGAAGCACTTGTCTCATGTGCTTAAGATAAACATAGTAATAAAACACCTCTGTACTACACAGAGTGGATTTACAGACCACCCTGAATTTATTGCCTTATACTTCCTCTCATTGTCTCAATATGCAAAATACACTGTATTATGTTTATCCTGGCATAAGAACACATATAAGCTCAATTACTAAATAGCAGCTGGCCCTAATTCCTTATTTAAGTTTATGTTAGTTATCTATTCTGTAGTTATGCCACCATTTTCTTAATTCAGTGTGATGATGAATTTTCCAAGCCTGAACTTGATAGCATTTAGATAATGAAAACTCATTCTTAAGACATTTGAAGTTATTTTCTTCAAAGAAGGAGCAAATTTTACTCACGAACCCTGGAGAAGTCGATAAAGAGTAACTAAAAACCTAGAGTGCTGAATGACAACAGAACAATAGCGCTCTCCTCAAACAGAGGAGTTAAAGTTAAAAGAAATAACAAAACTTTCTGTAATTTTGAAAGGAAAAATAAACCTGTGCATGGTTTTGTTAACATAGGTAACAAATACATCACATTTTCATTAATTTGAATGCAGGTAAGCACACTTAAGAGAGGAAGAGCAGTTCCAGCTTCAATTTACACCTTCTGCACAGTCTGAAGTACCAGCAAAGGTGCTGACAATTATCAGGAGGAAGTAGCGTCTCCTATTTGGCAGGTACTCACAACTGACTGATCAGCAGCGCTGCTGGGCTCTGAAGATAATAGGTTCAGCTGCTCTGGTAGTATGTTTTATCTGGGGTATCTAGATAAATATGTATATACACACACAGACATACACACATATATATAACACCTGGTAGGTACTACTCTGAAAGTATATATTAATATATACTTTCAGAATATATACTTTAATATATAATAATTTAATACAGTAACATGTATATTAATATAGCAGTGTACTGGTATATTAATAATATTTCAATATATAATATTTTAACATAGGAATGTATACCTAATAATAACAGTAATGAGCAGCATATACTTTCAGAAGGGCAATCTTTCCCATTTGTTAAAGACAACCAGTTTTGTTCTAAAGCAAGTTTAACACTTGTGTGAATTGCAAGCCACCAGAATTAGACAAACACCTGCTACCGCCACAGAACTTGTACGGTATAGAAAATGGTAATACAAAAGTACCGCTGCAAAAGAGTACTTAAATTCATGCTTAAGTCTTAAAGCACACACTGAAGTCACATGTATGGCCTGTTGAACAGGCTGATGAATTTTCTTGAAACAGGGCAAGAGTTTCAGACAAGAATGGATTGATGGTTTTGTTTAAAAATATTATATCATGAAAAGGTGGTGATTTCAAACTCAAAAAATTGGAACTGTATTGAGATGTGATACGTTTAATGTTGACTGCATATATCAAAACACGGCAAATAATTCGGGTCTTACTGTAAGTATTTCATGTCATCTTTCGATGGAAATATATGAAGATCATCTGCCAGTAAGGAAGCTGACCAGAGTTTACAGTATGTTAATTGTAAACAAATAGGGGTTTAAACACAGTTAATTTTCCCCTTGTCTCCTGACATACTTTGTGTAGATGTCTGTGTACCTAATGAGAAAATAAGCAGAGTTAAAACAAAAAAGGCTGTTTACATCAACTGTTTTGTACCTCAATCTCTTCTGCTTTGTTAAATCTTGCAAGGACAATAATATCAGCACTCAGAAGCAGTCAAGTAACTTATGTTTGAAGAATACTCCACTTTAAACAGAAATAAGGCACAAAACAGACTGAACAGTATAGTCCTAACTCTGTACTGGACACAAACACGAGATCATTATTGCTGAAATGTGGTCTAGTGCACAGGAGGGTTAGCTGATACAATTAAGTTAACCCTTGCCTCCTGATTGGCAGAAGTCAGTTTTGTTGTCAGCTCCTCCTTCAGGTTTTCCAGCTGCTGTCGGAGCTGATTCTTATCATCCTCCAAACGCAGTTTCTCCTTCTCAAACTGCTGCTCCAACTCCTTCAGAAATAAGGATGGAAGAAACATTAAACGCTTGCCATACGGTCATCACAAAGTACAGGTGCACACATCAAAATTATTCCACCTGGCATAAGTATTCCTGATCTCAACCAAGAATTGTCCTTTCCTTAAAGTGTTTCCTTAAAGTGAACATTTTTTTTTCCTTTTACAATGGATGCCTTATTTATTTAGTTCACTTTCAAATCTAACATGCTTGATTAATCACAAAACAAATGCAAACAGGACTTTCTTCTCAATTACTAGTTTCACTTTGCAACTTAATTACCGAAATAATTAAAACTATATCTACTTTCACAGTTTTTCAATCTGAGTTGACCGAATGAAGACATTTTCACTTCTTACAAAATTACGCTGATATGCTTACCCTTTTGCCTTTACCCATCTATGTCCTACACATAATCCCCACAGAAAACAGTAAAGCTTAAAATCCAGACTGAGCTTTGGGAAGTTTTTCAGGCTGTTACAATAAACAAAACAAAAAAATAGAAGCCACAAACCATATCTATAAAATCTATTTAGAACCAAAAGAAATCAGCAATTAGTCTTCAAGTTCAACTACATGGAAAGAATTAAGTAACACCTCTTTTTTCATTCAATCTCTGTGGAGTAATAGCCAAATTCTGAAAACAACTCTGTTGGATGAATGATATTTCTGTCACATAAGCCTACTATGTATACGTATGTTAGAAACTTCTTTCTTTTTTTTAAGGAAAACTATAAATTTATGCTTCAGTTTTATTATCATTAGAAATATGTTCTCAGAAGAACAATTTCTTTCACAAAATACTTAACACGAAACATGTTAAAATTAAAAGCTTTATTATGTATTTCAGTGGAATATACTATGTAATTTATTATACCACAAAGCCTTCTTGAAGAAAATTAACATTGCCAAATAACGTTGCCTGCTCCAGAGCCAGGTAAAACAAAACTTCAAGGTCTTCTATGCAGCTACAGAGGCTCCTTTATTAATTTCCTCCTAGGGATTCAGCTGCAATGCAAGGCTTAGCATGGATTCAGTGCCTCTGTGTAGCCCTGGGCTCAGATTTCTGAGAAATCAATATAGAATCACACAATCATAGAATCCTGCTGGCCACACTATTGCTATGCCTCAGAAACAGTAAGTGATTGACATGGCAAACACATTAAGCTTAGTAGCTTGTTAGTTCTTGCACGCCCTAATGGAGTGCTATAGGCAAGAAGTGATTTGTGTAGAAAATGCGCAATCTCTTTGTTCATGGTAGAGGTTGGACAGAGTGACAACCCAGAGTTACACGCTCAGTAATACATCGCTATACAAGATAACAAGTGCATGTTTTCTTCACCGGGCCAGATCGATCACCACGTGGTACAAATGAGACTTGCTAAATGAGACTTGCTCAATTTTTCTTGTTCGCACTGTGAAATCTGCTGTCTGCAGAATTCCACTAGTGCTGTTGAGACCCTGTTCTGATAACGGAGCAATTAGTTCTTTTATGATGCTTGTCAGTACAGCTGTGCAGTACTGCAAAATTACTCGCAGCTCTATTTTCATGACCATCCTATGAACTGATGCTGCTTTTACAGCTCATTTTATAGACGGAAGAGTTGAAGCAGAGTTATATTTAAGCCATTTCTTGAGTCCTATTCTCACTCTTTAGAATTCTCTTCTGTTCAGTTTTTTTCCAAAGAACTCCAAACCCCAGATGCCTTTCCCAGTCTTCCAGTCCCAATAAATCCTCATGTCTATCCCAAGGCTCCTTGTACCATGCTTCTTCCTCATACTAAATTCAACTCTTCCCTGCATTTGAGACTGACTGTTTGTGTAATTCGAGGAAGAAACAACACAACATGTGCTTAGCGAGACAGGTTTGACAAAGGAGACAGTACACTGATCAAGATCTACTGGGATCTTGACCCTGACAACTTTTCATAGTTAATTTTTCCTTGCTAAAAATCAAGTTTCACATTTCTCACATTTATAGAGCTGTTCCTTATTTTAACTAATTTAAGGATTTAAGAACAAACATTTTATGATAGCCTTTGTTTTATTTTCTTAATAACAGGCATGT
Organism: Phalacrocorax aristotelis; assembly: GCF_949628215.1. Taxonomy (NCBI): domain Eukaryota; kingdom Metazoa; phylum Chordata; class Aves; order Suliformes; family Phalacrocoracidae; genus Phalacrocorax; species Phalacrocorax aristotelis. Next base: position 55,901,761 of record NC_134278.1, read on the forward strand.
TTCAAGTTACAAAGAAAGTAAACCTGAAAGATCAGATGCACATATGTCTCAGAGAACCACTTCCATTACCAGGATACATGAAAAAAATCTTTGGGATTTATTAAAAAATAAAACTAAGGAGCAATACACCAGTAAAATAATTTACAAATAATAATTAAAAAAAAAATCAGTCTGAGATGCACATCACTAACTACAGCTGTGTTTCTTGGTATATTTCCTGTGAACAGACCAGAGGAACATAAAAGCCTTAAACGATATTTATCCTGTATTTACTCTACAAGGCAAAATTGGTGTACAATGTACATACAGTCAGATTAGGAAATAATAAATCAAAATTGGTTCTCTCACTTATCCCAACAAAGAAAAGGTAAATTTTGTGAAACAAAAAACCTTTCAGTTTCAGGATTGCAGTCAAAGGTAAATGACTAGTCAATATACAGTTAGCATAGTTTTGTGATATAAGTTAGGAACAGCTGTTGTTGTCTTCTGAGTACAGATATAGTCAAGTACTAGTGTAATATCTTTATACTTCTGGACTGTTTATGAAAATTTTGAATTAATTTTACAGTTACATACTCTTTCCTTCAGAAGAGCTGATCTTGAGTGATATACCAACCTTTCTGAATATGGGTCACAAAACCTGGAAAGAACACACCTACTATACACTCAAAAAGAAAGTTGTACTGAGCTGAGAAATTCTCTTCTGTATGCAGACAAATGACAGGACAAATGCCCTTTTTTTTTTGCACAATAAATGTTATTTTAATAAAGGCTGAGCAGTTTCATCAGAGGGGCACAGCAGATCTGCAGGTAACTCCAAACAAAACTTGCTGAACAAAAAAACCATGCAGTACATGGTTCAAACTCTGACATTTGCTTTCTGTAATATGTTTGATTATTAATAAAACACAAACCTACCATCTGCAGTTTTTTCTTATCCTGCTTAGCATTACTGTGTGCAGCCTCAATTGCAGTATGGTGTTTCCATGCCAATTCTTCTAAGGTCTTAGAATGAGCCTCCTTTAACTGTGCAGCCTCTCCTTCCAGTCTTGCTTGCAATTTTACTAGCTCCTTCTCATAATATTCACGTTGTGTCTCCCTTGCTTCGTTTACTTTCTATAGAAGACCGAAAAACACAATAATTTCTATTAAACAGTTAAAAAAACCCTGAGACTAAAAGGGAGAAAATGCAAAAACATTACTGATGAAATAAATCTACAGGAATTAACTACCATATAAAAAAATTTAGCAAACACTAAGCTCTGACTATGTAATTCAATAACCAAAAAGGTAGTTTCAATATATCCATGCAAAGCAATATATATATATTTTTAAATCTACTTTTTGCTCTATTTAATCTGGGGAAAGTGCAATCGTATCAAGCCTATGAAAATACTGAACTGAAATCTTCTAAACACGTTCAGCACATTTTCAGCGAATAGCTTTTTAAATTCTTCTTTAACCATTTCACTTCTCTCCTCACTGAGAAACTTCAGATACTAGGCATCTACACACAAGGTCATAAATGAAAATAAATTGCTAAAACATGTCCAAAGCAGCCTGAACATCTAACCTGACCTCCCTCTACTCTGACTTTAGTCATTCTATGTTGCTACATAAGATACACTTGGAACGTACTACTGCAGATTCTAGTCCAGTCATGCCAAACAAAACTGAAAACATTTTTTCTTAGAATTCTAGGTCTTTTGTTTTTATTCAACTACAGCCAATAAGCTGTTTAACCTTCTCCAAGGCCAGAATTTGCTGCCTTTGACGCTCATCCAGACTCTGTGTCTTGCTTTGTAGTAAGTTTCTTTCCTCTTCCAGTTGGGATAGTTTTTCTTTTAATCTAGACTTTTCCGATTCCAAGTCTCTGATTGTAACTTCTTGAGTCATTTGAGTAGCTTGAAGCATTCCAATGTGACCTAAACAAAAAACAGCTCTTTGAAACCTCACAGCATTGGTTTCATGTAATTCAAGTACACATTCACACTGCAGTGATTTCCAGAAGCACAACTCTAGTGGAAGCTTTCATATGGATCTCCACTATCTTCACTGCAATGATTACTTTCCCCTCTGCTTCTCCCTTTTTTAGTTTTCTTGTAAAATGTTCAACAACAGTGGAGCACTTGGTGCTGGGGCTCCTTTAGTTTCAATTCTCCTGGTTCAAAGTTGCATACTGAGTCCAAGAGAAAGCAGAGGTAGGCAATTGCGTGAACACAGACTATCTTGAAAAACCTACCCACCTACAACCGCACATTTTCACCCCGCAATAAGCTACCCAACAGAAAACAGAACCTTGACGTCTAATGGTAAAGATGTTATCATTTTATGAACCCCATAATTTAACCAGCATGCTACATATAGCAGCTAAAGCTACGTAAAACTTAGATTTACACTTTGTTTATTTTGCTACAGGGATATGACTAAAAGATGTAACAGAACTCATTCTCTCCACAGTAGAGTACTAAAGGACTTTACTAAAGAAAAGATCTTTACTAAAGTAAAGATCTAGATCCTTGCAGGTTAGAGGCTTGCTTTTAATTTCTTTATATATATGAAAAAAAACCTACAAAGCTAGACAGTATAATCATCTGTCCTTCACATCACCAGTGGAAAAATGTTTATGACTTCAGAAATTTTTTTTCTTCCTAATTTATATCCGTATTCTCGAAAACACTACTGCTAGGTAACTGCTGAAAGGAGTGAAACTCCTGTTATTCTGGGAGAGGCTTACAAGGGGACAGAAGGCTATTTTAGGAAACAGGATGCTCCTAAGTTTGTTCAACCGAAAGACAAGAGAGTGGATATTCTCCCATTATTTTACCATCTTTGTAGAAGCATCATGAAATCATACCTAAGCTGACATTCCATATTGGCATGGATTCTTTTCATGGAAACACCCTTTTATCCCTTTCATAAATTGCATGACCTTGACATGTTTGAAATATGCCTTTTTAAAATCAGCATTTGATAAAATTAAATGGTAACCAAACAGTTTTTCAAGGATTACACAAGGATCGTTAACAATTCACGTAAAGAAAGCATCCAGATAAGAAAATATATTATTTACTCAGAATAAATTTTTTATTATTTTGGCAGTCACATCATCTAGGAGACACCTCCCCCCCATTTTATTATAGCTTTCAAAAGTGACAGACTAGCTGAGTTTTAGTAACAGAGTATTGCTTTTACATTTAAGTTACTAAGAAATAGCTAAGAAAGTGGACTGCGTGTCACTGCTTTTCACAAGACAAAACCACTGAGCCTCCTGATTCATTTCCATCTACGGTTAAAGCAAGACATGCCAAAAAGGAAACCATTTTAGCCTTTGTTGTCTGTGGACACTGATACGAAGGGAAGGACAGTGGGATATATAATGGAACTTGGCCATGAAAAAGGCTTCAAAATTAGTAGTATTTTTATAAACAATGCACATCTCTATTTGTACTAAGCCTTGAAGAATCATATGAATCATTTTGACATTTTTGCTTGCTAGAACTAAAAACTGAAATGAAAAAAACCTTAAGATAACAAGTACACAACTTCTGTAACATTTCAAAAACTACCTTGTTTCTAAAGTTCAACCATTTCAGAAATGTCTTTGCAAACCCAGAGTTTAGAATGTAACAAGGCGAATAATTCTACAAGAACGTCAGGTTTATCGGGAAGCATTATGTACACGCATATTTTATTTTAAGCATGCACACACACTGATCTAGAGCCCTAGATCAGTGCGCTAGCAATACCAGCACACAGCAGGGGTTTCCCATTCCTCGTGCTCTACACTGAAGGTATGAAAGGCAGTTCCCCTTCAAGTTTAGAATCTCAGGATAAACAGAAGAAGAATATATTAATTTCTGATAATAGACTTAATACAGCATTCTGAAACTGCAATACAATGAATAAATATTTTGAATGCTAATTAAGTATGAGAATTTAGGATTTTTGGGGCAGGATTTTCTACTTCCAAGTGTGATCTGAAAATCAAAGGAGACGGCAGTGGGCCAGTGTCAGAAACCATTTCCATATAGGCTGGTAATCAATTATATCACACAGTAACAGCTTGGTGGCATGACTGTAAACAGGGCTCCTGGTTCTTACTGCACATCAAGGTGCTGTAAAGCAAAGATGTGCTACTGACAGTGCCACTGAGCTCAGCAACAGTGCTGACACACTGCAATTTCTGGTAAAGCTAAAATTCGTGGTGCCAGAGGAGACCAGTGCTGGACTCACAGTCTAGATGACTCATTGCCATCAGTAATAAGGAAAAATAGCCTGGATATTTAAGTTTGTTTCCAGTAAATCTGGGGCTGGTTGCTGAAGCTGTCCGGTGCTTCTGCCTAAGGAAAGAAACAGGAATAGCTATGGAGTATATGAGAACAGGTCTTTTTGCCTCCAGCAGTCTCAGGTCATTAATTTTTCTATGAATGCCCCACACATCACTTTCTGGAGGGTCAGATTCCCTTCCGAGAGCCACGATTTGAGAGTCTCTTAGCAGAAAGCCCATTCCTTTTAGCTATTTACATCCAGTAGGACCCTGCGGTCTTGGGTCCCAGCTGGCCTCTATAGTGTCCAAATATATACACCAGACTATTTCTAGCCCTTACTTTAGCTAGCTCATCTACGCCACTTGCCCTAGGCATGGAGCTCTCCTAGGCAGCAGACACACTCAGTCCATCTGTAGGAACTGCTTAATTTTATGAAGGACAGAAATAAAGGCTTGGTACAGGCCAGTCACAGTTTGAGGGCTAGGGCACACGTAGCCAGCTAAGAGTAAGCTATCACAGTAGCAGTAAATATAATGCTATATATAGCATACAACATAAGTAGTAAAGTATTACTGTGCTGACTGGCACAGTCTGGCAACATCCCAGCCTTCAAAACAAGGTGATCTTATCCAAATCAACTTTTGGGAAGGGCCCCTAGGTTTGTGAGAACTTGTGTAGAAAATAATCAGGTATTTCTACAATTGGTCTAGTTGAACAAGGCCAAAGATAAGCCAGGGGCTTATTTTTAGCCTACACTCCTACGTATAGCATAGTTAACCACGTTCAACTACTTGGGCCCATGCCCTACCACTTCAGCAGTTTACTAGAAAGACAATGCCAATAAGTTAAAACCTGTGTGTGTACAGGCAAATCTTAAATCATTTTCTATGCCTTTCTATATGCCAATGAGCACAGAGAAGTCAAGAAAACAGCTATAAAGAAAACCCTAACAGATTTATGAACTGATAAGCTGCAAGTCTTCCGACAGTAGGTATAAAGCAAAGTACTGCAGTCTCAGCAAAAAAACAAAGGCAACTGAAAAAGGATGGAAGAACAGGTATCATGTCTCAGTGATTATGTGAACAGATACACAGCAGAAACATTCTGTACAAGTGCAGTTAAGGCAAGAAATTCCAAGGCCTGGAAGGTGTGTACATACCACTCAAAGCAGAACATCTGGACAAATAAGCACATGAAAAAAGAAAGAGTCGTAAGTACAATGCATGTGATATCAAAACAGCAAAAAAACCCAAAACTTGTCAGAAACACCTATGGACAGCACTGAACGGTCTTTAGGCACTCTAAACCTGCACAAGGTTAACAGAAAAAGGAAAGGCTAGAATAAATAGTTGAAGTTCATCTCCAGATTATGTTACTGACATACATACTGGCTTTGAGAACAAGATCAGTGGCCTGCTGCTGTAAGCGCTCTCTAGCAGCTGCTAGCTCACTTTCCACTTCTTTGTGTTTGCTTAACAATGACATCTCCTCCTCCTTCACATCATCTAGCTGTTTTTGAAGAACCTAGAGGAAGAACAGTATTACACCCGTTATCATTATATACAATCACGTTTAAATTTAAATAAGCATTAGGTTAAAATGTACAGAAAAGACCCTTCGGCAAACAAGTTTTATTCATACAAAAGCTGAAATCTTGTAATACTACCATCATATTCATTTCATATTATGTGTTTTTTTCCAAAAATATTGTTGGAGCACTACAAGATACTGGATATATGGCATGACAAGGATGAATAAGAGAGATGTGACAATATTCAAAAAGGTATATGAAAAATAAAAAAGGTAAAATGGTCCACAGAATTTGGGGGCCATTTTGAGAAACCTGGTTTCTGGTATCTGAAAGTTCTTCACACTGAAGAATACATTGTACATTCACAGTGTCCTTCATTGCAACCGTGACTGTTTAGTACTAACACAAGTTAAGCTGAACATGGATATATATAAATCTATATTGATATATATATAAAATGAGAACTAGGTAATTAGTTAAATCAAAATTTTAGTATGTTTTAAGTTTGATGTACCGATTCACAGTAGCATATCTTGGGTAGCGCGATGATGGTGTGTTCTCAGCCATGCACGAAGGAAAGGGAAATCTTGGTCTGTTTTAAAAGGAAAGCTAGATTTCTCATTATTCAATTTACTGGAACAGTAAGGGGACATTTCCAAAACTAAAGCAGGAAACAGAATTAGGGAAAACACTGGACAGGATGTGTAATGAAAAGTGGACACCAGAATAGATGAGATTATGCCTTTGATCACTTCATCCATGATGATCAGAGCAGGACCTGGCTTAAAAGTCTGCTGCAAAGACTGTACTAGACTCTGTCTCTTCTTTGGAACCAAGATGAACTCCGTTATTCTATGGATTCTATGTGATCAACATACAGTGGGTTTCCTCTTTGCTGCATCTTGCCAGAAAGCCACCTCCTCGGTGTAGTCAACTAAAAGGGAGGAGTTCTGCTTCGTTAACTGAATGGAGCTGGAAATGAACTTTTGGAAGGCCCCTTGGAAAACTGGAAAAAGGTACTCTGAATTTAACATCTGATAAAAGTAGCAGTCTTCTTTCACTATACCCTGCAGCCTTTACACAAGAAGGAAGGACAGTCCAAAAGATGGGCTGGAATTACACTGTGAGCCAGGAGTTTTTCCCATTTACCTCAGCTCTACCCAACAAAGCTTCCAAAACTACTACAACCATCACATTTAAGGTACTTCTGGCTCTGCAACTTGGAAGTAACTACAAATGCAAAAGACAAGATACTTAAGCTTACCCATGGAGATTAGTGTTCTCCAGACCTCAGCATAGCTACCAAAACCAAGCAGAATTTCACAGAATCTTTCCCTTCAAGTCTGGCATACCCAGTCCTATTTTTTGCTAACAAAAAAATTTCAGTCTTTGTATTTCTGGGATGTCTTGTTCTTCTTCAAGGACAAGAAACTTCAGCATCTAAATAACACCATATTGTCATTTAACCTGGTAAGCAGCTAAGTACAACACAACCATTCACTCCCTCCCTCCCCAGTGTGATAGGGGAGCAAATAAGAACAGTAAAAGTAAGAAAACTTGTGGGTTGAGATAAAGACAGTTTAATAGGTAAAGCAAAAGCTGCGTGTGGAAGCAAAGCAAAACAAGGAATTCATTCACTCCTTCCCATGGGCAGGCAGGTGATCAGCCATCTCTAGGAAAGCTGGGCTCCGTCACGTGTAACAGTTACTTGGGAAGACAAACACCATCACCCCGAACGTCCCCCACTTCCTTCTTCCTCCCCCAGCTGTATATGCTGAGCGTGACGTCACATGGTGTGGGATACCCCTTTGGTCAGTTGGGGTCAGCTGTCCCAGCTGTGCCCCCTCCCAGCTCCTTGCGCACCCCCAGCCTGCTCGCTGGTGGGGTGGGGTGAGGGGCAGAAGAGGCCTTGGCTCTGTGTAAGCGCTGCTCGGCAGTAACTGAAACAGTCCTGTGTTATCAACACTGTTTCCAGCATGAACCCAAAACACAGCCCCACACTAGCTGCTATGAAGAAAATTAACTCTATCCCAGCCAAAACCAGCACATACTGAAAATGTGTGCAGTATTTCAGTAGTGCTTGTGATAACACCATTGAAGATGTTCTAATAAAGAAGTTAGAACAATTCAGAAAGTCACCTTTTTTCCTTACTTCCCACAAACCTACTTTTCTTAACACCCAACGCGTTTAGGCAAGGTAGCCACTAATGATATCTATAAGCAAGGCTGCACTGAATACAGAATATTCATTTTATTTCTAGCATTAGTTGTACGATATTCCTGTCAAATACATTTCTGCAAGAAATTCTACAGTCCAGTGGTTTTTCAATTTTTCTAGGAAGCACTCTGGTTTGCCAGCCTTAACATCTCAAATGGTACCAGGCACCAACATCTTCCTTCCCTCTCTGAATTATTTTTGGGGGGAGGGAAGGATTAATTTATGTGGAGACCTGATACAAAGATATTGCGTAGCTTTTTGCCTTCCCCCGCTTTTCTTTCTTTCTTCGAGGGAGGGGAACAGGGTTTGGTTTGGGGTATTTTGTCTGTTCTTCAAGTGGTAACAGTTTTGAGTATTTTATTGAGTATATTACGCTTTGGGTAGTATGACTGGAACAACCAAGTTCTGTTCATGAACAGCTGAACGGAAGGAAACCAAAACTTCCTCCTGGGTAGGGGCTTCTAGATTCTACCAGAATATAAAGTAGTAATAATTCACTCTGGGAAAATTAAAAACATAAAATAAATTTAAATAAATAAATAAATAGTTTTAAAACTTTGATAATCAAGTGTGAGAGTGACAGAAAATTAGGTTTACATGTTCCAATCACCTCAGCCTATCAGACTCATGGAAAGACAGTATAAATAGGACAAGAAAATTCACAGTCTTGGGAACAATGTATCAGTCTCACCTGAACATTGTTTTCTGCTGTACCAAGAGCAACCTGAAGTTTTTGGCATTTTTCCCTTAGACTGGCAGCTTCATCCTGGACCATTTGTAATTCAGTTTTAAGCTTTCCCAGATTCTTCCGTAACATACTTTCCTGGTTTTGAAATTCTTTTCTTAGCTCCACTTCTTTTTCTTTGCAAGCATGGAGACTTTCTGCCGTAAAAAGCTGAGATCTTTTCAAAGAATCAAGTTCATGTTCATAGAAGGACTGGGCTTTGCTGAGTTTACCTTCATAGTCCTCAATGAGTTTTTTTCTTTCCAGCCTTAATTCTTCAACTTTACTGTTCAAGTCTTCCAGCTCCAGTCTATGCAATTCCTCTAGCTTTTCTTGCCCCTTACTTAAAGTAGCATTCTGACTCTGTTGAGTCTTCAGAAGTTCTTGAATCTCAAGCCTGTGGGCAGCTCTCAAATCTTCCAGAGCTGTACGCTTGTCCTTCTCATACTGCACTTGCAACTGTATGAAACTTCGTAGCCTTTCCTCAAATTTCTTTCTGATCTCTTCTACTTCTCTTGACATGGTCACTACACGTTGGACATGCTGAGCTTCTGCACAAAGCTGCATATCTTCAACTCTATCCTTATAGGCTTCAAACTCTGTCAAGGCCTGATGTTTCATCTTTTTATGATCTTCCAGTGACTCTTCTAAAACCTGGATCTTTCTCTTGAGATCCATTTCTTCTGCAACTTTACTTTTATACTGTAAGATCTTCTCTCTGGTCTCTGCAAGAATTTGTTGAATTTCTTCTTCGTGAGCATCCTTAAGGGCTTGGATAGCAGCTTCATGTTCATCATTTTTAGTGTTCAAAGCATATATTACCTACAAACAAGAAACAATATCACATTAGATAAAAGGCATTCTGGTTGTCTGTTAAATCATAATAAAACACACCTAGGCACTCTGAAAGTTACTTTGACAATCTGGCATATTTTCACGATATGAATAAGACACCAAATATTATTATGAATGAGACTGCATAAATGCTGTATTAGTCATGACAATCTTATACATCTCAGGCTGTTTTTTCTACACATTTTAACCTATAATTTTCCTGATGAAAGTTTTGCCTTTATATTCATGTTGTTACTGTAAATACCACTGGAAAAGAAGCACATTCAATGCACTGAAAAACAAAACATCTATTTAAAAGAATTAGAAGCATAGCATAAAAAGAAATTTGAACAGAGGTTTTCTGTCAGAGAATAACAAAGCGTACACATTACAACATTAATTCAAATTAAATTGGAACAAGATCCAAATCTCAAATTCCTCCTTTCCAAATACTAACTCTTCTTAAATATTTCATTTTAGAAACATCTAAAATGCCAACACTGTTTGTTCCAGTTTGTAGGCCTGATGGTTGCCCAGATACAATTTCATTTTTGACAGCTTATCTAGTAGGCATCTTGTGTATGTGGATCTCCACAGGCCTGAGGTCCCTCACTACGTATTAGCTGGAAAGTTGGCGAGCTTAAGTCAGCTGGACAGAGAAGTAGCTGGCAGGGCAGCCAGCAGTCTGGGGAGCCCAGGGAGCTAAGCACAGCTCAGGGAGGCTGTGAAACCACCAAGGCTGCCTAACTTTCACTGAAAGTTTTAAAGTAACCAGATAAATCCTATGGGATGTTTCAATTGCACCACAAGATGTACACTGCCTTTTTGGTTTTTAACTAGGAAGTATTCTCACCAGTTTAGAGATATGGAGAAATGTGTGCATGCATGCGTATATGTATATATCAGAGAATAAACTATTCATGCAATAAGTGCTTTTAATGTAATATTTTGTGCTCCAAGAACTCCAGCAAATCCCCACACTTCCAAGATATGTTACATGCAGCAGAGCTATCAAAAACATCTGAACAGGGGAAAAAAAGTCTTCTGATTAGTATATTTTGTGCAGCAACAAAAACAGACAACAAAGAAACAGCCGAGAATTTAGAAAAAAAGCTGTCCTTTGGGGATTGTTTTTTAATTTTTTTGTGAGGACAGAACCAAGACCAGTCCTCCATTAGCATTCAACCAGGCAACAGAGGAAGACTGCGCTGACTTGCCCTCAGGAGCAGGAAATGAGAAGACCCAGAATCACCCTCCTGGCACCAAGCACAGAGCCTGTGTCCTGGACTGGAGAAAGTGTCTACAGTCAAGTGTTCAAACAAGTTACAAAGGTCAAAAGAGTTCTCAAAAGTGAAAAAAGCATATTTAAGATTTTTGGCCATACAATACAATAAACTCAGTTTTCTGTTGGGTTTTTTTTGTTTGTTTGTTAGATTGGTTTTGCTTTTTTTGTTGTGGTTTTTTTTTTTTTAAACAAGAGTCCAGACACTGTATTCTAAATTGTATTGTCTGAAATAAACACACACCATTCTGTTACCTGTACCAAAAAACCTAAAAGGGCAGGCTTTAGAGAAAAGGGGGGGGGGGGAGGGGGGGGAGAGAGAAAGTAAAGAAAAAAGTTCTGAAACAGTACTGGAAAGAAAAAACTAAACAGCCTCATTCATTTTTATATAGCAAGGAGATAACTTTTTCAAAAAAAAAAATCACAAAAAACAGTTTAACTTACATTATTCCAATTCAATTTTTCTATCACATGTACATGTTATTTAATGGGGGGGGGGGAAATAGCTCTTCCATGGTTTTGGAAACTGTTCTTAATGATGCTAATATCTCTGCAGGCAGCAGGTAGACTTTTGGCTTTCTTCCTCCCTAGAAAAAAATAGGTTTTCCAACCATGAAAGAGCTTCATGGTTCAGTGACTCAACAAACTCCCAAAATACATTGCAAAAAATGACAACAAAACCACATGCAATTCCATTAGCAGAGTCACAACTATCATTGCAATGCTCTTCACCCAAAATTTCAACCATTTATATTCTCATTGTCTCTGGTGATGCCAACAGTAACTCCTGACCACAAAGTTTTCACCTCCCTCCTGTCACCAACATACAGTATCAGCTATTGGATCCCAAAAGTCAGTTTCCCTGTTTAAATGCTGTCCAGTGCTCAACTCCTTTGTTCATATCAGAAAGAAAATAAAAACCTCAGTTTTCAAAGTATTTTTTAAAAACGTACATGCAATATTTTGCATGAAGAGTCCTTGTTTGGTTAGAGAAGCTAGACAACGTAGTTAAAAAGGTATTATTAAAAAAAAAAATCACAGAGGTTGTTATAACAAGTATTTGCCAACCACTAAGTCAAATCCCATACTCAGAACAGTCCTTGACTCCTGGTCTTTGTGCACTGAAGTGCCATAATGTTCTTCACTTCAGGCAGTTTTCCAGTCTCAGGTTATGCAGCACTATAATCTGCAGAAAGCATAAATCATGTAGTATTTTTAAGGGTATTATGATTTGGCAGTGAGACCCTCACAGAAAATTCCAAGTGAAAAATAAGCCTATATGCAATGCCACATTCAGAAGGTCTCTTTAAATTCTGATCATCCAATTACTCCATACAAAAAGCACTGAACGTCTACAAATTCAATACGCACCATTCATTCCCTAAATGAAGGACACAGGTGTCTTATGGAAAACTTGAAAATAAAGTAAAATGCATGCAACTGAATGTTGTATCATAACATACATTCTTCAGCGCCTGAATTCCAGCTCTATCAAATTACTCTATTATAAATCTCGGTATTTTTCAAGTAACAAAATAGCTGTATCAGATTTTATCTTTGATAGTTTGATGCACTGTATTAGCATAGTAACACAGAAAAAAAAAGTTTGTATTAACTAAAGCAAAAACAGCCTAGCAGCATTTCAGTGAAATAAAAGCAGTAACTCAAATACATGGGAACAAATTAAAACATTTAAAGTTCTAGCTAAAATATATAGTCCTTGTTCAAGTAAGTTGCTGAGAATTGAAAGGCAGTACTGTTGCCAAATTTGGAGGTGGGCAGATGAAACATGTTTTGCACTCTTTATTTTAAAATCAGAATGAGCCATTTCCTAAGCATGCCTGTAAACACTTTTAAAAATTCTAGTAGCTTTTTCAGTACAACTGTGTATTACTCAGAAGCACAAACTGTTCATTTCAGTAATTCATATTGTTTTCCAGCTCCACTCTAAATGCATCATACACATTGCAGTTCTTAGTAGGTCACAGAAAAAAATTCAATTGTGTTTTACTGTATTCTCAGTTAGGATATCATTCCAGAGGTACAGAGAGAACCGCATTCTCTAAGAATACTAAAATTGCCAGCTAAAGGCCTTAATACTTTTTAATACAAAACAGTAACATAATTAATTATTAATAAGGATCTACTGAAATACTACGTGGCTTGTCTGCAGAACTACAAGAAAGTAAGTTAGTAACAACAGGAATAACCTTTTTTATGCCAACAATTGAGTATTGGAGTTTTTAGTTATATTCTCTGTGGTAAGCTTAAGCAAATCTGCTGTTGCATCAGCTTTGGTGTCTTGAACTACATGCAATACAAACAACAATCAGTGTTCCACACTGTTTGTGGTTGAAAGATAAAGTTTTACTATTTGGCTGAGAAATGTTTTTGACTCCAGACCAGATGTTATGTTTTGGAGAGCTGACCAACTCTTGCACGGTCAGCTGCACTTTGGTCATCTGCTCCTGCGAGCAATTTAGTCACAATGGAATGTTTTTCTGATTAAAAATGGGTAATTCACCTTAATACTACTGTTAGGTGCCAAACATATTTTGCAGCACAGGATCTCTCTCCAAACATCCATGTGGTTCATTGCCTCTCATTTTACATGGAAACAGGAACTGAAACCTATGAGAAAAAAAACATCACTACATATCTTACACAAACATCAACCTTATGTCTCGGGTAAACCTTCGTTTTAGACTTGGCATGTGGGTCCCTGGGTCAGAGCACTATATTCAGCCTAGTTCAGGTGAAGTGTCGTGTTCCCAGTGCTGCTGGGGCACTGCTGCCTGTGAGCACTGGTGCTGTCGGTGCCCACTAGTCTGAAACACCAGAGCCTCCAGAGACATCCCAACACTCTGTCAGTGCGGCACACCTATTTAATGAATGACACAACTACAGTGCCAGCAAGGTACTGCTCGTGCATAACCTGTTAATGATTTGGAACGCACAGACCAACAAGCCTGACCTACCCTTGCTGTCTGCGGGTAAGATAAGAACTGCTAGATGCAGGAAGATGACACATATGCTGGGAAAGAGTAACACGGGTTTTCTAGACACAAGCCACACCCCACAGATACAGAGGGATGCAAACAGAAAAGTTTAGTCTACAACATCAACAAGAAACATCAAAACACTTCAGGCATTATGAATTATGTAGAAATGAAATGTACCCTCTACTATAGTCCAGAATGATCACGATTTTTGTTACAATAGGTATCACATTTGTTTTTCCCCTTTTCTTCCTGTCAATCAAGTAACGAGAAGTGTGTTATATTTAAGCATTTAAAATTCGTGTATTTTGATCAGTGAAAGGTCAATTTAAGACAAAATCAGTAAAATAACCAACTTAAAACCCAGAAAAAGTTTGTTTTTACTGGACACATTTCTGCTCCTTAGTACATTACAAAAATACAGGAAAATGCTTCAAAGTTATCTAAAACAGTCTTTCAGAAAAGCCGTCCACAATCACAGAGTACATTCTTACAAATGCATTACTGCATGCAAAGTAGACAGCCAATTATAGCATGGCATTTTATTCCTTCTCATGCATTGCTAGCCAGACATCACCACAACATAAGCTCTGAAGATTTTTTTCATATAATAATCTTAAGTTGCATTATTTAATAGGACTTTTTTTTTTTTCCTTAAATTGTAACCAAGACAACTCTGCTCAGAGCATTTAATGGGGAAAACCAAGTTATTGCTAAATCCAAACCCCTGCCCTATAAAAAGCTGTATTATGTATACCAAAAAACTCCCAAACCCAAAACTCATCTGCTCATCTCTCTCTCTCTCCCCCTATCTAGAAAGATCTTTTGTTCCCTTATGGAAAATACTGCAAATACAGACGCTTCGTCAATCCAGCCCTTTGTGTTGCTGGTAACACAACACAAACAAGTCTAGAACTTTAGGCCAGGATTGCTTCGACATCACAGAAAAGGTGGAAGGCAGACACTTGTTCTCTAGCTATCTGGTTCACTGCAAGTCCTCTTAAACGCTTGGGCCAGTGCATTAGGGGCACAGTGTGATGGGCAGGGAAGAGAAAAAAATATGGTCTACAGCTGTAAAAGTAGTGTCCCCTGCTAATACCATCATCCCAGAAAAGCTGCTCTGACTACACCGGTCCTCCTTTGAGATAAAATCCAGAGGGCAGGAGCCTGAAAATTTTTCCCCAAAACACATACTTCCACAGAAAATTTACTATGAAAATATCTTTCAGCTGTTCAACAGCCTTCATGAATTAGCTTAATTTATGCCCAAGTAAAACTGAGCCCTTTATTCCTTTGGAAACCCTGAAAACAAATACTGAATTGTTTTTATTACAGCGACAAACTTTCCAAAGTAATCTCTAATGTATCCTGTTTACAGGTAATTATTTAGAGAATGATGCAATGAAGTTCAGCATAATTTATTTCCAGGAATAGAACATTAACAGATTTCCGCTTCTATGTAACATTCAGCCTTGGAATGAAAGCAAACAACCACCATTTTTGACTTTCACACTTAATTTTCTATAAAAGAGAAGTCTTGATAAGTCAGGTGTCATGCACTGTTCACTAACATCTGTAAGAGGCCAACTGGAAGAACATGGAATTTAACACCAAGCCTAACTTGTAATCCCCTGGAACAAAGAACCGTTTGGGCCATGTGTGCTTTGCGAAACAGAATTTGACAGTCAAAGGAGGTAGCTGAGAGATAAGGTGGTATTTATTTTACAACTACATCCTTGGAAAAGGACTGACAGACTGATAAGAGGCAACTTCCCGCCTCAGTGGGCTGATAAAGTGTGAAGTCATTCAAAACCTGTGGTAACTAGGGGAAAGGTAAAAGCAGCAGGGGGAGATCATGACCACTGACTCACTTCAGGGCTGAGAAGACTTGTCCCCCCAACCCTGTAAGGGGCATGCATGCTGATGTATATAGCTAGCAGGGATTGGTAACCAATAGGCAGGAGTCAAAACTCCATAAGGGGACAGGGATGGAGATCCTTTGGGCCTTTCTGAGAAATGTCTCAAACACTCACAAGATGCAAAAACCCTGGGGGGCAGTCCGTAGTGACTGGTGGACATAAACAGGGGAAGGCAAGTGCCATTGTGGGGACTTTTTCAAATGAGCACGCCTACTGACCAGACACCCCCTGTTGGCTGGACCAATGCTGGAATCTAGACCGGTGGTCCCTCCCTGTCTATCTTCACTCCCTCTCTCCCCCTTCCTTTCTTTTGTTCTTTCACCCTTTCTTAATAAGTAACACAAAGATTGAAGTAGTTAGGTAACGCAAGACTTAAGCTAAGAAGTAGCTTCTACAATACTGTTGGGCCCCTGTCAATACAATTATGATTATACATAGTAAAAGTAATGTTGATATATGTACATTGTCATTTCACCTGAATTCACACTGAGAGGATCAGCGAATCTGAGTCACTCTCCCTCCTTCCCTGGCAGGACGTGATAACATCTAAGCTGATAACTAAACAGGGAACAAAAAGGTATTTATTTTGTACTTTCAGGTTTCTTGATGTTCAGTACCATATACATAAGGCATAAAGCCTCACAGGGGCACATACACCTGAAGATGTTTTCCTTATGCTCCTCAAGTACCTGTCATCTCATGTGCTGAACTGCCTGCTGAACTGCCAGGTACAGATCAATATCACATTAACTACCTGACTCACAATATGTTTTGTTTATTTGTGTATGACCCACATCGAAACACCAACTCTTCTTAAGCATTTGCCTGAAAATCCCACTGGCTGAAAAGATCCACTTGCCTTTACAGATCAGCATATTTAGAAATTATTACAGGGCCTGTACCTTAAAATTTAATTATCAGAAAAATGCATGCCACATTCCAATTAACTGCATGGTAGGAGATGCCCTCACCTGAAGGACAGACACAGAGCATGTCTCAGCACAAGTACACAACAGTCAGTGTGCCCAATCTGGCCATTTACTGTTGCCTTTTTCCTCTCTCCTAGGGTTGTACAAGACAACAAATTAAAGGCTTTTTGGGAGCTAATCAGAAGCTTTATGTTATAATAGCTTAACATGGAAATATGCACTTAGTCCAAATCCAGGAACAGGAATAACCATTAACAAGCCCACCAGGTAACAGAAATCAAAAGTGTGCCAGCAAGTAAATCTACAGCTGTAGAGCACTCTGCAATCAAAGGTTCACTAGAAGGAGCACATTACCTACACTGCATTTTACAGATCGACATGCCAAGCAACCACAGGAAGATGGGGTTCACAAGTTCAGAAGACATGCAGTCTGCTGCCAGGAGTCAAGAGCGGTTTAAACCTCAAGTGTCTGGGCTAGGACACAACAACATGCTACCTTCCAAATGATTTTAGCAATCACTAGTGAACTGATAAACAGTTCACCCACTACAGTGGGCAGAGTGGGCAATCAGGCTATGTTGCTTCCTCTGCTCCAGCGGCTGAGTGTCTCCAAGACAGGGTCTCACACCAGTGGTGTACCACTGGTACAAAGGGGATTTGACAGAGACATTAGTGCATATACGAGGCTGACAGAGATAGATACTTGGGGGAAACTCTATTCTACTCAGAGCAAGGTCTTTGACGAGATGTGTGGGGTCCACTGCTGAACAGATGGCACCCTCCTACGGTTAGTGGAAACACTTTCTTTTTTGTCTTGTATGGGTATTCTTGGATGTGCTGCAGAAAATGGACAAGTAGGTATTTTCCTCACCCCAACAAATTACAATGGACCAAAGGAATTTGAACCAGCATGCCAAATAAGATAACTGTACCCAGATTTCTGAGGAAGAAAGGAAATAGGCCAGATATCACTTATAAATGTTTATCAAATACAATTAAAAAATAGAAGCCCTTAGAGCTAGCTTTTCCCTTCCAGAAAACAAAGCAGTAATTATGGAAGGCACGTGATGTTTGATGGAAGGGGAGGAAAAATTACTTGCCAATATGCAGTTTAGATTGTCGGTTTGGGGAAACAGGTGAAGTTGTTGTTCCTGTTAAGACAAGAAAAAGATAGAAGAGCAGAAAAAAGGAAAATAAATACTAGACACAACATGCAGGCCCTATAGCCCAAAAACTATTCTAATTTGGTTTTCAGGATTATCACAGCAAAGTTAATTGGTGTGAAATTTAGTTACAAAACCAGATTTGGTTAGAAAATTAGAAAATAGTTAAAACTGATTAAATACAAGTTCATTTTATAAAAGTTTTTTAAAAATTATGGTCTAAGGCATGACGGACAGATACAATACAGCTTTCAGAATATCTTCAGTTGAGGCAAAAACTCAGTCGCCAAGCAAGCAGATGTGATGTCACACAATCAAGAGATACAGATTAAATGGGAAAAGCTATCTGAAGATAATAACATAAGACTATGAGACATGGATTGGATATTCAGTTGAATAACATTAGCCACTGACTAGAAGTAATGTCTAAGATTAGAATTAAACTTAGTGTTAAAGAATGCTGCAGATGGAAGGCACACTGGCCAGATTCAATTTAATTAATTTTCAAGAAGTAAAACATCCCAGAATTATCTGTGCAATCTTGACCCAAAACAGTTTTTACAGGAAGAAAAAGTAGACTTGAAGACCTTGACAGAAAGATGAGAAGCAGCTGGATAGAGGTAAAGCACATCTCTTTACTATAAACCAAATTATACAGGACTATTTCCCCAGTTACAGGGGAAACATCACCACTACTACTTTGTATGACCTGGCACATAATCCCCTGCTTGGCTGCCACATGACATCTATTTCTGAAAGAAATGCTCAGCTGTTCTACACTTGCATTGCTGGCTCTAATGGAGTTACATAATTTTAGTGTTCAGCAATCCAATTCCGTACATTCATATTATGCTGCTCTCAACTACAGCTATTTCTAAGCGCTCTATTACCTGCGGGATTATAAGATGTAGTTAACTGCGTATCATTTGCTTTCTGTGCCAAAGCGTAAAACCAACTTGCAGAATAAGTCAGAGCAGAGTTTAATGTAAGTTTAAATCTGATTATGACATCAAAAATATTTGCATGATGACAGATTTCAATACAACCCAAGAACACACTGCAGAAAGACTGTTATGAAAGAGGAAAAAAGTGCTTAAATTAAAGCCTCAAAAGTTAGTCAGAATGGGAACAAATACTGCAGAAAATAGTTTAAGTGTTTTATAACATCTCCTTGGAAATCAGTACTTCTTTTTCAACTTGGCCAATACCTGTAAATCAAGCTAAGTAGTCCTGAACACCTTACTTATTCAATTTGTAAGGAGAGCTCTGCTATACGAACATTACCAAAATACAGCAGTTCTCTACAAAGCTTCCCAGACTACAACACTATGACTTAAAAATTATTTGATTCATCCTATATAAATCACCATTGTTTCAGGACTGCATTACAGAAAAAACACAGACCCAGTATTTCCATCTGCTTTA
The DNA here is from genome assembly GCF_949628215.1 of Phalacrocorax aristotelis. NCBI lineage: Eukaryota > Metazoa > Chordata > Aves > Suliformes > Phalacrocoracidae > Phalacrocorax > Phalacrocorax aristotelis. The sequence goes on from NC_134278.1 coordinate 55,921,056, forward strand.
ATCACCTGCTAGCCATAGTAAGTTGCTCCTTTTCTTTTCCAGTTTCCGTATTTTGTGTCATCAAGTTATGTGTTAATGGTCATTCAAGACAGTTAATGAAGCTGGAAATTTATTTCCAGACAATCTCACTCAGAAATTTCCCTCCCTCCCTCTCCCGCCGCATTTATATATTTTTTTTTAAAGGAAAACATACTTTCTAATTCACTGCTGCATACTTTTCCTTTTCTTAATAAAAAGAAATTTATATTTGTCCTTGAAAGAGCATCCACATAAGAAAAACAGTCTTTTGGTTCAAAATATATGAGATGGCACTTAAGTGAGCTTTCTTCAGTGGAATCAAATGGCTTGAAGGATGACATTCACTAATATTGAAGTGATGAGAGCCTAGAAGGATGAACAGAAGTTGGAATTCTCTGCAAAAATATTTCAACAACAAATCCATCACATGCACAGATTCTTAATTTAGAGTGAAAAAAAACATTAATATAAAAAGAGTAAGATTAGTCAGCTGATTCCATCTGTTGTCTGAAAACTAAGCTTAGGTTCCTCTATTTTGTTCTAAAACAAATCCATTTTTGAAAGGCATACTATAAAAATGTCTAACACAGTATCATTTATGTCAATATAATTGCTATTTTAAGTCTCCCTTTTTTTGCTAGACTTGGCTAAATTATAGACACAATCACATCTGTACTTTCACCAACTTTACTTTTAGCAGAAAGAAAATATTTAAGTCATGTAGTTATTTGTACTAGATAGACAAATAAGTCGTAAGACCCAAAATAATGCAAAGTCTAAAAAATTACTATCCTGTTTCCTTCAAAACCTATTTCCCTGCTTTATCATTCAAGCAGACTTTTGTTATAATTCATAGAATCACAGAATATCTCAGGTTGGAAAGGACCCATAAGGATCATCAACTCCAACTCCTTGCTCCTCACAGGACAATGAAAATGAGCATTTAAAACACCACTGGGGAAGACAGAAGCTACTGGTTCATACTTATAGCTTCTGCTTTCTCTTCTACTTCACCACCTCAAGAAGGGAAGGTCTTTTCAATTAATCAATGTGTGCACCCATCAGTGCTATGGCTAAGCCAGAAAGGAACCAGCAACTGGGATCCAGGATTAACTGAAGTCTTCTGCACAGCCGAAGTACAGCCCTGGCATCTGGTGCAAGCGGCTTATTTACACAGGCTGGATGCTCTGTTCTGCACCACCACGCTCACCATCCCTTCTCATCTCAGATTTTGAAAACAAAATTAATTCAAGACTAAAACTTATTCTTAAATCTTAATTTATTCCACCTTCAAACCTAACCCCCTATTAACTTTTACCATCTGAAGCGTCATGTTTTTAAACATTTAGTTTCCACTAGATGTTCATGATGGAAAAGCTGCCTGGTCATTGACTGCTTTGGATTTCTCCATACATGGCCTAGCTAGAAACACATTGTGTTTAAATAACTAAAAGTATGTAAAGACTAGTTGTCTTGCTTTTTAAGAAAAAAGAATTTTTGTGGAAATACTAATATTGGAAAGTGAAGCTAGAATTAATAACTTTAGCTATTTAGAAAGAAAGTGATTTGGTTTTTCTTTTATTTGGCAAGGCAGGGGGGAAGCAGGGGTGGTAGAGACAGAACAACTAGAAACGTAAAGCAAAATGAAGCATGTCCACTTCTAAATCTGCTCTGGAGGGTATCCAAAGCAATATTTTTGAGTGCCATCACCTGAAAAAGTTACAAGTATTTTTGGAATAAATTGTAAATTAAGTTGACACTAAAGAAAGTTGATCTCTCTTCCTCTTAGGTTGTTTATAAACCTGAAATCAAGGCATAGTCAGCATTATCACTTATACACACTATTATTCATTCTTACTGATGAGTCCTTAAGTGTTGATCAGATGAAAACATTAGCAGAAGGTTTCTTCTATTCCATCTCCCCAAAGAAACAGCAGAACTGTATGACAGACCAGAGAAAAGGTCTTCCCAGTTTCTCTTCCCCATCAAAACAAAGTTCATTTTGACACTCTCTCTGCCTGCAGGTCTTTTCTTCTCACGGCTTGATCTATTTTGATTCCTATTTCCTCAATAACTTCTGCAGGTTCTACGCAATTCCAGTATCCAGTGGTTCCTCACAGCAGAAGAGACCAGTCAGACAAGAACAGACCATGCAGCCTCTACAGAGCAAAGAAGAATTCCTCACCAGTGGTTTGAACAGCACACTGGAAAACAAGACCATTTCTTGCTCATACTTCCCAGGCTTGTTTAAGAGAAGCTAAGGCATGGAGCCTTCCAAACAAGCATGCAGCTATGCAGGAAAGAAATGTTAGTGAAAAGCATGCACTGCAAGATTCCCAATTCCGTATTTTTATCTATGGCATTTCTCACCTAATGGTAGGCCTTAATTACAAATCATGTCTGGAAGTTTAATGGTAAATGCTGATTTTCAGAATGAAAAAAGGAAACTCCAACTCCAACTTGTCTATTCATTGAAATTTTAACGACAGTAGAAGAATTTAAGTTACTTCCCCAGAAATATCATAGTACCTTGAAGTAATTTCTCTTCCCTTTCTCTGCAAAAAAACCAAACAATCTGGAATTCATGTTCAAACTAAGAATTGACCACTAAGCTTCCACTCTTTCTTTTTTTTTTTTTTTTTTTTTGAGGTTATAGGAGCAAAACCATAAAGTAAGCAAAGAAGGTGGCACAGTCACTTTTGCTCAGAACACACTACTTGACAGCCCAAGTTTATTCTCAAAGCTCAGCCTGAGATGAATCCGGGACAAGTTTTCAGTGGCCCACTGGGATACTTTCCAGTAACCTACAGATATCTATCATACAATAAAAAAAAACATTTATAATTCCTAGCTACCTTTCGCTATTTACACAACACTGGCTAATAGTTTAGTCATTTCACACCAACAACTTAAAGGTTCAACACTAACTACGATTCCATATACATGTTGTTTCTATAAAAGAAGGGCTGAAGTTGGAAGGCCCCTCTGGAGGTCATCTAGTCCAACTTCCCTACTCAAAGCATGGTCAGCTAACACAGACTATGCTGGGCCTTGCTCAAATGGGTTTTGAATATCCCCAAGGAAGCAGACTCCTCAACCTCTCTGGGCAACCAGTTCCAGTATTTGACCATCCTCACAGCAAAATAAGTGTTTCCTTATATTTAAATGGAATTTCTTATGTTTTAGTTTGTGCCTATTGCTTCATCTTTTCATGAGGCACCACTAAGAATATGCCTGCTCAGTCTTCTTTACACCCTTCCATCTGGTATGTATGTGCATTCATAAGATCCCCCTGAGCCTTCTCTAGGCTAAACAGTTCCAGCTCTCTGCCGTAGTATGACAGATGGTCCAGTCCTTTAATCATCTTAGTGGACTTTTGCTGGACTTGTTCCAGTATGTCCGTGTCTCTCTCATACTGGAGAGCCCAAAACTGGACCCAGCACTCCACATGAGCCTCCCCAGTGCCAAGTAGAGGGGAAGGATCACCTCCCTTGAGCTGCTGGTGACACTCTTGCTTATGTGGTCCACTATACCGTTGGCTGCCTTTTCCACAAAGGCACTTTGCTGGCTCACATTCAACTTATTGTCTATCAGGACTCCAGGGCCTTTTCTGCAAACCTGATTTCCAGCCAGTCGATCCCAAACACATACTTGTTATTCTGCCCCAGATGCGGGACGTAGCATGAGGTTCCTGTTGGTGCTTTTCTACAGCCTGTCCAGCTCTGAATAGCAGCACACCCTGCCTACCTTAATCAATCACTTGTCCCAATTTTGTATTGTCTACAAACTTTCTAAGTGTGCATGCTGTGTCATCATCCAGGTCACTGTCCTCAGCATCCGCCTCTAGGGTACACCATTCATGACTGGCCTCCAAGGGGGCTTCACGCTGCTGACCACAATACTTTAAGGTATACTGAAAACTGGCTGAACTGCTAGTCTTAATGTTTACTTGTCTAGGATACACCTGGAAGAAACACGCAGGCACGTGACAAACAGCAGTGAAGATGTATCTAATTTTAAATTTTCTAAAGAGTTCTGCAAAAAGAGACTGAATACACTTCGCTCCCACCCCATTCTCTAGTCTATCTATCGAGATACTTAAAGTTTGTGCACTGCTTTCTACCACAGGTTTTCTGAATCATTTAACTAAAAAGAAGGAAAAAAAGGGATACACAATCTTTCTTTAAGTAGGAAAATTGTAGTATCTCCATTACAGACCTACAAGAGAACTTATGTCCTGGTAAAAGCATTCAGTTATATTGCTTTGTCCTAAAGCACCTCTTTTCCATTCATCCCATTAAATACAGTAAGGAGAAACCTGTGGCTCCTCAACCTGAACACTCAGTTACCAGTCCAACACCTGTATTTTCTTATTATGGTTATCCAGTTGGATCTAATCTTCTGGAGAGCTACACTAGTGAATGTTCTTAAAAAAACATCCTGTTCCTACTATTGCTTCTTCTGTCAACTACAACACTACGTGTTTATCCTAAGAGTACTTAAATTGTAACTATTTGCTAGATTTGCCTCTTTTACAATACTTACTTTATTCCACTTTAAATGGGAAATGTTAACTCCTACTGTTCCAGCAATTCATCATACAGAAGTACACAGGTATATCTGTTCAGAATTTTTCCACCTCCAACAAAAAATTCAGTCTCTCAAAGGAACGTGCCTAGTTCTGACTACTACTGTAAAATCTCAATCTTTACATGAAAAATGAAATTTAAAAATTAGCTAAGTTTGTGGCATATCACAAAATACACCATTAGCTAAGAGAAAATTTAAGAATTATCCGAGTAAGCCATATACGAAGAACACATCCACAGAATACTGAGAAATTATTCTGAGGCACATTTTAAGACTGTTCTATGTACAACACAGCTTCCAACACAACAGTTTTATTTCCACAGAATTAAGTGATGGCTTAACTTGTTAAGAGACAACACAGAACAATTTGCTTTGCAGACTAAAACATTTAGCAGTGAACAGCCAATTTGCTGAAGTTTTCAGATACTTTTTCAAAGTTCAGTTTAGCTAGAAAATAACATTTATGCTTTGGGGTTAAGCTTTTTTTTGGGTGGTGGTGGTTTTTTTTGGTTTGTTTGTTTTTAATAATAGCATTCCTGAAAACAAGTGAGGACAAGTATCTCCAACAATTAATGCACCCCTCTTCCTGAGCACAGTCAGGAAAGGTTCTAATACAGGGGACAGATCCTGATACCTTGCTTTCTGTTCTGCTTTTAGCAGACCCTCTCCCTAATGCTAATCTATACTTAAAGAGAACTTCCATGGCTTTCTCCCTATAGTTTAAGGGTTAGACTGAGTACAATACTGCTTCCAAAACATCATCTCTTCCACGAAAATGTAAAGGTTATGATAAAAAAAAAACATGAAACATTAACAAGCTCAGTGCATACCAACATAGCTATGGACACTTCAGAAATGTCTCCTTTTACAGATAAGAAAATAAAACAAATGCTTACATTTGTTAGCTTGCCGTAGGGGTTTCATTAAGTTCCTATACACCTCCTATGTTTTAGGCAGTCTTCAGTCACAGAACCAGGATATAAAATGCACTAGTACTCAATGCAGGGTTTCCAGCAAATGAATTGAAGTGCCATTAAAATGGAACATTAGTGACACCAGCATATCATAATAAAGAAGGAAAATATCCCTGCAGCCATGAATATAAATATTCCAAAAAAGAGCAAAAAAGCAGTAATGGACTGATTACCGAAGTATTAAGTAAACATAAATCCCCCTGCCCTGACAAGAATTAGACTTGCTTTCTAATCCATTAAATAAAACCATCACCCACAAACCCACACCTAAGAACCAACACAAGCTAAATAAACCTGATCATTCAAGTTTCTCAGGTCATGTTAAAAAAATAAAGAAAACTTTAGTTTTCCATGTTTTGTGAACATCTGCACAGAAAGCAATAGGAGCTGCCTTACAAGGCTCTTAAGCTACATTACATAGAAGATTTGTCTCTGTGTAATGAGATGATACTACATGATACTTCAGAAAGCAAGATATGAAATGAGCTGTTAATGCTGAAGCTCTAAGCCATAACCCCCACATCCTATACATGTTGAAGTGAAATTTGCATTGTAGGTTCAGCTTCCACCCTGTTCCAGTTGCCTGAGAACAGACAAAAATTACCTAAAAATTAAGCTATGCCATCTATTCTACTACATGGTTTCTGTTTGAAAGCAACGTAGTCCTTTTGAAAACAAGCACTGGGGAAGGTATAAACTGAGGTGAAGGTGTAACCACCAGGAAAATCAGCTGTTTCAACACCTGATACAGCCTGTTGGGACTCTCAGACAGCAGGTAATGAACCATTCATAAAGGCAAACACAAGCGTGTAAGGAGGCGGCCAGCTACGCACTATACCCCAAGTTATCATGCAATAAATCAGTGACTTGAATTAGAAAGTCAAATTACTTCAAATATGCTTATTTTGACAGAGATTGAACATTCCACTGTGATAAATGCCAGACTTGCAAAAATAGTCTTTCACAGCTCTCCAATAAACAGGACTAGCTTAGGTGTCCATACTTGATTCAACTATTTCCTCCTGTAACAGACTGGTTTAGCGTATACTTGCAACTGCAACTCAGTACCCTTCTGCTGGGAGAGGTGTGGCAGTGCCAATGCCCAGTCAAAACCCCTTTTCATTTCTGGGATATTAAACTCTATCAGTCAGGTTATGTCAGAAACAACCACTACAAATCTGTAGCGCAGTCAGCGTTAGGCAATTTCCTAAGGCAGTTAAATCTTGAAGCATATTGAGGGGACAGAAAGACAGACGGACAGAAAGACAAAAAAGATTTCACAGCAGATGTACAAATTCCCCAATCTGCCTCCTGGTGAGAAAGAATCCCTTTTATGCTCTAACCATCTATCTAGAATATAGCTGAAACATCTGCTATATGATTAGACCTTAAATTGCTGCAAGGAAAACAAGATAGGCCAAAGGGCTACTCCAAGTTGTGTTCTAGTCTCCAAGCTGCATTTCCTTACAGATTTATTTCTTGAATATTTGCGTATTTTATTTCAGCCTTTCAGATATAGAGATCCCAAGAGGAATTTAAGGTAGTATGCTTGTATTGCATCTGTTTATGGGTATGTAGACTCTGTGAAATAACGCACTGGAACGTTCTCAGAGCTGAGCAACTGACTTTGCATTGAGGAGATAATGATAAGGTTTGTTTTGCCTTGGCAAAACAAATAAACATAGCAAAGATCTTCACTCTACAAGAATTGTTCCATATACAAATGAATGAATCTTCTCTCAGCAGAGTGATATCAAGTTCAAAGCTTCCCAAAACAAGAAGCAGCAACACCTAAGTGGTGAAACGGTGAAAAAAGGTAGTCATCTTACAGACCTGTATCACTGTTTTGATTAATCAAAATAAATATTTTTTAGTATATAATTTCAAGATGCAATTTCCTCTTCTTTTGAGAGCTACAAAGGCTTTTGAAACTAAGATACTGTGGGCAACATCCAGAAATAGAATTTATACCTTTAATTAATTTTATGACAAGACAACTGCATTTCCAACTTTTTAAAATCCCTAAAAGAATGCAGTCGTTTCAGAAGTGAACTAAAGTATAAATCCTGAAGGAAATAAGTTTTGTATATTCCTGAAGTCAGCTTTAGGAAATCAGACTTGAACCCTTTTTTTTTGGGGGGGTCTTGACAATATGAATCAAATGCTGCTGCTCATTTAAACATTCTCAAACATTTCTTAATTTACTAACTGACAGAACTCCCTGAAAAATACTAGCAGTTGTTTTTATCATAGAACCATAGAATCATTAAGGTTGGAAAAGACCCTTAAGATCATTGACTCCAACCGCTAACCTACCACTGCCAAGTCCACCACTAAACCATATCCTCAGGCACCAGGTCTACCCTTCTTTTAAATACCTCCAGGGATGGAGACTCCACCACCTCCCTGGGCAGCCTGTTCCAATGCCTGACTACCGTTTCGGTGAATAAGTTTTTCATAATATCCAACCTAAACTTCCCCTGGTGTAGCTTGAGGCCATTTCCTCTCATGCTATTGACCTATCGTTTGTTACTAGGGAGAAGAGACCGACCCCCACCTCGCTACAACCTCCTTTCAGGTAGTTGTAGAGAGCGATATGGTCTCCCCTCAGCCTCCTCTTTTTTCACTTCTTTGTCTTTCTGTCAGGCTCTTGTCAAGCTACTACAAAATGGCATAGCACACATTTTCAGATAAATAATTCACTGCACTCACCTTCACTGTATTCAGTGTAATCAATGTTATAGCTCACCACATTGACTACATTAAAAGGATTGGGCAACTGCAGTTATTTAAGTTGGGCTGCTAAAGAGATCTTGTTAGTAGGGAAATGTACTGGTTTGCACAACAGGAAGTAAAACTTCTTTGCTTTTTATATCAGTGCCAGGGAAGCCAAAACGTCGAGGTGGGCCTACGGTGTTCGGCACCACGGAGAGCGCCAGGAGCCCGCCCCGGCCCCGCCCGGCACCACGGGGGGCGCCAGGAGCCCGTCCCGGCCCCGCCCCGCCCCACGGGGGGCGCCAGGAGCCCGCCCCGGCCCCGCCCCGCCCCACGGGGGGCGCCAGGAGCCCGCCCCGGCCCCGCCCGGCACCACGGGGGGCGCCAGGAGCCCGCCCCGGCCCCGCCCGGCAGCGCAGCGACACGGGGCGAGAGAGGAGTTCAACACGGTTCCAACACAACCGACAGGCAGAGCGTCAGGAGAGGCTCCGCTTCTCAGGTCTTCCACGAAAAGCACGTACAGCCTCAGACCTCACCAAAACATATATCACGCTCTTTGATAAAAATCAGTTCTTGTAGACAAACTTAAGGCTACTTCCACTTCTTTGACAAACTACTGATTTTTTTTTTTTTATACCTCTCAGATTAGAGGGTTTTCCTCATTTCTTTCTGTACACTTAAAGAAATGTTCCCTTTTCTACATGAATCCCTTTTCTACATGAATCCCTTTTCTACATGAATCCCTTTTCTACATGAATCCCTTTTCTACATGAATCCCTTTTCTACATGAATCCCTTTTCTACATGAATCCCTTTTCTACATGAATCCCTTTTCTACATGAATCCCTTTTCTACATGAATCCCTTTTCTACATGAATCCCTTTTCTACATGAATCCCTTTTCTACATGAATCCCTTTTCTACATGAATCCCTTTTCTACAGATGAGAACAGAAGAGGTTCCAGAACTAGTAGCAAATCCAAAGTCAAACAGGGCACATCAGTCAGGACTTCAATAACATTTTCTTTAAGGAGCCACATTTACCAGAATTCCATATAGACACATACAGAAGCATATATATATTTTATAGAGGACATGTTGCTTCTGTCTCCAGCTTTGCCAAACCAGCAGTTTTCTGAAAGCAGGAAATTTAGTTTCCATCAGAAACAGGGAACACAGGTCCATGAGACAAAAAATATTAAAATGCCGTTTGAGAAAGACCTATTACACAAACAGCTATGCCCCCCAAAAATTCTGGGATTTGGAATATAGTTTATTCTAGAGTATCAATCACAGCTATGGAAAATAATGCAAACCAACAGAAGCTAAACTTGCTTCAGGCTTTTCACTTGTACAGAAGGTGCAAGGGTACTTAACATAGCAGTGACTGCCCAGACATAAATGACAAGGATTACAGCCTCGTGCATTAGGTATTTGGGGGTAAGGCAGAATATACCCAATATACCAAACTGTGAATGGTCTACATGGTCTAAGCGTGACACAGCATGGAAATAACAAAAGGCAAGACAAGAATCATGGGAGTAGAGAGAACGGCCACAGAATGTTCCCAGATGAGCTCAAAGCACACAAACCAATCTGCATGTCAAAGTTCAGTCTCTGTTTTAGGACACATTTTTGTAAATTCTACCTCAGCATAAAACAAACAGCCATATGCTTTTAAAAAGAAAAGAAAAAAAAAAAAAAAAAAAGACTGACTGATTTTAATGACATAGGAACTTAATGGAACTATAAGTTAATGCTATAATGTTAGATGCAATATGGAAAGCTAGGGAACAACCCAACCAAAAAATGGATAAAAAAGTCCAAATAAAGTTTTACAACACAAAAAGTTTGGGTTTTTGTTTGTTTGTTTTTTTTTTTTTTAATAACTAATGTAAATAGTAGCCATTATTTATGTTGGCAATACATGTTAATGTTGGAAAGACGACACACAGATTTTCAAGCTGTTTCAAATTTCTTTTAGCCTGTAAATATATCCTTGATTACTTATTACTACCAGCTACGAATAAACCACATTTTTTAAAGTGTGAAACATACGGATAATTACACAAAGCAGATAATAAAAATTCAAGTATTTTTCCCTAATCTCTATTACAGGAATAATTTACCACTGTTTTCATTTTTTAAATTTTAAAAGGGCAAAGATAGTCATAGGAGATTACCAAGATACACTTTAGTACAACCTATCCAAACGTATCAGCATCTGTACTGCAAAATACTAGATCCGAGAAGGCAGTGTCAGACACCCTTTACTAAAAGTTACAGCTTTCAGTCATGTTTGAGCAAAACACGGTTCAACTAAATATCTCTGGATTATAGCACACCTGGTTTCTAAACACACTACAGTTCAGGTTTATAGAAACAGAATTTTAGGAAACTGGCTGGAAAGATTAATCTCGTAAAAATTAAAATAGAAAGCAAGTATTTCTTATGATCACTTCATACTACTTCTTTTAGCTAAAAGGTTCTCTTTCATTTGATGGGAGCATCTTGAACAAGAAGGACGTAATGAACTTTTTAACTAGCTATTTTTAAAGGCTGTCCTTTTGAGCCTAGCCAAGTGGCAATCTCAGCAAAAAGCTGTTCTTCCTCATAGCCTTCTAGATTCAGTTAAAAAAGCCTGACTGAGGAAACAGAACCAGGTAATATGCATTAAGTAGGACAAGATGGTGAACAGCTTTAGACTGTTTTTGTTTCTTCTGGTTATTTTTGGAATGCAATGCCTTTGGTTATTGGGATGACAGCAGTCATTAGAAGAATACATAGAAGCCTGGCTTACTACTGCCAAACTCATATCAGCCAAGACATACACATCTGATTTCATAATATTATGTTGAGATTTGCTGGGTTATTTAGCAGTAAGCCTGCAAACAGTAAGAAAAAGTTAGTGACTATTTAAGGTAATGTCCCCCCTCCTCTATACAGTTAACAGGAGAGCACAGTTTTCGATGGAGACTTGAAGAGTGGGTGGGGAAATACCAGTATCACCAACAAAATTACTGCTTTTATTAAAGCCAAAGCCTGAATTTAGAGAATGAGATATTGAAAGAATTCAGTGTTCAGAATTAACTTAAGGCTGCAAGTTACGGTACCAATACAGTGACTTATGACAAATAACATTTCTACACATGTATTAGATGCAGTATGTATCTAATTGTACTTCTAGACACTAAAAAAAGTATGCAACCAATAGGTTGCATGATTATACAGAAATATCCAAAAACCAACAACATTGTTACTCAATACAGTTTTACAGTGTTTGAAGAAAATACAGAACCACTATGACTAAGATTAAATTGCAAACTGACTTTTTCTAAAGAAGTGGTAAGACTCATAATTTTGAAACAACTTATTTGCACTTCCATGGTATTCCAGATACTAAAAAACCCAACCCAAAACAAACCATCAATTTTCAAATATACCTAAAAGACTCCCGTTTACAGATTTTGCATCTGGAGAAAAGCATTGCAGTATTATGTTCTTAACTCTGAACTGGCACTTTCTTGATTTTATCTAAATCAAGATAATAGCAAAAGCCTTCTTTCATAATACAGTACTTATCTGTATTATTATCTGAAAACTGTAACAACAGCAAAAAAACTCAAAATCAAACTAACTTCCAAATATTTCTTAATTTTTTTCATAGGATTTCTATTGCTGTATGTAAAAAGCTGCTAAAGGTTACCAGATTTTAAGCTTTATGGGTGTTGTCATATCAGGATTCATTTATGGCCTCCATGTTCCTCCTTCTTTTTAAATCTTGACATGTTGACAACATTGAACTTTGTACTAAAATCCTTGTCTTTCAGGTTTTCCTTAAATATCATTAACATACTGATGTATCAGATTTAACAGCTGAAGTATGTAACAGAGCAATAACATCTAACAATAGAATTACAAGGAGCTGGAAGATTTAGTTATAATATAAATATATAAATAAAGTAATATAATTCTATTTATTATAGCAATAAATAAGAATAAGCATAGAGCAAGAGGATACATATAGAATCGTTTAGGTTGGAAAAGACCCTTAAGATCATCAAGTCCAACTGTAAACCTAACGCTGCCAAGTCCACCACTAGACCATGTCCCTAAATGCCACATCATATTATTCATCCTCTCCCCCAATTTATTTGTCTCTTCATTTTGATTATTCTTTCGGGTGTTTGTAAAAGGAGGAGGAAAAAACCAAACCCCAAGACAATCTCAGAGAAGCTAATATATGCACAAGCATATTAAAGAAGCATTTTAGACTAATAGCTTATGTGAATATGTGATCAGTTTTTCAACATTGCACTTTCAACTGCACACACATACAGAAAATATCTTTAGAACATTAAGCTGTCAGAGGTCTCAGAAGAACTCTGAGTCAGTAGTCTACCATTAAGACTATGCGGGTGGAGAGGAAAGGAATTTAATTTCGGTAATCTTTTTAATACTAGAAATCTTTCATTATTGTCCTACTTCTTTCTTCTTCATGTCTTGTGACAAAAGACTATAAAGTCATTGACCTAAGTCACAAATACCACAACACTGAGCTCTAAAATATACCCTATCATGTCCACATAACACTCCCACAGTCTCACTTTACAGGTGCACAATGATAATGAATGGAAGAAGCGTTCAAGGGATACATGGTCCTGAGATCTTCAAAGTATCAGAATAATTAACTTTTTTCAGTTAGTCCTGATCAGGGGAAAAAAACAGCGTTAAATAAGAATTCCCGGACTTCATATCAGTACTGTAAACTTTTTTGTTTTTTTGAGATCCCTGATCTCTTCTTCCCAAGACAAAGAGCATGTTAACTAAAACAACAAATTCCATAATTTTTTTCCTACAAAACATGAAAGGTAAGGAAGACCTCTTCAGGTCCAAATTAGAAGCCACAGCTGCGTTAAAGCAATTCTAAGTGCTTCAATTCACAAGCATTCAGATGAAAGACAATAACTGCTGATTTTATTTAAGGTCTGAAGAAGATTTGGAGAGCCTGAAAGCTCTACTTACTTTCTCTGAACTATACCAGATGGTATTAAAGACACGCCATTTTTACCTAGTCCCATCTTTGTCCTTATACCATCCTGGGTACAGAAAACTCTTCTGTGAATATCCCTTGCTAAGACCACAATTACTGCACAGAGAGGACAAACTCAGAACACCACATGGACAGAGTCAGGAAGGGAAGATGGAGAGACTATACCAGTGTGATTAAAAATCTTAAGATACCTACTTCAGAAATATTGTCTAACTTTCTCCGTTCCTACCTTCAGTCTCTCCCTTCTTAGAGGACTTACTTCAGCCACCTTCAGAATAATTAATGCAAACCAAAGTTAATTATCTCCAGAGAAGTGTAGAAGAATCTAATAGTACATTTTCATATTTTCTAGTCCTTGAAAATTATTTATATGTAATAACAAATAACACTTATTCCTACATTAACAGTCAGAAGCATATGCAAAAATTTTGACATCCAAATATGTACTGAAATCACACCCGCCTCAAAATTTCAGTTCTTTTCATGCAATCCTAGAACTGCAAGCAAATACTGGCCTGCTGCCAACATTAACACACATTCGAGATGACATAAGGTTCTTAAAACACTAAACCCCAAGTTTTGTAAAAACTGTTGATGGTATCAACTACCACATGATGACAGCTAACATAAAAACAGTTCTACAGGGATTTTAAGACTCTCATTTCTTCCCTATTTTTAAGGTCTCTTCTTCTAAGTTTTCTTATAATCCGAAGCACAATGAACCTTCTGCAATAGGTTTAGGTGTTTTGTTTCCTGAGGCAGAATACTTCCAAAAAAACCTGACAAAGTTTCACTGAAAACATTTTCTTAAGAATCATGAATAACTTAAACCCTGTAGCTCTTACTTCCATAGCACTGCATTCTGTGATAGCTGAGGGAAACCTTTAACTATCCCTGCAAAAGAGTCCACACAATAGGAAGCATAAGCATCTGAATTAACAATCACCACTTTTGTTTTTTATCCATTGCAATAAATTTACTGTCTACATCCCCAAGCAACCCACTGGGCTAACTACTACATTAACATCTATTCTCTAAGTACTTCTCTCTAACACAGGAAGACAAAGGAAAACAAAGGAGAAACTGAAATAGTTTGGTGTTTTTTTTAAAAAAAAAAAAAAAAAAAGCTGTTTCACAAATTTGCACAATAAGCTGATGGCAGAGTTGAGAACACAACTCTGGACTCAGAAGTCCCAGATTCTAGTTTCCAGTTTACTGAAGTATGCTGTGCCTTGGATAAATTTGTTGCCTTAGTCTTTGAACTAGCTGAGTTTTTCTGGAGCTTTTTCAGAACTGAACTCTCCAGCTCTAAGCATATACCAGGGGGAAACATCAGAGTTTTGTACAGTTTTTTCTTTTTATTAAATAGATAGAAACTGTCGCTGTAGGGTACGTATCACCTGCAAGGCACTTACAAACCCTTCTTCCGTTTGTGTAAAAATTTCTGCAACCAATATCAAGCAACCAAATCAATGCTAAAGACTCTCATTGCATAATCCCAGCACGGATCATGCAGTTATTCCATAAAAGTCAAAGATTTCTGTTGATGTCACAAAGCTTGCACAACAGCCTTTGCAGACTCATTTAGAATATGGATTTCTCAATCACAAATGCTCTAGCTGCAAACTACAGCGCATACACACACACACACACAAAAAGCCTGAACGTGTACTCATCTGGCAACTGTGAAAACTAATCCCATTCTCCCCTACTGATGTAAGCATAGCAGCAACTTGCTTTTTGTTTTCTAGTCCAGTTGTCTTATGCAAACTAATAAAATATATATGCATATTTTTATCTGCAGCAGGCATAATTCAACACTACATTAGCACTCCAGCATGCAGTAGTACACATATATGCAATCTCATAATCGCAGTTTATTTCTTGTTGGCTTTAATCTTTGTGTCAGATGCTACTTTATCCCCAAACTGGTACACAGATCTTTCAAAACACCTAAAAATAAGGAGCTTATACTGACGAGGAAAACCTAAAATTGCTTCAGTTACAATTTACTGCAGTCTTTAAACACGACATGGATTATCATCTTATTTTTTAAAGCTGCATTTCTAACTACTTGTTTTACCTTCCCCTGTGAACTAAGCATATTAAAGTTAAATCAAGTAAGTCCTCCCTCCGCCCTTCAAAAGTAAAAATATAGTTAAGCACTTCAGAAGTGTTGTGCTGAGTGAAATGGATGTGTATCTTATTTTGCCTCACTCTGAGCTACTGGTTAAACCTAGTTATTAAAAAAATGTCACCTTTTCTTTTGTGTTGTGGTATTGTTTTGACTGAAACATCAGATTATCCCTAAGTAATGTGAAAAAAACCCAGACAAATCCTAATTTTGGAATTTTACATCCATTTCATGAGTGACCTGCATCTTCTGTGGGGAAAGCATTTTCTTCTGCTGCTACTCAGAGCTCGTAATACAAACTGTACAAGGATAGGCAAAAATAAACTATTAAATCACATCTCTTGTCTGAAGACAGAAGCTGTCTGGATACCTTAACTATGTGTATCCCTTCGGCAATGCTCAATGCATATTTAGATTTCCTTTTACTGTACTATATTGGTGGGTTTGTTCTGACTTGGTACGGCACCTGACTTCAGCTCTAAATCCACCAAGAGACTTAATATATTTTTCAAGTCAGGCTTATAGAAGAGTTGGAAGACAAATACTAAGTAAATGGGGAAAACAGTTGGAAGGTATGTGAGGAGTATCTTATATACAAGACATTAAACAATTTGAGAAGCACAATTAAGAAGTGGTATTCTTAATAGTAAGTGTGAGGAAGAATTTACACACACAGTTAGTAGGCATTTGACAAAGCTAGAAGAGCAGAATTTCATCAAAAGACCTTCATAGAAATATCCTAATATCTTTTTTGCATCAGCTTATTTCCAGAAATCTTCCGCAAAGTGAAGTTAATTATTTTTGATAGTTAACTCTTGCTTACAGAAATTAAGTATGGTGTTTATATTTCCCACTGTAGCTAGAGTCCTTTCTTAGGGATTAATTTCTTCAGCCATCTATCAAGTCAGGCTTCAGATTCTAGAGCAGGTTAGAAAGTTTACATAATACTTTACCCACAAGTTTGTATACTTCTCTTAAGCCTCCCTTTCTCAAAGGTGAAGTAACAAACAGAAATGTAGGACCTGAGCCCTCTAACTACAAAACCATCAAAATTTGCACCTCTACCTCAATGAGATTAATGCTATAGAATACTTTTTGTCTTAATATTTACATTTTTAATCTTATTGTTGCAATAGATGCAGGTATTTTTATTACATATCCTGGTTTACAACTAAAAATAACTGTTCTTCACTCCAGACCCTCACTCAGTACAAAGATCAGTTGATTTTCCAAGTTTTCTCCCCAGACCTTGAAAACAGAACACACAAACTAAAATATCACCAGAATCTGAACATCTGAGAAACAAATGCAAGATTCCAGTCCTGCAAAAGCAATTCACGTGTAAACTCCTTGTACAAAAGTACATAGTTCACAGTTATTTTAAATACACAAGCAGAAGACAACTCATAGCTTTTATTCGCACTACTCTGAAGTCTTTGGCAGGATAGACATGCACACAATTTCCAGAATTTTAGAACTCCTCTACTATGGATTATTTTAAAAATCTTATGAAAAACCACAGTATTTACTTTCATTCTCTTCATGTTTTCCAATACATAAGTTCAAAATATTCAAGCACCACACGTTTAAATCCATATTTAACTTACATCCACCTGAAGATCTCTGACACATAATAACTCAGAGCACAGAGCACATGCCCAGTGGTGTGCAACTCACGGGTATACACAAATGACTTCAGAACAGAAGTGGAACACTGTTTCTGAAATCAACTATAAACTTCTGGGTAAATTCCTAGAGAAGGGGAAAGATATCAAAGGACACACACACAAATAAAAATTGTTCTTCAGAAGTATTACTCTGCATATGCAGTATGCCCTAAGGTAAGTCAAAAACGTATTTATGGTCTCCAGGTGCTTTTTGCACCTTTTAGGGAGCACAAGTCTAGTAATATTGTCAATATTTTAATTATAGAATCAATGAACGGTTTGGGCTGGAAGGGACCTTAAGATCACCTAGTTCCAACCCCCTGCCATGGGCAGGGACACCTTTGACTCGAACAGATTGCTCAAAGCCCCATCCAACCTGGCCTTGAACACTTCCAGGGATGGGGCATCCACAGCTTTGTTGGGCAACCTGTTCCAGTGCCTTACCACCCTCACAATAAAAATTTTCTTCCTTATTTCTAATCTAAATCTACTCTCTTTCAGTTTAAAAGCATTACCGCTTGTACTACCACTATATGCCCTTGTAAAAAATCCCTCTCCAGCTTTCTTGTAGGTACCCTTCAGGTACTGGAAGGCTGCTATAAGGTCTCCCCATAGTCTTCTCCAGGCTAAACAAACCCAACTCTCCCAGCCTGTTTTCATAGGAGAGGTGCTCTAGCCCTCTGATCATCTTCATGTCCTCCTCTGGACCCACTCCAACAGATCTGTGTCCTTCTTACGTTGGGGCCACAGAGCTGAATGCAATACTCCAGGTGGGGTCTCATCAGAGCTGAGTAGAGGGGCAGAATCACCTCCCTTGACCTGCTGGTCACCCTTCTTTTGATGTGGCCCAGGACAGCATTTGCTTTCTGGCCTGCAAGTGCACATTGCTGGGTCATGTTGAGCTTCTCATTAACCAACACCCCCAAGTCTTTCTCCTCAGGGCTGCTCTCAATCCCTTCTCCACCCAGTCTGTATTTGTGCTTGCGATTGCCCCGACCCATATGCAGGACCTTGCACTTGGCCTTGTTGAACTTCATAAAGTTTGCATGGGCTCACCTCTCAAGCCTGTCAAGGTCCCTCTGGATGACATCCCTCCCCTCCAGTGCGCTGGCCACACCGCTCAGCTTGGTGTCGCTGGCATACGTGCTGAGAGTGCACTCAATCCCACTGCCCATGTCACCAAAGATATTAAACAGTTCTGGTCCCAATACTGACTCTTAAGGAACACCACTCATCACAGGTGTCCGCTTACGTATTAAGCCGCTCTCTGACCACAACTTTTTGAGCTTGACCATCCAGCCAATTCCTTATCCACTGAGTGATCCATCCATCAAATCCATCTCTCTCCAATTTAGAGACAAGGATGCCGTGCAGGACTGCATCAAGCGCTTTGCACAAGTTCAGGTACTTGACGTCAGTTCTTCTTCCCTTATCTACCAATGCCATAACCCTGTCATAGAAGGCCATCAAATCTGTCAGGCAAAATTTTCCCTTAGTGAAGCCACATTGGCTGTCACCTATCAGCTGCTTATTTTGCATGTGCCTTAGCACAGTTTACAGGAGGATCTGCTCCATGATCTTGCTGGGCACAGAAGTGAGACTGACTGGCCTGCAGTCCCCAGGTCTCCCTTTTTTCCCCCCCTTTTTGTAAGTGGGGGTTGTTTCCCTTTTTCCAGTCAGTGGGTACTTCACCAGACTGCCACGACTTCTCAAATATGATGGATAGTGTCTCAGCAACTTCATCTGCCAGTTTCCTGAGGGCCTGCAGATACATCTGGTCAGGTCCCATGGACTTGTACACCTTCAGGCCTGCCTTTGCCTTCTGAGACTTGGACGGTGTGGCTTGAGCACTTGCCAGTGAAGACGGAGGCAAAAAAGTCATTGAGTATGAATTAATAATTTGTATGCACGTGGAATAAAACTAAAGTGATTCTTCAACTTATTTTAATTCTACTTTTCTCCTTATGAAATTACAATTTTAGTTCCACCAATGTTAACACATAAAGAAACTGGACTCTGAATTCAAAGACAAGACAAAATACCGCTCAGTCATCAGTTTTCCAATACATTAAGGTGCATGGTGTTCCACAATAAATACTATTTTTAACTGGTTGCTGGTGCATCAACTGTGCATAAATGTGAACTGTCTCCACTGTCAGATTGCCAGCAATCTTCATTCTTAGTTCCAACGGAATGTCACCTTCATCCATTTTAGCATACATTTGAAGAATACTAGCAGTTCCCACAGTGCTTTTAAAATACCTTTAACTGTTTTAGCTATGCAATTCTCAACAGAAGTTATTTATTCTGCTTTCTCTTTAACAAACATAATCTGCCTTTCTTTTCCTAAACAATGCTATTCACCTATGGCTTGAGTGCCATACATGCCAGATTACAGCACCAAAGCATTTTTTTAAGTTATTCTGAGTAAACCATAGCTACAATCACATCTGAAACACGAGGCCTACCAGCCTCAACAACATGCTTTTAAAACACCCTGTAGCTTGACCACAGCCTTTAACAAAGATACTTTTAACCAAGGTATTTTCTATACTGGGGATGATATAATGAAAACTGTTCAATTAGCAATACAAGACTAGAGATATTCTCACACTGTGCCCTCACATCTAAGGCATTTACGATATTACCAGACACCTTTTCCTCCTCAGCAAAAGGAACGCAAGTACCACTTGAATCTATTTAAAAAGGCTCAGAGAACGGCTCACGACAGAGCTAGGAGTGACCATTTTCGCAGAATAACCAGCAAGTACCAGCTTCGCAGTGAGGGATCACCTCCCACACGCCCAGACCTGGCCGTGCTAAGCGGGATTTGGACACAGCTGACTGGGAAGCGGTACTGCGGTAGTTTCCGTGGACGGCTCGTCTCCAGCCGCCGCCGCCCCCGCCCGGCTTCCCCGCGGGACCCCGGCACGGCGGCGCTCCTCTCCCGCGGCCGCCGGGGCCGCTCCCGGGCAGCCCTTCGGGTACAAGCTCGGCACCCCTCACCCGGATTCACCATCACCCCCAAGAGCCGGCCCCGCTTCAGCCGCGCCGCTGCCCAGGCGATGGCAGGAAGCGAAGGGAAACGCGGGCGCTCCCTCACCTTTGTGAGCTGGGCGATTTTCTTGCTCATTTTGAAATGCAGGTCCGGGCTGTGCTCGGCGCCCAGCCCCGGCTGGGCTGAGCCGGAGCCGAGTTTTCCCGCGCCGGGCGCGGAGCCGCCGCCGCCGTAGCTGTGCTGCGGCTGCTGCCAGCCCATCCCCGGGGTCGCCATCTTCACGGCCCGACCCCTGCCGCCGCTCGGGCTCCGCCGGCGCCGCTCCTACCGGGGAGCCGCGCCTCGGCCGCCTCGGCTGCCAACCGCTACCCGAGGCCGCTCCTCCCGCCCGGGAACCGGCCTCGGGCGCTTCCTACCGCCGCCCTCCACCGCCAGCCGCGCCGGGCTGCGGCGTCAACCCCACGGGGCCGCTACGCGAAGCGGCGCCAGACTCGCCTCTGCCCCCTCCCCGTCCGCACCGGGCGGGGAGGCCGGTCCGGGCCTCGAACGGGCGGGCGGGAGCAGCGGCGGGGCGGCCCTCCCCTGTTGCGGGGCTGTTGCCGGGCTGTTTACGCCACGCAGCCCCGTGTCACTCGCCCACGCCGCCCCGCCCCGCCTCCGGAGCAGTCGGGGCGGCGCGCGCCGGCCCCAGGGGCCCCACCTCCCCCCCTTCCAGCGGCAGGTGCGCGCGCGCTGCGTTCCTTGCTCCGCCCCTTGGGTTTGGGTTTGGGTTTGGGTTTGGGTTTGGGGCTAGGGGCTAGGGAGGCAGGCAGGGAGGGAGGGAGGGAGGCAGGCAGGGAGGGAGGGGGCGGCGGCGCAGGCGTCAGGCAGGGTTTCTTGCCTGTGGCAGGGCTTGGTGCGTGTCCGCCACCCACCTAAACCGTTTCCTCATGGAGAGCCCTGAAAATGGAGTGGGTGCTGGGGCGGGTGTGGGGTGGCTGGGGCCAGGGGCCCCCCAGCGCTGGAAGGGCGCCAGGGGTACCACAGACCATTGTGTGTGTGAGTGAATGAAGCGGGTGAGGTGTTGGTCTGTGATGGAGTGGGTGCTGTTTTCTCACAGTAGTAGGTGGTAGGGGCAAGTAGCGTCTTAAAATTGAAGTAGGTAAATCAGATAAGCGCTTGACTGCACGATTGCTTCAGGTTTTGGGGGAAGGAGCTCGCAGATTGTGGGGTGCCCTGGCTGGGTGCAGGGGGAAGCATTCACCTGAGCTGGCCAGTCTTCTGTTGCTACAGACACAGCCGCTGCAGACCACGGTTACGGACCTGTGAGCTGATGAGTAACAAAGGTCCCTGCCAGAAGGAATTCACAGCTGACTTTAGTATGTCCTTTAGCATGTCCTTCAGCTTGGATTTGACTGCTCTCTTCTTCCCTTTCCAGCCTGTGCAACTCCTGAGAATAGCCACCCTCTTTAATGCCTCTTTGCTAGGCTCTGGCCTTGTGGGAATATATATATTAATGCGGTTGGACACATTTGATTTCCTGATAAACTGCCTCTGCACTCATCTTTTACAGAGTCCTTGGTACTCTCTGTTGAGTAGTTTATCTTTTTACTGCTTTTATTTTCTGCTCTAAAAATCTCTTCTTTGCCTGCATTCTTTGTAGGCAGACAGAAATATCAAAGATGTAAACTACAGAAATACCCAGCTAAATCTGTTGTTCTCAACACAGGGATGGAGAACATAATTACTTAGGATTTGCAAATGATGGAAGTAGGTGGAATAGTAAATTATAAGAGGAGATCCATATTACAGAGCAGCGTGTCTCACTTGCTTATAGAGATTCATGCTCATATAGTACAATAAACAATCAACTCAACATGAGCTGCCAGTTCAAGCCTGAGGTCGTGGGGCAAATGCAATTTTCTGATGAATAGACAGGACACTTACCAGAAGATACAATTAAATGTCGCTACGTTTGTACTGAGTGTTTATGAGAGTACAGCAGAAATACTTGCATCCAGGTCTGGGGCCTGTCATTTCCGTGTGTCAATGCGCTGGAAAGGTGTTCAAAACTGGGCCAGAAGAACTACAGAGGTTCTGGCAAAAGTGTCTTGTATCAAAAGATGTAATAAACCCAAAATATTTTGAATAGTGAGGAGTCTAAACAGTGAGTTTATCCCAGACTTTAAACACTGTGTTGCCTTAAGCTCAGAATTTGCATTGTTCAGGAAATTCTGACACTGATTTTCTTTTTTTTCTCCTTTCTGAAGTGGCCATTCTGGCAACAGAGAACAAAGGACAGATGGTGCCTACCCAGGCAGTGATTCATACTTATGAAATATAAGGGGAAGAAAGAATATTAGGAGCATCTGTATCAAATCTGTGTCCATAGATGACGTCCCTGAATAGCACGTACTGTTAATTCAGTTTTATCAAATTAAAAAATAATTCAGTGGCAGAGAAGACTGTGATTTTTCGTACTAGGAAGGTCAAGCTCCTAATTAAAGCAGTTGACTGATTGCGAAGACTCGGTTACAGTTAATGGTTTTGTGTCTGGCTGATTGTGTGACCTTAAGCGAGCTTCTTAATTCTCATGCAAAAGGGCACTTCCTTTAGTGTACCTAATATTGCCTGTGATATTAAGGAATGGCTGGCTCAATTTATTATTGCTCCTAGAAATCTCAAAAGTTACAGAAAGTATTATTTTGATTTCAATCTACACAGTTTAAATATTTTGGATAGACTTATTTTTCAAATAAGTTAGAGTGGTTTGGATTTATCAACATTTTCTTCTGAGACAAAAACCTCACTGTTCTATTTTTTCAGTTTCTTCTGAGGAGTATGCATATTTGTTGTGGTTCGCATTGGCCCCAAATAATTGTTTTGAAGTGACTTGTATGTGCGAGGATGAAACGGTCAAATATGTTTAATTTTTATCTCCTTCTTGTACCACATTGCTAAATACTAAGTTTCGCCTAGGTGCTTTTAAATTGGAAAAGTGATTAAATATTCTTTGTCAATATTTTACGTGCCTTTTTTGCAGTAGTTTCCATATTTAAATTGTTTTCAAGCTTCTCTCTACACATTTTATGCCTTTGAAACTCAGATGGTGACTGCTATGGACCTCTTTCAGGTCTGCATGTGTAGCATAGAGCCTGTTTTCTTTAAGGTTGCTCCTGAAAAGAGGCTTTATGCAGCCAAACAGTCAGGACCATAGTGCTTTTTATCCTTGGTGGGATTTCATGTCTCATCAGTGTAGTGGGAGCTGTAGGTCCAGAAGTCTCCCAGGGCTTGGGCTGAGGCCATCCAGAGGCAGATGACGAGGTGTGCTCCAGGTTTGCTGAAGGGTCCAAAAAGCAACAGAACGAGGCACAGCTCTTGATGCATATCATTGCTGTGAAAGCTGTACGGTGAAACCTTTAGTGTCTCTGTTACCACGGGCTTATATGCAATTTATATGTCTGGTATCTCCATGTGGGTATAGGCACTGTGTAGGAGTGTTCTTGGTATATGTGTATGGAAGATTTTTTTATTGGTTTTAAAATATTTTTAGTGAATATATGCTTTGAGAGTACATTTTTATATACCTGCTATGCACACATAGCAGCATATGTGCAAGACATACAATGACTTTATAGTTTTGCTTTTTCTGATGTAAAGTCGACAACACTGCCTATGTGGAAATATACCTGTGCTTTTTTGCGCTCTACTGCCTATCTATCTGCGTTATCTGATGTTCATAATGCTCTGGTATGTGTGTTTTCTGAAATTATGAAATATCATTACTGAGGTTTTCAAAACCAGGAAAGAATTTCATTTACATTCAATCTGTTGGGTATGTTATGGATTACAGATTTCCATGTGTACAAAACCCCCTTTTATTTATCTCACCACAGCTCTGACTAAGATAAACGTGTGCAATCACTGTATGCCTTATTTTCTAGCCATAGGCACAAAACTCCCTCTGATTCTTTATAGACAGAAAGTGTTACAAGGGCTAAGCTTCCTTTGTGATAATGCTTTTTGACAACTCTGGAGATGTCAGAAAGTCGGGAGCTTTTACTGAAAGGACAGTTAGCAAGAAAATTGACCTACTGGTATTTGCAGGTTTCTGCTGCTTAATTTGTAAGCTTGCAGCTACAACTCTGAACAGTGAGTTCTGAATTTTTTTGTGAATATGCATGAACAAAGGTGTTTACATCACAATTCTCACTTTCATGGTAATTGAATGGTTGTATTATGCAAGTATTTAGTACCTAAATACTTAAAATATGGAGACTCTTAAGAAAAAGTCTATTTCTACTGGAATACTAAACTAATGATTTATTATATACATACCCTAAGTTTATATACAGGTTTAATTATTTTCATAAAGTAATAATTCATCATTTAAAATAATAGTACAAAATACTCAAAATAACAATACAGCTTAAACATATCCATCATTCCTGCTTTAATTTTCTGGTCCAAACAAACCTCATGGAATATAATAACTGAATAAGCCCATGATGTCCTACTTTAACGTAAAGACCTCATTGCTAAGTCTGAGGTTAATCTATGATGCTGAGATTTCTGTGTAAGAATTCATACAAACCAATTTTGTTTTGAAAGTGTACAAGTAAAACGGGCTTCTTCAGCTAGCTGTAGATAATGATATGAAGGGTATATTTTCAGATCTATGAAGGACAGAAGAGTAGCCAAAATTGCCTTGCTATGGTTGCATATATAATCATGAAGGATATGCAGGGGGGAGGTGAAGAACCAAACAAAAATAAAACCTGAATGTCCTAATAGCTTTGAAATAATCTCATGACCTTTTAATTTGTGGGTTAGCAAGACTGATTTATGTAAGGTACACAAATGGGTCAATATTTCAGGATGCTCATCTGAGTAATTCGATCAATTATCCTCTTGCCTCTATGTATGCAAGTAAGCTTTCAGTCAATAATGAGTCAGAGGTACAGGGTGACAAATACAGGTTTAGGACTCTACCTGGTAGATCACAGAATCACAGAATGGTAGGGCTTAGAAGGGACCTCCACAGATCATCTTGTCCAACCCCCCTGCTTGAGCGGGGACACCTAGAGCAGGGGGCACAGGAAAGTGTCTAGTCAGGTTTTTAATGTCTCCAGGGAAGGAGACTCCACAGCCTCCCTGGGCAGCCTGTGCCACTGCTCCGTCACCCTCACAGTAAAGAGGTTTTTTCTCATATTGAGGTGGAACTTCCTGTGTTCCAACCTGTGCCCATTGCCCTTTGTCCTGTCATTGGGCACCACTGAAGTCTGGCCCCATCCTCTTGACACCCACCCTTTAGATATTTATAAGTATTGATGAGATCCCCCCTCATTCTTCTCCAGGCTAAACAAACCCAAGTCTCTCAGCCTTTCCTCATAAGGGAGATGCTCCAGTCCCCTGATCATCTTGGTAGCTCTCCACTGGACTTGCTCAAGCAGTTGAGCAAGATCTTTGGGCCTTACATCTCTTGGGTTTTATAATTTTGTGGCTGTATGCTGCCTTGCCCTTCAAAGCTTGAAAGACTAAACCCCTGCAAGTCTTGAACTAATATGTACAAGAAACCTAGCATAAGTCAAATCTTTCAAGTAAGCAGAGAATGGTGAGCACACATCTGATATAGATGAAGCTGTTTTGTCCTTTATTATCTCTAGTTGCCCATCTAGAAAACTGTTAGTGTGTGGAAAATAGTTTATATCACCAGTACCTAAAAGGAATGCCACCTCATGCATGTGTCCAAACTGGAGCTACCATCAAGATATGAAGGAAGAGAGTGTTTTTGCTGCAACTTGTGAACAAGCACATTTGAACAGTTGGGTATTTTGATGATTCTTTGGAAATTAATTTTGTAGAAATTAAGAAATAATTTTTTGAAATTGTAGAGATGTGCACTGGTATACAGAAAAATTTCCATCAGCCGTTATCTCCAAATAATTCTATCTTTCTTTAATTCCACTTGTATATTCTCTTGCATGGCGTTTTTATCCTTACATGGAAATATGTGGTTGGGTGCATGTGGCTTTTTATTACAAAAATTAAAAACAGCCCACTCTTCTATGTCACTTGTTTTCATTCAGTAAAGATTTTGATATTATTTTAATTTCAAGCACGAAACAGAGTTAAGGATGGGAAAATCCACTGTAAAGGAAAAAGACCAGTATGAAGATTGTAAGGTTTTATCTTTCTTCTGATACAGCTCTCATTTTTAATACTTCTGTTGTCTTATGATTTATTTTAATTTTGGTTTTTAAGCTTGATCTACTTTTTTTATGCAGAGAAGTTATATTTTACAGAAAATGAACACAAATTACAGAGAAAACACAGACCTGTTTTACAGACAAAGAAAAAAAGCAGGAGAACTGGGAACAAGAAGAAACTAATGCCTTGGCAAATCATCCCACTGCTTACGTGTGACTGTCCTTTAGAGATGGGAGTCACACAAAGTACGTGTTGGTCGTATCACCTACTGCTTTTCTGGAAGTTGCTGAGATACAGCTGGGTAAAAGATGCACTAAGAGTCTGCCTAGTTTAGAATATTTTTTTCTGTTGTTTTAGAAGAGATTATCTGGTACATTTCTGTTCTCTTTAGCTGCACAGATGGGGAAAATTGGATAAATCCTCAGTTAAGTATGAATGTTAGTGTTTCTACTAATTCATAACTTTTTCTTTGTAAAGTGCTATTTCAGTCTAGTCCTTTGCTAATTTACCAGGACAGGAAGGCATTTACCAAGATTGAGAAAGTACCCAGACACGTAAAAAACCCAACTCTTGCTTTTCCTGTCAAAACAGAGAATTAAACCTATCGGTGCTTGCCTCTGGACAGAAAATTAATAAGACAACTAGTCATTACAAAGCCAGAGCTCATGCTGAAAATTCGTGTAAGTGTTAATAGTAGCCTTACAGAATATTTTGTGCCAGCCATCTGCATCAAGATGTAGCATGTAACCCTATGGAACCGCCCAGATACAGGCTTTTAGTAATTAGTCACTTCATTTCCAGAGTCATTTTGGCTGACAAAATGTATTTTCTGAAGTAAGCCTTCTTATTTTAAAAAATGTTTCATTTTGCCTTTTCTCAAGGATTTTTTTATAAATTGTATGAATTTGCTCTAAGTTGCCAATAAAGTCCTGAAGCAGGATGTAATAGTCCTTATAGCCTTTCCCATCACCTGCAAAGATTTAACATATTAGCTACCGCTTCAAGCTTGTTCTTAACAATTTTTCTCATTTTATGTTGTTCTTTTTAAAATTATGCACGCTTTTTCAGGTAGAAAAAATTAGACCTGTAACAGAGAAGTTGGCAGCTCTGCTGGGAGCAAGTACTTGAGGGGAATGGTGAATGGGCAGGAGGAAGGGAACAGAGAGGTGTAAGCTTGGGCCTTCTGGGGCAGGGTTGGCCTTTATGGTGAGGAATGGGAGGTCAAGGAACTTGCTTTTCGAGCAGGTCTGCTAAACAGGACCCTAATGGAAAATTTGGCAGACGTTAAAAGAACTGCCAGCCTTTCCTGCACAACCTCTGTGAATCAACCTTGTTTTGCACTTCGTGGAATACGGCAGACCAAATCCTGATCTCAGTGTTTCAAACCAATCTTTCTAGATTTATGCTACAAATAAATTCAGGGATGAAAAGAAAGCTTAATTTAATTTCTCTGTTCAAACTCAAGTTATAGGCACATCACTGCACATGAAAACAGAATTTTATCAATATATGCTAAATTTAGCATAATTCTTATTATGCTGACTTCTCTACTGCAGAGGAGGGATCCAGTCCTGGTTTCTACACTGGAACATAAATTTAATCAGCTGTCTAGGACACTTTTATCCAAGGATGTTAGAAAGTGGGTTTGAGTTTGCTCATGGACAAAATGGCAGATAGGACAAAAATTTATGTGGTAATTAACAGTTGAATTTTAAGGTCTTTATCATAGACCGTTGATCTTTTACATTCTTATGCTCCTTTGACGCTAACTCATTAAGGAGACTGTTCAGAGTAAAACTGAATACATTTCAGTTAATTCAGTTAATACATTCATATTTGTCTTCATTAGGATGAAAGTATTCCTATTCAAAGGAGTAGTGACCTTTGGTATATTATCAGAGCTTCTTCCAGGAATGCATGAAGTAACCTTGCTAACTTCTGTGATGTTCCTCTAAGTACAGAATTAAATGCAAGGGAGCGCTGTGAGTAGGGCTGGGTTGTTTTAATGTAAATGTTACAATGGACTCAGAAAGGAGACAAATACACAGAGATCTGCCATGGCCTTTTAGCAGCAACCGGTAAAGATTAGTTTGGTATATTAGTATGACTTGCTTAGCTCAATCCTGACATTATTTAAATATGCTGGACTTGTACAAAAATGTAATGCAGCTGTTTTCTTTTTGGAGGAAAAGCAGATTTATAGGCTAACGTATAAAAATAATTCTGACTGATAAAGTATTGTTCATCTGCAGGGAAAAAAATCACCAGTAGGAAAAAGCAGCTATAGTGACAGCCCCCAGTTTAAGCGTTCACTGCCCTCAGCAGCCTGTTTGTTATAGGTATGCTGGTACAGAGTTACACTGGGTGGGAATTTAGTTCACTGCTTTTCATGCTGGCGTTCATATTGTCCCATGTACGTACTCATTCAGGCTTTAGGACGCCTATAAAATTCATGCAGTCTTGCAACAGGCATAATGGATGAAATGCAGTTATTTTTTCTTCTTGAGGTCATCAGTGGAAGGTTGGACGGGACAGCTGAAAGCTGCACTGAGTGGCACGTCTTACCTACAGTGGTGGTAAAAGCACCAAAAGCACCAGGACTGCTCAGGTTTTCCTTCTCCCGCAGTACCAGTAGGATCACTTGGAAGCAGCCACAGAAATGCTCCAGTAGGAATGTTAAAACAGATGGCTTGTGTAGCTCTGATCCTGCCCTCGGGGTTGTTCTGCAGAGCAACAGAGTCAACATTTGTAATCTCTATTTCTCACTGCGACAGTATTGGAAATGGAGAGATTGGTTGCTTGAAGGGTTTTATTTTGAATGTGGCTAATTAATCTCCAACATTGGTTCAGGATTTTCTGGTCCACATAGTTATCGCCGGTCTATTCCCTGGCACATATGAATTCAAATCCCTGCATCCTGCCAATGTGTTCTGGAGGATTTGGGCATACAGATTTGGAGACTAGAGAGGATTTTGGTTATGCTTCAAGAAGGAAGAAAGATAGACTGGCATCTTTGCAGAAGATTAACAGTGGTGGATTTATGGTTTTGCTAAAATTGTGTTGAAGCCCCAAAAGCTTTGCATAAGTGTCAATATTCAAATAAAACTGGCTTTTGTAAAGTTTTCATTACCGTCAAATAGTTGAAGGCTTTGTTTGAAATTAAATGTGTTGAAAACTGCAATATTTTAAAATGAATTTAAATTAATTTGCACATGCAGGTTGCTGACTAAAAGTTCCATTTTATAGAAGTGTTCCATAAAAATTGTGGTTAAGGGGAGATAAAGAACACTTTGAGTTTATTACTGATCTTCAATTAGCCTGTCAAAATTAAGAGGCATAGCTCTTGATTGTAGTGTAGCCTATTGAAACTGATACAGTAACTAAAATCATGAGGAGTAAGGGCTAAAGAGCAAAGTTAATCTGCCCTGAATAAGATAACCTGCTATAACTGTAAATTCTGGTGACTGTTCTTATCATCTGGTGACTGTACTGTTGTTATTCACAGAGGTGATGTTTTGAGACCTGCTTGGGTGATATCCATATTTTACTTGACTAGTGAAGGCCACAGGATCATCAGCTATCTGGATTAAAGTGCATCAGGCCTGAAAATGTCCCACTATGCTCAAAACTCAAATCAGCACAACACAGCTTGCATTCAGCAGAATGTTGGGTCCCCGGTTCTTGACTGGAACCCAACTCCCTCAACAATATTTAAAAATTTGGAAGGGATCAGGATTAGTGTTGTACAGGCCTGGTTCTGGACCACGTTAAGAGATTTGCGTTAAGAATGGGCTGCCTTTGAAAGCTAAAAACCATTCTTCCCCAAATCAGCATAAACTTGTATTTCAGTATATCATGCATATAAATTTCATGAAGGGCATAGTATCCTGTTTGGTGCATAATCAAGCTAGTTTATAAGCACAGAAATGAGTGTTTTTAATTATTATGGAAAAAGGTTGTAAATTATTTATTGAAAAGTGGTCTTGAGAGCGAGATAAAAGATACAGATGATTTCTATGACCAGAATAGTCCTTAAATTTACAAATTATTGCTCATGAAATTTAAGGACAGGCGTTTTAGACAAAGCGAACGAGAGCTATGTTTTCCACACATAGCATATAAAATGCTCTTGAACATCTTTTGAAATTTATGCACATTAGGGCAAAATTGTAAAGATTACAGATCACTGATAGTAATTTTTCATAGAATCATAGACTCATTAAGGTTGGAAAAGACCTCTAGGATCATCAAGTCCAGCCATCAAC
Source organism: Phalacrocorax aristotelis (assembly GCF_949628215.1). Taxonomy (NCBI): domain Eukaryota; kingdom Metazoa; phylum Chordata; class Aves; order Suliformes; family Phalacrocoracidae; genus Phalacrocorax; species Phalacrocorax aristotelis. The sequence continues at coordinate 55,951,657 of NC_134278.1, forward strand.
CCAACACCTAAACCATGTCCCAAAGTGCCACACGGATTTAGATACACCTCCAGGGATGGTGACTCAGCCACCTCTCTGGGCAGCCTGTTCCCATGTCTGACCACTACTTCAGTGAAGAATTTTTTCCTAATATCCAAGCTAAACCTCCCCTGGCACAACTTGAGGCCATTTCCTCTCGTCCTATCGCTAGTAACTTGAGAGAAGAGACTAACACCTACCTCACTACAACCTCCTTTCAGGTAGTTGTAGAGAGCGATGATGTCTCCCCTCAGCCTCGCCTTCTCCAGACTAAACAACACCAGTTCCCTCAGCCACTCCTCATAAGACCTGCTCTCCAGACCCTTCACCACCTTCATTGCCCTTCTCTGGACATGCTCCAGCACCTCAATGTCCTTCTTGTAGTGAGGGGCCCAAAACTGAACACCGTATTTGAGGTGCGGCCTCACCAGTGCCGAGTACAGGGGCAGGATCACTTCCCTGCTCCTGCCGGCCACACTATTCCTGATACAAGCCAGGATGCTGTTGGCCTTCTTGGCCACCTGGGCACACTGCTGGCTCATGTTCAGTCAGCTGTCGACCGGCACCCCCAGGTCCTGCTCTGCCAGTCAGCTCTCCAGCCACTCTTCCCCAAGCCTGTAGGAACAGATATACTGTTTTTTTACACCATTGTTCATTTTTACTTTACTACTTAGTTACAAGTGTCCCTAATTACTATAATAAAATCTAGTTTACTTGCTTGTAAGAAAATCCTGTTAGATATTGAAAGAATAATTTTGAAATCAATGACTACCAGTTTTTGTATGCTGAGCTAGTTATTCACAACAGAGTTACCAACTTTCACATAAATCCATCTTTTGAACATTAAAAGTTTCCTGAGCTGTAAGATTAGAACTAGATAAAACTAAATAAAATATTTATAACACTTAGCAAGGAAAGTAATAAACCCCAGCATTTGAATATCAAGAGTTACTCCACAAAGAAGTAGGAAACCTGAAGGGCAAGAAGGAGAATTCACTCCAACTTTTTTTCCAGTTAGAGTAAGCTTGGTGATTAAAGCCTCAGTCCAGCAGGGACACACTTAGCTTTGAATATTCATGTCACTGAGATCAGCTTTCACCTGGTAAAAGTCTTGCCACATACTCTACCTGCCAAATGCAGAAATGTACTTCTGCTAGGTATTTTTGCTATCTAGCTTTTCAAGCCTACTATAACTTTCAGAGAATTTTGGAATGGAAATCAGTCAGAGAAATAAAAAATCATTCTTTTAGTAACAAGGAGCCCTCTTCCCAGCTGATCTAGTTAAACAGAAGAGATCCCATTTATCAGCCTTTTACAGAAGGATTTTGATTTTGTCTTTGATTTCGTTTTAATTAGGGGTATTATTTCTCTACAGTTAAGTTATCCATGGTATGACTGTCATAGGGCTTAATCTTAGTTTAAATGGGTTTGGTATTTTTCCTTGCCAAGCTTATCAGAACCAGTTGAATTATTTGAGACTGAAAATCAAAAAACACAATAAAGCTACTAGGAATAATTACACCTTAACCTTTTGGAATCTAAAATCTGTGGGCTTTTGAAACTTAATATTCAAACCCAACTTTGAAGAAAATCCAGTAATTCTAATGTTTATGACAGTCCAGTTTGTCTTTAAAATTCCCTCACTTCTTTAAAAGTACTTTAGGAAGTATATCTGTATAATTTCAAGTGCCAGCTTTCCACTTATAATATTTTAAATCTGTAAGTATACTGCATGTGCAATAGTAACTTACGATAACCTTTCATTCACTAAAACCAGATCAGTATTTTAAAGATCTCCTATAACGAATAAACTCCATGTTGACGGAAAGCTCTATCTTCCCATATGCTGTGCAGCTGGCTTCTGTGCTGTTTGCCGCAGAAGCTTTTTGATGCCAGACTACACTTGCTTACTAGAGAGGATCTTGGGAAATTACCTGGGGAAAAAGGCTGTATGGTGGCTTCACATATTTATATTATAAATCATATCAACTCTCATAAAGACATCTTAAATCTCTAACACTTGGTTTAATCCTGGGCAAAATCATTTGCCTTTCAGAAGCTTTTATCTGAGCCAGAGCTGCTGCTGCAGCACAAATGGGTCCCCATCATAGAAGCGAGTAGCTCTCAGTTTGGCATCCACCCAAAACAGAGAGCAAGGCCAAGTAGATCTCGAGAGGTAACGGACTGATTCTACTCCATGTAGCTGTCATACAGTGGGTACTCTGGAGAGGTGTCAAATTTGCCAGAGCAGGAATGGTAATAAAAATAGGCTCAGATCATCTCCTGCAGAAATAGCAGAAAAAGCCTTGATTCTAAAAGATAAATCTCTGTAATATCCTAGTATTACAGAAGACCTTCAGGGCCACATGTACCCCATATATATATGAGGGAAGAACACTAACTTGTGCTTGCCTAGGTGGAAGGCCACTTCAATAAAACATTAATTTATATTATTGCTTATAACGGCACTATGTAAATACACAGGTAAATGCAGATTTCCAGTTTACATTATAACGTACTTGACACACAGGAATATGATACTTGTACGCTAAAGTAAAATTCTTGTAGTAAAAAGACTGTGGCACAATCCTTACTATATTTTTGAGAAATATGGAACATCTAAGTCTAGCAAAAGAAGTATTTCATATTTGGGGAAGAATATAGAGAGTTTGTTGTCATCTGGTAGATATGCAGAGTATGAAAACTACTGAAGATCTATACATAGCTGCTTTTTAATGAAAAGTATTTTAATTTTTCATGCAAGAAATTAATACTTATTTCATAATAATACATAATTCAGCTACTCAACTCTCATCTGACATCACTTAGGGACAAAGGTGTCTGATTCAGAAATAGTGCCCACCACTCAAACTCAATTTTAATCACAAAACAGTTCTTTCAGAATTATCAGTCAGCCTCACAGGATTATCACGCACTTCTCATTGTGTTTGCTTTGTAAATTACCTTCCATTTATTTTCCTTTTCAACAATGAAGAATGAAGCAAACTATATTACTGCCTATTTTTGATCCTAGTGCTCAATTACTTTAGTTAGTCCATAAATATTTAGTTAAATTGGATATTTCTTGCTGGTTAGTTGTAAATATTTTGGTGTCATTCAAAGAGCTGCACAATAGCTAAGACAGTCCAAATTAGTGTGCAGGTGCATCCCCTCAGTGGTGGAAAAAGAAAAATCAATTTCAATGGGAATACATCATGGTATTTAGTTCCATGCTAAACTTCCCCTTGGAGAAAGAAAAATCTAATTCCAAATTGGAGCTGAAAGAACTTGCTTAGCCTTGCCAGATCAGGTATTTAGGAAAAACAAATCAACAAAACAAATTACCAACAAATAATAAAAATAATAATAAGATGCTTATTTTCAACTACTTCTCTTATGAAAGTATGATGGCTGGAAAACAGTTTAAAAAAAACTTTATGCCAGCAATAGGCTACCAATACCTTACATATGAGCTGAATTAAATTGATTCCTTTTTTTAATAATAAAGTTTCCAGCTGATTATACATTTGTACCCGTGTATAAATACAAATTCACTTACAGAATCATAGAATCGTTTAGGTTGGAAAAGACCCTTTATGTCTTAGAATTTCTACAGTGTAGAAATGTGTAGCACACTTCTGTCTTTCTCAGTATCAGGTAGGAGATCCGTGCTAAAGAAACAAATGTTATGCCAAACACCAAGTCATTTTAAAATCCATTTATAAAAAACTACTTTAAATATTTTATGTAATGTGCTGTTGAAAACATGTTCTTCTGTCACGCCATTTTTATAAAAATAAAAGAGAGAAGAGAAAGCCATATGCAAAAAAGATGCATGTTTACTCAGGAGAGATGATTATTTCTGCAGCTCCAATTATTTCCATATTTGAGAAACTAAGTATGAAAAATGGAATGGGTTTGACATGGCTGAAGAGAGGAATATTAACCTCTGCTTGAATTCTTGCAGCTTCTACATTTTATTCCTCCCCAGCAAGCACAGTGGTGAAGCTGGCTTCACCAGATACTAGTCCTGGACTAGAGGATCCAAACTTAGCCAAACATAATTTCTTCCTAGAGGAGGAACAAACTATTGGCATTGTTTTCGAAAAAGAGCTGATACAGAATACCACTGACAAACCCCTTTAACTGACACCTAGCACTTCAAAGAATCAGTAGTTCTGAGAGTGTAGAGCTAATCTGGAGTATGGGCAACACGGTTATTTTCTGTTAGGCAGGATACCAGAGTAGCTAGTGAGACTGAACATCCGCTTTCAAAAGCAGTTTCAGATCTTCCATTCAATCTGTATCACCTAGAGAAAACTACTTTTACAGTGCTGTTAGGAAGCTCTTTCTGATATCAGTTTCATGTTATGATCCCAAGACAAGTGTACAGAAGAACAGATCTAGGAGACTAATTACATAATATTAATTTAATCAAGATTTGACATCTTACCGAGTGAGAAATCCCTAAAATAATTTTACATTACTTGTTCACCAAGTATTACTAGCTCACTGTTATATAATGAAGCAAAGATTTCTCTTGTCTTGGATCCTTTTGTTCTCTCTGAGGTATTTTCTGTACTTCCCAAGCACTTCAGGTATGAACAATGCCTCTGTACTGCAGAATGTCACTCATCCCTTTTCAGTCTTGCACGCATATATTAAAAAAATTCACAGTGGTAATGAATGAGTCTTCCATCATTTGCTTCTAAAATATTTCTTTCACTATTACTTTCGTTGTACACTATTTTTATCCTCTGCAGCATTTCTAATGTAGTGCCACTGTCTCCACTCGAAAACTGCAAAGTTAAACTTAAAATTCATGAACCAGCTTTAAAGAAATGCATCCAAAGTTCTACTGCAAATCACTTAGGAAATTATACTTGTAATGTTTTCTGGTAAAATGACTGCTAAAAAGCAGGATTCCATATCACTCAGAAATAACTGATATATGTCTATGTTAATCCATTTTAGCATAACTTACTCTTCCATAGCTCTTTTTTAAGGCAATAAAGGTGTCTAAGAATGATAGCAATTTCATGCATTATTATATGCAAAACTCATTTCATGGATTTTACTTCCCCATGCCACTTGCAAGGGAAGGCCAGGTGCAAGGCAAGCCCCTTTTTGGCTGATGACAACTCCACTCTCCAATAGCTCTTACAATGTGGAATAGCTTCTGCTGAATCTTAACATTGGACATTAAGTCAGTAGATCACATCATCTAAAAATCCCTTTATTAAACCAAAAGATAATTTGCTTCATGTATGTTTCTGCTAAGTAGTTATGACACAAAGTAATCATACCCAGACAGGTTTGTTATTCTAAGCATTCCTAGAACAATTCAGGTTAGGAGGGACCTCAGTAGGTCTCTACTCCAACCTCCTGCCCCAAACAGGCTCAGCTGTGAGGCCAGGCTTTGTCTGGTCAGAGCTGGAAAACCTCCAATGATGGACGCAGCACAGCTTTTCCAGGCAGCCTGCTGCTATGCTGCCTGACTGTTCTCATGGAGAAAGCTCTTCCTTATATTCAGTTCAAACCTTTCATTTCAATTTAGACCACTGTCATAAATCCTTCTGCCGTGCACCACTACCAGGCCCCATCTCCTTGATACCCCCCTTGTAAGTATTAGGAGGTTGTTGTTAGATCCCCCCTAAGCCTTCTCTTCTCCAGGCTGAATACTCTCCCAACAATGCGTTTGCAAATTCATTCTGACTAGCTTCCAAAGAAAGCATTAGCAACAGGCACTTGCTTTATTACAGCTTGCCTTATTTATGGTTTTTGGTTTGGTTTTATTAAAGGGTAACCTGACATGTCCCTCCTTCTGGTTCCTTGCTTTTGTTAGGACCAGTTGAACCTTACTTTTGGCGAGTAGCTATTAGGTGAACCAGCAGTATAGATGGTGTTTAATCCTGCAGCCTCTAATACATCTTGTACTACCAGATTCATCCTCATAAGTCATAAACATTCCCTTTTCCTAGCAAAGGGCAATATCCGAAATAACAGATTATATTCTTAAAATAATAATTTAACAAAACACAGCTATTTAAGGGTATTGATACTTTTCTGTGCCTTTGCTTCTCAATTTAAGAATTGAGGTAATGCTATTGCCAGGGTTTGAGGAGGAGAGCAAGGAGGAAAAGATAGATTTTTTAAAATCAAGTTTTATGGAAAGCTTTTTCCCTTGAAGTACATCTGTATGGGATGTGGAAAGATGATGCTACGAGTTCTTTCTAGACACATTTCTTTCTGTAAGTATAACACAAAACAATTTTATATAACAAAAAGAAGTGCTTCCCTTCCAGATGTGCAGGATGATACCAAAGTGAAGCCTGACCAGCACAGCAGAAATGCTTTCATATAAAATCATCACATAAGATGAAAGATACTTCTTTCTGTCGAGATCTTCCTTCATAGCCCTTTATATTTGCTGGACAGCCCAGAACCTATAAGATTAAACAAGGCGTTTAAATTAAGGTTTCCAACATAGAATCTTTCTCATCATGAAAATATTGTCTTAAACAATCCTTCACAACAGAGGTGCTGGGAAAGTTGCCCGCTCTGCTCTACCTTCGCACAGAAACGCGCAGGTCAAAACTAAAGAGGGCTCCTCTCTACAGCCTCACCTGTGTACAGCCACGAACCAAGTCAGCTGCACACAAGGTTATACCAAGAACATGTCTCAGCGGCTCACAAGGCCGGGAGGAAACTAGTGTTATCATTACAGCCAGAATCCAAAGCAAAAACTATTTTTCAGGTTGCCCCAAATGATATCAGAAATAGTGTTTGTCTAACATATTAAATACTGTGCTGATACACCACAGAAATGGTTACAGCTTGACATAAACTTTCTCCATTCTTTTTGTAAGGTCTTAGCAGAGGAAACTCACAATAGAAAGCCTGACACCAAGTAACTGGGATCTCTCTGATAACGCTGGCTGAGGCACCATGTCAGCCTTGTGTCCCCGATTCCCATACAAACAAGAATTCATTCATTTAGGGATGCAAAGGAATTGTTGTTTACCAATGAACTGTCCACAGCAAACACTTGCAGTGATAAAAACTACTCAAGTTATTTTCAACATAATATTACAATATTTTTTAAAAGTAACCATGTTATTTGGCTGCCTCTTCCTGCTGTAAAACTTCCTATTTACCACTTGCAAATTTCAGTCTTCCTTTGACTTGTCAGAGAATTTTTAATGCTGCTCTGTGGTGAATATATAGGATGAAAGTAGGTCACTTCAGTAACCTGGGGCTGTCTTTGCTCTGTCTCAGTGAACATTGTTGGGCCATGGTGAATGAATTATTTCTTTCCTTGAATGACAATAGAAGGAATTATTTTAGGAAATTTTATGCCCATTTTGGACTGGTTATATATTAATACACAGTCCGCTACGACTTTGGAGACAGAAGCAGAATACAGTTGGCATTTCACAGTAAAGACTACCTGGGAGAGTCCCAGAAAGATCAATCTTTGCTCTAGTTCTGTTCAGTGTCTACCTTTATATCATTTTTATGTGCACAAGTAGACAGACATGGACGTAACCTTCGGGTCCACCTATCTTAACAACGAACAGCTATATGACTGCCATCAAGAGGACAAAAGGAAGCAAATGGAGTAAGTTTTTAGCCAGAATGAGCTCTTTGCGCATGACACCCATGAATAACATTTTATATTTGCTGTCGAAGAAGCTGTCTGGAGATGCTGCACTGAACTTTGTGAGATTTGATTTCACAGGGGAAGCACAGCGTCACAAAATCCTGCTCATGTTAATGGTTTCATTGCACAAAATGCAATTCCAATACGGTTTTAAATAGAATCATAGAAACATTAAGGTTGGAAAAGCCCTCTAGGATCATCAAGTCCAACTGTCAACCCAACACCCCCAGGCCTACTAAACCATGGCCTGAAGTGCCACATCTACACGTTTTTTGAACACCTCCAGGGATGGTGACTCCCCCACCTCTCTGGGCAGCCTGTTCCAACGCCTGACCACTCCTTCAGTGAAGGCATTTCTCCTAATATCCAACCTAAACCTCCACTGATGCAGCTTGACCCCATTTCCTCTTGTCCTACACTAGTAACTTGGGAGGAGAGACCAAGCGTTAAGTTCTCAGTGCCGTTCGCTCCCCCTGCGTCCATTTGAATGCAGCCCTCTCAGGACAGGGTTCAAACAGGAGTGTCCGAAGCTCCCGACGTGAGGGGACCCGGGCGGTGCCCCCGGCGAGCGCCGCGCTCCCCCTCAGCCCGCTGCCGAGCTCCCGGCTCCCCCCGCCCTCTGTTCCGGTAGGAGGCAGAAGGGGGAGAGATGGAGGTTGAGGGGGAGGGTTCCCACCTCCCCGCGCCCGGCCCCCGCCGCGGCCCCGCCCGCCGGCCCGGGGCTGTTGCTATGGCCGCCCCCCGTTGCTGAGCTCCGGCGGTGCCCCGCCCACGCCGCCCGAGCCCGCGCGCGCGCCCTGACGCCCACAGCGTAGAATCCCAGAGTCATAGAATGCCCTGAGTTGGAAGGCTCCCACAAGGATGATCGAGTCCAACTCCTGTCCCTGCACAGGACAGCCCCAAATTCACACCATGTCCCTGAGGGGTTGTCCAAGTGCTTCCTGAATATTGTCAGGCTCAGTGCCGTGACTGCCTCCCTGGGGAGCCTGTTCCACGGCTCCACCTCCCTCTGCGGGAAGAACCTTTTCCCAATACCCAACTTAACCCTCCCCTGGCACATCTTCCTGCCATTCCCTCGGGTCCTGTCATTGGTCACCAGAGAGATCAGCGCCTGCCCCTCCTCTTCCCCTTGTGAGGAAGCTGCAGACCCTGATGAGGTCTGCCCTCAGTCTCCTCTTCTCCAGGCTGAACAAACCAAGTGACTTTAGCCACTCCTCATACGGTTTCCCTTCTAAACCTTTCACCAACTTCATGGCCCTCCTCTGGACACTCTCTAGTAGTATGCACTGTGGCGCCCAAAACTGCACAGAGTACTCGAGGTGAGGCCGCACCAGCGCAGAGCAGAGCGGGACAATCCCCTCCCTTGACCGGCTGCAATGCAGGGCTTGATGCACCCCAGGGCACGGTTGGGCCTCTTCACTGCCAGGGCACACTGTTGGCTCATGTCCAGCCTGCCATCGACCAGAACCCCCAGGTCCCTCTCTGCAGAACTGCTCTCCAGCCTCTTGTTCCCCAGTCTGTATGTACATCCAGGGTTGCTGTGCCCCAGGTGTAAAATCTGGCACTTGCCCTTGTTAAACTTCAGAAGGGTGGGAGGTTGCCCAGTGCTCCAGTCTGTCCAGATCCCTCTGCAGGGCCTCTCTGCCCTCAAGAGCGTCAACAGCTCCTCCCAGTTTTGTGTCATCAATAAACTTACTTAGTATTCCTTCTAGTCCTGCATCCAAGTCATCTATGAAGAGATTAAAGAGTACCAGCCCCAGGATGGATCCCTGGAGAACCCCACTAGTGACTGGCTGCCAGCCTGGTGTAACCCTATTTATTATAACCCTTTGAGCCCAACGCATCAACCAATTGCTCACCCACTAACCATCACCAATTGCTCACCTGTCAACCAATTGCTTGCTTCTCAGCTCGGTGCGCACGGTCTCGCTGTGGCCTTGGTGGAGCAGCGGTGGAGCCGTTGGTGGGTGGCAGGTGGGTGGCACCGACCCAACCCAACTCTTGGTGTCACCCGCCTCCCAGGCCAGTGCCTGTGTTGCCAAGTGCTGCTAATCCTTGATGTGTTTTTCCAAGTAGTTTGAGACCTGCATGTTAATCCATTCCGAATGGCTCTCAGCATGGTGGGTTCTTCAGTCGGTCTGTGTGGAAAAGCATGTGGCTCTGCTTGCTGCTTGTTCCTGTACACTCACGGCCTGGGGCAGGGGGGCAGGGGTGAGCTCAGGAGCATTCAGAGATTCACGCAGTACTTTAGTATATCAGTACTTTGAATCAGTAATTGGTTTGCAGAGTTTTTTTCCTGATTTTCCATAATCACAGTTCAGATGCTTTACCTAAGCACCACAACGAAGTGTGAGCATCCTGCCAATGCCTGTAACGGTATGGATAACACTTTTCAAACGTGACAGCCAGAAGGGCTGAATTGAAGCCCCTGTCCAGCCATGGCTTATTCCCACTGTGATTACCTCCAATCCCTTCCAGCACATGTTATTTCTCCCATGGTTTTATGTCAGGCCTGGTAACCGCCAGGTCCATCTGAAATCTGAAAGAAGTGGCCAAACAGAGAAAAGAAGAAGAAAGCAAATTTTTATGAATTCAATACTATATCCCTTCCCAGTCTGAGGCAGCCCACGCAGTTTTAGCACAAAAAATTGGAGGCTTCCCAAACTTGCTTTTTGATTGCTCATTGCTGTACCATACTACATATTAGTTTGTTCAGTCATGGCTAACGCCATCCACCCACTTACAGCTATTCTTACAGAAAATAACGTCCCTTCCCACTGACGCACATAATTTGTGTCTTCTGCTAATTGTACATCTGGTAAGCAGAGAGAAGACAATAATGAATAAGGGCTTCAACTTCATTTCCGACATACTACTGGAAAAAAGAGGCAATGGCTTAAGTTAATGTGTGTATACATTTTGCCTGAATGATAAATAAACAAATGGAAAGCTTCAATTGCACTATTCAGTATCGTCAGTAATTTTCTGAGTTCATGAATGGCTGAAATGCCAACATGTGGACATAGATACACAATCACAGGTATAATAATTTGGACCGTAACTAACTTGCAGCTTTTGAAAACTAAAAGTTAAAAATCATGTCAGACTGTACAGCCGCAGTTAAGATGCCCAAATTGCAAAGTAAATTGTGGCATGAAATAGTCTTAGCGGATGAATTTTCTTGTTAAAGGGAACATTCATTTCTATTTGGTAGTAGTATGAGACTTCAAAAATTACATGTTACTTATGCAGCTTAACTGTTTATTCAAACTAATAAAGCACACAGTTAAAAAAGATTTGTTGGTCATGCATTTGGAGTTCAGATGCTTACAGAAAGAATGGGCAAACATACAGCTATAAATCCCAGGAGTTAGGAGGCTTGGAAGAATTTTCTGAGAACTTTGGGAAGTACCTAGTGACTTTTACAAAGGGTTTTGAAAATCTGAGGAGCTGAGATGCAGAACTTTGAGGTGAAGTTCCATGATTATGAAATGACGTATTTATATGTTTACCTATATCAACGTGAAGTTCTGTGTTCCATATTCTGCAGAAAGAGTGGTCTCTGACATGGCTGAAGATAAAGTGTGCTGCACCTCCCATCTCGCCCCACAACTGCCTGACCAGCAGCTTGTGCCTTGCCTGGGGGCTGCTCCCAGGCAGACTCCTCAGGTGTGCCAGACACTGTGCTCACTTGTCAGCTGCGTTGAGGCGACTTCAGTTCCTGCAGGCAGCAGGTAGCTCTAGCCATGCTGAGTTCATGCGCAGAAGTTTGGAGTTTACAGAGGTCCCCTTCAGAGCTGCCTTTGGCAACAGGGAAAAAGGTTCCACTGGAAAATCCTTTGCATCAATATATGGAAGGATGTATGTTTATGTACGAAGATAGCAAGAAAGCACATCCTGTTGTCAGTCCGTATAATCATGCACCCTTTGATTTATGCACATTCCATTAAGTAATATCATACACATCTTTTCTCATATCTGAGGCAGAAAGTATAATATCTTGTGATATTATGTGGGACTGTTTCCTACACCATGCTCATGGAAGTCACGTAGATGGAAAGTACAGAACATGTTAAAATTATCTGTAGAGAAAGAAGAGCAATGAAAATTTTCCGGCAAATATAGGTCACCTATTTGTGCAAGTTAGTTTGACAGTTCACTGCCTAACCTCCTGCTTTTTTACTTAAGAAGAGTTGTATAGCTAACATAAAACAAATATGTGGTACATAGGCTGTGTTAATGTTATTTAAATATGTTCTTGAGGAATGAAATTGAGAGTAATACAGCTAAGTAATAAGAAATGTACTGGGCCATTAACAATGAAATTAGTGTAAGTATGCATGATTAAGTAATCAGTATAAAATGCCTCTAAAGTATGCTGACAGTTATAGCAAATATATAGTTGCATTATTTGATAAATGTCCTGTGGTCATATCTTTTAATATTGCATTCTAATGTAAAAATCCAAATGGATTTGTTGTTGCTGTTAGATTTTAAGAAGTGGATGTCAAAAAATATTCAAAGATATTCCTTGCACATGACAGTAAGGTACTACTTCTGTATCTAGTTTTGTTAGCAGCTCTAGTCACAGAGTTCTCGCTGTGGAGGCCATTTAAATGGCCTCATTTCATAGACATCCTGCAAAATTAGAGAGGTACCAAAAATTCCACAGCTCAGTGCTGAATTTGCACTTTATTATGAAAAATACAGCACATTATCTTCAGAATTAGTGCTTTTAATCTTGAGTACAAAATTATTTTTCTTAGAATTTGCATACATGATCAGAGAACAGACCCAACTGAAAACTCACCTTGGAAAAGATAGCTTTTTTAACCTGGATCAATTCTTTGATAAGATTTGCTGGGGGGGCAGCACATCCAGCTCTGCCAGAACTAGTGCAGGAGCTGGGCGGTGGACAAAGCTGCTTCTTTCTGTAGCAGTGCCAATTGCTGCTGGCGTAAGGTGTTCATTTAACCACAGCTTGGGTATGCAACTCCACAGAGACTGAAGCCAGGCTAGGTTGGTGCTGTTACCGTCTCATGGCCCTCCCTCCCTTCCTTCCTTCCTTCCTTCCTTCCTTCCTTCCTTCCTTCCTTCCTTCCTTCCTTCCTTCCTTCCTTCCTTCCTTCCTTCCTTCCTTCCTTCCTTCCTTCCTTCCTTCCTTCCTTCCTTCCTTCCTTCCTTCCTTCCTTCCTTCCTTCCTTCCTCCCTTCCTTCCTCCCTTCCTTCCTTCCTCCCTTCCCTCCCTTTCCTCCCTCCCTCTCTCCCTTCCCTCCCTTCCCTCCCTCCCTTCCCTCCATCCCTCCCTCAGATGCACACTCTCACCTTTCTTTTTTTCAGCACAGGATTTTTATTTATCCCACTGTGAGCTCGTCTGGGTAGGGAAAGGGGCAGAGAACTGTACATTCTTCTTTCTGACTTAATTTTCTGTTAAGTGAGCCTTCCAAACTGACTCGTCAGAAGGTCAGTATGGACACTATGGGCAGCGGTATGAGAGAGCAACGCAAAGCTGTGGGCAGGATTGCAGCATCTGAATTGTATTGGCTTAAATGACGTTGGAAGTAGAACTGTTTTGTGGCAGTCAAAGCTTACCTAAGGTTAAGCTGCTGCAGTCCTGTCTTCTCTTTCCCAGCTGCATCTTCCTGCACCTTCTTCCTGTAGGCATTTACATCTGCGGAAATTGCATTGGTACAGGGATCAGCCAAAAACTACTGGTTTTTGTTAAGTAAGATTAATTTTCAAATGGTCCAGCTCCCTTTCTGGTCTCATAAGCACCCAATTTATGTTGGTTTAAGCAGTCAAAGAATTGCATTTCAGGGTGATGTGGTTTATTCACCTGAAGTTCTCTGTTGGATGAAAGAGTATGGAAGTGAAAGCAGTCAGAGACAAGAGCTGTGCAATGTGTGAATTGCTCTATTCCTCCTGCTGGGTGCTTTCTCTTCCCGGAGGCAGCACTTGTGGGCCTCTGATACGTGTCCGCTGAACTTGGAAGATAACCCAGGAGAAGCATGTTCCTCAGTTGCCTACTGAAATGCAGAGGATGAGTGAAGTCTGTGCACAAGTTAACGTTCACACCAAAACCTCTCAGTGTGTTCCTGCCTTTCCAAGCTTGATCGCCACAGTCTGTGAGACATTAATGCTGTCAGCCGCTGAGCAACGTGACAGGAAAAGAAGAGCTTTTCTTGTCCTGGGAGGGAAAGTGTTCTGTGTCCTGCGTACCTTCTTACATACTGCAGTCCTGGCTGTATTTCTGTCTCAATGTCTATAGGCAAAAACTAGATACAGCCTTGAACACAAATGCTGACAGCTTTATACAAGTCAGATTTTTTGAAAATCTATCTTGTGAGCATTGTGGCTTCTTCGTACTGTAAGGCCTCCTTTTAAAAAGTGCCAGCGGATATGCATAAGCATGATTATGCTAAAAAGATGTAAATAAATTGTATATACAGCAAGTTAACTGTAGATAAGCATGAAACGGGAAGAAAAGGAAAGGGAAAATTCTGCCTGCTTATGTGTATTTCTGGTATAAAATAATGCTTAAAAGTGAATCTGATTTTGTGTTTCTAAAAGTTGTGCATTTTGATAGAAAAGCATATAAGATTTACTGAATTTTAAGGGAAAATTTTTCTTTATATTTACTGTCTCACACATACTAAAACACAGCTTTCCCTAAGGCTGTTTCATTTATCAATTCATACTTATAAATGATTTCCACAGAATTACTCTGAAAAAATTGCAAGATGTGGTAAGAATAATAAAAAAAAAACCCCAGACTTTTTCACAGGAAATACTGTAAAATAAAACCTGCAATTGCCTTTTAAGCTACCCAGTCTCATACACTGTATTTAGAACGTAAAATAATACTGAAATTACAAATACAGGAATATCAGAATTGATTTTATTTCAAAACACATTGCCTGGGGAAGGCGTGTGCTTCCCTTCTGTTGCTCTGCACAGCCAGTGATACCTGTGGTTAAACCTGTTAATCTGTGTTGTTATGAGGCTCTGATGAAGACCCTGGAGGCTCCAGAAGGAACCAGCTGTTTTGTTTTCAAGGAGCTTTAAGGAACTTTCCTCAGAAGTCTGTGGCAACTCAGAAAAAAGTCATCGCATTTTGAATCTGCAAACCTGCGAGTGGGAACCTGTTTTGCATACCCAGAATCTGCTACACGTGACATAAATCTGACATCTGTACGTGCCCTATGTGTGTCATGAAACCTTTTCTTTCATCACTTCTAAAGTTGGCACTGCTCAACTGTCACTTCAGAGATGTATGCAGTAAACGAGGTGGCTGAGGGCCAAAGACTAACAGGACAATAACAGCAAGGCTGTAGTTTTTAACACTGTCAGGTATATTATTATTTCTGAGGCATATTTTTTTACTTTGTTGTTAATTCCAGTTATTTAGGGTGCCCACTGCTTGGGTTCGTGCTAGTAGCTTAGACTATTGGTCAAGGCAGTAGAAACAGACGCGCCTTCCCTTCTCCCACTGCTGCTGCTGGAGCAGCATCCCCTGGCACGGGCAGTGCAGATATCTGAGGATTTAGATCTCCCTACAAGACTTGCCAGAGGACATCTGTCAGAGCCCAAAGAGGTAACAGCTGCACAGGGCAGGGTGGAAAATTTTGAAAGAGAGAGTTCTGATGAGGAAAGGGGACAGCAATTTTTATCTGCCTAGGGCAGCAAAAAACCTTGCATCAGCTCTGCTCTGTTTTAATACAGATTTTATTCTGGTTTTGTTTAGTTTTCCCAGGAAATACTGTGAAGTGCATGTGGGTTGCACTATTCTTTGTGTTATTATTGGCTCACTTAATTTGGTTTAGGGAAAGGCATTCTAAGCAGAATACATTTTAGAGTTATTTTTCAAAATGCAAAGCACATCCACCTAATGAATACCCTTTGGAAGAGTCCTGCACCCAAAAAGGCACATTGTTTCATGCACTGGCCCCTAGCAGTTTGAAGGCAGTATTTAGAGACATGGAAAAGGTCATTACTGCTAAAACACATACCGGAGGAGAGAACAAAAGATATAAAAAAATGTGTTGCCATGAGAGACTGAAGGAAAGCTACATATCTGAAGACTGCCAGGATTCAGTGTGAAGGTTTGATGAAAGTTATAATATGTGTTTTTCCTTCCCAAAAGAGCCTTGGATATTTACAGAATAAGCTCAAGTGTGTAACCTGCAGAATGATAAAGGCTGTAAAACAAGATAGTGCACATTCAACATAGAGACAATAGTGTTAATGGTCCTCAAGAGGTTGTAGTCTCACAGTACCATCCAGTAAGTACAAACAGTTGTTTTGTCGCTTCTCTGGAGTTCAACCAATTTGTTCAACTCTACGCATACAGATGGAAATAGCTTTTTCCCAAATGAGCCTTAAAGGTGTTATTCAAGATGCAGACTGGGTTGTGTCTGGAATATGCCATATCAAACAGCGATTGAAGACTAGATGACCTGCAAAGACACCAGTGAGACTTCAGAGCTTCTTGTTTCTCACTACCCACTCACTACAAGTCTTTCCTACAACAGTCTTGACACTCTAATGCTAAGAGTAAGCTTTCCTTGCCTTTCCTCAGCGAGCTCATAAGGAAGCAACATTGCTAGCTTTTCATGATCAAATATAAATAGCTTTCCTGCTTTTTTTCTTGTCACGGCTCAATGAGAGCTGGTTGCTCCCTGTGGGAGGATGACCTGGGACCCAAGGGTGACACCAGTGCTGGCCATGCCCTCACTGGTGGGTGCATCTGACCATGGTGGGCAGAGCTAGGGCCCATAACAGGGTTCGTGGACAGCCCCTGATATGGAAGGTGAAAAATCAGGGCCAGGGACCATCCAGGGGCTAAAGCAGAGGAGGCTGGAGACAGGGCCGGAGACAAGGCTACAACCTGGGTCTGAAGTTCATGCAAGGGGTAGGGACAGAGACAGGACTGGAAACAGGCTACAACATATGGCCACAGGGTCCACCCAGGAAAACAGGCCGCCTACTGCTTAGGTCCATGTGCATCCAGGAGGCAGGGCTGGAGACAGAGGTGGGGGATTGGCACTGCTCCAGCACAGCCCAGGCAGGCACTGACAGCCCCAGGCTGAGCTGAAATGGGGCTCCTGGGCCCATGGGCAGGGGTGGGGGGAGGCCCCAGATGAGGCTGGTCAAGGCCAGTGGGTGCCCTCAGGGCCCTGACACTTCCAAGGGAAACTTTTTTTAATTGTTCTTCCTATCACTCCTACAGAAAAGGACGCTAAACCCACTAACCATTTCCAAAAGATATGGCTACTCATTCACCCTCCTCCTGTTACAGAAGCAGCACTGAAATGTTGGGTGGTTTGTGGGAAGAGCCCTGGGTCAGGCATGGTCGGACGGAGCTCTTACGTCTCGTCCTGCTGGGCTCAATCCTCAGGAGTCACACCGAGGCAAGATACCAACAAGGAGTGGATTAAAAGCAGAAAGCTTTTTTGGGAAGCAGAAACTCCAAAGTCCTGCTGAGTTTCTACCAGCATGCTTTCCTTTCATTTGGGGAAGGGGGAAAAAAAGTAAGCTGTTAAACCAATCCTCACTGGGTTGCAGTTTTAGTATGAAATTGTCACTCCACTAACTTCAGAAGCAATTTTGGGATTGACTTAAATATTTTTTCCACCTGTTATCTTCTTATACATAACAGGATGTATTTGGTGCTGAGGAACCCACAAAGAAAGCGTGCATAAGTGCCAAGAATCAGGCCATAGGCCTGTTTTCCAGCTGATGGATTTAAAGCCCTCGGTTATATGATTTCTGGAATCAAACTGGATTTTCAACATACAACTTGCCTTTTGATAAAGCTTTGCACCATGGGTAAGGTGCATTAAAATGCAGCTTCTGTGATGTCCTAGCTAGTAAGAAAGAAAAGGAAATAAAAACTAAAGGAAGTTTAAATAGAAATACCCACTCTATTAGGGGAAGGGTTAAGTGTATACATAAGAGGCAAAGGTAGGAGCTGAGGTAAAAGGGACTGGAAAAGACAATAACCTGCTATCAATAACCTGCAGCAATTCACTCTGCTAATAATTACCTATAACTAGTACCTAATGGTTTAGAAAAGAGTGTATATACTTCTTTAATCTGTATAGGACTGTCTGAATATGAAAAAAAGTTAGTCAACAGCATGGGTGAATAGAAGTTGTTGGCCTGCCTTTCAGTGGTGCATGGGCCCGGAGCTCCCTCTGGGTGAGAGGATAATAAAAATGAGCCCTAAACTCCCCCAATGTGGGTTGAAATATGAGACCTGGTCTGATCACTGTCTACAACTACATTGTCTCACTGTTCCTTGTTTCAGTGATAGATTGAACGTTGTAGCTCTACTACTCTAATTTGTCTCAGGAAAGTACAAAACCAAAAAGCCAGATGTTTAACTGATGAAACAATCTTGTCCTTGTAGCCCAATGCTACTAAAAAATTTCAAGCTTCCTGGAAATGCGGTATAGAAAAGCACCACTTAGGCTGTATCCTGGGGTGAATCTTTTCCTTGTTCTTCAGGATCACCTTTTCACTAATGTACCTATTAAGCTGCTGGGTTCAGATGCATTCAAATCATCCTCCCCCTCTGTTTTCAGGATCCTGCCAGTCCTACCTGTAGCACACACCCAACTCAGCAATTTCATTACAAGCCCATCTCTTGTTAGGGTGCATGCAACTCTGCCACAACATCTGTTTCCTCTGTGACAGCAGATGTGGATTACCTCCCGTTGGCCTACTCCCAGTGTGCAGGAGTTGAGGCCAGTCTCCTGGCTGAAAATTTTGCTGGCTCCATTTTGACTGTTATCTGTCTCAATAAGTGTCCTCAGTAGATGTCTCCTGATTATTTTGGATTAAATTATGAGGCAAGGACATGTAAGTGTCCTGTTTTTCCAGACTTTCTTCCTCCTGCTGCTAACTGCAGAGCTGCAGGGACTGCTAGAGGGCCTGCCAGAAGGCAGGGAGAATCTACAGCCCATGCTCACTGTCTTTTTTTCTGGGACTCTTTATGCAAGTGATTGGCACCTTCACTGGGGGAGCTGTCACCTCTTATCATCCATTGGCATTTGGATGTTTCTAAAAAATCCTGAATGTTTCTGTGAGCTACGTCACCCTCTAATTTGGAAAATGCGTTCTCATTTTTAAATACGGTTTATTTTTAATATGCTAAAGCATGTTCTTTGTATATGGATCAGATTACCTGGGTGAGACTACAGATATATTTGAGGGTTTGCTGCCATCTGCTGTTGAAATCTAATATTAGTCCCGGTTTACAAGAGTGATTCTTCCTTCCCAGTATCTTCAAAGACCTTCAACTCTCAGACAAGCTAAAAGACACATGTCAATGACTATCATTCTGTCCTGGCTACCAAGTTCCTGCTCTAGCAGGAGGGAGGAGAAATGTTTGCATAAATTTATTAAAATTCTGGTTGCAGAGTTCATTGGCAACCCAGATAAATAGTAAACCCTCGCAATAATCTCTTCAGCTCTCTTTTTGGTCAATTTGTTCAGTTTCCAGTCTATAAAACTCATGACACAATCCCACTGTTTAAACTTTGAGCAGGAACTTTTCAGAAACTTTCCAGCCTTAACATAGAACTTGAGTGGTTTGGGAGTGAGAGTTGAACACCTGCATTTTCTGAACTGGACTATCTCCTTGTTTCATCTCTAAAAGAAAGCAGGAGGACAGCTGGTGATGTGAGATAGCTCTCCCCGTAGTACTGTAGTGGGTTTTTCTGATTGAGATATATGATGGATCCTAGTAAAGAACAGAAAGGCATTAAAGCCTGCATGCATCAGGCTGGTGTAGAACAGAATAAGAAAAGTAATTTTAATAAGGTTTACCTCTACAGTACTGCAATCATGACAGGCAACAAACTATCCAGAAAAATCTAGATACATCAGAGGTTGTTTGGAATAATTTACAAAAAAAGCCCAGTTAATATTTCTATATCTTTTACGATTTTGTAGATAAGGCATATAAAATAGTAGGAGAGAAATTCTTGTGGTTCTTCACACATCCTGCAAATAAATACAGAAATAAGTAATTAATTACATAAAAGAATGGGAATGGCACAAGGAAAGTGAATAGAGGTGATTAAATTGTTGTGGCATGAACATTTTCTAAGTGTGGCTGAATAGTTTTGTAGGTTTGTGGGGTTTTTTTGGCAAATGAATCTAGTCAAACAGCTTTACTGAGGTGTTATGGTACGAAATTATCTTTGACTGTCTGCATAAGAAAACAACGTATTAGTTTCTATAATATTTAAAAATCCTTCCTGCACTCTGGCAAAGGAACTAGTAAAGGTATTGGTTCTAACTCCTCCAATAGAGCACATTTACAAGCTAAAAATCTCTGTACTTGCAAGGAGCTAATATGATATCTCTTTTGATTTTCCTGTCTCTGCAAACCATAGCAAAAGGAAAAAGTATTACAAATCTGATCCTCAAGGACTGTAAATCACTGTTTCTTCACTGATGCCAATGGAGCAGCACTGATTTGTAGAAACAGAAGATCTAGCCCTAGATTTTAAGTGTTTCATAAACACTTCACTCAAACTGAGAAACATACATGATAATTCAAATAATAGTTTGCTTTCTGCATATTATAGTTTATGCTCTTTTGCACAATTTGGAGTACTTAAAGTATCAACAAATATAATAAAAGTACAATATAACAGTGATCAGCATGAAGTGCATCAAATTACTACAGTTTAATCACTGAGCGAACTGCCAGCTTGTTTTTGCAGTCATACAAAAGCAATGTCTTAATTTCTTCTGACAAATGGAGATTGTTACTCATGCAGATGGTGCATAGATGAAACATGAGTGGATAAATTTTGCTGGCTTGTCTTTTTCCACAGAGTGCAGCAATCCTAAAGTTCACAGAATAAAAACTTGTTTCCATACTAAGACCAAGGTCAGAAATTGTAGCCACTGTCAATCCAGACTGAATGAATTGCCTATATGGTCGAGAATTTGTCATAAGGCATTTCAGGAAATCTGGAGCTATTTCTGTTCACTAAGGAACTGGACATCATCCTGTTTGTGTTTATTTTCTCCCCTTCCTGTTTACAGGAAGTCTTCACAATCCTCAGGTAATCAGAAGTGCACAATCTTCTTGTTCAGCTCAGGTTTTGGCTATGCTATTATCTATTGTAGGACCTTGAGCAAGTCACTTAACTTCTATTTGGTGTTTATTAGGTGTTAATTTTCACACTAGAAAGTCAGTAATAGCTGGGTGACAAGCGTATTGACAGGTTCAGCTGGTGAAAAAGTTCTGAGACTTTTGACTTAGTGCCCTTTTAAAGCTCTTATTGTGTATTGTGTGATTTGGTTAATGCACATTAAGCATTCATAAAAACTGTAGCTATAAAATTTATCTTCTGTTAAACTATGTTAGTAAATTAAAGTTTTTATTGTAATGCATTCAGATTATATCTTGAAAAAAAGGATAGTGCAAGCCTTTTTCCCCAGATTGCATTAATAAAGAGTGTAACCAAAACAAAGCCTGAAATAAACTTTAGTTCACTTGTTTCTTAAATTACTGGTATACCTCAGAGTGCCCTGCAACAACCTATCAATAAAAGAAAAATAGGAGGAAATACCTTATGTTCTGTATTACAATTCTTAGTGACTAAAGCTGGTGTTGTTTTGGCTGGTCCTGTACTACAAAATTTGAGTTGTGAACTTCAGCGCCTGTTGTGATGGGGCAAGGGCTACTGGTTTTAAACTAAAAGAAGGTAGATTCATACTAGATATAAGGAAGGCATTTTTTACAATGAGGGTGGTGAAACAGTGGCACAGGTTGCCCAGAGAGGTGGTAGACGTCCCATCCCTGGAAACATTCAAGGCGAGGTTGGATGGGGCTCTGAGCAACCTGATCTAGTTGAAGATGTCCCTGCTTATTGCAGGGGGGTTGGACTAGATGACCTTTAAGGTCCTTTCCAACCCAAACCATTGTATGATTCTATAATTCTAACTTTCTGAGAGATCACAAAGGCTTAATTTGTAATTTGGTCAAGGTATTGTATCTGCCATAAGCCCAGCATATGTCTTGTAGAAATTCAGCTTCACTTAGATCCAAGGTTCTAGCTTTGACCGTGTTCTCTGATTTTTGACTGGGGAAGAATTCCTCCCTTAAGGAGAGCCCAGTGACTGTTCTTTCATATAGGAAAAAGTACTTAGAGGAAAAGTCTTTCTGTCCAACACAGTAACATCAATTAAAAAGTCATCAGCTAAGATAGCATTAGTGTGTGTTGTAGGCCCGAGCATTTGTTATGGTTTAGCCCCAGTCAGCAACCAAGCACCAGGCAGCCACTCGCTTACTCCCCCCTGATGGGACGGGGGAGAGAATCGGAAGAGTAAAAGTGAGGCAACTCATGGTTTGAGATAAAGACAGTTTAATAGGTACAGGAAAAGCTGTGTGTGGAAGCAAAGCAAAACAACGAATTCATTCACTCCTTCCCATGGGCAGGCAGGTGTTCAGCCATCTCTAGGAAAGCTGGGCTCCATCACACATAATGGTTACTTGGGAAGACAAATGCCATTACTTCAAACGTCCCCCGCTTCCTTCTTCTTCCCCCAGCTTTATATACTGAGCATGACGTCATATGGTATGGAATATCCCGTTGGTCAGTTGGGGCCAGCTGTCCTGGCTGTGCCCCCTCCCAGCTTCTTGTGCACCCGGCAGAGCTTGGGGAGCTGAAAAAGTCCTTGACCAGTGTAAGTGCTACTTAGCAACAACTAAAATATCTCCACATTATCACCGTTTCCAGCACAAATCCAAAACACAGCCCCATACTAGCTACTACAAAGAAATTTGACTCTATCCCAGCTGAAACCAGGACAGCGTTAAAGACAGAGCAGCTTAAAACTAAAGCCTATTAGAATTTGTCTGGTGCTATTTGCAACTTAAGATAGACAGTCTCTAGAAAATGTCAGTCTTTGCGTCTGCTGGACCTCACTTATCTTTCTTCTGGAAAGCTGTCAATAAAGACTGCCACAGAAATCAAGCAAAACTTTTCTTTACTTCCTTCATGAGCAGGTGCAGTTGACAATGTACATCAGAAGACAGAGAAATAGGGAATAAAAGATTATCAGCTCATTTGAGAAAGAGGTGAGTTTGCTCCCACTGGTTCAACACTTGACCAAGGAAAAGAAGGGAGGAGGGGAAGGAACTAAAAAGTCCTGAAATGTCTTCTAACTTGGAAGATCAAGGGGGAAAAGTAGTGGGAGCTCTTAAAACTGTCCCCGTGGTCTGGGGAAAAAACAAGTAAGCCTGAGTAATCAGATAGAAGAGCTGGGAAGAGCATTGGAGACTGTTGGAGCTTAAAGGCAACTATAAAGTCCTGTAACATAAGTAATGGTGAGAACTTTTGTACTGAGGATCGAGGCACTTGACTTAATGTCCCTGGGAATATTAACAATATATTTTGTCATGGAGCTAGAGGGCAGGGGAGTACAAAAAGCAAGAGAATCAAAATGTATCAATTTTGTTTGAATAATCCCATGTTTTCGGGGTCAGGAAGCAGGAAGCTGATAGAATGCCACCGCATATTCGCTTTCTTCGACATTTCTAGAAACTGTGTCCCTGTGAAGCCTGAAGACACTGCATGTAGCCCAGGCCTCCTTGAGACGTGACAGCTCTCTGAAACAGCAGCTCTGACTGAGTGATGGGACAACTGGAAACATTTCCTGGGCATGCAGCTCTACAGCGCAGGTTCACCCAGTCTGACACCCCTCAGAGCCAGTGTACCTGCTGTACACGTGGTGCACACAATGTAAGACCCTGCAGTGCATGCTTACCAAGTCCAGCACCTTTTGGAAGCACCAGTCATGCTGGGAATGCTAGCACCACTGATGGGTATACTATTGGCAGAGATAAGCAAACAAGGATTACAGTAATAATGTTGTGAAGTGGTGGGTACTGTTGACACCCTCAGGCCTGGATCAAGCACTGGTGTGGGTATACTGGGATGCTTGGTCCATCTGTGTGGGTGCTCCCTGGACAGGCAGGAGAAGCACCCACCCGGTACCTGCCTTGGCATTCCTGACTGGGGGAGCAGGCCTGACCCTTATAGTATGGTCAGCACAGGGTGTTTTGTTTATTGCCCTGCTCCAGCTGTAATGATCAAGCGCAGGGCTGCCTGACAGGTACCCCCTGACAGCAGCAGGCACGTGGTCAGCACAATACATTATCCTTTTCCTTGGTCCCTTGCTTTGCCATCTATGTATCATGCCTTCTCTACCCCAGTGTCCTTCTGAAAAGGGAACCCGCCCCTAATATCTTTTCCCATCTTGGTCTTTTTTTTGCTATATCTGTACCCAGATTTGGTATTTCTGATACCATTATCTAGGTGATCTTGGCCTTTTATAGAAATATTGATAACAATCTATGTGATGTTGGCTTTGCAAGATCATATTCCCCTAAATGTCCTCATTCCTCCCTTCCCGTTCCCCAGTTCTCTTTGAGGCCCACCTGTACCTCACATGTCTCCCCCACAGCCTCTTGCAGTGTCCCGCCATCCACGGCATCACTGTTTATCATGTGTGCCTGTGTCTCGCACTGCTGTAGCCTCCTCCATCCCTATCTCACCAGCAGCTCCCCGCCACCTCCTTGGTCAACTGAGGGCGTAGCCGTGGTCCAGCCCCCTGGCAGCCCTGCTGGCTTCATGAGCCTCTGAGTGGATTGGTCTTACCTGGCTGGTCATTGCCTCTTTCTGCTTCCCAGGGTGGGTGGGTGCGGTAAAGCTGTGGTGAGCCCAGGAGCCTGCCTGAGGTTTGTCCTGGATGAGGAAACAGCCATCCTGGTTTTTCTGGGTGAAGAGAATTTGCTTGTTTGTTGTACAGTGGTGTGTTTGGTTGGAATTTAGTTCCCTTTTGGAAACTGTGCTTTATGGGTAAACTAATAACCTTGCAGCTGACATTTTGAGACTCCCTATATTTGATGATAGCTCAGATCTAGCTGCTGTGGGTAAATGGGGCAGAGCCAACCAAGGGAGAAGCTTTAGAAAGCCAAATAGTTGGTGGTTATTGAGGTTCTTGAGGAATAGAAAGCAGTAAATAAGGATATTTAGATGAAACTTGTTCTTGCTGAAGAGATAATTATGTTTTCTAGAGGGCACACTAATATATCTGTGTGGGTTTTTGCTTGGTTTGGTGGTAATTCACACAGTATTTGAGAGCTGTGCATTGATGCGAAGAAGAAGGCTTTGCAGCTGAGGGTATTTGGAGATAATTTATCTTTGAAAATAGTTGCGGGACTTGCTGGGTAAAAAGGAGGGGCACAGCTGAACTAGGTAAAAGGGATTAAATAATTAATGCAGAGTATTAAATTGACTGACAGTTGGCCAAAAGTTGCTGTAGCTGACTTGCTTTGAAGGAATAGTAAATAAAGAGAGTGAAGGATGATATAGTGGTACTGTGCAGTAGAAATGAACTAGCAGCTAGAGGTGGTGCTAGTATGACACCAGAACAAAGGGAAGAGTTTGCCTCAGTTTTCAGTGAAGTATATGCAGTTATGTACAGTAATGCAGTTAGATCACAGTTAAATGAGGCTAAAATAAAAAAATTTCTTTGAGAATGTTTGGAAATGGAAGTCTACCTCATTTAAAAAGCTTAGATGTGATCCTAAAATAATCAGAAAATAGCAGATATGCTACTGAACAAAGAGAATGTGATCCAGGTTCTACAGACCTGTTTGAGTGTCAAAATATAGAAGCCTTTATAACCAACTTTGAAGTAAGAATATGTGGGGACTTGCACATAAATGGAAATGAGGTAAGATGTGAAGTCAGTAGATTGTGTCAAGCTGGCACAGTTTTTTTTTAAATTAGTCCTCTGTAGTTCAGTAAAGCAGTTGATACAATGCTAGGGAGTAAATCATTACACAAGACACAAATTAGTAGAAAAATGTGGACCTGGTGGAAGGTGAAGTTAAGGTAGAGCCAGACTGGCTGGTGCAGCGTGGTAGGATAAAAGGCAAAGGATGCATATTGCAACAAGGAAAATTCTAATTAGATGTTACAAAGAGTTTTCTCACAGTGAGCAGGGTCTAACGCTGGATCAAGGTGTCCGGAGACAATGCGAAAATTCTACTCTTGAAGAGATTTGGAGCTTTGCTGGGGCTGAGCCTGAGCTGTCTGATCTAATGTCCAAGTTGATCCTGCTTTGAGTGAAAGGTGGGATCAAATAATCTCCAGAGATCCCTTTCAAATTAAATTATTCTGCAGGTCTGTGAAAGATTCTTTTCCAAGGCAAAATTTATGGATGAAAGGATGCTATCAGTGTGTTTATGCAAGCATGGATTTTTGGGACTCTTAAATATTTTTCACTTATTTCAGTTGGAGAATGATGAGAAAATTTGGGAAACACTGCCTATGTGTAGAAAGATTGATGTATAGACTAGGAACAAATAAGACTGGAGATATAGCAGTGAAACAATTTCATATGTTGCTATGTAAAAAACCTGGGGACAACAAGCATTTTGAAGGGAATTAACAGATCAAATGAGGATGTATTAGCTGATTGCCACACGCCTAGGCCACCAGTGCCAATACAGCCATGGGAAAGGCAGATATAATTATAAGATGACTGACAGGTATCTCCAGTATCCTTTATCAGGAAAGATGAGTTCAAATCTGAATAAATTAATCAGGAAGAGAGAGCTTAGTGTCTTGAAAGGACTTGACTGACTTAGTTTGGAAGACTAGCCTGAAAACTAAAGTATTTAACGATTCTAAATACATCAAGGTGGTAAGCATCATGATGGAAGAAAGCCTGTTAAAGGTACAGGATATGATGCTAGCCCCAAAACAGCTGGGTATAAGGTTAGTAAACACAAAAGAAAGTTACAAACCACCACAGCATTAAAGTTCTGAAATTGCTTTCCAGTTGGAGTAATTGGGCTTAAAAATTATTTAGCCCTTGGTTGGTGCTTGATCTGCTGTTTAAATTATTTGATATGGCTGTGGTGACAGTAGAGGACAAGAGTTGATGACTTTGGAGCATGAGGCTGGAAAGGGCATTGTCTTTCTAGAAATATAAGCAGAGCAGTTTGATGAAAAGCTACAGTAAATCATGCTGATTCTTAAATGCCATCAGTACTAAAGACTTGTTATTTCTCCAGAGGATCTAGGACATCTTAAGCCACTGAAAATAGTAAGAGGTTTTTATTATCAAGAATGCTTAGACTCAAGAACTGTCCATACAGCTGTCACGTCCTTCTACTGTGAGGTGAACGGTTATGTTGTGCGTTGGCCTAAGGGAAAGGTACCTGCAGCTGAAAAATTGCTCTTGTTGCTGATTTTGACAGATGACAGACTGTACACAGGAATCCCTTTATCTGATAGACAGACTGCATCTGAACTAGTCCTGTTTTAATAATTGACTCAGCCTTGTCCATTTAAAGCCGTTACAAGAGTTCCATCCTGCTAAGGAGATAGTGAGCCCTGTTGTGTATTTCTGCATCCAAGGAAAGCAAAGACACTTTTGAACAAGAGAAAAATAATGCCTACATTTGGCTTGTTTTCATTTAGTCTAAGCTCTGAGCATTTATTAGAAATTCTTCTAAATATTTATTGGATCAAAAGTTTCCCTAAACTTAACGAAAATTCTCTGCAGTACTCATTATCTTATATATATCTCTTGATTGCAAGGATGACCTTCAAATTTCCTGGAGGAAAATCTCAATTCTCTTTCTGAATTCTTGTTTTGATATAAACTAAACTTAACCTATGTTGTGTCTGACTGAAATAACTAATTGTGTGGTTTTCGAAGCAGCAGTCTCATGGATAGGAGTAAAAAACTTTGTTTTAGGGAAAACATATCAGTAGTAGTCCTAAAATGATAATTTACAATAGCTCTGCTCAGGAGTTTGTAGCCCCTGCTGTGAACTAATGTAATTTTTTAAAAAATATATAAATACATATGTTATTTGTATGTGGTGGTACCGGAACCTTCTTTGAAAGAGGCAACCACAGAACACAAATACGTACAAAGTGTTAATCTGACACATTTGAAGTGTCGTCTGAATAACACAGTGTAATACAAAATTTTGGTAAGGGATGTGGTGACATCTTCAACAGGATTAAATTATATTTATTTTCCTTTCAGAATAAATTATAAATGTCACAGTTCTGCACAGCTGAAAAAGATTGAATTAATTAGCCTGTCACCTGAGAGCTTTCGCCCTTTCTGGAAGGGAATGAAGTGCTTTGAAATAGCACTGGAAAAGGCCCTCATCCTACTTGACCTTTCCAGAGATGCGGCAGACAGATCGATAGGGAAGTGACTGCAACGAGCTGGCACCTCGCAGAGAGGATATACTTCAGGAGTGCCGAAACAGGTTATAAAAACATGGAAGTCAACTGCTTTGTTTTATGAAGACCCTCTCCTGTCTTTCTGGATAAGGCTGAGGCAATTACCAACTTCCTTGTTTGTCACTTGATTTTTTTTTAATTGTCTGTGTCTTCATCAAAATCAAACCCTTCTTCATTCTAAAACATCAGTGGTGTGAATTTATGATAACTAGTCTTAGGGGGTGAACAATCTGAAGCAAATGAAAATTTAGTGGCTCCGTTGAGAAGGACCTGGGAGTGCTGGTGGACAACGAGCTGACCATGAGCCAACACTATGCCTTTGTGGCCAAGAAGGCCAACGGTGTCATGGGGTGCATTAAAAGGAATGGGGCCAGCAGATCGAGAGGGGTTATACTCCCCCTCTACTCTGCCAAACGTGAGACCACATCTGGAGTACTGTGTCCAGTTTTGGGCCCCCCAGTTTAAGAAGGATGTGGAACTGCTTGAGCAAGTCCAGCGGAGAGCTACAAAGATGATCAGAGGACTGGAGCATCTCCATAAAGTATCTCCTTTATGAGGAAAGGCTGAGAGACTTGGGTTTGTTCAGCCTGGAGAAGACTGAGGGGGGATTTCATCAATACCTATAAATACCCACCCTTTAGATATCAAGGTGATGGGACTAGGCTCTTTTCATAGTGCCCAACAACAAGTGGCAATGGGCACAAGTTGGAATATAGGAGGTTCCACCTCAATATGAGAAAAAACTTCCTTACTGTGCAGGTGCCAGAGCAGTGGCACAGGCTGCCCAGGGAGGATGTGGAGTTTCCTTCCCTGGAGACATTCAAAACCCACCTGGATGCGTTCCTGTGCCCCCCTGCTCTAGGTGTGCCTGCTCAAGCAGAGGGGTTGGACGAGATGATCTCCAGAGGTGCCTTCCAACCCCTACTGCTCTGTGATTCTGTGAAAATGGCTTTTCTGAAGTAGAAGTTTTAAAGATAAACTGGACTTTCTATAGTTATTTCCCTACCCTGGGTTTTGGTTTTTTTTTGGCTCAAAATCAAGGCTGAATAACATCACCTTAGAAACTCCAAATATGCCCTCACTGGTGTTGGTGAGAACTGGTCAAGACTGTGGGCACAGACAGTCAGAGTAGTTTATATACTGCTGCAAGGTTCATGCTCGCTATGGGATACTGATGCAGGGAATTGTTCCAGTGATCCCTGGTCTGCTGTTTCCTTGCAGGTAGAGGAGCATGGAAGAGTACAGAGAGAGGAAATGGTTGTGGCTGAAAGTGTGTGTGCTAGATTCTTGGTCTGAGGAGAAATTCCAGCAAATAAAGCCTCTCTCTGACACCTGTTATGCAACATTTGTCTTTTAATATTGAAGCCCGGTTGTGAGGAGTGATGCAAAATAGCAAAGAATATGTGTGCTGAGAGAAAGCCACCTGAGATAGTGCTCCTGAATCCCCTCTGACAAGCTTTCATGTAGTATGGGGTTTTCAGTATTTCGTTATGGGGGAGAGGAAATTTTATTTTTGGAGTCTGTCCTGCCATCTTCACTCTTTAACATGCAACTTTATACATAAAGTTTTGCTTTAATGTTTTGGTTATACCCAGCATCAGGAGCTGCATGGAGAAGCTGAGTAATTATGTTGACGATAGCAGCCAAACCAGATGTATTTCTCCTAATCACTACGAAGAGAGACATGAATACCAAAAATGACTCAATAAGGAACGTTTGCAATGTTTATTGGATTGTTGCTCAACAGCAGAAATAACTAACTGGTAGTGGCCACATTCCTAAAATTAAGTCTTCCAGCAGCTCAGAAGTATGTGTCTGCATGCCTTGTTGGAGGCAGTGCTGAACCTCTCAGTGTCACTTTGTATCTGAATGACAGAAGAGTGAACAGGATTCATAAATTGTGCCTATACCAGCAAATCAAATGGTGCCTGGACACTGGAACTGGACTAACAATGACATTAAATTATTAGCATGGTGCCTGGCTCCTTAGGTGGTTCAAAAAGTGCTCTCCCAGCACAGGCTAAGGATTGTTCCCAATGTATAGTTTGAATGGGGCACCGCTATTCTGGAGGGAAAGAGGTTTATTGCTATGGATGTGGCTAGCCTGTAACAGCTGGCATCGGCCAGAGAATTTAGCTTTTGTGTAGAAGTAGCCATCATCTCTGGTCAGAGTACTCTTCTAGAAAACAGGAGACAAGCTGAAGCTGATTGAAATAACAAACCCCTTCAGCTGTTGCCTAATATGTATAGTGATGAGGTCATTCACCTGCAAGGTGATACTCTAGGGTCTGGTCCTTGCTTTGAGGACTTTTCTGTATTGAAATTAAAATTAGTGGAGAAAATGAAGAGAATTACTTATTCCCCCTAACAGACTGTAACTATAGCTGACTGTAGAGTCACAGCCTTTTGTGCTCTTCTTCTGGCTCAATTAATCTTGATTTCCCTTTGTTATACACTGAGTGTATATAGACTGAGTGGCTTGACCAGAAATAGTGGGCTGTGTCTTTACACCCACGCCTCTACACTGGTGATTAGGGCACTTGTGTGGAAGGTGAAGAACAAGGATTCGTAATTTATTCATATTTGTGCATCTAACTGACAAACTGCCTTGAGGGGTAAGGTGAAACATGAGGCTGAAAGTACTGGGTATTTAGGCTAAGATTATATTGATCAGTTTAAAAGTTCAGTGTTCCGTGGTTTGATTTAGGACAGGAAGTTGGATATAGGAGGTCTTCAGACAGCCCCATGAGTTATTTGTATTGGCAAGTACACTGTGAGTGCTATTCGTTATGGCAAATACCACTTCTGGTGTGATGCTGCCAGAAGTTTTCAGTCTTATCTATCGAGAAGTGATAGTGGTGCAGTGTTGCATTGCTGTGGTGTTTCATCTCTCCTATATTCTGCTTTACCTTCTAGATTGTCACTATAACTTTGAAACTGGCTGAAGTGGGTTTTGTGGGTGCTGCTGTCTAGGAACTTGTCCAAATAATTTATTGTTTTGCTTTGTGCTGTGCTCTCGCCCTCTTTGTAGGATTATTTTGGAGGTGAGGAGGGCAGTGCTGAATGACTTTAAACTTCAATACCCATCTCTCTTTAAAAAAAAAAAAAAAAAAAAGAAAAGATTTCTTAGGCTTTGTGCCTTTCTTATCAGCCAGTCTTTCTATTTAGAGGTCTCTTTGGCTAGGACCTATCTTTTTCTGAGACACCATTTGTTATTACCTCTTTTGCATTAAAACTGAAGCTTTACAAAGGTGTTGAACTTGCTCCTGCTGTCAGTGAAGAATATAATCTTATCTTCAGTGACCTATAGAAATTCTTCTGTGGAAACCCAAGGGGCTGTTAGAGCCCCTGAAGTCCAAGCTAGTGCCTGAAAAGGATCTTAGCAAAGAAGAACATTTGGTCTTCAGTACGAAGACCACTGACCTGCTGCACAAAGGTTGCTTAAGTACCTGAAAATTCTTGTTCTAGAGGTTCTTACCTTGATCAGGCAAAATGGAAAATAACCTGAGCCTGCAGTTCTGTTTAAAATACAGAGTGAACAAGCAGTGATACTTCCTGACCTGCTAGAGAGGAAAACATTTTGATTTTTCTGTTAGAACTTGACACAGTGAAACACATGGTCCAATAAAATGTTAATAACTCTTCCAGGGTAAAAGCCAACCTATGGATGTGCTTTTAACAGCATCTTCTCTATATGGTGTCCAGCTTAATTTTTGAACTAACTTTGTTTTAATTAGTCTCCAGGAATGAAAACAAACTCATGCTAAACTGTCAGATTGTTGTTGTTGGCATGTTCAGGGGCTGTGTTGCAAATACAGATTTGTGGATTCTGCTGACTACACCAGTTTGTCATGAATATGATTTGTTACATGGCTTTGGTTAGCAATTTAAGATTTATTAGTATTTTTGAGACAGATCACAGTATTAGGTTGTATAATACTTAATAGCACTTAAGCATCAGCCAATTTAAAACAGCAGCTTGATGGAATTTGTTACAATCAACATAGCGACTTAGTTAAAGATTCAAGAATGGTAAGGTTCACTGTATTACTTACATGGAAGAAGTGCACAAAGGAAAATTCAGTTACACTCGAGTTAGAATGATTCACAGAGGGATCGTGGATGCAGGGCATAAGGAGGACTCTCGCATTGAGTCATGAGGTTCAGAATAGACCCCTTTGCTTTCTAAACTTCTTGCAGAGAAAAGTCTAGGTGAGGCTAAATCTAATCTTAGTCTCGGACTTGGTCAACAGTTTATGTGAATAGGGATAATATATACAGTCAAATTGCACACACACCCCTCTCCCCCTCGAGGTTAACCTGTGATTAAAATTTCCCTTTTTGTGAGTTTCATGAATTATACACTTTTATGTGCTGGCATTCATCAACAGACAGTCGTTGAACCTTGCAAAGTCAGGCCTTTGAGTCCTCACAAAATCGTCAACAGATGATCCTTCAGTCATTGCAAAATCTGCCCTGAGACGTGTCCCAGCTCAGGGAGAAATACTGGGTCACACAGCCCACTGCAGTCCCCGAGAGCTCAAAAAGGTCTCCTTCTTGGATCGCTATTTATAGGATCTCAAGATGATTGGCTTTGGTCAATATTTTACATTCTGGCCAAGTTATGCTCAAGTTGTTATGACCAAGATAACAGCAGGATAGGGCTTATCCTGAGATCTCAGGGTGGTCATGATGTACCATTCAGGCAGCAGATAGCACAGGTGTGGACAGAGATTGCTTGACACCCAAGCCATTATGACCAAGATAACAGCAAAAAGGGCTTATCCTGGGATCCCAGAGTGGCCTGGGGTGGGGGAGGGGGGGGCCGTACCACCGCAAGCTGCTGCTGCATTAGTGACCTTTTGACACACCACACCCCCACACACACCCCCACACCCCCACCAAAGGAATATTTAACCTGAAGCTATGTTCCTGGGCTTTCCAAGTAATGTGTAGTGGTTTGATGCTTAAGAAAGGGATTGTTGGGCACCAGCGGAGTCAGAGGCACAAGCCATCAGGAAGTGCCAAAGATAAATAGG
Organism: Phalacrocorax aristotelis; assembly: GCF_949628215.1. Classification (NCBI taxonomy): domain Eukaryota; kingdom Metazoa; phylum Chordata; class Aves; order Suliformes; family Phalacrocoracidae; genus Phalacrocorax; species Phalacrocorax aristotelis. The sequence goes on from NC_134278.1 coordinate 55,984,686, forward strand.
TACTTAATTCCACATGTAACTCATAGTTACAAACTCTGCCTTGGAAAGAAAGCTGGCTCTTCTCTCAGAACATGGCAAAAGCAAAGTGGGATTCACTGCAGCAAATTTGGCAATGGTCAAAGCTTTCCCTAGTGGTACAGGAAACCTGCCAGATGGATTTCCTAGATACCATGAACTCTCACACCAGATGACTGCCCTGTCTTCTGCATTTATGGATTTGTATAAATAAAGTAGGTGACTGTCTTCCCACCACCCCCTCCCTTTTTTTTTATTCTTTTGGTTGTAGGGTTGGGTTTTTTTTTTGTCATGTCAAACATGTCAGAAATGCTGGAAAATAGAAGCAAACTATATGGCTCGGTCCATATAAAGGGAGAAAATGAGAGAATTGTACTGGAGAAAGAGGAAGACATCCCCTGTGATGTGAGAGACTAAGGTTTGTATCCGTGCTGCAGAGGCAAGCTCTGACCTCAGGTTTTTAGTATTGTATGTGAGTAAGCACAGGTCACACTGGATTTGAGAGAAGAGACTGCAGTATTAGAAAATCAAAACTGACTCGTGATGTCTCATGCGCTGGCCTAAATTGCTGTCCCACAGAGTCTTGCTGTTTTTTTTTCTGCTTGTGGGTATCTTGGATGCTGCTGCTCATGCCCAGCTTGAGTCTGGCACACCTGTTTTCTGAGACAAGTCCCTGCAGTGGCACTTCTCATGGAGCAGACAATAACTGTGGGAAAGCAGAGGTCTTGGGAGATGCATGGAACAACCGTTGTGGGCCTAGAAATGCAAAAACCTTTTGCCCTAAATAACTTGCCACAGACATATTTAGGCATGGGATTTACACAAATGGATGGACGGCTGGCCCACATGTTTGTTTACAAATGATTAATAAACTGACAAAATGTTTAAATTGGATGTACAGATTTTTTTCCCAGGTTTATACACCTGAAGCCAATATCCAGTACTAAGATAGCTCCAGCAATCCAATAGGTGGTTTTAGATCAAGTATTCTCAATTTGTCTCTTAGAATAGGGATCTGATTTTAAAAGCTGTTCTGTAAATGTACTAATAAAACCAGAAGAGTCTCCAAACTATCTTTCTTGATCTTGTGTGTTCATGAACTGGACTTTAACAGCCTGTAGTGTCAATTCCATTAAGCATTTGATAACGAAGTAGACAGTGCTTGCTATGCAAAAGCTGTTGTCCCAGACAGATAAATTACCAGGCTAAAGTGCAAGTGTGCTTATTCTGACAATGAATTTAAATTATTGCCTCTAAAAATAGTGCACCTGTCCAAAGCAGTGAAACATCTGGTTTCTTTTTTTCTTATTTCTCAAATGTTCATGGGCAAAATAAGTCATGTGTAACTGTAGTATTGCCTACATCTCTCCTGCTTTGCTAATTTTTACATTATTCTACAAGAACTTGCAGATAGTTCTTCAACTCCATTTCAGCAGCATAAAAGAAAAATATTTAAGCCCCCTTTAGATATTTAACCTCCTTTGAGGGCTAAAAGGAAGTATAGGCTTGTGGGTAGAGCACTGGTCGGAGAATTGTTCACTCGGCTGTAGCTTTCCTGTGTTACTATGGACAAATTAAACAGGTTAACACTTTTTTTTCCCATTGGGATATCGGTAATATTGCTTCCTTTCTGTCTTCCGCAAGTAGGCTATAACTTGTTTGAGACAGAGGCCATCTCTTACAGGGTCCATACAAGATACACTGATGCCAACTTCTAGGCAAGCAACAAATTAACCTGTTTCTGCTGCTGTTTCTTTTCCTGTATTTTTATAACTGCTCAGCATTTAAGATACCTTTAGGTAAAACTTTCTGAACATATGTACAGGGTGTAGCCTGTTGGAATCCTGTTGCCTTTCCAGTGAGGAGTTGCTTTGCCCAAGCCTGGAGAACATACCCTTCCCCCTCCCCCCCACCCCCCCCTAGTGGTATGGTCTTCGCCTCTGGGGTAAGTTATGCTCACTAGGGAAACTGTTTTCAGTTACCTGTACTCTGATATTAGTATGGAAATCGGTTATCTATTCCTTTTTAATCTTTTTTCATCTCCCTTGTTTAGAAAGATATGTTATTTATTATCCTACCCATGTAATTAAGAATAAAATAAACAGAAGATTGCTATGACATCCTCAACCTTTGGTTGTAAAGCTTTTGAATGTAAACTGAAAAGCATAAAAAATTAATTAATTAAAAATGAATGCATACAGGAAGACCTGTTCATCTCTAGAAGTGTAGTGTATAGAACCTTCCTTCTAATTTTATGTGAAATTGAAACCTTCTTTTGATCAGCCAAACTTTGGGGCCTCGCAAATGATCTCTTAGAAGTTTGACAATCTTAGAGGAAACCCTATTTCTTGGGAACCAGAGGAAATAGGAAGGACTTGCTTTGCTTATAACCGAAATCCCTCTCTACTTGATGGGACTTCAAACAAAATATTTTTTCTTACATTTTAAGGTCATAGTATCAGGTACCTAACCTTTATTTCTTTTCCTGTTACATTTCTCCTGGTTTTCCTTCTTCTTCAAGCAAACATATATTAAAAATCAGAACAAAAATCCAGCCAGAACATGGTTCCAAACTATTCACATGAGACTTTTAGTGACATGATAGTGAAATTGCTGCCTTTAGGATGCTATGTTTCATTTAAAAATCTTGTAAGTGAAGAGCAACAGCGGTGCCTGTGAATTGGAGGTATTTCTCAATTTACAAGAGTCCTAAATTTTCCTTCAGACCTTCTATAAGAAGGGTATGATTTCAGCTATGCCTTTCCACAGCACACTGCTTTTACTGAAGCCTGCCTACACCTATTTCTCTGCTAGTTTTATCAGAAGCAAGAAGAATCTTTAAGAGTATCAGCAGTTGTAATTTGCTTCTACCCATTTAAATTCAGAGGTTATTATGGGGTTTCCATAGGCTTAAGGGAAAATACTATTACTCTGGTCTGATTCAGATTTGCAGCGTGAGACCATCACTCCACTTATACACTCCACACATGGCATTTTACAGCCATTGTCTTGATTACTGAGCCGCAATTGATTCACTAGACGGCAAATTGAAAAATTATCTCTAGGCTTCTCTGTAAAATTACCTCTGATAGCAGGTGCATTAGAGAGTGCTTTAGTACTAACAGAAAGCTTTCAGGCTGTCGCCTTCTCTGCCAGCTAACTCTGACTGCTAGAAGAAAATTAAAGTCCAGGCTTAGAAACTATGGCCACTGACAGGTTCCCTCCAAACAATGGCAAAGTGTGGGATGGCAGATTGGGAGGGAGGGAAATACTCACTGTACTATATTCAAGCAATTTGGGTGCTTAATTTGCCTTATAAATAATGCTGATTAAAGAGCTCTCATGCCAAAGTTGGTTAGAAAGAGCAACGTCCTTTTTCTTTTGGCATCCGCGGGTGGCATGTGTGTCTCGTGTATTGAACTGTTACTTGTATTCCTTTGTCGTCTTTGTCAGGAGTAAGAGGCACACCATAAAACTCAAGCAGTAGCTTTAGAGCAGAGGATAGTAGTCTTTCACACAGTATATGGTGAAGATGGAGGACTCGTTGTTACAGATGATGTAGAAGCTAAAAGTACGAATAATTTTGCATGGATATGCATTTTTTTAATATATGTTCATGGAAGATAGGAGCTTGTGAACAGATTTTTGGACCACAGGGAGCAATATACCCAATTGTTATGACCAGGTCTGTGCAGATACATGAATTGAGACAAGGCAAAATACGCTACAGTGTAACAATACAAACTTTGCTAAGGCAGAAGCCATCTGGAATTTCAGGAGGAATTTTGGTGCTGGAAAGGATGAAAGCTGAACTGGAGGATATTAGACAGCAAGTGTGGTAGAAAAATGGCTTTGAGGTAGTAGCTGCAGGTAGCTGGTAAGTAGGATAGAATTTCTTTCACTTCAGTCTCTACTAAGACCTTTTTAAGAACAGTGGAGCCTCAGGCATGCTTGTGTTCAGAGCCAGAGGGGAAGGAGTATAAAGCCAAGAGGCTGTCTTCATGCTGGTGGTGTATTTCGTGGTTTAATTTGGAAAACCAATATATTTGCAAGGAGGAAAAATTGAAGGAGCAGTTCAGGGTCAGAGGGCTGGGAAAGTTCTTGTCTTCTAAGAGCGATTTTGAAGCTGCTGTTGAGTAACAGGAAGAGAAAAGCAATGTTTGCTTCTTTCTTAGGGTCAATAAATAGAGGCTATTTTTATACAAGGGTGGGTTTTTTTTTCCCCTCTAGGAAAAGGGCTGTCATTGATGTAAGTGAAGTTGTTGATTCTCTTCTGCAGTAAATTTCGTGTACCAGTGGGGATGCATGTGAATACATGCATTATTCACATCTTGAGGAGGTTTTTAAGGACTGTGATTTCAAGGACTCCAAGTGGAGTCACACCTATTACAGTTTTTACAGTGTCCCTTTAGCCTCAAAACTCCATGCATAGCTAGAAGGTCTTTAGATTGTTCCTTACACTGTGTATGTGGGTGCATGCAGATGTGCACACAACTGTCTACTGCTTGCTGTGGCCCTTACGGCTTGTGATAAAGCCACAAGCACCAGCAAAAGTGACCTTCCTAAATGAAGATGACAGTGTTTTCATTCCTCCTCTTGCCATGTCTGGGAGCTATAACTGTAAAAGAGAGGAATGTCTGCTTTTCTGCCCTTCTCTTTCACTCCCTGCCCAAATAGAGCTTAGCAGCCTGCTAACGGGAGGTTGGCATTAGCGATTGTGTAGTGACCCCCGGCCAATTTATGAACTCTCCCCTGCCCTGGGAAGGAGGGGCTGACACATGCCCTTGTGTTTTCCTTGCACTCCTTCCACCCTTTCTGCTTTCTTTTCTTGCCAGACACTTTGACGCCCTGACTTATTTTACACTTACAGCAACTTTCTGCTGAGAGCTTAATGAGTGCAAAAGGCCACTTATGACTTCCAAACATCATAAGGCATAATAGTGCTGTGGGGGAGACAATCTAAAAATGAAAAAAAAACCAGCAAAACACTGAAGGGCAAGCAGGATGCTGCAAAGTCATCTAGAAATATCTACATACCCTGGAATGGCTTTGCCTCACCCTGAGGATACAGCTTTTTTTCTTTTCCCCACTGTAGTTTATAAAGCTCTGCCTAGGTATTTCAGGTGTGCCTAAAGCTAGGCTTCACAAGGCATTGGTGCATTGCTAGCACTGTGCAAAATCCTTTCCATGTAAGCTTGCTGCTATATGATGGAATATTGTTAATGCTAGACAATCTCTTGAGAAATAGTCAGCTTTCTCTGGGCTCCAGCTCATTTTAGCAGATTACAGTCTGAATTCTTCCCTTCCTGTGGAAAAAGCACACAGAAGAGAAAGTCTTATTGGCATTTATCCCTCTTTTCAGCTTTATGTTCTGCTTTATATGTTCTTTTCAGAGCAGACAGAAGCCCTCAAAAGCAACATTGGCAGGTCTTATGGAAAGCTGAGATTAACAGACCAAGGACACTTTTGGGCTGTTTATGTTCTGTTCTGGTCTTCCATGTCACCAGCCACAGGGCTTTTTTCCTTGTTGTTATATAGGTAGGCTAGAAAGGTGTGTATTTGACCTAATTACTGCTCAGAGTTTATTAATCTAGTCTCTCGTGTCATAATTCTTGATTTCTTGATGGAACCTGCCTAAATATGAGACTGGAAGAGTTACCTGGCATTGAGTTGAAGGACTGGAGCCAGGCACACTCTAGCCAGGAAGGTGGAAGTTGTTTTGCCATTCTGCTTGGTTGTTAAAATATTGCTCCTCTGCCTTTATGGTTGAGGATCTGTGTTGGTTTTCAGTTCTCTGGCTACATTAAGTGCTCCTCCCTCTCTCATAAAATGACACATGTTCAGTTGAAATGCTTCAAGAAGTCCAGTCTGGGAGAGGGTTCTGTGGACAAAATAATGCTATCTTTTTACTTCAGAGAAAACACCCAGGGCCAGTCAGTGCCTGTCAGTGTGATGGGGAAGGTCTTGAGCTGTTCTTTATGCTGATAAGTCTTGCAGAACAGTGGTCCTTTGGGATATTTTGGGACTTCCAAGGGAAAGCATGTTTCTGCGGTTGTTTCAAACATGAGTAATACTGAATAAACGTACCCTGGAAGTGCAGGAAATGTGCATATATAACAATGCTTAACTTTATTTGTTTCTGAAGGCTATCACAGAGTAAATGTGGACCAGTAAGACAGACCTGGTGACCTTAAGACCCTAAACAAAATCACCAGAGCTGAAGTGGTTGGGTTCTTATGAATGTGGGTTCAACTTCGGGTTATGTTCCTTTCCTGATATGCTGAGTGCAGCTGCAGGTACACACAAGCCTACTTCACCAAAACTCTTCCTCCAAGCTAAGGCCTTTTACCACGGGCTTCCCAAATGCTCCTGTAACCACAGTGTTATGGCTAGCACAGGATGCTCGGCGAGGCTTAATATGCTTGTGAAGAAAACAAGCTCTCTCCCTTGTGCTCTGATAACTCCTCCAGCTGCTTGTATGATGTAGATTTTAGCCTTCACGGATTCCCAGACTGAAAGGAAGTTAATATTGCCCCAGTATTAATTGCTGATGCTTAGGAGGACTGAGGACAGAGGGTGGCAGCACAGGGCTGTCGGAGCTCAGCCGCACAAATTGTAGAGACTGTGGCAGTGCTGAGTGGGTGTAAAACATTTCACACACAATTGCTTCTAATTAAACGTACATATTTTTTTGTTTTGCTTCACAACAGGGCAAAAATAATTTCTGTTTGCAGGGTGTATTTTGGTATGGTTTAAACTGTATCTTTGACTTAAGCTTAGGCAGTGAAGTTTAAAACCACGAATCGTGTATAGCGTATGTATGCAGAGACAAAACTTGCCTCTAAGAGGTCAGTCACTGATCTTTTACTTATTAAATACTATAAAATTGATGCTTCTTCTGACAACAGCAATCAGGCCATTTCTTAGCATAAGGAAGAATAAACAAGCCAGTGTGGTACTGAGACTATAACCAGCTCTAGCTTGGGGGGAGCATGAAGAATCTTTGGTACGAATCATAGTAGGGAGGAATGGACCACGACTGTAGGAGGCATGATTCCGGGAGCCCTAAACCACTTCATTTTGCATTTTCCCTCCGTGGAGGAACTGAGATAACAAATTGCTTAATGTGCTACTGCAACAGGTTGGAATTTTACGGTGCTGAGTGCAGGACTAAAACTTGCGAAACCAACCCCAAAACCACAACCCCCTAAACCAAAACCAGATCTCTATCCCCCACTGAAAAACTGGTACAATCTTTACCCCTCTCTCACATTCCCAATTAAGTGAAATGAAGGTGCTAGGCTGTTGGTAACATTGCTATAAGGATATGCATGTGTCCAAAACTTTATTCATTAACCGTTTTTGTTCTTTGAGGAAAACAATGAGTAGAATTACTGAAGGTTCATCCAGTGTTCTTAGTACTAATAAAAGGTTTCCTGAATGAGTGTCAAAACTTAGCTTTTTTAAAATAAACCAGCTGTGCATTGAAAGGAAGCCTTACCCATTTCCTCCTTTAACAGGAATAGTCGTTTTCTCATGTGTTTTGAAAGAGAGGTCAGCTTTCAGATGGCAGACGAAAGTTCCTGGGGCACATTGGTCAAAGCTCAAACAGAAAGGTTTTGTGTTGTAGCAATTGGTGACGTGATTCTATTATTTACATTGTTTATATTGTGATTATTTATATTGTTAATTGGTGATACGATTTGGGCCTGTACGATGCATTAATGGTGTAGCTTGAAACCCCTGTAAATCTGAGGTAACAAATGTAACTACCAAATTACGTTTACTGGAACTCAATGGAAGTATAATATGATTTATTTATGACTTGTGTTATAACAAGAGCTTCTTAGAAAAAGAAAAAGCATACACACAAACGCTGGGCCACTTTTACAAATGCCTTTTTCCTCATTCATTTTGTTTAGCACTTCAACAATTCACTTAAATGAGATGTTATATCTTGCTTTTACATCAGTTGGGTTACTTAATCTTGTCTTGCTGTGTTCTTTTGGCTAATCAGGAAATGGATCACAATCTGCTTATTTGTGCAGATGAAATTATGTTATGTCTGATAATTCCAGGGTATATTATTTCAGTTCTGATCTGTCTCCAGAAGTCTTAAGGAGCTTACTAGGAAACAGGACCAATGTTTATACCTATATCATACTGGTCATGATTTTAGATCAGAGCCATGCAAAAGAACATTCCTGAGCTGAAGATGTAATATCCTGGAAACTTTTAAAGCTTTTCAATTGTGGAAGAATTTATTCCCATGCTTAAACATTAGAAGAGCTTGGTAGACTAACTCCACTGAAGTCCAATATGACTCAGAAGAATGGAAAGAAAAGATTGTGTCTTCCAGGTGACTCTCACTTCTATTTTTGGTATCAGTCACTCTTTAGAAGTTTTTTCTAGCTTCATCACTATTTCTTGGTTTTTTTAGTGCTTTTTTTTTCAGCAGAGAGAGCGTCTGAGTATAAAAAACCAAAGGAGAGCATCTTCCACCTCAACTCCTTTTGGATGGCAGCTCTCTAAACCTTTTCACAAAGGCATTCAAATCCTTGAAAGGACAAAGGTCTGCTCTGAACAGACTAATTTACACTAGTAAAAAAGAAAGTAGTATTAGACAAGTCAAGACCTGACTGATAGAAGTCACAGCACACATTTTCTCTGGAACCGTACTTTATATTTGTGGAAAGAATCTGAAATATTACTGAGAGAGTTTTGCTGTAGTTACTCCTTTAAACGACAATTTGATAATCTCCTGCAGCTGTGCTAACATTATTGCCAGAACTTTATGCAGCTTATTTCGCTGACATCACATTTCTTATTAAGTACACTCTGATTTTCACAAATCAGATGAGATGTTGAAAGAAATATTTGCAATGACCCACTTTCTGCAAATGAAGTATTATGCCCCCTACAAAGCATTGTTTTAGAAGAGCTTTGTCTGCCAGAGGTTGGATGCAGGGTGTGTGAGGTTTTTCTCCAAAACATACTTAGGTTGCAAGTGGCATATAACAATACACACTTCATTATCCTTCCATTTCTGCAGGAAAGGGTTATGCAAACTAGGAAAGCACCTGATTTTTGGCAGGTTTGCTTTGCAACAGTTTGGTAGCAATAACATTGCTCTGACTTGAAAGGTAGGATCCCCCCACCTGGGGAAATGAATCTTTGTGATGGTAAGAGACACAGCCACGGGCTGCGGTGTGATGGCATTGGCTGGGGTCGGCAGATAGGTGAATGCAGCAGCAGCCACCTGTGTTTCTTTGCTGCAAATAAGATTAGTTCCTAGGTGCGTTCAGTTTGTGCTGGGAGCCAGAGCAGCTTGCTGGTATTTAGAGAATTGTTCTGAGCCAGGCTCAGGAAGACTCAAAAATTGTGCCCTTAGGTTCTGAAGAGCAAGAAACGTTTTGAAATAATTATTCCTGTTGGAGGCTGTAATGAGGTTAGGTTAGACACAATGAATAATTCTAATTCCTTATTGTCTAATGACACAATTTAAAATAGCATTTCAGGCTCGAGCCTCCCAGGTAACTGGGTTAGATCAGTAATCCCCTGCTCTGAGAGAAACTCTTCTACTCATTCCTCAGAGCCATGTCTTTTTGTGACTGACTGAACATAGCCTTTCTGGGTTTCAGTATAGCAATCTGACTGTAAAACTTCCCCTTGTTGCTGTATGTATAGACAAGATGTTTATTTGAGGGCAAGGTAGAATACAGTTTCCAATATAAATATTTTGTTTGGGGGAGAAAAGCAGAATCTTTGGAAACCATTCAGGGGAGGAAGATCTTGAGCAGCTGTATCAAAAGCTAGACAGAATAATTGCGGCATCCTAACGTATTGTCAGTAATGGCCTGGTGGCTGAATCATTTTTTTTTCTTACCAGCCCTTTAAATTTTCTTCCTTCAATTAGTCTCTGAAGGGAGATCAATAAAATAGTTTTCTCTTGCAGAGTAAAGATGTGTCTAGACTCTACAATGGAGAAAGTAACAGTTTGTCCACAGCAGTGATAAAGTCTCCACTCTTAACTACTGTAATATAGACATAGGGCTCCCAGCATGACTGGGTCTTCCTCGTACGAGGTGCTTTTATCTACACACAAAAAAGCAAGCTTCTCCTCTTAAGTCACTTGCAAACAAGCTAAAGACGACTGTTAAAAGCAGTGATGTTATGGGGAGAAATATTTTAGTATCTCCAGTCCCAAGATGAGGGTAAACTTTTGTATTGGGAAAAGGCAAGTGTTTAAAACAAGCAAGTGTATTTTTTGCACATGTATTCTTTTACTTTCACTCAGCCCTAAAGTTCCGTGAAGTTAGTCACTGAGGTTATTAAAACTTAAGCTCTCTCAAGCATTGTTTTGCTGATGCTGGCCACGGCCAGTGAGTCTGTGCCCATGAGAGACATTATGTTCCAGCTTCCTCCCTCAGCTGTTTTTGCTTGGGCATCAGTTAGATCTTGTTCCTCTCTGCTCTGCAGGGAATGGCTGGCCCATAGGATTAGGAAGACTAAAAGTATGAGGAAAAGCTCAGGTGGTTATTGTTTGTCCCTCTCCAAAGGAAAACAATTAAGAAATGGTGAAAGCACCTGGATCACAGATACAGCTTTCTCCTTAGTAAATTACACAGGCATGGTGGCCTGACCTGTACTTGTTAAGTACTTAGAAGATCAGTAGGGTCCTTTAAAACTGAATCCAGCTTTAAGGTCAGTAGGGTTCATAGTAATTTCTGCTGAATGAAATTGTGGAGTCGCCTCTACTAAACTTGAAGGTAGTGTAAGAGTTGTAATGTAAGAGAGCTCTTTGCGTGGACAGAGAAAATGACTTTCATAGTGCCTGTTGCTTCAAATATCTAGGTAAGCATCTGTTGATTAACTCCTTCCTCTCCTTCCTGCTCTTAATTAATTTCTGTTTCTCAAGGTTTTTTTGTGCAGGTAAATTTCAGCCAGGTCCTGCACACCAAAGCTCTATAATAATGGACAGGCTGGGTTAGCAGAAGCTAGCAGAGGAGGCTAGCAATGTCATTTCTCTTCTGCTACCTTGGAGGCAAAACCAATGCCCTCGAGATCTGTAGTTTGCTGCCTGAAGTAGCATGTCAGTTATATGGTAGAGTGAAGAATGGCACATCTTCCACTTGGAAAGGCAATGTATTCCTTGGCAGGGTCCCCAGAGAGGTCATTTGGATTTCTGTCTGTTTGTTGTTGCTGTACTAATCACCTTGTGGTTAAAGCAGATGACTGATTTAGCCCACTTAGTGGGGTCATAAATGAGAAATATTTCAGATCTCCTTAGTCTTCTCGGTTTGCCTTGGTTTTCTCAGCTTCGTGGGGGAGATAACAGCAACGCTAACATAGCCAAATATTTGCTTGTATGAGTACATATCTTAATTAGCAAAGCTCTTTGAAAAACTGTCTGTGGCAAGTGCTCCAACAGCAAGAAGAATCCTTCATGCTATAAAAAGCCAGGAATTGTGTCCTCCAGCGTTTAGTCACCTCTCAGGATGGAGCCACTAATTTCTCCTCCTCCCCTTTTAATACACGCATTATGTAAATAATCCTAACAATAAGCTGTCTGGAGTATTTTATTGCTTAATTAATATGGTTTCAATACTACAAATAAATAAGATCACATTCAGATTGTGAGTATAGTGAAGTTAAGGGGATATGATCCAAGAAGGAGTTTCAAATCCCTTCGCATCTGTTCCTCTATTTTGTTGGATTCATTTTATGTTCTATATTAAATTATTCTTACGAATCTGTTTTCTCTGATGTTGTGCCCTCCCTCCCCCCCCCCCCCATCTTTTAATTGTCTGCTCAACACCTTTACTGCTCTCTAGCACAGGGAAGTAAAAGCCACTTGACAGCCCAGCTGACTGAGCAGGTCTGTGCTGTTCCACCCCATCCCTTGTGGGCTTGCTGAATGTGAGGGGTTTGGAAAGCTCTGGGCTGGTTGGTCTCTGTTTTCAGATGAATGTAGGCTTTCCAACTGGCATTAGTCGTTACTTTGATCCACATTTTAATTAAAAACTTGGGAATTCAGAGTCCATTGAGCTGTAGTAGGCTTACTTTTTACTAAAAGACCCTTCTCTTCCTCTCTTTTCCCTGACCTAAAATAAAACTCAAACCCAAACACGTCCCAGGGCCTTGCTTATTTCTGTTTAGTGAAGGAGAAACAGTTGTTAAATATTCATTGCCTTAACATGGCTCTTACAAGGATCTTTTTTTTAAAAAATTTTGGCTACAGAAATGCTGATGTGACTATAGTTTCCAAGTCACTAGAAAAGAAAAAACAAAACCTGAAAAAGTTCACAAGACAGGAAAACAAATCTTGTAGGCATATAAGGTGGTTATTTAATAATTGAGGTTTCATTTTAGTTTTGCTGAATTGTAAACTTTCAATGGAATGAATCACCCCTTGCTTGGGCTAGGAGAAGGATCTGGCACATTTCCCTGCTTGAGCAGCGGGATTGGGCCAGATGACCTGCAGAGGTCCCTTCCAGCCATAACCACTCCATGATTCTGGACACTTCCACAAGGTGAAAATAACTGAGTTGCAGGTACAGGTGCTAAGGAGCTCCCTGTCCTCTCTTTAGTGTGAAGAAGAGAGTCTTTGCTCAAAGATTCTTCCTTCCAGACCCAACCTTGCACAGCACAACCTGCACCCTGCTAAGTGCCCTCCTTGCTGCCTCTGAAACACTGCAGCTCCTGCTGGGGTGCAGCTGCCCCCTCCCTGGTGTCCCTCTTGCTGAGAGCAGCCAGCAGTGCTGGGCCCTGAGTTACTGATGTCTGACTGTATGGCCTCTCTTTCTCCTAAACTGAGTAGCTCCATATTCCCAACTGATTTACCACCACCACCTCTGATTGGATCAAAAGTCTGTAGCTATTGTAAATGCCCTCTCCTTTTCTGAACTATGTATTTTTAAGAACTTAGAGGTGTGCATTTGTTAGTGGGACTTGAGTGTTTCATCTCTGGAGAAAAGTTTGGTTGAAATCAGCCTGATGGGTTAGAAAACCCTTAGAGACGGACAAACTAACGTGAGCAGACTAAATATCCATTTAGAAATGGATTATAGCTAGGAATTTACTGGTTTTCCAGAAGCATCGTCAGGCTGTGACCATTTACATGCTGACATGTCTCCTAGTGCATAGTGAAAGACGAAGACAAGCATCTTTTTGCACCTTTTAATTTATTTAGTGTTATTCGTGCACACTTGTGTGGCAGACTCCTGATTGCACCCAACCACTTGTGGAGCAATCTGTATGGTGTATGGCTTTTCCTTCTTTCCTCATAGGAACCCAAAGAGAGGATTCAGGAGCATCCCGAGTCGGCTCCTGCATGTTGAGAGGCGTGTGCTGTGGTGGTTATTTCATGGTGATGTCTCTTTGAGTCTGCCTCCTGAAACTGGGAATACCTTGTCCCATTTAAGGCATATTAGCTGTAATCTCTGCACTTCTTTTTTATTTTAATTCCTTTTTCTTTTACTGCTTATGCTTATCTCTTCCCCTGCAGTAAAAGAAACAGCAACTTAATGCAAAAGAAATAATACCTGATTTATTCATGCTTGTATAAACAGCATGGATTTCTTCACGTATAGGTAAATGGAATTATAAAGATGAGACTTTGTGAATAAAAATTTGAGAAATGAGAGAGTTCACTAGTAACTCATTTATCATGACAGGAGATGAATAGAGGTAATTTAGTCTCATAAAAGTAAAATTGGCTCATGTCTTACATGAGGGTGGGAGGAAGAATACTGTTTAGCGGCTGGAAAGTGGAGTGGAGTTGAGAATTGGCAGCTGTGCTGAGGGGATGTGAGTGCCTGGCTCTGTAACCTTGGGTGAGTCATTTTGTGTGCCTGGTGTACTTGCTCCCTTCTGTAAATACGGATCTAATTCTTGGCTAGTTTGTTCAGGGTTTTGTTCTCCCCATGTGAAGCACCAGAAAATAGGACTCTAGTGTGCTGCTGCTCTATTGCCATGTTTGAATAAGAGTTTTTCATCCTCTCTCCTCTTCTGCTGTGGCTGATATATTTGCTCCATAAGTGTATTTCAGCCTTCACATCTTTCCTGGGGACAGAGAGAGTGGAATATAATCCTGAAAGAAAAGCAAATATCCTTTGGTTTTAAAGATATATAGTAGTAAGATAAAAAGATTAGGGCCTGTGGGACTAGGCATTATGAGACTCGGATGAAGTATACGATCTTCTATGGTTCCTATCTCCATGGACAAATAAGCTGGGCTGAAGGCACAAATGAAGTGTGCCTGGGAAGTTCTTTCCCTGGACTTTTCTATTAGAAACACAAAGCAAAAGGAGACTGAGTAAAACTATGCAAGAAAAAAATTCCCCTTGTTCCTAGTGAAAATGTGAAAGTCCCCAAGCTAAAGGATGGTCAGGGCTGCTTTGTGGTGTGGGCTGAACAGCAGCTCCCTCTCAAGGTCTAGAGATGGCCTGAAATGAGAGAGAGACCTGGCCAAGGACAAGGTGGATGCTAAAAAAAGCATGAAAAGAGCTAAAGATTTTGCATAAATTAGCTTTGGAGCAATTTGTTCCAGTTCCACCTTCCTCCTGCCCCCTCCCCCCCCCCGCCCAGTGAAGAAGGACGACAGGTCTTTTTGTGTGTGTGTTTTTATTTTTGAAGGTGGGGCAGAGAGAGGAGACTTGAGGATAAGCTGGATTGGCTCTGACATAGCCTCTGGTTTGCAAAGGTTCAAGAGTGTGATTTATAAAAATCTATGGGACTGTCAAAAATGCATTGGTTCCAAAGCGTGGGTGATGTTTGTTTACTGGGGTGAATGGATTAAAAACCAAAAAATGTCTATTTTCTGCCTAACCAGGTTGCTTTCAGCATTTTTACACTCTTAAGAGAGCTAAACAATGAGACTGGCTTATTTCTATTGGTGTTTTGGTTCATAAGAAGTCTTTACTATTCAGGGCTTTTTTTTTGTTGAAGCTGGGATATTATAGTATAAAATGGAGTTGCTGAACCTTACGTTATCAGTAATTAATATAACAATCATGATGTTTCTGTTTTCAGTTTTGTGTGCTTTCTGGTTCCTCTGAGTGGTGATGATGTGCAGGCTGCCCTTTCTTAATGAATTATTTACACATTATTGCTGGTAACTGGAGACAGTAAGATGACTTGTGCCTCTTTAAAACGTTCCCCTAAATTACTCTGAAGACGCTGCTGTGGCCATAGTGCCGTACTTGCTGCTTCTGTGCTTTTAATCAGCTCATCATGCTGCAGATCTGTGAATAATGTTGTTTACAACAGTTTGGGGCTCTTCACTAAACACTACAAACAGCTCTGGCCTGGGACTTGCTGAAGTCTACGGTGATCGCTCTAGCCTGAGTACTAATCCTTGTGCTTTGCAGCCTGGGCTGTGATTTACCGCCGGGATTTAAAAAGCCTATTCAAATTTAGGAAGCAGTACAGATGCTTGAGATCTGGGTCGGCAGGAAAGAGCCATATGAGCTCGGGGAAATCTCCATCTCTCCTAACCTTTAAAAGGTCTGTGTGCATCTCTAGGAGATTTACTTGAAGAAGTCTATAGATACCTACCTCCAGGCGAAAGGGCAAATCCAGTGAGGGGTTCAAGAAGGCTGCGACGTGTATAAGGCTAAGCAGAGAGCTGGGGTGAGCTGTAAAAACTGCCAGGTGATGTTTGTGTGGATAAGCAACCAACAACCTGTGACTGCCATCTCTACAACAGGGGAAAAAATGAACAGCTCGTAGGTTTTGTTTGTTTGTTCTGTTGTTTTAACAGAGTAAGACAAAAAGTGGGCGTAAGGCATACTGCATTTTAATAAGTCAGGGAAGGAAAGCTATGCACGAATATTTTCAACTTTTCCAGGCAGCTAGTCCTTTCGTGCTACCAGCACCCACTTGTGCTCTGGAGAAGGACAGAGTCTGTGGACAGTGGGAGGAGGGAGGGGAAGTTTGGAGCGGCGAGTGGACACAAGGCCGGTCTGCAATGCAAGGTCATATCAGTTCGGTTTGTGTTTTGTTGTGGTGTGTGGTGGGTTGTTTTTTTTTTTTCTCTGATTGTAGTTAGCAAGTCATGTTTTTAATGATTGACTCTCATATTAGGTAGTCAGTGGCCCTGCAGATGCAGAGCAGGCATGCTTTAGCTACCCTGCTTACTGTGTCTGCTGTGCGTGCCTCAGCCCTGAAAAGGAGGAGGCGTCTCTGAGACAGCAGTGCCATTTTCACCGCAATTCAATTCCTGGCCTGTCTGAAGATGATTTTTTTTTTTAAAGTGCCCAGTTTGTGTGTGTGTGTGAGACACGCCTGTTATCTCTGACTCCTTCTCCTCCTCCATTCTGAAGTATCTTGCTGTTATCACAGTTCAACGTGTCCAGTTTAGTGGCTTCAGCTTGTAAAAGTTAGGTCTCTGTTTCTTCACTGCCTTCCTTTCAACCCAGTGCTTCCAGCAACTCATTTTGCCTTATTCTTTTCACCACTGATCTCCCTATGCCCTTTTCTCGTTTGAATAATTGCCCAGTGACTTACATTTATCTTATCTTCTATTGTAAAAATTTTCAGGAAGAGAATGTGTCTGTATGACTTGCTCTACCTTTATGGCATTATAGAGTATAAATGGTTGTTATTAATAATGCATTGCAAAATGGTCTCTTATTTGACAAGTGTACTTTTATTTTAATATATAATATTTATGGCATGCTTGTAAGAGTTCTGCAGCATATTTTATAAAATTAATGGAGTCCCACAAAATGGGAACTCACTACTATGTCTGGCTGTTAAATTTTTGCTGAGAAATGGAAAGAGGCTGCAGGATTTTGTATGCAAATTACGAAAGGTGGAGATTTGGTTTTATGTATGTTGGCAGCCAGTGTTGCAAGAGGGAGAGAAAAAGAGCCTGAAATGTGATATATTAAAACTTTTGAGAGTGATAGAGACAAGAAAGCTTCAAATTTTGTTGAAGCTATTTATGTTAAGGCATGCAGGCTTTAATTAAAGAAGCCAAACATCAGCTGAATTGAAGGCACTGATTTGTTTTCACTAAGCACAACGTAGCTCTGAATGATAAGAAAATGGATAGTTTGCTTAGAGAGAATAAATCCAGACATAGTGTTTATTGTCTGAAATAACCACATTTGAAAAATAGATCATCCGTAGGATATTAAAAACAGAAAAGAAGAGATAGAGCACCTATGCTTCCCTTTCCTGGCACGTTCCTTAGGCTGTATGTGCTTCATAAATCTCCATGTAAAATTCTATAACATTGTTTTCTCTGGGTGAAAATTTTTCACTAAAATAAACAGGAGTTTTCCCATTGACTTAAATGGAACTGGTTTTCTTGCTGTGTAAGTTATTTTTAGAAAGAAAAATACTCATCGATGCAAGAAACTTTACCCAGTTAGCCCACCTTGGTGATAGTGTGAGTGTAAAGATAGAAGATTTAGTGCCCTGCACAAGTTGTGACCGTGAGCAGCCAATTAATTCTGTAGTCAGAAAATGTTCATACACTTCAGTGTGAGGCTGTTTCCTCCTCCTTTTTACCTTGGAACAGAAAGAAATGAGAATTAAATACTGAGATCTATGTTACAGTTTATCAAACCCTACTGCAGAAGTGGATAGTTACAAGGATTGCTTATATCTGTAAACATATCTTAGTATAAAACACTAATAGAGTCTACATATACTCTCACTTTTTCTTTTTTATTGAAAAATGTTCAGGTTTTGGATTAAAGATAGATGTGGACAATAGCATTTTACTGGACAAAGGTATTCAATTTTGGATCTAAGAAAAAAAAATCAAAGAATACTTCATTGGTTATTCAGTCAGAGATAAGCATGAGACAAAAATGGGATTATTTTTCTCTATAGCCTCAATTTCCTGTAATTTAATGTTGTTTTTCAGGGCTTTAGATGTGGGTGCAATACCAACTGGCTTCACTCAAACTTATTTTCTCTAGAGCTCTTAGGGTGGAAATAGTTATGGTAGCAACTGAAGACCCTTGCAGAAATTGCAAGAGGCACTCTTGCATTGCTCTGCTCTGGCCTTGCCGGGAGACCCTGGGGAGGCCTCCCAGGTAATTGCTTATTATGTAGGTCCTGGCTTATCTTATCCCACTTCTTTGCATTTGTGGGTGTCAGAAGAGAGGTGATCAATAAGATGATGAACTCCCTTTTTCTGTCTCCATCCCATCGGACTGTGAAGGTGTGTTTCAATTAGTTTGCTATCTATCTGTATTCTTGCAATGACACAGCAGAAAGGTGCTTCATGAGAGAAGGAGGAAATAACAAGTTTTTCTTTCTTTAGAGATTCAGTTTTTTCTAGCGTCTTTCTTAAGTTTCTGTTCTCTCAGCCTGCTAACTCCTACTTTGCTTTTTATTCTTCTGCTGGCATGGGTTGCACTGCGGCCAAGACACCAAAATTAGTTTCCTGAGCCGTCCAAGCAGTGTCTGTGCTGTGCCTTAAAAAACTTCTGCTCCTGCTTTTAGTAGTTTAGCTCTTGTGCTTTTCTATGCTCTGAAACATGAGGAAGGGAGTTTGGCACTGTGGGGAGGGGAGCACTCTGTTCCCAGCTTCCAGGAGTGGTGGTTGATTAATGCTCAGCTGGTATTTTATCGTGAGTCCTTGATGAAGCTAACTGCTAGAAAGGCAGCTTTGGTTTGCTCTTAGGCATAGGCAAATTTTGATTTGTTCATGCTTGCTTCTAGTCTGTGTGGTCATTCCTGAACACAGGGATCATGATGGTGAGAGTTGGTTTGACGCTGTAATTAGCAGTGAAAAAAAGCATGTTTGAAGCTGCCTTTTGGCACTTTTTTCCTTAACATTAAAATATTGAAACAAGATAAAGCAGCAATATTTCTAGGGCTGCAGAGTTTCCAGAGAAATGACTGGACTCCAGGAGAAGTCAAGCCATTATGGCAACCTTGCTTCTCATATGGTGCTGGCAGTGCTCAGCTCCCAGGCATTTCTTGGCTGAGGAGCTGTGAGTGATACCTGGCTTTGTTGCAGCTGAGCACTTCCTAAGGCCTTGCTCCCATTGCCAGGTCCTGTTCTGATACATCCGTGGGAACCTCAGTCAGACTGAGGAGGTGTCTGTGGCGGGGAAGAGAGCTCAGTGACCCTGTAGGATAGTGTTCGGGGCTCTTTGCAACTGGGACCAGATACTTGACCTGCATCTTTTGCTGCCTGAGTGAGTACCTGAGCCTTTGGCTGTCTGGATGGCATTTCTGGTCAGCAGATGACAGTGGTGGTTAGAAAAACCTTCTGTAACCAAAAGGTACATTGAAATTGGTGCATTTGCAAAGAACCGTGGCTTTTCACAAGTAGCAAATCTAGTCCCTTAATTAGCTCTGCCCTCATTTTTTCATGTAGCAGCAGGGAATGGAGGACTTTTCCTTCTGACTTGTGCTACACGTCTCAGTAGGTTTCAGTTCACTCTGGACAGAAGCCATTCATTGACTAGAAGGTACCACAGCCTTAAATTCGTCAGGGAAGGCTTGGAACGGGTTAAAACATCTCTTCGTGTGTTTCTGGGTTAAAAATCTGAGTTACTGGAGTCAGTGTTCAGCTTGATTACAGGCAAGGAGTTGAGAGCAGAGGCTTTTGGGGCACCACTGCTGACCAGCAGCACCACTGTGGCATGCCCAAAGGTGTTGCTGTGCAGCACCCAGCCACCATCGTGCTGTGCTGTAGCGGCATGTGGATGGGCAGCAGGGCTGTGGGGCACCCGCACTGAGGGATACTGGTTACGCACGGAGGGGCAGCAAAGGAGACTGGTGGCAAAATCCTCCTCACACAGTGAAAACATCAGGGACCAGCTGTCTGGTTCCTGAACCACAAACAAGGAGCTTTGTGATGCATGATCTGGTGGTTTGAGTCTCTTCTCCCTCTTCCCTTCCAGGGAGCAGCATAGTAAATATGTCTGGGCGTTAGATTCTTTTGGTGCTTTCCCTGGGTTTCTTTTGCAATCTGGGGTTTCTCAGCTCTGGCCCGGAATGGCTATGGAGTGTTGTAGTATTAATTTGCTGCTGCTGCCCTTGTTAGCTTTGGACAGTGTCTTGGAGGATGGCTGAGACAAATCCTGAAACTCTTGTGCAGCTGTAGATTAGAAGGTGTTATATAAGCTGTAATGATTGGAACTGCACGTGAAAAATATGTTTTTTAGAATAAATTCTCTTTCTGCTTACTTGTGTACTGTAGAAATGTAGCTCCATATTTAAAGTAATATGAAGTCTTAGAGTGGTTGTGTGTGTGTGTTGGGTTTGGTTTTTTGTTTGTTTTGGTTTTTTTTTTTTTTTAATGAGGAGAACCTACGGCTAGTTGTTACAACTGGAAAGCTGAATGCAAATTTCTTGGGAAAAGCATCTGAAACACATACAAGAGAGCTAGGAATTACATCAAACCCAGAAGCAAATGGAATTGAAAGCGACTGTGTTTGAACAGCTAAAAGATAATCAAATTATAATAAAATCCCTTGTAAATACAGCATTTGGTATAGTTTTGCTCATCCCCTATTTTCTCCCTCCTGCTATACAATTCTTTGCACTGTACTCTTGAAATAGAGCATTGTAATATTTTAAATTGCAAATTGAGGGACCAGTATGAAGCTTATGGATATAGCTCTTCACAATACATGGCAACAATTTTTTTCCACAGGGTTGAATATAAAATTGGACAGAGCAAATGTGAAAGCAGCAAGATTATGAGCCTCCTCTTATTCTGAGTTTTTTGAAGTTAAGGGATGTAACATGGTAGGAGGAGGCAGCAGTGACTTGTAAGATTCAAGCATCAGCAGAGGAGTGAGCTCTGAGAATGCACCTCTGTGAGAACAGTTTGCACCTTTGAGAAGGGCTGGGGGAATCAGGGGTATTCAGAGCTGAGGGAAGCAGAGGTGCCCCCAGCAGCAAATGTGAAGTGCTGGATTGAGAAAAGTAGAACTAAAGCACAGAAATACTTCATATCAGCTGAGGTACCTCAAGCAACAAGATAGAAAGTTGTTTGGGAGGGAGAGTGCTGGTTATTAAACAGCAAGTATTTAGCAGGTAGAAGTGAGTAGTAGGCTCCATCTAGAGATAAAAGACGGATTTTTAACATCTGAACTACTGGCAAGATGGGTTGGGTTGATGATTGGACTTGGTGGTCTTTTCCAAGCTTAATAATTCTATGATTCTAAGAGCAGCAGGATCACAACTGTGGGATCTTTCAGCTTTCTTGCACTGCTGTAAAACTTCGACCATGTAGCTCAAAACAGCTGAGGTCAACCAGTAACACAGCTGCCAGCTGCAGAGGCACTCCCAAAGCCTCGTCCTTATCTGTAGCTGCTGGGCCCTGTCTGCTGGGGCAGCTGAGTCTGGCAGCTTGGCAGCGGTGAGGCTGCCACAGCTCCGTGCCCTGGGTCCAGCCAGCAGTGGGGCTGAGCATGTATTCCTGGGAGGCATGTGCACGCACAGACAGACCTACACAGAACATATATGTGTATGTATATGGCCAGTGACACAGATCAGCACAGATGTGCTCAGCTCTCGTGCAAGCCCCTTATTCCTCTATTTTCCTACCCTTGGGAAATCACCTATTTCCGTTGATTTGCCCACCTTTGATATCTCCTCTAAACACGCCATAAGTCTTGTGCAATGCCAAAATCCTCTTCCCCTGCATACACCATGGCAATGTCCCCTCCTGCCTGTCCCACCCAAAGGGTCTCTGGAGATTTGCTCCTGTTGACCCGTCCTGATGGGTGCGCACCTGGGCACCAGGGCTGAGGCTTTCCTGGGACAGTCCTGGGAGGGGGCCTGGACAAGATGTCATTTCCTCTGACTCCCTCACTTGGGTTCCCACCTGCCTGTGTGTCCCTGTGCTCCTCAGGGAGTGTGGAGGTAGGCCTTTGATGGGCTGACTCCCATGGGTCCGGGAGTAGCTGGGATAGGGTATTACATGGTGCCTCAGTACACCATTGCCTGTGTGCTCCTTTGGATATGTGCTGATGAACTTTTTAAAATCACACAACCTACCATTACTGTAGGATCACTAGTTGAAATATTAGAATCCTTTAACTATCTTCTATGACTGAAATAACTAACTATGGGCTCTTCTGTAGTGTGCATTGCCAACCATAACGCCTCTCTGAGCTTCTGGAGTACCAGCAAGTCCCCTTGTTAGGGTGATGCTCCTTGGCAGGGAAATCAATGGCCAGAATGTGACAGTATAATGAAGTCACACTGACAATTTTTTTTTTTTTCTAACTTGCGGTGCTCAGGACTAATAGTGGCTCTGTGTTACTCTAATGCTGTGAAAGCAATGCACAATTGAAGTGACGGGATAAAGTGTTAGTAATGAGAGGGGTCTTTAATGTCCTGTAAAATGTCAGTATGGGAATGGTGAAAGGCCAACAACCTTCCACAAATCAGTCATGCACAGAAAGTTTGGAGAGCATGTGAAAGCTTTAGAGAGGGGCTTCCAAAGGGAAGGTTGATTATGATGATTTTAATCACAGGGTGAGTGAGAGCTGGTGCAGCTAGAGGAGCAGATACCTGGGAAATGAGGGTCAAACCACTGGCTTTTGAGGTACTGTTGAAAGCTAACAGCCTGCTGGGCTCTAGCTGGGTTCTGCAGCTGCGTGACTTGCTCCATCCACCACTTTGTGCGTGTACAAATGCATAAAACGAGGACAGCGCAAACCCCTGTGTTTTATCTCTTCTTGCAATATTCAGATGAGTGTCTGTGACCATTTCCTAGGTTTGGCAGACTGCTTTTTTGATGCATGATCTTTCCTCCTGCATTTGAAATCAACCAGGACAGACTAATCCCAAGATTAAGGTGGATCAGAGGAAGGGCTGTTTCCATAGCAGATGCTGTCATATGAGTGCCGAGTGATTCTTGTGACGGAGCAAAGCCATAGGGTAATGCATACAGTGGGGCAAACCCCATTAGTCTTGACTAATTGTCATCTTGGTCCTAATTCCTTTTTCCCCTGCAGAAAACAAACCACACCAAGCATCCAGGTAAGCGATGGAATTGGTTGAAATGCTAATCCAGGCTCGTATTTACATCTCTTGTGAGTAACGTGCTGCATTAAGGTTTGCATTAGTTCATGTTTAACTTGTTGAGTAGCAGTTCGTGTGGTCCTGGAGCCAGCTACAGGAGGGGACTGCCCGCTGAGTACCCCAAGGATTGCGCGGTGTAGCTGCACACCGCAACTATGCTGGAAAAATGAGATGCCTGATCGATCTAAGAGCTACCCTCCAAAATTACTTGCTTAAGCAGGTCTAATGAGTGAGTCTTCTGACAGAAGCTGATACTACTGACACTGTTCTTTAAAATCATGGCAGTTTATTTCACTATCCTCTTTGGCTAAGGCTTTCTATTAAACAGAGAAACCAGGTTATCCATGACGTGTAGCTGTTATTTCAATATTTAGCTGGGAGCTCTTACGTCCTGACACAAAATGTAGTTGCAGTTCCTATGACAACTGTTCCTCTCTGCTCTGGAGCATGGACTAACGATGGCATGTCATTACATGACCGTGTAACACTGGGCACTGTGACAGCCTTGTCGGCTCCGCGCTGGTGTTTGCTCCTAAACGGCGCTTAGCTGAAGCCTGCTTGTACGGTGCAGGACATGAAGCAGGGTGACTGACCTTCGCTGTGCCTACTGCCTGCCACCTCTGACTTCCCAGCCTCCTGCTTTTCATTAGTAAGCTCACTTTCTACCAAAATACATTTGGTAGGATGAGTTTTATTGACAAAAATTTCTAGGAATTTATTTCTGTGGTAGCAATTCTATACGCTGACTAACGCTAATTAACAATAGTATCTTAACAAGTACACAGAGTTCTAGTCCGTATCAAACCGATCTGCTGACAAAAATTCATGAGTACAGCAGCCAAACCAGAGCATGCAGCAGACTTCGGTAGTTACTTCTGCAACACACTTAGGAAAAATTATAACAAGTTGAACAGATATATTAAAAGACTTTATTCACAATAGAGAATTTTTTACAAATATAAGTTCTTAAAAATTAAGCATCTTGATCTATTATGTATTTCATAATTTCAGTTTATATAAAGACTAAATGGACTATGTACAAATCAAAAACAATTTAAATGCATGATAGAAATGGATATGTATGATGAAGTCACCATAGAAACAGTGAGCCATTGGGCATTGCAAAAACCTGTGTACAATCAACACATATGCAATATTTATCTCACAAACAATCAAAATTTTTTTTTTTCCCCATGAAACAATGTGGGTGCCATTTGAGGTGATCTACCTCTTAGGACTTAACATATGCAGATTTAAATGCATTATTATGTTACAAGGAAATGGAGTAAGTATAGGCAGTGTGTTTATGCAAAGATAATGCCGCCTCCTCCCCCCGCCCCCCCCCCCAGCAATTTCTTTTGCTCTTATGAATGACACAGTGACCATCACTAGCCACTTCCACGCAGCTAGTTCAGTGAATGGGAAATAAAACACATGTTATCTTGGCAATATAACAAGCAGTGGTAAGTACTGACTGTTTCAAAATGATTGCTCTAACTTTGGTGTTTTGGGGTTATTTAAAAAAAAAAAAAAGGAAGAAAAATCAATATATTCTCAGTTTATGAAAAATTTTTCTTACAGTTGGCAGATCTACACGTTGTACAATCTTTTCGTCTACTTACATTAGTTTACAAAAAGTACAGCATAGTGCAGTTTGTACATACAACCTGAATACCAATACCAGCCACATCAAATTTGTGCTCTTTCAAATCATTGTAACTCCCAAACTAAAAAAAAAAATAAAAAAAAAAATTCATACTAAGTGTCTGTATTACAAGGAAACAGTCGTGATGCTTATATTTAAGTACGTAGGATCTGATGCATACAAGAGTTTCACGTTTGTAGCCTGCTTTTTGAAAAGCAAAGAGGAGCTATCTGGTTCTCCACTGTATCTCTTCAGCTTGTTAAGTAAATGCAAGGTCACTAGACACATCTAGGGGAAGCATATGGTGGTTAAGAAAACCATGTAGAAAGAGGCTTACAAAACCCATTTGTCAAAGGCTGTTTTTGAGCTACTGTAGAGGCCTCGTATCAGTTAATGAGCAGCACATGCACACCCATGTGGCAGGCAGCAGCAGGTGAGCCAATAAAGATAACTAGGACATAAGTCTTAGTTATCCTACTAGTTTTTGGTTAAAGAGGGAAGCGTGGTGTGTTTGGTGGATTTTTTTTTTTTTTTTTTAAATTCCACAGCTATAATTTCTCTGAACTTCAGGGGTGGTGGAAAAAAAAAGCTCCTTTATAAATATTGTTTCTGAAGAAATACAATGAAATATTATAGTCCTCCAAGGATACAAATTCTGGAGTCTCAAAATCAGCAGGTGTTCTGCTGTTCAACAGAGGAGAGCCAAGACTTCATCCTTGCTCGCTCAGTTTGACTAATGTTACTGTGACATGAGGGAACCCATATTTTAAAAAAGAAAATAAAAATAATTTAAAAGAAGGCAGTAAAGCAAAAAGTCTTGAGCCAATGTGTCAGTTCCATGTAAGCAGGCTTCTTCTGAGGCAGATGCACATACATTTGTATCCGTTCTTGCAGCGCTGGGCTGCCCAGGCTCAGCAGGGTACCCTGTTAAATTCCACGTACAAATGCACAACTCTGGCAGGCCTGCGGTGGAAGGATCAGCATCACTGAAGATCCTCTTGCCTTGCCCCCTACATAAATGTCTTTGGCAGCTCATGTGGCACACGCCATCTCCTCCGCCTGCAGGCGAAGCAGAGAGGCAGTGCTGTCTTTACAGATGCCAGAGGGTCAAGTTTATGGGTCAGCCTCCAGCTGCTGTATATAAAAATGTAGTCCGCTATCTTTTGCTCTTGGCTTCTACCTAAGAAAACCTACATTGCAGACCTCTATTAGTATAGAAGAAATGTACTCTGTAACGCCTAAACAAACAAATGCGCTTCCTCAGCTGTGATTAGCTATGCTGGACATGTGAACTATCTTTCTAAATACCTTTAAAGGTTACTGTTCAGAGCCATAGTTGTTTTGTTGCAGTCCAATCAGTGACCAGTGTGCTTTCTCAGAATGGGAGGCCAGGTGTTATACCCTACTCAAAATGTATGGAAGTCATCCTGTCACTAAATGAAAACCTAGGTAGACTTAACATTCATGTAAACTACTCCAAATTACACTTAAGTAGAAACCGGACTTAATTGTGCCTTCCCCGCCCCCCCCCCCCCCCCCCCCCCCCCCCCCTTTGGTGATGCCACAAAGTAAAACATTTTTGGCAAAGCTGTTACCCTTCTTAATAAGCCAGGCCTCTAATCTAGGGAATATATTTAAGCACAACGCATTTCTGTCTCTTGGACAAGACAGACTCAGTGCTTTCAGAAAGTTTTTGTCCTAATTTGCTCTCTGGAGGAAACTGGATAACTAACTTTCTGAATTATTATCATCTTTGAAAGAGACAAGTTTGCTTCAACGTGTCGGAACATCTAGTTTTATTCATGCAGATACATTAAATAGCTTTGTGATGATAAACTATCAAAGCCTGGTGTCAAGTCTGAACCTATCTGAATGTTTGAGAAAGTCCCAGAAAGCCGAACAGATTGTCTCTGGTATAATTCTCAGCTTCCAGGAAAATGTCATTGAGTATTTTTTTGGTCTTTTTACCATCCAACCAAATGAAAGTTACTGGACCAAACAGGTAAAGAAGGTAAGACTCCCTTTCTTAATAAGAAATGACTGTCTTATTTTATTCTGTAGTAGCCTGACTAAAGACATGAGAATAACACTACTTAGAAAAGGGAGGAAACAATTTATTCTACTACAATATTCTAATAAAAACCTGATAAACTAAGGTCTGCTAACTAATATGCTAAATTAATAGAAATTGGTTTAGTCTAATTTCAACGTATACTGCAGTTTGAGTCATGTCTGCATAAGATGAAAGTATTCCTATGTAGACCTCATTGACTATGAAAAACATCAGACACTTTACCAAGTAATGATAGACCCGCATAGGAAGAGGCTTGTCACAGTCACAAGATTTGTCTTGGATGACACACAAAACAAATTAACATTGAACAAAATAACAACAACAAAAAAAGCTCTTTATACTCAATTCAATATGGCTTTTTGCAACATGGCAAAATATTACAGCTTAAAGCAGACATCTCCTCATAGAGGAGAAAAGAATTTTGCAGTCAAATTAAAAGCATAACAGGAAACAAGTAACATGCAGACCCTCTGCTCCTTTTGGCCAAGATGACACTGCAGCCTAACAAGATCTGGAAAGGCATCTTATTTATCTTCTAAGTAGTAGTTCAGCTGGATAAGAGGAATGAACTTTTATCGTAATCAGTTGGGGACTATTGATAAGTATTTACTGGTAAAGAAAAGACTGCAAAACACTTCATTTTAAAATTTAACTCAGGAATTTAAAACCAAATCATGTGCCCAAGTCCTGGAAAGAAACTTAAGGAATGAAACAAAGTATAACTTAATATTAATTTATTTCTGGTTTTCTTCTTTATTCCCATCATCTTTGCGAAGAACAGGGAGAGGATGAGCCTCTGTGTTGAAGACCCAGTGTTCGAATGGAAGAAGATCATC
This sequence comes from Phalacrocorax aristotelis, assembly GCF_949628215.1. NCBI lineage: Eukaryota > Metazoa > Chordata > Aves > Suliformes > Phalacrocoracidae > Phalacrocorax > Phalacrocorax aristotelis. Next base: position 56,012,272 of record NC_134278.1, read on the forward strand.
TTCAGAAAACAGCAAATACAAGTACCTGGCAAGAAAAAAAGCAGGAAATGTGACCACATCAGGGAAGTGAAACGACAATAGTTTTCAGGAAAACATAAATACCTGATTTCCCTAGATGAATGTGTCAATGGAAACAGCCGACCAAACACAAAGCACCAGTAAGTCCCAGCATTACAATGATTAGCACAAAACTTTGGGGCTACTCAACTCAGATTGGACTCAAGGGCAGTAGCCACTGGAGACCAAGGAAAGAACGCCTCCGTCCTGATAGAGGACAAAGAAGTTTAGGCTACCAGCGTTAAATATTGGTTTACTTCTACTTCCTCCTTGGTAATTTTATTACATATTGTTTTGATAATATACAACCATAGTAATTTCTTCCTCCTGAATGTCCACATATATCAAGGTGTAGGAATGAAAATATTGTAGTCCAATCCTGTCTTAGTTCTGAGAACAACCTCTGGCTTAGGACTTTTAAGAAAGCTAGCGCTAGACTACGGCTTGGGTAGCCATTTACTAAGACAGGGTCTATTAAATCCAGCAGTAACCAATAAACAAATCGAACATTTTATTTTTTGTCATGATGGAAGGTGGTAGCTACTGTAGCATGATTATTGAAGTCTGCTTAGGGCTGAAAGTCTGCTTAATAAATGAAATTTTATTTTTCTTCATCACCATCTTTCCCTGAAGGGTTTTCTTGGTCTAATTCTGAGAGGCCAATTTAGAAGGTGTGGTAGAGGCAGCGCATTAGTTCAAAAAAATGCCACTATGTACATAAATGTGTTTATGATATTTTCATTTATTTGAGTATTACATCTTCTGTTGAAATGGCACGATTGCTGGTCTTTGCAACTTTTTCTTGCACAGCAAAAGGAAAAAACTGAAGAGACCAATTTATTTCATTAAAAACTTAGGAGATAGTGTTAGATAATGAAAGCTTTTGTTTTTCCTCTTAACAGACTGTGCGAGCTTACCATGCAAGTTGATGTCTTTTTTTCTTTTTCTGTAGTTTTAAAATTAAAAGTATTCAATACAAGCCTGATAAATTCCCTGTCTAGTCAATTTGTTTCACTAGTGTTAGCATATATAATGAGATCCTATCAAAGCTAGGAGATGTAATTTCTCAACAAAGACTACCAAGTACCTTTATCAGAAATAAAGATAACTTCCAGAAGTCATAGAATTTAGTTTATTGATACAGAAGGGGGGAAAAAGGCAATTTGGCTTCTCTTCACCTAAGAAAAGCTCCATTTCAGTCAGATTTTGTTATGTGAATGTCAAGGGCACTACTAATAAATACATCTGTAAAGATGATACGAAGAACTACTTCATATTAACAAAAATCAACCTTCTTGACTTACTTGAGTGTCTCCGAAAGGAAGAAACTTTGCTGCACATCATCATGGCTTTCATGATTGTTATAAACATCTCTAATGCCAGAATAGCCACCATCTACCCGGCAATGTTTTTCCAGTGCCTGCAGGGGGTGGGGAAGACGGAGGGATTAACAAAACAATTAAACTGTCGGTTTTATTTTGTTTGACAATAAAACTAGCAAAAAAAAAAATTGTCACAAATGTTTTGATAAAGAGATGAAAATTAGATAAAGCTCTAGATAGAAAACTGTGTCTAAAAAGACATGGGCATACGTGTCTGATTTTACATTTAGGAAGAGAAGCAAAATGATAAATTAATAAAAGAAGTGAACACAAACTGGTTTTCAGAAGGAAAGATAGATGATTTTAACTTATTTTCCTTTTCCTCTTTGTAATAGGAATAACAAAAGCCTCTCTCTCACAGGCTTGGCCTATCAGCACTCAGCGATAGTGTCACATATACCAATCTTTGCCATATTCCAGTGCTTAAAAGTTGTTGTGATAGAAGTGAATGCCATGATAAAGACCAGTCTTTTCCTTACCTCCTCTAAGTAGCTTTGAAAAAGGAACAGCAGCTCTCCGTGTTCTATGTAAGTTGTTTGGCTTCTCTTTGCAATTATTTCATTTTTCAATGGAAAACCTCTGATATTGGTTTGTGACTGAATTTCTTTTCTGCAGTAGATACTATTTTTCTTTGACACTCTTCTAAAAAAGCTTTGTCTGTTACACAGGAGTAGATGGCAAGCTAGTACGTGGCTGGACTTAACGTAACACTTTAGATGTAAGAATAAGAATGTGTTTTTCTTTAACTAGTTTCCAAACTGCGTATTCAGTTAAAAGGTGTAACCCAGATGACTGATTCCTATTTTACACCTAAAAATATAAGGTATTTTCTGCCCACAGGAATGTTCTATATGATCAGCTATTTTTGAAGGAGAAAAAGGATCAGGTGGAGGGTGTATAGAGAAGGGCAAAAACCATGTACCTGGTACTGAAAGTGTAGAAGGTATATACAGTTATACAATTTAATAAACTTTGCTGCTTTTCTTTATTTTAGATGGGTGTTTGCACTAGAAAGGTGGTACCTATATGCCTATATATGAGCCATAGCTTCTTCAAATAGACTGCTGTCCAATACTTTATTTGGATATTAGTTCTCTTATCACTGCTTTGTTTTAAAATATTCATTCATCTTTTTTCTTTGTAATTGACTCATTTAACAAGGTCAAAAGTATTCTTAGCCTCTTCATTTTTCTTATTCTGTTTTATAATAACTCTCTGGTATCATGCAGTATAATAACGGAGTGAAGAGAATCTAAGATGATTACATTTAAACCAACTCATTATTCAAAAACAAATCCAGAAAATACTCTTTAGCCCTAAATAACTTCTCACAATAAAAATGAAGGTAAGCATGACGGATTACTGTATTTACTCAGGACCACACTATGAAACATGGTGCTTCCTGTGGAGACAGGTATTGGAACAACAACTTTAGGCAGAAATACCTGGAGCTTTATCAAACCCCTGACAGGGATGGAATACAACTAGTTCCTCCGTTTCTGAAGTTATTACAAATATCACTGCAGTGATTGCAGGATGTGTAGATTTTATTTAGGATACTCCATTTCAAACCACATAATGGCAAAAAGCTATGAAAAGGCAGATGTGCCTTAAAAAAAGCAAACAGGCAGAATGAGCATTTTCTGATGACAGATGTGACTAATAATTACTGAGGTATCCATCACCTCCACCTGCTCTAAAGGATGTTCAAGATCTGTGTTTTTCTGCGAGTAGATATCCTAAATGTCCTTGTTTTTGCTGGAGTCCCTGTGGCTATCTGCATATATTTAGCTTGCATGTCAGGCTCTCCATAGTTTTCACTGGAGAATAAGCTGCCTGTTGTATATTTAAAAGGGATTTTTCTCCAGGAGAGATCCTTTATAACAGGCCTATCTGTCTTTTCTTATGTGTCTTTAGGTTCTTTAATTTTCCTGGACACTTTTACTAAGTGACAAATATACTTAGGTTTAAACAAGTAATTTCCCCTGGCTGGTACTCCTTCCCTCTTGTCTACTTCAACCTGCAATGAATTAAAGATGCTGAATCTGTGTCTGGATTTTCAATGTCAAAGACAAGATTGTGTCTTCCAATACACAGCAGAAGGAGAACTTGAACTTGAAGTATAAGGCTATCATTCAAGGAAACATCTGCATTCTAAACAGGGTGAGGTAAAATAAAAGCAGATTGCATTTGGGGTTTATGTGCTCTTTCTTAGATGTAGTTAGAGCCTTCTTTATAAGTTCATTGTAGGGAGATACCATACAGGCACTTGAACACACTGCTGTGACGGAAACAAAGACGTGAACTTGCTCCATGTTAGCCATCTGGTGGTACCTACTTGATGCAAATGTGAAGTATCCTACACCTCAAAGCTACTTTCCACTTAACTAAAGGAACAGGACATTCACATGCGGCATTAGTTCGATAAAAAGGCTCTTGGTTGTCACCCTCCTTTAACTGGCAGTAATGGCCTTTTGTGCCCATAGCTGCAGCTTGAGAGTACGGTGATGTTCACATTGACAGCGGGGTAGTGGTGGGTGGGAAGAAACAATCAAACACATTTTAAATTAGTACTTCTCAGAAGATGAGGGTGGCTAAGATCAGTTATGCTAGAGTAATGGAAAACATCAAGCAGAGTGAAAACTGGCTGACAGTCTCAAAGTATCGTAAAGGGAAAAAACAAAAGAAGTGCTGTGAATTCAAAATATGTGCTGCATTTATAATGCAGAAAGGGAGACTTTCAAGAGCTAAGCTGATAAAACCTTTCTGACTCAGTAACCGTGGATATTGCTGTTTGTCATAACTGCATTTTCTCCAACTGCTGAAGTACATGCAGAATGATCTTGGACTCAAATTAAAGCAGCAAAGCAAGTTTCCAAAGAAAAAAATGGAAAGGCTAGAGCACGTTTTTAGTCTACAAAAGTTAGAGGAAGAATTAATAGACTTGTTGGAGAGTTTAGAATTCATGATCTACAGAGCAGACTCCTTTTCTACTACAAGGGCACAGGGAAACAAACGTAACGAGTTCTTATTGCCAGCGTCATGAGCTGAAAATGGACATGAAACACCTGAAGAACAACGTTTTTGGGCAACAACAAATGGTCTGATTGTTGCCCCTTTTTTCCTGTTTCAATTTCAGCTTCCTCTTTGTGCAACAGTTGTTGGTGATTAAACCAACCACAGCCAGTGGTCAGGGCCTTCCCCAAGAACAAAAGGGTGGAGTGATGCACTCTCTGGAGCAAAAAGGAGCAGAATTTATTAGATAGCTGTGGTAAGCTCTCATGACACATGCTGGAACAAAAAAATACAGTATCAGGTGGAGGTGTACAGGCTATAAGCATCAAGGAAGAAAAGAAAAAAGATTTGAAACCTACAACTGACAGGATAACTTCTGTGAAGCTGTGAGATTTGGTTTTGTGAAACACGCAACTGCACATTAGGACAGTGGAAGATGCGCCTGTACAGAAGGGGACCAGCTGCATCTCCCACATATGGGCTCTAATCCACTATGTGACAGCCAGACAAAAGTAACCACAAGAATGTTAAACAAGGAACACGTGGGGAGTGCTAAGAAGGTAAACGAGTGTACAAACTAAAATAAATACAAACAAATTGAACCAACAAGATAAAGAATAATAATAAGGAAATAATTTCAATTGTTTATAACAACGTTATCAGTGTGGGCAGCAGCAATGACTCAGGAGAAACATCTCCTGGAGAAGGAACACTTGGCATTGCTGACGCCTGGTGGGATGACTTCCATAAACAGCCATTGTAAATATTCCAATTATAATCTGCCTGGGAAGATTCCAGTAGTAAAATGTGTGCCTATGGGTGGTGTTAGCAAAGAAGAAAGTAAGGGAACAGCACTCCAAATTAGTGGTTTTAAAAAGAAAAATTGCTTTGGAATCATTAACTCGGAAGCATATTGTTTCATGGCCAATAGAGCCCTGCCTGCCCTGAGGGAGGCAAATAGAGTGTCCTAAATAACTACAGTCTACTTAGCTGAATACAGTGTTGACTGCAGATATGCAGCATATGCTTGTGAATATTCAAACAAGAAGGAGTTAGAGAGTAGAAGTATACTTAATGCTAGCAGCTATTCTTTTATGGAAAGCAGATTTTACATAAATTTAATTCTTCAAGAATATCTAATTACCAAACTTGAAATGCTCTTTTTTCACAACACTCAATAACACTTGCACAACATTTGAGGTACGCTCAGTGTCTCACACAGTGAACATGGAATACAATTACAGATCTTGGTTGCTGTTGAGGAAGCCAGGTAACTGGCCGACGTCATGTTGCAGCCGGGTCTACGGAGTCATAACCCAGTAATAGCTCTCTAGTAGGGTCCCTTGGGGATAAGAAATTGCACGAGGCAAGTCTACATGTTCTTCTCTTACTGTAGAGCAACCTTCTACAACTAGCAGTGTAGGCCCACCCAAAAGAGTTATAATTACACACTCCTAGAAACAAGAAACATTGGGCAAACTGACAAGCAGGAACCTTTTGAAATCCTGGAAAGCAATAACTCTGCAATGGAGAGGTCACTATAAACAAAATGACATAGTTTGGGTTTTTTTTCCATTTTTCTTAAGTATATGGGGCCACAAAAATAATGTTCTTCAGCTTTCTCTATCTCCTATAAGATCTCAGTCTGATTGGAAATTCCAAAGTAATAGTGAAAGGAAAATAATTTATAGCAAGGGCAACATCAATGTGAGGAGAAAATAAGTGAACTTTAGTAGTGTAATAAGGACCCACACCTGGAGGATGAAACATGGTAAATCCAAAAACTCATCTCTATCAGTAGGAGTGATTAACCACTGACGTAAGGGAAACAATGGATTTGGCAAGCCAATTTCTGCAGTACAGGCTAGCTGCCCTCTTGGAAGGCTTGTGCTAGACAAACACAAATAGCTAGGTTCAGCATGACTAGTTGAAGCTCAAAGGCTAGTGGGACACAGAAATTGAGATCTAGAAGAGATTGTTATCATTAATGGAATTCAGTCCAGATGAGCTGGGAGCTGAACTACTAGAAAGCGGCTCTGTTGAGAAGGACCTGGGAGTGCTGGTGGACAACAAGCTGACCCCGAGTCCGCACCGTGCCTTTGTGGGCAAGAAGGTCAATGGTATCCTGGGCTGCATTAAAAGGAATGTGGCCAGTGGGTTGACAGAGGTTATCCTCCCCCTCTACTCTGCCCTACTAAGACCAAATTTGGAGTACTGTGTCCAGTTTTGGGCCCCCCTGTTTAAGAAGGATGTGGAACTGCTTGAGCAAGTCCAGCGGAGAGCTACAAAAATGATCAGGTGACTGGATCATCTCCCTTACGAGGAAAGGCTGAGAAACTTGGGTTTGTTTAGCCTGGAGAAGACTGAGGGGGGATTTCATCAACATCTATAAATATCTAAAGGGTGGGTATCACGATGATGGGACTAGGCTCTTTTCAATAGCGCCCAATGACAGAACAAGGGGCAATGGGCACAAGTTGGAATATAGGAGGTTCCACCTCAATATGAGAAAAAACTTCCTTACTGTGAGGGTGCCAGAGCAGTGGCACAGGCTGCCCAGGGAGGCTGTGGAGTCTCCTTCCCTGGAGACATTCAAAACCCGCCAGGATGCGTTCCTGTGCCCCCTGCTCTGGGTGTCCCTGCTCAAGCAGGGGGTTGGACAAGATGATCTGCGGAGGTCTCTTCCAACCCCTACCATTCTGTAATTCTGTGACCTATGCTTTTTGAAAGTGACCCATTTTTTAAATATTTGGACCTATCTAGTACTTCATCTTGGCCTTTATCACCTTAATTAAAATCACCTTCATACAATTACTGTTGAAAATACACTTCATAAAACTTATTTCCATGTCCAAGGCTCAAATGTGGCACACGTTTGCACTTTCCATTTACATGCAGCAATACTCAACATCTTGAGCAGTACATCCAAATATGACCCTGATCTGAGAAGTATTTAGGGAGAAATCATAAGGTATTTGTCTAATATACAATACCAGCAGTATTTGTTTTTGTTAAAATGATCTTAGTTCATCTATGTAGTAAATTAATCTCTGGAAATTTGAGTTGATATTACTGATTTAAAAGAAATATTTACTCTCCAACTGCTAAACAATATCCAGATATCATCAGTAGCTCACTTAACAAGATGTTAGGATTTAATGAGAAAAAAGTCCAATAGAACATTACCTCTACAGCTTCCCATCCCCACTGCCTGTACTTTGGGTCATGAGTGAGCCGCCACATGTACATGTAGGTCTCTATGACTTCTGGTCGTAGGATGTAGTATTTTTCATTTTGTCTTGTAGCAATGGCCTCAACACCACCATCAAATCTGAAGGCTTCTGGTCCCAGCTTCATGCCTAGCCAATATAAAAAACACATGCTAAAATAAAGGCATTAAAAAAGGCTGCAAATTATGTAACCTACCAAATCAACTATCCTTTCATGTGGCACTGAACCAGGTTACCCAAAAGGTACATAATTTCTGAAAGACTGCAGCACCTCCTGTTTTTAGTATTTTGAAATAATTCAGAGTTGGAGAGAGCTGTTCTTTGTCAATGCCTTAAACAGCAGTTCCAGTTTGAGCAGTGTTGCTAACATTTGCATTCTGGAAGACTTCATATAACCAGCAACATGTGAAATTTTGCTTAAAAGATGAGGATATTTACTTTTCTATATCAAACTGCAAAATACACTCTGGGACCCTGAAATGCTGCCAGGGTTATTTTTATAAGATGATGAAAGAATCCAAAGAAATTCCCTGCACAGGAATCTGCTTTCTTTCTGCAGTTCTATGGCTTGCAGCATGGTACCAACAGAACTGAGAATAAAATAATTTTTTGTGCATAAAACATGATTAATAGATATACTGATGCATAAATGAAGAGGCTTCCTTTCTTATTTGTATTCAGCTATAAGTGAAAAAAAGGTGTCATGTTAATTACTAGAGTGAATAGATATGATTCAGGTGCACAGAAATTATTTATAAAACAGAGCAGCCATTCTTAAAGTTAATCTTAGGACAAAGCAGCATCTGCTTAGAATGGATGAAGAGTTCTCACCGTCATACAACTTTCATTCAGCATTACACAAAAATACCGATGGCTGCCTTCACAAAGTCAAACTAAACTTTGCAACACACTACTTACTTGTACGATCATAGGATTCATGGCAAGTCCTAGCAATTTCAGCACCAAGCTCGATGTGATGGCCCGTCTTGTCATTAGGTGCTCCATCTGCTCCAAGAGCAAACATGCCGCCAGCAAAACAAGTGAGATGTCCCATCTTGTGTTCAAGCAGTCCACCTTTCCACTCAGCGATGTATGTCAGCCCCCCACTCGATTTGCGAATTAGGTGGGTCTCTATGGCCTGCAGAAGTACATGATTTCAAACCCTTTGGTACCATTTGCTAAAGTATGACGGACAAAGACAAAGTTGCTTGTATGTTGGTTCGCTTTTCTCCATATTGCCTTTGCTTATAAAGTAAAATGGATAATACGAGCTAGCATAACCTCAAAGTGCAGCCAAACCAACGCAGATTAGCATACATCAGTAATGATGATTAATTTTGCTACAACTTTGAGCAATTTGCACATGACATTTTAGAAAAATATTGGAAAGATCTAAAAAATACAATTCCATTTTCAAATTCTTTATTTCTTTCCCCTTCTACTTCGAGCAAGTTCAGGTAATTTCACTTTTAATGGTGATTAGCCATCATTTCAGCTTCTGTACATCCCATTGTAATTCTAACCTAAAGGATGTAGTTATTGATGTAATTTCATGTCAGTTATATGCAGACATAACTCATATTCAAAACGCCTGACTAAACGAGTGCCCTCAGTGATGTTAGGCCTCCAAGTCTATATGGTATTCCAAAGTCCAATGAGTTTTTCTCCCTCAGACTGAATTCTTCTGTTGTTATCGATCAAGAATAGGGTCTGGAAAAAAAACCTAAGCAGAATAAAACCACACAAATCTCCTAGACGGAATTAGAAGTTGGTGCTGTTCGCAATGTACGGTCACTGATTATGAAATCCAGGAAAATAACCTTCCCTAATGAAAGGAACAGAATTAAAACAATAGAAGAGATGCAGAAGAGCACATTAATTAGAAGTGCACACAGAAAGTAAGCTATTACTCTCTGAAGGGTGATGGAGAGGAGACGAACAACCCTATCATACATGCAGTTATCCAGCAGTACTCTGGTTTATTCTGTTGAAATCATAGGATCCAGAAACAGTACTCAACATGCATTATACAAGAGAAAAAAATGAATAAAAAAATCAGTACAGAGAACTATTAACAAAAAAAAGCCTTGAAAAAAGTGTTATAAGGAGAAGGTATTGATTGTAGTTATTTCTTTCCATTTAAACATCTGTAAAGGTTGTTTTTATAAGCATGAAAAATGTTCTCTAAACTAGAAGCATCAGCAGAGTAATTGTGCAAGTTTTACTTACTAAGTAGTTTTTTTGTGCCAAGAATGTCACTTTGAAAACTACACTTTTTTTTTTCCACTAATATTAGCGGAAAGCACTTAGTAAGGATGTTTTCTGCCCACCTCCAGACCCATTATTGGCTCAGAAAACTCCACCATCCCTTTCTTTCCTCCTTGATTGTATGTTTTTAGCACTAGTACCTACTGAAAAGCATACCTAAATTTGAAAGCAGCAGTAACTAATGAAGAGTCCTGTACTTTCAACAAATCCTACATAATTGAACTTATAAAAAAGAGGAATTAAATATGAAAGGGGAAAGGTGGGAAAACAGCTTCCTTAAGCGTCCAAACCACAGACCCCACTGTGGAAGATGAAAGAATTACAGAGGCTGAGTTGGTGTCAAGCTAATCGATGGTCGTGTATTCCAAGTGCATATAAAAAAAGCTTTTCTGTCAGACTGGGAAACTAGTAAAGAAATATCTAGGTACTTTAAAAAAAAAAATTCTTTCAAACACGCCTTTTGTGCTCATTTGGGTATAAAATATTTGAATCTATAATTAAAGAATTGACAGAACAGGGTTCAAAGAACCTGCTACAATATGTATTAACGCGTAAATAGGAAAAATTTGTAAGACAGAAATAATTGGAAAACTTCCAGAATCTTCCAGACTTCTATTCACATTTTTATTAAATGGTTCATATTTTGTAACAGGATGCCTTATTGTTAAAAACACACAACAATTTTGTGGGAAAGAGCTTTCAGACTATTTAGGCATTCTAAAAAATAAGCTACCTAAAACTGAGTTCAGAAATTAAAAACTTTTAATTTAATGGTATTTCATTAAACCTTTCAGCATGGTATCCCCATCTCATCAAATCAACAGTTCTGGCAATAGTTGATAACTCTGCTGGTCACTTAGCTGTTGAGTCAGAATTTATTTAAAAAATAAAGAAATATAAAAATAGGTCGATGACTAAATTTACCTATATTGCAATTTTTTTAGTAAAGAAGTAATGAAAGACAGAGTGAAGTATTACTGTACCTGACAGAAATAACAGTAATCATGCACGTTCAGAACTACAGTAACTAGACTAGAGTTGATTCTTGTAGTATGAAGATGGATTTCGCAATACCAATTAGTCTTTCAGAGGGTTTTTTTCCCCCTCTTTTGGCTCAGCATTAAAGTTCAGACTGAAAAAGAATGACTTCCACTTGGGAAATTTTAAAATTATTCTAACAAACTGGTGTTAAGAAACTAACAAATTGATGTTAATTGATGGTAAGAATGTCACAAAATAAAAATGTATTTCCAAATTAATTATTCATGTATAGTAAAGCAAATCATCTTGGTTTCATAAATGAGTCCTATTAAGAACCAGTACATACGCCTATGAAAAGTTATTTTTACTATGTAAACAACTTATTTAAAGCTATTTTTATTAGGTAATTATTTACTATATTACAGGATCTCGAATTGCCTTGTCATACTTTGTACAATCATGGGTGTCTAAGTGCTAGATAATACCTATGCCGATGTATATTCCTCTTTGAACGGCATGCTGGTTAACTAAAAATTTCTACCTAGACAGGAAATCCAAACAGTCTTCGATTTGTACAAATAACCTTCAGAAGCCATAAGCCTTTGCCAAAGCTTCAAGTAAATCTAAGAAGTTTCTTCATGGCTCTTCATTTTCTGTCTGAGCTAGACAAACTGTTTTCATCAGAAATAGGTTTCCCTTCTCTCATCACTATTCATCTACCATCCAACCGAGAACAGAGAAACTAGCTGCTTCCCTGAAACAACATTGACCAAAGGCTTGCTCATAAATTTGCGGTATCAAAGTTGCATGAAGTTTGGAATAATTGCAGCATGACATCGAAGTGTCAGATTATAATTAATTTGTCAGGTGTGTTGCAGTTGTTTCAGGAACTCAACATTGAAAAAAGTTATTATAAAAAATCAGCATATTTAGAAAGCCTCAAAAATGTAAATGATTTTGATCTTAAAAAAACCCCCACATATAACCTGCATGGGTAGAACATATAAAAGAAACCCTCCAACATTAAGTACTGATGAATGTATTCATTGACATTTTGAACTCCTGTATCAGTAACAGTATTTGCAGCATTAAGACATGGTAAAACCTTCCTTTTTGCCACAACTGCACACTAACTATAGTTTAATTTCAGAATTTACTTCCAAATACTGTTAAAGCACTACTTCTGGAATGTATAAGGTTTGTATAATGCATGAGTATGATAAAATATTTTCAAAGTAAACAATAAACAAAAATCAGTACTCTTCCAATTATCAATTCTGAATCTGTACCTAAACTGCCAAAGTACCACCTATCATCCATCTCCTGAAAATTCACAAAACTGCTATTCACATTTTTAATACTTTTTTGGTTGTAACATAATGGTACATCCTTCTGTGATCAAGATATTTTTCAGTGAGTTTCACAAAGGTTGTAAGTGCCACCAGGCTGGACTGAACTTTCTGAAAGACATTAATTTTTTAAATAAGCTTGAGGTTCGGAGCACGGCTAAATCACTAGCTGGAATACATAGGCAACTGTTTTAAGTATAAAAAAAACTTGAATGAAAAGTTGAGAAAGTACTAGGATGAGGAAGAAATACTTTCAGTTTAAACAAAGATATAATAAGGGTGTCCGAACTTGAGTAGCAGGATGGAAAGGCAGGTTACAATCCCACAGTGAAATGCTACTTGCTATGTATAGTGCTGTGGGCGCAGGTCTGGCAGGGAACCCAAGTTACTAAAACAAATTATTATAAAAGAAGAATAGGTACTATGGTGACAAACATCCACCCAGGTGAAAATCTCTGTTGGGTAGAATTAATTTTGAATTTCCTACTTAGAATCTCTATTTACTTTTATTTTGATATAATTATCTACACACTTTAAAAAGGGACACGTTTATTTGAATTGCAGCTCTTTTACAAGATGGTCCCTACTTACAAATAATTCCTTCCTGCTCTACTTGCAGATCAGGTGGCATCATATTTATCACTAGCGAGATTATTATTTCATTTTACTATAATGAATATTCTCAGTGTAAACCAATATACAACATCTGCAAAGAATCAAAAAAGCTAGAATAATGTGATCTTTGATTAGTTGAAACTACTAAATGTGATAATTGTTTGGAGCTGGTACAGTTTTTCTTTTAAGTAAATGGAAATTTCATGTTACTGTTTTCCGGAATATATTTCTGCAATTTAAATACTAATTTCTTTCTTTCCATCAAGGTAAAGCAGAGAGACTGTGCAACATAAAAGGTGCAAAGAAAAAGTGGCTGCGAACAATAGCAGATGCTACCTTGGAGTGACCAATTTAAAAAAAAAAAAAAAAAAATCGAGACAACCTGACTTTAGACTGTACTGGACAAAAAAGGGGAGGGAGGAAGGGAAACTAAAGGAAAATAAACAGCATTTGCCAGATATTTAAAGAAAAAAAATTTACATGTAAAGCTGATATGACATATAGTTTGTAGTGTACCTGCAAGCTCTTACAGCCAGCCTGACTTTTACAGCTGATACAGTTCCTTGCAATTTTTTTTGGTGCTCTTATGTAAGGCTCTGCTTACAGTCCTCGCTGCAATAAAGCCTTTAGCTAAATTACTTTTTTTTTCCATCTTGTGGGAAATTATTCCTTCTCTACAACAACCGTAAAAAATGCTTGAGCACTCAATTAGAAACACTAACAGTCCCTTTTACGGTTTGAATTGTGACTCAAGTGCACCTTGTATTACTCCTGGCATCTTTCTTATGAGTTCACATGTTAAAATTACGCCCTTGCCTATCTGTCACATCGGAAGAACTGCACTGAATGAGACGTTATGAATTGTTTAGGTTACAGGACTGTGCATTGCATGTGTGTGTAATCTTGGTTATTGACAGCTCAAAAGAGAAACACTTCCATTTTTCCCAACCTGATTTCCTCCCCATCCTGCCCCCTTTCTTAAGGCAATACGTTTTGTGTTCTCTGCTTATCAGCCTGTTCCTTAAGCTTTACATTATACTGCCGGTCCTTATCCTTGCAAAATTAAGCAGACCTGGGCCCTCCTAATGAATACCCATTTTCCTTCATTCAGTTCCTCACTCCTTTAAGCTTTTCACACATCTTAAACGCTGTCTTCACCACCCATTCCTCAGTCCCTGACTGGATTTTGTGATTGGGAAGTCCTTCATTTACCCTCTGAGTTGTTTAGGACTTCGAACTGGATTTCCTGCAGAGAAACATAGAGGATACAGAACTGAAGTCATCTCACTGTTTAAATGAATACAAAACCTGAATCAAGCTTATTTTTAGTAGAGGGTATTCTCTTGGTGGATTATGCTGACAGGTAATAAAAATACTAGCAGAGATGCCTACAGAGCACAGATGTAGGCTTCTCAGGAAAAATGCTCTGCCCCTCAAAGTTGCTCAATTCAAAATAAACACATGGCATACGAAAAAAGTTAATTCTGCTAAAGGAGCAGGAACAACAAACTGCAAATCTCAAAATGCAATGTAAAGCTGCAGTCCTACTTCCTCTAACACTTCAGCATTTTATCTCTCCTTTTACAATAATGGTTTAATTATGACTAAAGAATTTCAACGACTACTGCTTTTTTAACAACAAAGCTGGATGTTTCATTTCCTACCTCAAGACGTCACTGTAGCTGGAGATAAAACTGTCTTGCAAGTCATAGTTACATATTTCCATACTTTAATAAATTTGAAACTTCAAAAATATGATTCTAGATCTAAATTTCCATTGTTTATAATGTTTGTTTTGGTGATAATTACAACACTGCAGGCTTCTTCACAACAAAGCACTATAAATTATCTCAGTCCAAACTTTTAATATATTTTTTCTTCCCCTAGGAATCTTCTTCATAAACAGTATTTTGATGATTTGAAGCAACAGTGAGTATGAAGGAGAATTCTACCACGTGATATTTCCAATAATTCAAAGATGTATAATGTCAATTGCTTACTTATTTTAATATTTATGGCTTGCACCAGTACATTTTATTGCTTTGAAACAGCACACAGCAGGCAGGTCAGGGTTATTGTGATTTTGCATGCTGTGAGTTTTGAGTCAATTGCCTGTTTTCTTCACTTTAAGTTACTTCCCTCATGTTTTCTCTGTTGAGTTGATCTAATGTAATAGGTATTTTTCTTCATCAATCTGTAAAATTAACCAAATTTATCCTTTATCCAAAATTCCAATCAGTTTATTATGAAAAGTTCAAGATGTGCATTGTTCCATTATTACAGCTGTTTTGGAGATGGCAGGAAAGCATTGCACTTTATTTTTAAACTTTGTATTTGTTAGTTGATTCTGTTTTCATAAATATTGTCCATACAGGTTTTAAATATGTATTACAAGATGTATGAATCATGTGAAAGCATATAGTCAGAAAAGCTAGGATGGAATAGGAAGTTCAAGCCCTTGTTACAATTTATTTAAATACTTCCGCTAAAGAAAAGTGGCATCTTCTTATCCTGAGGTCCTGACTCTTTACTAAACTGTGCTTTAAAAATCAAAACTGAAATCTGAACACAGAAGAACTTTCATTTGTTTAAACACAATATATAAGAAATATTTTGAAAGCAACAAGGCACTTACTGCTTTTGGACTTAAGACATGTTATACAGACAAGCTTCTATGTGAAATGAAATATGAATGCTTATAATGGAGATGTCTAAGTTTTTAAAATGGAAACATTGGCAAGCATTTAACTACTATGATACCTATCCATCTGATCACTAAAATGATGATTAAGTTCTAGGGGAAAACTGATAATTAATTTTTGTCTGAAAATATACTTATGTTTTTTCCCCCTGCGTAGATCTATTAGTGTCTCTAAGAGCACCAGTGCTCTTGCACTAAATGTACTTAATGCTGTCTGCTACCAGAAGGCTAGATTTATTCATATTCTTAAAACAGTATTAATGGAATGGCACGAATCAAAGCAAGTGACTCTCAAAATGTTACATTATGTATTTTCTGAATATTCTAGAATAAATATCTATCACTCCTGATAAGCTTTTTTTGCTGTCAAAAAAAGGAAAAGAAAATAGCACAAATAGTAAGAATATGGCTGCTCTGACAACAAGAGCAAAGCCATGAGCAAAAAGGGGACAATTTCTCTCACAGGACTTTTTAAGTTAAAATCCTCCTTAAAGACTTCTAACAGAGTTATAGTTTGCTGCTTTTCTTGACAGTCCATAAACTAGCAAACATTTTAATACGTACTTTCTATAGTCCAAAATGTAGAAATTGTGCAGTTAAAAGTAAAGCATTAGCTGCGGAAGACTGTCTTTAGTCTTGATGCTTCCTGTAAGCAGTTGCAGAGAGCCTCAAACCTCCTGTCAAGAGGTGAAATAGAGTGAAGAGCATGAAAAGGAGCAGTGAGCTCTCTGGATGTTTTCATCTGTTAGGTGTAATGAATCTTGTGTTCCTACTTAATACAGCTATGCTACTGCTATGTGCAGAACACCAGTGCAGCTGGGTGGTATGTATTTTAAACATGACAGCTGACAAAATATGCAAATGAACTACATATTTCTTAATTTTTACACATTTAAGTTATAGGCAATACACCCCCTCCCCACCACCCCCCAAAAAAAGTATGCAGTGGGAACGCTGGGTCCCCTGCACCAACTGTTTCATTCTGAAGATTGGCTCCTATTGCACCACCCTGCCTGTCCTATTTATGTATTTCCTTCAATGCCAAGAAGTGTTCAAGTATTGAATGTTCAATTCATTAATATACTTTTGGCTTTACCCAGTATGACAAACTATTCTAATTGAATTGTTGCAGTCCTGTCATTGTCCACATCAGTCACGCAGTTTTTAAGATCAGTATGATCACAAAGCAAATCACTTCACACAACTTAATGGAAACTGCAATCAGGACAGACCAGCCACCAGACTGTCACCACAGTTAAACAGACCCTCATGAAGCTCTGGAGATGAAAAGGCCCTATCCGCCAATATCATTCTTTCAGTTTGCTAACAACACTTTGTTCTCTCCCGCATTTCAATGAGAAAGGAGTCTACATGGATTTGTTTTATTTATCTGAAAGGCAGAAATCTTGACAGCTCTGAAAAGTATTCACTATTTAATGCTGACAATTAAATATACAAAAAAAAAAAACACCCCACCCCAAAACAAAATCAAAACCACATAACTTCCTTTGGCAGAGTACAAACTGAGTGTATCAAGGCTAGTCTCTGAAGTTAGCCATGTGCCATAGAAAAAAAAAATTACAAAAAATTGAAAGGTGATCCTATATATTTTCTGTCTGAACATTCAAAATCCTGAGGCCAAAAATGACTTTTTCCCCTTGTGATACCCACAAAAGGTTACTGCATTTGTTAATCACACAACCTAGCCTAGCAGCAGGCTGACTTTCAGGAGCACTGTTGAAATCTGGCAGAGAATGGCTGTGGCACTGCTTCACAACACCTATTCTTCTTTCTGCTGTTTCCATTGTTTCTACTTCCATGTGCCAGGTTCTCCAGAGTTCACTAGTTTTCTTGTTACAATCTTCTGAGCAGTTGTTATCCAGCAAGAAAAATTAAACAATCTAAATGTATAAAAGTAAACTATTAAAAGTTTTACTGAGGGAGCTGTCGGAGGAGCTCGCCGAGCCACTCTCCATCATTTACCAGCAGTCTTGGTTAACAGGGGAGGTCCCAGACGCTTGGAGGCTTGCCGATGTGACGACCATCTACAAGAAGGGCCGGAAGGAGGATCCAGAGAACTAAAGGCCTGTCAGCCTGACCTCGGTACTGGGGAAGATTATGGAGCGCTTCATCTTGAGTGAGCTCACCAGGCAAGTGCAGGACAACCAGGGGATCAGGCCCAGCCAGCATGGCTTCATGAAAGGCAGGTCCTGCCTGAACCAACCTGATCTCCTTCTATGACCAGGTGACCTGCCTAGTGGATAAGGGAAAGGCTGTGGATGTAAAGACTTTAGTAAAGCCTTTGATACTGTCTCCCACAGCATCCTCCTAGAGAAGCTGGCGGCTCATGGCTTGGACAGGTGTACTCTTCGATGGGTAAAAAACTGGCTGGGTGGCCGAGTCCAGAGAGGTGTGGTGAACAGAGCTAAACCCAGCTGGCAGCTGGTCACAAGCCGGGTTCCCCAGGGCTCAGTGTTGGGGCCAGTCTTGTTTAATATCCTTATCAATGATGTAGATGAGGGGATCGAATGCACCCTCAGTAAGATTGCAGATGACACCAAGTTGGGCAGGAGTGTCAATCTGTTTGGGGGTAGGAAGGCTCTGCAGATGGATCTGGACAAGCTGGATCAAGGGGCCGAGGCAAATTGTATGAGGTTTAACAAGGCCAAGTGCTGGGTCCTGCACTTTAGTCATAAAACCCCCATGCAACGCTACAGGCTTGGGGAAGAGTGGCTGGAGAGCTGCCTGGCAGAGCAGGACCTGGGGGTGCTGGTCGACAGCCAGCTGAACATGACCCAGCAGTGTGCCTGGCTGGCTAAGAAGGCCAACAGCATCCTGGTTTGTATCAGGAATAGTGCAGCCAGCAGGAGTAGGGAAGTGATTGCACCCCTGTACTTGGCACTGGTGAGGCCGCACCTCGAATCTTGTGTTCAGTTTTGGGCCCCTCACTACAAGAAGGCCATCAAGTTGCTGGAGCGTGCCCAAAGAGGGGCAACAAAGCTGGTGAAAGGTCTGCAGAACAAGTCATATGAGGAGAGGTTGAGGGAGCTGGTGTTGTTTAGTCTGGAGAAGAGGAGGCTGAGGGGAAACCTTATCGCTCTCTACAACTACCTGAAAGGAGGTTGTAGTGAGGTGGGTGTTGGTCTCTTCTCCCAGGACACTAGTGATAGAATGAGAAGAAATGGCCTCAAGCTGCGTCAGGGGAGGTTTAGATTGGATATTAGGAAGAATTTCTTTACTGAGAGAGTGGTCTGCATTGAAACAGGCTGCCCAGAGAAGTGGTAGAGTCGCCATGCCTGGAGGTATTTAAAAGACGTGTAGACGTGGCACTTCAGGGCATGGTTTAGGAGACATGGTGGTGTTGGGTTGATGGCTGGACTTGATGATCCTAGAGGTCTTTTCCATCCTTAATGATTCTACGCTTCTAAACCCTGTGTAAAGGTAAACCTACAGATCGCAGTGGCTCTATCTCTGATACCATGGGGCTACCATGGGCTGCTCTGAACTGAGCTGCCTGGGGAGTGCTGGTGAGGGATTCTCCCTCTTCCTGTGAAGCTCTCCTGGGCTGAGCTACTGCTCTCTTTACAGCCTTTAGATATCCACTTCTCTGGAAATACAATGAGGAGGGGATGAATGAAGGCAGTGCCAGAAAGAGAGAAAAAATATTTAAGATGGAGAAAGCCTGCAGCAATGACCATAAATAAATGTAACAGAAAAATCTGGAAAGGATACCTAACCAGACATCAAGCGTGAGACAACCTGTTAATCGCAGTAGTGGGAAAATTGCCCCTCAACTCAGAAAAGGAGGGATTAAACATTTGAGAAGGCAGGATTTGATGCAGTTGCTTGTGACACTGCTGTTGCTTGACTAGACATAAGTGAATCCAGAAGGTCCATTTTTGCTCTAAATTATCACATTCTTTTACTAAGCCTACTCAATTGTGTCTCAGATCAACTGTTAACTGAAAGAAGTGGGATGGTTCCTGGCATGGGTACTTTCAAAGTCTGTCAGATTATTCTATGGCCAGTTACATCCTCAAAATATGACTAAAATCTGAATACGTTTGTTCTGTAACTGTTGCATACTATCCATTGAAACCAGTATAAGATCTCTTACTTCCTGTATTATGTGAAATAGGACATTATATGCATTGCTTTTCAAAAGAGAAGAATAACTTACATTAAAAATACATTCACTTGTCTTTCTGTGCAAATTCTAGAGTTTATGAATACCTCTGACAGCCTTATAAATACATTCATATTATGCTCTGGTATTCATAACATGATGAGTTCTGTCCCTTTTCCCATTAGAAATAAACTCTTCTTTAAATGGCACGAGTCAAATGTGCATCTTATGGCAAGCAGTTTTTTTTTTTTTAAATCTAGTTTGACATCTTAGATATTGCTTTTAACTTAAGCCATGAAACAATCTATAGGTGCTACTAATGCACTCTAATAGAAAGAACTCTTTGTTTCTAATATGAGTTACAGAACAACGTAAGAGATAACCCCAAAGCTTTACTTAAATAAATTTCAGCTTTTCACAGTGTACCATAACGCCATATATTTTCATTTATTGTTTCTGGATAGTGGAAGATACTGAATTAGGCATCAAACCTTTACATTGCACTTTCAGAATTTGGTGGGTATGTGCTGGACTGAATGGCCAGGAATAATCACACCATTCCCTTTGGCATAGTCTTAAAAAGATTCTGAAAGTGTTGGGGGAAATTTATCTTAGAAAATACGAAGCAGACTCAGAATGCCCAAACCATGTAGGCTTAGTCATAAAGAAAGACTGCAGCTTGTGCAGACACTTAAATTAGCTTTAATTTAGGTAAGTAAGGGATCAATAGCAATAAAGCCTATATCAAGATGGATTTCAAAGTAGGCTAGTCATTCTGGTGAAGAACATAGCATCTTAATGGGGCCCAACAAGTCTGCAGTTTTGTGAGACTGCAAATGCCCTGCAGTTTTCTGAACAAGCTACATTACAGCATCGAGCTGTACCTCTACATGCTGCATGTACTCTTTCAGCTTTGGTATGGGTGTGTTTTGGTATAGAAAACAGAGAACATGAATGCTATTGCTCAGAAAATACTGGAAATAGCATTCAACCAACAGCATGGTGAAATCTAGCATATACTTAGTGATCATCTGGCCCTTTCAAACACTGATACTCTGGACAGACACAATGCTTGACTGCTTAAGAGCTAGCACTACTAAAAACTATAAAGATAATAGGTATTTTAAATGTAGTCATATACAGCAAGCCCTGTCATTGATATTGCCACATTCAGTGATGCTGCTGACAAGGCAATCCTCCAGCTCAACCCTGAGCAGGAAGAACCAGCTGTGCAGCATGGTGGCCATCACCACTTCTGCTCCCTGCCAGGACCTCAGGATGCCTGCGAAAACTTTTGTACTCGAGGAGGTTGTTAACCCGGTATAGCTAAGGTGTGAGTTTAAACAAAGCCATGCTGCTGAACGCTGCACGGACACACCTTGGATCACTCCTGGCCCTCTTCCTTGATGGCCATAGCTCTCCATCCACTGGGCAGCTTGGGCTGGCTTGGGAGTGACCCAGGCACACTGCCACTGTGCAGCTGACATGGGATGGCACACCTGCTCGTGTGATGTTATGTTAAGGCAAGAGACTTCCCAATGTACCCTGCTCCAGCTGTGCTCAAGTCAGGGGAAGGTGAACCTTCAGCCTTAGCAGGAGCAGCCCAGTGCTGGCCATCGAGACACTGGACTCTCTCAGACTCTCTGTTAGTGGCTAGGATCAATGAGCCCCAGCTGCTCCCTGGCAGGATGGGAGCCAATGCACTCACGGTCCCCCTGATGAAGATGACTGTCACACCACATTTGGGAGATTCTACCCGCAGCGGTTTCCAGAATAGCTGTACTAGCAAAAGCACAGTTTTTAACCACATGCATCTATGCACTAGCACTTAACCTATGTAAGAATGTATTTAAAAGAAATACCTGATGTTATTAAACCAGTGGAAGTAAAAGACTGAAGCAGCTTTGTGGTGCTTCAAAATGCCTTCCATGCTAAGATGAATTGATATCGTATTATCAGACACTTTGTTCTCTCTTTTTAGCTGCCAACCTAATGGCTGAGCTATTACAGTATCACTGTTCTTATGTTACAGCCTCAAATGCACTCAAACCCGACTTAAAATCCACCTTTTGCTCTGAAGCTCAAACCATGTCAGCGGTGAAAATGAGGCTGACTGCATCCAACTCTTCACTTATAAAATTAAAGGCAGGATTTTCTTAGCAGAGGATACTTGGTCATCAAATTTACTACCACCAGAGATCACACCCTCTCTCAAATCACCACATATGGCTTTTCTCTCTAATGAAAAAACAACAACAACAAAAAGCTGCAATGAGCTAGGGCTGTATTTTTTTAATGCCGCCACTTTTTTCAGCGTGGGAAGTAAAAGGAGACTTATGTCTCTTCCCTAGGCACAGCACATATCCAGATGTATGAAAGAATAAGCAGATATTGCTTAGCAGCTCGAAGCCTTGTCTACAGAGGCACTGTACATACATACAGTTAATAAGAGATAAAAGTCCTGGCTCTAGAGAGCTTCCAGACAAAACAGATGAAAGGATGGGGAAGAAAGAAGTAATATTATCCTCTTTTTTATACCTATTTGAAAGAAAGGAACTGAGAAAATAGGTCATTTGCCCAAGACTGAAGGAAAAGCCTGTAAATATGGATTTAAACTTAATACTTTCCGAGTCTCAATCCAGTGTCACAAACCCATTATTTCTCCTGAAACAGTATATTAAGGAAATACAATCAATAACAAAGCAAGCTGCAGACTAGAGGTTCATAAATAAAATACCACATAGAAATGTAAGTATGCACAATTCTGATTTTTGAAAACTTTCTTTTGTGTCCAATTTGTATAATTGGCTTTTCCACAGAAGCTGGCAAATATATGCCTCTTATAACAAAAAGGTCTATTTTCAAGAGTCTACCATAATATATTGATCCCTGTGTTGACCACAATCAAAATACTCTAATGGCTGAAATATGAGGTTGAAACACAAGAAAGGAACTCCTCCTAGATATATGGAAAAAGGACAGAAGGAATATACTTGGGGAAAACTGAGGAAAAAAGAATTGAACTTCTATCTGAGAGCTACTTGTAGATGCATTTTTTGTTGCATATTTTGTACCTCTCTCTGACAGTCAGAGAGAACTGACTGTCTTTCAGCTGGAGAAAAAAATAGCTATAATTAAAGACTCTCCCTTTTCCCACAGTGTCTGCATTCCTCTAGCATTTATATTTGATGAAGTCTTTTAAAAAGAGAAACTAATTCTTTAAAAAAACCCACACTGTGGTGGCAAAAACATAAATCCCTCACATTGTCCCCAGAGCCTGTCTCTTTAGGATTATTATAGATTAGATTATTATGGAAAGGAAGATTTAAATATCTTATTTACCTGAACTGCATCATAATACATTTTCTTCCCTTCTTCATCTGTCTTGTCCGACATCAGCCATGCCTTGAGCAAATATTCATAAAAGCTATCCCCAAGCCCTCCAATGGAGACGTGATCTAAAAAGGGAAGAAAAAGATTCAACAGCAATTTCTTTTTCAGCCTGTGCAATATAAAATACAATTACAGTTTGAAACAGTGCATTTAATGCACCTGAACATCTCTTCCTAAAATAATCTTCAATAAATGTAAGCCTGGAACCTTGAGAAAAACTTAACTGGTATATACGGATAATTATTTCTTCAACTGCTAACTTCTTCATCAGGCTGAAGCACAACAGTTATTTAATATCCACAATGTGCCACAGGAGTTCATGGCAAAGAAACATAATTTATATGTGTAACATCAAATTCATGTAGTCTATCCGATACAAAAACATGTTAACCTAAGTTCTTTTTTATTTTAAAACCAGGAAAAAAAATAGAAAGTGCTCTCTAATTTGATAAAGGCTTTCCCCTCTTGACTGCAGGGATTGTTTTTATTTGCTCTTTCATTCACTAATGCACCACTTAAGTCACTTCATAAAAAAGGCCAAAATGTTTTAGCTCCTTACTGCAGAGTTGAATTTCAAGTTATTTTATGGTATTTCAAAATGCCAACCCATACGTTTCAAAATAACATTACATTTTTGAACATCTGGCTGCTCTCAGAACTCAGCAGTGGTTCTAGAAGGAAACAAAGACTTTGCCACATCTACAGATAATTACTGCTATCACACTGCCTTATTTGGCCCTACATTTACTATGTGAAGGAATCTGGTACTACAGATGCTATGATTATTCAACTGCACACGTTTACGATGTGACCCTGCAAACACTAACACTGAGTCAGACCGTTTGGTGTCAGTTGCACTAGTGACGTGAAAGTTAGTGACGTTCTCAGCTGCTTGCACAAGGTTGCACTTGCTTGCTGTCCAAGAGCCTAAAAGATTCTTGGCAAAATTTTAATGAGCTATCATATATGATTTCAGCATAGATCCCCTAAATCAAATACTACAGCTACATATATATACACACCCCACCCCCCACCCCCTCAAAAAAGTGTTTCTCTAAGCTCCATCAAACCAGAGAACACTAGCAGGAGGTGTAGCCTGGTAACATTAAGGGGTCTGGCATTTATCAAGTCCTCAGTGAAAGGATTTCAAGTGCTTTACCAGGACTACTCATTTATAACATTGTGTTCAGTTTTGGGCCCCTCACTATAAGAAGGACCTTGAGTTGCTGGAGCGTGTCCAGAGAAGGGCAATGAAACTGGTGAAGGGTCTGGAGCATGTCTCTTACATGAAGCGGCTGAGGGAACTGGGGTTATTTAGTCTGGAGGAGGCTGAGGGGAGACCTTATCGCTCTCTACAACTACCTGAAAGGAGGTTGTAGTGAGGTGGGTGTTGGTCTCTTCTCTCAAGTTACTAGCGATAGGATGAGAGGAAATGGCCTCAAGCTGTGCCAGGGGAGGTTTAGATTGGATATTAGGAAAAATTTCTTTACTGAAAGAGTGGTCAGACACTGCAACAGGCTGCCCAGGGAGGTGGTGGAGTTACCATCCTTGGAGGTGTTAGAAAAAAGCGTAGATGTGGCACTTCAGGACAAGGTAGTGTTGGGTTTGACAGTTGGACTTGATGCTCCTAGAGGCCTTTTCCAACCTTAATAATTCTATGATTCTATAACTGTCAATTTTACAGTGAGGAAGGGGTCCGCTAATTCCACCCGAGACATGCAGGATGTGGATGTGGTTACATATATCACGCAGCAAGTCTGTGAGTCATACCGCAAAATTCTGCGCATGAGAAAAGCAAAAGACACATGGGGTAATCCAGGTTCAAAAGCGAGATGCAGAAGGGTTACTGGTACAGAGCTCACACTTCCCAACACCTAACTCTGATCTTAGCTTCAAAGTTATGTCTCTGTTGGTGGAATTCAAAAGAACACAGAGAATTTATTTTTAAACTCCTTAGTATCTTCTCTTCATGGAATGCCTCCGTTCACCTTTTGAATAGGTTGCAAAGCCATGCAAATGTAAAGGTATACTTTTTTTCTATTCAAACTTTATTAACAGTGCCTTTTTTCTCCACTAGCCTGTGACATACAAAAAATAATTTAGTTTTCCAAACACATCCTGTCCCTTTACCTAAGAAATACATTTTACCATCAAACCTGGGTTATAAACGGCTTTCCCCCCTCTTCTTTTGAATGAGATATATTAAATTTCTGGAAAGAATACACCATTTATTTAATTAAATGTTCATGATCCAAAAGGAAAAGAGGATTCTTAAAAAAAATGAGAACATTTTCTATGATCGAAGGCTGATCTTTGAACAGCAGCATTTAAATGACCTTTACGGTTTCCTAAATAAATTACCATAGAAACCTATGACATTTGCAGACTAAATAGCACAAGCACAGTTTCATCAATAATAAGCCCTGTTATTATATACATTATTGCAGTAGGCAAATCCAATTGACGCACGCTGCAGCAAATCACTGTCAGTTTACTGTCAAAATAACAAGGGCTAAATGAATTTACAGGAACAATGGCAGTGATCCAGCAGTGTCCTTCATAGTTACAGCATTTCATGAGAAGAAATGTTCAGAAACTATTCCTCTCTCCCCACTTGATGTTTGAGAGATACTACTTCTGTCTTGTACCAATTAAGAGTCTAGGGTTTTTTTTTACCCTGTTGTAATCAACCAAAAGCAGCCTAGAAAAGCAATCTCAAACAAAACATTTCTCAAGTCTTATGTTCTGAACTTCTACTAAGGAAAAAAATTAATAAATTGGTGTCTGCAAACAGAGACAACTGAACTGGAAGAGATGCAACAAGATTGAATTTGCTTTGGCTGCTTCAGCATGTTAGGGGCTGACCTGCATTAACGTTTGTGTCCATCATTGCATGTGCAGGAAGCTATTTCTTTGTCAATATTACATATTATTGGAAAGCAAAACTGGTACAAACTAGGTTTTCCTGTGCACACCAACAAAAACTGTCATTTGATGTGAACGAAGAGTATATAAGACCATTATATTAAGAATAGGGAAATGGCAAAGGCCATAAGACAGCGTCAGTATTTGACCACTTCAAAATAAATAAGGCAGAGCCACTAACAGCATCAGCCACTATAAAGATCTGCTCTCATGCAGCTCACCCAAAAGCTCAGTTTCTGTGGCTGACTGCATCTGAGGAAGGAGGTAACTGGACCTGGCTCACAGATGCTGAGGTGGCCTTCTCACCAAACCCAGCACCTATTGCTGTGGGATCAACACTTCCAGTGGGAGGTTTTAATTTTTTAGAAGGCTGTGCTAAACCAACATGGTTAACAAGTGGGCACACAACTCTCAGATCTGTAAATGGATGTCAGAGTTTATACCAACATGCCAGCTGGAGTGGATGGTTACGCACGCTGAGCCGCCACAGGCCTTGGAACGTGGTGACCTGAAGGAAGCCTCACAGCACAGCAGACTAGAAAGCTTTCTAAAAAGATGGGCATACTTCTAATTGATAAAGGGAAACGTCCTTCACATTGATGGGACGATACAACGGAGCAGCACAACCTTTTCAAACATCTTTTTAATTCAGAGTGTGACACAGAGCATTCAAAAATGGACTTTGTTCAATAAAACACTCAATTTTTGAAAAGGCAAAGAACATCATCTCTATCCAGACTGTGGCCAGTCCTATAAGGACTCCAGAACTTCACTCCCACCCTAGCTGTATCCTAAACAAACTATTATATTCAAAAACTTCTCCAGTCCTTTCCCTCTCTTGTATTGTCTGACCAGCTCCAACACTGATAATCTACAGGACCATTTCATCTGCCCATGTCTTTTAAGACAAAGATAGCATATCTTGCTTGTTTACTTTCAATAATGTAGGGAGGAAAAATATGAGAATATTGAGTCACATAAATGGGATGGTGGTAGGCTGAACCTAAGTAGGAAAAGTGGAAAACCAAGTAGGGTCTCTAGAATCATGATTCTGCACACTACGTAGGCTGTGAACATGTTATGAAGATCGAAGAAGGCAATGTATAACAAGAAAAGGCTCCATCATCAGCAAGGGGCTAAGAAGTTCAAATACTTCAAGCATTTTATTATACCCCTTCCTTTCTAATTTTGGTGTCTCCAATAATGGTTCCAAGGGGATTAATGCCATGACACAGTTCTGTTTAGTTTTCTTCCTCAGTCGTTGGCATTAAACTTCAGCAGAAATCACAACTGGTATTCACTAGAAAGACTTGTGGTTTTGGTTTTTTTCAATCTTCAGTAGAGCCACACCACACTAAAAATATGGAATTTGATTCAGATGAGCTGATAATGTTTCCTTAAACAGCTACTTTAGAGAGCACTTATTTTTGAATAAGACTTTTGTAGTCTACAAATTCCCTCCCAAAATGATACATATTCAGACATTTCCCTGCTTGCACAAGCCATACTAAAAGACCAAAGAAAAGTAGATTAAAATACAGCAAGTAGGATCATTATTTTTATGTTTCTAGTGTTTTTACATTGTATAGAACCTCAGCTATAATGTGGGTTTTTATACTTTACAAAAGGTCTTTATATACATCCAAAAACCACATAACAGTAATGGAAAGAAGTTAACGGCTGCAAACAGCATACTGCTAGACAGGTCACAGTACCAAAGAAGTGATCTACTTACGCTGACCCCATTGGCCACTGCTGGGATTCAGATAATTGGGGTAAAGGCCTTCTGGTTTATCCAGTCGATTTAGAACTTTTCGAATATTCATTACCTAATGGAAGGGTACAAAACAATGAGCACTGATCCATTTTTCCCCCCAAAATAAAACAGTGTTGGTAAAGAAGTTTTAAAGTGCAAATATCCCTCAAAAGAAAAAAAAACATTCTTATTCAACACATATACCTGAATACCCCTGTGCAATCATATTACTATTAAAAAAGATCCTCTAAGCTGATATCACCACGTAAACCAGCTCCTCAGAACCTCTGGAGTTTCTGTATCAAATGTCGGTAATGAAACCACACAACAGAAGCACGCTCCGAAGTTCAGGACTTGCCATACAGAGTATCTCACCCCTCCAGAGGATACTGAAATTTGCAGAGGCTAGTTGCCTTAACTAATCTCAGCTGCTTCAGCATTATATTCCTCATACACCCAGATCAGAAATAGTATTAAATATTAAGCCTGTCACCTAGGTCAGATGCAGAAGTGAATTGTGAAGAAGTTTTCTCTGGAAATGGGAGCACTGCTGGAACAGAGATTCATACAACCAGCTTGCCCAGCAGGAACCCCTGCAGCCCTGAGCGCTCTTCTGGCGCTGTTAAGGAGCTTGCTACAAATGAGAGGCCCAGGGAAACAATTACAGCCCAGATGCTCTGCAGCTGGAGTCATCCAGCAGCACAACCCATTGCAGAGCACGTGAAATAATTTATACTGAATTTTAACATTCACAGAAATAGAAAATGTAGCAACTTGGGAGAATGAAGGTCCTGAGCACCACTGACCAGAAATCGTAACAACAAGCTACTGGCAGCTTCATTATAACACGCTGAATGCCTAGAGATCGAGTGAACTAGCTGCTGAGAAAGAAGAGAAATTAGCTTACACCAAACGGCAGCAAGATTTCTGTTGTGGTACACAAACTGCCTTCTGCATCTTGACACTACATTGCTAACAGTCATTGCCCAAATTCAGACTTGTCTTAGACCTCATTTAATGAATTCTTCCATGAATACTTCCATGAAAGCTTATTGCAGTGTTGTTTCTTCTTTATCGAGCGTACCAGCCCTGGAATGGCTTGCCTCGGAGGGCTGTGGAATCACAATCTCTAAAGGGTTTTAAGAGCAGCTTACAAAACAGATTTCCAGCATCTTGCAGCTATAGCTCGATGCCGCTTTGGAAGAGAACCATAGCCTAGGATTTTTAACATACACATTTTCATCACACTTTGTCTCTTAGTAGAACAGATGTTATACCTTAATTGTCAAAAGATAATTAAGATATCTAGTAAGTTGGTTTCTGGCTGTTCCTGGGTGCTGCTACCCCTTACCCTTCCCCTTCCCCCGCCCCAGTTCAGATTTGTGTAAGAGAAACTCTGTCTTTAAATTCAGATCTAAACACATTAAAATTGCTGGGAGTTTGTTTCACAAAATTTACTCCAGTGCTGACAAAGGTATTGCAGCAAAGTCATTCAGTACTTTACGTCTGGTACAACTAGTATTTATTTTAGATTTGACCAGTGCTTTTAAACCTAATGCTAAACATCTGGAGTCTCACTATTAATTAGATTATTAGATAGATAATATCAGTTTTAGCTAATACGGGGCAGTAGCGGTAAGAAAAGAAACCCCAAACAAGTGGAAGTTTTAATTAGGAAAAAAAAAAAAAGAAGATAAATGATACAGTGTATTATAAAGAACAGGACTCGCTGACTATTTACACAGTGCAAAGCAAAATCACTTAGGTGGGAACTGGGGGAAGGACAAGATGGTAAATAAAAAGTACCCAGAAGACAATCTCATCAAATTTCGGAAGAATTAGTAAGCACAATAACTGTTTTATCAAAGGAATTTTTTTTGTTCTTTTTTTCCTTCCCCCAAAGTTCAAAGCACATTCCTTAAAGGTCAGTACAACGGAAGGCCTTACTGACCTCACTGACAGCAGTGATATTATACAGCATTTTGAAGACTAAACTTGCTGAAATCACACAAGGTAGCCATGGTGCTTTGCTTGCTATAGGCATGTCATATTATCCCCAATATAAAGTCAACTTTTGTTTTTACCACATTCATGTGAAGTACTGAAAAAAGCTCTATAGTCTGATTGTTTAACGTCATACTAATTTAGAACATATATAGAAATTATATGTTTTATGGGGCCGGGTAAATGTTATATACAAGAAGACGCATCAGAATGATTTTGGAACAGATTTGTGACTTTATAATACAAAAACACGCCAAGTTGATTAGGTAAGCATCTAGAAAATATCTACCTCCTGTGACAAATGCTTACAACCGAGGAAAATCCAAATCTCTCCCCAGAGACATTAGTCTCCCAAGATGTGATTTATCTTTTACAACGTGATTTTTACTGAAGAGTCTAACCTTTTCAGCAAAGACAGGGTTTCCAGACAGGTGGCTCAGGTGTACGAACTCCAGATGCAAAGTGCCAAATTCTGCCAAAATGCTGCTGCCGCCAGAGGCCCATGGCCAATTTCGACCGATTCCACTAAGATGAGGGAGAAGAGATATACAGGAAATAACCATGAGCATCTATAAGACAATACTAATAAAATATAACAGGTAGTAGGTATACTGTTATCAAGAGAAGACAATTAATTTAAAATGTACTTAGTATCTGCGTAAGAAACCATGCTTTGGCAGCCTTCCATGACTTCACCACAGGACCTTAAATGTCTTCGGTCCATTTCTACTTAGGCTTGTAAAAACGCTTCTTGCAACAAGTCAGTCTTTTAGCTCATGAATAGCTCCATTACATGTATCACAGTACCAGTGTTCCGCTGTATGATACCATGTTTAAAGACATTACAAAAAAACACCGAGTATGAGAAAACGTTCTCATACTTCACCTGTTTTCCCTGTATTTGACACAACACTCTCCAGTTTTAGCTCTTCCTTCTACAGTGCAGTTGTTTATTAACTTAAAATACTGTATATATACAGCATAGGCTTTAAGTTAAAAGTACTGCATGCAGTATATCCTTCTTAATACCTGAGAATTTAATAGACTAGGATATGTAGGCATTGTCTGCCCAGGCAGTCTTACCAGGATGAGTAACTTCAGTTTTAATTAAGACCTAAAGATACTTCACAGGAAAATTAATCTCAGGTTTTGTGCTGAGGGTAGAGAAAAGCACATTTATTGCTAAATCCTCATTAGAAACTAATGCTGGTTGAGATTCAGGTCAAAAAGTCTGCTAAAGTTTCATTACAAAAAGTTGGGTTTTTTTCCCTTGAAATTTCCAGTACCAATATTCAGAAAACCCCCTGAAATTAAGGAAAAGCCAGCCAAATTCCTGGAGCATCTAGGTGAATAATGACATATTAGACCAGCATATTATTAGCATGAATGTTGGATATAAATACACTTATTAGGTACTGGAATGTCTTCCTTATCTTCAGTTATAAACAACATTAAACACACACACACATATATAAATAAAAATTTTATTTTGCTTTTACACAGGAGCAGCCACTACAGTCATCAGTTAGCACTTGCACAACCTTGAAAATCGGGTATTCTTCCTGAGTCAAAATGTGACTCATATTATGAAAAACAAAATGAAGCAAAAGACCAAGAAACCCCATCTTTGGTTCATCATGATGGAATCCTCAGCTGTATTAAAATTTCTTCTTCAAAAGGTCAAGTATCTATAACTGAAGTTTAACCAATATAATGAAATTAAGACTCCATTAAATTAATTTCCCCACTAGCTATATTAACACGTTATTTTGAGATTTTTGCCACACACACAAAATAAAAACAAGTCATTAAACTTTAAAAGCAGAGTAAAGGCTACAAATGAAAAACACGTCTGTGCCCTGCTTAAATGTCACGGCTTAAACCACGCAACCCCTTTGGCTGCCTGGCCTTGAGCTGACGGCACCGCTGGAACTCGCTGAAGTGTCACCAAAAATAAACACAAAATATTACCTACTGATAGGTGGACTTACATTGTCCCATTTTTTAAGTACCACAGCATCTTTCAAATACTCCCCATAAGCATGCTATAGATGTTCTTTTCCTCAATCCATAAAGCATTTAAGTCACTAAGCTTATCTGAGTGCTGAGTGGAAGGAAAACTTAGCAGAGCAAAAGGAAAGAGATCAGATGAGGCTCCCCTGGATGGCCATAAAGGTACAAGAGGCTGGGACACATGGAACTCCTTTGATGCAAATGATTGCCCAAAACTCCAAAGGAGAAAAATATTTCTAATATTCATAGCTGCAGACAAAATCAATGACATAATGAAATCAGGGTACTGCAAAGACGCATGCAATCCAAATTTGATATATTTGTATGACAGAAACAGAATGCAAGTTTTATGGGATCTGAATACCTCATTTTAGGAGCAACATTACAAAGATTATAGTGCTTCTTGATGTGAAAAACGAAAGTGAAGAGAAAACCCCACTGGCTTACAAACTGCACTTCAATCTGCTGTGGGTCAGAATTTTTCCAAGTGGTGATATAAAACCATCATATATTACAGAAAGTAAGATCAAGGTGAGTAATGCAGACGACAGTCTGGAAATCTCTTATCTGCAGACTCGTTATTCACCCAAGAACAGGCACCATCTCTGGGACATACTGGCCCAAGAACTGCCTAACTGCTGGCTTCTAGATGAAAATATTTTAGCTTGTTTCCAAATCATCCAGATTAAAAGAGAAGACAAAAGACACCACTGGTAAATAAGGCTCGCCAGGAAACAAAGTGAAATATTTCAAGGTCTTGAAAAGTTACCATGTTATAGTGCAACTGGCAAAACCCCACTTTTTTTTCCCTATTAAATTTCTCAATAGATCTCAAAGTGGAAATATTGACCTGCTCCTGCAGCAAGGCATCAACCAAACTTGGCAGAAAACGTAATAAAGTCCCTACCTGCACTCCACCACAATGTCTGCTGATATCAACACAACCTGTCAGAACATTTTGATGTACTGCATTTTGTTAACCAAAAAAATTTTCAAGCCCAGCTATCGAGAGGTTCTCTCAATGCAGCAATGTGTTTTACCTTCAGTAGAAGATTATTCCTGCTTAAGATGGTTTGAAAACTATTTCAAATATATATGCATTCTTTACTATTAACGGAAGAAAAGTAGAAAGAAACATCTATGTTGTGTCTATGTACTATTTAATGTAGTTTTTATTGTTTTTAGTTCACACAGCTGGTTAGGAAAAAAATGCATTGAGGTAGTTCTGGCAAATTTGCAAAATAATGAGGATATCTGTTGGTTTACTCTCAGAAGGGTGCTCTAAGCCAAAACTGACAAGCTTGTCTCACCATGCAGTAGAACCCAAGAATTGCAATTCAGTGCCTTAACTGTTTTTCATGCAAACCTTCAGCCATGGATCTCTGATATTCTCTCATATATCTCATCTTTGGGAGCAACAAAACAGGTAAGTTTCCATATTTCCTCATACTAACTAGAGCAGCCACAGTATTGCTTCTGGTTCCATTTAACTCTATCCTTATTTTAAGATGACAGTCCAACGTGCACGGCTATGTAGACGTTCAGCTCTGGAAGAGACATTACTAGAGCCCAGGAGACACCTAACAACCTAACAAAGCTCTCAGCATACAGAATGAGAAAGATTTCATACTCTCTGATCCTTTTTGACCAGGGCAAGTAGACTTTGGATTTTGTTTAAGTGTCTCTTGGCTTAAAAAAAAGGAAACTGAAAAGGGTGTTCTTTTTCCACCCCACCCACAAAAACGTTTCCTGAATATTGTATACTCTCAAACAGAACAGACCTTAAGCAAGAGAGAACCTGAACAGATGAAGGGATATGGTGAAAAAGACTTCTGTGTCAAGGATTATAAACAACGAGTACATTTATAAATGACGTGAGGTGCCCTACAAAATAACATGCAATAAATCAGCATAATAGCTCAGTAAATCTTAATAACCAGGCATAGTAAAATACTGATTTCTGCCCATGCATGAGACAACACATCCAGTGCTCCCAACTCATACATTTTTCAAGCTCTTCACCAATATTATTATTGGGGTGACAAAAAAATTCTCCGAAGTTAAAAAAGCCAGTGCTAGGTACCTATTTACTCTTCAGCCATAAAATCAGTGCTGGGTATCTATTTACCCTTCAGTTATGAAGCTATAGGCTGTCTTCCTGAAGTCTTGAGATGCAAGCCTGGGGGTCTACTGAAAGGTTTTATTTCTACTCCAGGTTTTAGCAAAACTATGTGTAACATTGCAAGTTCCTACAGTTTTTCTTCCATGACCATTACTCAGGTCAGGAAACTACAGCAGCAATCTGAACCTGCAGAATGATTTTCAAAAGGCGGCTTATGGCTCTGTGAGCTGCACAAACTTATGTGCAGATCACATGTCTCAACCAAAGCAAAATCTGTAAAGTGCTGAAAACTTTTTGCAGCTTATTTTCACTTAGTTATTCTTCCAAAATGGTTTAATGTCCCAAATGCCTTGTAAGCTGACAAATGTACTCTTCAGAAAGAGATGGATACCTACCACCACTGGTAGAGGCAGAGGACAGCAAAGGGGGCCCAGGTATGACGCTCACCCTTTCTAGTAGCTGCATTCCTTTATCTTGCTTTCTTTTCGTAATTTACTTTGCCACTGTGTTTTTCCATTTTCCTGTGTTGATACTCACTACAACCTGCGCTAAGTGTCAGTCATGT
This sequence comes from Phalacrocorax aristotelis, assembly GCF_949628215.1. Lineage (NCBI taxonomy): Eukaryota > Metazoa > Chordata > Aves > Suliformes > Phalacrocoracidae > Phalacrocorax > Phalacrocorax aristotelis. Next base: position 56,046,774 of record NC_134278.1, read on the forward strand.
ACCAACATCAGAGTCAGAAACAAAACTCCTTCTATACACTTCAGGAAGGAAGGAGAAGCCACACTACTTAAACTTGTTTGAATTTCCAGACCAGCAGTAAAATAATTTCCGCTTACAGGGCACTATTTTAATGTATCACAAATCATTGTGTCTAAAATAATACTTTTTATACTGCTTAAACCCCCCCAAAATTTCTGTAAAATATTAATAGAACTTTAGAACTTATTTCTATATTATTATAACTACTATTATAACTAATATTATGTAATTAAGTGAAATTTGAAGTGAGGATCTGGATCAGAAAAGCATATTAAAGCAGGACCATTACTGTTCTATTATATTTCCCGTTTATTTTATAAACTATGTTACTGAACATGAAGTGCCACAGAATCTGAAATACAGTGTTTGAAATTCTACTGCCATTCATTCTCAGGAAATATGTGTCTGCTTGACCTGGGCTGCTGGTAACTCAACTCAGTATTTTTCCAGTAGACCACTGTTGGTCTTTCTGTACATATGAACAGAAAGTATGAGGTCAGTATCTCTTCCAAAATGTACAGAATGCACCAGGAGAGGGAACCACAGAGGAAATATAAATATTTAAAGGTTTTTTTTAAAATTACTGAAATTCAGAGGCACAACAATATTTACAGCATTAAAAAAATACATTACAGCTATATATAAAGCAGCAGCTAATTTTAATCTGAAAGGAAGAGCAAATCCTGAGGGAAACTGCACAAATAGTACTTCAAAGGGTCAAAACACTTATCAAATCAAAATTCTTGCCATCAGCAAGCAGAACTGCTTCAGTCTCTGCAGACAGTTTCTTTATTATCCCCCAACCTTTCCCGGAGGGTGCCAGGACAGCTCCACAAGCTGGAGGTTGAGCAAGACCTCAGAATTTCAATATTTAATGCAAAATGCAAAAGCACAACCTAGTAATCAGTATCCTCCTGCAGCCTTAGCCAGTAAAAAAGGGGAAAGGCCAGAATAAGAGATCCAGCAGCAGCTATGCAAAGAGTTGAAGAGTTGCTGTTGTGAAAGATTTTAGGATTAAATATGACAATAACTCTCTATAGCCCCTTTGGACTTTACTAATGCTGACCTTTTTTGCAAAAAAGCTACTCCAACTACTATGGTGGGTGAAAACAACAAAGAAATGAGAACATGGCACTATGAAGGGTTCATTTCAATTCACCAGAGCCATGAGACTCAAGCTGGAGCACACAGGTTGTGCCTGGTACTTGCAGGATCTTTTGAAGGGACATGGGCACCTGCCGGGAGAATACAGTTTAGGACTGGAATTATTTGGGTTTAATCCTGTTTTAACAGGAACCTGCATGAGCAGAGCATTGCCCAGCCCAAGCTGCAGTCCCTGGCTCACTCGCCTCTGACACCCATGAGGGAGAGGGACCTTCCCAAATGGAAGTAAAGAAAAAGGGGTAGGGTGATGCAAAGGCCACACAAACTTTCCTGCAGCTTTTCTCTCCTTCTTCCCCCTCCCAGTTCCCCAGGAAACAATTCATACGTCTCCTTGAGCCTCAACCCCCAAGCGTACATGCCTTATAAGTAGAAATAAAGTAAATTTATTAGCTCTTTTGTGAAGGAAACATCATCCACTGCCTTTCCCCCCAAAGGAAGCCTGTGGTCCTCAGACAATTTCGAAAGCATAATTTGATCACTTTTCCACATTTTAGCCTCAAGATTACAACCACATGTGATTCAGCTGCATGGCTGATAGCCCAATATACTGGGTTTGCATGGCAAAGTTTTGGTAGCGGGGGGGCTAGAGGGGTGGCTTCTGTGAGAAAATGCCAGAAGCTTCCCCTATGCCCGACAGAGCCAATGCCAGTCAGCTCCAAGATGGACCTGCTGCTGGCCAAGGCTGAGCCCATCAGCAATGGTGGTAGTGCCTCTGGGATAACATATTTAAGAAGGGGGGAAAGAAACCCTGTGCAACTGCAGCTGGAGAGAGGAGTGAGAATATGTGAGAGGAACAACCCTGCAGATACCAAGGTCAGTGAAGAAGGAGGGGGAGGAGGTGCTCCAGGTGCCGGAGCAGAGATTCCCCTGCAGCCTGTGGGGAAGACCATGGTGAGGCAGGCTGTCCCCCTGGAGCCCATGGAGGCCCACACACCAGGGCAGGCGGATGCACCCAAAGGAGGCTGTGACCCTGTGGGAAGCCCATGCTGGAGCAGGCTCCTGGCAGGACCTGCGGACCTGTGGACAGAGGAGCCCAGGCTGCAGCAGGTTTGCTGTCAAGACTTGTGACTTTGTGGGAGACCCACACTGGAGCAGTTAATGAAGAACTGTAGCCTGTGGGAAGGATCCACGTCGAAGAAGTTAATGGAGAACTGTCTCCTATGGGAGGGACCCCACGCTAGAGCAGGGGAATAGTGTGAGGAGTCCTCTCAGTGAGGAAGAAGGAGTGGCAGAGACAATATGTGATGAACTGACCGCAACCCCCATTCCCTGTCCCCCTGTGCTGCTGGGGGAGGGAGGTAGAGAAAATTGGGAGTGATGCTGAGTCCGGGAAGAAGGGAGGGGTGGGGGAAGGTGTTTTTAAGAGTTGGTTTTATTTCTCATTATCCTACTCTGATTTGATTGGTAATAAATTAATTTTTTTCCCCCAAGTCTCTTTTGCCCGTGACAGTAATTGGTGAGTGATCTCTCCCTGTCCTTATCCCAACCTATGAGTTTTTAATTATATTTTCTCTCCCCTGCCCAGCTGAGGAAGGGAGTGATAGAACAGGTTTGGTGGGCACCTGGTGTGCAGCCAGGGTCAACCCATCATACCGAGACTGTGTAATTCAGCACACGGACACTGTGTACCAGCTACAGGTCTGACCGTGAGTGAAGATGGGGAAATGCGAGAGCAGTGCAACTCCAGCAATAGTGTTGACAGAAATGAATCTCTTCAGAGTTCCCCTGACAATCAGTACAGGGAGATAACAGAATTAAATCACTTCCCAGAGTGATCAAGTGATTAATCTCCTCCTCCCAGAGGAGATTAAGCTAAAGATGGAGTCTCTCCCTTTACAGAGTAAACCCAGGGAGACCAGTCTCACCTACAGTTACCCCTTGCCAGGTGCCCAAATCTCCCCAAGATTTCAATTAGCTTCATAGGCATCAGATGAATGTTTCAACTCTCTACAGGCTAATATATAGAACGAAAAGTAGGGCTGGAGATAAACATTTTGTACTGTTATATGTTTAATTATTTAATGATAAAATAAGGTTTTTCCCAGTTCAGATTTTCTTTTTAATGGTCCTTTTTTGTACTGGCCACATTCGCATGCCATTTTTACAAAATATTTCAAGATAAGTTTTGGCAGATTAAACGACAAAAATAAATACAGAAAACCTTTCTGCAGTACTGTGACATGAAAAGGATACCTCGAAGTCCATGAATCTTCTATTCCTAGCCAGGCAAAGCCATACAGATGGTGGCACATATTGTGAATTAGTAAAATAAACAAGTTAACACAATGCATTATGTCCAAAATTTCTCTCATAGGTATAACACATGTCTATTTATTATTATTTTCTCTGCCATATTTCAATCCAGTGAGAAAAATCTCCAAGGGTGTGTTCCATTTTGGCAGAATTGGTCATCATTTCTATGGACGACTTTTTTTTTTTAAAACAAATATCTCACTTTTACAAAAAGTCAGTATAACTACATAATGGCCAGCCACTGCATTTCTAATGAAGTGTTTATACATTGCAAAAGCCTTCAGTCTATTTATTTTCTGCCACTACCAGTCTTTCATAATAATATTTTAATTTAATCAAGTCAACTAAGTCTCTTTAGAACAAATTAAGAGAGGTCAGTAAAGGGTCAGGTTTTCATTTACATACTTAGTATCTATTTCTCATTTTAAACAAAATATATTTAAAAGATTAAGTTGCTACTGAGCCATAGATGGCACAAAATACGTCAAAATGCTAAATAAAACTTAATTGCTTTCAGCATTTCCTAGGCAAATGAATGAACTCAAAACCAAACAATTAATAAGTTCTAAATATACTTTGTGACACAGACCCCAACACAAAAATAAGCAAATAATGAGAAAAAATATTTCATGGATACTACAGTTGCGTACTGTGATACCCTAGCTAAGGGAGTCACTATGGCAGCCAAAAGGATGATACTCAAGAGGTAATTTTCGTAGAATATCTAATGTTTCATGCATTATTTAGGATTGCCACATCTGAAAATGCTTTCATAGGAATGATTTTTTTATTTTGCCCTGAATGGAACCATTTGTCAATGTGTCACAAAAATAAATGACGAGCAGCTTCTTCTCTTCCCAGAAACCAATGCTGATCATTAGACACACATCCCTTGCTAACAACTTGCTAAGAGAGAAGCTAAATCTGGTACTACAGACCAAATTGCAGACGTTAAAGAGTGATCTGCAGTTAGTAGTTTTCAGAAGAGGTTCCCTTCAAACTTCTGTGCTGCATCTTTCTCCTTTCATTACTGCAGCTAACTAACAATGCTAATCAACTATGGCTTATGATTTAATTTATAAAGAAGCTGTGAGGAAGAATTATTTTATTAGAGGTTCATACTTTTTAAAACAAAGAAAAACCCCCAACCATGGAGCACACAGGCAATGCTTGCTAAAGTTTCAATTGCTGTATTTGATAACTTACATGCTCAAAAGATACATATTTGTTAAATTTCCTTCGCCCCTGCCCCCAAGAGTAGAACACATGGGACCTTGGTGTAGGGGCCTGTCCTCACAAGCACTGAAATGGATGACTTCAAAGATATTTAATGTGTCTTGTTTTTCCCCATACCTGGCAAGTCATCTGTACCCCTATTTGACAGAAGAAAGACAGGAACATGGAAATCCATGTTTGCGTACACCATGGGTACTCAACTCTTCCACGCAAAGCTAGTGGCGGGAGCTGCTAAGACAGCACCTTGTGGGCAAAGTCAAATGGGGGAACCCGTGGCAGGGCTAGCTCAGTAGCTGTGTGTTTCTAGCCCAAGTAGCAAGCGTGAAACACCTCCCTATCCAACTTCCAATAAATGGCAATTAACTTTTTTCAGGCCTGTGTGGTCCCTATATCAACCAAGGCAGACAGACTCCTGCTGGAGCTCTGACTTTTCCACAGAATCCCTTTTCCAAGAAAGGAAAATGATTATAATCTGGTTAAGCATCTCTCACACAATGCGACAGCTGGAGACAGCAGAAGAAGAAACTTAAATCAGCTAGCTAGCCTATGTGGTAGTTTTTGATGTCTGTTTTATTCCTCTTTGTTAGGAGAACCATTTAGGCAAATGCTAACAGCTGGTTAGTTTTTCAGCTGTGACACTGAATGTGTAACTACTGCCCTTGCCTAATCATTGCCCAGCTGGCAGCTTCCTGCTCAGCTGAGCTGCCCTCTCTGAAGACCGATACCAGCTATTACCTGGTGAGGTGATTCCTAGGGATGCTGACTTAGCAGGAGGTGGCAGACAGTGAATTAGTACCATCAGCAACTGCAGTATGAAGACTAACAACAAAAGTGGTTACTCAATTTTATAGTACAACAGGGAATAAAAAAAACCCTCTATGCTGTAATGTCAGACAGAACATGAATGGTTTTTTTACTGTAACAAGTAAGATAATGAAGTGGTATAGCCTCAGGAGCTCTCAGTTTGAGAACATTAATTTTGTCTATTTGCCTTGTCATATGCAGTGTCAGCATTAATATATACTGATCTCCTGGCCACTTGAGTTCTGCCAGTACAGGAGATGGATCCATTTGTATTGGAGGCACATGCACATCATCCTCTGGCTGGAAATGAGAGTACGAGAAGTCAGATTACTGCGGCTGACCATTGACTGCATGAGAAACTACCAGCACAGCTCCAAAAAGATACTAATATGAAACAGATCTTAAAAGAAGGTCCCTGCTTTTCTCCATGAGGTTCATCAGATCCTTCAAAGGCAATGTATGTGGCACACTTTCCAATGCAAACATTACAGAGATGGTCGTCTGCAAAAGGGCAGGAGAAGAGGAAATAGTCTCCTTGCTCCCCTTGTCAATTTTAGATAGAATGATTAATGATTTAAGATGGAATCAGTCAGAATAGTTTTATGGTTCGTGAAGATTAACAGTTGTTTTAGAGACCCTGCAGTACTTAGGCACATCAATTGCACTGTCTGTGGTTGAAGTTCTCAAGAACAAAAATTATCCTCCTCCCAATATGTTTGCCTTTTACCTTTGTAAGGAAAACTACCCGTTGATGTTTAAAGCTGCCTTGGAATGGTCACTATTTCCTTACTGTACTTGCAGGCAAAAGGTTAAAATGCTCTACAATCATGGAATGCTATCAAATGGGCTGGTCTTCCTCAGGGTGACCATCTAAAAGGCACTTTCTCTTGAAACTGCACAGAACAGCAGAGGGACTGAAGAGCACTTTTAATGTAAAAGTGAGAAGGAAACAGAAGGTTTATGAAGTATGGAATTTCCAGTATCAACCTGTGCTGTGGCCTCTTCCAAGACAGGTCCCCACCTCCCTGAAGGATCAGGTCAGTGGTGGTGGTGGTGGAGGTGGTGTTGGAGAAGTGTGCATATAAACGCCCACAGGAGGCTAGAGAGTTACATCTACTCCATGTCCAAGTCCTAGTCCACGAAACCCCACTAAGCACTCTTCACTCACTAAATAAAGACACTGTTCAACATCACCAACAAACTTCTTGTCATGACAACAGGACCAGCCCCTCTGTAGTGAAAACTACTTGCTCATGATCAGGTTAGAGTAATGATGGGTTCTGGGGAAATACTGACATGAGGGGACACTGAAGCGAATGGAAACAGTGGCAAAGGGAGCAGAGCCAAGATGCAGGCAGAGACCAAAATGCCAGAGAGAACCAAGACAAAAAGAAGACAATCTCATCTGCCTCTGGAGAGCAGCAGAGAATAAGCAAAGGCCAGTGAAATCACCTGTGGGAAGATCATCCTTTACTGTACACATTGAAGACTGTCAGCTGCTGAGAATCAAAAATAAAACACCTCCACAGGCTCTGAACACCATCAGACACCCTGGAATACTTCTTTTGTGATCTGATACATGGGTTTTGAACATCTGGATCTAGCGATACTGTGTCTATTGATGCATAAAATAATCAGAGTATCTTATTCTCACCAGTCCATTCAGACTGCTGTGCTGCTTCGTTTATGTCAAATTCCTGCAGCATTTCTCTGTGGAAAAATACTGAATTTCTTTAGGACTTTACTGGCAGGGTTCGTACAATCCTTTCCTTATGGCTGTCTGCCCTGTGACACTTTTCATGCTACTAGTGCTCTAAAGGGGCATCAAAGCTTGTGGAACTGGCACCCTGCGGCAAACCAACAGAGCAGTAAGCTCACGCATACGCACCCACGTGGAGGAGTGTGAGACAGGGAGAGACAATTAGTAGCCAAGCAGTACATGCTTTGAAATGTCACTATGAAACATGTCAAGCATCTGAAGGTAATTTTCAGTGTCACCGTCTAAAACTGTACTTGTTAGTATAATAATTTCTGATAAAAGTTATCTAAGCACAGCTAAGACCTACATGTCTCCCGCAACATACTAATGAATAAATGAAACAATTCATGTTTCCTATTACTTTATGCACTAAAGGTTTAATTAATCAATTTCCAAGAGCTAAAAAAGCAGGAGGGAATACAACAAAACAGAGCAAGGCTAGAGATAATAAGTACCAGCAGAGACTACTTTTAATCAGGTCCCTGAAGAAAAGTGAAAATAACAGGAAATGAAAAGTCATGAATAGAAGTCTACAGTTCTGCCATCCATGCAATAATAAGTTAGACGGTGTACAAAAAGGATTTAGAATGAAATTCCCTACATAACTCTGTGTTAGTGACAGGCTAAAACACTCCCAAAACCAAACCCAACCAAACAAAAAGCCCCGTCATATAAAAAAACACAACACCCTCCCACCCCCTCCACCCCCAACAAAAAAACCCAACAAAAAAAACCCCAGCCAAACCAAACCAACAACCCAAAACAAAAGCAAAAACACCTCCAAAAGCTCCTGGTTTTGAGAAGCAAATGGAAAATACCTTCTTAACAGCTTCACTGGGAAGAAAAATAATTAAGGATTTTGGAAGAGTCCATAAGAAACACCACTTACATGTTCTCTTCCTCTCTGCCATGCCTTTTTATACTAAAAGACGAGCTAACTTTAAGTCTAAACCTTATTTCAGAACTTTGCATTTCACTTTAAATAAGAGTGCATGCTGCCTTAAACCTAAACCACCATAGCTATGGCAATCAGCACTCTTGATCTACTTTGAACAGTACATCTCTCTGTCAGACTCTGCTCCCAGTTTTGTATCACTTTTCCAACATTCAACTTTTTGGTTATCTTTTTTTTTCTGCTGAGGATTTGCTATAAATCCCCCCTCCACCCTGATTAGTTCATTACCTTCTGACTTCAGTATGTTTCTATCCCATATCAGAATTCCTTTACTAATAGCCGATACTTGAGCTTTGCTAAATTATTCTTGTGTCATATCAATTGCATTGTCAAAGTGCAAATAAAAGTTAATTTCTTTTGTCTGTGAAATAATTTGTTACGTGGATGAGTGTTGAGCAGTTTGTGTTTGGAGGTAAATAGGTAACATAGAAACAGTGTGGAGAATTGGTGCTAGAACCCAGAATGTCCCCATTTCTTTTTTATTCTTGTTGTGTGTTTGTCTTTTTTTTCTTTTTTTTTTTTTTCCTGCTGTTCTTTTTTTCTGGACCCACAACTTGCTCTCCCAATCAGCTTATGTGTTTCCAGATATTCTTCCCTCTACTGCCAGTCACTTGAGATCTTTAAGTCATCTCCACACAGCCTCAAGTTGAAAGAAAGCAGCAAGATGTGTTTCTGTGATGGAGATCCTGCAACAGTGGTCACCTCTAGTTCAGTTAAGGACACTCACAACCCAGTCAAGAATGTTAGTGTACTGAAATACTGTGAAAGCAGTCACTTCTTTATCAGAAAAGCAGGAATCACTTTTTCAAGAAAAGCCACTACTGATCTTCTGGACAGGAGAAAATCGGAGTATTTGGTCTTTTCAGTATGATGAGGGCATTTCAGAGAAGGTAAAGATTCAAAGCATCAAAGCAACAGATGGCAAGTGACAGGCTATAAGAATCTTCCTAATCACTAATTCCCACTTTCCCACTTCCCAACACTAATTTTATAATACCATTCTAATCCTACTTGATCATCCTAATCTCGATCTTGGTCATTTTAAATATATCTGTATCACTCTCGTTTATCCAGATCATATTCATTCCTTACCACCAGATGGTAACTTTAAAAAGTGTTTTTAATCTTTTACTTTTCTGAACTCAGCTTTTATTAGCTTCTCATGTGAAGAAAATATTTTAAGTGGATTCAGAGTCATTTAAGTTAAAAAGTCTTTCAAAGCATTTAGTCACATTTATTGTGCTTGATGTTGCTTGTGGTATCATTAAATGTTTGAACTAAGAATCGAAATCATTACACTAACTGCATGGCTCCGTTATTAAAAATAATTGGCTGACAAGTTGCAAAGGTCTGTTTTAAGCAGTTTTGTAGCTACCATGCATTGCAAGGAGCGTACACCAAAGGCCTTCTGACTGACAGTCAATTATTTCTCCTTTTCATACAGCTGTTGGATCAACAGTGTTTTCAGACACCGGAAAGCTTGTCACAAGACTTGCAGCTGTGATACTCATCTGATATAACATTAACTTACAAATGGCATAAATTACACTTGCATATACATTTACAGATATGGGTATCAATCTAAACACGCACAATACAGAGACAGCACTGTTGTCGAGGGAAACCTCTCTTTTCAGTATCTGCTTTCACAGATGCTGTGACAGCTGTAAGAAACACCACTGAAATGGCATTCTGGTTCACTGAAAGGGACAGCTTTTCCAGATAAAACCCCCTGAAGTAGTCTTTTTCAGACTAGTGTTGCTAAAGACGTAATTGGTTTTGACAATTGCTTTAAGAAAAGTATAAATGTCCCTTTTTTCCAATCTGCTTCAATCTTCTCCTTCCTCTTTACCCACACATCGCTGTGTCATATAAATCCATTTGTTCTGGGATCAGATAAACATTTGTTTTTCTCAGTGCCAGTCACTAAGGGCTTGATCCTTACTCACAGCCAACAGAAAAACCCCTGGTGGCTTCAACAGGCACTGATTAAGCATTAAAAGGCTGTAACTGCCATTAAAATTATTGCAGAGATGACAGGTTAATATGAATACAGGGAATCCCTGCAGCCTGGCTAAAACACCAGTATCACTGTATAAATCCTTTCCATTAACACCATTCAAGATTTGGGAACTGGTTCTCTTTCTGGAAATCAGTAATATAACGTAAAAAAAGACTTCTGGTTTCTTTTCTCAGCACAACACATTTGCTTATGCAGTTTTGTCCTTTAATGCCTATTAACTATTTGAAAATCAAGACTAAACTAAATTACTTAAAGAAGTACGTATTTACAGGCAATTTACAGATTCCTTCTTCCTCATTTCATACATTTGTAGAAGATACATATTCAGTATAATTCAGTCAATTTAATGACAAAGAGCTATCCCAATTTTTCTCAAATGACATTAGTTTCAGGCGTGTCAGTAGGCTAGTGGAAGATATCCATGCTATTTATCAGTTTCTGATTCTGAATGTTATGCTTGTGCTCCAAACATAATACAATATTGTTTAACAAACATTAAATGTGATTTCATTGTATCACATATTTTTAAACTAATCAAGTCCCTCATTGTCTGTGTCATCAAGGAAAATCAACGAATGGCTAAAATATGATCAAATTCTTTAACTAAAGTATGATTAAATAGTAAGATTTCCTACAGTATAGCAGGCAGATGGAAAAAAAAACCACCCCACAATCTAATACACATCTGATTTTCACCTATGGAAAATATCCCATTTCACTCTTCCTGTGGCAGCGCCTCTATTATCAGTTATTCAACCGCTTTCCACCAAAATCTGAACTTTACCTTTAATCTACTTATTATTACTTCAAGCAAGAAATACTTTTACACAGCAGCTGCTCATCTTCTAGATGAGCTATTTACAAGAAACCAGCGATGCTGGTTATCTCAGATGGCAAGGCAGAGCACAGTACAGCTTAATTCTCAGATATGCACTAAAAATTATGATCCGGGACAATCTGATTATACCACAAAGAGAAAGAGGAAAATAAAAAAGGACAAACATTACCTTGAAAACTCAGTAAAGTCAGATTAGGCAAGACTTGTATATTTAAAGAAAAGTAATTTTGTTCCTTAATCATTTTGCAGTAACCCATGTTTTAAATTACAATACAATGATACTTTTTATTAAAGTAGTGAATATCCTGAAGGAGGAAAGGAGTTTTCCATCCAATTACCTAATAATTCAATGGACTTGAAAAAGGCTGAAAGACCTATGCTACCCTGGCAGAGCAGAAAAAATGAGAAATATCAAACATTTATTCTAAAAGTACTTAAAAAATAATCACAATCCATGCACTAATACTCATGACCACACTTAAGATATTCCTTGGAGGATTTTGTAAACCAGATCATCAGATAATAAAGGGGCTGGCATCAAGTAGTCAAATAAGCTTTTCTTAACAGTAATAGGATTTTAATCAATACAGTGAAAATAAGATAATAACGGATGAAGTGAAATCAGCATGAAAGGATTACTATTTAAAATGATAGAACAATCAAAGGCTCTGAAAAAAACTACACTTCTGGAATCCTGCTGGAGACAGTAGGTGTACTTTTTTTCCCTGCACCAGCACACAATTTCATTAACCACATTGAAAAAGCTTCTGCATATTAAACAATGTACACAGGGGAAGTACCTCGATATTTTTCTTTTTTAAATTGTCAACGAGAACAATGATGCTATAGTTTTATAAAGCGTTTAACAAAATCAGGTTTCTGTCCCAATTCCAGCAAAACATTTGGTCAATGGTTTTAAACATTGTTTGTAATCTGTCACTGCTTTTAATGGCTTTAGTGCAAGAATATGTACTTTAAGCTTGCCCCCTCTCCCCCCCCCCCCCTTTTTTTTTTTTCCAGCTGTGGACTGGAATAGTATAACATGGAATATCTTGCAAGAAACATCATGTAAGAAGAGCCATACTTGTTCTTCAACTAAAATGAAGACCTTGGCAGGATTGGAGTATATTCTGGATAGATATGGCATATTGGTTAGTCTTTTTGACACTTTTGAAAGATTATGTCAGTCAAAATAAGTATTTTTGGTAAGGTGCACAATCTTCTCTTGGGTACCAGAGAGGCTTTGAACTCAAAAGCCATCAAAAGAAACTATTTTTAGGTCTCTTATGAGTAACTTAAAATAGAGTCTGTCTACTCTACCAAAATGATTTATTTCTTGACTCTTTGTGTATTACAAATTTGGGAGTATGAGAGCAACACCCTAACTCAAGTCAAAATAATTGGCATAAACACAAAAGTGGAGATGGTTCCCATTTCTCACTCCCCTCTCTTTCTGGCAGGCAGATTTGCAAAGGGAGTCTTCCAGGCCAGCAACCGGAATCCAAATTGTCTTTGATGTGTAGGTGAACGCAGGGATGGAATATAAAAGGCCAGGATCCCCTCTCCTCCTTAACCGGCGAGCACGAAGAACAACCTCTGTTACAGCTGCTATCTCTGTGGACAGCAACAGATCTGAAGTACCTAAGACTTGTTTAGTCAATACATGATTGACTAACGACAAACCAATCTGGCTCACACACAAAAAGCTACACAATTACAATGGATCATAAAAGGAAAAGAGGAAAAAATAAACCAGCTGTTTACTTCAAAGAGGCTCAAGAGATACTGAAACATAAAGTTTCCCACATCAAAGGATCAACTACTGATATGGCATAGAATAACCCAAATAAATTACGTAAAAATGACGGTGAAGCCACAACTGTGTCCAACGCTTTCTGCTGTACTTGAGTGAGGGAAATAAGTGTAAGTGATGCTAAGTGTATACCAGAGCTGCTCTCAGAAGACAAGTATTTTGCTGACTCAAAAAATGCAAAAGAGGTCTGGAAAATTCATGAAGCTACTACCTAGGATTAGAATTTGTTACAGAAGCATTCCAAAAAGCTTGGAGAAGCAGGTGTGGGGAAGGAGGTTCTAGCAATGAACAGCCTGTTAAGTGGAAATGCAAACAAGGCATATTGTGGGGTGTATGATATGGCTTAAATGTGAACTGAGGACAGATGTGAAACACCTTCAGTGCTGAAGGGTGTATGTTATTCATTCATGCAAAGGCCCTCCTTGACCTGCAACCAATGGCAGACACCAACCACATTTCAAGAAAGACAGGGACAAATTTTAGAAAGCTTAGAGAAGAGTAACAAGAATTTTCAGGAACACAGAAAGCATTGCCCCAGGGCTGCGAGAGAAAGCATGATCTTTTAATGGATAATAGATTAGAAATGGTAATAGTCGTCTTCCAACATGTAAAAGGGAATAAATCTTCCACTGAAATATTGAAGTATTTAAGTTCCAGCATAGACATCAGAGAATATAACACCCACCCCAGTGAAGACACAGAGCACTGGAATGAGCTTCCTTGGAAAAGCATGGAATCTCCATGTGGCAGATCTTGAAGACATGGCTAGACAAACATCTGTCTGGGATAACTTAGGAGCAGCTTAGGTGTTCAGTATTGGAACATATGAATTGATGAGTTCTGCTTTATTTTCTGTGATTATTTCATTTCTGAAACCTCCCAAAAATATCCAATAAAGCAATAGAAAGTTAAATCATACATTCTTGACAAATTAAGCTTGTTTAAAAATAATAATAAAAATTTTACAGCATCCCATCACTGTGCAGTATAGGAGGAGGAGGGAAGCAAGGGAAGCCCATAAAGAGTCCTTTTCTAATTTTTAAGGTACGCCTTATCAAAGCACCCTTAGTACATCATTCAGAAGAACCAGACTACCATGCAAAAACTGGACAGTTTAGACTTCATTAAGTGCAGAAAAAGAAGCAAGTTTGAACCACTGTCCAAAGTTGAGTTACTCAAAAGCAGGCTTGTGAACTTATACTGCTCATGAAAATCTTGACTGCTAGTAAACCTTAATCACACAGCAGGCTGGATACTAAAAGGACAGATTTAAGCCTTCAAAGACAGGTCCCAAAGCTATTAGGTGTTAAAACAATGCTGACTAACACCACAGTTAAGCAAAACTCAATTAATTTACAAAAATTCTGTGTAGAAGACAGAGAGAATAGGTTATTTACGGCCTCAGTAGAATACATTACATGATGTGAAACAACATTGCTGAAAGACTGCACATTCTAATGCCCATTAGAAAATATTAATTTCAAAAGAATTAAAATCAAAATTTAACACTTAAAATCTGCTTTGCACCAACAGATTTCATTATCTAGAAAGTATGCTGAATGACATGAAATGGACAACCCGAAAGGTCAACCAGAAAGACTGTCAGATTTGCTGCACCAACCACAATTTCCTGGGTTATATTTAAAACACATGAGCATCACACCAAGACTAAGTATTGGATCAAGACTTTTACATTAATGGGCCTTTGACAGACTAATACTCAATTTTTTTTATACTACACAGAAATCACACAACATGAGCACCATTACAAGATATATAGCATATGGATACCATTAAAGCTCAATTATAATGAATACTTGCTCATTTATTTCTCTAAGAACTATTGCAAGGAATGTAGCAGCAGTTTCACAGATGTCAGCTGGAAATAGTGGCCTTTCATTTAATCTGCTGAAGGATTGTTCCCTCCTATTAACTTCCTCGTAAAGATACGTCACTATTGTAACAATAAAAATGTAATTTTAACGTGAAGTTTAAACCAATGAAGGCAAATTTCTGGAACAAACTGCTTAGCTGGCTCACTAGCCTCTTTTTATTTCCTTCTCAATAGCTCTCAAACTACTTCACCATTGTGCAAGTCTCATTTTGTCTCTACCCTCTGCTATCTGGATTCCTACAGTGACATCCATGTGTCTATGGTATTTACTGCTGGGATTTTATTATTGCTTGTTGGTGGGTAGCAGATTGGTTAATAGAGACCAAACCGATTATTCTGATAAGTCTCTAAAAATTACACTCACTTATAGCATATCCTCTAAGCCAGGTCCACTCAGGTTATGGTGTACTACAGCAAGCAAGGTCCACTCATCAAAAAGCAGCAAAGTTGCTCATTTTTTAATGTGAGATTACAGCGAGAATGTGGGAGAACACGATATATTTTGGATGTTGGCTAGGCATCCACCCAACTCAACACAAAGCCAGTCCACAGGACTAAGGAGTAAGAAGTCATATTGCTTGTTTTCCCCAACACAAAGATACGCTTTTGAATTCCTAATGTTCTCTACCCTTACACAAGTCAGCCTGTAATGAGTTAAAGGTCAGTCAGAGCAGAACACTATCATAGAAGTATTGCTTGTTGGGTCATTCTTTCTTGAGGTTGACTAGTCAGGCATTAGCTCCCTACTACAGTAATTCCAAATTGTATGCCAATATTAGGAAAAAAAATAGCAGAGATTCAGCCTACACAGAACCCAATAATTGCCCTAACACCAGGAGGTACTGGTAGCAAGAGGCACACTCACTTGAAACGCGCACTGAGCCGTAAGATTGATACAAGATAATGCCATACAGTTAGTATGAATGGATACAGGATTTTTCGCAACAACTCATTGCAAAACAGCATAGAGAAAATCCAGAACAATCTCAGCAGATACAGGTTCTTTGGTAATCTTTATTTCTCCTGACGGAAGAGTTCAGCATTTTCTTTTACAGTTTCTTTCTCAGGATGACTATTATGCTGGCCATCATACCGGAGACCCAACAGTATGACAGAGGATCAGCTTTCAAAGTTATATGTATGTGCAACTGATTGGCAATCAGGAGGTTAAAAAGAAAAAAATAAGAAAAAAAAAAAAGGCATTAAAAGCCAACCTATCTATCAAGACTGGACAGAAAGATTGAAGTGTTGTGATTAATGTTCCATACCTTTTAATACTATGAGGAAAAACCACAGATAGCTACAAAAAGCCTTGAGGCATTCATATATATGACTGAATTTGCTTTTGGAGGATCTCTTGAACTTCACTATTTGTGTCAGTTCTGCAATCATCCATTTTGTCAGCACAGCTGAATGAATTATGCCACTGGATATCATTTAGGGTTATACTTTGTCCAACCTCTCTACAAACTAATTCTGCAATGTGTACTTTTTGTCAGTTGTAATATCTGGTAGTACAAGAAAGCACATAATAAAAGTATAGCTGATCTAACAAAGTTACAGCACGATCAAACTGATTTACAGTACTGGTGTGTCTAATCCACCATAGAATGACTTCAAAGAATACATAAGACACTTCAAAATACATCTTTCTCCAAATAGCTGCATTTCATGTAACTACTCTCATTTTGCCATGTGCAAACTGAGCTTTATTAGTATGAATGCTCATGAAAGTTATGTTACATTGGTGAGTGCAAAGAAAATACTTAACAAATTTGAAAATAAAACAATACAAAAACTTAAGATAGTGACAAACTGGTTTGAAGCAGACAAATAATGAGAATATGAATTGTTCAGAGCCATGTTTCTAAACAGAAAGAAAAAAAGCCAGATTTGCTATATTCTTTCTTCAAGATTTGTTCCAAAATGAACTGTTCAATATGACTAATGCAATAAACTGCATCACTGCCTATGTTCTGTTTTGCAATACAAGCTGATTTAATCAATGAAATTTTTTTATATGGAGAACGATATGGAATATTTCAGGATCCTAAAACCACTGTTATGGCACTGGCTGTGAAACACAAATTAAATGAAGGTGTAAGATAGTGAACACCACCATGGGGTATTTACAGTCATTAATGACAACCAACT
Organism: Phalacrocorax aristotelis; assembly: GCF_949628215.1. Classification (NCBI taxonomy): domain Eukaryota; kingdom Metazoa; phylum Chordata; class Aves; order Suliformes; family Phalacrocoracidae; genus Phalacrocorax; species Phalacrocorax aristotelis. The sequence continues at coordinate 56,063,706 of NC_134278.1, forward strand.
AACATTTGCCAATTTTCAAGTTCCACTTCTTTGTGCTTGAGGGTTTTTTGGCTTTGTTTTGGGGTGGATTTTTTAAAAAATTTTTTGTGTGTCTCCAGGTGTTATTCATAAAGCAAACCCAATATGAAAGCTGCCTGAATCTTATCCTCTACCGTTAAACCAAACAAATTTCTAGTAGGTCCTTTACAAAATGTCAAGGCTTTTGATTAGAGCCTCAGTAACACCCTTCCTCCCTACCCCCACTCCCCAATCGCTTACATATTTATTTTCATTATGGAATAATCAAATCTTTTCATTTCTGCTTAAAATCTTGGCTGACTCTCTGCTCAGCTTGAGCTGGATCAAGCAAAAGACATAGGCGGCTTTGCTTTAAGTATCTAAGACCAGGTTTGTGATCCCCACATGTCCTGAGAACAAGTAGGTCAAAGGTGCTGAGCACTTTTAGGCACTTTTGTGTTTAACCATAAACCACAGCGTGGCAAGAGGGGAAGACTGGGAGAAACACTTCAGAAGCTCACTCCTGAGCTGAACTAACCTGCTAATGAAGACATCCACACTGATTCCTTGATCTTAATTATTCAGAAGCCCTTACGCTGTAACATACCCACGATCCATCTGTCAGTAAGATCAGACTTATTCAAACTCTATAGCTAATGCTTTGTTTTAAAGGAAGCAATAACCTAGGGAGCTAAAGCAAATGTCCAAGTGAAAGACCTCAGTTCAATTCTCCTCCAGCTGAGGAGGTTCAAACCCATGCCTGCTGCAATCCTGGCAAAACTCTTAAGTACTAGGCAAGAAGCTGTTTTGGGAAAGGCTGCCCATCTTTTCTCTTCTTGAAATTGTGTCACAAAACAACAAAAAAGACAGACTTACTGGGCTGAAAACTCCTGGCTTTTGTTCTCCCAGAACATCTTCTCTAACGCATTCCTAATGAACACTTAAACAACAACAAAAGCCCTTAAAGAGGACAAGCATGCCCCCAAAAACTCTGATGTAAACAAAGCAGGTTTTTAAAACCATCTGTTGACTGAGAGTGTAAGGATTTTGAATAGTTTTGGACAGCTTTCAGAGTCTGATTTACATAGATACTTTGTGCTTTTTCCCATTCCATTGTTAAAAACAACACAAAAGATAAACCTTATTGGCAAGATTACAATACTTTGCTTACCGGTGTATTTTAGGAGGTGGAATCTGATAGTAGCAAAACCAATCAGACTGCTTAAGAACACTTTCTCTTATCAATTCCAGTGCTAGGATCCTAGTTCTAATTTTTGTTCGGTAGCTTTTGATTTCCTAATGGATGAGAGGCACTGAGCATGGGGTGGTCCACAATAACCTTCATGCCTCATAAAGGAGGGGAGAAGGGCACAAGCACTCCCTCACTCAAGCCACCTTGTCATGCTAATTCAATACACCCAGGTAATTTCTATTTTCCTTTTGTGTTTCTGAAAAACATTTATGGATAGGTTATGAAAAACGCAAACTAATATGACCGTTACAGTAATTGCATTGGTTAGGTTTATTAATTTGTCACAATTAAGTCAAGAAGAGTTTTAGTAACATCGTTATATTACTTGATTAGTTTTGAAAGTGATTATCCTAAGAACTCTATTTAATTGGAAGCATCTCAATTTACAGGGTACATTAAATTCTCAGTAGCATTTTAAGATTATTCAACATATGCAGGTCAATTACCACTAATCACTGCTTCGTACAACTGCTTCATAAGAAACTTCAGTACAACACTGGAAAAGAATAAAAGAGGGTTCTAAAAAAATACAACTGAACTTCAGTCCTAAAAGATACAACTGAACTTCAGTCCACATTATCATAGTAAAAGGCCATATCTGACATCTAAATTGTTAAAACCATTCTGAAATGGGAAAGATTATAAAAACTCAAGCAAAGATTAAAAACCAGTTGTCTACCTTAAAAAAGATGATGATAATTTGTCAGAAGTGCCAAATCACTGAATTGCACTAACTGCACTCATGCCCAGCTGCACATTAATTACCAGATTAGAAAGTTATAATTAATTTTCTTAATATCACTACACTGCTTTTCTTCCTTGAGTTAATAAAAACAGATTGCAATCAATCTTTGTTAATTCACGCTGCAGAACAGAACTGCTGTAGCTATTTCTGTATGTGAAAAGTACTGCATGCATAGTTCTTGGTGTAATACCCTGTCTAGAAGCTGTATCTTCTGATGTTTTAATGAAATGTTGTAATAAGGCAAATAAATTATAAATTATAATGTGACTTAATATAGTTAGTAGAAAAACTACATAAGCTTAAAAATGAATTTTTAAAGAATCTTCTTAATGACAAAATTCAGAGGTGAAAAGTATTTCAACATATCTTTAACTAGAAAGGAGGTTTTACTTGTAGTTTCATTGTTGAAAGACTTCACTGCTGAGACTTTTTAAATTTCTTCGTCAGCTGACTTTGTCATTAGAAACCATTAAAAGTGCTCCATACCTGTCTGGCCTTCGCAGCACACACAGTGCAAGAAAATTTAGGAACTAGTACCGGAAAACAACTTTATAGGGATATAGACTAAAGTTCATCAGAGTTCTGATCAAGAGCATTCAGTTATAAATATTGCAGATAATTAATGCAGTATTCCAGCAGCGCACATCTTCCTGTGTCCATATCTGTATTAGCATCAAAAGGTGTATTAATGAAACGTAAAGGATTATTCAAGGGTTCTCTTGTGAAGAAAGGAGAACCAAGTAGAATGAATGTGCCTTTTCTTCATTTTCCATTTATACCTGAAAGATGTTTTTTTTCTCCAGCCTCTTTGCTGCTTAAAAAATATTTCTTTTCTCCTCTTGTATCCCCTCCTTTGTAAAAGATAAGAGCAAGTGTAGAAATATGAGAATTATGATATCATGGCTTCCAAAGAGCGGTAACCTATTTTATTCTGATCTAATAGAAGTTTTCACACAGTCAGCTTAAGTGTCAGAGAGGGAAGATGAATATTCAATAGTAATTGAAGGCCGAAAATGTTTGGGTGGTGGCTTTTTTTTTTTTTTTTTTTTTTTTTTAAAAGTTTCTACAGTCTTCCAGGGGATGGTAAAAATCACATAATTCTGTACTTGAGACAAACTGGAGATTTTTAAAGATTATATAGCCTTTGGTAACAAAGCCAAGTGCAACCTTTTTTTGATTTATCCTTTGTCCCAAACTTCTCTAAAGCAGCCCAGTTTGCCTTACACTGCTAAATGCTATACATGTAAAAGTATAAATATGCTATATATATATCACATGTATATGTACGTATACATATATAACCCCACCCAAATATATACTAAAATATGCCTAAAATTAGTTTGATTACCACACCTTCCAGAATATTCAAGACCTTAATGAACAGTGTATTACATGATAATACACTAGGAGAAGCAGGATTTTTGGATCAGCTCCATAAAGCGTCTTACCTTAAGGCAGCAACTCTAGCATACATCCCATTTTGGGTGCTGCAGAGAGGCAGAGAAGCAGAGCAACTAGACAATCTCAAACACAGGAGGGAGGGAGGAAGGGGCTGAAAACAGTCAGCCCAGAAGTCTCACAAGACATATGTGGGACAATACCCAGTACAGTTCCCAAACATCAATTTTTGCAAGCTATGGAACTGAAACATCTGAAGAAAAACTCAGAGAAGCAACCCATAGGTCTGGAAAACATGATGCATCCAGGATTCGGATTACTCTTATGGAAGATGTGGGGGCAAGGGCAGAATCACAGTTCAGTAGAAAAAATATCCCTCAGAGCTGAAAATCAACATTGGTGTGCTTCTGCTCCAAAATAAAAAAAGGATCGGAAGAGGGCAGCAAGCATGGAAGAGGAGTAACATGGTTAGGAAATACATACATTAGAACAGGATCAAAGACGGATTGCAATAATTCTTGATTTACAGAAAATACACAACTCAAAGGCACTGGATGATCTCAGAAGCTTGTAATAAAAACTTGCCACTTAGATTAATAATAAGGTCTGGATGATGAAGAGACCCTATGACAAACAATGTAGCTGCTTTCCAACCAAAAACTGTGCCATTACTTTGACTAATGCTGAGACAACTGAAAGTAACAAGTACAGCGCTTCAGGTATCTGCATTTTGTGCTGAGATTATTATTTAAAAACAAGGATGGGTTCTGTTTTCAGCTGGATGGATGAAGCTGGTCATAAACCGGAGAAAATCCAACTAATGATCAGCAATTATGCAAGCAAGGAAACCAATAACCCTTCCATCATGTTACGATTCCTGAAAAGATGGAAACTCCACAAATCTCTCCAAATGCTAAACCTAACTAACAATTAACAAATAATAAACCTTAGTTTCTGCTATAAAACCCCAAAACTAAAGCTATAAATCAGTCTGCATGAATGTTTTTATTATTCTGATATAATGGGCTGACTTATAAAGAAAAAGATAACCTATTTGATGCCAACTTGTTTTTTTAAGGTCACTCTGTAAGATTAAATGGAAAACTGCACTGAAAGAGTACCTGATGTATCCATGAAAATGGATACGCCATGAATTTCAGAAGAACAAAAGATGTCACAGGTAGTTATGACTAGTCAGCTTAAAATAAAACATGCTTACAAAAACAGCATAAAAAACCACCCGTCAGCATTGGTATAATGAAACTGAAAACCACAAAATTCAAGCTTCACAGTATTAATAGGATTATGAAGCACTACAAAGAGAGTTTAAAATTCAGATAAGTGAAACAGTTATTTTGTGATATACATGGTGCATTGCAACTACATCCATTCCAGGTAGGGTTTCAGCTGTCCAGCTGGGAGATTATAGTTTGGAGGAGGTTAAGGAAAGATCCGCTGATATCAGCAGCAATGAGAAACTATATAACGATGAATCAAGATGTATATACATGTATACATGCACACTCACACACATATACATGTGCATATATGTTTGCGTGCAAATTCATAATGAAAGATACATTAAAAGGTTAATGTAATTAGAGAAGTATTGAAGGGAAAAATGTATTTTCAGTAAGAAAAAGGTAGTAGTCTTCTGTGAAGGGGACAGTAGAATCTGTTCTCAGTAATGATTGCTGAAAAAATGTAGTTAGCAACTCTCCTTCACACACATTATTTTAGGACAATAAGAATACAGAATAACTACAAACATCAGTCACCTATTTAAACTAGTGCTTATTGGTAAATGCCACCTCTCACCTTGTCATGTCCATTTAGAGAGTTCTCTAATGAAATATTTGCAAAATCCTGCAAATGCATGTACGTAGTATCAAATACACAAAGCGAATAGTCCATAAGTGTCTTCGCAATTTCTCATTCAGAAAATTCTTAGGAGAAACAATCCTAATGCAACTATTATTTTTAGATGAAGTGTTTCCCTGAGGTGACTTGAATTGTGATGGAAATGATGGAGTTGTGCTTGTGCTCATTTTATTTATTTAACAAAACCTGAAGTCTGTACAAATTGATTCCCCTCTCTCTCTAAAGGAAGCCTCTTCCAACAATCATGTTTTGTCCATTATAAGGTTATCATTTACTGGACACAGATTAAAATTAGGACATACACGATACAAGCAACTGAAAGGGAAAAGATCTTTAACGAGAGCAAAGATTAATGTGCCTGCATTCAGGTCTTGGAGCTCCCAGCACAGTCAATATGGCCCAGGAAGGGCAGCTCAGTGGGCCAGGCACTGGGCATTTATTTCAGGGCAAGACAATTGCTCCTCGAGCAATTTTGTAGTGCCTGGCTCCCTAATGACCGTAACGGGAGCTAGTTCCTGCTGTGCTGCTAAAACATACAAATGTGTCTTATCTTGAGCTGAGCCCCATCCTGCTCATCAGCTCTCAGATCTCTCAACATCAAACTCTCAGATATGCTTGGCAACTCAATACTAAAGCTTCCCTTGCTGGAAAGGGTTTCTAAGGGTTTCCCAGCGGGAAAGTACATCATACAAATAACTCCTAATTACCTGCCAATATCGAGGTGATAGCAGCAGCTATCCAGCTAAAGCTTAGAGCACAATGCACACCAATATATACTAATTTATAAGCCCCTGTTTTCAATAAATGCAATCTCAAAATCTTGCAGGCAGATTTCTTTGGGGAGCTTCAACTATCAGGAAGCAAACTGAGGATCTGATGCAACTTCTCCACTGTTGTCACTATCCACCCTATGTCCCTGTGTTTCAGCCAGGGCCTGGTTAGTTTACAACTAGACTAGTAGAAAATTTGAAGTACCTGCTTGGTACATGTCACCTATTGGTACATGCCATAGGTGACGGGGGTGAACTTCCTACTCCTGATTTCTTCTAGGGCAAAACACAAGATACTGCAACCTGCTTATCCTGACTGAAATCCCTCCCCCTTTCCAGGGCAGAAAACTCTCATATCTTCTTTGTAAGTAACACACCAAAAAAGCCATGTCCCCCCCTTTTTTAAGCCATCAGGACAAACATTTATGATAGCTGGGAAGATTTTGATACCCTGAAGAAAGTGTCTGCTGTGGAGGGGGGCAAGTCGCGTGAAGTGACGACCAAGACCTTCCTGTGACCAGCTGGCTTCCATGGGACTGTTTGTCAAAAGGTTTATTTTGTTTTACAAAAGAACATTACCTATTGTTAGCACCACAGAGATCTATAAACTGTTTGTAATCATACAGTTGATGCTAAGGAATCACATTACTAATAATCACATAGGGTTTAACACAGATAAGTAGTATGATAATTACGTAATTGTAAGTACACTCATTTTACAGCGTACTAATAAACTGTAGGAAAAAAGCTAGTGTTTAAACTTAGTATTTGGGACTAGAATTTCTTTCCTTTGGTTATAAAGAAAGTACTTGAACTGAGAAAGATATTTTGCAGCAGCAATAATAGGTCCCAAAACCTTCCTGCCAGAGGGCAGCCTCCCATGCAAATTCAGCATTACAATATTGAATTGAAGCTGTTGTTTGAATAATACAGCTTAACATCATGGGCTATCACCAAAATATTATTCTTGGCTCTTTTTTCCTGCCAAATAGATATGTTGCTTGAATTATGTCATGGAATTTTTCTGATATTTTTATAATGAGATTATTTTGCACTACTCAATGGCAAATCAGGCACCACCACAGGTGAAAAGTATCCATCCTGAAAACCGCACTGATGCCTACAATCAGAAAATCTAAATTTTAATAACACTCTCAGACCAATTTTTTAAATTTTATGTGTGACCATGGAAGAATTATTTATAGAAACTCAAAGGAAAAAAGGAAAACTGTTTGGGTTTTCTAAATGAAATATAATTTTACAATAGTTCATTTGATTCTTACTGAATATGAAGCACTAGTCATGCAATGCAAAACTAGCTACTCATTTCAGATGAAGCAAAGACATGGCAAGCAATTTGCTTACTGTGGTGTTCTAACATGTTCTAAACCAATGAAATTGCTAATCAGACAGCATATAACATGGTGATATCTAAGTGCCCGAGGTAGAAGACTATTTTTCAAGTTTATTTTGCATACAGTACTGACTCAAGAACTGTAAACTTGTTTACGAATCATGAAATGAACAGTGGATTAACCAGCACCTGACATGGCAGTGCTGAAAAAAGTTACCTTTGCTGAAATCATCCTTGTCACTATTTACTTATAAATTAGGATGGAATTAACTTCCTCAGCTCAAAAAGTTAGTTCTTTCAATTATTTGCCTATGGTTGTCTTTAGTCAATGGAAAGAGATCAGTATCTCTAGAAGGCAAATCATTCTATGCCAAAACATATGTTTAACAGCAGACAAATAATTTTTAGATTGGTAAAGTTGAGCTAGGATTTATCTCTTTGCATACAGTGCTAATACAAATCCACACTGTGATCCAAATGCCTGAAGGAAGAAGTCTGGTTTCAACTGGTCTGTTTTGCTACAGGGGAAATCTCAGTGCTTAACTCAATAGCCAAATCCTTTTTCTTACTATTACCACTTTATTACATCAGTGGGGCATTTGCCAAAACCACACACACAAAGCCTCTATTAAGAATGCAAACTAGACTACTTTTAGCATTTTCTTCCTAGGTAGTTTTGATTTCTTCCTCTAAAATTACACCCAAGTTAGACAGAAGGGATACAATTAAAGATTCCATCTAAACACAACTTCTGCATGGTCCTACAATGATAAACTATGCAGACAATATAAGTTCTTCCCCTTTAAAGCAAGCCCCTTTTAAAAGCAGGTTTATTTTTGCCAAAGTTAGTCAGATTTGAAGAAAAAGCTTTATTTAATTCTGTAGTCATTTTTTAAATTTATTTACTTTAGACACTGGAGTTAATAGCACAAACCAGATAATCTAAATTAGCCATCCTGATTGAATCTCTGCAAGAAAGTGCTTGTTGAGTGACGAGGACAAGTAAAAGCATGAACCACTAATTCTGTTAAAGAACATAATATCAAACAAACAACTTGATGCTTACAAAAAAAAAAAAAGGCAAAATAATGCAACAATCACATTTCAGGCATTTCTTATAGTGTAACTGGGGGAATTAAGCTGTCCAAAAAGGTTTACTGAATTTACGTGTTTGGATCCTTTCTTCTTTATATTTTCAAACTTTCTCAATGCATTAAGATTCCTTTACAAACTATAAAGGAATATACTCTTAAGTGCATTGATTATGATGTTTTGGAAGAAGTCCCAGAACTCAGAGAGAACTATTCTGTTGTACATTAAAATAATTTTTTTAGGAACACCTCATTTTCTAGTGAAGTACCACACTAAAGCCATTTTGAAGGCCATCTATTCCTCAAGTGATTTAGGCTCATGTGACCTTAAACACGTTTTAAGTTTGTGAATTACTTTGAAACTTTAAAATATTTTCAAGCAAGTTCTGTTGTTAAAGACCAATATTTCATACCTTGGTGACTGGTTTATCAGCCACATTTCCTCCTAGGCAGAAGGTGCCAGGAAATAAGCTCCTTTAAATGCCCACAGCCTAAAATACTGCCAGTACTCTGAAATACCAGAAATACCCGAGCATGTGGCCCAGAAAAGACCACCACCTGTGCCTGCGTCACCCTGGCAGACACTGTGGTATTTTAGCCGAAAATCCCTCTCCAAAGCAGCCAGGCTCTACTGTCTCAGAACAGGAATCTTAGCTGGTAAATAAAGCTTAAAGCATTCAAAATAAAAAACTATGGGCATATTTTTCCTTGTTATTTTCTTTTTTTCATACAATGTGACAGAACAAAGATTGTTTTGGAAGCTGCACTGTGGGTGTATCTTCTTGTTCTGAATCCATGCAGAGGCTCTGAGGGCTCAGTACCTCCAAGAAACTTTTGTTCAAACCTTGAACACTTTGAGCCCTGGAAAGGCCTGTGGCATAACTTAAGTATTCTGTACAAAGCACAATAATTTAAAAAAGAATAATAAATTAAAAAAAAAATCAAAAGAGGACCTTGCTTTAAAATCATGCTGACAACATTCCAATAGCATAAATGTTGCAGTTTTGTCACTTCTATCCTCAGTTACCTACAAACGAGTAACTAGTTTGTTCAAACAATTCTGCAAGGCCTCTGCTATCTCACTTTGTAAAATATGTAATATTGAATTCAACTCAGGTCTACCATTTACATATAATCAATGCTAAAGCGTAAAAGGCAAAAAATCCTGCACTGACATTAGACGCACTAAACATTTTATGTTTATGTTGAGTAAATCTTATCACTCCCTGTGGTTTGATTTTAATACAAATTAATCAAATTTATTCTCATTTCTGACTTCTTTTAAGCTTTTCTGCTCTGACCCACTCCACCCATACGTCATTGTTTTTCCTTCTATACAGAACTTTCCATGGTCCCTATATACATAAATATACTTTATTTAAATTACTTTTGTCACTGAGCCAGGGGAACAAGCACAAGTATTCCCCTTAGCCACAACACCATTTGCAAACAGGCTGGATGTCAAAAAAACGCATTCCCAGTTTGTTATATTTCCAGAAGTAAAAGTATTATTTAGCCCAGTTGAAAACTTTTTCATTAATGTAAGGCATAACTATTTTTCAAAGTTTCAGATGCACTTAAATATTATATGGTACATTAGATCTTCATAAAAAGCCAGGCATCAGTATTGCACATAGTAGCACACACAGGATAATAAATAACCTTAAAACAACTATTCAACTGGTCAATATATAGAGAGCAAACATTTTATGGGAAATATATTCTTTCATATAAGAAAGCTTCTCAGTTGCTTATTAGAAAGTAGTAATGTGATCTTACTGGAACTAACAGTGACTAAAAACCTGATGTATATCTGCTGTCAAAGGGGGAAAAAGTGACCTAAAGAGTCATTTTCCATCCAAAAGAGAAAAAACATTGTACAGGATCTTAGAAGTTTGTTCCTGACTGATCTGACAGACTAACAACAACCTGGGCTCTTCTCTGTATTTCACAGCTGGGCGTCATCCCATAAACACAAGCCCTGCACAGCTTCCTTTTTAATAGTTACAGGGGTAAAAATAAATAGATACATTAAAAAGGTTACTTGATGCTTTGAACATGATGCAAGCTGGATATTCGTTAAGACGACTTAACTCACTAAGAGAGTTATAATTTCAGATTTATTTACTTCTATATATCTGAGAGGCATATTACAGAAATACACAAGCAATCTGATTGTTCAGTCATAAACTTGAAGTTTTTAGAGAGAAAGGGAAATGAAAATTTTAGCACGAAGAAGCTAAATTGTCACGGCTCACTGAGAAGAAAAATAAAGGCCCATGAACTAGTGGAATTTCAGGAAGCTGTTATAGTTGCTATCTTAGAAGTACTGAAGACAAAATATCTAAACAAAGGATTTGGGTGTGGGAGGAAAATAAATAAGCAAGTAAATAAATAAATAAAAGCAGCTTTGCCAGCTTGTGCTCCTTATCCCCAAAAGACGACTCAAACCTATCTGTCAAGCCAACACCGCTTTATACACGTTATCTATCTGCAGCCTCTCTTCATACCGGTGTTTTCAGCCAGAATAATCAACAAGTGTTATACAACACTGGTTACTCAAATGAGCAAGTGAGCCATAAAAGGAGCTTCAAATTTGTCAGTATAAGCAGAAGTGAAAAACAGATGCTGAAGATGAAGATACAGCGTACTATCAAGAACGTGAGAAAAATGGAAGTGCAACCGAAACATTTAGAAGGAAAGAAAAGGAAATCCCAGTACAAACTACCAATCTAATTACTTAAAACATACTTCAGAGACAAAAGGAAATTTTACAAACACACTCAAGAATTGGCTAATAACTTTAGCCGAAGAACAGTACAGTGAGCTTAGGGATCCACAAATAGACACTAAGTGTCTGGAGGAAAGAAGCAGGATGAAGAAAAACGATGCAGAAAAAAAAGCACGACTTCAGGTGAATGCCTTTAGTATGTAAGGACATACTCAGACAAAATCACATATATATATTCACAGACAGATGCACCCAGGAAGAAAGCAAGTCTGGCTGTGATGATACAGGATGAGCAGAAAAACCAAACTATTTTGTAAAGAACATTTGCAAAGTGAAACAAACATCCAGCTCATCTGTTAATCCAAAAATAGTAATTTAAAAATAACCACTGACACCCACAATCTATTGTGAGTGTTCTCCAATTTGAAGCATAAATCAAAATAAAATCAAATAAAATACTAATATGAAATGAGGCATATTAGATGTATAATATAAGCAGGCTTCAGTGGCTTAGCATTTCCTTAGCTTGGATGACAGTGTATTTGTTTACACACAGTATTACAAAAGAGTCATCTATTGAAGGTCAAATCTAGATGGATGCGCAAGGATTCAGAATAAATAACCAAGACACCAGCATTTAATGTAACTCCTCCTGCCACAGCAAAGGAAATTCTCTCAGCAGAGATCCTCTTCCACTTCGGTGCAAGACAAGAAATTAATCCCTTTTGTATCACCACCTTGTACTGCGTGTGGCTGACATTTGCAGTGCACCACAGCAGTTGTTGTAAGACACTCGGAAAAAGATCATAAAGACCTACCACAGAATTCAAACTATTTGCAAAAACTATTTATATATTTAGTAGATAAGCAGGGATTTAAATAAGGGCTACATATAGGACAAATTTTTAGCCTAAATACCTGAAATATGTTTACGTACACTATGTAGAATAAGGTACTGTTGTGTTGCAATTACAAACGTATGCTAGGGTTTCATACTAGGAACTTTTTCTAACAGCTTAAAAACAAATAACAAATAAACCTCAAACCATTGTGCTACTGGACTTTTGCAGAACTCACTGAAGTCTCTTAAGAAGAAATCATTAGCATGCATGCTAAGTAACCAGTTAAAGTCCAAGGATCACCACTGGGCAGCAGTTAATCAGCCCCTTCAACAAGGAGAAATATCATGAGGCACTAACTCCCTCCTGCTCCTGCACAAAGATGTGCTTTTTGCCTCCTGCCTCACTTCTGTTTGAAAGGAAGGTGCAAGGTAAGCCTGTCTGAAGTGACATGCCAGGGTTTTCTGTAGGACTGGCTCTGAGCCATTTACTGGGAAGCCTGAAGTGAACACAGCCAACCAAGCAAGCATGCCAACGTGTGTCCCACACTGGGAAAAAGGTGTACCCATAAATACAGAATAAGCAGAGAACAGAGGAAGATGCTGCCTGTCAAGGAGGGAATCACGCAAAAAAACACGACACCAACACACGCACATGTGAAATTCTCCTTGATTCACTTTCTTGTGGCAGGTGGTGCTGGGGTTTATCTGCAGTATCAAGAAAGCAGATTTGTTCTTATGAATAGACAAATATACCCCACAGGTGTAACTTTCAATATTCTTCCCCAGGCAGTGCAAAGAAAACATTTTCTTTACCAGCACAGCTTCACTACTATCAGGCTTGAGGCAGACCAAGGAACTGCCGACCTCTGTGTGGAGGCCACAGTGACTTCAGGAGAGCATGCATCTCCTACAGCAAACACACAGCTGTCTTCAGTGCACAACTGGCCAAAGCAAAACCACTCCGTGGGAGAGGGTGCAAAACAGCGAGTCACTTGTAGCAGATACTACTCTTGTTTCTTGATATGCTACTGAAGGACACGCCGATACTATGTTTCAGAAAAGGTAAAAATATGAGTACAAAGTGGGTGGAAATTATATCCTTTCAGAGCAGAACATGTCCTTTGGCCCTTACCCTACATATAACACCACTAAAAGCAACGAAGGACTCCAGGAAAAGTGCTGGGCAGCATATGAAGTGACAAAAAACCAGCCAGTTCTGAGGTGCAAAAATATTTTTCTATATGCATTCCTGTGCATACAATATAGTATCTACTTAAATTTCCTAGTTTAAACTGTAAAGCCAAGTATCTTATGCCAAATTTTAGCCAGTTGGAAAGACAAAAGCAGTGCAGCAATTGCAATAGTTCTGCTATGGAGATGGTTTCAACATAACCTTTTTATATGCTCTAGTCACCAAAAAGCAGTTGCTTTACCTCTTAATATTAAGCAAGGCCCAAGGTATCCCAGTGGGAGTGTTGAAAGCAGGTAGCAATTTCTCTCCAAGCTCCACTGCCTTTTTTCGGAAAACCTGGAAGTTAAGAAGAAACAAAGCGTTGGAAAAATGCGTTGTTGCTCCCACTAAATTAATTTCGATAATACCCTTATTGCGTGTATACTATAAGTCATCTCAGCACAACAAAGTGTCCCTGGTTTTTTAGTGACGTCAAAGGAATGAAGCAGCACAACCTGTTTTCCATTACATTCAGTAATGGGAGAACTCACCCAGCAGGATCATACAGTGAGGATGCCCAGCGTCTGGCCAGAGACATCAGCACGGTCAGACCCCCTCCAGTTTGTGCAGAGCTGCTTGCGCGCTCCCTGCCGTGCCTGCCAGGCGCTCTGGGGTTGGGGAGGGGGGCCATTAGCTGGGCACGCTGCTGGATCCAGGCTGGCTGGCAAGCAGCTCCCTGTCCTGAGTGACACCTCCTCCTGGAGCACTGGGGATGCTGCTGCAGAAACACTGCCTTTGATCTGTGTGAGGTTTATTAATGGTGGCTCAGTGTGCCGTGGGAACCTGGGCTGGATTGCTGTTTACCTGCTCTACTGCAAATACGCTGCACAGGCAATCTGTGGCAAAAGCAAAAAAAACCAATCCCCTCTCCCTCCCTCCCTCCGCCCCCCCCCCCCCCCCCCCCCCCAAAAAAATATTTTTGCAGCACCACAGTCTTAGGGCCTCAGCTGGCTTATACCCAGATGGGTATCAATGCCATAACTAATAAAAAAATTGGAATATACCCCTACAGATAACTGAGACTTAACTGGTCTTCAGCATGAAAAGAATTTCAGATTTCATCTTAAAAACAAGAAGCAGGAAGACCCCAATTGCTTAACATGTGCCCACAAGAATGACGAACAATTTAACATCAGGAACTTTTATGTTCAGAGTAATAGTTACAAAGCTAGAACAAAGATGATTTTACTCTCCTTCCAACTGCCAGCTCAACTCAGGTTACATTAACCTGACTTTTCAAGCACTGAGTGCTCCAGTAAGAGAGTTTTTAATTAGAAGCAATATTGTTCCAACTTAAATATAGAAACCTATTTAGTGATTTCAACATGTGGATGATCAAGGCCTATTTGCTTGGAATTACACTGGGATTCTGCATAATACTGAAAGGGATTACCCAGGTGGAGTAGCCAAAATAGCAAAGTCACCTTCATCATCCTCTCTTTCTAATAATGGCTCCCTTAATTTTTTTCCTCTCAGACATATTTATGATGAATTTCTATTTATTTATGTATTAGAAATCAACTTGCTAATCTGATACTTCTTGCAGTGTAGCCAAGTACGGTACAGCCAATTTACAGAGAAGAAAAAAAAAGCATATATGTTTATATGAATACATAAATAAAGACATTGCTGGTCAAAACAAGGTAATGAAAAAATCTCCACACAAATAAAATACAATTTATAAAATCCCACTTTCTAAAAGCCACTTTGAGTAAAGGCTTTTATTATTGAAATATACATGATCAGCAGAGAGTATGACATTCTGGGATAACCACGTTACCATAAAGAAGGTCCAGACTACCCCACAGTCTCTTTATATGATACAAATCTCAAGATTTCTGTGACAACAGTCCCAGATTTAAAATTATAGTATTTTGAGGGAGATTGAGTAATTTGAAGACAAATGATGGCTGGAGAAAGAAAACTTTCAAGTGGACTGCATGAGTGCTGGGAGAAACCTGAAGCAAGGCAGCAGGGAAAGCAATCTGTGTGGGAATCCCTTCATAATCCACATTAATTCTGTCTTCCTGGTTTACCAATTTTGTGAATTCTGCTGAGAATTAGTTATGGATTTGTGATCTTCATCCAGCACATGATTCCATCTCCCCAAGGGTTAAAACCTTGAGGGACACTCAGAAACAGTTGGTGCAGAACACAGTTATCTCTTAGTAGATTTCCTTGAGAGGAGACAGCGACGGTAACCCCACCAGAAGGACACAAGCTTTCCCCTGGTTACACTACGTGGCCACATTTTTTTCACCTTGGTCTGTTGAACCTAAACCTGTGCTTTGCTCTTCCAGCACAATAGAGGCCTCCTCAGCCTTTCAGAACATATGGTGCCATCAACTCATCAGCTTACCTTAGCATCTCTACCTTGAAACACTGAAGTATTAACAGGAGAGCAATTAAGATGGCCCTCCCAAGCAATGGGCACACAAGGACCCCAAATTTCTTTAGAAGCATCTGCTGCGCAGGGTGAAACCCTACCTTTTTCCATATGTGAAGCGGGTAGATATTTTATTTTATGCAATGTTGTTAAAGGTGCCATATGTACTCTTTTTAGATGCGTATTTAAGGACAAGAGATCTCCCTTTCAAAAAGCACGTACATATTTAACCATAGCAGTGGCAGCAATGCTCAGTAACTGCTGTACCTTACAGCCTGTATTAATCCTTCATTGTTAAAGCTAAGAAAGAGGTCTGTTACAATAATTACTTCTGAACAAAAATATAATATTTTAGTAACTTAATTTTATATTTTATGTACAGCAATACTGCTTTACTTTCAAATATTTCTACCAACTCTCACATATTTTTTCAATTCTGTTGTAATACCTAATAAATTAACAAACTAATTTATTTCACAATAAAATTGTCTACTTCATGGAAACATCTAAAACAACTGTTACCAAAAAATAAACACATCTGATACGGAGCAGTAAGGAAATATTGTTCGACATATGGACCTGCAAAGAAAATGTAATTCACTCCTGATAAGGACGGTGCTCTGAACACCAATATTAGAACACACAGTGAAGCCAGACATTCTAACTTCTTTCTTGTCCAAAATGCACCTCTTCCAATGTACTAAACAGTTTTCCTGGTAGGCAACTAGGAAAAGAGAATTAAAACATGATTTTTAAACCATCATACAATTTTGGAACAAGTCTTGAGGTGAAGATGCACTTCTTGTTTACAAAAGAATTTCACCAGGTTATTACTAATGCATGCTAGTGATTTTCCTTCCTCTTCCAAAGTTAAAAAAAAAAGTCAACTATGGACATTGTCCAATTTTATATCTGTAGGGCTAATTTAACATGGCTGAACAACTGACTGCTAAATCACTATTAAGTAGAACAGTGTAGGCAAGAATGATAAGAATACAACACCACTGTGACTGACTGAACTCAATAAATAGCAACTTCACACAGCAAAATTATGCTCTTTCAGCAAGGGTAAAAGGGTGAAGATTAATAAAGGAACCACTTTATTTTTCAGTTTCCAGCTTTAATAATTAAAAAATAATAAAAGGAAAAGCGGGTGTCGTAATAATTGCACACAGTCCACAATATTCAACTATTTTTCTTTTGCAGAAACTTCTAATATTGGACAAGAAATAAATATTGTAGAAGGTAAGATACTTTTTCAGATAATAAAAGTAAATAAACAATAGAAAATTTTATTTAATATCTCTATTGTTGACATGAATTTCAACCTTTTGCCAAGCACTGATCTCTCCCCAGTATCACTCAGTAAAGTAATTTTTGGTAAGCAGAAAGTATGACAGCTGTTACTGAGATGCACTCAGTAAAGCCAGAAATGACAGAGCACAAAACAGAGATGTTATATATAACAAAGGAAAATATCTACAACCAAATTTCCCATCCCAGTGGTTATTTTGAGAGGCTTGAGGACATTTCCTGGCCTCTCCTCATGGACACTCAGCCAGAAGGAATGAAGGCTTACTTACCTGAAGTACTCCAACTGGGTCAGACCTGGCAGAAGCTGTCATGGTCTCACGCCTGCACTCACCCTTCACCCCACACTTAGTTCTCATGGTTTAAATATTTACCTAAAAGTCTAAAAGTCTACAAACCACCCCAGGACCTCCATGACTTTCTCCACAGCTTTATCATATCTAGACTGCATATTTTTTAAGGAAGAGGGACTGTGGTATTATTTCCCTAACATATCAGCTGTCCCTTCATCAGGTGATGCAATGAGTAAGCCACACAGTCATCAATCCCTTCTTTTAAATTGAGGATTCAGAG
Source organism: Phalacrocorax aristotelis (assembly GCF_949628215.1). Lineage (NCBI taxonomy): Eukaryota > Metazoa > Chordata > Aves > Suliformes > Phalacrocoracidae > Phalacrocorax > Phalacrocorax aristotelis. The sequence goes on from NC_134278.1 coordinate 56,081,267, forward strand.
GAAAGTATTGTGTCTACATTTAAAAAGCAATCAAACCACTGAAAATTGTGCTGGCATTTAAACTCATCTAGATACTATACTACAACAAAGAAAATATTTCTAAGTGAAGCGCTGTGATTCAGGAAAAAATGATAAATGAAACCAATCAGAAACACATGATCAGTACGTAACACTATAAAGTTAGGGAGGATATTAAATGCTTTCTCAAGCACTTCTCTCTAACCTGATTTTTGTCAGAAGAGAGATTTCTGGATGAGAGGTAATACTTCTTTTTAAACTCAAAGTATTATTAACATTTTTTAAAAAACTTTATGTAAGATCTCTAACAAACTTGTATGATATTGATTCTCACAGTGTGAAGGTCTTGAGGAAGAAAGTCTCTTCCATGGAATAAATACAGAGACTCCTTCACACTCTGCAGTCCTACTCATAATTAAAATCAGTACTAAAGCAAATTAGATACTTATACTATAGTCATATAATAGATTATACAGAAGGTAGAGTTACTACATTTTCCATTGAGATCTCTGTTTATATTAGTAGGCTATGAATTGTTAGTTAAAATAAGCTCAATGCTCAGTAAAGCAGCACCTTCGTTGTTCTTCGAGTTACCAATCTCAAGTGCCTTACAAACACAAAAGTCACAGCAAACCCTGTCACCATTGCTCCAATCCAGCAATTCTTCGAACAACATCTGAGTACGCAATAACACATAAACAAGAAATCTGCCTCATTTCTGCACACACGCAGCCTTCCTGTTACTGTCCAGCTTTCCTGTTACTGTCCTGTCAATGGCCACTCCACAGGCGACACACACACCAAGCCAGGGAACAAAACATTATTTTCTCACTCCATTAGATGTTCTGAATTATTTCTGAAATACATATAAATATTTTTTGGTCTTCATAACAGAGATCAAACTGACTTGGGAACTTCCCCTACCACACCACCACTGCACAAGCTGCTAGGAGGTATGTTTTTTGCACAACACCGTACCTAGGCACATCGTGATTCCCAATGCCAAGACTCATCCACTTCCTTGGCAACTATAGTCTTCACCTTTCATTCTAGTAGGACTGCTAGCACTATTACCGAAGAAGGTAAGCAAAGTAACCACATTTACATATACAGTACTTCCATCAGCATTTTTCCCAAAGTAAACATTTTTCTAATAAAAATTTCCTCATTTCTCTCAAATTGACCTTAATTCAGGGAGGCACTCTTGCTTAGAAAAGCAGTTTGGGGGTGGTTTTTTTTGGTTTTGCTTACTTTGTGCCACTGATGCAAATGTAGAGGTTTGGGGCATGAATTAGCACAGAGAGACAAACTTTGGCTGAAAAGTTGTGAACTGAGTGAATTAAGTTTTCCAAATACTCACTTAAGTTAAAGCAGATACTCACTTTCTCTACACAATCTTGTGACATGCAGACATCAAAGTGTGTTTTTTAATGGATTAGAAAAGAGTCTTTTTCTTTTAAAAGAGATTGGTAAGAGAGGTCATACATTCAGAACTGCATTGCTCATATTAGAAGATCCAATCCCACACGAATCATATTTTGCAGACTCTTGTGTTCATTATCAAATCTTATTAGGGAAAACAGTGTTCCCACAGAGAAATGAGGATCTGCCTCCAAAGATGCAACTGCAGGGCTAAGACCAGAGCTGTCATTTGCTGAGCACTGGCTTTCATTATAGTGCAAGAACGTTATCTCCTCTGGATAAACAAAAACATTTCCTCTAGCTAGAATGACAAACCCCTTTGAAAATGTTAAATTACTTCATCGTAGATTTAATTGCTGTTGCTAATCAGGAAGCAAAGAAAACACAGGAAATAAAGAAATATCTTAGAATTGCATATGAGGCACACATAATTAAAAAAGAGCATAACATGGTACAATATCATAAATTAAAGAACAGCCAGAATTCTGCCTTAAAAAGTCCTCCATACAAGAGAAACCAGAAGTTAAATTTTAACACCAAAGGAAACAAACCTTTTTTTTTTTTTTCCCCAATTGACAAAGACATTTTCTCCACATTTCTAATTCTGTCAAATTAAGCATTTTTCATTTTTGTTTTATATTTACAGATAGAAACTGACAAGCCACTAAGTAAGATCTATTGCTTTCTTTCCTGTACCTGACTGCCTTTCCCAGTAGGGTAAGGAATGAATATTTCAGTGCAAAAGCAGAAAACAAGAGCAGAAAAATGAACAGGGACAGGCCTCTTTGCTGCTCTTCAGAACACTGAATAGAAATCCTTTCAGTGTAACAAATGTTGATGTAGGTTTAAAGCAATCTGCTAACAAAAGAGAACTCTCTTAGAAGAACTTGTTCCAATACCTTCTTTGCTGAAAGACAATCGAGGATTTTTGCTATGTTTGCATCTGTTGTATTTTTATAATGCAAGATTAGAAATGCTATGAAAACTGTGGCATTTCATCTGACATACCAGAATTCTTGGAATAGTGTAAGCTGAATTCTTCCACTATCTTCAACATCAAGTGATTCCACACTTACATGTCATATTATCAGAAAACATTTCCTATAATATACTTCCAGTGTTTCTGACACCTGGATAAGTTACTCAGTTGCTAGCATTAACTCAGCAGCAATTACTGCATTTACAATTACTGTCACCTTGGCACCAGCAGGTGGTTTTGAGTTTAATTTCATTCAGTCCTCACTCCTGGATGAGCCAAGTCAGTTATGAAATAACTGTGCTACAAGGTGAGGAGACAGTTAATAACATTTCTGGAAACAAGCACTGTAATGTATCACATCAATGTGGTAACCAGTACCAATAGCAGGAGCCCAGTGGACTTCATTTAGGACCTTCACAGCTGTCATAGTGTTTATTGTACACCCAGACCCAGAAGTGCCAAAAGCGTGGTTTGAGCATTTTCCCCAGGGAACAGACTGGGCCCAGACCAACTTGCTACCTCTGGGCCAGCCCAGGTCCTGCTGGACCTGAGCAGGGCATACGTGAAGTGCCATACCAATGCATGAGCCCACCTCCAGCCCAGGACTGCATGCAACCTCATGTCTTCCTACGAGGATACAGAAGCAGACACTGCATTAAAAACACGCGGCTCTGCTCAAGGCTAGACCTACAGCAGTCAAAGACAAGCCAGAGCTAATCAGCACAACTGCACATGCTGACACCAGGGTCAGCATCATGCTCTCCAGCACTCTGAGTTTTGGGAAGGCTTTCTGGTTTTTAAGTGTAGCATTGGACCCAAAGCACCTTTCCCGTCTGTACTACTATGCTTAGAGCTAACATGCCTCCCCTCAGTCCCCAAGACCAGAGGGTCACTGATGGCTGAGTGGAGCAGGCCTGGCTCTCCTGGGGCTGCACCAACCTGGAGCTCAGAGGCTTGGCTGGATGCAGGAAGTTTCCCTACAGAGGCAAGGGGGTGCTTCTGCACTAAACACCTTAAAGCATCCCACACTGCCTGTGCTGCCCCAGCCCAACCCACCAAGAGGGGCATCCCAGGCATACTCAGCCCGGACAGCAAAGAGCTGAGGATGCACTGGAAATTTAGATCAGCACAGTTTCCATAAAAGTACAGTGAAGGAAACAAAGTGTACTTCAGCTCCTTTACAAAGTATGGTTTGTCACACCTTCACCTGAGAATTTTGACTGGACAGAGCAGCATTTTATTTTATTGAGAATTTAAACAGAACACCCCCTCCCTGGAGATTAGCAAAATGCAACTGGTTGGGTTTCTGTCCCATTGGGTTGCTGGCAGAGGAAGCACAAGTTAAGCTGTTACACAGCACAGGGGCATCTTGGGGTTAGGAAGTGTCAGAAATCCAAGGAAAAAGAATAAATAAATAAATAAAACAAACAAAAAAAAACCCTTAGATTAGTAAATAATCTCAGATGCTCCCCTCTCATTAAAATTCTCAAAGGAGCACTAGTTTTCATAGAAATCCCTCCCTCACACATCTAAACAGTATCACAGCTGTATAAAGCAGGAATGTTTCATTTAAAAATAAAGACAATCTGCGGCCATTCCCACAATCCTGCTCAGCATCTACCATCATACATTGCTGGGCTGGAATGCGTTAAAAGACAAATGGTTTTCAGTGGAGAGAGCCTGGAAAATATAGATCTTGTAGCAAAGGGGACTTTCTAACCCAATCTAAGGCTGAAACAGCCACAGGGTGGTATTTATAACAAGATCTTCAGGACAGGAATCCAAAGGTTCTATCTGACACATCTATGAGAGCAGCAGACCTAAGAGTGCTCAAACCTTGCAAAAGCTCTTGGAACCCAAGCTGACGTGGCGATTCAGGAAGGTGCACATAAGTTTCCAGCTTTTGAAAACTGTGATTGTAGAGGTATGCAAATAACCTTACTGGACAGATTCAGGCAGCTTGTGGTATCTGTGAGCAACAACTCTATCTCACCTGCAAATTGCAAGAGCAGTACACATCTTTTTCACAAGCTGAGGAAATAACAAACATGGGAAAGCTTCTAGATTTGTACTGCCCTTCCCAGAATACTCCAGTATGCTGGTCACCAGCTCATACAAGCAAATCCACTTTAAAAAGATGCTTATTACAAAAATTAGATTACATTTTAAAAAAAAACAAACAACCCAACCCTAAATTAAAAATCCCTTATTTTATTCAGTTAGCCTTTTTTGTTATTCTTTCACTTATGGCAAGAAAATTAATTTTATTTTCTAGCTGATTATTGTACCAAAGATGTCACACAGTACCATGAAGAGTCCTGCCCTGTAGAAAGGACTGTAGAGAACGTAATCAAATGGAAGTAACTGGATTAGCGAGAGATTTCCAGATTTAATCCAAATGTACACAGCAACAAGCACAAAACCCCTCAAGTTATCAGCAGTAGCTAACACATGTAATTACTTCAGCTGTGTTTTTTAACTAAAGAACTTCTAAGTAGATATATTGTGTTTGAAAATCTTATTTTAGGAAGGCCAGTAATAAATGGTATAAATCGGCAGAAAGAAGGCAAGGCATAAAACAAAGAAATACTAATGTACCATAACTTACACACATCTGACTTCCACTTTAAAATTGGAATGAAGGAAGGAATTGCTAAATAACTGCAGAATTAAAAAAATCATAAAGGAAGAGTTTGTTCCAGTTATATTTAGTTATTTCCTTTTGTGCTATTCGTGTGTTTAAGATTGCTTACACAGACATAAACTCCAAGAGCTATTTAACAGGAAGAACTTTTAGACCACAAGACAAAAAGAAACTGCTAATTTATCTACTAATGTCAAGAAAGCATTAGGTTTTTTTTTAAAGCTTACGTATACTTGCACAATTAAAAGTTTAGCTACAACCCATTAGTACCTGGAAATCTCATGAACTGACTATTTAGTAATACCTCCGTTGTGATAACTCAAGAAAAGGTGGTAATGAATGTAGTAAACAAACTTTAACGATTGCCTGTAATAAAATGAATTTGTTAGGTATAAAAACCTTTGAGAATTCTTCACCCCAAACTCAGGGCAGCCTTAATTTTTCAAGAGGCGTGATACACAGCATACACAATGAGTAATGAGTTGGATTTGCTGCACATGTGCAGATCAACCGTGTGCTGGCAGCTGGCTCCTGAGGCCCAAACCACAGGTAACAAGACTCACGCCTACAAAAGCTGTGCTCAGATCTTAAGATTCTGAAATCCCACACCACTCCAAATAAATAAATTATCAAACAGCTCAGTGTCAGTAAATCAGTGTCAAAGATTTGGGATGCCAGTCTTACATCCCGTCAGCAACAGAAAGCCTGGAATCCCAGGTCTCCAGTCAAATAAAGCATGTGTTTTAGCAAGGGCAGATGACAAGCTAGCAGGCACTAAAACTGTCCCACACCTAAGAGCTAGTGGGAGTTTTAAATCTCTGTTTTTACCCTATATCCGTGTAGTTGGGACATGGTAATAACCCACCATATATGTAGTAACACTACGGTATGTCCTGCTCTGAACAACAGGCAGCACTGTAAGGGGCACCATACAACTGTACAACTAAAGGATGAACAGACACTATCGCTAAAACACTCCTTCCCAAGACCCCTCCATCCCCAACAAAACAAACCCACCTCAAACCTGCAGAAGTCTGATATTCAAATGCTTGGATACTGGTGAGAGTCACTGTCAGCCCTAGAAGCAACTCTTAGATGAACACCAGGCAAGGATGTCAAGAGCACAAAATAGGTAACGTACTTAGCGCGCAGGTCTTCTACAGTTAAGGAAGATGATATATGTATTTGAAAATACATTGCATGTAAGTAACTAAGTACAAGTGGAATTAAAAATATGGCATATACAATGGAAACTCATTATATTGTGAAGCGATACAGAAAACAGCTGGATGTCATCTTAGAGGTTTGTGTTTTTCCTGATTAAGGAAACAGCTGCCTTAGAAAAATTACTCATATCCACCAGTAATGAAGAGTATCTTTTAGCACAATTCCTCTGTTAAGCCACAAGCATCTGCTTCCCAATTTTCTTTTTATTTAATCTTGTGTACCCAGCCCAAGTGCTGTAACAACAAATTTAAATAGCTGCCTCATTTTACATCTTGCAAGCTATCATATCTAAACAAAGAACAGCACTTTGCATATGAAACTCTCCTTTCAAGCAGGTGACCATTGAGAGGTGATTTGCAACACCATCTGTGTGAAAGCAGGGGGTGGGGTGGAGGAGCCTAATAAACTTTGCATGGTGAATCAGTAATTACACACTTAATGTAGCATAAAGTGCTAACAGAAGATTCATTCCTGGTCTTGTAAATTCGACTGTCTCTTTTAATTCCGATACCATTACATGATTCAGAGTGATGCCTTCATTCTGAAGTATGCTCCTAGACCATGGTGGCAGGCACAGAAAAGGCTAAGAACAGTCTGCATAGGTAAAGGCTACCCTATTTGCTTTTTAATGTTGACTCAGCTGCAAATGGAGAGCTGTTTGTTGCAGCCAGTGTTACGTGACACTTGTAAGTTTGTTCCAGCTGTTAATGGAAAGTGTTTTAAATTACGCTTATCAAATATACAAATATAACAATGTGAATAGGAAACCCAAGTATGTCTACTGTAATTGTTCTTCTGCTCATTTTTTTCCTAACAGCTGGAATCAAAAGGGTCCTTGGACAAAAGGGTCCAAGGCTCAGGATCCTCCATATTCTGCCATCTTCCTTGAACCAACCACTAGCTAATGGGCACCTGCAGAGCAAACCTGGTCAGCTCACTAAGCCAATGGAAAAAAGTAACTACTCTGTATTTTCACTCTGGTCCCCCTCAAAAGGGTGGTCTTCCTGAATCACCACATAGTCTCAATCTGACACCATCACAGGTATTTTAAGTCCGGTATTGGTATCACTCACAGGCCTGTCCTCAAATGGCTAAAACTTATACTCACAATGTCCTCAGACCAGGTAGCACAGAATAGCTCTTCAGCCAGCTCAGGGTCTGCTTCTTTTGGACAGAGTTACTCTTATTGCTATAGGGCACATATCGTGGGTCTGCAGTGGTAGTGCTGTGGCCCTGAGAAAGGAAACTTTTCCTTTTCCCTGTTGTTTTCATGCAAAGTGCTTCAGATAGCCAAGGGGCTGTCTTTTCATGAAGCCATGAGTGAAAGTTGATAGAATCAGGGAAGGTTAAGGTTGGAGGGGACCTCTGGAGGTCATCTGGCCTAAACCCCCCTGCTCAAGCAGGGCTACCTAGAGCCAGTTGCCCAGGACCGAGTCCAGACGGCTTTTGAATGCCTCCAAGGATGGAGACTCCACCCTCTCTCTGGGCAACCTGTGACAGTGCTCGGTCACCCTCACAGTAGAAACGTGTTCAGAGGGAACCTCCCATGTTTCAGGGTCTGCTGAAAGTTTTATATAGAAGTTATACATATATTGTGGCACAGCATTAGGTTATATACAGGGCAGTGCCATAGTATAGTCTTAAGTGACTTTTGTCCAAGGTATACATTCATTAGACACTGGAACAAACCATCAACAAGAGCCTCCTCCTGTAAGGTAGTAGTGGCTTGCAAGCAGTAAGCTAATAATAATAACAATAATCAAGAAAAACAAATAACTGGTAAACTGTAGGTGACAAAGGGATTAGGGCAAGGAACAAAACAGAATTAGAATCCAAACTGACAATTCTGAATCTTGGTCTGTTTTGGGTCCAGTCCTGTTCAACATATTCATCAATGACCTGGATGATGAGATAGAGTGTAACCTCAGCAAGTTCGCTGATGATACCAAGCTGGGAGTGTGGCTGGGAGTGAGAGTGGCTGATACACCAGAAGGCTGTGCTGCCATCCAACAAGACCGGGACAGGCTGGAGAGCTAGGCCAAGGGGAACATCATTAAATTCAGTAAGAGCAAGTATAAGGTCCTGCACCTGGGGAGGAACAACTCCATGCACCAGTACAGGCTGGGGCTGAACTACTGGAAAGTGGCTCTCTTGAGAAGGACCTGGGAGTGCTGGTGGACAGCAAGTTGACCATGAGCCAGCAATATGCCCTTGTGGCTAAGAAGGCCAATGGTACCCTGGACTGCATTAAAAGGAGTGTGGTCAGCAGATCGAGGGAGGTTATCCTACCCCTCTACTCCTCCCTAGTGAGACCACATCTGGAGTACTGTGTCCACTTTTGGGCCCCCCAGTTTAAGAAGGATGTGAAACTGCTTGAGCAAGTGCAGGGGAGAGCTACCAAGATGATCAGGGGACTGGAACATCTCCCTTACGAGGAAAGGCTGAGAGACCTGGGTTTGTTTAGCCTGGAGAAAAGAAGATTATGGGGGGATTTCATAAACACCTATAAATATCTAAAGGGTGGGTGTCAAGAGGATGGGTCCAGACTCTTTTCAGTGGTGCCCAATGACAGGACAAGGGGCAATGGGCTCAAGTTGGAACACAGGAAGTTCCACCTCAATATGAGAAAAGACTTCTTTCCTGTGAGGGTGACAGAGCAGTGGAACTGGCTGCCCAGAGAGGCTGTGGAATCTCCTTCCCTGGAGACATTCAAACCCGCCTGGATGCGTTCCTGTGCCCCCTGCTCCAGGTGTGCCTGCTCAAGCAGGGGGGTTGGACAAGATATCCCCAGAGGTCCCTTTCAACCTCTGCCATTCTGTGATTCTGTGAATACCAAAGTTTTAAAAACAAGTCATGATGTTGGGCACAGAATTACAGAGTATAAGGCTTTAACAGTCTTCCTTAAACACAAAAAAAGCTTAAGGAGTCTCATTCGCATTAAAGTTTACTCTAATCTCCTTTACCAGAGATCTTCTGTTCCTCTTCATGGATGGGCAATCCCACTGACCATAAATTTGATGTGTTCATGGATACAAGAAGAATAAATTAAAAACTACTCTTCTACTGTTTAAACATATATCAAATATAATGAGTATTCACTGAAAATTAATGTTGTATATTAAAGCTGTCCCATGTTTAGTTTAAACAGTAAAGTGCTTCTTTTAATCCTTATACTAGGATTGCAGCTGACATAGGAATTTCCAGATCTTGTGATCTCAGACACTGGAAACATCATAAATATCTTAAAAAGAAAAACGATCACAAGTACAAAGACAGTGCCAACTGTCACTCTTAGATTTACAGCATGGATCACTTTGGAACAAGCCATTTGATCATAAAACTCTCTCATTCATCTTTCTCTGCCACCAGCAGCTGCAGACTACTTCTGTTTCACTTTGTATATATATGGAAAAGGAACGAAAAGTTTCATCTGTTCTGGCCCTTTTCAGTGGTTTCTCATATCACAAGTAAATGTTGATGACTGTCACAACCACTAACATCATAGAAACCACTTCTTTTATTTGTTTTGGTAAATTCCATTAAAAACAATGGTATTGAGAAGGTGCCATTTGGCTAAATTCAGCCTCGATTTGCAACTGTGAGGCAGCTTAGCTTGACTCTGTGCAGGTGAATTTTTTAACACTAGCAATTGCACTGATGATGCATTCCTAAGGAGTTATTTTTCAGGGGAGAGGACCATGTTAAAATTTAGCATACTCTGCAGGTTCCTTTCTCGGTGAGACCTCTGACACACCATCTAGTTGGTTTTTTACAGAAGTAATGTAACAAGAAAAAACTTCTTTTGTACAGCAGGAAAAGAAGATGATAGTTTCTTAAGTCAGTGCTTGCTTACTTATTGTTGAGATTTCCCTGACAATAGCCACTGAATTGTCTGATGAATAATGGGCACATCCAAAATGAGCCTAAATAAAGTGCTTGTGTATTTTCCTTAAATTAAATATAAGAAATGTGAACCCTCTTGTAGTTCTTTTTATGTAAGCCAAACAAGAGGCTTCAAGAGAGAAGAACTATGATTTAAGAGGCTGCTTTTATGTTGTAAGTTAAATCATCAGGCAGACTAATTCAATTCCTTTCTGTTTACTGTAAGACTATTTCTCTTCCTGGACAAGCCATAAAACTAAAGTGACTAAAATATAAGGAGGCAAGCAGACATTTCCAATTCTTAAGAGTCAGAAACAAGTGCTCTGACTGAAGAGCAGTGCTGCCAGCAAGTCACAAATTTATGAGCAATTCAACTGCTTCTCTGAATTCCCTGCAGTTAAAACTTTTTTTACAGTTGGACCTCAAAACGTTCCTATAATTAAACAGCCATAAGATCTTCTCTCCAAAGATTAACATTATTTTTGGAATGCAGAGTATATTTGGACGAAATAATGGTTAGAAGTATTCATAAAGATTTTATGTATGCATATTAGCATTATAGGTATCATTACATCGCTATCCATCCCCCCACTTGAAGCAAGGGGAAAGGAAGAAGACATGAGAGTCACGTAAACTCTCCGCTTTTACCAAAACTCATGGCACGGCTTTAGTGTTTTATCTTACTGATTGAACATTTCACATAGCCGTTACTAGAGAGAATACTTTGCAGGTTTTACTAAATTATTTTTATGTTTAATGGTATGCAAATTAAAATATTACAGTACCTTAATTGTAATTTCAAGCTGGAACTAGATATATAAAAATCCTTAAAAGCATGCTTTAGAAAAGGGACATCTTAGCACCAGCTACACTCATTACTTCTATCACCAACTGTCATAGTTAGTCAAGAAAACTGGTTGAGCAAGGAGTTCTTCTCACTATCTCATTAAGTCTTTACTTTTGGCCTTGGGTCAGTTAATAACCGTATTAACTTAAGACACAACCCTCAAGCAAATCAGAAAGGCTGATGGCATTTAACATCATTGCATGTCTGGGCAGACATACAGAGTACCACCCCCATAGTCTCCTGCAGCACTGTGGCAACGTTTGCCGAGAGCATCTCAGCAGTTATTGATCTTGCCTGGAATCAGGAAGATTATTTGTTCTTCCCTCTAGAATATAAATGGAAATAAAAGCAACTCTGGAGAGAAAAGACTGAGCACAGACTGAACGATGTTTGCAAGAGATACCCTACAAGCAGCAAATGCTGATGAGAAGGTTTGAGTTATTCACTGGTTTTGCATGATAAAAGGAAAAAGATTGAAATTGTCTGTATACTATGAATAGTGTTTTTAAGAACAAGTTGGGGAAATAGCATCTTTTAAGAAATGGCATTGTGAGCTGCTGACTTTGTTCTGCAGCTGTTGGTTTGAAGAAAACAAGAGAGTTTTCAAAGAAAAATGGAAGGGAATGAATTTCACAGCATATCCTTTTCACGTGACGACCCTGAGGATCTACTGGACTGTAAAATTATCTAGTCAGGCTGGCAAAAATTAAGGACAACTTGCTCCCCGAGGGACAACATGACTTTAAAGCACTAACTGGACTGAACCAGCTTCCAAAACCAACTAGTGTGGTTATTTTGCCTAGCCTACAAAAGCAGATGACTGCCTAAAGGCTGAAGAAAAGAAACAAACCAGACACATCTAGTTCTTCCGATGAACTAGTTACAGAGCCTTTTTGGTAGTTCAATGCATCTGAATCTTAAGAAATAATGGACCTGGCCCTTGATGCCAGAGGGAAGATTGCTTTCTGTTAATTGAAGGTTGACTCCAGTAACACTCCTGCTGGAATGAGCTTCCTTGTTTGCTTTAGCATTTTGTCAGTGTACATTGACTTGGGTTTTTTGGATGTTAAAATAAGCTTTTGAGCCTTCATGTAGCTGAATGATGAGAGCCCTCTCATACTGTACTGTCTTAATTAACTACTACTTGAAGGAGTTATCAAGGTGAGGTGGGTTCACTCAACACCTTTGATTGGTTACGTTAAGAACGTCAGAGCTGAACACATCAAACAAAATCCAAGTTCTTCAGAATATCTTACCACCTCCTAACCTCTCATATCTTATGCTTTACTAGAAAATTAAATAGCAAGATAGCTGACCAGCTAACACCTGTGGGAATACAAAAATATAGTATTTGTTGACAAAAGACTTGTAATGTAAACAGTGAGCTAAGAAATTGAATCTGCTATTTAAATACATCCTAAACTAATTTTTATTGAAGAAAGCAAGTAAGATTTATGTGAAACATGGGCACTACATACTATTCCTCTTTTTCATCTTTGAAATCTTCATGGAAGTGATTTTGTTCATTCTCTTATCAGTCTCTGGCTTAAGAAAAGTTTGCATTTTGCCCAGTTCTGTGCACTTCGGCGTACGCAAAGTGAGCCCTTATATTCATTGATTTGAGGAAAACTAAGATTTGTCTTTCAAACGCTTCACGACAGTTCTGTTTAGGGGCAATCACCTGCCAAAAACCCAAATCCCCCTTGGCATCCTTTGTGCTGGAAGTGGCAAAGGATTTTTCATGTGAACATGTTTTCCAAATTCCTACTCGATCATTTGCTCATAGGGTGCAAATGCAGTCTGCATATGGCAGAGGGAAGCTTTTGGCACAGGAGAGACAGGAACTGTGCTCGTTTATCAACCACAACATTTATCAACATTATTCAACTGTGGCATTTTAACAAATGACAAACAAATAGCATGTGGATTCCTGCAATTTCCAAAAGACCTGGTAAGAAGCTTCCTCCTCATCCTTCCTTTCAATTCTTTCAGAATTCTGTTGTTTGAAAAGCATGATCAATAGATCCTGCCAAAAAAAATACACAGGACAATTAGCACTCTCCATAAATTGATCCCAAGAGTTCATGCTACTAACTTAAAGCCAGTGAACCTTGTTTGTATCTGTATCAGGTTTGATCTGTTGGACAAGATGTATTGCTAAATCCAAAGGACACTAAAAGAATATTTGATTCTTCTGCAGCAAAGATGCTATTATCTGTACCTATTGCTGGAGGCATGAAGGGCATTCAAGAACAGCAATGATGTCTGCTTCTGATTTCAGGCATTCAATTTTCTTAATGATTTTCAGTTAGCTTGAAGCAGCAGGACTTGTACGTGGCACAAAGCGGTGTTTTGTAATAAATCTCATCTGATCCTTCAAACAGCAAATTGGATGAGGAGCTTTCCCAATTTTATCATAAACTTCTGTTCACTTGATTTGTGTTTAAAATACTTGGAATTAATTAATGCTTACATGTTCTTTAATAGAAGTAATTTAAAGTTTTGCAAAAAGATACAAAAGTAGAAGGACCCTTTTCTAAAGTCAGATTTGGGAATCTGATGGAGTGCCTTAATAGTTGCCAATAAAATGAAAAACACGGAAATCTTCTACTGGATGGTTTATGCTTTTGTCTTCTCTAAACTCATAAGGAGAGGATGTTATCATCTACTTAACTCCCAACTTAATGAAAAATAACCTCTGGATCAGACTCAGTCTATGGAGACAAAGCACAAAATGAAATCTTACATAAACTAGCTAAATGTTGTGAAAGATTTAGATAAAAAATGAAAAGTTATTCCATGCCCAGGGTAAAATACAGGTACATACTGGTTTTACCTGTACTTTTTGGGAAAAAAAAATATCAGAAGATGATTCAATAACATTTATTACTTATTATCTAATTGAACTTTTATAATACATGCACAGAGATAATATACTTTCCCAAATATTTTATATAGCCTAGAATTAAAGGAGGATGAATTAAAGCTGATCTGTTCCCACCGTCAGCACCAACTCAGATATTTTGATGTTGCTTTCATTTGCAGTAATAAGGCAGATTCTTGGCTGTAAGGATTATTCTTCAGACAGTATATTTGCAACAGTCTCAACACTGCTTGCAAATGGCTACACAGAACCATGTATTTAATCACATGTTGTACATTCTCTATTAAATTAGCAGAACAGGACAATCCCACTAACTCTTCAGGCAATATGTTTTTACTCTCCTTTTATTCTGTGTTATTACTGCAATTGCATTTGATGCTGCAAAATGACAGAACTGAATACTGAGATAAATGAGAGAGACAAACGTCTTGGAGATTGAATTACTTTGCAGATGCATGGTGACTATGGACTGACTGTTAACAGCATATAATTTCTTCTGTATGGTATATTAACCCATATGCAAAGAATTATTCTTCTGGGTCTACCTAGAGCTGCTGCTCAAAAGGAAAGCACCCACACTAGTACTTCTGGTAGACATGCCCTCTCCAACTGTTCTGTAGAACCACAATCAAGTGAGACTGCAGGAGCTGGTTGAGCGCCAAATCCTTAGAACAAACAAACCAGCTCCCTCTCAGCTGCTTGAATTCTACTTAATAATATAGCTCACGAGCTCATGTCAAACACACCAGCTGTTACAATCCCAAACAGATATTACTTAGCTCTCATTATCATCCATTCTCCTTTCTAACACTTTACCAGCTTTACTATCAGACTATAGTAGTCTGGATGTAAGATGGGATTTTTGTTTAATGTAATGAGCAATAAAGCATTTCTGTTCAGTTATTTGTAAAGTCAATGCATGAATGCAAAAACATGTCAAATAAGTTTGCCATGGGACAAACCAATTTTTGTTATTGTTTTGAAAAAACTCACCAAACAAGCTGCAAAATGGAAACCACTAGAAGTGAAGAACATGGTTATATAGAGGTCAGAGTTCTAAACTCATGTTTCTCAGACCAAAATCAGGGCTTCAGCTCCTTGCTTCATAGTACACTTAGTTATGGCAGCTGCAGCAGGCTATCACCATAGCTGCTCTGTCCCCCTGCTGTGGATATTCATGCTGATGACAGACATCTGAAATAGGAACATACCCACTGCTGAACTCCAGCAGACAGCAATTCACTGAATGAATGTAAATTGCCACTATTTTCACTTTCCATTAGTAGAGTAGCCTGAGGGTCTTTATTATGAGCCACAAAAATTGTTGGTGATGGCAGTTGATTACATGCCTGGTGTACAGGTGGCAGAGGCTCCACAAGGCTTCAGGTACCCTAGAGCTGAGTATGAGTTCCCAGCCGCGGTATGTACACACAGTATCAGTAACTCCAAAGCAGAGAGGGAAGATGATGTGATTTAATCCCAGCTGGCCACTGAGCCCCACACAACCACTTGCTCACTCCCCGCTCCCGGTGGGATGGGGAGAGAACCAGAAGGGTAAAAGGGGGAAAAAAAAAAAAACCCAAAACAACAAAACCCAAAACCACCCCTGTGAGTTAAGAACAGTTTAATAATTTAATAATAATCATCATCATCAAGAATATACAAAGCAAGTGATGCATGACGCAATTGCTCACCACCCTCTGACCAATGCCCAGCCAGTCCCTGAGCAGCAGCCCCCTGGCCAGCTTTCCCCTAGTTTATATACTGAGCATGACATCACACGGTGTGGGATAGCCCTTTGGCTAGTTTGGGTCAGCTGTCCTGGCTGTGCCCCCTCCCAGCTTCTTGTGCACCTCCTCACTGGCAGAAGATGGGAAGCTGAAAAGTCCTTGACTTAGCATAACCACTACTTAGCAACAACTACAACATCAGTACGTTATCAACATTATTCTCCTCCTAAACCCAAAGTACAGCACTATATCAGCTACTAGGAAGAAAATTAACGCTATCCCAGCCAAAACCAGAACAGATCAGATGGAAAACCAAGAAAAAGTTTGAATTAAGTGCAAGACTGGAAATCAGCATCTCTATTACCATTCTTTGAAATTTCCGTAGCATTATCTGTGGGGCTAGCTTGAGAGGCAGAGTTGCACTGAGCAGCTGAGCAAGTAGCATTGGTAGAAAGGGGACAGAAGTATTAGGAATGAGGAAGCTTTTGGAGTATAGGGAATCTGCTTAACAGAGATGGATATCATCAACAGCGACAGTATAATTGCACTGCAGGAACTTAAGAGACAGAAAGAGAAGACTGAAGGGCAGTCTGCTTGGAACAGCAAAAGAACAGTCTACATGAAAGAAAATCTTAGGAGTCAAGGTTATCTTCAGAATGTGAATCCACAGGGATTCTGTAGTACATTTTGATGCAGCTAGCACAGAAAGAGGACAGCGTTAGATCTATTAAAGGTGGTGAAGAGACTGAAATACTGACGGACTGTAATTGTGGGAAACAGAGGAGACTTTAAATCCTTCTCTGCCCCTAAGTAGGCTGTTAAGTGCTACATCAGAGCAGATATAAGCCATGCTTTTATATACTGTAATGACAGCTTCTTGAAGAAACTCAGAGCCTATAAGAGAAAAGGTAGCTCTTGGCTTAGTTTGACATATCACTGTCTAACAGTGGCCACATGCTCCAATTCAATACATTGTTATAAACAAAAGGTTCACTTTGGTAATGTTTAAGTTTGGAAAGAGGATCAAGACGACCAGCTGAAATGAACTTAGAAAGGAACAGCCAAATGGGTAAAATGCTCGGGGATGACTTGGAGGATAAAAGATGAGGTTCAGAGTCACAAGATTCTCAAATCAAAAGTCTCAAGTGACTTCTATTTTCTTCTGGTGTGACACTGAAGATAGTAATTAAAAGCAAAAGTATATTAAGTCCGATTAAGGAATACAGAAACTGATATCTGACAAGTTAAATGAAAAACTATTAAGTCAGACTAAAACTGATTTTTGAAGAACAAGTTTTAAAGTTAAAGATAAAAAGAGAAGCTTGAGGCCTCCTAGAGAGCCAGGAGGAACAATTAAGAGATGTCTGTGTAAAAGAGCACAGTTCATGAAACAAAGCCACTGCAGAAACACTAAATTCCCCCCAAATAGTCTAGTCTAGTCTAGGCAGGTTCTCATGCAAGGAAATTCAAAAAAGGACAAGCCTAATGCACTGCCCCAATACGGAGGCTGCACTAGATGACCTCTTGAGGTCCCTTCCAAGCTGAATGAGTCCACGATTCTATGTAATATGGAAGTTAAAACAATCATAAATTGACAAAAGTGAAACAAATAGTCAAGACCATTTCAGAGCTCTAAAGGAACTAAAACATGACACCACTGAAGTACTGATGCATCACTTAAAGTGACAGCAGATGGATGGTAGGTGGCAAACAGGATCCAAATGTGAAAACAGGGCTGCAGAAAACTACAGGCAATTGCAGTCTTCTAGTTGCTAACAAATAGGGAATTCTACTGCCAGGCTGTGAAGATGCTTAAGGAGTTATGTGGCATTCACACAGAAGCAATCAAGCTGATACAGTATGCCTGGCGTTTCAAACAGCATTAGAAATCAAGCTTCCAAGACATAAAAGGAGAAGTCCTCTTGTTAATTAGTGTCAAGTTAAGTGAAAGGAAGTGTGAGATAAAACATGCGGTCAATTCTCACACTTGGTGAGATAACATCCCCAAGGCATCTACACTGGAACTTCAATTCCTGATTTGCATAAATAGGCAAATACCTTTGTATAGGTGACACACTTCATCCTCCTACTATTCAAGATTGCTAAATGATGAATATTTTTTATATATACGGCTTTTAAATATTCTCTGTGAAGGGAGACCTCTACAAGAGGGGGAGACAGATGAAAACATCTACAGCTAAATTCTGGAGAATGTCTTAGCACTATATGAAGTCACCAATGTTTTGCGGTCAGCCTGGCAAAGGCAGTTCTAGATCAATAGCATCTGCATCATTATTTCATGCCTGCTCCTCATTAATAAGACAGCACTACCATCACTGATGGATGGTTGTTTTAAGTGGGCAATGATAGGTCTGAAGTCAGATAGGAGGCCAAGATCGTTAAGTGAGGTTGAATAGTGGCACTGTAACTCCTATTCTAAATGCAGAGATAAACTAATTACGTGATAAGTCATCACTGTTTTTTCTTCTTTTTTTTTTTCTTTTACTTCTAATTAACAGTTGGTAGAGAGTAATAGATGAAACTCAGAAAGTCCAACATTTATCATCATGAAGAACAGTTTGTTGGGTTTTTTTTATTCCTTCGTCCTGATCAGGATAAATTTGTATTCCTTCAAACAGGATATACTGCCAGAGCTAAAACCAAATCAAAACAAAACCAAACCCAAACCCAAAAACCTGTCATATTTCTGCTTCATGCCATGGAGAGAAATGGCAATATAAACATCATTATCAGCTTTATTTTGTTTTCCACCAGTGAAGATAACTATCTTTAGTCCTAGAAAAGATAAGGTTATATTATGCAGGAATAACAGCTGCTGAATCCAAAATATTTTAACTCAGGGGAAAAAAAATACTCATCCCATTCAAAAAATGGAAAAGCTTCAAAGGCATCTGGGAACTTACCAGTTGGATCTGAAACTCACATTCTCCTTATTCACTTCAGAGTATTTTGGATTTACTTTTTTTGCATTTCAATCAAACAGCAATTATTAAAAGCTCCTTCTATTTCTGCCTATGCAATATATTCCCTGACTGTTGAACCATCCTTCAGCTAAAACAGTCCCCTCATTACACAGCTTTAGCAATAGCTGTTAAGAACCAGCTATCAGCAAACCAGAAGGGCCAGTCAGATCAGTCTTTAGGCTTGTGTATTCTCTATAAGCAGTGCCATATCCCAATTTTGGCTGGGATAGAGTTAATTTTCTTCACTATAGCTGGTATAGTGTGTTTTGGGTTTGGTATGACAATAGTGCTGATGGCGCATAGATGTTTTAGTTGCTGTTAAGTATCGGCTAAGTGTCCCTAAGCGGTGTCTATACCAAGGACTCTTTCAGCTCCCCAAGCTCTGCCAGATGCACAAGAAGCAGGGAGGGGGCACAGCCGGGACAGCTGGCCCCAACTGACCAAAGGGACATCCCACACCATGTGACATCATGCTCAGCATATAAAGCTGGGGGAGGAAGAAGGTAGAGGGGGACGTTTGGAGTGATGGTGTTTGTCTTCCCAAGTAACCATTATGCGTGATGGAGCCCAGCTTTCCTGGAGATGGCTGAACACCTGCCTGCCCATGGGAAGGAGTGAATGAATTCCTTGTTTTGTTTTGCTTGCGCACACAGCTTTTGCTTTTCCTTATTATTATTATTTCCTTATTATTATTACTATTACTGTTTTGCTTACCTGTTGAACTGTCTGTATCTCAACTCACAAGTTTCCTCACTTTTACCCTTCTGATTCTCTCCCCCATCCCACCGGGCAGGTGTGAGCAAGCGGCTGTGTGGGGCTGAGTTGCTGGCTGGGACTGAACCAGGACACCGTGACTTGCAGTATCAGTGTCATTCCCAACAGTGAAGATTACAGGGCTCAGAAATAATGTTTGTCATCTCCATGAATTCCAAGAAAGCTGCCATTAGCGGACACAGTGTTGGCCTCCTCCAAAAGTTAAATTATCTCCTTATATGACTACATTTAGAAATGTGCGTTAAGAAAGAGGGGAAAAAATATCTGGGTCTGCAGAACAGGGAATTTTATTGCATGCAATACTGCTGACTCTTGGTATACCAGTCTGACGTAAAATTCTGGTAAGTACCACAAAGCATTTGTAAAACAAATCTCTCCCTTACTAGACATCTTATTTACTGGTACAAAACCCCAAAAATGTCACATACCAAGTTGCTTAGAAGAGGAATCACATCTCTACTAATGAATTCAGGTTTAATTTAAACAAAACAATCAAGAAAGCTTGCAAATGAATCTGTCCTGTTCCTGTGGTTTAAACTTACCATAGTACAGGCTCATCCAGATGCTTCCATACAAATAAACAAACAAAACATCAATACTAGCACTGCCTTAAACGAGCCAGGTTTATTTTTAATAATCCCTTATAGCCACTGATTCATGGAAAAATACCAGGGAAGCATTCACATGTAATATTACTATGAGGGACTTCAAAGGAAAAAAAAAAAAAAATAATCAGTCCTTAAAAAGTAACTTACCTTGAAATCAAATTTTCTGGTATTTGTAGCTGTTTTACAAATCAAGTTTGATATTTGACTAGAATTCTTTCTAGCTTGGGTTTAAATAGCAATCATAAAATAAGTGACTTAAAGCGTATGACACTGTTCTAGCACTTTTAGGCATTTCATATTAATTCTAGTAAGGCAGAAATTCCAGGAAGTTTAATATAATGCATCTCAAAGCTCTATTTGCAAGTAAGCACCACACACAGTTATCAAAAGGCAAAGTATTAAATTTCTTCATTTTAAAAATTATTCACATCAATGCCTTTATCTAAATGAACTATTATGTGAGCAGGATGTTTTAGGAATTACTCAGTATGATAGAATATTCTTTAATCATGATTATTTAGACTTACAAATGATTATGGAACATACAATATGTTGCAGCTTTGGATCATTACCCATGGAAATGTAATTCAGAAGTACAAACAATAATTATTTCCATCACTCCTTTTACTGAAACATAGCTTCCTTTAGTTAGGATATTGATAAGTGTGTACAGCAAATATAAGATTTTTTTAAACAGTTAATCTGATAAAGAATAAAATGAGCTTTTAACTGAGAAAGTTTAATCTTCCAAACAGCCTGCATATAGGTTGTTCCACCTCCTTAAGAATGCCCACTAATATAACAGACTAAATGATGATTAAAGATACATTTTTCTATGGTGGCTGCAAGCCTCTGGGTACCTCAGTCTTTTCCATGCCTGTCAGCAGCACCAATGAAGGACAGACAACACTGGAACGCACCCTGCTCCTCCCATAGGCAACAGCTGGCTATTGCTTCAGCGTCTTCGATTTAGGAGACAATCAGGATGTTTCCCCAGGTCTGATAAAGGCAGAGCATCCTGAGTTGCACTCTCTAAGCCACCAGGACAACTGTTAGTTTAGGAACACCACTCTGTCTTGGACAGTAGATGTCTATCAAAGAGCATGAAAACCAGTGGCAAGCATGGACAGTGACTTTCCCAGCCTGCAAGAGCTCAGAACCCTCCGCAATCACACACACATCATCTTTGTGTTTAGGGGCCCACTTTACTTTCATTAATGAGTCCATTCAGTTTTTAGAATGGACATTAGCATCCAGCATCACCAATATTCCACTACAAAGAGTTCCACCTAATTATATGCTGTGTGAAACAGTTTCTTTTGTTTGAAATATTTCCTCATTTCGTTTGTGCAAGAGATTTTTTATTGAACACCAGTGTTGCTATCAATCTAGTCCAAAAGGTGGTGGTAAAACTGCATATCTAAAGGTGAAGGAATGGTTGAGAAGCAATGTATTATTTAGGAGAAACTATACGCACTGATTGAAAGTGAGCCTGCACATTAACAGACACAAGATACAAACCATCAACATATATATGAAATCAACGGTGCTCATGACAAATGGTGCAGGCATTTCTTGGCAGACAACTGCCACTTGATGTAAAGGCTCATGTGCAGTCCTCTACCAGCTTGTTGACTGCCAAGAAGCATCCTCTGCTTCTGTCAGAACCAGGTTAATTAAAATGTAGCAACAGGTTAAAAGTTAATTTTTGATTGCGAGAAGTAGATCTGCAGTGAAAGATACAACTATCTAATCGCAAAAGGAAGCGCTTTCAGTTCTATTCATTCTTAGATATACTTATTTCTGGTTGCTGAGTTACTGTAGGAGGGCAAGTCCTTCAAGAGTTGGAGATGAAACATTAAGTAAAACAATATTTAATAAAGATAAAGAAGCCAGCTGCCAAGTACCTCTGGATTCTTTTCATTACTGTTAAGTGTGAATTTGAAATGGGTCTAAGTGCATTTTTTTTTCCCCAGAAAATTATAAGACAGTTAAAATACAAAAAACTGTATATTTTTAAACATTCATGCCTTTTCAATGCCACCTACACTCAGGACAGGACCATGGGAAATAAATAGGTAAGTCTACCTAAGACATAAAGTGTCAGAGAAACATTGTCTCTCCTTATAACTGCTTTGTCAGGTACATGACCCAATCATACCTGCTAAGACAGCTTTAACATAATGATCAATTTTAACAAAAACCAACATGCACACCATAGAATTTACATTAAAGTGACATGTTCAAAACATAGCTTTATCCAGTATTTGGGAAATTTACATATGAAAGAGAACTATACACCTTTAGGGTGTTGTAGAGCTTCCACCAGTAATTGCTTTGGATTTAAAGAACTCCAATGATAAATTCACCCTATGGTTAAAGAGTATTAACTTGTGTTAATTCTACAATAAAATACTACTATAATCCAGAGACAGGAACAAGAATTTAAATTAGTAAGGTTAAAGACTTTCCAAGTGCCAAGCTAAAAATTTAAAATATAACAGTACCTGTGACTTAGTATAGCCTTCTCTAAATAGATTATGGAAATAATTGCATTAATCAAAGCTCTTAGATGAAACTGCTTCTTCATCCTCTCCAGAAACCATGCCAGGCAACAGAGCTTAATGGGATATTAACGCTTTGAAGACATTTGCATGTATGGGTTCACGGTTATTGTTTTGTTCCTAACATGTCTTTTCCATGTGAGTTGAAGCTTCAGTTTCAGGAAGGCCAACAGAAGTACAGTTTAGAGGAGTTAAAGAATACGCTCCAAACCAATTTGTGAAGCAGGTACCTGATGCACCAAGTCTACCACTACCACGGCACAGGAACTCCGTAATTACACACTCCAGCATGAAGCCCAATAAGAAGGTACTGGGTATGGTATCAACTTAGGAAAAAACCAATTCATTTAACACTAAGACTTACACAAAGCAACAGTAGTAGAAGCAAGAAAATCCACTGCACAGGTCTCTGCTGTACAAGCCATTTTCAAAGTCCTAAACAAGTTTAATTCTGATAAAAATTATTAAATTAAAAGTTAACTACTTATCTAGATGTTATTTCAGATAGACTATGTGGAAGTATCTTACCTCTTCTCCTGAAAGATAGTAAGCTGAAAGTAATCCACCAACAAAACGAATGTTCACTTCAAATACCGAAATTTCAGCATTCTGTTGAAATAAACAAACATAGTTTTATTCCCTGATAATTCTCTGTTCTTTTTTTTGTTTTGGGTTGTTTGGTGTTTTGTGTGTTTGTTTGTTTTTTTTTTAAGTATATACGTACACATGCAGGTATTAAGCTATAAAAGCTGTAAATGGCAAAACACAGAAAATGCAGGGAAAGCCAACATAAGTGAACTTCAGGCATTATAAAGTATCTCCTCCTCCTCACGTCAACAAAATATCCTCTCCATTATCTTCGTTCTGTTTAACTTTTCATCTCTTCCACCTGGACATTCTCTAAATCCACATCTCTTAAGTACCTCCCTGCAGATTATTTTGTGCTCACACACAAAACGTGCTCTCAGATCCTCTGTCCTGCACTGCCTCACCTCACACCACCGTTTCTCAGACACCTTTTAAGAAGCTCTTCATCAGAATACCTCAAGTTTAAATGCAGGTTATTGTAAATTAGGAGGTAACATTGGAATGAGTCAATTAGATGTTCATGATAAAAATGTAATCACAGTATGTATTCACTAGGACGCAGATGAACTTTCACTATTACACTGACAGCCCTTCCCAAGCTGGCCTGGTCTTTACCAGTGATAGAGAGTAGGTTTGTTGTACTGAGCAGTACAGATACAGCCATTACCTATTTCAAAACTCAAAGAACATTCTTGTCTGCCTTTTTAAAATCAAACCTAACCGAAGAATTTGAGTCTCATAATCACTACCTTCTCTTGCTCTTTACCAAGTCAATTCCAATTTTACCCAAACAGACAACACCCAGTCCACTCAAGAGGCATTCAGTCGAAAAGCTGATCTTCTGAAGCTTCTTAATTTTCACTTTTTAATGTAATACTATTTTTTATATTTCTGTATTCCTGTAGAAAAATGGTACCCAGCAGTCAATCTTCTAAACTTTCAGGCATGTAAATAAGGAGTTTGACTTTTGTAACTCCTGAGTTGCTCTTGCTTCTATTGAGTCATTTTCTAGTTGTTGACATACACTATAGCTACATTCCGTATAAATCAATGCATGATGGACCTGCGTGACTTTCTTCCAAAGGGCTTGCAGGCTTTTCTCACTCAGCTAGTTTTTGTACTTTTCCAGTTTAAATATTCAGATGTCAGTTTACGTAGGAGGGTAGAAGTTGCTCCCTGCTTTCTATGTATTTTAAACTCTAGTAAACTGCCTTTGCAGAAGAAAACATCACGAGGTTACTTATTAGAAATATTATTTCATGCTTTTCTGTTTGCAAAGCACTCTGATTCAGGAAATGTATCTAGACACACTGTGGAGAGTTGTTCAGTGTTTTATCAGTTGTAAAGGCACAGACTTCAAAAAACACTCACTGATTTTCTACAATGCTTGTCCACTTACCCTCAGGCATTTACCTTTTCTCTAAAATCTATCCCGCACCTCCCCCTGTAAAAATGGAGACTATAATTTCATCCACAGAATTGCTCTAATTAATATATAATTAATATATACTACATATGTGTGCCTGGGTAGTTCTTTATACACATGAGCACAATTCAAAGGGGCAAAGTAAAGCCATCGCACACATTTGCCTACTGAAAACTCAGACTTGGCATCACGTGTTAAGACTGCAAACTGAAAAAGTTATCTTGCTGTCTTGCACTGCTCAGAACATAACATTTTTCCAAGTTTATTTTAAGTGTACTAAAATTCTGCAGTTCCTCTTCACTCACTGCTCTTCCAATACTGGCAATACTGGTCTCCTCTTATTCTTTCTGAAAGAAACTACAAAAAGAAGAAGGAAAAAAAAAAAAGACAGGCTTAATTTCTCTTTCCAAAATTAATCTGATATTTCTGCTTTCAAGTGTTCAGTCATCGTCTCACTGAATCCAGCAAGGAGGAGAATGAACTAACTGGAAACAGGTATTCACTTCAACTTTAGTGCCATTTCTGTGCATTTCTTTTTAATTTCTTTTTATTATATCATGATATACGGTAAACCTGGGGACATGGATGTAAGAACATTTAAATCCTCCAGAAGCATGAACTAACTAGACTACACAGCCATTCAGCTGCTAAGCAGACTACCTAAGTGAGAACTCTACATTAAATAAAGTCTACCTTCACTAAATCCAATGCATAAAAGAGCTTGTAGAGAACTAATCTGACTTATGAAAGGCTAATCTAAGAAATTATGATTAAAGGAGTGATAGGGGCAGCTTCTCTTCCCTAGAACTTGAGCTAGCTGAAACTCCTACAATAGTATTTTACTTGAGAAGCTTCTTCAGAAGTTCAGGTTCATTCTCTTTCAAATCCTGAGCCTCAGCACATGCCAGGAACTTTTCTTTGATGTGGGAAAGCTGAAGCTGAAAAGAGGTAGATATTAGACAAGGAAATGAGTTAATCAGATATCCCAGACACTTGTGTTTCCTGTAAGGATTGAATTAAATAACTTTTTGATTTTTAATTGCTTGAAGTAAATTGAGTGACATATAGGCCGAATATTTTGTCTCCAGAACCTTACATTTTGCCCTTCTGGATTTAATATGGCCACTTAACTCTCAAACCATTGCTATCTTAGAAGGAATGCAAAGGCCCTTTAACAAAAGCTCAATATGTATGCACTGACATCTGCTTCTGGAATTCAGTTATAGACAAAAAGAAGATTTCGAAGTAATGTGAATAAAGATTTTACTGTCGAACCACAAAGGTTAATTGCACTGTAATCCTGAATGTTTGCTGAAGTGGTGATCTTTCAGGACATTTGTTGAAGCCAACCATTGTTTTAATGTCATCAGGTTTCCCATACTTCACCTGCATACATCTCTGAACCTTTGTTCAAAATCCTTGTCTCTTACTAAAATCTTTAGAGAAGCCACTTAAGAAGATGCAATTAATGAAATGGATAGACATTTCATTAATGGTAGATGTATGTTTAATACATAGTTATTCTTAAACTCATTATACCAGGCTAGTAGCTTTCTCAGAAAGCGTAGGAATTATAGCAATTTGCAAAAGAGTTAAAGACATTTTATAATTTCATGTCAAAGAAACATTCACCTCTACGTGGAAACTTAGTGTGAAGAAGCAGTCTGTCAAGAAAAGTGAACTTGCCCTAAAAGTAGCAGGTTTCTGCCACACCAACTTTACCCTTCTTTCTGGTTTGATTTTTTAAATTTTTTGTGTTACACATTTAAAATGCTACACCCTGATCATTAGCCTCTCTTCATATTTTTAATCATCATACCCACACAGTTTGCACAAATAAGCCTGTATATTTCTACTCAGCAGTCAAATCCTAAGTAAGCAATATTACTTTTCATTTTTCATTCAGATCCAGCTGTACACAAATGCCTTATGATCCACTTAACTGTCAGAATATATACGAAAAACCTTTATCTGCACTTCCCAAAGTTTCTACTTCACCAAATGAAGAGGCCAGAATTATTTTACTTTACTTTTTATTTCAAGTTTAGCCTCTTTCAAACCATCATTGCATCATTACATAGCAGGTCTGAGAAGTGGTTAAATTAATTCCATTATATCTAATGGAACTTCTGTAAGAAGTGACTGGACATACTTACCGTAAAATGAGTACGATGTTCCTTTTGTAAAATCCCAAGTATATAAGATGACCCTGACCAACCAGAGAGATATAATCTCTAATTTTACAGTCTTTTCATTAGTATCCCAATTAGACTGCATGGCCATGTGCTGTGTACAACGGTATCTGAAACACCTTTGTCAGTACATGTCTGTGCTAAACTCTTATTGTTCCTGTACAATATCATCTTGCTCTGGCTGCTAACTTTGGAGGCCTCTCTTTTATAAAGGATTCTGAAAGTATATAGATGCTTGGGAAAGTGATATGTATATTGGGAACAATGTATTTTTGTTTTACTTCCCGGGCTTTAAGTTAATTGAAGTATATGAGTAATTTGGTCTTTCATCTTACATTCGATTAATAATTTATCCTTCAGTATTTGATCTTCTGATAAGTGAATCATAAATGGGATAGTCCCAGCACTATATGAAATCCAGAGGAATTCTGACTATTGCTCACTGTACTTAGAGAAATAGAAAACCAAAAGCAATATATGTATCAATTACATTGTGTAAGAGCAAAATCACAACTACTTTATGGAATTTCATCTTGTTTCCTTGATTAGCTTCTAAAGACAAAACTATTTTGACAAAGGGATGTAACATCCTTTACATTGGTGGCTGGACACATAACATCAAAGTGAACCTATTCACATGTGGTGGAGACTGCTTTTTCTCAAACTTGGGCTATGTAAATAAGCAAGTCTCCACAACCAAAGGATGAAACAGCTGAGAGTTACCACATTTTGTCTCAACAAGGAAAAATGCTAAAATAAGGGTTTTTAAGCAAGAGAAGAACCATAGCTCAGAAGCACTCAAGAAGCTGCAGAACATGACAGGTTTAACTAGTAAATCTATTAAACCAACTCCTTTTAAAGAAAGGGAGGCTGACTATACCTTATGAAGACCCATCTTCAAAAAACAACAAATATTACCAAACAGGGGGAAAAAAATTGCCAAGAATTACATCAGCTAGTTTGTGTCACTCTGCATTTGTATTTTATTTGCAAACGTATGACAGGGCCAATCTGATCTCTGCTGCACCTCAACACTTCACTTCCCTCACCCTTCTGTAAACCAGAGGATTAAGTCTACAACTGGTAAACTGCTGAAGCTGCAACCAGCTGTGGTTGAATTTAATGTTGAAAAGCACTGTTCAGACAACAAAACTACTGTCAGCTGGGCTCTCTGAAGCCCTTCCTCTATTGGACTCCTCCAGCTTCCCAAAAATGAGTACTCCCATCCTTCTGGTCATTTCCTTAACACACCTCTTTCTTGAAAGTCTTCCTCTCCACAAATTTGTAGACCAAGGCCAAAACAATTTCCACCTATGTTTTCTATGGGAAGTCACCCTCACTTATAAACACAACATTTGAAATACAACCCAACTTTATTTATCTAGTATCAGCTTGCACCTGGCACTCATCAGCACTGGTACTTGCTCTGCCATTCATAATTCAATTGGACAAAATACTGTGTGATTTTTATGTGCATGAATGTATTCGCAATAATCAAGTCACCTTAATTTATATTTGATGAAAAGCTTACTCTCTTAGTTTTTATAAAGATCCAAAAAAGGCCACAAATCCTACCAAATAATTTGTCTTCTTTATTGCACACATTTGTTACAAAACTTTCTGTCCTTTGGTTCTCCTGTTCTTGTCCCATCAAGAGTGTAATAAAACTTCAGTCACCTCATCTGCGTTTCTAGCTATTGCCTCTATGTACATTTCTAGCTATTGCTTCTATGTACAAGGGATACAATTACTCCCCCCACGCCCACATACTATACTGTACCATTACAAACAGCTCATATCCTGCAGGTTAACAAACTGCGCATGAGAATGCCAGGGACCCTACACTGAACAATGCTGACTAATATATATAATTCTAGACTACAATTCTAGACATTTCAAGTGAAATGAGAGGTATTTAATTATTATTACTATTAAATAATACTATCCCCCCCGTTGACGCACAAAGGTTGGGAACAACAACAAATCTTAGCATTTTCAAGTAGTCCAGGAAGTATGATAGAGACACGAAGAGTACTTCACAACAGCTTACTTTAAGCTACTGTACTTAACATTTTAATTACTTGCAATTGTGGGGAAAGAAGTTTCATTCGTATTCCACCACTGAAATTTAGTGGCAGCTTGCTAAAATACTCAGGTCCCATAAACAAGGGAAACAATTTTAGCAACCTTTTTATTGGAAGTGTCGAAGCCTGGTTATTGCATAACATGCTGTTTAACCTTGCTGAAGTCCCCACAAGGCAAACTAAGATCATAAGTGGGCACAAACACAAAGTGTTACTGAAGGCATTAACTAACTCTAGCAGTAAAAGAACTGCATTTAATAATAAATTTGCAGGGTATCCTTTTAGCCCATCAGAATAATTTCTTATTCATAATCAAAACAAAATCAAGACACTTTGAAGTCTGGCATTTAGAGTGTACTAACAAGTTATGTGGCAAACTAGTAAACAAATAGTCCCGCAAACTAAAGAACCATTTTCAACTGCTGGCTTAAGCTTCCTCACAGACCCATTATACATTTACTTGAAGCCCATTTACTCACACCTCCCACATGCTTTCTTTTTTTTAGTAGGAAAGTCATCCTGTTGCAAATTGTTTTATTGGGAAATTTTCTGATTTTCTCACTTAAAGAGAAAAAATCACCAAGAATAAAGTGCCAAAAAACCATCTGCCTCCAAGCCAGAACGTTAGGTTATGGGCTGTTAAATACAATTACAAGTCAATCACAATACCTACAGTTTGAGAGTAGTAGGATTTAAATTCATAAATGCTGAAGTTTGAAATAAACAATCTCAATTCTATAAGTCTGTCGTGGTTACTGACTGCCACACCACAGATAGATTAGAGCTAAAGATAAATGCTGGAAGCATTAGATCCAAATAATATTTGCTATTCTGGGGTCTTGGAAAAGCGAAAATCTTGGAAAATGTATACATGGCAATAGAAATAAACTTTTGCCACTCTTCTCTAGTTCCTGAAACAGTAGACATATTACATGCAAAACTTACACACTGCATGAAGCTGCACACAAAGCTTCTTTATAATATACTCAAACTTGCAAAGCTAAGTACAAAGACAAAAATCAGAACTGGTAAGTAAGCCTTCAAGCTTCAGGGTGGCTTATAAAACCAGATACAGTGACTTACTGACCTCTGTAAACAGCTTTGCTTAAGAGTGCTGGCAGGACACAAGACTGAACATATCCTTGCTTTTTTACTCATTTCTTTCTCTTTATGCAGTTCTTCAACTAATTTAGTACCTACCTTCGAGAGCAAATAATGAAACATTCTTCATACTTTCCCCACAGCACAACATCAACCCTTTCCTAGGTTGATCCATCCTGTGCAGTTAGCAAGGGAAGGTATCTCTGATGAGACGGATAATGCACGATGAGTCAGTGCTAGCACAAAATGTCAACTGAAGTCAACTAAATTATATCCACACAGATAGAGCTACTGCACAGAGCACTGCCAGTTTCATGTGACTGAGCAATCATAACTTCCCGCCATCCTCCATTTTGACAGTTGGACTTGATGATCCTAGAGGTCTTTTCCAACCTTAATGATTCTATGACCAAAAATAGAGAGGGATGAGGCAAACAAAGCAATAACCACTAATAACCAACAGAAAGGTTATTTTAGTTTGAATCCAAATTCACTTTTGAGAAATCTTCCGGTAGAAGAAATAATTTTCCTTTTCTCCAAACAAGCACATGGCTT
Organism: Phalacrocorax aristotelis; assembly: GCF_949628215.1. Taxonomy (NCBI): domain Eukaryota; kingdom Metazoa; phylum Chordata; class Aves; order Suliformes; family Phalacrocoracidae; genus Phalacrocorax; species Phalacrocorax aristotelis. The sequence continues at coordinate 56,111,776 of NC_134278.1, forward strand.
CCTGCTCCATACCTTGTTCCTATTCTGGTCATGCCTGACTACACCCACATCAGAGGGCTGATCAGGGCACGAATTCAAGCACTGTCCCACATACTATTTAATTGTCAGCACCTTCTGGTCTGGTTTAGGCCCCTGCTTTCCCAGCCAATGTCCAGGCACGCTTTAGGACAACGTGCAGGCCAAGGGCTGTTCTCAGTATGCAGTATGGACAAGACTGTCCTTTTGTGGGGGAGGAGTTTAGCAGGGCTGAAGAAGAGGGGGATGGATCAGTTAGTCTCTCATCCTAAAGAAGTTGGGGTGTGTCCGGGTGTAGAAGCAAAGTGCCATCAATTCCAGTACTTAACATCTCCCAACCCTTCACTGCTGTGCCAAGTGGCTCAGCTCCTGCACCACTGCTCCCTGTCTCCTGACCCTTTCATCCATCTCTTTCAGATCCCTCTTCTAATCTCCCTTCCCAAGTATGGATTCATGGTGGTTCACCCCTTGCACTGCAGGGACTGACAGCTTTTTCCTCCCCAGCATGAAGCAGAAGCTGTGTGGTGGTACAGAAACTCTTTCAGAAAGCTATAAATGCTCTGTGTGTGTGAAGGTCCTAAAGCAAATAATGAAAAAATAAAAACAGAAGCACACAGCAGTGCGCAGTTGTAACTAGGAAACAGCCAAGCTCCCTAGTGATCTTGAGAGAGACTGGCTCCTTTTTCCTCTGTTCCAACATGTTGATACACAACCCAGCCCAGTGCAGCCTTGGCCAGGGCCATGCATGAGCACTATGAAAAGGGTATGTAGGCAGCAGCATGCGTAGGGAGGTCAGACCAAACCCTCAGCTACATTAACTGAAGAGCAAAGATACACCCCCACAGAGATGAAATGATTTAATGGAAAAAGTGCACACATCCATGATGCAAAGGCCATGGATTTAGCCACTGCTAAATGTCAACTCTTTCCAAAGGTACGAGTATGTTTAAATCTCTTAAAATATTGACAGAATCAGAAAATGCAACTTAATTCCTGAAGGACTACTCAGTTTGGCTGAAACTTCAGCAAGGTATCCAATACGAGGAATTTCAGCAGTTATGAGAGAAAAACCTCCAAGCATTGCCATGTGGATATCTCAGTTATAAAACCACAGGGCTACCTGCTCTAGCTCCAATGAAAATAGTGCAAACACGGTATCCTCCAAAAGGGGAAGCTTCCAAACAGATCCACTCACAAGGTTACCAAAATTCACAAGTTTGCTGAGAAAGGTGGAGTTTACTTATCTAGAATTTTCTTTTGAAATCAGAACAGTTTGCTTTCTTCAGAACGGTAAAACAAGAGTAACCCTGACAACTAATTCATTGAATTGAGGGACTGAAATCTAACAGGTGAAGAGGTGATGCCATTTCCCATTAAGTCATCTTTATTCCATAAATCCCTTTATGTGGATAAACTAGCACATACTTCACAAAGTGACATTTGGAAACTCTTATGATCAGGTGAATAGAACGATCGAGTGCTGGCCAAATAGTTCAACACATACAATGAGTATCTGACATATTACAAACTTCTAGGGAGGAAAACTTGCTTTATCCAGCTGCATTGACGTAGAATATAACAGAAAAAAGATTCTGCCACAGAATAGTCACAGCTATTTTTGTAAAGAACATCTTAAAGAAAATTTAAGATTAAAAACCTATGCGTTCTAAGATTCTAAGCGTTCTAAGATTAAATGGAGAGAAAAACTAATCCTATTTATACAAATAAAGGCCAAACATGCTTCCCCAAAAGCTGATTAAGCAGCCACTGCCCAGGAAATGACAGAAACATCAAACACACACGTTTTATTCTACTCACAAGAAATAACACAGAAATAACTAAATTACTTTTGTGGGAGAAAGGTTACTAAAACAGGAGCAAGTAAGAGTATACAAAACATTAATGCAGAAAATGTCAAGTAGTGCCTGATACATGATAAATGCTTAAATATAAGAAGGCCCTGCTGTTCCTTGTTTTAAGTAATTTCCAACTTTAAACTGTAAGACACAAATACAAAGCAGCATTTGAAACTAGAACTTTATATATAAAGTGGAAAACTCAACAAGAGTGCAAGTTGAGTAGCTTCAAACAATTAGCCATTAAACAAACTGATGTCAATTATTAAAGTTGGTGCTGCGGTTATTTATTTTCATTTCGGTGTTCCACTTTGGGAAAATTCATCTACTCATTACTGCTGCCAAGGAAAAATTAAATTCTATATGATTATGAAGTATTATGAAAATAATTTTGTGAGGTGTCGAACAAGATATTGTTCGTGACGCATATCGTTATTATCTGTAAAGTAGTTTTGGTAAACCTGCTGGATTGCTGCATTGACCAAGAAACGCAATACTTAAAATTTCAGACATTTTGAGAGACTTCAGAGCTTTTAAGCATTTCTGAGGAAAAATAAGTGCTGCATAATTTAAAAAATACATAAAATAACAAGAGGAGCTGAAATTTTAGGCAACACCTACTAGAAGTTTCCAGTACAAAATATAGTAAGATGTATGCAAAACCAAAGATTTTAGTGTTAATGTATATCACTCTACAGTGCTTTATGATGTTACTTCAAATGCAGCTCCGCTCTTCCTTCAAAGCGGAGTTTATATTTTCTATGATGTTTTGTTCCTACATTTTTAAACATCCTAATAATGCTAAGCTAAGAAGAGAGGAATTTAATAGTACAAAAATTCCTTTAGGAAAAAAAAAAATCTCAGGCACAAGATAAAGTTATCATGTCATTGAGACATCTGACACTACTCGGAAGCACAGTTTAATACCCTGTATTCACATTATTAATGTAAACATAAATGCACACTAAATTGCTGCTTATGTAAACTATATAATATCCACTCTTATTAACTCCTCTTTCTTAAAATGATAATTAATTCTCAAGCATGTAAGAGAAGTTAATTAATCCTGACTTTTGCATAACATACTAGAAAGAGTATTTTGTTTTCAGAAAGTGTTTCTGCCATTACGCACATCAACTACAAGAGCTTTTAAGTACTCGGTGTACCATGCCTACAATGCTTTCCTACTTTACTATGCCAGTCAACAGAGGTACTACATTAGGTCTCTCTGCTTAGCAATCACAATACATACTCTGGCCCACAAAACAAAACAAAAAAAAAGGACCAAAACCAGGACTTCTCAATCTACTTGAAGTTTTACAGAGGTTCTTGCCTGTTCAGAGCCTTTCTAGAATAAAAACTGTAATAATTAACTTTGCTCTCAGCTGCATATTTACCAGTTAATAGGATGATTTGTATATGCAGTTGTGATGACCTGGTGCCTTGTAAGACTAAAGCAGCTCAGTTTGTGCCAACAGTTCAGCTAACTCATGGGATTCAACTTTACTAAGATACATAGAGAAACTTAAATGCTACGTATGGCATGTTGCTTTCTTTAAATGGAAGTCTAATTTGTGGAAGATTTCATAAAGCGAAAATGTTTACATAACTAAAAAGTTAATGCTTAAAGTGTCTCGATTGTTCTATCCAAAAGGGCTTAAAAGTTTGTTGTTTACAACGGTAAATACTCTATTCCTTTTTCCTTCCTTCAGTCCAGCTCGTTGCTTCCCATCTACCTTAATCTCTCAGATTGAAAAACTGCATATAACCAGAGCAGTAAGTTTATTATGTTTCTGCTTCCTGCCGCCTTGTTTTATCTATCAATGATCTACATTCTGTAGCCTTGTATCATGCTTGCAATATTAGAACCCAGTCCTCGGTTGGCCCCTGGAGACAAAAGAGCATTAAACGTTAATCAGCAACACTACTTACCACATTGAAATCTAAGTTTTTTTCAACCCACTCCTTGGCTTCCTTGAATTCCTCTTTCATTTCCATGATGTATAGTGTATCAAGGGCATCCACTATTGTTGCTCCTTGAATATTACCTGAAATACATGAAGAGCCAGTGATTTACTTTGCAACAGAAGGCTTTTCAGTTAGATTTAATTAATTTAAATTAATGCTAATTTCAAAATCCAGTTTCAATTAATCCAATTAAAAATTGGGCATATAAACATTCAAGTGGGCAACTAGTAATTCACAGCCTCAACTTTCATTCCCATGCCACAACACAGCATCATAATATTTAAATATTTCTCACACTAATGAAGTTTTGAAGAGCTGTTCTGACGCACTGCATTTTCAGCCATGATTTTGCATTTTTAAACACTGATGGAACAGTTCTCTGTAAAATGTAGTTTGTAGAAGACAATAAATCTCATTAAAAGGAGAAATGACTGTTTCTTCCAGTTGGAGTGAAAAAAAATAATTTGCTTTTTTGTTTTTATACTCAATAATACATATAAAGCTTTAAGAAGCTGATAAATAGTGATCACATTTCAGTTAAGCAAGCCCTTTAAGAAGTACCCTCTCTGAAAAACAACTATCTGATACTGTGCATCACCATGTAACCAGCGCAAGATAGCACTGGGGGCGCAAAGGCAAACTTGCACATATCTGAATCTCTCAGCTCAAGACAAACTGCCAGACATGGGTTTTCAGAGCAAGTTTGGGTTGTTCGCAGAAGCGGCATCCTTCTGCCTCTGTTATGGAGACAGGAAAGGGTCAGTTTACTAACCTTCACCTAACATTTCAAGATGAAATATCATCAGTATGTTCATTTTGGCATGGATTAATTGTTCATGATACTGTACTGAAGGGTTAACGTACTGAAGGGTTAACGTACTGAAGGGGTTATGTGGAAGGTTGGGGAGAAAATAAAGCCACTCAAATGACTTTCCCATGCTTCCTTCAAATTTACAATGACCTTTTTAAAACACTGTTTGTATGTAACGAAATCTGCATTATGAATGCAAACTACAGTTAAGACATTCTTTAGAGAAGACCCTAGATACAGAAGTAAACATTTAGAATTGCAGAATAATCTAGGTTGCAAGGAACAGTGGAATTCATTAGGTCTAATCTCTCTCCCCCCCAGCAGGGCTAGTGACTGGGGTGGCTAGTTGACTATTCATTCAGGAAATCAAGTGCACTGGGTGAATAATAACAAGACAGTAGCTACAACTGACTTTACAGGATTACCATCTTGCCTCCGAAATATCTGATGAAAAAGTAAACTTAGCTTTCTAGACTTATCAAGTATCAGAATTGAATTATTCATATTGAAGTAGGAAATCGACTATTTCAGTCAACTCTTGTGTTTACTACCATCAAGGTTTTCTGCTTCCTCATAAAATGGAGGAGTGATTGGAGACCTCCATATAACTGACAACACTTTAAACTTAACCTTCCAGGTAGAAAATAATTTTCCATTTGTATCATCTTAAACAAAATAATACTTGAGATTATTATAACAGGTACTTGGTACATTGAAGAGAACCAGGTGCTCTCTCTGTTTTAGCAGCTGCTAATTGCTTGTATCATCCTTTTTGGAACATTCCTTTCCTACTCTGAAGGAAGTAATCTATGTTTTCCCTCAGATATTCCACTAATAAAACTGCAGCATACTTTGGTAAGAAGGACATCATATCTTCCCAAGAGCTTATTTGGCTGCCCTTCTCTCATATCAAAGCAAAAGCATTCCTTTACACTTAGCTAAATGACTTGTATTTTTCCTGAGCTCATGAGAAACTGAGACCTATTGTGGAAAACTGCTGGAGGACACGTGCTCAAGAATGTTACTACAAAGGCTCTGGAGACGTTTAGTAACTCTGTACAACAAAATTTGCTCCTGGTGAACTTTTACAAATGAGCTCTACTTACAGAAGAATCATCTATAACCTGATTTCCTTGAGCAGATTGCGACAGACTCACCGCGCAATAACATTCTTTGTGATAATCCTCTTGTGATACACCTAACACCACCTAAACTTTCAACTGAGCTTTCAATTTTAAGGTTTAATATGTGAGCTGCAACTCACTACTGAGTCAGAAGAAAAAGAGGAGAATTATACCTTATTGAGAAATTACCCTTGGACTCACCCACTTCTTATGACTTCTGTCCCCCCACTCCAAACCTGGCTTGTACAGTGTGCTTACAGCATAGACCTCTCCCCACAGGGAGGAGAAATGGACAGAAGTTTGTCCCTTTGACAGGAGACTCCCGTCAAAAGAAGACAGAAGGAGATGGGAGAATTTCAAGTAGATTGTACTTTATTCGAAACAACTTTTGCTATTATTCTGAAGGCTCCAGAAAACAGAATAAAGCAATTAATGTGACAACTAAATAGCCAAATTTATATCAGTTATACTTCAAAATTCTTGATAAAAGATAAAAGAACACAGACTGCATTTTCAATGTGTCACTTTAGGGGCCAGAATTATGACTTGTGAACAACTGCAGTTTACACGAAGTTAGCCAACAGGATAATCCAAATTTAAAAGAGTGTTAAGGAAATTGTGTAGCTGAACAGCTCATTTATAACCAGTCAGACAAACAAGGGAAGGGGGGAAAGGAATGCAAAGAAGTAAAATGAACATTGCTTATTATGGAATAAGACCAAATATTTCCAAGCCTATATATGCTATGCTTCTCAAAGCACACCACATACATTATTAAATACGGTTATCATTCATGTTAGCTTCTACACAGCGTTCCCAAGGAATTACACAGCAGTCATGGTCTACAAGAGGCAAAGATTATTGTTAGGCAATTACAACACACACTCATATGACACAGAATATTTGGACGGGAGGACTGTGTTGTTATACACCTACAGTGCTGCTATAAATTTGTTTAACAGTGAACACTGGGTTACAAAAAGCACCAGTAAAGTTGCAGTCACCATGGTAGAGTTTCATAGTTTTCCTAGGCCGAAGGAGGATGTCACAAATAATACCTGAAGCAAATTCATACGCCTCAGGTAATTAGATATATTTTCAGATAACACACACAAAAAAATAGTATACTCAGGGTAGAGAAAATTGACTTGAAATTCATAAAACAAATTGATCAATATGAATTGATCATAAAATGATAACATTGAAGTGAGTCATTTTGATGATAAAAGAGATAACCAGGTGTACAAGCCTTCCAAAGTGAAACATTATTAGTCTCTACCAAAAGCTCCAGACCAAGTATTCGTATATGTTCCATTTTACTTCCTTTGTTAAACCTGCTTCTGCTGTTCTCTCTCCTCTTTACTACTACCATAATTTATTCCATGCAAGTGATTAATAGAGAACAATTTTTACATGGCCTACAAGCCAGTTAACTGAAGGGAAAGCAAAAGAGATCAGTCAACACAAAACTTCGAGTGAACTACCTAGCAGCATCTACAAAGCTTCTTTTCCAGTTTAACATTTGAAATCTTTAGCAACGATCTGGAAGAAAATAAAAGTAACCTACTGCTAATAAGATTTGTGGATGATTAATGAAGATGGCCGATTACCCAGCATTTCAGTATAGTGTGATAGAAAGCGCAGAGGAGTCTAGATCACCCCTGGGCAGTACACAGTGGGTTCATTTAAACAGCATGCTTTTTAATATCTAACAATGCAAAGGTATGTGCACACAAATAAGAGGAAATTACATTAGAGAACAGAATAGCGCCTCAGGGGTGGGGTGGCAGTGCAGAATTAAAAAAAAAAAAGTCATCAGATGATGAATAAGTTTTTGTGAATTTCCAGGGTGTCACTACAGGGAGAACTGCTATGGATGACACGCTTATTAGCACAGCTCTGTGACTAAGCTTATTTGGCCATATGGTTTGAGAACCACAATTGGCTTATAGCCAAATAGTTTGGAGGGTGGGCCAAAAGAAGCTTTTATTTGTCTAGCCCAGGCTTTTAGACATGGCTTATATTTTTGCCAAAAGAGTCTGAAATAGAGTACAGCCAGGATGCCAGATTCCATGCGTGCTGGCACACTGAATAGTTAGTTTACAACTTTCTCCTATCCATCGTATACCAAGTTTGGTTCTCCAGAACATCCACGTTCCTCACCAAATATATATTTCAGATAACTATACACACACACAAATATATATATTTATGCATACATATATGTGAAACAGATGAAGATTTGTGACCTGCAAGCATATCATAAAGAGCAGTACATGGAGAAAAGTTTCAGACATGTCCTAATGCACGGTCTATAACAGGATGGAAGCCAGGCCCCTTACTCTTCTCAAATTCATCTGCTTTTCTTTTTCTGACTCTGTGTCATATTCTGACTGGAAGGTAACTGTGGCAAAGCATATGACAAAAATGGAAGATAAGGAAAGATGGACTATGAAGTGGCCTCAGGTCATGCTATACATCAGCTCCCTCACCTGTAACAGTTCACCATCCAAGCAGCATCATAAACTAGGATTTCTTGCTCTTGCAAAACTGTAGAAAATGAGTAGAATGTTGGGTTTTTTTCTTCCAGAAAAAGTTAGTTTTATGTTTCTAACATGAAGTGTAAAAATCAATATAGAACATTCATATCTGTCATTTTTTTATGTGATGGAAATTCAGCACATACAAATAATAATGGATATCCCTTCCAAAAAAAGTGCTAGTGTTCAAAAAGATGTTTCCTCTATTATTGTCAGAAGAACTGCTTTTTAAGGCTACTTTGTAGTACTGTGGAAAAGAAAATTTTATATGTAGCTGTATTTGAATTGCACTCAGCCCCACCCTGATCTTAGACTCTTCATTGTTTTCAGCCAGTGAGGCAAACTTGTCTTGCCACCTTCCAGTTATTGTAAATTGAAGAAGCTCAGTCAAAGCAGATGTATTATATGAAATCTTCTCCAGCTTGTCACTTCAGATTCAAAATTCCAGCCAAAAATACAGAAATATAATCTGTCACAATATTTTCTTAATCTGGCCATTAAGAACAGTTCAGATTTTCTTAACATGAGGAATAAGACCAGATATTTTGTAAAACTAAATATGCAATTTTTTAAAAAAAAAGCAAGCATCCAATTTTTTTCAGCTCTATATTCATATACGTTTTACAGTAATGGTTCTGAGCTACATTATTCTCAACATATTCAAGAACACATATAGGTTTGACAAAATTAATGTTTTGATTAGAGCTGTAGGTTTCTTAGAGCATTGTTTCAAAAGCTGACTCAGATTTTAAAACAGTGTTTTCCTTTATTTAAAGTTCACTGAAAAGGTTTCTATCCAATATCGTTAGCAATTTAAAGTATCAAGAGTGATTAATTATTAAAGCACGCTATGCCAAAACATGAAACTCTTACTCAAGTACTGGCAAACCCTCAGCAACACTAAGATTTTTAATTTCATTCACTATCACCAGCTGGTGAGAGTGGGAAAAGAAACAATACTTTCAGCTTTTTACAGATCTAGCTTTTCATATGTGTAACATGAAACAATGCTGTGATATTTCTCGAATACTCTTCTAATCTCTAATATTTTGCATGTTTGTGCATGTTAGAGCCAGCTCTGGTGTCTTTGTATTTAATAGGGCTTGATAAATTTTTGCTCCATTGCTCGTCGCTGCTTTCCATGGAAGCCTTTCGCATCCACCACGCTTCTGGCACCCATGCATCTCAGTAACACACTTCGTTATGAGCCACCTTCTTTTGTTTGTCTGAACATGCTGCCTACTGATTTATGTTTCCACCCCTTACAAAGGGTTTTGTTTCCCACTAGGAACAATAAATCCTTGTTCACCCAATCTATGCATCTCCATATACTATACTGAAAAGTTTTCAAGTCTTCACTACCTTGAGTTCAAGTCTTCTAGTTCTGTGCATGAACTTAGAATCCTATCTCCCATACTACTACATGCCAGTTTAAATTTAGGTAGGTCAGACCCCATTTGCTATTTTAAAGAGCAGTTATCATCTGTCGGGGAATCCTTCAGGATTCATGGAATCACTTGCAGTTTGCCATTGCCGTAGCTACCTCGGGTAACTTGTTAGTGCTGCCGAACAGTCACTCTGGTCACTTGATCTTCCAGCACTGTGAAAAGTGATTTGAGAGCATGGCCTCAGCAGCAACACCTCCCTGCAAGCAGCCAGTAATAAACCCCAAAAATGCTTTTTGGAAATCTAAAGAGACTATAAACTTCCTTGTCTCCATACCAACCAACTTGGAAAAAACAGCAGTTATGCAGCATGACCTCCTCTCACAAATGCTGTGTTGAGTCATTCATCCACATATCTCTTAATGTTGCTATTAATTTAGTTGGGAAAGATGTCGGGCTTCCTTCCAAAATTAAGAACGCATACTGAAATCCAAAATTCCAAGGAAATCCATCAGCAAAAGTGAAGAGAAACAAGACAGGGGAGAAGGAGGGAGATGATGTTGAAGCTTTTCAATTTAAGTTAACATATTGTTTAAATATATGTACAATTAATTTTCTAGAGCGATATTAATGAACTTACAGTTTACGAATATACATTGGTGTACACCTCAAGACAGTTTTGAATATGAATTTTGGCAAGCTTTAAAAATCTTCATATACATCAATACTCCATATAAGAAACTACAAAAATCAGTTCAAAGTGGGAGGCACAGGATCTTGCTGAATTACAGTACTTTGGCTTTGCAGATTGTGAGTATTTATTAAAAGCCTCTCTTTTCCCCTCCAGAAAAGTACCTATTTCACTTACAGAGACTAATTATACTATGCCCACAAGTTACAATATTATTAAACTCGCAATACTGCACATGAAATACAGTTACAGATAATTTAAAAAGCCCTTTAGTAACACTCAAGTGCAGAAGCCTCTTCTAGAAAACACTCTCCACCAGTGCAGCAATGCTTATTAGTTTTAAAATTAGTACAGCAGGCTTGGAGAGGAATAGCTCCTGGCTGGGTGGGGGGGCTGGTGGTGGGGTGCTGTAAAAAAAAAAATTGGCAAAATTGTGATTTTGCCACTTTCTTCCACACTAGGAGGGTAGATGGATAAGGCTCTATTTTAGCAAACATTGTTAACAGTAATCTGAAACTTTAAAGGTTGAAATATTAAAAATTAACAGCACTTACTCAGGGCAGAGTAAGTGCTTTCTACCAGGTATGGGCAGAGAACAATTATTACTCACAGCAGAAGTCATAACAGCTTAGGAGACATGCCTTGTTTTGCTGATGCACAGTGAACACGAATGCATAGTGCAAACAGATGTTTAGCTATTCCAATTTACTTGATAAGTCTAGAAAGTTGTACACTTCATGAAATTAAATTTATGAGAATGCTACAGAGACAACAACTGATGACTTTTAGCTTCCGCTTTTTCAAATAGTTGTTATCGTAACTGAATTATTTGCAGTCAGAGTAAACCAAAACCCACAATAATGTTTGTTACTTGCCAAGACAACATGGTAAATGCTAAAGTGGCAAATAAAAAGGAAATCAAAATATTAAATGGATGTGCTGAAAAGACTGCAACGGCCAGGGGCAATGGCCAGGGGCAAGTACGCGGCTTTGGCTTGGAACAGAAATATTTCAGTTTACGTATGTTTCAGCCTTTCTCTACAAGTTGATTATTTTTAATGTGTACATGTGAGAGGAAGCAACTTCTGCTCATAACATTAATATGTGTATGTGGTCTACCAGTCTAAAGACTTCCTTGACTTATCAAATACATGCTTTACACACTGCTCACAGAATACCAGCAAGATCAAGGCAGGTCCTTGTCTTCAAAAGTTGGTTTCATGGCCTGGGTTTAGGTCAAATAAAGTGTCATTTCAAAGTTCGTCAAGAAGTCCTCAGCTACAGAAGAGCTCTACTACTTTTCATTTGTACAAGGTGCTAAAGCAGGATGCTTTTCCTTCTCCCAAGGTCAGAATAGTCCTCGTCACTATCTGTTCACCCAACATCATGCCTAACATTAGTGTCAGTGTAGTTGCCAAATTCATGATGGTATAGCCTAACAGTCACATATATGTGTAATTACACTTCTTAAAAGCCCATCTTACTTTTGTGTTTCAGAGAAACGCATCATGACAGTTGCATCTTGAAGGCATCATTATAGTCCATGTACAAAGTGCCTTACGCTAGGAAGGCCTGAAGCTTTCAAAATTCAAAATTAAGCTTACACACCATTTGAAAATAACTCTCCCCTTCTGTGTCAGGAGAGCTATGCTGTCTGTAACCTATACAGCATTAAGCACCAGTGAGCCACAGCATTGGAACATGCTGTTCCCGGCAGTGAGGCAGTTGAAGTCTCTATCCCGTAACAGGCACTCCCAATATATGCAAAATACCATAACTGCACCAATTAATGCATGAGAGGGGAAGTGTTCCAAATTAAACAACTGGCTAATGAAATATGCTATATCTTACTGCTATTAAGGCAATCAGACACTTGTATTTTGAAAAATTAAGACCTGGAAGCAAGAAGAAAAGACTATCATGGCAAACTGGAGATAGTTATGATTGATGACAGTGAACTGAAGGTCTTTCTTGATTTCTGAAGGTTGTGAGGAGATTTGTGGGACACAGAGCTGGAATTAACCTATTGTCAACCAATTTAATTCAGAATTACCTTAAAAATAGTCAACCATTTGCAATTTAAAAAAAATGCAACCACTGCATTTTTTTAAATAAGAACCAGAAACAAAGAAGATAAGGTAACTTGTTTGTCCTTTCACAAGGAAAAAGGGGCTCAACTATGTAAAACAACAACAACAAAAAAACCACAAACAAAACCCACAAAGAAAACCAGATCATCCTTTTATTGCTTTCTGAAAAAGAAGGCATTTGCTGAATTCATATCAGATCTAATGATCTGTGGACACTATTACAGAATCAAGGATTTGTTTCTGAAAAACAAAACATAGATTATGGATTCAGGAAAGGGTAGATTATGAGACAGAACTGCTTGCAGATATGCTGCTTTTCAGTATTCTGTAAAGCAATTCAGCAAAAAGATCTAATGCTTGTTTTGATTTGCCACCAAGATCAATATGAGTGAAGATGTTTCTAAGGAAATCTCCTCAGCAATAAGATCTCATACTAGATGACCATGATGAGAAAGTGATCTGCATTTAGACTGACTTGGGCTCTTACTCCTTTAAATGCAGTTTTATTTTCAGATTCAACACTTGTCCTGTTTCACACTGAAGAGTGCCTGCAGTGACTTATTCTAATGCAACATCCACAGAACTCCTGCTTAAGAATTTCACAAGTCAATATACCTGCAGCTTTTTCTGCTATTACATGCAATATCATTAAGAACTTAAACCTCAAATTTTTACACCACTTCTGATTCCAAATGAAACTAGATTAAGCATTTTAATTTTTTGAGACATCAGGCGCCGTTTTGTTGTCCTCCAAGAAAATAAAGAAAACAGAATTGCATTAAGTAGTTGTTAAATATGATATTAAATTGCACAACTATCAGTCATCTGAATGAAGAAAATAAAAAATTTTAGTTTTCAAGAAAAGAGAACAAAACAGAAGCTTGACTTCATCCTGAATTTCACCCAAAGTACTTCGGTTTCAAGCACCCAATTCCTGCTTAAAGTCCAATAACTAACTATATAACAATTACCTAGTACCATTTTTGATGTTACCTTGGGTAGACAAGCAGTGCAGAAAGATCAATATAGATGCCGTATTTTCAAAATTATTTTTATAATCACAACTGCTGTCTCTTAGCAACTTCCGAATACAGTTAAGGATTTGATAAGTGCTCTATTTAGGCTGTTTTAGGAACTGTTTCCACTTCAAACTATCTTTTCCAAACATTTGACAGAATAAGTTCCTGTTAAAATCAAAATAATGCATTGATTTTGTCTTAGCTATAGAAATAAGTTCATTTTTCAGCTTTCTGTTTGGAAAACAGAAGCTATTTGAATACAAAGATTGCTGTCAAACAGTTTAGTTCTTAATTTTCCTGCAAAACTGAAGATGATGACAGTTCATCAGACTGCTTTCGCACACTTCCTCAGAACGCTGTTGCTCTTCAGCTGCTATTTATCCAGGCCTGTGTCCTACTTGGACACTGAAAAAAGACTTGGCTCATTACGCTGGATTTCTGCAGTGTGCCTCTCCTACTAGAACTTTTCAGCCCCATATTTGTTCTACACTGATAACAACTTGGGCGTTATTTAAGCACATCCTGTGCAACATTTAGAGGTGCAAATAACAGTCATATTCATTAAAGAGAAAGTCTGATAAGGCAGCCTGACTGATACAGATTAACAAGGGTTTTTTTAAGGAATGGAAATAAATTCCTGGGAACTGTAGACAGCTTCAGCTACCTCCTTGACTGTAGACAGTACCTTCTGTCCCTTGTACAGGATTTATTCCTCCCCCCCGCCCCCACCCACCGCCTTATAGTTTTTGTTTCCTGCTTATTGAATGTGGCATCAATGAGTTCCACTTCATAGGAAAAGTTTAGGCAGGGCAATATTTAATGCAACAAAACTACATCTTCATCATGCAGCAATGACATACTTCATTTATTCTCATTCAGAATAGAATCTATAAAAGTCATAGAAAGCATCACCTTCATTTACTGTTACTTTTTATACATAAGCAAGAAACACCACACTGCATGACAGAGAGTAGAAAGAACAGGTTTATCACCTATAAGCTTTTCGGCTGATTTACTGTTTTATGTTAACGTCACTAAGCACAAAAATACACTCTACTCACCAAATAAATTGCTTGAATGTCCTTGCTTAGATATGGGTTTCAGTTCATTTAATCCCCATGCGTACCTCTTATAATTATCCCAGGCATGTTTCATCATCTGTAGGGAAACGAAAGCAGGATTATAATGTTGATTTAGCAAGAAGCCACAGCAAATACTGACTTGAGAATACTAAACATATTTAATTCAATGCTTAATTAAATTCATGTTGTATGCATTAGAACTATGAAATACTCAGTACAGAATAACAGTGGTGCTGTTTTCCGGGTGGCAGTGGGATGGTTTCCTAAGAAATCCATGTCTGTCCCATCCACTTCTACCGTTATCTGCACGCTTATGATCAAGACACTAAAAAATTATTTATTTTTAGGAAGAAAATTTGTTACATATCATTGTATATATATACAATTATATACTGATATATAGATATATATATCAGTTATTTCCCTTAAGCCTATACCTCAAACTGAGGGAACTAGACATTTTTAAAGAAGTTTTTTTCTCCTAGAGCAGGAACTTTTAAGGTCAAAATTAAGTTCACAGTAGTTTTCAGATTTTGGCATAAAACTAGCTGGTTCAAACTGACTATGGCTATTAACAGAAGACGGAAGCTAAAGTGGGCAGGCAGAACACCTAGGAGAGATTTTCAGGTTATTATATCATAATCCTTTATGACTATAAATGCTACTGTAAACATCTGTAGCTATTTTCACATGTCATTTTGCACAAAGAGCCAAAAACATTTACAACTAAATGTATCATTATAAAAACATGTTTTGCATAAAGAGGTGCACCACAAATAAATACTACTTTGGGAAACTGCCTTGGGGAACCCAGCACAGCAGCTCTGCGCTAAGAGCAGAGGACATCCACGTCAGAAGCCAGGACAGCGAATTGACTAAAGGACCCTTCATGCTGTCTACCACCACAATCAGCCAGACCTAGCCCAAACTGTCCTTTCTGGGGGTGGTCCAGGTGCACGGCCAGGAGCCCACCTGTCCCTCCCCAAGCATGCAGCAAGGACAACGCACACAGCTCTGCAGGCCTGGTGAAGAACCACTGCCACTGCAGCAGGCCCAACACCTCCCTTTACCAACCACCACATTTAATGCCTGCTCAAGAACAGTACTATTTTAAGGGCCACCACAAGCAGCTTGACTTTATGTAACAGAAGGAAAGATTTTGCCTTCACATTGTTCCTCCTCCCCTCTTCCAGAAGGCAGAGCAGTGCTGGGAATGCCAGAGGTCATCTTCTAGACAAAAAAGTGACAATTTCAGACCTTTTCAAAGATATTGCTTCAGGCTGCCAGCTGACAACACTGCTCTGCCCTTGCTTTCAGACCTCTTCTTGAGGCCATGTGTGTCAAGGATAATTCTGTTTAATAACAGTTATAAACCTAAATTTAAAAGCAACAGCCTTGGGACTCAGTAACAATAGTAAACCTGTACTTTCTTTTTCCTTTGCTCAAATCACAGAATTTCTCTATGCCAACTAGAAATCTGCATAAATGACAACAGATTTTCTGGAGTACTGCTACACTTGTGAGAATACGTGTTTCTTTGCTATATACACAAGCACGAACGCGCATCTGTCCTGCAGGAAAATTCAGGGATGTTAATTTACTCTAGAGCCCTTACAGGTCCAGCTTCACGCATGCAAAATTTGGTATCTGCATTTAATACATGACCATTTTCAACCACAGGGTTAGCTTGGTGTCAGATCTCAGCTGAAAAGCAGTGAGTAAGAGGCTGTGTGGAAATGCCCTTTGGCCACAGATGGCAGTGACACACTGGATGGCAGGAGCGGTGTCCCTTGCTCAACTTCATTTTGAAATGGCTTAGGAGCTCCCCAAGGACAGAGAGGGTATTTTGTACAGGACTGGTAAGAGGCAGCTAAGTGGTAGACATCATGTCTATGGGGCATTCCCAATCCCTGGCTACAGGGATCAAGATCATATGAAACCAATCATTTGGCCACAGCATATTTTCTAATTTACCAATTGAAGGTTTCCAGTAATTTTGTGTATTATACAAGAAAGATTTATTCTGTCCTGTGGTCATGTGTCAGACCTGTGCAAGCTCAGCTTTAGATACAAGTTCAGCAGGCTAAATCCTGCCCTGCACTGAACCTGACATTTGTTATGTTTTGTCAAACTTATTTTCTCATAAAATCACATCAGAATCTTTTAATTTATTTAATC
This sequence comes from Phalacrocorax aristotelis, assembly GCF_949628215.1. NCBI lineage: Eukaryota > Metazoa > Chordata > Aves > Suliformes > Phalacrocoracidae > Phalacrocorax > Phalacrocorax aristotelis. The sequence continues at coordinate 56,128,535 of NC_134278.1, forward strand.
TTAACCTGCGAACACCACACAGAAGGGATTTTATTTTTTTTAAAATCACAGTTGTAATTAAGTGGTCTGAATCAAAGTGCCTAAAGATGTGGTAGTATAACAAAATTAAAATTGCTCAAGCCAGTACTGCCATGGCCCTTCCCTTTTCCCCTCCTTGTTCTCCTAGCACATCCCTACTCCTTCTCTTGCATAAGAGATGCAGTACTCATCTACCTCTGCTCCAAGTCAGTTCAGGAAACAGAAACTCTTGCAAGTAAAATTTTTGTTTTGAGGATCATTTTTGTCCTGCCTTATTCCCCAAGTCAGATTGCCATGAGTATCAGAGTTACCAAGTAGGAAAGGCAGAAAGACAGCTCCAAACCCAGATCAGTTCAATCAAAACAGTCACAAAGTGCTCAACGCTACAAGATGTCCCATCTATACTCAGTTGCCTTTAGGTTTTTTCCAACTGATTGACATTTTGATCATATTAACGTTGTAAATGCATGTGCGTGTTCTTAACTTCTGTTAAGAACCACCACTCCAATTACCTTATCGTTAGTCAGCCCCTAGATAGTAAGACAGGAAGCTAACCCACACACTAGACACTACCTTCCAATAATAATTATGTTAATAAACAACTCTTGTTTGTTTGTTTGTTTGTTTGTTTTCCAAAACGTTCTCCCATTTTGCTGAGTCTAACTACTCAGGAACATTTGTCTAACTGCTTCTCAGGAAATATTAATGCATGAATCAAAAAAGCCAAGCAGACAAAACCAGTAAAGGGGGGGGGGGGGAACCACCCCAAAAAACCCAAACCACCGAAATATTAAGAAATATCTCAGTGAGAAAAAAACCCACTAGAATCTACTGAGCAAGAGATTTAATTAATCTGTTCAGGCTAATCAAAGCTTTAAATTAAAACTCTTCCAGAAAGTCTAGATTTAGAAAAAACACCAGGCTTAATAAGTAAGTTTCTTCCCAAGGAAATGCACCCTTGGAACATCCTTGCTTTAGTAATTTGGAAGCTTATGGACATAACACCGAAAGCAAAATGCAACTCCAAAAGCAGTCAGTGAGCCCTCTAGTGTTTCAAAAGGACAGGAGCTATTCCAAGTAGACACAAACACGAATGGCTATTTAGCAAAGTTACTAGGAGTCAGTGTTACTGTACTTACTATGCAAATATCCGATAGACATGGTAGGCTGAAAACCACACCTTAATCAACACTGCCTGCTGGAGAAGTGAGTTTGTGCTTCTAAACTAACAAGAAGTCTCAATTTCTAGAATTCAATGCATCAGAAGTACTCTACATGCTTTTCCCCCTGTGGAAATTACAAACTGTATTAAGTTTCCCACTAAATGAAATTCTTATTTGTAAACAGCTTTATTTTCTACATAAAAGTAAAAAAGTTCTAAAATATTGAGTATCAGTTTGATTAGACCCAGCCCACTGATAATTAAGCCTTTGCTCAGGTGAAACTCCTAGCGCTGGTAATTCAAGAATGAATTTTAGCAGTGTTTTGGAGAAATCCACCTATCTTTGCAGTCTTCACCTTTCTGTTTGCATGAGACATCCCCAAGTCAGTATGTCCAGATTTTATTAATTCACAAAGGCCCTTCTGACCACGTCTCTAACTACTTGTACAATGCTGATCACTTGAAATGTCTAAATAAAGATCACAGTTACTGAGAACATCTGTATTTCAGCAAAACATTATGGATCCTGTTAAAAAGAGAAATTCCTAATGATGAAATTCTAATAGCTTTTGACCAGATGATTCCAGATACTCTCAAATTCCTCTATAGTGTAACTAATAAAATTATTCCATCCGACTACTTTAAAATAATTCCTTATTAGTACTCCAATATGTCAGTAGTCAAGAGTTTCATTTGCATAGATGCATTCCTCAGTTGTTCTAGTTTTACTAAGATATGTTTATTGAACCTCAAACTCTAGAAGAGCCTGACAGATCACTGGGAAGCCCTGTGTCTACATTAGCAAAGTCTGTTTCCAAAAGAGCTCTATCTCAGGTCCCTCTCAATCAGAAGCAGCAGTCAAAGGCTTGACTAGCTAGCACTGTCTCACTAGTAAGCTGGCTGTTTTTACATCTTTAGGAAAAAAATGGGGCACTGATTTTTTCTTAGGAAGTCAGAAAATGCCAAAATAATATCCCCACCTCTGTTGAAGAATAACAAAGTGTGCTATTGTAATTGATATCAGCAAAGTCACTTAGGAAAAAAAGGTGAATCTCTGACATTATGCACAAGACGACCTGCACATTTCTTTCTCAAGGAAGCATTTTGAAATACAATTTTAAAATCCTTCTCAGCCCACTGAACATGGGGAAGAAAAAAAAATCAGATTAGTTCTCCAGAAGCAGAAACAAAGACCTTTTCTACAGCTATAACGCTGGCCCACCAAAATATGATAATGCAGCTCCTATTCGTTGGTATTTAAGTTACTGCCATCTTCCAAAGCACTCTAACACAAAGTCTACAGACGACACATGAGCCACTTGGAATGTGCAAAATACAGTTCTATTCAAATAGGAGTCCGCAAGAGTTCAGGCACGAGATGTTGCCAGAAAACATGAGCGATGCTGAATCAGCACAGTAATAGTGGTATTTCGATTCAAACTCCTGCAGTACCAGGTGGTATGAAAACAGTAAGAACTTAATAAGGTTTGTTTTTAGCAGTTACATACAAGCTGGGGAGATGTCAAAGAGGACATTGGGAAAAGAATTCAAGCACCTTCTAGAACTGGGATATTAAAGGAAAAAAAAAAACTTTCATTGCATGAAATAGTACCATCCTGACCTTGAACAGAGCCATTTAAGCCATGCCAAGACAAGGAAGGCAGACAGAAGACTAAGGTACTGGAATCACAAGAAATGAAGAGACAAGTTAGAAAACCCAAAACTCTGAAGAAAACATAACAGTTTGCTTGTGTAAACATTAATGAACTCTCATTGCTAGATTAAATAATCTCCTCTTTCTCAGTTTACACTGAAGTTTTTACACATTTAAGTTATTCTCACCTTTTAAACATCTCCTTACCAGAACTACATGTTCACTCGCACTAGTCCCCTGAATCTTCTCTCCTTTCTGTTTCTTTCACAGGATCAGCAAGGGAAATGAAGGAAGGCCATAGAACTAGTAAGAAACCTCTATACATGTTCCACTTAAACTTTTTCTCCTGTACAAATCAATTTGCATGATTGATGACTGTACTGGTCTGGCTGGGATGGAGACAGCATTCTCCACAGCAGCCCATATGGTGTTTTGAATTTGTGGCTAAAATAACCTTGATACCACTGCAATGATTTGGCTATTGCTGAACAGTGCTTGTACAACACCAAGGCTTTCTCTTTTTCCAACCCGTGCCCCTTTCCTACTCCCCCTGACAAGTAGGATGGCAGGGGTGGCCAAGATGTTGGGAGGGCACACAGCTGGGATGGCTGACCCCAGCTGGCCAAAGGAATATTGCCTACCATGTAACACCATGTTCAGCAATAGAAACTGAGGCAGAGGAAGAAAAAGGAGGGGTTTTCCAAGGCAGCCACTGCTCAGAGAATGGGCATCAGTCTGCTTGTGGGAGGTGGTGAGTGATTGCCTTTGCATCACTTGTCCCTGTCCCCCTCCTTCCTTCAGCTAACATACGGTCTTTATCTCAACCCAGTTTTCTCACTTTTTTCTTCCTGTTCTTTCCTCCAGCCCACCTGGTGGGCCAACAGCTGTCTGGGTGCTTGGCTGCTGGCCAGGGTGAACCCACCACAGTGTCACTCATACAGTATCTCCAGTGCAGAAAACTTTGTGACCACAACACAGCCCCCCAGCTGGTTTTTCCGCTCTGATGACAATACTACATTAACCACTAGTAGAAACTCAAGCTTTAGAAAGTCCTACTTCCTTACTTTCAATTCCCATTACTGTTAACGAACAACTGAACCTAAATGAGACTCGGTGAATCAGAATCACATAAGGGTTGAGGCTGGAAGGGACTCTAGAAGTCATCTTGCCCAACACCTGCTGAAAGACGTATTCTCAACTGTTTTCACAGTTCCCGAGTACCAGCCAAAGTGCAGTACAGCTGAAAATCTTCACAATCATGGCACAAATCTGTTACTAGTAAATGTATCAGTACCTTTGAAGGTCCTGTCACCAATCAGGATTTCTCTGTGAAAAACTGTTTGATCTCCTTCAACTGATTCACTATCAATTTTCATAAAATCATGCTGCATATATAAAAGCTCTGTTTAATATTCTCTTACAGAATCTACTGATTATCACAGTGAGTAATTTTTGGCAATATGCATTCTGTCTTTTTTACTTTAGTTATAACAAGTATTACATTTGTGTTCATCATCTTCATAATGGTATTTAGTGTAACATTGCACTTCTAAAGATATATAAGTTAACTGAGTTTATTGATCTTGTCTTGAATAGTTTGCATCTTGGAAACATGACATAATAGGTGAATTTTTCTCTAGATCTCCATACATAACACTTTTCTTAGTATTATGAAGCACAACTACATTGTAAGATTTGACAACTTCCCTTGTTTCAGAGCATGATCTTTGTTACTTTTGTCATTATTCACTATTATTGCTTTGGTAGTACTTCAAACCTTTTATTTCAATATTTTCTTCCAGTTCTGTATGTAATCATAACACATTCCAATGCCTTTTCCATCTGGAAGTGTTTCAATCACTAGTAACTGCCTTGAATTGCCTTTAAAAATTAAATTGTATTTTTAAAGTAATTTTTACTGGTATTTGCAGCTTTTTACCCTATTCAGACTTGCTCTGTAGGGGAATTTTTAGGTAAAGATGCAGGGTGTTCTACTGCAGTTACTTCTTTGCTAATTAGCTCATAACCTTATCTAAGGAGAAACGCAGATGTGATTAAGAGTGATACGTCTGCTTCTCTTTTGTCCAGTTACACTGTCTGCTGTTATGCTAGCCTGCTGATGACACTAGTTTTAAGCAACTTTCCATAAAACAAGAACTCAGATTTAACTTCCAGACTGAAGACTAAGATTCACTAGAAAACAAGATAAAACTGGGTTATATTCAGATCCGGTTTTCTGCAGATAGCATTGTGCCTGGAGTTTGATTTCATATTAAAAATTAGTAATTACAGTTGACAGAATTTTATTCTAAGCTCTTAATCTTTAGTTACTATTTCTTATTCCAGAAACAAATATGTAAGAAAAAAGAAATCTCAAATACACAGATAAGGTTCATCTCATTGGATACTGTTTACTTTTTACCCTTGAATCTGACAGAAGATACAAATGACAACATACTCCCTTTCTCTACTGGCCACAGAAATTTATTTTTCTCCATCAAGACACATAAAATAAATCCTGTCACTATAAACATTCTTTTATATATATATAAAAATATAAATAAATATATGTATATAAAACCACTTATCTGTCAGCAGGAAGATTATTGCAAATCAGGAGCTTGACAGATTTCTGGTGTTTACAACCTCATTTCCTAATGGCATCATCCTGAGTTAAAAGCCAGATACGCACTGTCAATGTTTGTTTAACAGCCACTGCCAAAGCGTCACAGTTTCTAATTTAGCAGGTGGATGACAACCATGCTCTGAAGCACACACAGGCTGGAGGAGTTCCTGCTTTCTGACGGGACTTCCATTTAGCCAAGTAAACCCCCAATGGAGACTTCTGTATTTGTTAATGGGCCAGTAACAACGATTCCCAGTTGCTGTTTTCCACTAAGCAGCAGCTAGAGATTTTGGGAACATTTAGGCACATGCCATTTAGCTCACAGCTTCATTTTGTATTGTGATAGGAACAAAGAACTCTGAAAAACTCAGATGTTCATCCGAGTCTGCTACCCACAGCGCAGGGCATTGCTGCAAACCAAGTGAGGGAAATACCTACAACAATTAAAATTACAATAGAGCTAAGGTAGCCAAACTGATTTACAGGACCCTCCATTCATATTAAACATGCACATTGTATCACAAAGTATTTTATTTGGTTCTGTATTTAACGCTCTGTATTAAAGGAAGATGTGAGCAAACTCCTGCTACTCCTTTAGCATTTCAGGATCCTACAAATAATTCATTTCTTGCCCTCAAAAACAAATTAAAATTAAAAATCTAATATCTGCATATAAAAGAGGGAACTAAGAGGGAAAATAAAAACATTAAGGACTATTCTAAGGATTAATTCATCATTTGTATTGCAAAGCACTTCAAAATCCTCAACGGAAAGCCTGACAGAAATGCTAAGTATTATTCCCACATGTGTTATGTTAAGTTACAGATAAGCTTCTATTCTTATATTTTTCTACCCCTCACAGTAGCTTGTAAGCCTCTTTAGTAGTGTATTAAACTATCCAACTAATATTCACCATATGCTGTTCTGGGCATCATTTGTTAACCAGGGACAGACGTTGCTCAGTGCTTCATTCTGTTACACATTTTAAAAGGAATAAATTATCCTATTAATTCTGTAACAAGAATTCTAATTAAAAGGTAACTAAAGAGAACAGGAAATTTGCATGTAAGGTATTTTCTACACTTATTCTATTACTGCATATTTTACTTAATGCACAAGCACACCGGAAAAATGAGACTATTTCATGTAAGAAATAATTAATAAGAACAGCAGCCCTGATGCTTTGATATGTCTGCACAAAAAAAAATGAGTTCATTTGAAAACGATTGTACGACATACCAAACTACTCAATGATAACAGGCTACATTTTACTCATTTGTCAGGCATACCTCTCTTTGCTGAACAGTAAAGTACTTCTAAAATTATTAATTTACTGAAAAACTGGAGACACCAGAGTGCTTTACAGTTAGTGCCTGAGAGCTGGGCCATAGCGGTTTAACTATTGCAGTTCGTTTTAGTAGAAGTCACAGGGTGATAAGGCAGAGGAACTTGAAGGAAGACCAGAGTTCACCTCCATTCTCCAAATACTAATATCACTTGGTACATGCCGACATCTACAGCCTCCTTCTTACCTGGCCATCCCAACACCACGGATATAAGAAAAACAAACTATTTGATGCAGCACAGAGGCATTCTAGCTGAGACCCTTCCCTTCACTAAACAAAAACTAGGAAGGCAAGAGCAATGTATAACCCTTTCAGCAAAGCGCGCTGACCTTGCACTTTCTGAAGCCAAAGGTCCGGCTAATTTCAGCCAAATGAAATTATCAGTTTTGGGGAAAGAAAAAAAAGGTGTGGTTTAAAAGCCTTGCCCATATAGTTACCCAAACCTAACATAACAGTGTTCATTCCACCTTAAACCATCCAGAGTAGAACAGTTTTAGCTCAGTCTTGGATCCGTTCACTGAACTTCAGCTGTCTTTCAACCAATGAATAGAAAGCAAGATAGATATGCAAGAAACCACCATTTCCTTTTAAAACTGAGGGAATTGGATTACGTATTTGTTTCTCCCCCCAGGTATGCTAGGATTTGAGTATGTTATGTAATAATTTTAAGAGTTCTTCCCAAAAACATCTGCCTTGGAAGCATCAGTTAAGATGCTGTCAAACAACTTTAGCCTCCAGCTCTCAGTTACTAGTGGAGGAACCAACCCCATGTTCTCAGTAACTACACCAGTGGAAAAAGAAATTAAAATATAGCATTGAAGTGTAGCATTATGAAATTGAGCATAGATGACATTAATGTTGAAGATGCTCTATTTTCAACTTGCTTCAGTTGCCATTTACACCAGTATACGTACACAAGATGGAAATCTTAAATGAACCATCCAAGCCATCCAGTTACAAACAAAAGAACAGTCTAAAGAATAAGCCATGCAGCCCCTAGCTTACAACTTAGCAACTGTTACCAAGATCTGCATTTCAGAAAAAAATTGAAGCCTACAGCTTGTCACTCAAACCACTGTATTCCTCCAAAGCTAAGTCCTCTTCAAACACATGAAAAAAAAAGTCAGATGGACTCTAACAGATACACTAGTAATAAGAAAATAATTTTTCAGTTTAAGAGGTAGATGATGTTTCTTCAGACAATCTATGATTTTAGTAGCTGCGATTTTTTTTTTTTTAATCTCTGATGGACAAATCAGTGATGCTCCAATGTTTGGTTTCTTCTTAAGGGGAGTTGCTGATGTCTAATTTTTAGAATTAATCACACAGGATTTTGTGTTAGTGAAACATCCATTAAAAGAAAAACATATCACATCATAAGGTAATGTGCAAGAACTCAAGTCATTGTTCATTACTGACAATAACCAGAAAGAAAGCTGAAGTATTTTCATTTAAAGCAGAAAAGCATTGCAGAGTTGTATAAAAACCTAATTTATTTCTTTGATTTTATGCAGAATTAGTAGCAGCCTCTGAAGCTCATGCATAATTTGACTAATGTCATAAGAGGGAAAGAAAAAAGAAAGCAATTTGTGGAAATACTACTCTTATGAAGAATAGTGGTATACATAGGCTCATCCCACTCAGTGTCATTTTTTCCCCCCCAGTCTACTTATGACTTGCTACAGTTTTCAAGAACTCCCAGGCTAAATGGTGTTAACAGCTAGGCTCCTGCAACTGCATGATACAATCATGCTTTTGTTCTCTATTTTTTCCTACTGTTCTTTAAACAGTTATTTGATAAGGTTTGTTTCTAATTGGACTATAAATTATTCATGGCATGGACTGTATCTCCTACTTGTTCGTTAGGTACCTGGCACTGCATAGCCATGCTGCTACTCAAGTTCCCAATCTCAGCAGGGGTAATGCAAATAAAAAAATAAGCACAGTGCTCTACAGTACAACACATCCAGATGAAGTGATTAACATCAAGGTCATTCAAGTTGCAGTTTCAGAGCACAATTAAAATCCACAAAAAGGAAGTAAGATGGATTTAAAGAACCTGTTTATTTTTCTTTCCCACATTTTGAACTCACAATCTCCCCACCCATACTTCTAAGTTTTACTCTGCCACTGAAGTCATAAGTAACAAAGTTTGGTCCACCCCATTACATGGGAAGTGTCCAGGCCTATCCAGGATGTCTTTCAAAACAAAAACCAAACAGGAACAACCACCAAAAAAACAACAACCACCCACAGGAATTTCTCTCCCTTGCAGAACGAGTCTACATTCATCCCACAGTCCTGCTTCCCTACCAGGGCACATGTCAGAAATTGGGAGGGATGAGAGGGATGAGATCTGTGCTGGTAAGAAGTTTTAGTTCTGACAGAAATGCCTGACTGGCACTGAAAGTCAAAATTTCAGGTGGAATTTATACATACAATTTTTCTTTAATTGTATTTTCTTCTATTTAATTGCATTCTTTTGAAGCAATGATTTTTAAACATTTTTTTTTCATAGTAGTTTTTTTCTTAAGGAAAAAAATTAAACAGTGAGGCACGACTTACCAGTAAGTTTGGGACTATCACCAACCTAGTTAAGTAGCTAATAACAGTAAGTAAAAACACAAACCAGTTACAAAAACTATTAGGTAACATTTAATGAGAAACTTACTAAGCCTGGAGTTGTCACTGAATTCACAAAGTGTAGGGCAGCTACAGAAAGGGCAGCTTTCCAAAATACTGCGTACTGGCAATTAATGCTTTCCCCATCCTCAGGCCATCAGGTTTTGACAAGAGGCCAGACCAGACCATATCAAATCCTTATCCATGTGCCACTAATTGCCATCTGTGTTTTTCTCCTCCTCCCCTGCCCCAGAGGAGTTCTTCCTTTCCACTCCCCTCTCCAGCATCCAGTTAAAGAAGCTGAAGTACTCCACTGCTAAAGCTCATTATTGTGGCCATGATGAAACGGCACTTTCAGAAGCCAGACAGCCTGTTCACTGAAAAGTATTTACTTAGATTAATCTGGTACACAGTTGCTGCATGGATCAAGGGCTAAGTCCGCATCATTACCGCTGCCCTCAGAGAAGCATCTTTGGCCTAGTAGCCAGAAATTAGAGCAAAAAGATTGGACTATTTCCGAACAGCTGAAGACCAGTTACACAGAGGTCAAAAGCAGATGATAATAATTTATAACTTCTCCCCCCAACTCAATGATAACATCTTTATCAGTGACCTGGAGGATGTGATGCAGTGTAACTTTATCAAGTTCGCAGGTGACACCAAATTGGGGTGGGGAAGGGAAATTCCACCTGGGAGTTGGGGCTGCCATTCTCAGGGGCCAAGACAGGCTGGAGGAACAGGCCAATGGGAACTTAATGAAGTTCAGCGGGGACAAACGCAAAGTCCGTAATCCCTGGCAATGAATGGTACAGGCTGGGGAGGGCTGGGCTGGGGAGCAGCTCTGCAGGGGAGGCTCTGGGACTCTGGTGCACAGGGAGCTGTGCACGTGCCAGCAGCACGCAGTCAGCCCAACCACAGCCCATCAAGGAATGGGATTATCCCCCTGTTCTCAGTGCTCAGGAGACCAAATCTAGATACTGTGTCCGGTTCTGGGCTCCCTATATAGGAAAGATATCAATAAACTGGTGTGAGTCCTTGCTGGGGCCCCTAAGCTGGTCATGGCTGGTGCAGTTGCCCTGCGAGGAGAGGCTGAAGGATGGGGCTGGCTCAGCCTGGGGAGAAACAGCTCTGGGAGGGCTGACAGCAGCCCCTGGTACCTGCAGGGAGGTAGTTGAGAAGACAGAGCCAAAGAGACAAGGGGCATCCGCTGAGCCAAGCAAGAGAGGTTCAGGCTGGACCTGAAGAAAAGGCTTTTGCCCTGGGGCCAGGGGCCCAGAGGGGCAGGCTGCCCAGGGAGGCTGTGTCGGTTCCGTCTGGGGGGTTTCTAGATTGGATGAGGCACAGCCCTGAGCAGCCCAGTCTGACCTTGGCACTGAGCCTGCTGCGGCAGGACTGGACCAGGGACCTCCTCAGACCTCCAGACCGAGTTATCCTGCAATCCCATTAAATGCAGTATGGATTGCACACGTTTATCTAAATTTTACAGAGCAAACAAGTTGACCTGCTTCTCCCCACTGACAACAAAGACACAACTCAAATTCCAGCACAAGATACTGGCTGTTTAAAATATTCCAGGTTAGAATTATGAGTTTTTAAAGGGTTTTCCCAGCCTTCAGAAATATTTCAAGGTATTTTCTGTATTGAATAAACTAATTTAGCTATGCAAAACACTGCCAGCTCATTTCTAATAAGAAGTTAAGAGCTACCTACTTATAGCCTTAGTATAGAAAGATTCAAGAACAATTAGGATAATCAGAGCCTGGCAAAATGTGATGAAGATCCAGTGTCATGTACAAATTAATGATTTCTGCCCATTTCACATTTATGTCTACTTATCTTGGTCAGGAGCTTACCCAGGGCCACATTTGATTTCAGAAGAAAATTGTTTTAAGGAAGATTTATTCCTGCAGCCCTCAAACTATCTCCAGAAAACATGGGCTGTATTGTTGCAAATTTTCTGAGGTGAAAATTTGTTGTTGTAAATTATTCATCATTCCCTGTACAAACAGTGAAGGAACCACCACAACAGAAAATGTGTACTTCCCTTTAGCAGTTTTATCACAGCATTCAAAATGGATATTGTAAACCTAAACATTACCATTCTTTGTGTGGCATTTGTTTTCCTCTTGAAACGTTTATGTCATTATGTGACCTGTGGATCCTAACACAACCAGTGCTGGCGAAGTTCCCAAAATACATGATACTCAGACCTTATATTTTTTACAGAATTTGCTTATTTCTACTACCATAGTATACACGTCACAGAAGAGTGACCAGATTTGTAAGTTAGCTTTCCAGTTCAGATAAACACATCTTCAAAAAAGTAATAAGACACTTGCCCTCATGCCCAACACATGAAATGTACCTATTGGTATCTAGAATTTCCTTCATTCAAGCTGGATTTAAGGATGACAGCTTTGAAATTACACCTTTCCACTGAAAAGTATATATATGCAGTGAATTCTTTTGTGGAAAGATACAATTTGAAAACAACCTTAAAAATCTATACAAATCTGCTTTTATGTACTAGAAGTAATTTAACCCTTAGGTGGCATCACTTCCAGTGCTATACATAGCATGTTAATGCTTTACATGGTATTTTACTTATATATCCAAATGATCCTCAGCAAGAAGCCTTTATAACTGAAATAGCAAATTATAGTACTGTTAATATTTCATCAGATCTACATGGATTTGAGAAGAGCTGTCACAGGCTCATGGAGAATGTCTGTGCTCATGCTTTCATGACAGGCAGAAGAAATCAGATGCTCAGTTGTACAAGGAAATTAATGGAAAACCATAAAACTGATACGCAACTAAAACAGCCAAGATGAATACTGGTGGTCTGTTCCAATCACCTCCTGGCAGTAGAGGACACAGAAGATGCAGAAAGAATTCAATTAAAAGGCATGGAGATATTTTCCTCAATGGAAAGGCTGAAAAATTAGAGAATCAGATACAGGTAAAGGCATACAGAAGGTAAGGGCTCCTCCTGAACATCTTTTGTACAAGAGAAAATGAAACACAAAAACATTAGGTTTGTTACTGAAAAGGTAAATACTCAGGAATCATTGCCAGAAGATACAATGACAACTTAATGGGATACTGAAGGATTTGACAGGGTGGATGGTCATAGTGGCCCAAAATTCATACTGCATTTCCTAGCACCAATGGAGCATAATTCCAGTTTGCCCCATCTGTAACACAGCTAATGGCATGACGACTTTCATGCAGTGTAGTTTTATTAGGAGGAAACATCTTCCACCCCCCCCATGCAGTAGAGACATATTCCCACAATGGGCAAAAATTCTAGCTTTGCACTGCTGTTTAAACTTACCAGCTTCTCAGCATATGTGATGCCTCACACAAATACCTACCGCATCATAAAAAAAATACAGAAGATGGGTTGTTCCTCCATAATACAATGCAGCCAAGCAACTCTCTGAAATTTCTGTCCCTTCCTGAGCAGCAACAGGGAAGCCAGCCATAGAGTTAACAGACCTGCAAGCTTGGAGAAAGGAAAGACTGTGGATGGGACTTGTTTTCCAGCACACACAACTCCTTTCTTTTAATTCTCTCACATTTTTCAGGCAGGTATGTAAAACGACGCAACTTTCCCAGATCAGCTCTGTTGATTCCACACTTCATTTGAAGTTCCCCAAAGGAGACCAACCAAAGTATTTGTTATACTTAAACTACAACACTGAAAAGTCAAAGTCTTTGCTCTCATCAAACTGTTTTGGACAGTTCAGCCTAAACTACCCAAAATAATCTAGGGATTTTGCTGCAGCCGTTTCTAAGAAATACTTCAAAGAGAAGCCCAATTACGTGGCAAAAGTGAAAACAAATCATCCAAATCATCCTAATAATTTCCAAAAAATAATACCTATGTCAAGTCACTGAGCTACAAAGCGTCTAGCCGAGTAGAGTTGGTGGAGAATTTCCCTGTTGAAAATCCAACTGTCCATGTTTGAAAACCAGGTCCTCCTTGCCCCACCAAAACCAACCAATCTAACAAAAAAAACCAAAGCCACATCAACTTCACTTGCTGTGGATAGAAAGCTAATTTGACAAGTCCCTCCCAGGCAGGCTGATGGCTGAGGAGCAGAGCAGGCAGGGACTGAGCTTCCCCCAGCAGCCTGCTTGACAGGTCCTGTCAATTTTCATTTCTGGTTTACTGGCTGCCCATAAGCAAATTTTGTAAATTCTGAAGATTCTATTTTTGGGTGAAACATTTTTGGAAAAAATAAATAAATTGTTCCTTTGTCTCACATTTCTTCACTAAATCGCAAATTCTTCCACAAGAAATCTCCTCTATCCAGCTCTGGGCTTGATTCCTTTTCCATGTCTACCCTTTTCCAGCTACCAAGTCTCCTCATCTCCAATGCAAATAGCTGTGGTTATCCTGAAATAAAGACTTTATGAAATCCCCAGCCACATCTATAGTTATGTAAACACTGAGGAGTATGTAAACTATATTATTCTGCAAACTTCTGGGGCACAGCCACAAAGAATTACAGACTACAAGACTTCCTGTACTTCAGGGTAGCATGCAAATGGCACGCCCAGGCTGGTGGTGCCTCTAACAAGATAAGAACACCAACAAGTGCGAGATGCTACAGATAACAGGAGAAGTAGCGTATATGCAGGTGGCTCACCCTGTCCTGTGGCACCACTAACAAGACAGCAACAGGGAGAAAGGGCAGGCAGGCACTAGAGATAACAGAAGGGGAGTGCTAGCTTAATCAGCCAAGAGAACTGAGGTGAGTGGGGAAAGGGAAACAGGGCTGAGATGTTTAATTGGGAAGCAATGAGGATGGTAAATGGAAAGAACTTGGAAAGAGAAAAATGGGAGAAGGGAATATGAGGGGAAACAAAGCAGGTGTTTGAGGGCACATTAGCAACACATCTTGGAGCAGGACAATAAACCTGTTGATACTCTGGTCTTATGTGCATCTGACTTATGCAGTGAAGGGGAACCTGGGTGTCCTCCCTCCTGCCAATGGGGGAATAGCTGGAGTGGACCTCCTGACAGCCTAAGAAGGTACAGTATGGAACAGACTGTTTACAGCTCATTAACCGAGCGTTTGGGTAATTCTATTTAAGACAGGTAGAAATTCTATTTGTGCCATTCTGAAATAATTCCAGCATCTATCTTCATGGCCTTTTTTTGGTTCTTGATCCTCTCTCAAAAATAGATTTCTCTCAGTACAAGCCAGGCAACAACCATTCCAGTTCTCAGAAGATCTCCAACACAAAAAATGACTGCTAGATGAGAGTCTAAAAGGCATATCTACTACAGCTTCCTATCCCTAACAAAAGTTTAAGAACAGGACGAAACCAGAAATAATTCCTGTGAGTAATTCCTGTGAGTTCAGAGCTTGAGAGTCAGGGACTTTCAGAGCCAGATGTGATGCTTGTATGATTAATAATCACCAGTAAAATTTTTCTTTCATGAAATCACTCACCTATTTTCTGAACTTGCGTAAATTTTTGGTATTCACAACATCCTGAAGAAAGAGCTCTACAGCTCTATAACATAATGTGTAAAGGACAGGTTTGTTCTGATTTTGTCATGTAGTAGTTTCATTTGATGTGCCCTATATTCAACAAACAGGAATATTTGTCAGAATAGGCTTAAAAATAACACCACTAAATACACCATAAAAATCGGTCTTATTATTACCTCTTTCTGCCAATTACGTTAGTTTCCTGGAAAACACTGAATCTATTTAATCTTAGAATTTTGAAATATAGTATGTTTTTATCGTGTATTTTGGTAAAGATCGTTTTAGTGGAGAATAGACTGACTCTCAGAAATGTGTAATTTAACTTCCTCCTAATTATCCATTATTTGTGTATTAGAATGAGCTAAAGTGCTTTAAGCTTGCCTTAGTTCCTGCATTCTAAAATGGGGAAGCAGTACTGATCTTCTCTGAAATGCTTCATAAGATCCATCCATAAGAACCTTGCATAAAATAGCCATGTATTATTATAGCATTCAGTTTCTACACCATGTTCATGAGCAGCACCCTTTTACTCATACTGACGTGCAGGTTCCCTGCCGGTGATCTCACTGCCTCCATACACTTAGTGATTTCAGAATCAAATTACAGAAATCCAGAGTTTTCAGCCTTTAAGGATTCAAATATAACATTTAGCACGTTAAACTAACACGCCTTAGAGATGACAGTTTACTGAAACCAACAGAGGTTTCAGTTCTTCTATGGATATTACGTTTATCCAGAACTATACAGAGCTCCCTTTCTGAGCACAGAAGTCAAACATACAAGCTATTTAGACAGCTTCTTACAGTCTTCTCAAAACTGCAACATGTTTTGTTCCTAGAACTTGTTCTTTCGTAACATCTCCTTCAAAAATGAAAGGGGAAGAAATAGTTGTTATTCTAATACTACGTTTCCACAAAAATGTGAAATGTTTCACTCTAACATCAAAGAATTTGAGACACATTTCATTTCTTCCAAATGCTCCCCTGCTGCTGTGCTTGAGACTAACAAAGAAAAGCTATGTCAGTTTCTCATTCCAAGGTTTTCATGCTGTAATGACCACTTGAAAAGAAAACCATCACAAAAAACCCCTCCTAATGCATCCCTAAGTCTGTCTTGTCTGCCCACTTTCACAAAATGCTGAATTATATTTTCCACATGCACAGGGGATGACTGACCACACAGAGCGCTCAACTCATCATGACTTGGATCCATAATCATAATTTTTTTGTTTGTTTCTTTCTTTGTTTTAAAACCAGGACACTTGGATGGTCCTGGCATCATATGTTTACAGTAGAACACAATGTGTCCTAATTGTTTCCTGTTAATCACAAAAAAACAAGCTCCAGCACTCTCTGCATCCAGTGATTTAGGTCTGCCAAGCACATGGAATATTTCAGGACTCTGACTGTCGAGGCCTACAAAAGCAACCTGGAGACCTCTGTCTGCCATATCCAAGTTCACTTTAACAATTCTTTCTTGATTTGGAGCATGTTCTTAGGAGCTACTGAGAATACCTTAAAATACCTCATTGCTCTTAATTTTTAGCAATGCAGTATTGCAGGGACATATCTATATATATACCATGCTGGAAAAGTAAAAGGAAGTATTTTTCTTTAAAAGGTATGGGACTAATTTAGAACCCAAGCAACCTACAGTCCACTATGGGCAGACAGTAGGAGACCTAATTCAAGAGTCCACTGACTTTCACTTCTCCCTTTTCCATATACTTACCAGATAAGTGTTTCATAAAATATCAAACTTGTATGTATTTGAAATATGAGTGGAGGGCTAGGACAAAGAAATGTGTGTCAAAATCAAAATTTGACTTCTCTATACAATTAGGGTGCTAGTCTCTAAGAGGGAAGTGGAACTTGTTCTAGCAAGTAAATTACCTTCTAAAACAGCAGTTAAAACACAGGATGCTGTGTGGCCAGGAGATTCAGACTTGACAGAATTAGCTTGTCACTTAAATAAAAAGCTACTGGTCTAAAGCGTCATTTAAAAAAAATATCAGTTCTGTGAGATCTGTTAAGTAAAAGTTAAGCCTATCATTAAAGGAGGAAACTTTTCATTAAGTTATGAGCAAGCAACGTACCTACGGACGGGAAGCTATGCTTTGTATCTACAACAACAGAACCCCGTATCTGGAAACTCAACACTGTGCCCCACTACCACTGATTTTGCTGGCACAGTAACAGCTCTTAACAGTAATAGCTAGTCCCAAAAAAGATTTACGTGTAGTTACAACCAGGCCAGGTTAAGCCTATTTATAAACTTTCAGTTGGCATGGTTAACTGAGTGTTAAAAATTTACCTGCACTAGAGGAGGAAAGCAATGAAGTGCTGCTGTGGATATTGAAGAGGAAATCTTATTGTCCCATCTGTCAGTCATAAAAACAAAGAATCCAACTCCATCACTGCCTTACCCTGCTGAACAGAGAGACTCATTTCCTTGTATTCTACTTGTACCCATTAATAGTCTGTATTCTTTTAAGCCAGTCACTTCTTTGAGGAGAGATCAGCTTTGAGTCTAGTCCTTTTACACGTACTTCGACAAAAGCTACTATGCAGTGTGTTCATCTGCTACTGACTCTGAAATAGGTCACTAACCATTGCTCCAGCGAAATCAAAGCAGACCCCTCCAGAAGTGTCACACCAGTCAGAGCCCACAGCCGAAGTGCTAAAGCCTGGAGCTTTTCACATCCCAACCAAGAGCAGTGAGACGTGGCAGGAAAGCCTTTTGGCTGTGCAATACATGAGAGAAGGCTTTGCTCTGGTGCATGGTGCTACTGGAGCTGGTCTCGTACCAGGGCCTCTGGCCAATAACAATGAAAGCCAGAGAGTAGGCCTGTTGTTGGTCCCACAGACACATCAGTGTAATTAAAATATGCAGCAGCTCATACCTTCAATTTCCTCTAGCTGACTCCGTGCCTACCTTATAGACAACGTAACTGCTACTTGCTAATAGGTAATAACCAGAAGACACAGCAAGAAGCTATCATGTTTATATACTGAGAAAGTATTTTACATTTTTTGAGGAAGTTTTAAAGTCAGCGTCAAATGTACATACCTGCTTCTAACAGTCAATAACGCCTGCTGGTGCAAGCTAGTGCTGTAATCAGACTGCAAACTGAACCCAAGGGGGTGTCAAGCAGAATGGAAAAAGAAGGGTCTGCAAGAGAGGCTACACATCAGAAATGCATCTGCATTTGAAGTTTCCTGACAGTAATAAATAAACTGAAATTCAAAAATTACAGTCATCCAAAACACATGCCCTGAAAAACTTACTATTTGCAGTCTGGTGTTTTTTTCGTTGATTTTAAGAAAACTTGCTTACTGCTTTCATTCTCTAGAAGAAAATAGCAGTCCCTGTGGAGTAGCATTTGCCTTGTTTGAAACTGACAAGATACATGGCCATAAAAACAGAAGCACTCATCCACTGCAATGCCCCAAGTCTTATCTGTTCCCATTCTCAATATTGAAAAAGGTATATTAGAATGGAAGAAGGTATATTAGAAAGCTTTAAGAAAGCATTGGGAAAAACCAGTTTCATGCCATCATGTCACAGGTATCCTTAAAAAGTAGACAGTGGGAAAGTTTAATCCCTTGCCCCAGCTGGAGGGATCTGCTAGCCATCCTGTATGTATACATTAGTATTCTTAGGAGCAAACTACTATAATCACTTTGTTCAGGCAAGGTATGTTTTTACAGATCACTCCAAGTGCACTATAGCTTTGGTTAGTTTGGCTTTTGTCCAAGATATAAAACAAGTAAAGGAATACACATTCATCATATGACCAAAGCTTCCAGAAAAAAGTACTAGTCCACAATCTGCATTCATTTCCAGATACATTTGGCCCCTGCAGTCACAGAATCCCAGAATCCCAGGTTGGAAGGGACCTCAGGGATCATCTAGTCCAACCTTTCTAGGAAAAGCAGAGTCTAGACAAGATGGTCCAGCACCCTGTCCAGCCGACTCTTGAAGGTGTCCAACGTGGCCGAGTCAACCACTTCCCTGGGGAGGTTATTGCAATGGGTGACTGTCCTCAGTGTGAAAAATTTTCCTCTTGTGTCCAATCGGAATCTCCCCAAAAGCAACTTGTGTCCATTCCCCCTTGTCCTCTCCATGGGATTCCTTGTAGAAAGGGAACCGCCATCTTCTTTGTAACTACCCCTTAAGTACTGGTACATGGTGATGAGATCCCCTCTGAGCCTCCTTTTCTCAAGGCTGAACAAACCCAGTTCTCCCAGCCTATCCTCATATGGCAGCTTCCCAGTCCTTCGATCATCTTGGTGGCCCTTCTCTGGACCACTTCCAGCCTGTCCACATCTTTTTTGTATAGCGGGGACCAGAACTGTACACAGTACTCCAGGTGTGGCTTGACAAGTGCTGAGTATAGTGGGATAATGACCTCTTTATCTCTGCTGGCGATGCCCTTTTTGATGCAACCCAGCATCCTGTTGGCCTTCTTGGCCGCAGCAGCACACTGTTCGCTCATGTTGAGCTTCCTGTCCACCAGGACCCCCAGGTCCCTTTCCACAGAGTTGCTCTCCAGCCAGGTGGATCCCAGTCTGTGCTGCACTCCCAGATTATGTTTTCCCAGGTGCAAGACCTTACACTTGTCCTTGGTGAACTTCATAAGGTTCTTGCTGTCCCACTCTTCCAGCCTATCCAGATCTCCCTGCAAAGCAGCTCTCCCTTCTGGAGTGTTTGCTTCCCCACTCAACTTGGTGTCATCAGCAAACTTCATCAGGCTACACTTGATCCCATTATCCAGATCACTTAAAGATATTGAATAACATTGGGCCCAATATCAGTCCCTGGGGGACTCCACTTGTGACAGGTTGCCAGTTTGAGAAAGAGCTATTTACCACCACGCTTTGGGTGCGGGCTGTCAGCCAGTTCCCCACCCACTGCACAGACCACTTGTCTAGGCCATAACACATCAATTTCTCCAGGAGGAGACTGTGGGGGACTGTATCAAAGGCCTTGGAGAAGTCCAGGTAGACAACATCCACCGCCCACCCCACGTCAACCAGGCAAGTCCCTTTGTCGTAGAAGGCCACCAGGTTTGTCAAGCACGATCTGCCCTTAGTGAAGCCATGTTGGCTTTTCCCAATCACGTGCTTCAACTGACTTGTGATGGCCCTGAGGAGGATTTGTTCCATAACTTTCCCAGGGATTGAAGTAAGGCTGATGGACCTGTAATTACCCAGATCCTCCCTCAAGCCTTTCTTGTAGATAGGGGTAACATTTGCCTTCTTCTAGTCCTCTAGGACATCCCCCATTCTCCATTACTTCTCGAAGATTATGGAGAGTGGCCTTGCAATGATGTCAGCCAGCTCTCTCAACACCCTCGGGTGGATGACATCAGGGCCCACCGATTTGTGGGGGTCAAGCTTCTGTAGTAATTCATGTACTAACTCTTCCTTCACTGCTGTCTATGTTTGGATCAACCGGGAATTTTGTTCCCAAAGCCTGGGGCCCAACAGTGCTGGTAAAGACAGGGGTGAAGGAAGTGTTGAGGACCTCTGCCTTTTCGCATCGTTGGTGACTGACTCTTATTCTGTTTAACAGTGGGCCTGTGTTTTCCTTCTGTTTGTGCTTGTGGTTGACGTACCTGAAGAAACCTTTCCTGTTATTTTTGACATTTCCAGCCAGTTTCAATTTGAGCTGGGTTTTTGCTTTTCTAACTGCATCTCTGCACACTCTGGCAGTGCCCTTGTAGCTCTGGATAGATAATCCTCCACTGCTCCATCGCTGGTATGGTTCCCTTTTGCACTTGAGTAGACCCAGGAGTTCATGGTTGAGCCAAGGGAGCCTCTTGCTCTGCTTACTTCCCTTTCCTTTATAGGGGATAAACTGGTTTTGTGCTTCCAAGAGAGAGTTCTTGAAGAACTCCCAGTGCTCACTAGCTCCTTTATCTTCCATGGAAGCATTCCATGGAATCCCTCCCAACTGAGCCCTGAGTGAACTGAAGTTGGCTCTTCTGAAGTCCAGAACCCTTCTCTTAGAGCTGACCTTCAGCACACTCAGCAGGATCCTAAACTCCACAATATTATGGTCACTGCAGCCAAGGCTATCACTGAGATATTACAAAGCAGGTTTTCTTGGTTTGTGAGTAGCAAGTCCAACAGTGCCTCATTCCTGGTTGGCACATCTAACATTGTATCAGGAAACAGTCCTCTATACATTCCAGGAACTTGGTAGATGACTTGCGAGCTGCAGTCTAAAAGGCTTGGCACCAAGTGCACACTATTGTCTTCTATGATCCACACTAGCACGTGCACTCTACCTTCAGGGAAGAGGAATTTTTCCGTGGCATGGTACGCGCCAAAAAAACACTGGATTTTTGGAGAATTTGCCTCCAGCTCTGATCTGTCAGAGCACAGGGTGGTTACATTTTCAAGCGTACTGCCAAAGCCCAAGGGAGCAAAAAAGAAACATAAGTGTGTGCTGATTTTGGGAAAGTAGTTGACTGTATAGATGTTAAAAGGTTATGAGGATGTAAAAATCATTTGGTTTTCCTCACAATACATATTTGCAGGATTTGTGTGTAGAAACAGAATGAAATAGGTTTTGGGGTAGATGCTAAAAGAAACAAAAATTCCGCTAGAAAAAAACCCAAGATATTTCTCTGTTCACCTGGAGGTATTACTGAGGATATACCTACTTCAGTAACAGTAACCATATCACAAAAGCTGGAGAGCATGAATGAAACTGAGTGACGTCCCAAAGTTAGAGGGATTAGCTATGTGAATTAACTGTACAAAATTATTGTTATAAAATTCCTTGTATAAAAAGCTGATTCAAAACTGCTGACTAGGATTTTCAGGAAGCTATAAAATAGCAAATAAAATTTATTTTTAAACATGTTGCGACTTGCAAGCCAATACTGTTCTTGCCCAAAGATGTCTATACTTAATTAGTAGTAGCACTTCTGAAGATCAAAAATGTTATTTCTCCCTGCCAGTCCAAATGGCAAAAGGTAAAAAATATGAATAAAAAACCATTTAGTCAGACCTCATAAAGTAATTAGTTCACCTTCATATACAGCTATACAGTAAGTTTCAAGAACTACCTTTCATTGTCTGAGCTACCAAACACTTCCTACTCACCAGCCAGAATGAGGGCCCTTCCCAGATTTCAGTCTCTCATGCAAACAATAATGGCTGTGAAACTTTCATGCTAATTTCAGTAAAGAGAAAACACAAATAATGTGCTACAACCCTATCTTTACCACATTTAAAAATATGGTAAAATCTATAGTTCAGTTCTACTTCTTTGGCAATAATTCCACATATTAAGGTATGAACTTTTTCTTTGGTCTTTTTTCATTAACACATATACATATTTTTATATATATACACACGTACATACACACACACACAATGCTTCCACCGTTTCACTCCAAACACTCTTTTATAGAGTAGTTTCTTTGGTAACATGTGGCACATCTGTGGCATTCCCAGTTACTAGTTTTCAAATGAAAGATAAGCAAGTTTTCCTTCACATACTTTCAGTGTTCCTTATCCCATCAGAAGACCCACAAAGTTTCTTTCCTCCTTCTATGTAACATCTCTGGGGAATTCAGTCAAGTCCTTAACTATTTTAAGGGAAAGACAGAAGTTGAAATATGAGTGGGGTTTTTTGGGGCAGGGGTGTGGTGGTGGTAGAAAAGATAACACATAACAAATTCCTGGTTATTTTGATTACAGCAGGTACAATGCCACCCAGGATGTTTGCACATCAGGCTGTGTATTTTGTCCTGATGTTTGCACAGCAGGAATATCCAAGAAAAATTATGAATTAGTTATTTTCTTTCTGATTATAGCACATTCACAGCTTGTTTTACAGCCTGCAGAAGTTCCCCACATCACGGAAGGCTAACAGCAACATGAAATTACCGAGTACAAGAGAATCATCATTGGTGAAGCTGCGGTAAAACCAGCTACAAAGTTCTTATGGAAATATTTCTCCATGCGGACATAAGGTAGGGCTGGTAAAACAGACCCTAGGTGTGTTTGACATTGAGGTAGTAGATCACGTCCCCATTTATTTGCACTGCAGCATTCACATGAACACGGAGGAATTTTAAAGATGTTTTGAGACCTGTCTTTGGCATCAGCTGCTAGCCTTACTCCTCCTTCAGAAGACAAAACACAGGCATTTTTCAAACAGTGGCATGAATCTGAAGTGGATAAGACTGCTCATGGCAAATAAAGAGTAAAGACGGCATCAGAAAAATATTGTGTTCAAACAGAAGGGAGGAAGAGACTCCACAAAATCCCCCCATCACAGAACACAGTAATGGGTAATTAGCCCACGAGGAAGCTACTATAAAGTCACTCTGAAATGAACACGTGTAATGTCTTGCAGTGCTCTTTTACGTGATAAAAATAACTTTCTAAGAGTTGTGTCCTTCTAGGTTCTCATGATCAAGAGCACAGCTAACAAAAAAATGTTTTTTAAATGCCCAGCACATCTGGATCAGAAGACCATTCATCTAAAGTTTCTTTTCACAGGCAAGAGACCCAAGCAGTGTGACCTTCAATATTCAATAGCTCAGACTGCAGGACTTGCTTTGCATCGGAAAATGAAATGCTGAATTTTTACTTCAGGTCACAGATCAAAAATGTGTAAGTGGAGACGCAGCCACTGGTCATGCTTTGGATTGCTAAACAAGACTCAGAATAACTTACTCTTTTGATGAAATGAAACCTCCATACACAGACTTAGTAGAAAATGCAAGGAAAAAAAGTCTAATGAAAGTTACAACAAGCTTGACTCCTTTCCAAAACTCAGAGGCCCTTTCCTCAAACTTCTTTCCACCAGAAGTACTCACGCAGGTTACATGGTTAGTAGTAAAGCTACCTTTTTACACTTTTGCTGTAAGTCTCAAAAAAAAAAAATCTACAGGCGATCACTGTTCCCATAACAAAGGATCATAAAGTTGGGGCAAAAGGAAGGTTATATAGTCCCTGCTACAGCTGGAAAGAGCTTTTCTTCTCACATCACAAAATCAGAATAGGCACATCAAATTGATGGGATGCTCATGTATCGCTATAATGCTGGAAACCTACCCTTTTACAAGTGACTAGTGAGTTTGGGTGTTGAGCATGAGGCAGAATAAAGAAAGACTTAATTTTCAACACCAACATTCTGTAAAGCCAGACCTCTTTGTGATCTCAAAAGTGACAGAAAATCCAGTGCTGAAGTGCTGGATTCTCATGAGTTGGTAATGCAGTGCAATAGTACAAGCCTACTGTAAAAATATCTACAGTGCCTGCTGTAAACCACGCAATGTCACACAAAACAGGTGGAAATTTAATCAAAAAACACAAGTTTATAAGCTAGCAATAAATATTTGCTAATTTTAAGTGCTTACAAATGAAGTTAGACCCTTAAGAAAGAAACAAACAACTGTGATTTAAATCTAATTTAGTGGTATCCATTTCAGTTACAATTCAAACTTCGAACTTCTCTGTTTTAACTGACACTATATTAGAGTTTTGTTTCAATTAACACCTTCCATTTCAAAAATTCAAACTGGAATCCCCTATATTAACCTGCTTGTCCAGTAAACATTTCCTCATTTTTAAAAATTTCAAAATACCGACTGAGCTAACATGCAGTTGCCTGCTGTGCTTCCCTAACGAAACCAAGAAAGGTAGCACAGATGCAAATTCATCAGAAGAGGCCACGTGTCCTTTTCCTCTATCACCCCACCTCCCATACTAAAAGCTCACTTCAAAACAATTAATGCACAAATGAGAAATGCCTAAACCCCAAGCCTATTTATATGTTAAACAGGAGACTAAGAACCTGAAGGAACTGAGGAAGACAAGTAAGAACTTTCCCCAGACTTCAGGGGAAAAGCTCAGTCTCTTCAGGGACCTGACCTGCAGGATCCCATGGGAGAGTTCCCCAGAGGGCAAAGGCACGCAGGAGACCTTGTTCGTCTGTGAAGCATGAGAATGGCCCATGGCAGGAGACCAGGGTGGCTGCAGGGGGAGCGCCTGGCTGAGCCCAAGGCCCCAGGGAAGCTCATGAAGGGGGAGTGGAGGGGCTGCCCCACGGCAGTACAGAACCGCTGCCCAGGCACAAGGGGGGAGGCCAAAGCTCAGCTGCCACGGTACAGGAGTGGCCTCTATAGGTACATCAGCAGCTAAAGAAGGACCAAACAGAACAGGGACCTGATGTTCAACAGGTTGAGAAAACCAGTGACAAAGGCCATGAAAAGGCTCAGACAGTCAGCCTTTTTTGCTTTGGTCTTTACCAGTCAGGCATACCCACGGGGCTTAGTAGCAAGGGCCTGGGGAAGGGTGTCTGGTAAACAAAGACAAGGGGAGAGAGTACTTCAGCAAAATGGACATACAGAAGTCCATGGAACCAGATGAGATGCTTCTGACAGTGCCTCGGGAGTTGGTTGATGTCATTGCAATGCCTCTCTAGATCACCTTTGAAAGGCCACAGTGACCAAGGGAGGTCCCTAGTAACCGAGGAAAAAAGCAAGGAGGAAGATCCAGGGAACTACAGGGCTGTCAGCCTTATTCTAAACCCTAGAAAGAAAATAGAACAAATCCTCCTTGAATCTATTTCCAGGAACATGAAGGACAGAAAAACCTTTGCCAACAGCAAGCATAATTTCCCAAAGGCAAAATGTGCTCAACCAACCCAGTTACTTATTATGATGAAGCCACTGGCTCTGTGGATGAGGACAGAGCAGCAGACATCATTTACCTTGACTTTAGCATGCTTTTTGACACAGCCCCCTCGCCCTCAGCACTACAGCAGCCAAAAAAGCACGGACTAGGGTGGCTAGTCAACAAGGTTGATGAAAAAAAATCAGCTGGACTGACGACTCAAGACAGCAGTAAACAGGTCAAGGTCTAACTAGCAGCTAGCTACTAGTGACGTTCCTCTGGGGTTAATCTGAACAACAGAGCAGAACACACCCTCACCAACTTAATGGGTAACAATCAAGAACCTGGAGAGTAGGGCTCCCACCTGAAGGACCTTTACATGCTGGAAGAGTGAGCGGACAAGCCTCATGAAGCCCAATAAAAGCACATGCAAAAATCTTATATACCTAATGTGGAATAATTCCATGCTATAGTACATGACGGAAACAGGCTAGAAAACAGCTTTGCAAAAAACGTCCTGGGGTTCCTGGTGAACAACCTGTTGACCACAAGCAAGCAAGGCATCCTTGCAGTGATGAAGTCTAATTGTATAGGGGACTGCATAAGCAAAAGTGCTTACTAGTAATGGGAAGCAATTAACACTTTCTATGCAACATTCCTGATGCCTCCAACAGGAGCCCTGTTCTTGGTTTTCACCTTGTGTCAATTAGAGATTAAAAAAAAAAAAAAATTGAGAACACATGACATACAAGAAAAGGTAAGTGGAGCTAGGTTTGCTCAGACTAGAGAAGAGAAGGCTTCTTAATGACTTAGTGGATGCCCACAGAGAAAGGGTAGCCAAGCTGAACTCAGCATGCACATTAAAATAAGAAAAGGCAGTGGTGACAACTTGCATCAAGAGAAAGTCTAACTAGATACAATAATGATTAAAAAAACCTACAGTAAAAGTCTTCTGAACACTGGAATATGTTTGTCCAGAGGGGCTGCAGAATCTCCCTCCACAGAGATTTTCCACAGTTGAGTGCACAAGACTCTGAGCAACCTCATTTAATTTTGAAGTCAGCAAAAAAAACCCACAACTATGCCTTATTTTTTTCAAGGTGTTTATTCAGATCAGAGCTTGCTCCCAACAAACTACATCTTCAGTTACAGACAACAGAATTTATCATTTACCAGCTGTACAATATATTTTTCTCTTATGTAAAACATATATATGGAGAGAGATACAAATACATCTCTGTCTCAATATACGACTAGTGATTTTTTTTTTTTAAGAAACTTCATGAAGAGACTTATGGGCTTTTCTTCAGAAAGGTCATTTTGAGAAATGCCCTTCTTGATCTGTGATGTCACTTCAGCCCTTGCCAAGATCACAAACATTTCTATGAAGAGTCAGTTCAGGTTCAGTGCCATGCTTACTCTAGAGCTTTACAGAATAAGACATAAAAATATCAGTCAACCTGCAGTTTGTCTTTACATAGTGTATTTTTTCCCATGGTGATTCTTCACACAATCTCACCAGAACAAAGAAAGCAGCATGCAGCTTTGAAGTATTATGACTTTTTAAATATGTAATGTGTATAACTCTTCTACTCTCTAAATGGTAATTAGGTTTGCTGTTGTATGACTGGGGGGGGGGGGAATCCATCACTGCAAATGATTAACATCTAC
Organism: Phalacrocorax aristotelis; assembly: GCF_949628215.1. Taxonomy (NCBI): domain Eukaryota; kingdom Metazoa; phylum Chordata; class Aves; order Suliformes; family Phalacrocoracidae; genus Phalacrocorax; species Phalacrocorax aristotelis. The sequence continues at coordinate 56,155,790 of NC_134278.1, forward strand.
TTCTTTTCTTTAAGCTTTAGATAGTAATACTAGATTCTATAAACAAAGTACAACACAAAATTTAAAGTGCAATTCTCAAAATCACAGATGGGTGGAGAACTATAACCACAGTAACAAGCAGCAGATTTCCCTACAGACAGCAATATGGACAAAGCTTTATCATTAGTATCACCATTCAGTGCACCAACAGATGTCAGTGCTCAAAGGCAGTGAGAAAACTGACAGTGGTGTTAAAGACTAGGTCTGCATCTGTATGTGTGTATCAGTGAATGGTAAAATTACGATCTCCTTAAGCACTACACTTTGAAAGCAAAATGTTTTTTAGCTTGGTATTCTTTTACACAAGCTACTTCCTATTTCCTTGGGAAAAAAGCAGTCCCTGAACAAAAGAAATTTCAAAAGGCACAGAGATGTTTATTATGCAGTGGAGTAAGCGAAAGAAAAATATGCAGATACTTTAAAAAAATAGCCTCACAGTGGTCTGAATACTAATTAAAGAAACAAGCCACACTGATCTAATGCAATTTTATTGCGATGTTTTAAAAGCACATACTGACTTTGACTAAATAATTGAAAAAGAGGGTTGATGTCGCTAAGCAATGAGACCGCCCCTACACAAGTCAGATGATGTAAAATTCTGGAAAAAAGTACAGAAATTCTTTTCTTTATACTTTATTAATATAAACAATACCCAGTACTGCCTCTAACCTAAATGCCAGCAATATACATCTCCACATGAGAAGTGCAATGCTACATGTTTTTACATTAAAATTCCTACTTCCATTTCTGCCCAGCATCAGAGAAAAAAGGTTGAATCTTCTGAAATAATTTGAGATGCGCACAGGATGTCTTGTAACAGCCAGATGTTCCACAGTCATCAGCTCATCCATTGCACAGAATAATTTTGGTCCTTTGCTCTCAGTATTGCCTACCATCTCTTCTGATCTTCATGTCTTTTCTTACCTTATTAGAGATTTGCATTTTTTTTAAGAAAATAAAAAAAAGGACCCCAGTTTCTTAGAAGCCAGGCTTCCATTCATTTGCTTTATTCCTAAGACAATTTAAAAGTCAAGGTACATATAGTTTCCAAGAGGGAGTGGGAGGACAGAGGAAAGTAGATTTTAAACTTGTAGTTACCTTTGCATAAGAGACTGCATATCTCTGTGTTCCCACAAGGGCTGCGAATGTTTAACAGTTATAAGAATGTAACAGCAGGTTATGTGCTCATCCAATTTGTTTGAAAAGCTTTTAAAATTAGAGGCATCAGAATGAGCAATACCTGTATCTTCATAAACACCAGCTATAAAATCCAATCAGCTTACTGCAGAGAGTTATAGCAAGTTGTCATATTATTTTGTACAAGCATGCCTTGGTTACAACAGAGTTCAAACTGAAGATTTCAAGGTGCAAGAAAGGCAAAGTGGGAGATTTACTACCCTACTTGCCTTCCTTCTAAACAGCAGTGGACCAGAGCATTTCATTTCAAGTACTGCTTAAAAAGCGTACAGCTAGTGACCTAAACATAGAACCAGGGAGTCTAAGGTTTAGCCTCCCCCTGTAATAAACGGCAGGATTAGCAGCAGTTCAGTGGCAAACCACAGCTGCCCATGTGCAGCCACGAACCAGCCTCCAAAACCCAGGTTTAAACTGATCCTAGTGAGCTGACATGCCCAGGCTAGAGAGCTGCACCGTGAGCAGGAGCCTTCTCCCAGAACACAGCAACAGCCCCTGGTTTAATGGAAAAAAACACAAATCGGAGCCAGGTAGTCAAGGTCTGCTCTTCACCATCACGCTGCGTGATCCTGCGCAAGCCACTAGACCCCCTCTCACCCCTGTAAAACCAAAGTGCTTTCCCACAACTGTAAAGACTTCTGGACTCTGGAGGCAAGGCTGCCAAGCACTGCGATACAACAGCGACTTAACCACAATTCTGTAAAAGGTTTCGTTTAATCTGGTTCAGGCAAGCATGCGCTTTATTACTCATCAATTATGTTTTCATGACAGACTTGCAGACCTGATTATAAAAAGTCATGGAAGACAGAAAAACAGAGATGCTTCTTAGAAGTATGCACACATTCTTTATATCTCATGCTTTAAAAAAAAAAACAAGCAAAAAAAAGCCCCTAAACAAGTTTTGTGGATAAACGAGATTTTTAGACAAAACAATGAAACAGTATATTGAATACCTGGTACACTGCCCATATTGCTTAATTCACAGGCCCACCTAAACAATTATTTTCTTCATTTGTAAAATGACAGTTCTAGAAATAACTTTCCAACAGACCACAAAATCCTTCAAAACTGAATGTCTAAAACATACTTCATACAAAGATGCATCTGAATACCTGAGTTTGTTACCAGAAAAGCAGTGTGTTTTATCATCCCTGTACCATCTCAGGCGGCAGTTTATTGCCAGAGAAGTGCTGCACCATTAGACAGCAGCAAACACTGAATCAAAGCCTCTTTCCTGAAGTATTAGACTCTTATTCTGCCAAATATGTTAGGAAGACAAATTTATTATTTGTAAATAAAGGAACTGCTTGTTAAGATACTCTTTTTAAGATGAAAACTGCAGAAGTTTACACCTATGCAGGCTACCCAAGTTAGGGAAAAAAAAAAACCCAAACCAACCAAACAGAAAGTTAACACACTAAAGCCTTACAACCGCATTTTTCAGATGGCTTTAAGAAAAGCTGTCCATCCAACAGTCAGACAAGTTCTTCTGTAACGACATTAATTACCTTCCACAAGAAGTGCTGTCTCCTGTCTGTCCATGATTTCCTTTTCATAGTCCTCTGCCTTCATTAACATTCAAAGAAGCTATCAAAGCCTGGCTGTCTACCACTTTTATTTTCCCCCTGAATGAGATAAGACTTTTTTGGCCTTAACAGTAGATTTTAATAAACAGGTGGAATTTTTCTGTTTCATTTTGCCCACAGAACTACAGCCTTAAGCAACTGTACTCACCAACATTGTGATTTACTCTATTTCTTTACATTAAATGGCTGCCATAGGCTGCTATACTAACATTAAATACAAATTAATCACCATGAGAATATAACTTTTGCCAAAACGCAGGAGACATTCCATTTTAAGCTTTACCTCACATCTTTACATTACCTTGTTTAGCTTTCACAAAAAGAGTCCTGTGTGTCTGGAATTTAGGTTTTGCCTTTACATAAAATGTGCACATGGGTTTTCAGTTAAAGAATTAATCATGTGCTTGATTTTTTTGTGAAAGCCAGACATTTTCCACTCCACATTTAAAGCCTTTTCATTTTCCCCACAGTTCTGAGGATCCAGTTACATTGGTAAATTTACCTGTTGAGAACATAGACCAAGTCTGCACATAAGAAAATTAAATATTCTTCTAAGCTCACAGAAATCAAGTGTAAGGCTGGAAAAAAAAAAAACCAAACTAGCAATGGGAACACCCCCTATTCCAGTCGAATATCCACACAGACATCCCTCCATCTCATGATCGATGTTCAAATCAGGCATTTGCCAGCATAGCAGCAACTTCAAGTCATTTGACTGAGAAGAAACTGCCAGGTTATCAAAAAAAGGCGGCTGAAGCAACTCACCTGAAACGAAGTCCTCACCTAAAAACACCTTAAGGGCTCCCAGCAGAAAGAACATTTGGCAAAGCCATACCCTATTTCATGTCTTGCAGGCAAAAAGATACCTCAGTCCCATTCTCCTCTACTTTGCTCGCCTTTCAAATGCATTGGCTTGGTGTCCACTTGAGGGACTAAGCCTCTTGAGGGTCTACTGCTTCCGCTGTGCTCAGACTTCCGCTAAGCCATTTTGGCTCCCTACCCCACCAGGCCATGAACCCAACAAAAGCAAGGATAGCTTTCTATCTGGTTGGCAGGTTAAACTGTCTCTGCACAGGATCTGGCAGGTGACAGAAACAAGAGATTGCTTAACAGAGTCACTGAATCATACTCACTGAATCATACTCCTACTAACTCAGATGAAGGTTCTCTAGGGGTTGGACTAGATGACCTTTAATGGTCCCTTCAAACCCAAACTATCCTATGATTCTCTGCATCTTGTAGTGTCATTAACCCTAAGCAAGCAATTTAACTTACCGTTTTGTGACATTTTAGGTGCCATAAAAGAAACCCTGCCATCTCCAGCTGCTACTTCACAAGAGCACAAATCTCCCAACAAACCCAGGGAGAACGCAAGCTCTGTAAGGATGCCATTAACTTAAGGGTATAAGGCACCTACCCATCCACTATATTTGATACCCTGTATTTAGGCACTTAAGTCATCTCTTTAGTGTTTTCTATAAAACCGTTACCAAAAGAAAACCAAAACCAAAAAACCCCAAGAGTATTTATCATGAAGGAAAGTGCTGCAAAACACTCAAAAAGAACTAGAGATACAAAAATACTGAAGATTAGAGGTAGGTAGATAAAGCCTGGGGACAGGGGAGAAAGCCAAGATTTATTTAAACTCCTTTGACAAACTGAACGACAGCTACAGGATGTCAGCATTAAGGTCACAAAGTACTTTAAGAAAACTTCTTTCGAAATGCATTGCGTCATCAGCATGTTGCCAAGAATCACCACACTGCTTACTCATTACATGTCAATTCCTTTCCTTCCACTGTATCTTATTCTTAAAGAAATGTACCAACAGGGAAGGTGGCTTTTTCTGTTTGAAACCCAAACCGCTCAATACTTCCACAGCTGCATTTTAACTCTTTCCCTACCCCCTTCCGTGAAGGCCCCCACAACCTTCCTCCCAGCAAAAGCACTCTGAATTTTGGTCTACAGGAGCTGGGGCTTCAGGAATTCCTGCCACTGTGTTTCTTTTCCTCTCTTCTATTCTGAGAAAATGGGCTGGGAGGTAACAGTCTCCTGAAGTGCTGTACTTCAGCCTGCTACAGAAGGTTATTACAGTAGATTGAACCTTTGCTCTGCAAATGTCACATTGTGGAGATTCGATTTTAATGGAGAAACTAAGCCAGAAGATCAGATACCAGCTCTTAAATCAAGACTACTGAAAGAGATTTTGTACCTCTCTCATCCACAAAGTACTGTTCCCTCACCAGCGCCAAAACTAACACCAAGTCAACCCTTCCATTAAGGCCTTCAACTCACCAACTTGGCAGAAAACTACCCAACCTTTTTGTTCCGGCACTTTTCTGCTGGTTTAGTGAGCTAAAGCAGCTCATGGAGGGCTACAGGGGAATTAACGCAAAGTAAACAGGGGGACAAGGCAGTCAAAAGCAGTAAGAGGAGACTTACCCTCTTCTTTCAACAGCAACAAGCATTAGTGAGCTTACCTTGTCTCAAAAATCATCAAAAGGAGATAAATCTCCCCTCAACCTGGCACTGGTCCCCACCCAAGCAGCAGCACCAAGATAGCAGGCAGTAGGAAAGCAAGCGGTGGAAGCATGCAGGAAGGCACAAGGGGCCAACTGCCCTTCTTCAGCAGCGATGCACCTCCTGTAATTTTGCCACCACTCCTCATTACTGGAGAGTTCTGATTATGCCCAAGTGCTGCTATGTCAAGTGCATATTAGATCTCTGATTAGTGTTTTATTTCCCTGCTCACAAGCTTTCTTTCCTCCAGATACTCCTCAACTTCCCAGCAACATTACTGAGACTTCTTGCTTAACCTAATGACTTCCAACTAAACTGCATAAAAGCCACCAGAGAGAACAATTAAACAAACAAAATGAATGCTGAGGACTTAAGAAGCTCCAGAATTCACACTGTCAGTGCAACCTCAATTCACTTATGGAAAGACAGAATGACAGAGCTGTGGAGTCTGTTTTGCTGACTTGCGACCATTGCCCCTTCAGCTTAAAGGACTAGTGCTCAGGAATGACTGCAGAATCAGTGAATAAAATCCTCCTCTCCAGCACTTCTACTAGATGACTGCAACAGTTGAGAGCTGTGCAAGTATTTGGAGCACTGCATGATGATGCTCTTCAGACATCGATTCCAGTTTACCAAGCAGGCTTTCATTCTGAAAACATGTCCAAACAGTTCCAAACAATAATGTGTACAGTTTCCAAGCCAGCTACCTTGCACAAGAGCAGCACAGCTGCATTAGTATGGTGCTCCACCAACACCAATAGCTTGCTGTTCAACAGGATTAATTAGCCTGGGCAGAGTACTGCACTAATGTGATTATATTGCTTCTAGTACCTGATCTAGCTCATTCATCGTTTTCTATTCCTTTCCTCTGAAATAAAAAGAGTTCAGTTTTTGCTATTTTCTTAGCACCTGGATAATTCAATCACTTATCACTTTTTTTGTTAAGTGAGAGGAATGAGACTTGGAAAAGATTCAAAGTCAGATTTCCCTAACTGAAACTTTGGACCTCCTGCCTCCATAGTCTGTCCCCACTATTACCATCCTCTTCCAATCACATCTTCTGTTCATATCAAGCTGCCACCTTTTCCAAACTGTCTATGCATCTGCCAGTCTTCCCTGGACACCAGAGATAATGACGTCTAGCTACAAACAGTACTGACAAGAGCAGAGACTGAAAGACTTTCAGCTTGAGTGGAACAGTCATCATTGCTTTCCGCTCCCCTTTTTTTACAGATGGGGAACAGATATCACAGGAGGTACTGGCTCAAAAGAGAGGCCACCTCTCAAATCAGCGAGTGGAAAATCAGGAATACAAACCACAACTTCCTCCTTCACAGTCTCCTATCAGGATACCAAAACAGAAACCAGTGAGGTGTACCAGGTACCCAGACTCTGCCCCAAGTCATGGAGACACCACAGCATCAGTGGAGCTGCCCGAAGAACTCAAGTTCTGACAAAATACAAGCACATTGGTATGCTCAAAAGCAGCTGTGCCTCTTTACTCAAGCCTTCCTGAAGCAACTGGCTTGAGGAAGAGGCTCAGAACAGGCAACATTAGGTCAGCCAGTAAAAAATTCAGCAGCCACAAGCAACTGACAGAAGTTTTACAACAGGAAGTACTAGGCAAACCCCACTGCCAGCAGTTCTGCCAGACCCTTTTTCTTTTGAGTTTGTCTGTAACTCCATCATCAGAAGAGAAACAGAGGAATATTGCAACACCCATTAGTATCTCTAGCCTTCAGCCTACATCCTTTACCCGCATGGGCACACCTGCACACAGGCAGGCCCTGTGGGTGTAACACAGCAGGACGGTACCACACACAGACCTTGAGAGCAATCGTACTGTTCTGGCAGTGACAGCAACATGATCTCCACTTCCCCATGCCTCCACGAGTCTTTTACTTTCTCGATAAGCTCCTAGCAACTTATTTTTCTAGTTATTTGTCATACTATGTTGGTTTTGACATTAAATAAAGTTCAAGAATCTGTATCTTCCCACCTTCTTTAAGTTTCACTTTTTTTTTAATACAAAAAAGTATGCCACAGAAAAAATGGTTACAATTTCTATAACAAAACTTTGCTAAGAAATGCTATAAACCCATGGCATTTTACTGTTTTATGATCGTAAACCATATTAGTACTGGCTAGACTTCTGAATATTATTGCAACTTGAAATTTTAAAAAATAAATTAACAAAACACCTCCAGGCTCTTTCCCCCTCAGCTTTATATCAGCACATTAACGATACAGAGCTCTTTCAGGGCAGAAATGCAGGGAAGAACCACCTTATTTCTTGGCATTCTTTCCCTTTAAAGTAGCCCGCTTCCTTCTGTTAGAAATATCCACAGGAATAGCTTAAAATTTTTGATTTCTAGGTGTACAACAAACATCATACAATGCAGACTCAAAATCCAGGCTCAAAAGGGTACGAAAGCAGAAAGATTCGTTACGTTTGCAGCTCCAGCATGCAACCACCAGGCAGAAGGAGGGGAGCTTTAAGGGATAATTCAATTTTCTGTGCATGTACAAAGTAGTACAAAAGTTCACACTTTAAAAAGTTACAGTTTAAAACTATTTCTAAAAAGATTACAGATTAGAATTCCAGCTTGACAGTAAAGTATCAACATTAAAGAAGTGGATTAGAGCTTGCAAAGACAGAGAGAAAAGCAACATAAAGGCCAACACATGAAAAAATGTGAAGCAAGTTAACACAGAATAGGAAACACTGTTTTACAGTCATGGGGGCAGGGGGAAGAGGAAGCATTCTTTTTTTAATAAAAAAAAAAAAAACAAAAACAAAAACAAAAACAAAAAACCAAAACCCCACAAACCAGTCAAGGTACTGCAAAACTGCAAGAGCAATTAAGTAACTAACATGTTACAGTCTCATACTGAATCAGGAGGAAAGGAAACTCCCAGAAACAACACATAGTATTGAGGAATTATGCTGAGATATGAAGGAAAAATAAAGATCTGGAAACTAAGTGCAGCCTCTCGGTCCTCTCCTATATTTACATGACCAAAATTCTGGTTTGGGGAGTTCCTGTGTTGTCAGTGGCTCCTGCGTGGAAGCGGAGGAGAAAGAAGAGTGATGGAATGGAAAGGGAGGAAGCAAATCTAACAAGATACTGGGGTACGTATGTATGTACACCTACATATATATACAAGCCTACAAATACATGCACACGTATACACTTGTGTCCATGCATAATAAAAGATAACTTGGGCTAGCTGATGCACAGCAGGACCAGTGAAAGCAGTATACTTAAGTTTTATCTTCTTCCTCCTGCTTATTTACTTGTTGCAGTCTTCTACACTACAGAATCATGTACGTCAGGTCTGGAGCCTCATTACTTCTAAACACTTCTACCTGGCAATTCAAGATAACTGGGAAGAGAGGTTGCTGGTATTTCTAATTGTTCCGTATGCCTCAGGGAGGCTGTATGACTGAAACAGAAGAGAACGCAGTCTCTGCGCACCAAGACGTGGTCTGTACCGCGCACTCCTGACAGTTTCTCCCCTGAAAATACTTTTGCATTGCTATCTACTGCTTACGACTGCTGCACAATTTGCTAAAACAGTTAAAGGGATGCAAGACTCCAGAGCCCAGAACATTACTTGAGATTTGTGAGAGCTTATTATCCGGTGCTCCATGTGATGTCAGGGCTCACTTTTCAGACCGCCCTGTACAAACACGCAATAAAAATAAGTCAATCCAAATAAGGCTAAGGATGTTTCACAAACACAGAAATACTCACTAGTTACAGCCTCACTCCTATCTCATTTCCAGAACAGGAAACATATACTGCTAATTAATTCATAAACCCTAATCTCTGCAGGCAGCTGAAATTGTCAGTTCGATAAATAAGACAGCCAGTAATGAGGCGAAGTTGAGCTGTATTACCGAGGAAATGCCTCTTCTGTCAGAGGACCCTGTCAAGCTCTGCTCACGACAGTCTTACCTACACGCAGTTTGGAGGATTTCTGTATGGAAGGACTTGAAAACGGTACCTGAACCAACCGAGCAGCAGGGGCAAACAAGGCAGTTGAGGGAATTCGTCAAAACACACAACAGCTCAGGCGCTTTTACCGCTATAACCCAAGTTGACTGCATTTAGCCAAACACCCCCAACTCTTCGGACCGCCGGTACCACAGAGCAGCGAACCGCAGGAACCCCGAGCCGGATCGCGACTCCTCCGAAGCGCTGCACAACACGCACACCTCGCACTGGCAAACGCGCCGGACAGGACTCACCGGGGGAGGGGGATGTGGGTGGGTGGGTGTGGGGGTGGGTGTGTGTGTGTGTGTGTGTGACTCCTCCGGTGCCACCAGTGCGGCCCGGGGCGACCGCCGTCCCCGCCGGCTCCCGCACCCCGCGGGGACACCCGCCGCCGCTCACCCGCCGAGCCCGGGATGCCCCCACCTCGCTTTTCCTCCCTGGCCCCCCGCCTCCAGCGGGGGCGCCCCGCAGCTCGCCGGGCTTTGCCTCCTCCCCGGGTTTCGGTGCAACAGCCCCGGGAGGCGCGGCCGGCACGGAGCCCGCGGGCAGCGGAACGCACCGAGGGATGCCAGGGTGCAACCGCCGGCGACGGAGCCAACCTGCACGGGGGCTGCCGGCCACAAAGACCCCCTTCAGCGAGCAGCGGGAGGCAGGAGAGTTCAGGGCCCCCCGCCACCAGCCCCGACGACGACCTGTTGCCCGGCGCGGGGATGCTGATGCGCGTCCCCGGGAGCGGGAACGGGGCCGACCGCGCCACCCACCTCTTTGATTTTGGCCCTCCTCTGCCGGACGGCGGGGTCGGCGGGCTCCTGCCCCACGGCGCCGACGGGCTGGCGGAAGAGGCGCTGGGGCAGCCCGGGGGCGCCCGCCTCCTTCCTGCCGCGGGCGTCCTGCAGAAGTTTCTCCTTGTCCTGGCGGATGTCCCTGTGGATCTCCTCGGGCAGCTTCTGCAGCGTCTCCTTGGCCTCCCGCAGAGCCCGCTCGTGGTCGGCGCGGATGCGCTCCAGGCTGCCCGCCCCGCCCGCGGCCGCCGCCGCCGCCACCGGGCCGCCACCGGGCTGCGGCGGGGCGCGGGGCTGCCCGCCGGGCGGCGGCGGCGGCGGCTGCAGGGCGGCCGAGTGGAAGAAGACGCCGCTGAGGAGCTTGGAGGAGTCGGGCAGGAAGAAGATGGCCCCGAAGCAGAGGGTGATGAAGGCGCTGAACACCAGCAGCAGCACGAACTTCTCCGTCAGCCGGAACGCGCCGGGGCCCGCCGCCTTCCTGCCCCCGCCGCCCGCGCCGCCGCCCGCGGGGCCGCCCAGCGCCCCCGGCCCCGCCGCGCTACCGAAGAGCGGCAGCAGGCTGGCGGCGGGCATGGCCCCCGCGCCGCCTCAGCGCAGCGCAGATTAGCTCAGCGCAGCGCGCCCGCCGCCGCGCAGGGACCGCAGCGCACCGGACGGCTCGGCTCCGCCGCCCCCTCCCCGCCTCGGCGGCAGAAAGTTTCCCCGGGCGGACGCGGCAACTTTTCCCTTCGCCGCCGCCGCCGCCGGTTCCGTCGCTCCCCCGCCGGCAGCGCTCGGCGTCTGCGGGGCGGGCGCTGTCAGCTCCAGCCCATGCTGCCGGGCCGCCGCCGCCGCGGGTGCCGCTCCCCGCTCCGCCCGCGCGGAACTGCCGGGCAGCCGGGGGCGGGGCGGGGCCGCCGCCGGCCCAATGGCGGGGGGCGGGGCGCGGGCGGGGCGGGGCGGGCCGGGGGCGGGGCGCGGGCGCCACCGCCCTCCCGCGCTGCCGGGGCTCAAGCCCCGGGTGGGTTCCCGGCCGCCGCCGCCCTCCGGGAGCGGGGCGGGGGGGCGCGGGTGGTGGGGGACGGCGCCGCGGCGGCCGCTTCGTCCCCGCGGGCGGCGGCGGCGGCGGCGGCGGGGACGACCTGAGGCGGGCGCGCGGCACCGGCACGTGCCGGCAGGCCGGCACGCGCTCGCAGGCGCACCCACGTGCGCCCTTGTGCGCGCACACACGCGTATCCCCCCCACCCCATGCCGCCCCCCCCTCCCGGATGCGCGTGCACACACACACAGGCACAGACGCACGCACAGCGACACGCGTGCAGGCGCGCGTGTGCCCCCACGGCGGTGCGCGCGGGTGCTCGCGCGCTGACGGGCACAGGTGCACACGCGTGGGGGCACGCTCGCACGTGCGGGCGGCTGGGGGCAGCGCGAGGGGAGGCAGCGGCACCACGGCTGCCCGGGTGAGCAGGCCGGCGGGGCCCCGTAGAGACCCCAACCCGCTGTTGTGGGAGGGGCCGCCCCCTTCGTAAGGAAAACGGGTCTGATCTGAGTTTCTTTTCTGCAGGTAAAAGGTGCCCCTGTTGCGGGGAAGTGGGAGTGTACCTACGTGAGCGTGAAAAGTCGACTTTTCACCTATGCTTGTGCAGACAAAGAAACGACGTGTGTTGGCACAAAGAAATGGCATATTTGATAGCTGATCAAATTGCTGCATCGAGCTCCCCAAGCTTTCCGTGACAGGAAAAGTTTCCAGTTTCCAAAAAAAAAAAAAAAAAAAAAAGAAGAGGGATTCAGATTTATTATTTTGCTCGTGTTACAGGGCAATGCAATGAACAGTGGGGATGTGAGAAGCAGGGAAACGCAGTAAAATGCTGGGTCGCTTTAACTGAAAAAGGGAAACCAGCCAACACCCAGAGGTTTATTTCCAACTTTTTTGGAACATATTTGGAGCCTACCTAAACTTTCACAGCGGCTTCAGCACCATAAACTTAAATGTTTCCTCCAAAAGTCAGATTCGGAAAGAAAACAGCAAGATATGTTGTTCCCAGAAGTTATGGTGCTGAGGTGGGGTTGTTTGTGCGTTTGCATGACCTTATTTTGCAAGGGGGGGGAAAAAAAACAACAGAGGGAAATCTGTGCTTCAGCAAGGGCAGGGAGAAGGCATTGCATAAGCTGTAAAGACATGATTTTGAATATGGCTTGGCATGGGCCTAATTCTGTTCCCAGTGGAATTAGGAAGAGTTTTGCCATTGACTTAATAGGAATAAAGTAAGGCTGCTGCCCAGTGCTTTTCTAAATCCCATTCTTTAGAAGTTAGAATATGTAACAGATTAATTAAAAACAGGTTTAGAGAAGGCAGTTACATAGAAACATTGGACTGAGTCCTGCAAAACTCCCATAACTGCACGAGCAAATGCTTCTGTAGAATTTCAGGACTATACGTGAGACTTGAGGATCAGGGTCCCAATTTTGCATCCAGCAAAATCAGTAATTTCCTTTAGTTTTAACTCTGGTTTTCTTTCAAATACTATTTTTTCCTGAGTTGCATTTCCCAACATTTAGATTGTGAAGCTATTCCTTAAACCAAACAATAAGCACTCTGATTTTGACACGCATTTCCCAGAAATGTGTAACGTAGCCTGATAGCTGTGCCAAGACGAAAGTTTAGGATTGAAGAATTCAGCCCGGTTGGAAAAGGAGATAAGAATCTGTGCTGCCTTTTTTCTTTTTTTTTTAAGCAACATTTAAGGTAGCAAATATGGAATTTAGCTATTGAAAGACAGTTGACTAATGAAAAAGCTTCCTAAACAGTGAAATACCACTCTCAGCTTCAGCGAGCATATTCTGTTTCAATTGCTGTGTATGTGGGAGTATAGTATTTTTCACAGATTGCCCTCAAATCTCATCACTACTTACGTGATAATATTTGGGGGCAGAATTTATTGCCAGAGGAAGTGTCTTTCTCCAGCATTCTGAAGTAATTCCTTAGGCTGCCGTATTTCTATAGCACCTCATGAATGGGTATAAGAGTTGAAGATGTCGTCACATGGGGTTCTGCTCCTGTCTCTCATCTTCCTAAACCAAAGCCCTCTGAACTCACCAGCTTCTTGGACTCTTGGTGTCCTCCCTAAGTTTAAATACAAATACAAATCCACACCAGGGGTTTCTCTACCACCCTCATTGCTGTCTTTGGGACATCCTGCTCATTTCCTGAGCGTGGGGGAAGCAGCAACCAGTATTTTCTGTGCAAAGACAGAAGTTCTGTAGCCTCTGTGATGAGATGATCATTCCAAGGTCAGTGGTAATCTAGGCCCCAGAATGGGACTCCTCCTCTGAACAGGACCCTAAATTTTGTATGCAGCTTCCCTGTTGTTAACACCTAATGTCACAAACAGTTACCAGCAAAGTCATGTGGGAACTATTCAGTGGGACTATTGATGCATATAAAGTTGCTGCCGTACAGAGCTGTTCACAAGACGAGGGCAACAGAGACTGAAAGAAAAAAAAACCTGCCTCAACCCAACATTACTGTACAAGTCCCTTGTTTTTTCATCAATAATTTACTTTAGGCGCAATACAGAACTGTATGGGACATTCCAAAGAACAATACAGGGAGATTCTCAGTAAAAAATACCTCAAATGCAGGTAGCAGAACAAAGGGTTGTACATGCTCAGTTTCGATTGGCTGTGTCCAACAGGCAACGCAGCCGTAAAGTTAAACAACATTCATAGGTGCTTAAACTGTGTCAAAAAATCCGAACAAAGCATGAACAAGTGAAGCCTGGTGCTTGCAATAATCTGGTGACAGCAGTGGAAAGCCCACCCGCCTGCACCAGGGCTTGCACTGAAAGAACCTCTTCTGATATGGCTTTGTCAGCATGTCCACCTACTGGAAACACTGAGCTGGCTGACACTTTGAGGTTTGTTTTCTTTCTTTCTTTCTTTCTTTTATTTTTTAATTTTTTTAAAAAAACTAACTGAGCTGCATTACTTCCTGGATGACATCAGCTAAATGGGAAGAAAAACAAGTCTTCAGGCAGTTGTTTTGCTACGCTGGGTAAGGCTGGGTCCAATCCAGTTTGGTTTTGCCAACAAAACACGGGGCTGCATCTCTCCCATGGAGGGAAATGCTTCTCCTGCAGGTTCAGCTGCTGGGTCAGGAAGCGTTTTCCAGCAATCGTGCACAGGTCAGGCATTTATAGAAAGGTAGAATTGATACATGAGAGGTCGTGAGAGGGAGATTTGCATAATCAAGGGATGTCACTTTTCTGTAATAAATGTTCTGAATGGGCAAATTTGCTGCATATTGACTGAAAGGCCTGGAAAAAAATAACTACACAGTTTCTTTTCCTTTTTTTTTTTCTTTTTTTAATCAGCTGCACCTAATTTGTCATGGTTCTAGCCTTCGGTCTTGCCTAGTGATAGGGAATTAGCCTGCATGGTCTAAAAGATACATGTAATAGATAAGGAGGGTATTAACAGCTGGACCATTTTTAGGCACTTTCAGCTGAAGCAGAGATACTGACTGATAGATCTTTTTGGATAGCAAAATTGTAACACTACCACTCCCTAACAAAGGGGTTCCCAGTGTTACATTCTGGGTAAGACTACTGTGAAGAATTACTTGACAGCTTCCATTTGAAATGGAATACTTTTGCCCAGCTCTTCAGAGATACTTTTAACAGCATTGCCTTTGGGAATGTGATTCACAAACCCAGGTTAGACATCCAGCTCTTCATAGAGTAAGTAAATAGCGTGACATAGACACAGGGTTTCCATGGCTGACAGGGTAGATTCCTAAGACCCATCGTGCTGTTTGGAATGAGGCTTCGGCCATTTGAGGACCAGATGTGTATGAAATGCTCTCTGTCTCTCTGATTTTGGTGCTTGGCTGCAGTTCTGAGTTCAGTACATGAGGCAAGTGTGATTCACAGCCGCAAAAACTTTGCTTGATCTTCAGTGCTTTGAGAATAAGGGGCTGCTTCATGCTTTTCTTGAAAAGCTCAGAGGAGAGAAGTGTTGACCACTTATTTAGGAGTCCTGTGGTTAGAGCATTTGCTCAGGAAGTTAGAGATCTGTGTTCAACAGGTTTTATAGTCTCAGGGGATTCAAATTATCCTTTTGCCTTGCAGTTATATCCCAGAGAGTGTGCACATTCCCCACCACTTTTCCTTTTGAAATAGTGCTATGATGCAGGGAAGGGCGCAGGGCTCTGAAGGCAAAAAGGGGTAAAGTTTTCCATAAGGAGTGTTGCTCAACAGCCCCAAAGTGAGAACACTCTACTCCCAGAGAAGCTTACGGACTAAGAACTAGGGCACTAATCTGAGAGATGGGACACACCAGTTTATTTCCTTCCCAGTGAGATGGATGTTGAAGATTGGTCTCCTATTTGAGTATGAGAAACAGAAGAAATAAAATTAAATTCTATGACAGCCTTTCTCAAACATCTTCTTTAGTTAAACACATGAGATGAATGTGGCTAATATCCAAACTTTGTAAATACCTCTAGAAACTTAGTGGGAATATGAAGCTGTAAGCTTGCAGAGCTTCTTACTTCACTCCTTCAGTTATTTTCTGGCATGGCCCATCAATGCTACTAAAGGTCTTTTTTTTCTACCAGTATCTTTGCAATTATCCTTCATAAGTCCTTCCATCCCCACCTGATGGAGGGGATCATTCATTTCTCAAAATGAAGACTCTGTAGTGCATGCAGCTTTCAGTACTTATTGGGAGGGTTGGCTGAAAGTGTCCAGCTGAGCATCCAGTGAAGGGCAGAAAAGCTCTGCCCTTTTCTCTTCTCCAAGATTTCAGAAGGTGCAGAAGATGAACTGCAAGAAATGCTGCCTGAAGAAAATATTTTACTCTCATTCTATAAAACCATGAAAGATTAAAAGCATTTTCTTCAACATTGCAAGAAACCTGAATCTAGAATTTGAACTCTGACCACTTGCAGGACTGTGTTCCGTACTAGCATGGAGCTATCATACTCAATCCCAGATGGAATCTTTGAGAATATCTCACTTAAGTTACTCCTTGCTTTTCATCTTTTTTTATTGCTTCTGTTATAGACTCTTTGCTGTCCCTCAGAGCAAGCAAACAAGGCCATGGTGTTATGTGTGCAAGGGATAGGCAGGAAAATAAA
The DNA here is from genome assembly GCF_949628215.1 of Phalacrocorax aristotelis. Lineage (NCBI taxonomy): Eukaryota > Metazoa > Chordata > Aves > Suliformes > Phalacrocoracidae > Phalacrocorax > Phalacrocorax aristotelis. The sequence continues at coordinate 56,172,030 of NC_134278.1, forward strand.
GGAAAGAAAAAGAGCTACAAACTTTTGTCCCTCTTTCCAGAACAGTTTATCAATGCTCACATCCTCAAAGAGAATTTTAGCTACTGAGCTAAGAAACAGAAGTTAGCGTTTATGGTATTTCACCATTTAAGGTTCAGAGAGGCATCTCATAATTATTCTCATAGCAATTAAGGATGAAGTCGTTTTGACAGATCCCGTGAAATTCTGTCTGGACCTTAAATCTTTAAGAGATTATTAGAAGTCATGACAGGTACTTCTGTCCTCTTCCTTTGTCCCTCAAAACTGAAAAGACTGCTGTTACACAGAGCTTGATATGTTTTTTACTTCCAGTCTCCCATTTCTGTACCCACAGTCCTCAGCAAAAGTAGAAGGCCAGCAAACATGGCATACAGGTAAGGGACAAACTTCAGTGGATTGTGAGTGACTGAAAACAATTTACTCCTGTGCTTTCCTTTAGTCTTAATTACCTCCAACAGCACCAAAATATCCTGCGCCAGCACTATGACCATAAAAACTGCTTTCTCCCAGCAGCACTTTCTTGACTGTCATCAAGTCTGTATATTGCATTTACAGGTATGAACTTAGAGTTTATTCCGACAAGATTAAATCAAGACAAGGAGGCAAAATTTTGTGTGAGGATCCTTGGAAAACAGACTTAGTTTCCAAGGTGGCATAGTTTTCCTGAACCAGAAAACAAGACATGGGCATTGACGTTGGGTTTTGCAGTCATTTAACAGCTATATTGAGTAGCCAGATGACGGGAATAACAGGGCATCTTGGTTACAAACCAGAGCTGGTTCTTTTAGTATATAGCCCCAAGGAAAAGTGGTTAGAGTGAAGATTACTAACCTGATAACCCTGCTAAGGGAGAAAAGCATATTATAATAGATGACTGAAAGTATCAAGAGATCTTAAAAAGAAAGGCCACTGTGAAGTATTCATTTATTTCTTTATATTAGGTGTGCTTGATTTGTACAATATTTTAATTCCATCTTTATTGGCTTCTCAGCTATTTCATAAAAAACAAAGCTGAAAATATTCCCAATATTTTACCACCCCGACCGCATGTGATGCCATGTGGACAGTGTAAATTGCCCTTGTGTAATAGTTGAAGTGGTGTCCTTGTGTGCCTCTCTTCCCAATGGCTGATTCCCTAACTAGATGAGTTAACTATGCTCAACAGCACGTTTTAACAGAACAAATACAGACGTGGCTTACCCTGACCGATCGAGGCATTACTCCAACTTTACGTTGTTTTCAAGTCTGTTTTAAAGCCACTTTCTTTTTCTGTAGGTCTTACATGGCTTTGGGCTTATAAGCAGCAGAGGTTATGTATTTAGTTATTTTTTTAGTTAATCTTTCCTGTTGAAAATATTCCACCGTTTACTGGCTCTGTCATCTGGAAAAAAGTGGTGCACCTTTTTCCAGTGGTGCTAATTAGGACCACTACACATTTCCTCATCACCGAGTTTTGTTCAAAATTGTTGTGGCTAATTCCATCAGTCCCTGACAGATTCTCTTACCCCAAGCCGCAGAAGCCTTTTGGTGACAGAGAATTATTTTTTTTAATTAGTTTCCTGTCTGTGCCTTGTGCATTCTGAGTCACCTTGACACATAGTGGTAATGTGTCAGAAGTGTCCAGCTAACACCTGACGGACTGTGTGAATTTTTTTTTTTAAATCACTCCCTCAGTATTGGCTCTCAGCTGCATAACGCCAGCTGGTGTGTGTGTGCACAACGCACACATATCTGCTCAGATCTTACTCAGTTGTGAATTATTTGTCTTCTCTAAATGAAATCCAGGAGATTCAGCCTCAGTTCAAACCTGATATTTTATCCTACTGAAACTCCCTTGTTTGATTTACTGCTTGGGCTAAGTGATGCAGAAAAAAAATCAGAGCTAATCTGACCTTTGTTCTTGCTGTTTGGCTAAACCAGGATCTTACTGAAAACCTAGATAAGAAAGATAGCTTTGCCATTTTTTGTCTGTATGAGAGTGAGCCTCATCTGTAAAATAAGAGCTAACCTATTTCACAGTGAGACCTAATGTATGGAGTTTGCTTTTATATCCTTAGATGAAATGTTGTTTTGGGGTGCAAAGTTTTGCTTTGTTTCACTTAGAAATTAAATTCTTCCTATTTTTCAATGCTCAATTACTAATCCAAGGTCTTGTACTACACCACTGACAATCTATCCTAGACCAGTTCTGGTTCATTTCACTTTTTTTGCTGTCTTCCTGAAACACAGGTTTCCCTTCTCCTCCACATATGTCCAATTGTCCCTGAGCTTTCTATTTTATTGACAGCTGTATTGCTTCAATGTCGTCTGATGCTCTGGTCCATTGCTGCAACCCTGAGCTTGCAGTCTGTAATGGCTTTCTGAATTCAAGGCATCTCTGAGTGCTTTATGTCCCCCCAAAACACCAGATAATATGGGAGCCCAGACTCAAGAATGACAAGAGCGAAATAGCAGCAAGCAGATTTCAGATAGGCAAATTTCTGTTTAAGATGAGGTTCAGGAAAATATCCAAGGCTGAAAAGGGAAGATAATTATTAAGTCAGATGGAAGTGTTTCTCAGGGAAAGCCTTCTGGCTCAAGGAAGATTCTGAAGACTGAAGAACGTCTTTTTCACTTTTGGACTGGTATCTGTGGCGTGAAGGTCTTCATGCATGAAGGATATTGTCTTGAGAAAAGGGTAAATATTTATATGTAAATCAAATCTACGAAGTGTGGTACAAGTGGAAGAAAGTCCTCTAAGCTTTTCATAGTTTCATGCCACTTTGTATGTTTCTGTAGTTCTCTTTTATACAGACTTGTTCCTTTAATGTCCCTGCCAGCAGGGTGGGAACCTGCCTTTGTCTTGAATAAACCTACAGTGCAGTTGCAAATGTGAAAACTGAATACATAGTTTGTGTAACAGTGGTTGAACATAAATATATTTAGAAAATATATCTACTGTAAGAAGTAATATCTGGTGTTTTCTCAAGTTAACTGGTAACGGGCTACATTTGAAAAATATTCATGGTCTGTTCCTTATTTTTGGCTCATCTTTGGCATCAGCTGCATTGCTCAAATGAAAGCAATTCAGCATGTCTTTCCCCTTATGTATGTGAATCAACAGATGAGAGATGGCAAAATAAGTTAATAGTTAACATATGTACATGAACAGAGGACAAATTCCAAACAGAGCAGAATCAGGCATCTGGGCAAGGTTGTCATGCACCTTGAATCACCCATTAAATATAGGTTTACCTTGTTCCAACTTTTCCCCCCAAAGGTTAGCGCTGGGGCGGTTTCTTTTCATGGCCATCCACCTTACTGTTTGATCTATATTAGGAAGACATTGATTTGCAAACTGCTCTGAAAAGATCTTTAAAATTAAGATTTTTTTTTTTTTCTTTATCAGTAAGGCATGTTTCCTGATAAACAACAGAGCTTACCACATAGCATTTAGGCAGCTGCAATTTGTTTTTCTCTAGTTGGAGTGGAAGAAAGAATAAATCCATCCTACCTTAGGCAGGGAAAAGTCATGTTTCTCTAACAGTTTGGGCTGGCATGACCTACCCCATGCCTTCTACAAGAGCTGGAAGATACTGCTTTTGAAAAAACAGATGGGATTGTCTTTAAAGATCTTTATCAGAAGTGGTTTGGTGTCATGCTGTCTTTTACTACAACCTCACCATCTCTCTTCAAAGAAAGATTTTCTGTCTTGTGTTGCCTCACGTTCATTCCTGTGTTTCAGTTCATAGTGAAAATTTGATAGTGCAGAACTCAGGTGGCTGGAAAAATGAATAGTCAAGTCTTTGCCTCAGAACATTAATGGAAAACCTTTCATACACCATTACTAAAAAGTAACATCCTATTTGCCAAAGTTGTCTCAGAATCTTTGAAGAAATGCAAAGAACTCTGAATACAGTGGAAAGAAAGTTAAGAAATTACTTTCTGACCAATGCTGTGCTGATTGTTTGGTCTCTCAAAAGGGTTGTTGCACTGGGGAAAACTCGTGCTGACCTGCCTTCTTACCAGTCCTGCCCTATTAACAGTCCTACTGGGGCTGCAGAGGTGCCTCCACAAGGCACCTCAGAGATCACATCTTTACTGCCAAGGTCTTTTTGCACCTCTGGCTATTCACTCCATCACTGATATGCTTGTGCCACACATAGACATCCTGTGGTCTTGTAGAAAGGCAACAGCTTCATTTAAGCCATTGCCCATCAGCACCTCATAGCAAAAGTGGGACAACATGGAACTGGTGCCAGACTTTCAGGCTATGGTCTTGTCTTGTGTGCCCCTATATCCAGTTGTCCTGAAGGACGAGCCACCTGATACCCTTCCATCCTTTTGTAGCCTGCAGAGAAGACACCCCCCTCCAGTCTGGAGCTGGCCCCATTGGCACATCCTGCAAGGGTCATTGGTCCAGCAACTGTCTTCCATGAGGGGAAACCACAGGCCTGACCCAGAATAATTCAAGACTGACAACAAAAATATGGATGATTTGTCTATGGACTAGGGACCATACAGCACATGGACTGCCAGACAGATGAAGGTAGAGAGCAGTTCTTAGGGCTATATGTGTCTGGAAGGAAAAGTAAGGAATAGAAACCAGGCAATTGGGAACAAAAGTCTGTCCCTGAGGTACTGTGTCAGGAAACCATACATTGCCACAAGGTATTATTTATTGCTAGCTAGAGTCACAACCCATAGTTATTGCCCAGTATAAGATATTTTTATAGTTGTCTCTTGAACTAACCAGAGGCAAGGAGACCTTAAAAGACCTATCCTTTGCTTCCTCTACTCATCTGCATTTCTTAGCCTTACTGACCTGCTATCATCCAGATGTTGACCAGGATGGTTCACAGTGACGAGGGAAAGTACAGACATGGTATAAGCCTTTAAAAATTATGGGTGAGGTCTTTCTTAGACCCAGTTTTATTACTGTTACTGCTGTTAGATACTTCCTAGTTATGTTCTATTTTAGTCAATTGGATTACCTACTGCGATGTGGAAATAATCTGTGTAGCAGAGGGTCAGCCATATGCTCTGAAGCTTTGACCAATGAATTCTGCATAGGAGCAGTGCTCTTCCCTGCAGCTGAATATGTTTATAAGCATGTCTTGGGGGTTAAGCCACCAGGGCAGCAGGGTTGCTACCATGCTCATCTGTGAATGGCTCATGAATGGTTAATGCAGTGAATGAAATACTAAGATGAATGCGTAAATACATAAGAAAAGAAGATGTAATATTAAGCACTGGGAAAACTGAATGGGTTGCTTTAGGTTAATGCACCAACCTAAAATGAGTTACTCTACTGTCCTTCCCAAAACAGGATGGGTGGATATGGAAAGTGGATCCATAAATAGAAGTTGCTGAGTTGCGTCCTGTGTCAGGCCTTTCTAGTACTCTTTATCCTTTGCTCTCCTTCCATTTTCAGCTGTAGAGATTTAAACTGAGCTGCCCGTCATTGAGATGGAGAGCTAGATGGGCTACCAAAGCAAGTCTAAGCATTTGGGAATACAGAAAGCAACCAGCTTTAAAATGAAAAAATACCAGCTGGATAATTTTATAATAGTAATAAAATAATACATGGATAATCTTTTAAAAATTGCAGACATAAATTTCCCTTGAAGGGCTATTAGTAACCCAGTCCTATGATATTTCCAGTGTTTACTACTCCATTGCCAGTGTGTTTTTCTTTACTATAGGTTAGGTTCATACTAGTGAAAGACTCATGAGGTGGCAACGGGCCAGTACTAAATTTTCTCTCTCATACTATCTGTACAAACCTGACAGAGACAATATGTCCTGCCTAAATATTTCCCACAGGAACAAAATAAAAGTAGTGGGAAAGAACATGGTTCCTTGACTGAACTATTTACCCAGCAAGGTATCGCTAAACAGACTTGAATGAGTTTTGGTTCTGTTTAAGCTTTTTCTTAAAAGGGCTTTGTAGGATTAAATAAACAAGCCCTTTTTAACTATGAGTGAAGTACACCAAATTGCCTTGTCTCCAAGTAGGGTACTGGCCCCTCATAAAATGTCCTTTTTACTCACTTTTTTCCTTTCTCCTCCACATGTCCAACGATAAAGCAATAAACCACAAAAATTTATATTCATTTGGTTTTGTTTGCTTTTAATGAAAAAAAATGAATGAAGGATATAAGTAAGTTTTTTTTATGCTATATAGAAATCTATTAGTTATAACTTGTCACTAAAAACTCCACTGTGGACATTATTCAAAGGCATAAAACTGTAATAAACAGACAAGAACTAGATGTTTACAAACATTTATCTAATCCCACAATCAATTATACTCAGGTTGATTGTAGTGAGCAAAAGGGATCATGATGTCAGGCTGTAGTGCTCTGTAGACTGATAAAATGTGTCTCAGTTTCACTTAATCTCAAGTACTGAATCAGAGGGGTCTGGCTCTGTTTGGGCCTTGCTGAAGATTAATTTTCATGGTGTGGTGCAATACAGGACTGAAACAATGTTGATAAATGAAGAAAGACATCAAGAAGAGCAAAAATTATGCTTGAACCTTTTTTGAGTGGTTCTTAACCACATCCTGATCTGTGATCCCACTAAATCTCCAGCTTCATGTTTGTGCCCAGGTATGGGTAGTCAAGAACACTGCTCCCTCCTCTGTTTTATTATTGTCCTTGTTAGACTAAAATACACTAAAAGGCTGCTGAGAAACTTCAGTCATTGTGGGATGCAGTTACATCTAGGTATCAGAAAGTATTCTACCATACGCCATGATCTAAAATAGCTTCTAGCTATTTTTAGATCAAGTGTAACTGTTGATATAAACCCCTTGACTCTGTAAATGGTCTGGGTCTTGGAACCTTAGGAAATTCTCTCTCCAATGATATTACTAGTTCTTAATATGAACATTAAAATCAGTTGATGCTTCTTTTCTTCTGTTATTTTTTGTTGTTTGTCTTGCCTATGATTTAGGAGGTCAAGACACTAAATAGTCCAGTAAATATATGTTAAAAAATAATTTGTCAACATAATTTGTTATTAATAAATGTTACCAAAAAAACCCAAAAGACTACAAAGCAAGATAAATTGTAGGTAGTCAAGCTTTCTTTTTCCTTTTCTCTCTGCTTGTAAACAAAGACGATTAAAGTTATGGGAAAGGATACACTCTGAGGAAGGAGAGTGTTGTGCAAGGCTACCCTTAGTCTAGTAAGGGCTATTTCCATGGGCTCCTCAGTAGTCAGTGGAGAAAGGTAATGCGTTTCAGATGTGACAAAGTACAATTGCTTTGGGCTTTTGTTCTGAATCTCTTCTGGAAGAGATAATCTTTCTCCATCAGCAACAGAGAAAACTCCTGGAGCTTATGGAGTAATGCCTGTGATAATTGCCCAGGAGCAGCAGACAAGCACCAGTAGTTTCTTCCAGAGGTGCAGGAAAGCTCTGGAGATTTTGTTTTCTCAATCAGATGGGAAGCAGGCAAGTGAATGAGCTGGTATATAATATCAAGAGAAAGACCACTCTTGCCTGACAGAAATATGTGCTGGTAGCTCTTTATCCCTGTTCATAAAGCATGAACTATTAGTGAAAACAGGCTTTCCTCCCTTACAATCCTCTTACAAGCACTGAGTAAAACATTAGGTCTTGTATGCAATTTCCAGTCACTGCTTTAATGAAAAGTAACTGAATTGCCCTATGACAGGTTCCCGTCACAGAGCTGGTCCAAAAGCTGTGGTGAGATGCAATGAGCTGCAGTTCTTTATCAGTGTTCTTGACTGTAATGCTGATATGTCATCTTTTTCTTCCCCCAGAGGATATACATCTCTCCCTTATTGGGGATGAATCCTATAGTCCTGAACATCCTTTGCCTTTTGCCTTTGCAAGGATTTTTTACCCTGTGAAGAGGTAATAGAGTACCCATAGTCCGATCTGGCAGTGCCCGTGCACTCTGAAATGTTCACGCTAAGTGCAGAAAGCCTGTGCAGTTCAGCCTTTTTAAAACTAATGTAAGAAACAAAAGAGTGGAATAATCGCTGGAGGTGACTTAGAAATTAAACTTATGTTTTTAGAAAAGGTACAGCATTGAAGAAGCTGTCAGGGTGAAGTGGAGCTGATATGTAAGCAATCTGTTCCATGGAAGTTCCCTAGTAACCATAGATGTCAGCAATGCCAGGAGAACTTGGCGTACTGACTCTAAGAGGAGTTGTCCGGAGGGTGAAGCGGTGTGGAGGCATCGCAGCCAGGCTCTGTGATTAATGGGAACTCGAGGTACCATGGAGCTGGTACACTGCACATTTGCTACCCTGGGCCAACAGTCTGTCATACTTTTGACAAAATGCTGTCCTTTTGGTGAACTTTGCTCATTATAATATCATTATAATACAAAAACACACCTCCATCCCAAAAGTTACCTGCCTCTAAGGTGTGACCACCGCTTGCTAGGCATGCTCTTTGAATTTTCCTAGTCTACACCTTTAAAAGCAAAGCGAGGAAATTTTACACCAATCATAATAAAGGTATGTATGACTAGAGTCACTCAAGCTCCACCTGAAAGATAAAAATTAGTATAAAGTGTGTGAAGAGAAAGAGGGTGTTAGGGAAGACACCACTCTCACTTCTGTGACCAGTCGACAGGCTGAGCCTCTCTTCTCCCTCATTGGGATGCCTTTGGGAAAGATTGGAAACCTCTGTAGAGTCACTTTAAATCTCTAATGTATTAGAGTTGCTTTGCTTCTTATTAGAGTCGTTTCATATTTGTTTTGTGTAAATCCCTAAGACATTGGAGTTGCCGTGTAAATCTCCATTGTATAGAGTTGCGTAAATCTCTAAGGCATTGGAGCTGCCAGGTAAATCTCCATTGCATAGAGCCACCTCATATTCGTTTAGCATACTTGTAGCCAGCAGTGTACTCATATCTGTGCTATTTATGTGTGTCTTGTAACCTGTCTTATCACTGGTAATCCAAAGAACTCGTGTATCTGTTGCTTTAATAACTTGCAGTCTTCATTAATCTAGCTGTGATCATTCTCATTGAACGCGACCGGCCTGGGCACCTGTCAAATTTGTTACTGACAACAAATACTCTGGTAAGTGGTTACTTCTACAACCCTTAGAAAATAAACCATTGATCAAGTCTGAGACTAAGACTGGACTTAGCTACACCTAGACTCCTCTCAGAGAAGGATTTTAGAAAAGAAGGGGGTCCTGTCTGAACCTCGTGACTCAACAGTAGGATCTACCCCTAGCCACTCCTCAGACTCCTACTATTAACGCAGCTCCCCTCAATATCTTGCACGTTTTCCTTTTCCCTTGAGCGGCTGCTTGTTATACTACCCTCACAAAATAATTTCTCTCCTATAAAAGCCATCTCCATGTAAAGCCTCTCCTGTGCAGTGATTCAGGCACACAGAAGTGTTTTATGTGGGGAAGCTCCTTCCTTATGGACACTGCAAAGAACAGAAAATTTAACATAATCAAAGAGAAAAACTTCTAGCCTACTCAAATAAGATATTGTTGTATTTTTCCCATTAGTGTGGGGAAAATTAGTGATGTGTTGTGGATGGTGTTAACCCAAGTGTCCGTCCTTTCAAGTCAGTGGATTTGCAATCGACGGTCTCCCTCTGTCCTTGGGCTTCCTTTAAGGCTACCTTTAAACATACTCTGCTTGTTCAGGAAGCTGTCATTAAACAGCAATAACCTTTTATTACTGAATTTAGCTGGATTTGAATGGGTGACCTAGAGATTAAAATTTCAGACTCTGTTACTAATTAACAGAGTTATTTGAATCCCCGAAGAATTTATTATTTAGTACCCAGACTTAAACATTTTCTTCTTTCATTTCACAAAGGTGATTTTCACGTCTTTTATGATTTAAAAGCTACTGTTTATTCCAGAGCAAATTTAGTGTGCTTATTCATCACTTTGCAGTGATGGGCACTAGTTTTCTTGGCCCTGATTCCTGCAAACCTTCAGTCACATTCTTTTTAAACACAGAATTAAGTATATTTCTAAAGGCTGCACTGAGGCAGCGATTTATCAGGCTAAGCTCTGCCTCCCAAGTCTTTCCTTGGGGAAGTGCTATATGCTAGTTTTGCATTGGGTGTGAAGGGGTAGAATAGATATTAGTAAATAAGCCTTTGCTTATTTGTAATTATAACATCTTTATATGAAAAACGAAGTGTAGTTTTTGAGTGGAAGAAATTATTTTTCCAACAGATGAGATACTCAAACTGCAGGAAACAGCTAGTTGTGAGAATATCTGGCATTGTTTCACTGGAAACCAGTGAACAGCTAAGAAGGTTTGGGCTGAAAATTGGATTTAAGAGTAAATAACCCCACCTATAGTATAATAAAGAAGTTCAAGCATCTGAATGTCAGTGGCCTAAGTAATTAGAAAAAGTATTTGGAGGTTAGAAGTAAATTACCAGAACTATGCAATTCCTTCTTCTCTATATCAACAGTGACTGAAAGAACCAGACAGCTAAATCTCTGAGGACCAAATTGTAACCCAATGTAAACACTTTATTGGCAAAGTTCAGCACAATTGTACTCTTTAACAAAATCTTTATTTTATAGTGAAATATTTATTTTTTTAATATTGTAATGCATGCAATGTTTGTGAAAGAATGTATTTAAAAATACAATTTTAAAATAAGGATTTTAAGACTCAGAAATTCTTTAGGAATAAACACCAGACCTTGTGTGAAGTTTCTAGGTACTATATTAATGAAAAGTAACTTAATTTCATCCTGGCAGGTTCTAACCAGAAGACAGCTTTGCAGAGCTGACTCTGCAGCTGAGGTGATACACTGGGAGCAAGACCTAAGGGTAGTTTCAGTGTCAGCTTTTAAATTTGTAAGTAATCACTCAGTCTGGTTTTTCTCTTGCATTATACGTTTGTGACAAGAAAAAACTCTTTCAGAATGGCTTTCAATGAGTGTTTTACTTTAAGACTCCAACAGCTCAGTCTTCCATTTGTTTTAATTTACCGTTTGTTACATTACCATTCTGAATGAATTATAAGGAAGCTCCTTGTTATCAAAGTATTCTAGTAAGACTTAGGTCACAGCTTTCAACTGAAGAAAGCAATTTAAGTTAGATCTTTTACAGTTTACATATCTGCAACTGCAGGGAACAAATTTTTCACTGTCAGGCTTAATGTAGCCTGAACAATATCACAGTCTCACAGAGGTTAAAAAATCCTTTACCTAATAAATGATTGTTTATTTTTCCTTGATATCCTACGTAACTGTGAAGCATGTGGAAAGTGCAAGCTCATGTACCACCCGGGAGCCCTTCCCATCTCACTGAATCAGGTGTGAGCGGCTGGGACATGATACTTGTGCACACACTTCACCCCTCTTTTCCATAGTTTAGTTTCCAAGAAAATCACAGCCCTAACGTATCTGCATTATTAGGGGAACAGGACTATGGTCCACAGAGCAAAGACCTCTGCCATGCTATATAGGTAGAGCCAGAATGGATCGTTGTATCATGAAGGTACATAATTTATATGTCCAAATAAAGATCTGGGAGAAAATAAACTGACACAAACAGAAGCAGAAGGTTTGGACACCTTTTATAGCAGTGGGGCTTATATGGGCCAAGTGAATAGGATTTGGGGTTGAAGTGCGTGGGAAGGAGCAAGGTCTAAGTTTCGGGGGATTTTTTGTGCAACTGTGTCATGTTCTTGTGTGTCTGCGTTCCAGAAAGGAGTACACAGAGGTAACTGCATCTTTAATGCAACACCAGCCAAGAAGCAACACCACTACCAGAGTTATTATCTGTACCTTTAGCTACATATATATCTGTATATAGAGATATATGGTTTAAATACAACCTTGCAGTAAACAGAAGTCCTGCCTGAGCCAAGTAGTTGCTTTTAGAATTTCAGAATGGACTCCTGAGAGTTGTTCAGCTGTTCTGTGACAATGTAATTAAAAGCAGAGCATTGTTTAGGGCAAATGAGACTGTCTTCATGAATAACTTGTATTCTACAAGAGCTGACTTTGTGTCAGCATATATAAAATAGCCAGAAAATAGTGTGATGGATGTCTCATTTGCACAGTTTAAAGTCAGTGGGCATTCATTTTTTTTTCACATGGGTTCCTTAACTGGAAAAAAGATGTTTGGCCAGAAGGCTAAAAAATAAGATACTTCAGAGAAGTAGAGCACAAGGGAAACAAGATGGCACCAGAGGTGAAATGAGAAGGCAAGTGCCTTCTGTAGAAGCAGTAGAGTGGAATTGTTTTCTGCCTTTCACACAGGTGAAATAGAGGTCTGCATTGATATATTTCTGGAAAAGGAATAAGCAAAAGTGTTTCTCTGAATGCCTCATGAGAGTTCGTCTTTTTATTAGTCAACGTCTTTTATCTGAGACCACAATTCCAGTCCCAGCTACAGATTTCTTCACCTGTATTTCATGAATTTTGTTTCCTGTGTTGCCACCGTACAAAACCCCTCAGTACTAGCACAACTCCCCTCAAGTCATAAAAAACTGATCTATGAAAAATACTGCACATTTCTTATTTTCCTAACTTGTTTTGAACATATTTTTATTTTTATGAAAGTAAAATCTGTTGCCAGGTTAATTTTTCAATCTTTCCAATCTGCCATAAATACAAAGGTAAAAGTCCTAGAGAACAGTGGGAGATGGCAGAATGGAGGAGACAGAAATTGGAATATATTTATAAATATATATTTATATGTATTTATATATATTTTTATATATATTTATATATTTATTAACAAAGAAATATAAAGCATCTATTATGAGTGAGATTATATAATGCCCTCTGGGTTTTCAATCCACATTTTAACCCAAACTTTGGAGCAACGTAAGAGGGATTTTCATTCAGAGAATCTTTCCTTCATGTTAGGTTGATGCCGGTGTATGAAGGGGCATGATCTGGAGGGCCCTGTAGGTGCTGTGCTTGTATCCAGTGTGGGCATGTTCCATGCAGAGCAGGGGCATGTTCCATACACCGGAGTTTCAAGGTTTTGGTATAAGAAAGTCTTAATAATTGAGACTATAAAGCAATTACATTTTATTTTTGCAGGTTGAAGGGGCACTATGCTTTTAGGTGTATGACATAACTCTGCTTTCCAATAAATGCTTTATTTCCAGCAACACCGGCGGGAAGAATAGAATCCCCTTTCCTAAAGTGTTAGAATGATTTTTTTTCTTATAGCCACAGATCAGAAAATAAGGCAGAAGGCCATGTCTTAATTCCTGTCTGCCCACAGGTCAGCAGCAGCGTGTTAATGAACACATTTGTCAATGCACTACAGCATAGCTACCCCATCGTGTCGGCAGGGTGCTTCCTCTCTCTGTCCCCACCTTATCATGTATCTGATTGTAGGATAGACAGTACAGAGCACCCCATGGTTCACCCTATGGTAAGTCAGTGCCTGCAGGCAGTGCTGTGGGCAGTGCTGTGGTTTAGTCTGCGTGCTTGCAGGCAGCAGGGGGAAATGGGAAGGTGCGACGGGAACAGGTCCCCTTCACCCAAGTGACCAGAGGTAGGCAAAGTGGTATGTCTTTTGCTCCTGCAACCACCTTCTCATCGAATGGCTGGTGCAGAAGCTGGCTATGGACCACGATTTCCATTAGCAGGATAGCATTCCCCTTCTTCTCTCACCCTGGGAGCGAAGCAGGACCAGGACTGTGAAGAGAAACTCTTTTCTGTTTGTGTAGAGGGAATTTTTCTGCAACTTTAGCAGATAGCCAGGTTAGTGACAGGGTAAAAATGACAAATTACAAGGATAGTACAGGGAGACTAGTCTTAACAAGAAATTGCAGAGATCACCTATAATTTTTACTGAGCAAAACACATGCTATTTTATCACTTTCCAGTAATGGATCAAACAAATCTCATTTTTTGGGGGGTGAGAGGGAGACTTAGATGAAATGGTATTTGGGTGGAGGTACATTTAATAACGTTTTATGGCATATTATTTTTTACAACAAGCACAAAGCTTGTTATTTTTGCTTCTCTAACATAAGAAAAATTACATTCTGAACATTCTAAGACTCCAGAAGTGGCACAGCATTTTTATCTCTGTCTGTCTGCATCTTCAAAGCAGGGGTGAGGCAAGGGAAGCAAACAACTAGAAGTGAGCTGACAGTGTACCATTTCACCACTCTGGAAGTCACAGCTGAAATTAGAGGTTAAAACCTCACCCAAGTGTTTCATAATAATACTTTGCCCTGCTGATATGCTTAGCTCTCCCTTTGTTCCTCCATGCAGGTCACCTTCACCCTGCTGTACTATGAGGCAGTCAGTCCAAGGAAAAGAGGTGGTGATTCAGGGCTACGGCTCCCTCTGAGATCAGTGTCATCCCTTTCTGGATTGAAAAGGAGATGAAGCATGTCTCCTCACCTCTGGGGTCTGCACGTGTGCTCCTGACCCTGCCGGTGAGCTTGTGCACACATGCCTGGGGCATTGCTCAGAAGCTGGGTCAGTTTGTGGATGTCAGGGCAGATATGGGTCCCTGTTTTTTGCCATTGGCCTCCCATGCCCTCAGTGTGCATGCTTGGTGTTTTCTGGTTTGCCCAGTCCTGTCATCAGGCAGTAGTTAGTGAGGTGTGCTGCTGTACTCCAAGGATGTAATCAGCTCTTTTTGCATACCTCTTCCCAAAGCTGTAGTGAGACTGAGTCTGAGCCCTGGGTGAGGTGGCTGCAGAACAGGCTGCTGCGAGCTGTGGTGTGTCATTGAGCGCAAGGCAGGGGTGAAGACAAAAACCCTCCAAGCAAAGTGGGGTGGGGAAGGCTGAGCAAGGGTGTGTGCAGGCAGATTATTTGCAGCCAGAGGTGAAAGCAGCAGTGGAAGTGTGATGACACAGAGGCAGGAGTACAGAGGTGACTAGGATGAGTGCTGGGAGTGCTCACAAGCATTCGCTTGTCGGAACAAGCCTTGCGCCATGGTCACCTTGGCTGTGTGGTGCTCAGTGTAAGCTAGCTCAGGTCTGCCCTTTACTGCTCCACATTATGGCTGGATCACTGTTTGATGAGGACATCGATGTATGAAAGCAGGGTGTGATGTGGGGAGAACCTGCAGCTGAAGGGAGGTGAGTCTGCAGAGAGTCAAAAGCCAAAACATCTCTGTGCTCCCATTGATCTCTGAAGATCCCCAGACCCTTTTAGGTTAAAGAACGGGCAATTAATTGACAGATAACCCGTGGAGGCACCAAACTTGACAGAATTAGGGATTGCGTGTTCTGAGGATGGCATGCCCTTGAACAGGTTTTGGGAAGTGTTACACACACAAGTGCCATCCCTAAGCATCACTCATGCATGCCTGGTTGTTCGACTGTCAGAGCACTAAGACAAATATGTTGTGGTCAATGCGAGAGAACACCGACACTCAATTTCCATCTGAGTTATTCCATACCGTTTTTAAAGCAAAGCGTACTGTTGATTGAGTGTAGTGGTGTGTTGCATAGATATGGGTTTTTTTTTCCTAGATTTCTCCCTTGAGAGTCCAGTAACACAAGCAACTGAACCCCTCACCAATCTTTCCAGTTTTTAAACACTGAAAACTTTTTACAGACAGCATAAACTTTGTTTAAATAAAGCTGGTATTCTATGTTTTAATTAAACCAGTTTCCATATCTCTGTCACTCTTAGTTTATTCTTAGGAAAAAGTTTATGCTAACCCTAGTGGCTTATTAGCCACTTGTCAGAAGTGTAATTTTTAAGTTATTTAGGGAGATAATTATTTAGGGATGGTGTATAAACATTCTTGAATTAGAGGCTTGCCCACACAAGGAAATACATGCAGAACAATTTAGGCTGCATCTTAAAAAATGTAGTAGCTCTTACCTTTTTAGCTAGATGCCTTGTGTGGACATTCAACACCATTTGTAGGAAGGGGCAATAGAAAGTTGGACCAGGACATCAGGTTTCTTCTGCAGTATATCTTATTTCACTAGATTTATGGAAAACTCTTAGCAACATGTGGCAAGGTTCTAGGCAGACATTTTCGTGGGTCCCAGTAGGATGCAGGTGAGAAAGAAAAAGGCAGTGGCCCTTCACCTGTTGTGCTGGTTTTGGCTGGGATAGAGTTAATTTTCTTCACAGTAGCTAGTATGGGGCTATGTTTTGGATTTCGGATGAGAATAATGTTGATAACACAGGGATGTTTTCATTCCTGCTGAGCAGCGCTTACACAGAGCCAAGGCCTCTTCTGCCCCTCACCCCACCCCACCAGTGAGCAGGCTGGGGGTGCGCAAGGAGCTGGGAGGGGGCACAGCCGGGACAGCTGACCCCAACTGACCAAAGGGATATCCCACACCATGCGACGTCATGCTCAGCATATACAGCTAGGGGAAGAAGAAGGAAGTGGGGACGTTCGGAGTGATGGCGTTTGTCTTCCCAAATAACCATTACACATGATGGAGCCCAGCTTTCCTGGAGATGGCTGAACACCTGCCTACCCATGGGAAGGAGTGAATGAATTCCTTGTTTTGCTTTGCCTGTGTGCACGGCTTTTGCTTTACTTATTACATTGTCTTTATCTCAACCCATGAGTTTTCTGACTTTTAACCTCCCAATTCTCTCCCCTATCCCACCAGGGGTTAGTAAGCAAGCAGCTGTGTGGGGCTTAGTTGCTGGTTGGGGTAAAACCATTACACATATGCTGTAAATCTCAGAGGAAATCACTATACCAGGTCTAGACCCCTGGGATCCCCAGCACGGAGTTTGTCTTTCAACTGTTTAATGTGTTCATATTAGTTGATGAATGTGGTGGGAGTTTCTTAAGGAAATATTAACAGGAGCATCATAGGATGTCAGCTTTTTTGTATATATACCAGTCATTGCATTATTCTGGTCTGTCTGGAAAATTCCAGGGGCTTGATTCACAAAGTGCCTACGCTGTTGTCCATCACTGGGAGAGTGCCTGGTAGCAGCCCCTTCATCTTTGGGTGCATTGCAGCACTGCACGACTACTCTGCACACTGTGTTAGAGCCACAAGATGGGCCAGCAGAGCCTTACAACGGGGAGGTGTTGAGTCAAGGCTTCCAGACATGATGATTTAATATATCCATCATCAGCAAGCACAAGTTTCAACCCACCTTCTGTAAAAAAAATCACTGACCAGGGCATTAATGCCAACTTATTTATGCTTCTTGCTCTCTTGAGAGCATCAGCTTTTAGTAGGCATTAAGATTTTTCAGTTTCCATCTCTCATACCAATAGATGTGAATTACAGCACTGTAATTTAAAATAACAAACACATACTATGCAGTCTAAAATAATGAGAAATCTAGAACAACTCTATGGGCAGATGGTTTTATAGCCCAGCATTCAAAAGAAGATATAATGCTATTCAGTCTTGAATTAAAGACTTTGAACTCATCCAGCTATTGGGCAGTGCTCATTGCAAGCAATGAGATCCATATTTTTGCCAAAGAATTAATACCTTTCTTCAGAACAGGTGCAATTAAATGAACACAGAGATCTTATGAGTTTTGAAGAGAACTATTTCCACAAAACCATACAGGAAAAATTGATGCTGTGGGTGACTAGATCTCTTACTTTTGACAACTGGAAATACATGACTGCATCATTTAGATGTGTTAGATTAATTTTGCTTTAGACAGACTTTTGTTCAACAGAATAATTGTAGAACAGCGTGTGGCATCTGATTGGTTCCAAGAGAATTACTTTTCCATTATCATTTCAAATGAGTGACCAGCCAGCAGTGTTTCTTCTGTCCTTAATAGGTTACCAGGAACTGGGAAGAAACAAGCAGTTAAAATCAGAAATCATCCCCTGAGCTTCCAATGAGCCTTAGCCTTTCAGTTATGCAGAGGACAATTGTTACATTTTTTACCCTCAAAGAAGTGCAGCTAAATCATAACACTAAAGAGCTTGTATCTTTTTCTTCATTATTCTGCCAGATCTGAGCTCTTGATTTGCAATACCATAGCCATCAGGCCTTTGGCTGAAGGCTGAGGGAAGCTGGTGATTAAAACATACCTTTCCCGGCACAGATCGCCTTGCTTATGTAACAGATTATTTTTCAGTATTTAATTCCTGTTCTGTTTTTGTGGTAACACAGAAGTCGTGACAAAAGTGTGGTCTAGATGTTACGGTGCTGAATCCTGGCTGGGGCGACGTGGGTTTCTTTCTCAGTTCTGCTCCAGATTTCTCATATTGCCTTGTGCAAGTCATTTAATCAATCTGTGCTTTACTTCTTTGTCTAAGAAACCTGGGTGGTAAGCAGCCCCCAGCTCATAGTTCTTGTCCAGAAAAATACCTGGCAACTTTGGATCCTGTCAAGGCTGCGGTCAAACAGAAAATGATGAAGCTGGAAGGACCCACTAAGCTCCTTAAATTCTACTGAACTGGAAACAGGAAAAGGCAAGTTATGTAAATAAAAGGTAATCAGATGGTTTTTTTTAAATGACAGTCAGAAATATTTTTACAGTCCCAGTACATTTCATTTTCTTTTCTGTGGTGACGTATAACCTACCTTTTCTCAAATGACTCCATATTGCTTTTTAATCAGCCTTTACAGATTGTTCAGCTTTTTAAAGTGCTGTTCAAATGAAACCTTTGAGAAGACATCAGCAAGTAGAAGAAAAGGTCTCACCTCTTCCTATTTACAGTACTATCTGTTCATTCCTCCTAGTGTATTTCTCATGCTGAATGTTGTTTTCTTTTCCTTTACCTTGAAAACTAAATTCAAAAGCCTTCATTGACAGGAAACATGGGTTTATTGCCAATATGCACAACAATTAAGGAATATGTCTTCTCTCTCCAGTAACAATTTGCTCTCCTGCACAAGCACAGCATATTCTTACTAGCCTCAGCAGCCCCTGGGCCCTTGGTGAGGTAGGTCATTGCATCATCATGAGGGACATTGTAATGCCAAATGGTTGAATTCCTTCCGTAGCTCTTAATCGCATTAAGAAATGTAGAAACATTTTTTCCTAAATACATTTTCTTCTCAGGATTTCTGTTGTGCTGGATGTATTCCTACTGCCTTCTGGCCTGATCCGTAGCCCACCGGGAGCTAGACTCGATGGGAGTTTTCCATTGATTTCATTATTTACTTTGTTTCACTTCACGTTATTGACTCATATTCACTTCAGCTCAGACCCTTAGGCTAAGCAGTTCTAAAATGTGAAACTCCTGTCAGGAGGACCTAATTTTCAGTGAGAGAGAAGATTTCTGAGACCAGCAATATTAATGTGGACCTGAATCAAGGGAAAACAACAATCTATACATTTCTGCTTATTCTGCACATTTTATATCTCCCAGAAAAGACATATGAACCCAGATTTGCATTTTTATTCAGCCATCTCTTAATTTAATCTCTCTATCCTTCAGTAAGTTAAACACAGAAGCTTTCCTCATGTTTTTCTCCTATTTGAGCCTTCCTTCCCCTGTTTCTCTTCAATCTCTGTAGCAAGCTAAACATTGGCATCTGCTGCTCCAGGAAATATTTTGTGGTTTTCCTAGTATCTGCAGGTGGCTGCGCTTGGCTGCATCTCCCAGCCCTACTGCTTCCATGTTTCTCTGACAGAAAGATATAAAAGTAATAGCATACAGAAGTAGCATGGTTTGGAGAAAGAAATACCTGTTTGGGAGTTCACACTTCCCAGATATAGCTCCCTAGATGTTTTACCTCCCATGAAAATTTTTGAGATTTCTTCTTTTTTCCTGGTTTATACTGAGAGGAAAATGAGACCTTTTGGTGTTCATTTTATTTATTTGTTTATGGAGTGAAGGCACGAGCAGTGAGTGGCAGCTGAGTATTTGGGGCATTCACACTGGATACTGAAAACCCTAATAATCCACTTTAGCCCAGGGACAAGACCTTTTCCCACCTGCATTTGATATGAGTACAGAGCTGCTTGGCCATTCTGGAGCAGAGCTCTCTTCTATCTCTGAATATGACAACAAAAAACCCAACTTCCCCTCTGCCCCATGGGAGACACTGGGAGATCTTTCCCAATAAGTTTCTACAACAATTAGGCAGTTTTGATTAATCAAGATTTTATGCTTTATTTCACCCCCAGTTAGGTCTCTGAATTTGGTTTCTGCCTCTTATGCTGGTTCTTCCTGTGCCTATGGAGTGTTGCATCATACGTTTCTGTCTCTGCTGCCCAACTGTCTATAAAATAGGGATAAGACATCCTCAGATTCCCTGGATGCTTTACAATGATTGTAATAGCTGCATTTTCATGTAAACATGTAAACAGATGGAAGAATGCTAAATATTACTCAAATGAAGAGTACAGATATAGGTATGCCAATAGATTCTGGGCTGAATGTAATTCCATTTTAAAGAAGCATGTATTTAAGGCTTTTCATGACTTTGCTTTCCATAGTGGAGTAAAGATGGTAACACTGCATCATATATCATATGGGTACTGATAGATAGATAGATAGATAGATAGATAGATAGATAGATAGATAGATGGACTGATTCACATATGTGTTTGTATGGTCAACTTCTGATGGCTCCTTGCAGGGTTTGTTTGAACAGTTGGTTTTTTCACCCCAAAATCGCAATGGGTTATTTTAGACTGGGAAAAAGAAATAACCACAATCGTTTCTGTTTACTTCCTGGATGGCATACCATGAAGCTATTACCAGATAAGGTCTTAATATTCCTGCAGTTTATAACTCTAGGTATTAAGTTTTGGGGTGGGGTTTTTTTTTTTTCATTCTGTTTGCAATGCAGCTTACAGATATTAATGTAATTTTTTCAAAGTTACAAATCTACACGTGACTCTAAGGTGTGGTTTTTAAGGATGGTTTGTACAAAAGGTAAATCATAACAAAGTCTGTGTAAACTACAATGCATCTGTGTAAAATACGGACATGAAGTATTTCTCTCTTCATGGGGTTTTGTTGCATTTGGAGGCTTTATATTGTACTTTGCACTAAGAGCAGAGAGAAAGTTAAGGCAGTTTCTGACTGTTGTGTGATCAAACATGCTGTGAAACTTTTGCCAGATGAACCATTAATGCTTTGTTTTTCCAGTTCCATTTCCTGGGAGAAAAAAAAAGTTTTCGTTTCATCATCTGTGCTCTTTTTGTGCATCATCTGTGCTATTACACCTAACAAGGGTGGCCAGATCCCCAGATGATATTGGGGAGAACCTTTCCTCTGACACTGCACCATTGGAGTAGGCAGAAGTTTTGCCTTTGAAGAAATGTAGTCCTGGAGATGGCAGTAAGCACAGACTGCACTCCACTGGTCCTCCAATTGTGCCTTCTGAGCAAAAAGCCTCCTGAACTCATGGGGTGTAGCTTTACAACAGGTGAAGGGAACTGAGATGCCAGGATGTTATCATGTTTTCTGTGGCTTTACTTACTACATCGAAGATGTCAGCCGAGCTGCTGCAGAAGTCTAAGGACAACTTACACATTGTGTACCCCATGTGTGCGCGTATGTTCGCTGGTGATTTATGCCGGCGGGCAGCTGAAGGTACCCGAAGACCTGGTGCACAGTAACATACCACGGAGCATATTGCCTTTACGCTGTGATTTTCCCCAAGGAAAACAGTGAGCTCAGAATGAGATGCTAAAGCCACCGTAGCTGTAGCTACTCATTGTGCAGTTTGATGGCTCCTCTCCTTCCCACAGTGCTTCTGAGCTGGCCAGGAGCTGCGTGTTGATGAAAAAAGTTTAATCCCTGTTCCCACCCAGAAACATTGCGCAAGGCAGTTCTGGTAATACAATGAATTGCTTTCTCCAGCAGACCAAGGTGGGTATCGGCAGGGAGGTTTGACCATACAGTCGGCCAGCTTGGACACACTGTTATGTGCTTTGCTTTTAACAAGTTGCTTCAATGTGACTGGTCCCAGAGATATCATGAATGACAGCATTTGGTTCTGCTTGGCGAAATAAAGGTGGCCGGTGGTTTGGATTAGAAATTCCATAAAAATTCCATAATTAAATATGTTAAACTTTTTGTCTCCTTCTGATAGTCTGACAATCCTCATACCCTTTCCATGCTGTGCTTTTTTGCTGACGTACCTCCTTTCAGCATTTCCTTTTGGCCTCTCAAATGCTTAGACCAGAAGAAAGTGAGTAATAAATACAGCAAGGCTCTTTAGTATTTAAACTCTTTCCATGTTCTCATGGGGACATCATACCCCATAATTCATAAAAAATTCCTGTGGTTAGTTCAGGTATTTAGGAGTTTACCTTGTTCCCATTAAAAGTCAAATGCATGTTTTTAACATCTCCAGTGATTTTAATGGAGGCAGCTTCAAAACTTAATAAAATAGTCTATCATTTCGAAATTTGAGAGTATCTAGTGCTGATTATGAAAGGTTAATAACATTTTAAATTGGAAGCACAAAATATTAATCGTGCTTCCTTCTTAAGTCAAATGCACTTTATGTCTGTTTCTATGGCAATGATAATTAAGACACAGGGAATGGTAATGGGCACAAAGAGACTGGATCCTGCAGTGAGCTGAGCAACTCCTGGAAGGACTGGAGGTCCCCATCCTCTGACAGCAATATTGAGGAACATCTCAAAGGAAAATGCTACATTTTGCAGGATCAGGTTGTGGAACTTTTACCAATTAGGAGCAGTGTACGGTACTGCATAATCCTATTAAAAGCAACCAGATGTGACTCCATGGCAAGTGGCAGCACAAATGTAAAACATCAGTCCTGTGAGGTACAACAGTCTCAGTTCCTACTGGAGTTTGCATGGGTAGTGCTTGTCAGCTTAGATGCTTGCCTGTATGACGCCCAAATGGCGATTCAAAGCACTGCTACATGATTCCCACAAAAGCATTCCAATGCCAACGGCAGAGAAGTGAAAATGAGCAGGATAAGAAATACAGCTGAAGTGCCGTTCAGAAGGCCAGGGAAGAAAACCGGGCTTTATTTCTGTTTTCCAATAACTGGTAAGTGGAATGAAGATACTTCATGAACTCATTCTCTACTCCCCTGTCTTCCCCCTTCTTTCAGCCATGGTTAGAATTTGTTTTCAATGAAGAATGAACTCATATTCTAATAAAAAAATATTAAAAATCAAATAAGAAGTACTATTTCCTATTTGAGTGGATCCAGGAAGTTTTGGAGGACATACACACAGGCTCACCCCAAATGTTTTATATGCATCTTATATGCATACCTACTAGGAGCTCATTTCTTCTTCCTTAATAAAGAGAAAAAGGAGGTTGGATAGCAGGTGTTCAGAGGACCGCACCTTAGCAGTATTTTTACTTTAGTTCTCTGTCAAATGAAACTGTGAGGTTTTTAATACATCAGTGGTAATTGTGTACATGCTATTAAAATTTAAAATTTAATTTATATATGTGTATATATATTATAGGTATATGACTATATATCTGTATCTCTATGTATCTCTTTCTATGTATTTATATCTATCTATATAGCTCTGTATCTATATATTAAGTACCAACTATTAAATATTAATATTATATATTATTTTTTAATCATTATATACTTATAATATATAGTATATTAGTATATAATATCTAGATATATTTTCTATATATACCTTATGTATAATGTGATTTTCACAAATCACAGTTATACATGTCTTTCAGACATAAATGGACCAAGGGTCCAAATTAATAAAAATTGAAATTTGATTTATTTAAGAAAATACTGCACAGAAAAGAATTTATTTGAGATTTTAGTCCTTCTGTGGCTGGAGGGTTCCTCCCATTCCCAGTGAAATAAGCCTTGCACCCCAGACCTACCCTCCAAACTAGTGTGAACATGACTTAGCTTTTTTAGGTCAAAGATGAGACTACTTACACAGGTCTGGTAACTGGATGGAGTAGAATATATAGCTGGAGGTGCAATTTTAGAAAACTATTCATTTATCCATGGGGTAGGTTAAACTTCATTCACCAGAACAACTTAACAGAATCACCAGAAATACTAAGAAAGCTTTCTACCTATTAAAATGAAAAAGACTCATCTTTTATTTACTATTTTAAATTTTGGCAAAAAAATGCAGGTGTAAAGACCCGTGATGGTTGTAAAGGATTTTTTTTTTCCTAAACAGACATTTACCACCTTATTGAAAAGCAGGACGGGCATTTAAGCGAAGTGTTTATCATGGGTACTGAAACAAAAGCCTGATGAATTCTAAATTACAGACCTGGTCAGGAATTGATTGTTGGACTGTACCTTTTTAACTCTCCTTCAAGACATACAGTCTGCCTTTGTGACTCAGTGTCTCAGAAAAAAAACCAACATGACATAGCATGACATAGGCATCTCTGTAATGTTCTTGCACAGGGGAAAAAAAAAAAATGAACCAGTTAAAACCGTTTAAATGCGGTGACATTTTTGTTAGCTGGGAACCTGCGTCACCTCTACTAACAGAACTACCCAGCACTGGTTTTGCAATTGCCTTGAATCTACGGTTTCCTGATGGAAAGATCCAGAACAGAAGCCCGTGCCTCCATGTGTTGTGGGAAGCCAGTGCTCAGGTGTCAGTGGTGCTGGCAGTAACCCAGCGATGGCATTATTATGCCCAGTGACACGTAAAGGAGACTACAGCATAACATTTTGCTTGGTTTTTTACAAGCCTTTAAACTTGATATGTAATTAAAGAGTCTTTTCATATTTAATAGTATTTATCTTGTGTGTCAGATAACACTTGTTAAAAGTCATCAGCTTTTCATTACCAAGATCATTAATACTATTGGTGATACCGTGACTTGAATAGCTCTTAGCTTGTTTGTCACAGCTGCAAATTGACTTTCTAATGACTGATTCACTTGTAAATTTGCCTTTTCAAGAACAAACTCAGAAGTACCAGACTTGCTGCTTACCTCAAATTCTTTTATTGACATTTACTTTTGATGTAAAGCAATGTTAAGCTAGTGATTTTAGTGGGAAGCTCTCTTCTGGAAGGTCATATTTTCAAATAGGTAGCATGCTGCCCGATGGAACAGCTTTTTTGTGCATCCAGATTTTGCTGATTTTCCCATCTGTTCCCCCTGCTGTGACAGGACACCTGGCAAAAGGACCAGATCCTGTTTTTTCCTGCATGGGCGCACTTTGGCCTGCTAACCTTTGCATCGCTACCGCTGTGTGTGATGGAAAGGACAAAATTGTGCTGGGCTGGCAGGCAGGAAACCTGTCTGCTCTGTGCTTTCACTTTTACTTGCAGGCTGAGCCAACAAGTTACTAGGAGGCACCAGACTGGACTCTGCTGCTCTTTCAGAGCACAAGGGCAGATTAAAGAGTTTTCCTTTTTTTTCCCCCCGTCTTCACATACAAAAAGCATTCAGTATGAATTTGGTCTTCTACAAGGTTTTAGAACAGGTAGCCTTAGATCTTAAAACCAAAAGTAAACCAGTAAATCATTTAGTTTTGCCTCTTATAAAAGTCAAGGTGTGAACTTCTTCCAGTTCGTTAGCCAGGCTCAAATCTTTGATTAATGCATAACTTCCAGAAGACATCAAGGAATGGAGAGCACAATGCTTTCCTTTTAGTTTGTTGCTGCTACTCATCACCTTAGTGCTATTTATTTTTGCTGGTGTAAATATTCCTCCACAGTTTCTGGATTTGAGAGACCACCTCTGCACTGAGAGACTGATTCAGTCACTATTCTTACATGTGCCAAGTAAGCCCAATGTTCATATCACCTGCCAGTGTAGACAGATATGGCCCAAAGAATTACTCTGACTTGCAGGTCTAGTCCATCAGAATTCTTATATTGCTTATACTTTCTTAGACTGCAAATTATTTGTGGTTAATTGGGAGGAGCTGTTGACACTCTCGAGGGCAGAGAGGCCCTGCAGAGGGATTTGGACAGACTGGAGAGCTGGGCAGTCACCACCTGTATGAAGTTTAACAAGGGCAAGTGCCAGATTTTTCACCTGGGGCACAGCAACCCTGGATGTACACACAGACTGGGGAACAAGAGGCTGGAGAGCAGTTCTGCAGAGAGGGACCTGGGGGTTCTGGTCGATGGCAGGCTGGACATGAGCCAACAGTGTGCCCTGGCAGTGAAGAGGCCCAACCATGTCCTGGGGTGTATCAAGCCCTGCATTGCAGCCGGTCAAGGGAGGGGATTGTCCCGCTCTGCTCTGTGCTGGTGCGGCCTCACCTTGAGTGCTGTGTGCAGTTTTGGGCGCCACAGTACATTAAGGATATAAAGCTACTAGAGAGTGTCCAGAGAAGGGCCATGAAGTTTGTGAAGGGTTTAGAGGGGA
Source organism: Phalacrocorax aristotelis (assembly GCF_949628215.1). NCBI lineage: Eukaryota > Metazoa > Chordata > Aves > Suliformes > Phalacrocoracidae > Phalacrocorax > Phalacrocorax aristotelis. Next base: position 56,198,196 of record NC_134278.1, read on the forward strand.
CATCATAAAAGGAGAGGCTAGAGTCACTTGGTTTGTTCAGCCTGGAGAAGAGGAGACTGAGGGCAGACCTCATCAGGGTCTGCAGCTGCCTCACAAGGGGAGGAGCAGGGGCAGGTGCTGATCTCTTCTCTCTGGTGACCGATGACAGGACCCGAGGGAATGGCAGGAAGATGTGCCAGGGGAGGGTTAGGTTGGGTATTGGGAAAAGGTTCTTCCCACAGAGGGAGGTGGAGCCCTGGAACAGGCTCCCCAGGGAGGCAGTCACGGCACTGAGCCTGATGCTATTGAAGAAGCAGTTGGACGACACCCTCAAAGATATGGTGTGAATTTGGGGCTGTCCTGTGCAGGGACAGGAGTTGGACTTGATGATCCTTGTGGGTCCCTTCCAACTCAGGACGTTCTATGATTCTATGATTTTATGATTCTATGTGATAGGCCTGTGTAGGGTTCGTTTAATAACAGAACACCTGTTATGATACAAGATGTTACAGATACTGTATTTGCAGTGAGTTCCAAGGTTGGAAGGTAGGGCAGGGTGATTGCCACCTGACATGTGACATGAAGAATACAGTGTTATGAGGAGCCTCTGGTTGGTAGAAATAAGCTGATGTATTGTAGATGCAAAGACTGTGTCCTCAAATTTGGCTATACTAGATGACAGTTTAATGACAGTACTGAGCCAGCTGTAACTGTTGCATTGTCAGCAGGCACAAGGTTATATACTGGCAGAAGACTATGTTTGAGGTGGAGGCTTAAATCAGGAAAAAAGCAGAACACCACCAAAGCAGCATTGGAGTCAGGAGGTGACTGTTAGAGGCAAAATAATTAAGCTTGGATGTTGAGCCCATTTCCTTGGCGTGAGTGTGAACTGGAGCTGAAACTTCCCATAAGCATCCTTGCTCAAGGTGAGAGCCAAGCCAGAGAGATCACCCAGGCTTGCAGCTGAATCCAGCACAGTACTAAGCACTGTAGTACTGACCCAATAAAACTGTCAGGACCAGGCTTAATTTTATGGACCTTGATAGTCCTCTGCCTGGGCATGAGGAGGGGTGGGGGCTGTGAGCTTCAAATACCTCAGTGTTTGCTGTGGTTGTGTTGGTGCTCCCATCTCTTTCACATTGCACAGGGTGTCTAGGGAGGAAGGGGACTTCTTCACAAAGACTCTCTCCATTCTAAGGACTTTGCATTCAAATCCAGACAAACATCATTTGGACATTAATTGCATTGGGTGATCATATAAGCTGTGATCTCAGAGTATTGCTAAATTATTTCATTTTGTTTTGTGTTGAAACCAATCTCCGTGGAGAACTCTGTTCTACTTCATATATCCCTGCTTCATATGTTTGACGATGAAGTGAGATATTAAGGGAGTTCCATGAAGACCTATGCTCAGGTAAGGTTTTGTGATATACAGGGAGATGGAACTATAGGAATCCTCTGAGAATATAATAACTTAGAGTAAGCTGTCAGTGCAATCCAGAGTGATTTGACAGACACCTCCTGTGGGAGGACCGAGTGTTCAGTGTGGGGAAATGGAGGTGCGTTGGTGGATTTTCAGTCAAGGGGCACCTTGAGTGGGAAGGTTGCCTGCTTTGTCACATTAAAAGCATCACAGGAGTTACTAGTCACTGAGGTAACTGGCCCGCAGAAAATGATAAATCAGTATGAAAACTACAGCCTTTGCAGTGGGAGCAGCAAATGTTCCCTTTTACAGGCAGCAATTACTCTGTATGGAGAAAGAGTGTGCTGTGTTTCCGCCTAACAATACAAAATAAGATGTGAAAAAGTTACGTGACCCTAGTAATTTTCTTTTGTAAAACCACATATGATTTCCTTAGTATCAAATAGTGAACATATTTAGAGTTCGTAATCAGAAAAGTGGTTTTAATAATAACAATCATTTTAGATAGAATTAAATAAAATACCTCTGGCAGTGATAAATCAACTTGTTACAACCTTGCTTCTAGAGGTGCCAGTGCCTTATTGCAAGAGAGATCCAACAGACATCCACAACAAGGACAAAACAGCACAGACAGAATGTGGCAATTGAAGAGAAAAAGATGTAAAGCCATAGCAAAGGTGTCTACTACTATAATTTTGCTCTCATGCGTGGAAACAAGAAAATGCTTGTACAAACTCAGTTTTATCATTACAGGGAAAAGAACTGCTACCCACTAGGGTGCATATGTACCTGTGCACAATCAACATGTGTACCCTCATATACAATTGTGTATAATTGCCGTCTAGAAAGAAATAAGAATTGCTGGAATTTGCCATGCATACTGTTGAAATACTAACGAAGTCCCACTAGAGAAGGTTTAGAGTGGAATTCAGCTTCAGAGAAATGGACCTAACTGAAGATGTCAACATGTGAATTTGGTGGGTAAAACACCTACATTTAGGTGTCTTAACCTGGAGACAAGTCCTGCCCCTTCAGCTCTGAGACTAAGCAATCAAAGCTTGATCCTCAGTGTTACTAAGAAGCTCCAAATAACAGTTGTAGTATTTCAGAAAGCAGCTGTAGTCGTATGGCTCTTTGTTAGTAAACTGATGGAAACTGAGAGGGAGAATGACGGGGCAGCTTAAAAACACGGCAGCTAATAAAAAAAATTAACAATAATGAAATGGGACCTTTGTTGCTAACTCCTCATTTCTTAAATAGCATCAACAAAAAACTTATGTTGATGATGGGAAGAATTTGCTCCATATTATAGTCTTAACTAATAAAATGTTACAATAATGCTGGGAAATAGAAGATTTTAGCTCACATTTTATGAGTCATCTGAGCTTTCAAAGTAATGAGTGTACATTAACGTCTACTTTGCTTAGGGCTGGATGGAAGTTTAGATAAGTGACCTTCATATCTCACGCTTTAATGCTGACAATTCTCAACTGTACACTCATGGCACCATCTGTAAGAAGATGTAAAGGTCTTTTTGTCCATATCCCTGCCTTTGGTTAATGTTAAGGAAACTCATTTTCCCCTTTGACTTGTTATCTTTTTGGTCAGCTTGGGCAGGGTAGGTGTCTGGTTTCTTTCTGTGCTTCAGAATTCTTGTTTGCATCTACTTATCCCAGACGCCTCTTGTAAATCTGCTACGACTGCCTCATTCCCCAATGCCTTCCACCTTGCGCACTAATTTACCTTTGCGTGACCAGAGTAAGAAAACCAGCAGGAAAAAAAGCGAAGGGATGCAAGGGCATTTCTGTTGAGACAGCTCACACACCCAATGCCAAGCAAAGCAAAATGTACTATCTCTTGCTGGAGTATGAAAAATCAATAAATCCTTTGGCTTCCATAGGATGGCCTCACTTCCCCTTTTGGAAGGAGACTCCCCTTCAACTGCCTCCAAGATGTCTCCGGGGGTAGTATATTCTCTGTGCTCTTCTCTTCTTGAGGGACAAATCCTTGGGGCTCATGGCAGAAAGCCCTGGGGGATCCCGCTGGCTCTGCGTGTGCAGGGTCCCTGGCCTCGTCCACACTCAGAGCTCAGGAGCTGCCCCTTTGCCGCTCCTCAGAGCAAGGCATCGCCTGTGCAAGTGGCAGGGTCTTGCTGCTCCTGTTGAGTTTTTGAGTTAGGGTTTTTTATTTTCACTTGTAAGGCAGCTCTTGCTCAACTGCTCCCTTTCCCCTTTCCTTCTGGGATCATACTGGTATTACTGACTGTGCAAAGAGCAACACAATATTTAATTTCTTCTACAAATTGCTAGAGGACATTACAATCTTTCCTTTTCCATGATTTTCCATATTGCAGTATACCTGGAATGGTACATCCCTTTGCACATGTGCACAGATGGTCATAATCTCTCCTGCATGATCAGATGATTTTGCTCACCATTTTTAATGTCAGATTTACTTTTCTTGCTTCAAACCCTCTCAGTTTTACAGATCCATGTCTCTCTTCCCTTTGTGCTCTTTTCCTCTTTCTCTCCACCCATTTTTTTTCCTGCTTGCAAGGGACTGTCAACTGTACAAGCAGACCAACATGAGTGTATGGTAAACCAAGCTATTCTGGAAAACTTCCTGAATGAAGTCTTCCAGAGAACAACTGCCCTTTTTCCAAAGCTACATACTATACCCTCAAATCTTGAAGAAAATTCTTGGGCCAGATTCTCATCAGTTTATCTCCAGTTTAATGACAGGGAAACCCAGAAATGTCTCTGTTGGATAACATGCATTGCTTATCCTGAGGTAAAGCTTGTGCAACAGTGTAGGAAATGAGTTCTCTGTTTCTCTCTGTCAAAAGAACCAGCCCAATTATTCCAGATTTTGTCTACTCCTGGTCTGGATATTATTGATTTCTATCTCTTCTCACTATCATTTAATTTTGTTGTTAAAAATGTAATAGCCTTTATAAATTTGGAGGTGTTTAATCTCTCATAAAAATAGCTGTATTGTAAATGTTACAACTCAGTGAAAGCAATAACATTTTGTTTTACTATCACAACTGCATCCTTAAATGATCATAAATTGACTTGGAATTAGCATAATAATTCTATAAAAGAAATAAGAATTTATAAAATGAATGTGAAAAAGGTTTAAGTTTAGTGTGAATCAGGAAATAGATCCTAGGACAGACCTGGAAAATGCTTGGTGGCGTGTTAAAGAGTAGGAGATAAAGCAATGACTAGAAAATCCAGGATGTGTTAATACAGTGAATGACTGTTGGCTGAAACCTTAGCACTACGTGAAGGATTAATGGAAGCTGTCCTAGCTTACCAAGAATATTAAATGTACTACTTTACCATTAGGATTATTTGGATCTGTTTGATACAAGCATTTGATTAAGAAGTATTTACTTGTAAGCAGCAAAAGGCAGGCAGACTGAGGCACGCACCATCTCTTTAGAATCCATCAGAACTTTCCTCCTCGGTGCTCATTCCCATGTGATCCGTGCTGCCCTGCTGGGCTCTCTCTGTGAAGTGGAGAGACCGCAGAGGAGAACACGAATCTCTGGTAACTGGGAATGTGCGCTGGTTTCAGGTCCCATCACTGCGTCTTCATCAGCTTTCATCGCAGAGACACAAATTGGTGTTTCGCTCTAACATCTGTAAATCTGAGAAGCTGGGGCTCCTTAGGGGCTGCTGCCCACCCTTCCAGTGAAACCGACTGTGTGCTGCAAGCACAGCCCCCAGGCAGCCCATTGCACTCCAACAAGCCAGACGTCTGCTGCCAGCGCCTGCAGAGGAGTCTCTGGGGGAGCCCTTTTGCCAGAGCAGGATGCTCCTGTGCTGAGAGTTGGTCTCCTGGGAGCTGTGAAGGTAGGTTTGGGGGAGCAATGGGGCAGCTCAATAGGGAAATTGCATCCATCCTCAACATGGAGAGGAAGACAGGCTTTTCCACTGTGAGGAACATTAGGTTTCCAAGGTGCAGAAAGTGGGATGGAAAAAAGGAACCAAGAAGATAGGAGAGTGAGGATGAAATGTGAAATACCTGGGCAGAGTATGAGAGGAAGAAAGAGGAGAGGACTGGTAAGACAGGAATGGGAAAGGGGGGAGGATTAGCATAAAGCAAAGAAGCATGGGAATAGAGGGTCTTCGTTGGTCTCCCTTTGCCTGCCAAAGGGATGAGGATGGTGCCCCCTGTGAAGAGATCCCTCACCTTTCACCAGGTCCCTGCCACATGACTTTTCTTCCCTCCCTGCCCATTTCCTAAATGCAGTCTTCACTTTCACTCATAAAATCTGTCGTTCTCATCACTATTAGCACTATCAGTAATACCTCTTTTGACTAAGGTGACATTTAGCAGCCATACACAGGCTGTCTCCAGCGGTAAAAGTTGTCCTCTGACATGTGCCTGAGGCAGGAAGGCAGCTGAAGAGGAGGGGACGTGAGGGCACGATCACAAGAGGGTGAGGGAAGCAGAAAGAGGACTAATGTGATACGAAGAGATGAAAACACCAGGTGTCTTTTTTTTTTTTTTTTTTTTTTTTCAAGCTAACTCAGCTCCCTGAGTGTGGCCCTTTCAGAGTGTTATCCTGTCAATGTCATGGGTACTTAGAAACTACCACCATGTGGTGTGGAGGCCACAAGAGGTACCCCCATCAGCCCCACTCGGGATGTCTGCCCTGCGAGAAAAAGCACATTCCTCCTGGGGTGGGGGTCAGGTCTCCCTCCAGGGCTGTTTCTTCACTGATTTGCTTGCGGAGCTTGCTATCAAAGGCATTGATTGTGAGGAAAAGATATGGGTTTTCTTTTTATTAAAATGATAAAATACATGAAGACTTTCTGTTTTCAGACCAGTTGCTGATGTTCATCTGCATTGCATTGCTCAGAAACAACGAGCAGGTGCACTGCTTACTGTAAGCACATCTGGAAACAGAAGCTGTGTGCTTTGCTCAGGCAATCCTGTAAAGGAAACTCAAAGATTAAAGGTTTTATAATGTTTATTTTCCTTTTGTATTACTTTGCTGCCGATTTAAGTCAAATGGTTTTGCAGTTTAGATTTGGGTGCATACGGTATTCAAGTTGGTTGCCACTAAAAATAGATTTAATCTAAACATCAGCTAGAATGTTTTAAACCAGCTAACTTCATTATACAGTTAAATATACTTTGTTTTTTAGGAGTTGTGAATGGTGTCAAACAAGGGAATATTTTACAAATTAGTTTGGGTAACATAGGAGATATATTTATTGCGATGTCCTTTTTTGTAAAAACAATGTAAATAGAAATTATAGCTAAAGTGCTTTTGAAATGGTTTTAGGAGTCCACTCGTATCTTGACAAGCAAGGATTTTAATACATCTTTTTTCTTCCTCATGGTGAAACTTATATACATCAATCACAGTCCATTGAGAGAAAGATGAAGGCTTTATTTGGGGGCAGAAAACTAAATTTGTTAGTTGTCTGTACTTTGGTTTATATTGGAGAATATTACTGGAAATTCTATTATTGGAAAACTAGAAAATCTTCATTTTTCAAAATTATGTCTGAGATTTAGCAAATCCCATCTTATATTTTGTGGAAAAAACCCCAGATCCAGCACGGGTGATTTAATGTTCCTGACACTGGTCTTGCTGCCTTCAGAAATGATGCAGATTTACAACAGGGGGGAGCCACTGTCGCTCCTGGCTCCATCTGCACAGCCCGCTCCTTCTCAGAGCTTCTCACCCTTCCTGTTGGATGTCTCCACTGTTCACTTGGCTCCCATAGCTTGTAGCCTGTTGTACTGAGGCAGTGTGAAATGAGTACTAGCTTACCTTGGTGCATGGTACATAGCCTCAATGTGAATGTCTCTGTCACCTGTACAGTGGAGGAAGAGAGGGGGAGCAGAGAGCTGGAAGTGGGAACCACCATTGCTTTCCCAAGGTAGACAGTCCTCATCTGTCGATCAGAATCCTGAATCCCAGGTAGCTGGCACAGCTATGGATCTGCCTCAGGCATCTCTAATCTAGATGAAAAATGGTATCTGGAGGTTTTTGTCCTTGAAATTTAGTCAGTGCTAGGTGATGGGGATATATTGATTGCTATCATATTGAGGACAGAACAGCTACATGAAATGTAAGAAATAAAAACCTGACAGTTCCTGGGGAGGAGGAATTTCTGTGGCAGGAACCAGGGTATGCTTGCCCTGATGAGTGCCTCTTAGTAGCATCCAGTAAGTCACTTCAGGAAATAGGCTGGAAGGGGACACTTGCTGCAGCCAAAGGGGCTGTGTGCTCTTCATACTTGCACCTGGGCTGCTTCTCTGAGAGTTTCCCTGCAGTGGGTGCTCTGCTCCCCGTGCGGGTTTGCACTTACCGGGCATGATTTAGTGTGGGTACAGAACTGAGTCAGATTTAATTTGTGAGTTTACTGCCAAACCTGAACCAATTTTTAAGCCAGCTGTACAGCACTGATTTAATAAGGAAGAAATGGAAACCATTCAAAACTCTGTGAATTTGTCGAAAATCAAAATTTTGGCTGAGTGCTACTGTGGGGTTTGAACTAATTCAAACCTAAAGCTCACAGTGAAATTCAGGAGGCTTGAATCCATGCCAAGGGAAAGGTTTGCATAGATCTCTGCAAATTGGAAGTGTCAAGGTTTCAACAGCTCTGCTTGATAAGTGAGTAAGGAGAGACTTCCCTCTGAAGTCTGCTTCTCTCCTGGAATCCAGGATGAATGTGTCATGGCAACATACCACACCTGATAACGTATCTTTGAGCAGCTTTATTTGAATGGGTTGTTAACAACATAAACAATAGCAATTGTAAGTATTGATACTACATTGACAGGCTGTGAAATGGTTTGGTGATTCATTCTCCTAAATTAGCTATTTTCTGCTATGCACTGTGAATACTGCTGTTGCTGATAGCAAAACAAAAATACCTTAAGAAAAAAAAGAACTAACTTGGGTGAACTATATTTGGGGCAATTATTTATGAAGGGATTGGAGCTGGGTATGGTAGTCCTTGCAAATACTCCTTGTTATGTCTAAACATGGTCTTCTTTCTGTGCATGACTTGTGCATTCATTTCTGTGAAAGTGTTTGTTAGTTATAACCTGTTGCCAAATCGGTCGAATAGTTGTTAGGTACAATGGTTGTTTGCAGTTTCTCACAATGAATATTTATGATGTGCAAAAATTTCTGTCACGTGGTACTGGATCTGGCCCTTAACAGGGTAACCGAAACAAAGCAAGTAGAGGAATAAAGACCCAACAAAAACCAAACAACAAGATCATAAGAAGTGCAAAACAAATATTGTTCACACACTGATAGTCATGTGTGCAGACAGCTGTAGGTATTTGTGTAAAGCAGCCACTTTCTAAATATTCAGGTCTACCGAAAATTATTTTCAGGATCTTTTTTGTGAAAATAGTATCATAGCTAGCATAAGTCACTTGTAAAAACTGTTTAAAGTATTAAGAGATGAACACAAATATAAAATCTGAGCTATCCATGCGGTGCTTGCACTGAAGAATTAGAACTTTGGGTTTTCACAGTAATTCTGAAAGGTCAACGTTTAAAAAAAATATTTCAGAACCTAGCTGTAGACTCCCATTTTTAAAAATTAAGATTTCCACTTCATCTGCAAAGAACTCTATTCTGTAACTACTAATGTGTACTACTGGAAAAATACTAGCACATGGAAGAGAGGCTGTGGGAAGGAGAAGAATTTGTCTTCAGTGAGATTAATGGAGTACAACTCAGTACCATTTTATTGTTCTGTAACCCCAGATTTTAACACCTGATCTGTGGAACAGTCACAAGTGGCTGGTTGTCCTACCTTAAATCAGAGTAATTTGTGATACTCTCTTAATATTTATTGCAGTCACATAATGTTTATTACCACAATCCTATTCCTCCCTCTCTTATTATTTTTGGTGTGCTTACCTGCAATGTTCAGCACAGCTGGTGAGCACCCAGTAAGCCATGGGGCACCAGGGGAGGACACCAGGTAGTGCCACATCCTCTGATTCTGACCTAGGCCTCACACCTGAGTATTAGTCTGTGTTATGCTTCACAGGCATTAATAATTACAATTTAAATAGTTTAAAGCAGACTAATGAGCTCACCTGAGCAACTCTGTAAGAATGTTTATCAATCATTAGAGAAAAAGTAAAAAAAATGAAAAATTAGCATGCCAGAAGCTGTGTAATAAACCCTGTAAGACTAGATATTAGAAAGATTAAGCTGCTCTTTCTCTACAGCAATATATATCTATAATGAGATGCAGTTGGTTCTTACAAATGCACCACAGATTAATTAGTTTCAGAATACTGCAGCTTGGTACCTTAAAGGCTCTTGAAAAACATTACCCATGATAGAGGAAACAAAGTGAGTATACAGGAGGGACACTGAGAAAAGCAAATAAACTTGGCTCTTTGCATTGTTGTATTCCGGGGAGGCAATTTCTCTTTAATGAATTTTCACTCAGGAATCCTGACAGGATGTTACAGATGTGACCTTCACCTGTAGCTTTTGAATTTGAATAAGTAAGTTAAGGAGAATCAGGTTGGCAGAATATGTATTTCTCAAAAAAATATGTGCAGTGTTTGAAGACCCTGGAGTACATATTGTTTTCATTTCTTCCCCTCCTGCTTTATGTATAACTTCTAAAGTGGTTCCAATGTTTTAAACTAGATGTGCTGGGCCAGAATTATTCAACTGTTGCACAACTTAAAGAGAACGTGTGCTCTGTGTGCCTGCATAAGTAAGTGCTATGCTGTGCCAACACTTTCTCTTTTCTGTTCGTGTATTTTCTTCAGTCCATCTCCCTCAAGAAAACAGAAGTGCATGGGGCTATATACAAAACACACAACAAAAAACCATGCATGGTGCATTATGTAAAGGGAAGACATGGTGGTGTAATATAAAGAATTTATCAGCATGAGTATGAGATGCCTGCATTACTCAAGAGAAGCAAAACCCAAAGCTAAATTAGGTAGGTCATCCAAAAAAATATGAAACAAACCCTATGCAGAGACTGTCCTTTATTATGTGATACACAAAAACTGTTTATATTGATTATTAAGACTTTTTGTTTCTACTCGTATATAAAGGTTGATACTTTATTTATAATAAGGTTTATCTCTAGATGCAACCTGAAATTATCTTTAGATCCACATAAGCAATGATGTAGTTCCAAACAAACCATATGTGGGAGAACCAGAATATTGGAATTCAAAGACCCACTGGGAGTGAGGTGGAAAGAAAATGCCTAGCAGAACCACTAGATGTATGGATCATTAGATATCTGCATATCTCAGAAATTTGTAACTGATCTAGAACTGAATGCCATATTCTTTAAGGGAAGAAGAACGAAGTATTTAATTGTCAGATCATTTAAAAATAATTTTTTAATACAGGTGTGTGCATTTGTTTGGAAATGTTTGATTAAAAGAGCACAGGCAGTATCACAAACACAAACTGAAATTATCTCCTGGCTATCACTTCTATGCATGCTTACATTATTGTTCAAACTCTAATTTTAGTAGACAATCCTGAGGAGCTACAAGCTCTTTTTCCTTTTCCTTCAACTGTAATATTTATTGACTCATAAATTACTCCTGTAATTTTGTTTCTTTAGTTGTTGCTGTTGTGAAAGCACCTTTTGGTTACAATAATCTCACTAATAGCTGACAGTAATGTGTACTGTGTACATGTGAACCCGAGGCAAAAGTACAACTTGCTGGCATATCAAATCCTGGTAAAATCAGTGGAGATAATTACATGTACTTTTCCTCGTAAAGCTTTCTCAATATTTCCCCAGGTTGGACTGAGATGATTATTTGCTCCACTCTTGCCAAAGAGCTGCAATAAAAGAGATGCCAATGGCTGTGGGGGTCCAGTGGCTGCTCCAGAATTTATGTAGGGGGACACCCCCTTAACTGTATTGACGCAAATGCACACAGCCAGGGCAACAAGCAGGAGCAGCATGTGCTGTCACAAATCTACAATGTTGTTGGAATAGCTGAGATGAGGGGGACAGTTTGCACATGGAGGCTGGTAACAAATAGGGTACTGCAGGGGTCTGCCCTGGGATGTGTCCCCTGCAATATCTTTATCAGTGATCTGGAGATGAGGGACTGCACTCTCATCAAGTCTGCAGGTGACAGCAAATGGGGGATCAGTTGATGAGCTGGAGAACAGGGCTGCCATTCACAGGGACCAAGACAGACTGGAGGAACAGACCACCAGGAGCTTTATGAAATTCAGTGGGGACAACTGCATAGTCAATAACACCTGGAAATTGATTTCCCCATCAGGAGAGGTTGAGGGACCAGGCTCAGCCTCAGGGAGAGACAGCTCTGGGCAGATTAACAGCAGCCCCACAGTACCCATGGAGAGATTGTTGAGAAGAGAGTGTTATACAGACACGGGGCTTTGGCTGAAATAAGCAAGAGAGGTTCACATGGGATATGAGGAAAAGACTTTTCCCCATCGAGCCAGCAGGGCAACCCTCCCATCCAGCCTGAGTTATCCCATGATAATTGACTGAGCATTGGCACAAGTTGCCCAGAGAGGCTGTGGAATCTCCAGCCTTAGAGATATTCAAAAGCCATCTGGACATGGATATGGGCAGCCTGCTCTGGGTAACCCTGCTTTAGAAGGAGGTTGGACCAGATGACCTCCATAAGTCCCTTCCAATCTCAACTAGTCTGTGATTCTCTGATCCTATGATCTTATCTGGGGATGTGATTTTAAGAAAAAATATAATATTAGAGAAGATTTTATTCTGTGTGTTCTAGATCCTCTAACATAGCCAGGTCCTTGAGACTGTGAATTTATCCTCTGCTGAAAATTTCAAAATTTGTTCCAAAGTAATTACATTGCAAGACTAGAATAGATGTTTTCCACTTCTTATTATGTGCATGATACAACCACAGTCCTGTCAGCTCTTGTTTTGTAATCGCAAAAAATATGGTGCTGACTGCCCTCTTATTGGATGACCTAAATAAGATTTCAGTGCTGTTCTGCCAATTACTGTATGTATTTTCAGGTCTAGACCCAGTAAGTTCTCTGAATTTTGGAGCCAGAGCCATTGCACACTCATACTTAGGTGTCTTGGAGCTTGCAATGCAGCATTGCTGAAGGATCCACTCCTGAGTTCCCACTAGTTGGATAGCCACTTGGATAACCAAGAACCCTAGTGTAGGACACATATCACGACACACGCATACCTATATGCATGCATATGCACCACTTAAAATTAATCAGTGGTAATGTTATTTTACACTTTATAAGCACTGTAGCAAACTACTTATGTCTGATGTTAGAATACGCTAGATCCTAGCAGCAGATCTTCCAATTGATTTCAGCTATCAAAACCAAAATCATAGCTAAAACTCTGTTTGGGTTTGAAACTTCTCAGCTGTTTGCTCTTCAGTGTTCTTCCCTATTGATATTTCTGTGTTTCAGTGAATGTTCTTGTCACAAGTTGAGAGCTCAATAAAATATAACGCCCCATAAGAATACAGATTATATGAAGGCAAAATTTATTCCATGAGCCTAAGGGGATAATTTGTTTTTCATCTCTTTCTTCTCTCTCAAAATATTGAGCTACTAATAGATGGTATGTAAAGAGACCAGGGCAAACCGAAGAGTTAAAAGTTTGCAATTTATCAACTCAAGCATGAAAGTACAGAGAATAGGCAGGGACACAAGTTAGTTGGGAAAGAAGTCTCAACCTATTGCATTAAAACATGGTTTGCACTAGTCTAATGAGTTTTCTGCCAAATGAGGCATGAAACATACTGCCAGAATATAAAGTTGGTAAAATACCCAAATTACTGTATAATGTCATTATATGTTTTATCTTATTGGGGAACTGGTACAGAATACATTATCTTTAAATTTACACAATCTGCAAAACCAGAAAAAAAGCTTTTTAAATGAATGTGCCATTCAGGTAAGTTGCTAATAAAAAGAGATCAAAGCCTACTGAAAAGCATAAAAAATATACATCTACAACATTCTCAAGAACACATGAAAAGAATTGTTCAGTAAAGATGTCAGTTCAGTGTTCAATTTACAGTCCTTGTTTAGTTGGACCTATGGAAAAAAACACATGAAAGTAGGAAGTACAACATCCCACAGAAATTTTTTTTTCTATAATTGTTCCAAATAATTAAGAACTGCAAAGAATAGAATGATTTTAATGTTAGCACATATCAAATAATATGCAGAGATTGGCTTAAACAGTAATTCTTGATTATTTTAGAATGCTATGTTTTGTAAATATTTAAAGAGGGACGACTACTTTCCTTAGTAAGGAATTGTGCTTAGTTGCAAGTGGTATTTTTGCATGACTAAAAGAGTTGGTGATTAAAATTTTTTAAAAAAAGGAAAAATGATCTCGAGTTGTTTGTTCAGAGTCCCATTTCTGTTTCTGTCCCTAAGGGACCACTTTGTAACTGTAAGACAATTGGACACTTTCAAAATTAATGGAATTTCTCTTACATCTCATGAGGCTGGAATTTGTCTGCTCCAATCTCCTCAGACACAGGAGTAGATTGTCTGCTCAAGTGTTTTCCCTTTGACTACTCTTGAATTCCATTTTTCAGTGGTTTCTTTACAAACTACACCCAGAAGCTTCCTAGAATTGACTACAAGTCAGTGTATTGCATCAATTACTACAATATGATGAATTAAATCTTCATTTATCTGAATGCCAGTAGGCAGCTCTGAATCTTTCCTGAATGGCCAAACATTGCTTTAAGCACAGGCAGAGCTCTGCCTGCATTGTCTAGGCTGGTTCACTCTTTTGCATCCTTTTGCTGTTATCCGTTGTTAATACAGTTGTGTTTCTTCTCAACATGCTGTTTAACAGGTGACTGTCCATGGGCATCCTCAATGTCCCTTTATCTGCCCAATGATACACTGACATTGAAAGGCCCTGTGTTCATTTTTAACATGTCTCAGGTGTTTTCTTTTAGATACCTTCGGAAATAGAGTGCTGTTGAACTCTGTGGCCAGCTATAACATTCATTAAAAATTAATTTCCTACTTGCCTGGTATTTTCCTGATTTATGTGCTTCTGAAGGCATTTTGATGCGTTCTTGTGCAGGGGTAGATTTCCAGGCTTCACATCAGTATGTTAAATCGGAAGTAGGATTGAGGGCCTGCAGTTCAGCCTTACCAATTAGTAATGTTTTTTCCCTTCTGGGGAAAAAAAATCCTGTCACTTTCAAAGTATGTAATCTGATTTTTCCTGTTATATGGGTTTGTCTTAATGGAGCACTTTATCTTGGAGGAGGATGTTGGAGCGGAAGAGCTGGGCAAGGACTAGGCCTCTCTTCCATGTGAGGGGACTTTAGAGAGGGAGGGAGCTGCCCTCTTCTGGGCCAGGTGGAGGGAGGAGGCTTGGTCGGGTTAAACTACCCGGGGCTTGGCAAAGTGTCCACTCAGGGAAAGAGGAGAGGGGAAAACATGTTCTCCTGACTCTTTGTGGACCTTTTGAATTAAATTTTGTTGTAGCTTTAACCCTATATTTTTTGGCCACAGCTTTCAAATCATCTCCCTTGTTACTGGGAAAAGCAATCTCTTTATTTAAAATATAATTCTTCTAATGTGCAGTCAAGATGGGCAGCGCCAGCGTTTTATCTGCCTACCCTGTGTATGTGCTTGTTCTAACAGTGCAGCTAGCGTCAGTGCTAAACAGAAACACACCCTTGTTAGACACAATTTTAAAAAATGATCAAGTCTGCATTTTCTTTGACTACACAAACCGCACCTTAACATAAAACCCTGATGATGGTAATTGTTTTTATTAGCACACTGTTTTACTTTAAAATGGTCCAGAGTTAGTTGCAACATAGGCTGCCAAATATTTTGTAAAAATATTTTATATTAGTGGCATGTAGTTTTTGCTATTGGACATTCTTTACCATATTTATTTTTAGAGCATACATGTGATTGACATGTCATCTTTTGAGTCTAAATCCAGCCTACACTTCTCTTAGGTTTGCCTCAATTACTTCCTTTGTTCTATTTATGAACTAACTGCAGAAGGCTTTGTTTGTCACTGAAAAAGAGTAATATCTCACCAGACACAAGCATCTCTAAACACATGTTTCTTTGGTCTTCTTTTTCTGTCTTCCTTCACATAAATTCCAGTTTCCTCTGATGTCAGAGATTCTCTTTGCTCTGACCTTCTGGAGATGATACAGGTATCCATCCAAAGCACAAAGGATCAATGTGGCTCTGGGGGAAACCAAACTGGAAAATATCAGCAACTCCTCAGATACCTTAATACAGAAAAAGCATCTGTAGGGATGAGCCAGCTCTCTCTGAGCACAATGATTTCCATGCTCCATTGGTTTTGATCTCAGACTTTCCATAAAAGACACTTACAACTGAGCATACGTTGAAGAATATTGTCAGTGCTACAGTTCACTGGACTTTCCATTCTAATGATGCCATCATAGCTGACTTGATATTTAACACTGCAGATTAATAATTTTCATTTATCTTGTTAGAGATGTAGCTAAAAGCAACTGATTGTTTCCCAGTGTGAATAACATCTCTCTGCTTTAGAAGTCTTCAAGAAACATCATGTTACAGCATCTCAGCTCCTTGGGCATGTGCTATTTTTATTTGTGAATTGCTGTTTTTCACCGAACCTAAAGAGTTCTGAAATTTGATCTGTCTGGTTCTTCCATCACCTGTACTGCAGCCATTGTTTCAAGAGAGACCGAGCTGTTTTGATAATTTATTTTGTATTTTTGCAGACTCCTTGACTTAGAGCCTACCCAGAGCCTTCTCTAGGTTTTGTCATTCTTATCGGGACAGTTTATTGATTTTACATGCAATATGCAAGGGTGCTGACTTTGCTCTGTTCCTTTTACTGAAATCTTATGACGCTCATCTCTCAGTCCCTGAACTCTGCCTGTGCAAACACAGAGTCATTCAGACAGACCTCTTCTCTTTGCTGGAGAAGGGGCCTGGCAACAAATGCTGGGCTCAGCAGACTGTGTGCATGTGGGAGGAAATGGCTCAGAACGCTGGCCATGTCTCTTGTCCTACAACTTCTTCCTTCTGTGCTCTTCCCAGGGAGATAGGAAAGGAGATAGTCTGCTGTTTACCAGAAGTAATTTTCCTTCGGTACAATGATTTGGACCAGTGAAAGAAGGTATCCCCTCACTTAGCCAAATGGTGGAGAATGTGGCTCAGTAGGTTTAAGAACATTATCCTGCGCGAAGCCTCCTTACCTCTCTATGTTGCAGCAGGCCTTCTTCCACTAGCCAACATTCTAAAGGACTACTCCAAATAGGGCCTGTAGACAGCTTTTTCTTCCCTCAGAAGTAGCTCAACAGCAATTTAGAAGGGAATTAATTGATTTTTCTTTTGAATCCTGACAGATATTTTAATCCTGACACATTTTAATGTGGGATGCAGAATTAAAATTCTACTAAATAGTGTGCTTTGTCCATCACTAAAAAAATATTTCCAAGTGTGGGAAGATTATTTTTTGGAAATCAGCACCGCCAGCAGAAGTCCTTTTATTTTTTATGCAGGTGTCTTAGATGTTAGATAAGGCCGGCACACTTTTGGAAAAATATTCAAGAGTAGCTAAGCTAGTCCTGGTGCAGGTTAATAGATTTCAAATTCAAAGTAGGAAGTTTAAAGAGCCTCCAGGCATTTTTTGCACTGTGGTTTAGAATCAAACTTATTTTTCACAAAAGCTTAATTTTAAAAGATAATTTTCTTTTTTTTTCTATTCAGCAAAATGTAAATTGCACTAAATAATAGCAATAATTGCCTATGAAAAAATGCTTCTTCTTTCAGCACTCTTTAGCATATTCTAATGAATTGTGGTAATAAAGGCATCTTTCTTGTGCTTTATAGTATATGAAACTAATGCCTTGAAGGGACAATACAAAGGGATACAAAGCCTGTTGCAGACAGTATCTTCTGTAAACATTTTTAAGGTAATTACATAGTAGACCATAATGAATACCAATCAAAAAGGCAGATACTGTGCTTTGCCTCTTAGGTAAGATTAAGACATGTATAGGTTCTAAATGACTATAAGCATTTTAAAGGAAATATTTTTTATTGGTGGAAGGCTGAACAGCTAGTGGTACTGAGCTTTCCTCCTCTAAAGATTTAAAATTAATCATAAGTCAAATTTTGTAGTTAACAGTTAATGGGAACACGGGAGACTACAAATACATAGGTTATAATATTTTTGCTCCCCCGCTGTATATTGTAGTGGGAAAGGGTAATTGGTGGGGAGCAGTACACATGACCTAGAAGTCAATATCTGTCTCTGCAGGATGAAAGGGCATTAAAAGCATAACGAGAGAGGAGAAGAAAATGGATGGGGGCAGGATCTCACTCTATTTCTATACTATTATTTTACCAGCAGACTGTATTCCATGGCATACTGAAATACATATGGAGTCAAAACCATGGGAATATGCAAGTTGCTTGATTATAAAGTTCAGTGCATTGCACAGTTAAAAATTTACTACAAGTATTCTGAGTGTCTTGAAGTTATTTCTGGTGATTTTAACAGTGTAAAGACTTTTTAAAGGAACTTACAATCCCACAGTATGCTCAGTGGATATGTATGTTCATAATACATCATTGGTAGGATATTGCTCAGTGAACAAAATAGAATAATGTTATTCTGTTCCAAATGAGAAACCAAAATATGGAAATTGCCTTAGGGCATTAGACCATCAGTCCAGTATTTTGTCTAGGAGCTGAGTAAATGCCTAATCCTTCTCCACCACAACAATGAAACAAAACCTCAAAGAAAATTGACTATGCATATATTTTTGTGTAACTACCATTACGCAGAAATTGCCTTAAAATACATGTAAAATTGGCATTATATTCATGGCACCATCAGGAAATCCCACAGAGGAGTTAGAGAGGATCTTTTGCAGGATTATTAGATTCAGCAGTGAAACAGTAGCAAGGAGCTGAGCAGTAGTGGATGCTGGAGCTGCCCCCAGGCTGTCGAGTGGGATGTGTGGCCTGTAGGAGAGGTAGGAGCAAGGAGTGTGAGGCAAGTAGCCTGCATTACTCTTGAACTACCCCTGCATTATGATTGATGTGTTTTGAAGAAATGTATCGGGTAGCTGTTCTGAGGAATAATGCATGTATAGTGACCACTGGTTCATTATCCCTCGTTTAACAGTGGGCTTCAAACCAATGAAGACCTACAAAAATTCAAACTATTTTGAATTAGGCTGTGAAATCTGCATTACAGGGATGTTACTCGTCTTTATGAAAGTTCCTGGCAACTCTGAAGTATATTCCTATATAATAGTAAACTAGAAAAGAAGTAGAACTAAATGAACAGCACACTTTTCTGGGTTTGAACATTTAATCTTTTTCTTTTCTCAGGGTCATTTCCATTACTGACATTTTAGTTTAATGTGGAATTGACTGTGTCCCACCAAAAATTCTATATTTCATAATTAAATCACCATCAGGCACAGTAGTGGTCGGATATATTTGGCAAGGAATACTGATGCGGATTTCTTGCTGCAACAACATGCATGTGTATAAAGTTCAGCAACATGAGTTCTTTGTCTTGGAACATTGTACAATCAATATTCTATTACTGCAGCACAAGCTCTGCTGCATTGTAGCTAAATTAGTGTGTAAAAATCAAGAATGCAACAATGGAAAGAATTTTAATTTCTCTCTATATAAAATGCATATAAGCTGTAATGCATTTTAGCTGTAACAGCTCTGTTCCAGTACCTGTCGCTTCAGGTACTATTTATGTAATTTCATTAAATAGGAGTTTTGGAAATTTTAATTTATTTTCCTTGGGATTTTCTTCAGTATTAATTTCAAAAAAGCATCACATTCTTCTTGATGATTTTGTGCAAATTCTTGCTGTTTGTTTTGCTTTGTATGATGAAGATGTCTATGGCATCAGGAGGTCCATTATGTAGGCTTTGCTACAGACTGGAACTCTTTTACAGTAAAAAAATAAACCCAAACCAAAATGTTGGGGGATGACGGGGATGAGCTGCTCCCTGAGAATGAAGGGAAAGGTGCAAAGCTGTTACAGCACAGATTGTAGGCAGCAGGCGCTGCTGTACATCACCCCCACAGACAAGCCAGGATGGGCTTTCTATAAATTCAATGTAGGCAGCTGTAGACTGCCTGCAGGAGCAGAGTGCTGAAGGTAACACCTTCTTTCCACATCTGAACAGACCACCGCTGCTGCTGCTGTTGCTGCTGCTGCTGGGATGGTGCAAGGGAGAGGCACCCACAGGCAGCACAGATTGTCGTGATGCCTCACTCCCCTCCCTGCCTCCTGCTTCCAACAAGAGCCCCTGCCCAGCCACCCTGGGAGAGGTGCGAGGGGGACCCATCCAAAAAGCTGGGGTTGGGCGTAGAAGGGCTGCATAGTGGGAGTGGGAGGGAAGCTCCTGGGGAAGGAGGAAGATAGAGAGTCAATTGGGCATGACCGGACTTTGGACGGGGAGTGAAATGTAGTTGATGCCGAGGTCAGTCCCTCCTGTGGAAGGAAGAGGGAGGTCTTGCTGGGGTGGGAAGTGCGGGAGGCAGAGAGAGAAAGAGAAAAGCCTTCACCTCCAGACCCACAACTCTCATGACCTCTCATGACATGGACAAAAGTCCACAGTCTCTAAAATCTCTTATATACTCAACTCTTTCTGCCACTACTGTTGAACTGAATTTTGAATATATTTTGACATTTCTTTGAAGGATGGAAGTCAAGTCTGTCCACACATCCTACAAGTGCTGACTTGACTCTGCTTGCTTTAACTACCTCATCTGTGCAGTTGTTTCATTAGTGTCTCTGAACAGATGCCGGGCTGCTCTGCTTTCTCCCCCTCCCTCCCAAATCCTGAGACAAAAATGCAAGGAAAGTGTTTTTTTGAGGAAATCAGGGCATATATGCCTGTCACTCAGTTGCAAAGTGTCAAAGCACTACACCATAGGTTCAGTATTTAAGTAGAGTTCCCTTCTAAAACAAGAGCTTGCAGGGAGACGAGAAAAAGGATCATTTCACTGTGTGTACCATTCAGAGGACAGCACTTAGTGCTCACTGCTGCCCTCCTGACGCTAGGAGAGTATTGGTGAGAGTAGTGCTGCCGCTGCAGTGTTAAGCTGTTCTGGAGAGGTTCACTGATGACAGAACTCGTAAGTGATAAGGCTGAGAGGACCTTGAAAAATCATGGAGTCCAATCACTTGCCCAAAGGCAGGATCATCCGTAACTTTACAGTTCCTGCTTGTCTAACTTATGCTTAAAGCCTCTAATGGAAAGATATGACAAGGTCCTCCCCGGTGCTGTACTTGTGCTTTACTGCACTACTGTGACTTAACAGAAGCATTTGTCTATGCTGATAGCTGATACTCATGCTTATAGCTTTGCCTTTAGTTTATACATGCTATTTGCCTTTGTTTTGTGACTTCATGACATCGTTGACTCAAGTTCAGATGGTAATTCATAACACCAAATCCTTTTCTCCATGGTGACTGCTGAAGTGGTTATTCTACACTCTGTATTTATGTAGTGGATTATTCCTACTTAAGCACAGACCTCTATTTATTTGTTCTGACTGCAGTGCATCTTTTTTCTTCCTGACCATTTTTTGTATTTGGTAAGAGGCTTTAGAATTCTAATCCTGTCCTCTGGTGTGTTTGCAACCCTTCCTGTGGCACATCGAGTATGTATTCCTTCATCCAAACCATTGATGCAAGCATTAAGTTGTGCAAGCATAAGACCCAGGGCAGACCCCTAGGGAATCCATTAGATGCACCTCTTCAATATGGTAGTGCACCTTCTAATCTGTGCTTGCCTATGAGAGTCATGCGAGGCAGTGCCAAAAGCTGTACTGGAATCAAAATATTTCAAAGGTAACACTTCTCCCCTGTCTGTAAGAACCATTACTCTGTCACAGGAAGAGAGGAGATTATCTTGACTTGATTTATTCTTGACTGCTATTTATCTCATTATTATTTTCTAGGGGCTTACACACCGATTATTCCCTTCAGTTTTTCTCTAAGAAAGAATATCAGCACTGAATTTGCCTTATTTCCTGGAATATCTCTCCATCCTCCATGAGCTCTCAGTGGCAACTACTAATGCTTCTGAGGTTGTTCAGATAATGCGTTTTCGCACACGAGAGTGAAATTCATTAGGCCCAACTGATGTAAAAACAGCTAATTTATCAAAGTATCTTCTGGTCTGTTCTTCCCCTGCTGTATCTGAGTTCCTACTCCTTTCTCACTGGTGCTAGTTACACTGACTGCCTGATATGAAAGTGGCATTTTTCTCTTTCTTGGCAACATTGGACCATAAACGTCTACTTACCACAGAGCAGGAAACCTTTCCCTGGGCTTCTATTTTAATATGTTTGTTCTATCTTGCTTGTGATATCTCATTTTGGACCTTGGTCTTTGCACTTTTTTCCTTTTGTATGTGTATGCTCTTTCAAACTCCTCTGTATCAGATCCGTCTAATTAAAATTTCTATGTGATTTACCTTTAAGATCACAGAAGGACTCATCATTTACACACCTGCCCTTGTTCAGTTTATTCTGGTTTCTGCATTGAGATAGTTTTCTTTTCTTTAAGGAACTTTAGAATTATTGGATCTTAGTTTTAGTTCTCAGAGTTTGTTAAAATTTGCCTTTTTCAAGTCTGTTCAAGTTTTCAAGGGCTGGACAGTTAGTTCTATTATTAGACAGTTTATTCTATTATTCTATTATTAGACAGTTAGCTCTATTATTTTGTACATGCTGTCACCCACTTGCGTTTAAAACGCAAGGTAATATCTACTGTTCTTTTTCCCTGTGCACTTCTCCTGTAGAAGCTGTACTTAGAATCATAGAATGGTTTGAGTTGGAAGGAATATTTAAAGGTCAGCTAGTCCAGCCCTCCTGCAGTGAGCAGGAATGTCTTCAAGTAGATCAGGTTGCTCAGAGCCCTGTCCAACCTCGCCTTGAATGTTTCCAGGGATGGGGCATCTACCACCTCTCTGGGCAACCTGTTCCTGTGTTTCACGACCCTCATTGTAAAAAATGCCTTCCTTCTATCTAGTCTGAATCTACCTTCTTTTACTTTAAAATCATTACCCCTTGCCTCATCACAACAGACATTGCTAAAAAGTTTGTCCCCATCTTCCTTATAAGCCCCCTTTAAGTACTGGAAGTCTGCAATAAGGTCTCCCCAGTGCCTTCTCTTCTTCATGCTGAACAACTCTCTCAGCCTTTCTTCACAGGAGAGGTGCTCCATCCCTCTGATCATTTTTGTGGCCCTCCTCTGGACCCACTCCAGCAGGTCCATGTCTTTTTTGTGCTGAGGGCTCTAGAGCTAGACACAGTACTCCAGGTGGGGTCTCACCAGAGTGGAGCAGAGGGGCAGAATCACCTCCCTGACCTGCTGGCCACGCTTCTTTTGATGCAGCCCAGGATACAGTTGGCCTTCTGGGCTGCAAGCACACATTGCTGGCTCATGTCCAGCTTTTCATCCACCAGTACCCCCAAGTCCTTCTCCACAGGGCGGCTCTCAATCACTTGTCCATGCTTATGTTCTAGCCAAGTGCACCAGTTCACTAAGTCCTTTGCAGAATTAAATCAGAACTGTAATCACTTTAAGACATCCTTCTCCTGCTATTCATTACTTTCCTTGTATTACTATATGGACATCAAAACTCATTCCTTCTAGCTTCATTATGAATAAACCTATTCCCTAAACTGTGAGCCCTTCCCTTGGTTACCTTACGAAGTACTTGTTCATAAGTGTTGCAGCTGTGAAGTCCTTTCTGTTTTCCTCCTTTTCTTTGGAAAGGAGCATGGCACAGTGTTTCTATGCTCTTCACAAATATGAATCCTACCGCCTTTTTCCTAATCCAAGGAAAGATTTCCATGAAGTGACATGACTAAGGCTTTAAGAAACCTGTTACCCTTGTGAGAAATGCATTGAACTCATGGATCTCAGTGACTCTCTGAGGTTGTAATGAGAATACCTAAGTTTACAAATATCGAAAACTAAAACATAGATTGTCAAACAATCCTGAAAACCGTGAACCTTTTAAAATCCTGAGAGTCTGTTGTCTAGAAGCACATAATTACTAATAGTTAAAGAGTCAGGAGATGTATTAAAAGTTTTGTTAGCACTTGTTTGATGTGATCTGTCTAAATAAGTTCATTTCACCCCTCCCATGCTCATGCTGCAAATAATGCCTTTCTACCTTACTGTCATTTCTTTATTTTTATTGACTCACTTCACAGAATTACTGGGTAAGGGAAAAACACCTATTTGCAATCTAATCAAGCAAGCAAATATAATTATACCTATCTGGTGTTTTCTTACTTGCAGTTGTCTTATCTGTCTTTGCCTTGATTGTTTTCTTGTTTGCTAATCGGAAATTCAGAAAAGTGAACTTTATCTAGAACCCCCTCTCCCCAACAGATGCTAGACTAAATGCTTAAAACAAATTATAACAACAGGAAGATCAAGACCAAAAACCCCATTATTTTTAGCTGGAGATCATCTTTATGTTAGATGTCTGCACTATCTGCCACAGACTACAGGCACTGGCTGATCTGCAAGGACCATTACAGTGAAGTTATTTGTTTTATATAGGTTTCAAACAACTGTAATTGGAGAGGCTGGTAGTTTTTCAAAATACTTTCCAGTGACACCATGGCCACTTGTAATGTATTTAATGAAACAGGCCAAGGACTGTTCTTTGTCCCTCATAGCGTGGCTGCTCTTGCCATCTCTAACCTCGCTTCTGCCCCAGGAAGAGTTTGTTGTGTTCAGAGTATCTATGTGGACTACTCCCAAGCATGTACCATCCTCCAAGTCATGCTTTTATATTACCTAGGAGAATACTGGCTGGCATGAGACAAAGCCATGCCACGGGCACTCATATATTTAAACAAAACAGTCATATGGGCTAGGAAACCACTTTTACACCCACTGCTTTTTCACATATACAAATCCGAGAAAATGCATCTCATCAAGATGCTGTTAGTTATTCAGTAACATCATTGCTGAATGAGAAAGCTGCTTTCATTATTACAAATGAAAACTTAATTTCAAATAACTTTTAAAGCTCCAGTTTTCCAAAAGTTTTACCTAACACATAATTGGAAGACAAAAATTTTCCTAGAAAAGTGAAAAATTTAATGACAAGTTGCTATTATTTTAATAAAATTCACCAGTAAAAACTGTGTATTTCATCAGTGGACAAACAAGAGTTCAAAGAACAATTTATGTTTAGAACAACAGCTGAGTATTGAGAGAAAAATGGAGAAAGCTGTTAGTTCCTTCCCAGGCTGTGTTTTAAATGTGAAAAGACAAAACACTAAAAAAATACACTGTTCTGTTTATACAGGGCGGTGAAACAAAAATGACATAGTAGATTTTGTATTGCTTTCTTTTTAACCTAAGTGATTCACGTATTAGATTTGGGATTAAAAAAAGAGTTTATGTATAGAATTAAATGAACAGACCTGGTATTTTTCTGGATTTTTTAAAAAAATTATTTAGCATTTCATACTTCTGGCTTAAACAAACTTATGTTTTTGCCATGATACCACTGAGAAGGACAATTTTTTTGTTGCAGGAGGGCCTGGGAGATATAGACCAAAGCTGTGTATTGCCTGGTGCAGTGTTTTGTTGTTTTGATTATGTGGGACTTTGTCTAAAGTTTAACAATATTGGTGGAAATCAATGCAAGCCTGAAATGAAGGACCAGCTGTTAGAACAACTTCTTCCCCAGCTTTGGCTTTTCCTCTTGTGGTATATCATGCCAACCCATTTGTGTAGATCAAAAAAGTCCTCTCCCATTTGGTCCTGTTCAGCCTTTTTCTCCTGTCAACGTGACATGGGTCCCTGCCTTGTCCTGCTAGCGATGTTAGCCTTGATCATCTGCCCTCCTGCATTGCCCTGGATGTGAATACCTGTGCCTGTTGTGCTGCACTATCTATGTGCTTAAAGAAGAAAACTCACACTGTAGTTTCTTTTTTCCAATGCCATGTTCTCCTTCGTCTGTGACTGAGAATGTAATTTTATCACCTGATTATACAAGGGGGTGTCATGAATTATGATTGTTGGTTGCTAAGGGTAAAGATATGTGACAGTGACAGGTCTTGAGCCAGTCTGGAGGTTCAGTGATGCCTTCAGGGAAGTTTGACCCCCCCATTCTCTGTCCTATTTTCCTCCTTTTTACCTACAGCTCCTCGCCTTGCAATCCTGACCTCTCTGTTCTTCCTCTGATCTTGCTCCAAGCTAATGCAAACTTGCTCAACTAGTAGAAAATCAATCTAGTGAAAAAAAACCCCCATTTTTTCCTTCTGTGTTGGTGAGCTGGTTACTGCTTGTTCAGATGTGCTCTAGAGATAGCATGGTGGGGGCAGGAAAGATGACGTAGGCAGGCATGTATGTTTGCGTGGGGACTTGGACTTCCTTTTTGATTGCAGCATATATTAAATGGACTCATCTGCATCATGTAACCCCATACTCAGAACTGACCCAGACACATGCACAATTTAGTTAAGGGTAAGACATTAGAGTGCATCAGCTGAATGGCAGTAAGATACAATAAACTCAGCCATGGATGAGACCTTTGTACTAGCTCCAGTTATTTGAATAATAACTCTCTGATAAATGCAACAATTGAACTTTGGTCAATTTCCCTTTTTCAGTAGGTTATTTGGAGTTTTAGCCTTTGGTCAGCAGAAAAATCAATGGAAGAATTCCAGTCTATGTAAATTGGCTAAGAACCTTGTGGTTTAACTTAGATGCCCCCCATGCTTAGTCAGATAAAATTTGTCACTGGAGACATTAACCTCTTTCCATTGAGTAGAGAAGGAACTTTGACCTTTACATCTGGATTACTGAAGAAAGTGCAAATTAGGTGCCTAAGGCTATGTTATTGGATCCTACTTACTAGGCATTCAAATAAAGATAGTTCACAGAAACAGAGAAAGGCTGAGGTTGGAACGCACCTCTGGAGATTACTTGGTCCAAAATTGCTGCTCAGGACTGGATCACTTAGAGCAGGTCAGGGCTGTGTCCAGCCAGGTTTTGAATATCTCCAAGGATCGTGACTCTACTACCTCTCTGGGTAATGTGTTCCAGTGTTCGGCCACTCTTACAATTAAGAAGTTTTTTCTTATTTTTATACAGGCTTTCTTGTATTTCAGTGTGTGCCCATTGCCTCATGTCCTTGTACTGGACACCACTGGGAAGAGTCTGGCTCTGTTTTCTTTACACCCCCCGTCAGGTATTTATACACCTCATTCATAAGATCCCCCTGAGCCTTCTCTTCTCCAGGCTAAGCAGTCTCAGCTCTCTCAGCCTCCCCTTGTATGACAGATGCTCCACTCATTTAGTCACCTTTGTCACCTTTCACTGGACTTACTCCAGTATGTCTGAGTCACTCTTGTACTGGGGAGCCCAGAGCTGGACCCAGCACTCCAGATATGTCTCACCAGTGCTGAGTAGAAGGGAAGGATCCCCTCCCTCAACCAGCTGATTATGCTCTTCCTCATGCAGCCTGGGAGAACTTTGGCCTTCTTTGCAGTAAGGGCACTTTGCTAACCTGTGCTCAGCTTGCTGCCCAGCAGGACCCCAAGGTCCTTCTCTGCAAAGCTGTTTTCCAGCCAATTGGTCCCCAGCCTGTGCTGATGCACAGGGTCCAGCAAAGCCCCTCTTCTGTGTCACAAAATTGTGATTAATGCACTCCAGAAGCCTTCTGTATTGCTTGTTTCCTGCTGTAATGTCCCTCCAGCAGATCTTGGGACGCTTCAAGTCCCCCATGAGGACACAAGCCTGTGAATGTGAGACTTCTTCCAGTAGCCTGAAGAAGGCCTCATCTGCTACGTCTTTATGATCAGGTGGTCCATATGACAACATCAATAAATTAGTTTAGATAATAATTTACAAACAGGTAATTTCATTCCTGTATGGAAACATTTTAGATGTGTCCAGAAAGAATCATTCTCTTGTTAATTGTCAAAAAAATTATAAAAGAAAAAATGGAAGAATGAAATATGAGTGGCACAACTGGGTAAGAGGCTCCTGAGAAACCATCTGATTTAAGCGCAATTTTTTTTTAGTATATGTCACTATAATATATCCTTAACATATCCTAACTAATTGTTAGGATAATCATTGCTGATTAACAAAAGAAAATTTCCAGGGCAAGGAACAAGTCTTCCTTTGTGTTTTTTATGTGTATTGTATTGATGCCATAAACTATTAACAACTGTTCAGTTAGCTCAGCAAAAATGGTTGAATCTGTAGGGTAACTTTGTGAAAACTCTACTTGTCCTTGAATTTTTTCTCATTTAAATATTCCATGTATGCAAGATAGTCTACAGAGGACAATGCAAGTACATGCACAGTGCATAAACAGTGTGACATAATGGAAATGAAAACCAGGGAACTAGGATAAAACCCGTCAAATGTGATAAAAGATGGTAAACAATATAACACAGGACAATAGAATTAGGATGACGAAATACTGTACTAGGAAGGGTAGGGTGTGGTTAATCAGGCAAGGCTTTATAATTGCAAAACTAAAATATTAGGACAGGGCATCGGATAGCAGGAAGTAGGACAGCAGTGACTGAGAAACCCTAGCAGTAAGGTTTTTAATTCTTCACTGTGGCAGTTATAATCCTTGATAGATGTTGCTTTGAGATTCACGCAGGTTTGAAAACTTTAGCTCTAATTGATTATTTTGTGTGGCTTTCTTTTATTTTACTCTCCAGAACAGTAATACTCTGTCAAACAGGGAGCTCAGTGCCATAATGGATTGGCTGGGGCAGACCAAATTGCAGGGGTTTCAGACATCACTGTCTCCAAGCCCGCCACACCTCTATGAGCTATTCCTTACCCATCTGAGGGATGGGAGCACGAGAGGGACGTAAAAGCAGTCACTCTGTGTCTGAGGAGAGGTCTGGCTGTGGCCACATCCTTCTCTCTGCAGTGGCCAAGCACTGATATGGATATTTGATGGCATCTGGCTGTTGCTGTTCACATGCCAGGAGGGACAAGCTTGCACTGGTACGTCAGGCTCAGCTGCAGCCAGGAGGGAAAGCATGGGGCTCCTTCATTCCCCACCGTGGGCAGGAGTGTGCTGAGGAGGGGCAGGAAGCGCTGTGGAAGACGTTCTTTTTTTTAAAACACAAGAGTTTTAGTTTAAAACTAATGAATGATTCAAAACATACCTCCCGGAGGAGATCAGATCATAGAAGGAGATATTACTGCAAATGAAATAATATAAGTGACATCCTGTCACTGAAAAATCAGTGCTAAATGGCCATCTCCTTACCTATAAAATCTATAAAGAGTACATGGTAGTGTGGGCAAATGATCTGGTTCTGAAAACATGCTGGGGAGGCTTTTAAGTATCTCATGTCTTCTATATAATTAAAGGGAACTGGTTTTCTTAGGTGTGTAAAAGTTTTTGGGACTGAAGGCAAACAGCTTATCTTATGGGATATGTGTTAAATTGGTAGAACTGGACATTTAATTTTACGCTTACATTAATGTCTGTTATGGAAGTGTGAGAGGACTGTGTGCCTCTAAAGGCAAAAGTGGTGTGAACACCACAGTACCCTGTAATGATGAAAAAAGCTGCACAAG
The DNA here is from genome assembly GCF_949628215.1 of Phalacrocorax aristotelis. Classification (NCBI taxonomy): domain Eukaryota; kingdom Metazoa; phylum Chordata; class Aves; order Suliformes; family Phalacrocoracidae; genus Phalacrocorax; species Phalacrocorax aristotelis. The sequence goes on from NC_134278.1 coordinate 56,227,227, forward strand.
AGTTGATTAGGGTTCCAGTTAAACATGAAGATACCTATTTTGATAAAACTTACATATCAAAAGCACTGAAAGTCCAGTTTGGAAAAACACCTGAAGAATATGAATTTGTTTTCCAACCACCTAAGCTGACAGCAAACCCAAATTCATGGGGCTTCCTGTTTCCAAAACAGCTCATGGTTTATTTTGGCTCTCATCATGTGTATTTTTCGCCCATCAAAAAATACTGGAAATCAAATGGAAATTAAAAGCTGAAGATGGGAGTTTTTTGCAAAAAGAACCCAAACCCAAAGCTCTTTTTTAGTTTTGGATGAAGACCCAAGCTTGGCATTTTGTGTGCTGTCAGTTTCTAGCTCCCTTTCTTATGCTGTCACACTGTATTGCCCTCATTATGAAAATGGGGAAGATTTGCAAGGAAGTAGTTTGTGGGTTTTGGGGCTGGAAGTCATTTTCTCACATGATGAGAAAAATGGAGAACTGAGGAGGTGGACAGTGGAAGCACTGTTTCTGGTAGCAATTAGAAAGAGATATTAGTGAATATGGGGGAATTCTCTAGGAAAGAAATTATCAAAACCAATGTATAGTAATGAGAAAAATTTCTTCACCGAAAGGGTAATCAAGCACTGGAACAGGCTGCCCAGGGCAGTGGTTGAGTCACCGTCCCTGGAGGTATTTAAAAGATGAGTAGGTGTGGTGCTTAGGGACATGGTTTAGTGGTGGACTTGGCACTCTTAGGTTTATGGTTCGACTCAATTATCTTAAAGGTCTTTTCCAGCCTAAAAGATTCTATAATTCTATATTTTGCACAATCACTGTATGCTCATTTGGAAATAACCAGGTAGTGATTATGCAAGTCCTTTATTTCTGTTCTGATAATACTTTTCAGCGAGAGTATAGGGAATGATATTATTTAGAAAAATAAGTGCCCAGTTCTGATTTAGACATGGTATCAAGTCCCTCCATGCTGACTTGTTCAGGAAATGTCAGTCCTTAGAGAACTTGGTGAGCAACAAGCACAAGGGCATTCCTGCCTGTGATTTTGTGACATAGTGTTTCACAGCAGTCGTTGTACCTCCAGAATCATGTCCAGAGCAAGTGGACATCAACATGGCCAGCTCAGTTGCCTTGACATTGCCTGGCAAGTTAATAAGTTTCAAGCCTTGCTTTTATGTATTGCAAATTAGGGACACCTGTAAAATTACCAGATTCTTCTCCAGCATAAGCCTGTAGCATAACATGTAAAACTCTGAGCTGCGCAACCTGGGTCTTGGTGTCTGTCTATTTACAGGACTAATCTTGAATTTAGATAACGTGGCTACAGGAAAAAAGGCAGAGGCTGTGTGTTAACATATGTAAATAATGATTGCAGATACAACCCATGTACTTGATGTAAGGGCTGAACATTTCTTGGAAGCAGGGATCAAGACAAGTATTTTCTCTGCCCTTTCTTTGGCAAATAAATAAGGATTTCTCTGTCCTCTGATTTCCAAACTAGGTCTTACCCAACACTGGGAAAGGTTTGTTGTTATAACTGTACTGACAAAATGTTCTAATGTAGGTGCAGATTTATCAGCAAAGGGAGATTACTGCTTATACCAATTCCCTGAAGAAAATAACACTGGCAACCTATCCTGTATCCATATTTTTGTTACTATAATTAAGCTTGTTCTTGGATTTTTTGGCATAGGAATGAGCACAAAATAACACAGCTTTAACTGATAATCTATACCGACACTTAAGTTTTGCCTTGGAGGAAAGTATCTCCTTGCCCTCCCACCTTGACTTCTTAATCTGAATTTCTCACAAATGTAAAGAGAGGTTCCACTGTTTTCTTGACACTTTATTTTTGGTGATGGGTGTTGACTTTTCTTATTTTAACCTTCAGTAAATGGGAAGAAAGCAGAAATTAAGTCTGTAGGAACAGGGACAGGAAGAAGCCATAGTATTGCCTTATTCCTCTATACTATCAGTTCTAACATTTTCTCTCTCTCCACTGCTTGTATCAGCTGTGATCAGGAGCAGAAACAAGATTATTTCAATGTTTGTGAAGCAGGAGAAGAAGAGGCATGTTTAGAGGCAGAAATATTTCAGAATAAAGAAAAACCAAGTGTAAAGATACTTACTTTAACCTTCCAGTAACTTTTTTTGAGTAAGTAACTTCTCAGTCTTTAGTTACCCAGTTTATATTTAGCCCAGGATACAGCTATTGCCTTGAAATGAACTACTAATTTATCTTTCAAATAATGTTTATTATATCACTCCTAGCATTTTGCAATAAAGAGACTGTTAGAGAACGTAGAAGGACTCCAGCTAGCAAAATCAGGACAACATGTTGTCCTGTCCTTTAAAATCAAACATAGATTAGTCTCCTGCATTTCCTTCACCCCTCTATGTAAATATGTAAAAACACAGACTGGATTATTAAGTTTATCTTGTTCAGTCAGTCTCGTGACACTGATCCATATGTCAGCCTCCTAGAGTTCCATAAAAAATAAGATTAGTAAGGAAATAAAGTTCAAGGGTCAGATCTTTGGTAAACAACCAAAGCTGAAGGAAGTCCATTGAGGTGAAATTGCTTAAAACAGACATGTCAAGTAGCCATTTAAATTTCAGACCTTAGATTTATAGTGCAAATAGTCAGAGAGGAAAAACAAGCCAGGCAATGTGTCCCTAATTCAGATATCTCAGTGAATGAGAAGAACTTTTATGAAACTTCTAAGCTTTCCACCTGCTGTGCTCTTCAGGTGCTGGTCTGTCCTTCAGCTGGCATTCTGCCCCTGGGCTTTTTATCACTCGGACAATGCTTTTACCATGTGTAGGACTGGCTTGGGCAGGGTGCTTGCTCCTATCCTTATTGATAGTCCTCTCTGAAAGATTATGCTAATGCAATTGCATTAAGGAGAAGTGAGATTGCATTCCTCCCAAGGGATAAACAGATGGCCTTGCAGCCCTTTGCTCATACATAACCTTTTGCAGAAGTAGGAGTTGCAGGGATGACCCATGACTGCAACAGCTGTGGGAGCAATATGAGCTGTAGCTGTGCCGCTGAAATTAAGGGGAGCCACAGGGCTTGGAAGAGACAAAAACAATCTGGCACCCTGGCTGGGACTATGCTTATCAGCTACCATGCTCCACTGTTCACTTCACTCCTGGTTACTCAACATGTGTGAGTTGTTTTCCTCCTGAGTAGCTGAGGAAAGTGCTTTGCCCATTGAGTAGGTTTAGCTTTAAGAACATAATGAATATACAGATTTCTGAGGACTATACAGATTTTGAACTTTGAGAGTGGCTTCTTTTTGGAGCTCAGGAGCACAGACAGAACCAGCTCTTGTTGCTGGCAAGACTCTTCTGGAATTCTTTCTGGTTTAAAAGGAACTGGGGATCACAGGAGGCAGAGGGAAGAAATCCAGTGTTCCTTTCAGAGCTATACATCCCTAATTCCATTTGATCTTTTGCTCAGCTTTTGATTAAATATTTAGTTGTAGACTGGATGTGCTGATTTTGGCTGGGATAGAGTTAATTTTCTTCACAGCAGCTACTATGGGGCTGTGTTTTGGATTTGTGCTGGAAACAGTGTTGATAACACAGGGATGTTTTCATTCCTGCTGAGCAGCGCTTACACAGAGTCAAGGCCTTTTCTGCCCCTCACCCCACCCCACCAGCGAGCAGGCTGGGGGTGCGCAAGGAGCTGGGAGGGGACACAGCTGGGACAGCTGACCCCAACTGACCAAAGGGATATTTCATGATGTACGGCATCATGCTCAGCATACAGAGCTGGGGGAAGAAGGAAAGGGGGGAAGTCTGGAGTTATGGCATTTTGTCTTCTGAAGTAACTTTTATGCGTGATGGAGCCCAGCTTTCCTGGAGATGGCTGAACGCCTGCCTGCCCATGGGAAGGGGTGAATGAATTCCTTGTTTTGCTTTGCTTCTGTGCACGGCTTTTGCTTTACCTATTAAACTGTCTTTATCTCAATCTATGTGTTTTCTCACTTTTACTGTTCTGATTCTCTCCTCCATCCTACCATGGGGGAGTGAGTGAGTGGCTGTGTGGGGCTGAGTTGCCAGCTGGGGTTAAATCACGACACTGGACTACCTATTTAAAGGTCATTTACAATAACTCTGCGTGGTGCTATGTGCTTCAGTCTATCTTTGTAATCTTGCCGACCAGGATGCAAGGACCTGGCGGTGTTATCATTTATAAGCAAGAAGATATTTAAGGTCAGTTTCACACTTCTTTTAAGATTTTCAGAGGCAATTCTCCAGGTACAATAAATTCTGTATCGGTTCATTGTACCAAAGCAACACTGTAAAAATAGCCTCTCAGCATTAATATTTACAGTTGTGGTTACAGGGGAAAAGTACCTTATACTCATTACTCAAGACTGATGTCAACAGTGTTTCAGTTAGAGGTGCGCTTTAACCATAATCTCATACCCAGATAACCTAGATCTGAACATCTCTCAAACATCAGGAAGTTTAATCCTACTGCAACTTTCACAATGAGTCGTCTTTTCATAATGAGTCAGGCACTAAGTTTAAAGATACTCCCATATATAAAAGTCCCAGATCTAACTCCCTGCCTTGCTGTTACTTCTACAGATTTAAATCTAGCTCCGATAATTGAGGCTTAGGCTGCACCTATGCTGCTGAATGAAACAATGCCGCAACGTTCCCAGGCTCTTGCTGGAATGGTCCCTGGCACTCTTTTTCACCAGAATAACTAGCATTTTCTGAAACAGTTTCCAGGCACAGTGTGGGGCTTAGCACACGCCAGGGACTGTACTTGCTACAGCAGTTTGGATGACCTTGTTTTGGAGGCTAAGAGAACTTAGTAGAAGACACATGGCCGCATTGTGCCAGCTGATCTCAAAGCCAGAAAACAGGCACTGGCATTTTTCCTTTACAAGTATAGATGTATATATAGCCTCAGGGTTTTCATCGTTGGCTCTGTGATTTGTTAGGAAATGTTTTCCTTTGGATAAGACAGCAAGATGAATCACTTTATCTGTTCGTTTATGATTTGGAACTGGGTAGAAGCTAAAGAACTCATTATACTTTTCAACAGGAAAACAGGAAGAGCCCACATGTCCCAGATTACGTTTTCTGTCTTGGTTGGTAGTATTTGCAATGTGAACTATTTTTCTTTAATCATAGTGCTGTTACTGTTTAGTTCTCTACATTTCAGGGTGATTTGCCATATTAGAAGGGTGGCAGACCAATTAAAAATTCTATTTGTTTCTCTTTTGTTTATTTCTGTGCCCATTGTTTGTTGTTTTCATAAGATATTTAATTCCAAAATTTCTGAATGATCTTGTGAAAGAACTGTTCTTAATACTCAATACCCACTGATCTTAAGCAAGAGATGAAGACAATTTGACATAAGACATAAAGAGATACCATGATGAAGACATAAAGAGATACTTTTGAAACACTGGACAAGATATCTGCATTTGTACCTCTGAGGGATCACAGTGCCAAGCAGAAAGTTTTACTATTTATGGCAATGAAGTGGGGTAGGCAAGTTGAAATTCACCTTTGGTATTCCACTGCAAATTTGGGTTGTTTCATGTAATATCATGTGGATATTTGGAGAGTCAATCCTAGCAACCTTGAGGGGGCTCAGGACCATCTGCCTGGAGGCACTGGAGGGTTTTTTCCCTGTTGCTGGAAGCTAATGAGGGATGTACTGGGGGGGATGGGGTAGGGAGTGGATGACACTTTGGTCTAATTCATTCCACAGTGGAGGCAGAACTGTGGCAAGCTGATGTTGAGCTCAAGACTCCTGTTTAGCAGAAGCTCAGCTACAGCAGTGTCAATCTGAAATTGCAGGACATTTATACTAGTGAGTGGAAGGAAAGACCTACCCCATAGGAAACAGAAAAGCTCTGGGTCATGTAGCACATAGCTCTGTTAATGTAAGATTATAGCTCTTGAACATCAGCCTTGAGCTGATCAACTGACTTAAAAAAAAGAGCTTCTACTCCTTCCCTTTGGGGGATTTTCCATTGTTAGAAGTAAATTTTGTTTGATCTTTTTAAAAAGCATTAGCTTCATTTTCTTATTTGCCATTGTGTTATCCTCTAACTCTTTCTGCACTGTGCCCTCCAAAAGGGAAACAATGGATCCCAAACCAGCCACATCTCAAATCTGGACTCAGTACAAGATTCAGATTTCACAGGCTAGTTGGAAGTGCTGGGATGCAATTGTGTCCTAACTGTGTCATCACTCAGCTTGGCAACACATAGTTAACTCTTTCTCATCTTCCTAATCTTTTTCAGTTTCCTATCGTGTACAACGAGAAGATAGAATACACAGGATGTTACACTTGCTCAAGCAAGTTTAGTGGTATTTTAATTTGACTTTGTTTATGGGGGAAGAAAATACATTGATTTAAATAATGAGATTAATGGCAATATTTATAGTAGTTTTCAAATTTGGATTCCACACATTCTCTTTTTTGTTCTGACAGTCTTCTTTCTTCTTTTAAGTGTGTATTTCTGGATGGCACAGATAATAATAGACAAATCTCTCCTCAGTTGGCAAGGTAAGCAGGATGTCATCAGAGAAGTGGTCAGTTTAAACTAATATGCAAGGATAGTGGAAAGGCAGAGGTCTGCACTGCAGGTTAGCAAGTCATCCACCTTGAATATCAAGCAAGCTTTGCACTGAGCAAAGCCTATTCCATTGCAGAGCTCAGAGCTTTGGTTTTCACCAGCAGTCTGATGATAGAAGTTGGGCTTGACCCATCAAAGCACTTAACATTTCTCTTTTGATAAATAGCCAATCTATTTAAGTGTTGTGCTTAATTTGCTCATTCTATTTTACAGTATTTGCAGACTCCCAGTGTTAAGCCAGGGGTGTGCCACGTTGAGCCATGGGCACAGAGCATGATAAAAGCATAGTAATGAGCAGTGGGTATCTGGGCTTTTTTTTTTTACACCCAACAGGTCTTGGAAAGCAGTCTTGTATTAAATGTGAAATCCTCAGTTTTAAAAAAAGTGTCAGCAGGCACAAAGTTTCTGGGTGCTGGCATACATAATGCTCTCCTGTCATTGTATGCTTGGGGTCCTAGAGATGATTGATTTACTACCATGCTTATCGCTATGGAAGGAGCTCTTAGACATGTTTGTGATTTCAGTGTGGTGCCTGTGTTGCCTTTCTGTGGGCTTGTCTGCATGGCTGAAAAGGTGTTTGTTTTTTTTAACTTGCAAGCAAGTTACGTTAAGGTGAAAATCCAAACCAAACCAGTCCCTTTTCTTTCATCTCCAGAACAAGCATGTAAGGTTACTGCTGTACCTCATGAGTTCCTCACATACTATATTTCCAACTAGGTTTCAGGCACCTGGAATTTTACCAGCCTTCTTCATGCAGAGTCATTTTCATTTAGCAATAGTGAAAAGCAGTAGAGAAAGGTTTTTGAAACAGCCATGTGAATATTTTGTCTAATCTAATCTCATGCTTCACTGCAAGCAAAGCTAGATAAGCTTTGCTCAAAGCGGCAGAGCAGAACCCACTGCCAGCCACTGAGAAAGGGTGCCCGTATGGGTGCGAGAGCCTGGCTGACTCTCCCAAGCCACTTTGAAAGACTCCTTCCATCCTTTGCCCTCCATCTATGTTTCTAAACTTTGTCTTGCTGAATTTACCCATGTGCTGGATCCTTTTGCTGAATTGGCTTTGGTACTGCTAGCACTGTAATGAACTGTATGAAAGAGGTTCCCCCTTTTTACACTAGGCTCTGCTAAATAAGACCCATGCACAGCCCATACACAACTCTGAAAGCTGTACGGGTGGTGATTAATAGACACATTAATCCCTCAACATTACTTCTTCATCTCTGGTTCAGTTGTCCCCCAGTGCTGAAGCTTTCAGGTTGTTACACCGTTTTCAGTGTTGCACAGGACACAAGTAGAGTTTCCAGAAACACCTCCCAGAGCATTTGATGAGACATACGTTGCCAGTGTGGGTGGCTCTGGACTCCACTAACCTTATTTTGCAAATTCAGATACTGAGGGTCTCCCTTAGATCATGCCACTGGGTGAAAGAGAGAGCAATTGGTTCATCTTTTCATCTATCTTTTTTGTTTGCTTTTCCTCCTCTTCATTGACATAAATTGATGGTGTCTGGTGGAAAGGTAATAGCATCAGGTAGTAGTAGTATTGTCTGATGCTCCCAAATCCTTTGATTATCTGGCAGCAGTTTAAAGTGCAGATCTGTGCTGAAAAATTATTCTAAAAATGGCACTGCAGGGTTCCATGCCTACCATCTCTAAATTATTTCCATATCAAATATCTTCTGTGAGCAATGAAAAAGACAATTTTGTTCCTGCCTGTCAGCCCCAGTGAGCATAACCTAGACTGGAAGTTCACATTGGATTCTTTTCTTCTCCCATGTAATTGCCAGTAATAGAGCACTCAATAGGCCAAATTAAGCCTCCAGTTATACCATAGCAAGTCTATTGTCTTTGAACTAGACCTCACTGCTACCTGTAAAGTCCTGTGTTTTCTGCAGTTTTGCTCAGGTGACTGGAACATATTAAACAGCTCTGTTGATGCATGAAAGCAGGAAATACAAATCAGGTCCCTATGTCTTTGCCACTTTTGGTATGTGAACAGAGGTGGAAAGAAGAAATTTTTATTTTTACCTCTCTAAAGTGGAACACACAGGGTGCAGGTCTGTGGGGGATAATGTCATTGGGTTTTGGTAGTATTTTTCAGATCAAAATTTTACTCTGCAGCAGAAGAAGACGACTTGCCATATGACAGTCTTAACTAATTTTCTTTGCTTTTTTCATATTTTGCATGTCATTTTTGCTCAGTATGAACTATTGGGCTTGTTTTTACTGTTATATTTGTTCCCTGGCGGTATTTAAAAGAAGGGTAAATGTGGTGCTTGAGGATACAGTTTAGTGGTGGGCTTGGCAGTGGTAGGTTAGCAATTGGACTTGATGGTCTTAAGGGTCTTTTCCAACCTTAGCGATTCCATGATTCTATGATTCTTTTGTACTCTTTTGTAGTCCCCTCTAATCTTGTAGTAGCATATACACCCCATTTGATGAATGTACCCTCCCACCTCTCTGGAGGTTGAAAAACATTTGCTGTTCAAACTGTTCTGCACTTTATTTTCTTACTTGAAGCACTAAAATACATTGTATACATACATACACAGAGAACACATATATTACAGATGTAGCAAAATTGTACGTGCTGCAACATCTTTTTCAGATAGTTATTTTCGCAAATCAAATCCTCAATATTCAGCAATAGTAAAACTGATAGTAGATCCCAGCTGTACTAGTTTGACTAGATTGTGGAGAAGAAAAACCACCAAACTCTTAAAAATCAAGTAAACCCCATTTTTGAAAAAAAGGGTCTGGTAGACCTTGTCTGGCTGCTGACTTTCGCTATTCAGGATGGCCAGCTAGACTGATACGTGCTGGCTAGGTCTTTGCTGAATTGTCTGGATGCATGGAAGAAACAACAAAATACGCTCCGAATTCTGGCCCTCAGAGAAACCCACCAGTATACTTGCATACAAGAGAGAGAAATACAACATGTAAGCATAAAAGATTAAAAGAAGTCATTTCAGAAAATCATGCTTGCTTTGGATTCTAGAGGTTTAGTTTTGTTTGCTTAAAATAGTAAGCTGCAGACCCTCCATGGTGGCCTCCAGACTGGTTAACTTCTCAAGCACTTCTCTGAAGGTAGGTCCGGGCTCCCTTTTTACACGAGATGAATTCCTGGGTATATTTAGCAGCATTTCCTTTCAGGCAGTTCTCTGAGGAACTGGCTACTGGATAACTTTGCCCAGTGTAAGGTGGGGAAGGGGACAGAGATTAATTGGCTCCTGTTAATGTCACTGGCTGGCTATGGGGTGCAAATTTGTACAGGGGCAGTTTTATCTTAGGGATTGTACTGACAATTGGCTGGATAACTTTATAACTTTATATACAGAAAACCCACAAAGCAGAGAGCTTGTGGAAAGGAATGCAGAAAAATGGTTTAGGCTTCCTTCTGTAATGTGTTCACAGAGGTGCAGAGACTACAGGAGAAGAGGGATGTTAGTCTGCTGGGGACGTCTTCCTTAGTTGTCCTGAACATACGCCCATCATATTCCTGGAATGCTCAGAGGACTGCTTCCTCCTACAAATGTTAGATGTCCAACCAGGAGTGAGGCACTGCTGGACTTGCTACTCACAAACCAAGAAAACCTGCTTAGTGACAGAGCAAGAGACCCCCTTGGCTTAACTGTGAGCTTCTGAGTCTCCTCAAAACCAGGAGAGAAGTGTACCAGAGATGGAAAAGTGGATGAATACCTGTTGAGAAATTCCAGAGGCATTGCTGGAGCATGCAGAGATACAGTTAGAAAAGCAAAAGCTCTGCTCAAATTGAAATTGGCCAGAGATGTCAAAAACTACAAGAAAGTGTTCTTCAGGTATGTAAGCAACAAGCAGAAATAGACAGAAAATATTGGCAAGCTGTTAAACAAGAGAGGTCACCAACAATGCTGAAAAGGCAGAGGTTCTCAACACTTTGTTCACCTCTGCCTTTACCAGGTTGATGCAAACACAGACCCACCAGCAGTGAAGGAAGAGTTGGTACGTGAACTATTACAGGAGCTTGACTCCTACAAGTTGATGGGCCTTGACACTATCCACCTGAGGGTGTTAAGAGAGCTGGCTGATGTTATTGCGAGGCCACTTTCCATAATCTTTGAGAAGTTGTGGAGGTGGGGGGATGTCCCAAGAGACTGAGAGAAGGCTAATGTCACCCTCATTTACAAGAAGGGCTTAAAGGAAGATGCAGGAAATTATAGGCCCATCAGTCTTACTTCAGTCCCTGGGAAAGTTATGGAACGAATCCTCCTGGGAGCTCTCATAGGTTGAATGACACATATGATTGGGAACAGCCAGTTGTGCTTGACAAACTTGACTGCCTTCAACAACAAAGTAACCTGCTTGGTTGATGTGGGGTGAGCGGTGGACACTGTCTACCTGGATTTCTCCAAGGCTTTCAATACAGTTTCCCACAGCCTCCTCCTAGAGAAACTGATGCGTTTTGGTCTAGACAAGTGGTTTGTGTGGTGGGTGGGGAACTGGCTGACAGGCCACACCCAGAGGGTGGTGGTCAATAGCTCCTTTTCAAACTGGCAACCTGTCACAAGTGGGGTTCCCCAGCTATTGATATTGGGCCCAACACTGTTTAATATCTTCTTAAGTGATCTGGATGATGGGATCAAGTGTACCCTCATGAATTTTGCTGATGATACCAAGCTGAGTGGGGAAGTGGACACTTTGGAAGGGAGAGCCACCCTGCAGGAAGACCTGGGTAGTCTGGAAGAATGGGCCAACAAGAACCTTATGAAGTTCACCCAGGACAAGTGTAAGGTCTTGCACCTGGGAAAACATAATCCAGGGGTGCAGCACAGGTTGGGATCTATCTGGCTGAGGAGCAGCTCTCTGGAAAGTGACATGGTGGTCCTGCTGGACAACAAACTCAATATGAGCGAACAGTGTGCTGCTGTGGCAAAGAAAGCAGACAGGATGCTGGGTTGCGTCAAAAAGGGCATCACCAGCAGAGATAACGAGGTCATTATCCCACTCTACTCAGCGCTTGTCAGACCACACCTGGAGTACTGTGTACAGTTCTGGTCCCCTCTGTGCAAAAAAGATGTGGACAGGCTGGAAGGGGTCCAGAAAAGGACCACCAGGATGATCAAAGGACTGGGAAGCCTGCCATACGAGGATAGGCTGGGAGAACTGGGTTTGTTCAGCCTTGAGAAAAGAAGGCTTCGGGGACACCTTATCATTATGTTCCAATTTTTAAAGGGTGGCTACAAAGAAGATGGAGACTCCCTTTATATAAGGAGTCACATGGAAAAGAAAAGGGGTAATGGCTACAAGTTAGTCCTGGGGAGATTCCGACTGGACACAAAAGGAAAATTTTTCACAATGAGAACAATCAGCCTTTGGAATAATCTCCCCAGGGAAGTGGTGTATTCCCCAACATTGGGCACTTTTAAGATTCAGCTGGGCAGGGTGCTGGGCCACCTGCTCTAGACTGTGCTTCTGCTAAGAAAGGTTGGACCAGATAATCCTTGAGGTCCCTTCCAACCTGGTATTCTATGATTCTGTGATCTGTGGTGGTGGCAATAGCACAGGCATCTGTAAATCACATTTCAACTGTACAAACTGAATTGACAGAACTTCATTATATAAATGGCTGCCGAAGGGTGTTGTTGATGGAAATGAGTTCTCATATAAGATTGCTTCTAATCACTGCTCTTCCAATAGGGACACAGAAAAAGTAAAAGGGAAACTGAAAGGGTCCATCCCCAAATTACTACATGAGATGGTCTAGAGTGCTATAAAAATATTTATGTACTATCCCACTCCTCTGGCAAAGACTTGCATAACTCACTTGGTGGCTCCATCACTCATGAGCAAAGCACTCATCCCAAACACCCAGCCATAAAATCTTTATAGTGCCTTGCAAAGTGTGGTGTGCTATAAAGTTTTTATAACCATGCATTTGGGATGACCATATTACATCATCACATATTTTCCCCATAAAGATTTTGGCTTACTGCTGTCTAAGCCAACTAACCTTTACAGATGGTTCCTAGAATAACTAAAAGATTCCTGCTTTGTTTTTATGTTGTCAGCACGAATTTAATGTACTCCTTTTGTTTCATTAAGTCCCAGAGTTAGGCTGCAGGGGAAGTGGAATGTGCAGTCAATACACGACTGGATTTGCTTTCTAGTTATATCAATCACATTGTCTCACTCCATTATTAAACATTTATGCTGTGGTAATGTTTGCATAGTGCAGCTGATATACAAGCCCAGGTGCAGCAGCAGTGCGAATGAGGTGTGTATCATGGGATCTAGTTTATATGCTGTCAGTCCTTAGGGAATCTATATCTCTTGGAGGTTTCGTTGTGTAAAGCACTAATAGGTACTAAAAAGATACTTCCTGCCTTGTTGTTTATTCTCAGTTCTTTTCCTGGCTACTTTTCAGCCAGATGAGTTAGCGATTCTGCCCCTCTGTGACCATCTGAGCCCGGAAATATGCAACCTGGAGCGAAGAAAGAAATGAAGGAGCTCTCCATTCATGGGTTCACAAATTTACTTTGGCTTAACCAGTTATGACACTGCACCCTCTGACCATGTTTCACTAAGTATAAAAAGGGAATATAACAGTGCTGAGTTGTTTTAAAAATTGGGTTGAGAAAAGTTGCAAAAGGGTTTCTTACTATATTGAATGTAGGGGTACCTATAAAAGTTTAAGCTCAGGCATGGCTTTTGGTGTAGGATATATGAAGTGGTCAAGAATTATATACAGAAATGTGCCTGTTTTAGTAAGCATGACATACTTAGAAGTTCTAGTGTCTGAAGCACTTTGAAAAATATGAGCAGGTGTTGTGCTGAACACAATAGTTTTAAACCAGTAGATTGGATTAAGATATGAAACCTCAAAATAAAACCACTTTTAAAGAATACCTCTGTGTTTAAAATCAAAATTACTTCAAAAGCAAATTAGGATTAGTTTTTTTTTTTTTAACAAATAACACAGGTCCAGAATAATAACTACAATGATGAAATTTAAAACAAAACTGATGAAAAAGGTTTTCAGATTCAAGGCAGGTTATGTCAGGGGACAAAACAATCTCTGTATGAAAAATATTTGAACCAGTCTTCTGGTCCAAATAATGAGCATCCCTCAGCTTTTACCCATAGGTTAATGAATTATATTACTTTAAATAGTAGTGGTGACTGACAACACGGAGCTACAAATAGGTGCCAAAACGCATTTACTAAACAGGGTAGAATAAACTTCCAATCCAGAGTCCTACTCTTAGATTTTTTAAAATTATTTTTTTTAAGCATTCTTTCTTGCTTATTTATACCAAGTTTTGGTTCCATGTTATTAGCCACTTGGGTCTACAAAGAGCTGATTACCCCTTGTCTCTTGAGCACTCATTTAAAGCAGGTTTCAGCAGACTTTTGGAAGTCCCAGACTAACCAAAACTTGTGATTTTATGCTTGCTGATCATCAGTGTGCAAAAAAAGGAAAATAACGCCATACTTTTTAACCCATTCATTCATTGTCATCTGGCAACATGAAGAATCTGATTGAGTCTGGTTGGAAGCCTGTAACTAGCGGTGTTTCCCAGGGGTCTGTCCTGGGTCCAGTCCTGTTCAACATATTAATCAGTGACCTGGACAAAGGGAGGGAGTGTACCTCAACATGTTTGCTGATAATACAAAATGGGGAGGAGTGGCTGACACACCAGAAGGCTGTGCTGCCATCCAGCAAGACCTGGACAGGCTGGAGAGCTGGGCTGAGGGGCACCTCATGAAATTCAACAAAAGCAAGTGTAGGGTCCTGCACCTGGGGAGGAACAACCCCATGCACCAGTACAGGTTTGGGGTTGACCTGCTGGAAAGCAGCTCCGCTGTGGAAGGACCTGGGAGTGCCGGAGGACAGCAAGCTGACCATGAGCCAGCACTGTGCCCTTGTGGCCAAGAAGGCCAATGGTATCCTGGGGTGCCTTAAAATGAGTGTGGCCAGCAGGTCGAGGGAGGCTAACTTCCCCCTCTACTCTACGCTAGTGAGGTCACATCTGGAGTACTGTGTCAGTTCTGGGCTCCCCAGTTCAAGAAAGACAGGGAACCACTGGAGACAGTCCAGTGGACAGCTACAAAGACGGTCAGTGGTCTGGAGCATCTCCCTTATGAGGAAAGGCTGAGAGACCTGGGCTTGTTTAGCCTGGAAAAGAGAAGACTGAGGGGGAAGGGGGTGGATCTTATCAATGCTTCTGAACATCTAAAGGGTGGGTGTCCAGAGGATGGGGCAGACTCTTTTCAGAGATGCCCAATGACAGGACAAGGGGCAATGGGCACAAATTGGAACATGGGAAGTTCCACCTGAATATGAGGAGAAACTTCTTTCCTGTGAGGGTGACAGAGCAGTGGCACAGGCTGCCCAGGGAGGGTGTGGAGTCTCCTTCCCTGGAAATATTCAAGTGTGCCTGGACGTTATTCCTGTGCCCCCTGCTCTGGGTGTCCCTGCTCAAGCAGGAGGGTTGGACAAGGTGATCTTCAGAGGTCCCTCCCAACCCTACCATTGTGTGATTCTGTGATTCTGTGAGTTACTGTCATATGTTTTCAGCTGCTGAACAAATGGGAAAACTTTGACACTCTGCAGTGCTAACTTACATATGCAAATTTTGTTTGTGTAGTCCACTGGGCAGAATGCAGAGCAATGTATTTGTGTGTGATATATTAAAAGTCTAGTGCTGTCTAGTGCTGTCTGGTGCTGAGGATTGTCTGTAATCGATGCTTGAGTCTTAATGAGTAGCCCCTCTATATGTTTATTTATACTTTCAAGCTACTGTTTATATGTGGCTGGTAATGGTGAAAAATGTCTTCCAGGTGCAGCATAATGTAGATGTGGAAGACAAAGCTCTGAGGGATAGAACTGAGTTTTGCAGCTGACAGCTGCACATGTGATGTCCCCTGCTGGAGTAGTTTAATACAGTCCAGAATCAATTAATTATGTTTATAGTTTGTGGAGAACACTGCAAAGACTGTCAGGTGCAGTAAAAAAAAAAAGTAGTTTTGGAAAGGCATAGATAGAAACGTCTATATTCCATTCTTGAAATAGTTACTACCTATATCATTAATATCTTAAATTATGAGAATGAAAAAAATTTATATGACCTCATGTGTTCTTTTACATCTTCCTTCTTTTGACATTTATGTTGGCCCAAACAGTGAAAATAATTTGAGTGCAGTTCTTCTCTGAACAATGTCTGGATGAAAAGAGCATTTTAGAGTTCAGTGCTTGTGTCAGTGAATTCCAGATCAAATCTGATCCAATTTACACAGAAAATTTAAAAACCACTTAATCTGATGTAGATTTATATTACTTATTTTTAGATGGACATGACATTACACATCACTGTAAATTGAAGGACCTGAATTCTGAGCCAGGAAAAAAATAATTTATATGTGGATGGATATTCTTATTTTCACCACCATATTATTTTTTGCTTTTCCATCAATATCCTTTACTAAGGAATTTTGCAGAAAATATGCCCTAATCATTCTGCTTGGACTTATCTGACTATGCTGGCCATGTTGAAAGGAAGAGGACACTCATTCTCCCACAGAAAGCTAGTTCTAATGTGATAAAAGAAATTTAATTCAGTACAAACAGTACCCAATTTGCAGGCTTTGCAAGTATCCTTCTGAGCAACTAAATGTCTTATCACATGTAGATTTACACTTCCTGTTTTAACAATTTCCAGCTACACAGCTTGATCTAACAATACATATCATCTCTCAAATCATTCCAATGTCAACTTATATATAAGAATTGGGTCTGGGATTCACTCTAGGACTTCCCAATACACTGAAAACAAACCCCAGGGTGCTACGTTTCCAGAATTGTCTGGTTTGTGTGCCAGGAGCACAGGGATGCGCCATGGGGAACAACTGCACCATGCAAGGACCAAGGATTTCTCTACTTGAGCCTGAGCAAGGCAGAGAGCAGGGTGTGCCAGAGGCTGGCTCAAGCAGCTGATTTGGATATTGGCTGCTTTGTCAACAGTTGTTTTGGCGAAACTGTCTCCAGTAGAGATCTGGCCTTGAACAACCATTGTGGAACTGCTTCTTTCAATTAGCTCTCCAAAGGGATGCTTCATCCCACACTGAGAGCCCATTTGTGTGGTTTTAGAGCAGTCTAAACTGTTACTCTCCCAACACTCTCAGTGTAGGAAAAGCCCAGAAATAGCCTAGAGAAGCTTTTGTGCCTATACTTTAAACCCAAACTTATTTCACTCTGACTTCCAGCCTTGACAGCCTTCCAGCTTAATCAGAGAAAAGATGAGAAAAAAAAAAAATCCACTGTTCAAGTGTTTATACTTTTCTTATGGATTTAGAAGATTCCATATGAAATAGAGTTTGAACTGATATCAAAACAATTAATAAATAAATAAATCTCCAGACTTCCAAAGCCATCTGAATGTCTGTTTTGCACTAACTTCTGGTCAGTCTCCAGGCTTGTTCCAGGCTACAAGGTCTAAGTCCTCTTGCTTTAAGCCAAACAAGCGTTTTCCTCATTCTTATCTTACATTTTCTCCTTTCATGCTCCTTCCTGTGCCATGGTTTCTACTTTTTTTTTTTTTTTAATGTGTTAGCCTTGGTATTCTGTTATAGTCAGGGAAATACCAACACTTTTCATCCACTCAGTTCTAAGACAAACAGGAATGAAAAAATGCCCACTAGCAACTAGCTGCAATTTCCCATTTACTGTGCACTGCAGTACTGCATTCCTGCCACTGTGGAGCATTCTGCAAGACTCCAAATTAAACTAATTAACACGATTTAGGGTGTTGTCTGTTTATCGAGCAGCAGTCAGAGTTTGCGCCTCTTGTGTGTCTCCAGCAGTTTTCCTTCCAGGTAAGAGCTTCTCTGTTGCATGGAAGGCTCTTCTCTGTGCTTTTCTAGCTGGCGTTTGGCAAAAGCAAGGCAGCTGACTGCTGTTAGTGCATCTGATATAAACCTTCTTTAAGAATCTGGGAAGCCCTGGGTGCAAAAGCAGTGTGTAAGCAAAGACCCTCTCTTAGTGGTTAGGGCTAGGCTAGGGCACCATAAAAGCTAGTTTCTTGGGGTTAATAGCCTAATAAATTAGATAGGCAGCTTCAGTTTCTTGAGACCTGTTGAGCTGAGAGGCCTCCAGGCACATGTTTTATTTGCACCTGTTTAGCTGTGGGTTTTTTTCAGGTATTTTTGGAAGGCCCAGGAGCTAAAAGTTCTGTTTTAGTTTTCTCTCATTTCCCCAAATGTTTCCATTAACAGTTATGTTTCCTTGACCCAGCCCTGTTGATAACAATTCCTCCTTCTGATTGTTCCCTGGAGGTCTTTGTTAACTTTCTTAGGATGCCTTGGATATTCTTTTTGCTTAACCTTTTAACACTCTCCACAGTTTGATTATCTTTTCCTCCATGGAAGTTCACTATATTTATATCTGCAGTTTGGGATATAAAACAAAAGTGTCCTGGGAAGTCATAAGGTTTGCCAAGCACGAGGTTTTTGTGCTTCATGTGAACTGTCTTCCTTGTCTACATTCTGTCTGAAGATCTGTGCAATGAGGAATTAGCCTGTCTGAAAAGCACTGTGCTCACCAATTCTTCCCCATAAAGAGTAGCAACCTGGCTAATCTATTTGGTTTTTTGAGGTTCTTGCATGAAATAGAAGCTTGTTATACAAGAATTTTTGATCATTCTGCAAATTAATATTTCCATTGGAAACCACTCTGATGTTATTATACAGGTGACAAACCAATAAACTTCTTTCTGTAACCCTTTAAAAATTGAAATGGATGCAAGAACTACCTTAGTTTGAGCAGCAAGGTGCAAGGAAGTGCAAGAGAAGAGCAAGCGCAGCTTGATAGTTTCCTAGATTATGCTGTAACATATTCCAGCTCACAGACTTCCCAAACTACATCATGTCTTTGGTATTTTCTTCTTTGCCCAGTCCCTCTGTAAACCCATGTGAACTTATTAGCTTTCTGCATTCTGCTGCAAGGAATTCCCCAATTCTCCTCCTTTTTCACAGGGAGTGTTTCTGCCATGCTTAGTTTTAACCTGCCGCTGGTTCACCAGTTTGAGCTGGTGAACTCTGGGCATTTGTTCTTTGTTCACTTCCTCACGGTTTCATAGATCTCTGTTGCAATGCACCCACAGCTGGACTCTGAGTATAAGCCCAGTAATTTCAGCTCTTTCTTGTAATGGGAACCATTCTGAAACTGGCTTCAGGCAACTTCTGTAATTAGCTTCATTGTTGTTTTGCTTCTCTGCTATCTTTTCTCAGATCCTTTTGGATATGGGGAGGGGGACAAGAACAGCAAACAGTATTCGTGAAGAGATATATGTGGTGATATACTGGGGTTAACCCTGGTAGGCAGATCAGCCCACACAGGTGCTTGCTCACTTTCCCCCAGCGCGATAGAGAAGAGAACCAGAAAGGTCAAAGTGAGAAAACTCGTAGGTTAGGATAAAGGCAGTTTTGTAGGTGAAGCAAAATCTGCACATACGAGCAAATCAAGGAATTAATTCACTCCTTCCCATGGGCAGGCAGGTATTCAGCCATCTCCAGGAAAGCTGGGCTTCATCATGCATAAAAGTTACTTCAGAAGACAAATGCCCCCTTCCTCCCCCAGCTTTTATTTCTGAGCATGATGTTATAAGGTTATGGGATATCCCTTTGGTCAGTTGGGGTCAGCTGTCCCAGCTGTGTCCCCTCCCAGCTCCTTGCGCACCCCCAGCCTGCTCGCTGGTGGGGTGGGGTGAGGGGCAGAAAAGGCCTTGACTCTGTGTAAGCGCTGCTCAACAGTAATGAAAACATCCCTGTGTTATCAATACTGATTTCAGCACAAATCCAAAACATAGCATGATGCAAGCTACTGTGAAGAAAATTAACCCTACTCCAGCCAAAAGCAGTAGAGTTTTTTATTATTTTTCTCATAATCCTGAACATTTGATTTGTTTACTTGGCTCCTGCTCAGTGTCATGTTGATGTTTCCTTAAATGATTTATTATAAGCTGAAGATCTCAAAGTGGTTGGGAGTCAGCTCTGAGCCTTCTCCTGCAGATGTAAAATTTAGATTTTTTTTCCTTACTTGCCTCCTTCTACATTTATCTATATTGAATTTCACTGTCAGTGTTTACTAGGAGTTGTATCAGAACAACACGAACAGCTGTTAACTATTAGACCTGTATGTGTGCGCACCTTTCCGTATCAGAACCTATCTTTCATGGTGGAACCTGCTTAATATCAGATTGAATAAAGAGACCTGAAAACTGGAGAGTACTTAGATGAATTGTTCTGAGTTGCATAAAATGAATAGTGGCCTACATGAGGGATTAAGGCAGGAGAAACTGGAAAAGAAGAATATAGGTACAAGAGCCATTACAGGAACGGTGTGGTGCTAGGAATATGGACATGTCATAGGAGTACAGAGTATATGGCCATGCAGTTTTCTGGAGTTCTGGATGCCTTCTACCTTATTAGAAGAAAACAGCTCTGGTTTTGTATTGTGGGTTGTTTTTTTTTTTCTTTTATTAAATCCTGCCCATATTCCTTTATTCTGTGACTCAATGTAGACGTGATGGTGCCTCATTGCCCGTAGACGGTAGATATTGCCATGGGATATTGAGATTCTGTGACTAGCACACCTGAATGCATTGTAACCATGTTTTCAGGCTCTGCTAGGTAAGCCAAGTGAACTCGTCAGAAGCATGCACACCTGGGGGATTAGTGGCCTCCCACTTCATTGGACAATAGCTGCTATAAACATTAAGATGTTAAAAACTGTGTCTACATGGCTCAGATTTCCTGTATGCCTGAGAATACTGCTGATCATAGCAGAGTGGCATTTGGCCTTGGAAACTTGCACAATAAAATGGAGTTTGTATTACTGACATGGTAACAGCTAGACACTGTACAGATTGACACGATTAGTTGGTAAGTCCTCAGAAGGAGCTGCTGCAAATATTGTGTTCAGATCTACTTGTTAACCCATGTCTCTAGTTGACACGATGTACAGTAAGCACTTACGGCATCTCATCTTGGTGCCTCCGATGCCGTGTGGTCTTTCATTCCAGTCCACAGTGTGTGGATTTGGGAGTGCAGGAAGATGAAATGAAATCTGCAGTGCTGTGGTGGATCTTCAAGCACAAGAACATGCAATAGACTAGTGAGTCTGAACAGAGGGGGAATATGGTGTTGGAGCACTTGTCTGACTTGCACATAGTGCTGCCAATGTGCCTGCCTTCATATGACTATTTGGATAAAAAATAAGTTGGTTTTAAAATGTTAGATTGCCTTAAACTGACAAAAGAGAAACAATTACAGCTGTCAGGTTAATCTCTAATACTCTCATGTGTAGTCACTACTGCACAAGAAAAATCACAGAAGTAAGTAATAAAGAGGATAAAAGCTGACCACCTATGGGTGCCATCTGGTGGTGAATACTCTGATCCTGGTCCAGCAAAGCTTTTGAATGCGTGCTTGTTTCTAAAGGATGAACGCCCCTCCTAAGCGTGTGGGTGCGTTACTAAGATGCACATGATTGGGTGAGCAAGTTGGAACCATGAATCCTAATGTGGGTCCTCCAATGGAGATTCTCTGAATATTTGCCCTTCAAATGAACTAAGGCTTGTAACAACCCTGAGAAGGATAGAGCACTTGCCTACTGGAAGACTGAAGAACAAGGCAAGGATCTCTAATGTAGAGCCCCAGCACACACCGGAAGGCATGGAAGTGCTGGCAATACCAGCACTCAGTATTTTCATTCTGGTACCTTTGCCACAAATAAAAATTTCTGTTCTTGTGGAAACTGAAAATATACTTTGAAAGCATTTAGGTTGTAATTACACTGATGTGTACAGAGGGGGCCAGCTGTGCTCAGAGCTGCATTAGCACAGCTCTGTGCATGGTCTTGTATGCCCTTCTGCAGCCCATGAGCTTAGGCATGTACTAACAGGGACTACTGGTTTCAGTCATAGGTCTGCGGAGATCTGAAAGTCTAAAGAAATGCCTAAATGCCTAAAGGTAGCCCTTTCCCATCTGTGCTCAGCTGGTAAGGAATGGAGATGATGGGAGATGCTGCTGCCTCTTGCTTCTCATCAGCATCCGGTCGAGGAGGGCCCTGCTTTCAGAAGGCTGCTCATGGAGGAGGTGAGACACTACCTGCAGCAGTCTAAGAAAACTTACTGACTTTGCCTGCAGCTACCATACCATCCTTTCTGCTGGAAGACATCAGGGACAATAACCTCTGGTGGAGGGACAGTAACCCAGAGGCTGGGCACAAGTGAAGGGCATGGCAAGGGGCTGTGCCCACAGTTGGCACAGCAATCTGGGCGGTGACCACAGTGGTCTACAGTCTGCATCCCACCTCCCTTACCCATTGACCCTTACCAAAAGCTGCTGTAAAGTGCTATCACAGAGGCTCTAACACAGGCTTTACAGCAAGGCATGAGATTTCTTTATATGAGATTTCATATAAACCAAGCAGAAAACAGTGCGATAAGATTAAAGCTGAGGAAAAGACTCAGAATTTCCTTTCTTTCTCTACCAATAAAACAAAGTTTTATCTTAATTTCAGCCCTACACACATGAGTTTAGTATTCAGGCAAACAGTTCTCCTGAACTATATTATCTTGGCACTGTTCAAAATCCCGTAAACCAGAAAGTACTAGATATCATTCCCCCACAGAAAGCACAGTGGGGAATAAGCAAATAAAGTTGAAACAGATAAAGATCTGAGTATTGATCTGTGCTTGTGTTGCCTAATAGAGCGTAACTCCAAAGGAATATTGTAGTCACTGTTGGAGGAGAAATCGAAATAATCTGACTATCTCTTTACATGTCTCTGTATTTGAAGGGTCACGTAGGCTAAAGAGTGCTAGGGATTTACCCAAAATAACAACAGATTTCCATGAGGCGTATAGATTTACAGCAGCCTCCAGGATCATGCTATAAGAAGCACTTCTGTCCCTTTAGCAGTGACTTCAAATGGGCTAGCACAATTGCAGGTTTGTTGTGAACTCACAGCACTTCCCCCACGCTTCTCTGCCTACCTGAAATGTCTGTTATCACACAGCTTCCAGGTGTGGGGTGTCCCCCCAAAAGATCACACTGACGTTAACACCAAGATTTTTCTGCTTATTTTTAGTGAGAAATTAGCACCAGAGGCTACATGTGAAAAGCAGTATTTTTCTAATGTGACTGTTTCACTGTATTTTCAAAAGTTCATTTGAAATAGCTTGGGAAGACCTGAATTATGCAATTAATTCATGGTATTCCCTGGAGTTGCAGCTGTATCTGAGAAATAAGAATAGAAATGACATTTTCTGACTCAGCAGCGATGGTTATCACTCTCACGGATAAAAGGGTTTTATTACAGCTTTACTTCTGCTCAAATCACAGAACCTGTAGTTATAGGAAAGCAAAATGGATTCCATCTGGATCATACATTATCAACAATTTTTAAGGGGGCTTCAGTTACAAGGGCAAATTGCCAAGGCAGAAATTAAGACCTTGAGGACAAATGTAGTTTCATACCTGTAATTTAGAGTGCAGTTTGGCTCACAAAATCTTTGCGATGTGTAATAAACACGAGCCTTGCCTGACTTTCAGATCAACTTTCAACTGAAGTTTTCGGAGACAGCAACTAGGAGAAAAATAATTTTGTGCTCGTAAAATGAAAAAAATTCTTATCTGAAAGCCCTCTGGAAGCTTTGAATACAGGGTAGCAAGGTGCAGTTACTTCTCACCCTCATGGTTTACATTATTCATGCAAACAAGATGCTGTAAATGCTGTCTCCTCCAAAGCCTCTTAGAGAGGAGGCTTCAGTTGTGCCTTGGAAACCCTGCAGGCTCTCCTCTTGGATATGATTTGTGAGGAAATACTAAGAGGCTGCCTCTAGCGTTTCAATGAGTGAAGACATATTCCTACAACAACTTGTAGGAGCCCTGTTGAAGACACAGGAAATCTGTGTGGGCACGGAGTACTACCTACGTGTATATGAACAGCATTTCAGCACCTAAAAATACTTTCAACCTTACTGCCACAGAGGCTGTCTACAGAACAGTGATGAATGCTTTCTCAGCTCGAGAGGCTTATGAGAAAAACTCACATGTTTTATAAACTGAAACACGTAACAAGTGCAAGTTGAAGGCATACAAGGTCAGTGTGCTACAAGCTGATCATACTGAATTCCTATATATTTATTAATATGTAATTCACTTAGAGCACTGGAGTGACATGCTCATTCTGAAAACTGTACTTTCTAAGGGATTGTGTGGCGGGAGGGCAGGTGGGGAAGGAGGTGGAGCAAACAGGCAAAGGTTAAGGATGATTAAGTTGGAAGGTGGGAATAAATTCCAATACAAAATCTCAGGCAAAGTCCTTTACCAGGAAAATTCCCTCTTTCCTGTCCTCTCACTTTTTTCTTTTTTTTTTTTTTTTTGGTGCCAATAGGAACACTATAGTCATGTTGCTTGATACAGACCTTTAATCCCTGAAGCACCTCCATACCAAGAACTGTGATCGTGGTGCCTCCCTCTTGGTATTTTTCTGAATGAGAGAAAGCAGTGGGCCTTAAAGGTGAAGTGATTACTGAAAAAATATTAGTGCTACTGACTGACCAAGGACCTAAGGAAACACTTTACCAAAAACTTAACTGTAAATTTCTGCTTAAACCCCATTGTTTTAACATGCTTTAAACTAGGAATGCACTGAATGTTTCCCTGCTTCTGGCCCTATTGAACAGCCTCTTGCTCCAGTAGCCCTTTTCTTGCTTCTCACAGACGACGTGCAATGTGAGAAAGTGAAGTCTGTTTTTTCCTAAACTGATATTGAAACATAGGTTATAGAATAACCAACTTTTAAATTGTATTTCATACACCATTGACTAGAAATTCTCATGGCTTCATTGCAATCCAGATCTCTTTTATTAAAAGGCATTCTTTCAATCCCGGTGTGAGATCCTTCCGTATTGTGAGTTATTGTGCACTAAATATATGTGCTAATCCAAATGAAACTAACTTCCCTTGAGTATTTTTATAGCCTACAGTCAGTTGAATCTGGGCAGAAGCTACAGAACCTAGATTAATGTACTGCTCTATTTTGACTGACATAAATAATTTACTTACTCTTCTTCAAAACAAAAATATTTATCCTTAAATATGGTGGAAAGGATTATTTTTAATGAAGCTGCTAGGTTTTTTCCTAGCTTCTATTTAAGAAAATAATGATTGAATTTTTGTGAACATTCACTTATTTTCTGTGCAGTGATGGTACACTTTTCTCCCTTACACAGTGTAGTGAGATTTCTGTACCTAATTGAAGCCACTAAAATGTTATGGGCATTAAATTTGTGTTAATGAGGTGGTCATGAATACAAGGAAGAACAATAGCCTGTCACTTCTTCATGAACTGATCTGACAATTTTGCTGTGCTTGGGGTATGAAACAAAAAAGCTGTAGAGATGTTGTCATTAGTAAGATTTATAGCAGCAAAGGCTATGGTGACATAGGCCTGTTAGGATTACAATTAGATGTAAAAGATCATCCAAAAGAGTACAATTGCAGGCAATTTATCTAATGAAATATGTGCAAGTGATACTTTTCACAGACACACTGGGGAAAAGAAATCCTGTTCTCCTGTGGTGTCATTTCCATATGGTGCCTAGTGGTCCTGGTGCTGCTTCCATAGATACAAATATACTTTGTTTCTCTGTGGCATATTATTTCTGCCCCGTGTTTTTTTTTTGCCTTCAGCCTAGAAATAAAATGACTCTGTATATGTTAATTGTGTAAGAATTAGTTTATGCTGTCACTTACATCTCCAGATGTTTTAGTCTCATGCTTGCCTAGAGTCCTTGACCAAATAGGAGGGTTCTTACTAAAAAAAAAAAAAAGAATGTAAGAATAGTTCTGCAGAGTGTTTCTTATATTGTTTTTATTCATAAAGGATGCTTTATGACCAAAATTACGGATTCTAGCATGCTGAGTGACAGTCCACTTCCCTGAGAATTTTTCAGAAAGGAAATACACCCAATCTGGGGATCTAATTGTCACTGAATATTGAATATCGAAACAGTTATTGTAATCCAAGAAGATTAATTGCTTTTGTGAGTAAACAACTAAAGTAACTGAGCTCATGTTAGAAAAAGTCATGGGGATTATCTTCTTTGTGCTTCAGGGTATAGACTAATCAGTTGAGGGAAAAAATACAATTCAGTGACATATTGATTCATAATTAGTCCCACTTTGGGTAGTTTATTTTTTAACTTGGAAACACCCAGCAATGTCCAATAGTGGAAACAATAGTCTAATTAAACTACTGATTTATTCTGGTATGTTTTTGTATTTTTTTTAATATTAACTGTATTTAAGACAACAACTTTTCATCATGATGATATTGCATGAAGACTGTTTTTGTGTCCTCTTGTGCAAGGAATACATATTCTTCACTGTATTTATAGCTGAAACCTACGGATTTACAAATATTGTTTTTTAAATAGCCTTTCTAATAAATAGTTCTATGTCTTATGTTCTTCTCAGATGAAAATAGTAGGAAAAAAATGCAGGAATTCTCTACCAAAATCCAAAGACTGTGTAGTAAGTGACTGGAAAGCATAATACTGGATCATGATCTAATTTAGCTTTAAATATAGCAAGAAAAAGTTTTTCACTGTCTCATTGCCATTACTTTCTGTGGTAAAGAAAGAATAAGCAGGTACTGAAGATACTTCTAAGTACTGCAGCCTGTGTTAAATGGGACACCAGACTCCTTTTGCATTTTTAAACTATGAAAGTGTGAATGATTAATACACATTCCACTCAAAACTGGGAAAATGAAGATATGCAGGTCTGTTTTCTCACCCAGCAATAAAATTTTGGGGACGCCATCTATACCCTTTAGACAAAGTGCTGTATAAGACTGTGCATAAAACTGCATCCCTTGAGGGTATAGATTACCCATAATGAAGAAGCCTCTTGAGGCATTTACTAGGAGTTTTGGTCTTTGAGAGCTTGAAGTTATCTTAGAAAATGAGTGCAAATGTGATAAACTGCCATTCATCTCCTTTGTGTTGCTCTATAATTCCTCCCATCTTTTCTTCAGATCTATTTTTTCAAAAGAGTTATGCCAATATCTTTTAATTCCTTGAGTGGATTCGTATGCTTTTCTATGAGAGTGTCTTCTTTTTTGGTTTCTTTTAAACCTCTTTCCAAGTTGTATACGTTATGAGAGTTGCAGAGGGACCTGGACAGGCTCGATTGATGGCCTGAGGCCAATTGTATGAGGTTTAACAAGGCTAAGTGCTGGGACCTGCACTTCAGTCATAAAAACCCCATGCAATGCTACAAGCTTGGGGAAGAGTGTCTGGAGAGCTGCCTGGCAGAAAAGGACCTGGGAGTGCTGGTCAACAGCCAGCTGAACATGAGCCAGCAGTGTGCCCAGGTGGCCAAGACGGCCAACAGCATCCTGGCTTGTATCAGGAATAGTGTGGCCGGCAGGAGCAGGGAAGTGATCCTGCCCCTGTACTTGTGAGGCCACACCTCAAGTACTGTGTTCAGTTTTGGGCCCCTCACTACAAGAAGGACATTGAGGTGCTGGAGCGCGTCCAAAGAAGGACAACAAAGCTGGTGAAGGTTCTGGAGAGCAAGTCTTTTGATGATAGGTTGAGGGAACTGGTGTTGTTTAGTCTGGAGAAGAGGAGGCTGAGGGGAGACATCATCGCTCTCTACAACTACCTGCAAGGTGGTTGTAGTGTGGTGGGTGTTGGTTTCTTCTCCCAAGTTACTTGTGATAGAAGAAGAAATGGCTTCAAGCTGCATTAAGGGAGGTTTAGACTGGATATTAGGAAGAATTTCTCTACTGAGAGAGTGGTCAGATACTGGAACAGGCTGCCCAGGGAAGTGGTAGAGTTGCCATCCCTGGAGGTATTTAAAAGACATGTAGACATGGCACTTCAGGGCATAGTTTAGGAGACATGGTGGTGTTGGGTTGATGGTTGGACTTGATGATCCTAGAGGTCTTTTTCAACTGTAATGATTCTATGAATCATACTATGAATACAATTTTTGAAAAACTGACTATAAAGTGTCATATTGTCATAAGTGTTTGGCCTACATTCACCTCTAAGTTCTTCTGGTTTATGAATAAACTTGCCAAAATAAGATAAACATAGGAAACTTTGGCGGCTGGGAAATCTTTTAATCACAGAGCATCATATTTCAGAATTAAGTTCACACCTATAACTCTGTGGACCCCACAGACAATGACGGCAATTTTTTCTCATCTGCCATTATCCATTTAAATGTTTGGAGAAGAATGATTCTTTTTTAATGTTAATGATGCAGAGGTTATGTGTGTCTTCTTTAAGGTTGTCTTGAGGGTTTTTTTTTTTGTACGCAGTGGAGAAAGACTGGTCACTTCCAGAGGGATGTTTATCCCACTACTTTCTAATGACTCTCCCTTGGGAACAGACCAGCTTTCCCTTTTCTAAATTATAGAGGAATCATTTGTGTCAACCAATATGCATACATTTTAGATTACAAAAGCTAGATGACAGGAATCTCACACATGGAGTCTATGTATTTCCTAAGGCACTCAGCAGGCATATAGACTAGATCTTATTTACCTTAGGGTTAACACTACTTCAAGACTGTAATTTAAAACCAGGGTTTTGGATTGTCTAAAAGCAAAGTCAATGCAGTTAAAATTGTTCTCTTAAGGTATAGCCTGCCCTCAGTGGAAATGTATGGGAATCACAGGCAACATAAACTAATACAGATCCTAGTATTTAATCTGAGAATCTAACTTGGACATCTTGCTTTTATGCCCTGTGTAGTAACATCCTTTTGAAAAATGATTTTCTATTCTGTGCAAGTACCTCTTTTGACAGTGATGATAGAGAGTGACCACCAACCAAATATCTTTCTTCTGTCTAGAATATTTTATGCTCCATGTTGTTACATGTAATATTTAAGACTGCTACATTGAAATTATGAGAGAGGGATTCTTACCAGCTTTCTGGCACCCCCTCACTATTTTTTTTGTTGTTTAGTCCATGTTTCCATTGTCTGTATCATGGCTGTTATCATGGTCAGTTGTACCCTAAATCTCTAGAGAACTCCCTGCAGTCCTAGGGTTTTCTCTGTGTAAAGGTCTACTTGCAGGATAGGGAGTTTAGGGCTCAAACTGCTGGGTTCTGTTTGATTTAGAAGGCAACGCCTGAACCCACTGTTATTAAATGTGACAGGGCCTGACAGAGCCTTAATCAGGTTCCCCTCTTGTCTTTTTTCCACAGTGATCAGTGAAAGAGAAAAAAATTAATTGAAAACTGTGGTCATAAAACTCACAGAAAGTGGCAAGATGAAATATAGACTATGAGCAGTACATTACATTTGTTTTAATTCCTGTTTTTATGTGCAGGAATGATCAAACTTCAGGTCAACAATGGTCCTTTAGCATTATTTCCATTGCATGAATAACAAATAATATTAAAGTGATGGCCTTTAAATGTTCTGTATTATGAAATATAACCCTTTTCATAATAATTCAATAAATAATATATCCAGATAAAAATGCTGTGCTTTGTAATACGGTTTTTCATCTGAGTTATTTTTCTTATGAAACAAAGTGTTTGAATTTAGTAGTAAATATTTTTCTGTAAGAAAAGCTAGTTTTCAGCCTGACTACACTGATTAGGCACATGTGAGAATTGTGACTGGTAGGTCGGATTTTTTTTAACATGATCATATATGTAAGGGACATAGGTTTTATATTTGCAAAGTGCCCAGCAATGGGACCAAGCGGTGAAGCATCGTCCCATGTAAAATTTGTATTAAAGCCAGTAGAGGCTGATTTTACCTTTGGCAACTGTGCAGGTCAGGATTGCTCCCTGACACACTAATTCATGAACTTGTATGCTTTTCTTTTGGGGGGGCACTTGCTATTGCCTAGCTGTCCATCAGAAAAGGTAGCTTACCACTCTCAGGAAAGGTTTCTGGCTTTCTCTGATTGCCTTTTCTGCACAAATCTGCTCCAGACACGGGCACAGGTTGTTCTTTTTCTGTCTGGACTATCCTAATTTATTTTCTTGTGTTCATTGTTGGTTACAGTTCCTTCTTGGAGTACTCAAGTTGTAGACAGAGAATGGTCTGAGGAGATGATTTTCCTGTTTCAATGGCATTTGGTTATACGTGCAGTGTACGAATCGGAAAGTCATATTTATGTGCTTAATCTTAATTCTCATTCTGCACTTGACTTGTGCCTCTCGCCCACAAAGACATCCCTGCCAGATTTATTGGCACATTCCCTGAGCAGCTTCCAGCACCTGTGGTAGGACAGGACCATGAACAATGCTGTGGTTGGGTAGTTTGGCTGTGAGCTGGCAATCCTGCACCTCAAGAATGAATTGAACTGCACGATAACTGCTTAAAATTGGCAGTAACACTTGTCACAGGAAGGGGCAGTTTTATGAGTGATATACACCCACTTTTGCCTAATGCTTCAAACTTATATGGCCAGAAGGTCATTAGGTAAGTGAGATTCCCAGCAGGAGTTACTTCCAGGACCAAATGGCACATGGCTTAATTTAGGTTCCATTTTGAGAAGTTAAAATTTCATTTTCTTCTGAGTCTCTGTTAGACCTGTGACACTAAGGAAATGCAGCAATACAGGTGGAGAGATGCAAAAGGTATTGGTGTCTTGGGGCATGGCATTCTAATTGACCCTTAGGGTGACCTGTAAAATTCTCTTGAGGTTTTGTCACTCATGAGTAATATAAGCCATTTCGAAATCAAGGCTCCCAGTTCTTTTATATGCATCATGGGTCTTTATTTTTTATGCTTAGCTTCTGTCGTTTCACTGAGTAATTAACCTCTTCTTCCCCTAGAAACATTTTGATGCTGCTCATTGAATAGTTATTTGTAAAAGAACTGAAAAAAAGCATTTGTTATATAAACTTTTAAAGATCTTGTTCTTGGTTGTCTTTGCTCATTCTAATCTAACCGGATCTTATCAAAAACACAATATCAAATTAATTTTATTTTTCTGAAGTGCAACATGTCAACAAGTACAGTCTATTTCTGTAGTTGGCATATTTTAATATCTCCCCCAGGTGTAACTCAGATATTTAGTATCCTTTCAGTGTTTCTGTCAGATTGCCTTAGTAGCAGCATCTCATCTCACCTCAGATTGGAAAGGCTCCTCGATGGAAATGTGAAAAGGCTGGAAGGCTGATGCTTAAAATAAAGAAGATAGAGCAATTTTTTGTAATGATTGCAGTGCCTATCAGTGTTGTGTGCATGAGAGCAGCATTACTAACAGCAGCACTGAAGGTTTGCTCTAAGGATACAGTTCATGGTAGGCAGCTGAGAGACTCTGCAGATGGATAATGCAAGGTTAGGCACGCTTGTTGGCTTGTTCTCCCCTTGCCCCTTTTTTTTTCATTGTACGGATAATCTTTTCCATAGCTTTCCTGAGAATAATTCAGCTAAATTTGTGCCATGACTGAGGCTGAAAGGAGCTCCAGTAAAGCATGCGTAATGCAATGGTGAAATCAAGTAATTTCTCTCTTTTTTCCCATAATAAAAGTTAGGCACCTGGGCAGGAAACAGGCAAAGGAACTATACTGGTAATTACGGCTATTTTTCCCAGCTTTAATTTTGCAGAGAGGGTTGGCTGATCTTTACGACTCAGCCGTTAAAACATTCCTCTCTGTACTGATAATAGCTTCTAACTGTAACAAATGCAGCAGGAAGATGCCCCTCTTTGGCTGCAGTACCTCAGCAAACTTCCTTATCTGTAGCTGGACTATATTATAAAGCATCAGTGTCAGCTCTCAAAAAGGGGGTGTCTGATCTCCTTTGAAAAGCCTTTTGTTTTCATTGTTTGAGGAAGATGATCACTTGAGCTGTGTGTCACTCTTTCAGCTTTCGTGCAGAGCCTAGCTGTACAAAACAAAGCTTATGTCAGATACAGCTTCAGTGACAGAAGATGATGATGATGTCCCTGATTAAACTTTATAAATACTACTCTTAACAGACTTAATAATAATAATGTCCCTAGCTGACGTTGAAGACAAAACCCATGTCTGTGCATTCAAATGAAGTAAACACCTAAGCTACTTCAGCAGTTACTGAAAGAAAAACAGTCTGAAATAGTCAGTTTTAATGTAATAACTCATACTTTCTCATTATTTTATTTTGCATTATCTATCCTCTATACAGATACACTAATCAGTGGTAGAAGGAGAGTGAATGTCAGCTAGAAATTGGAGAGAGGTGAAGGACATGCACATGATTAAAACTACCTCTTGCTGTAGCAATCTCATGTGTAAGCATTTCAGGATTCATGAGCACAGTGAATATGTGGTCTGTACTGTTCAGGTGGCCTTGGCAGGGTTGCTCAAAAATTGTTCTCAGCTCACCTGGGTGCCCTTGGGCTAGTCACTGACAGCAGAGAGTGCAGGAGCCATGGATATTTCATTTAAAAATATAGCAGCTAAGAAGAAAGCTGCTTTTCCGCATAAAACTTTTTATCCCTGGAAGTGGGAGATATAGGTCAGTTCCTTCCTCAGCCTGGCAGTGTTCAGACATCTCCCAGGAGAGTGCCATGAGCAGTGGGGTGGCATGGTCATGGGAGAGTACCCCCAAAGCTGAGTTGCTCTTAGAGGTTTCTGTCTCTTCTATTTGAGTGCAAAGTGAAGCTCAAGTTGGCTGGCATTTGTGTCTGGGTTTTTGGAGCCATGTTTGCAAGATCCATGAGACAAGGGAGAGCAAGCACAGGGAGCATGCCTCAGCTCGGTGCTAAGGGTGCTAAGGGAGGGGAGAGGAGTAGGCACAGATCCTGCTCCCACTGTTGCTACATACTTTACCAGTGACTGGTGCATGGGCTTACTTGAGCTGTGACATACATGTGCACAGCATAGCTGCCTTACTGCTGTTACTCTTTTTTCTCTATCCAAGAAAGTGAAGAGTGACTCAGTGATCATGTGTGACAGGAATGGCTCATAGAGGGAAGGTGGTCCTGGGCAGAGGTGCCCTGAGCTGCTTGAGGGCATGTCCTTCCAGTGCTGGGGCATTAGGAGCTTGGCAGGGATGTGAGCACGGCAAATGGCCACAGCAGCCGGCGGGGTGCTAGTGGTGACACTCATCCTGAGACTCAGTCCACCAAATGATTTCTGGCACCATGAGACCTTTTCAACCATTTTGTAGGAAGAAACATATTTTAATAAGGAAATTGTCTCTTGGACTACGTGTCCTTCTCTTCCTGGCCATGTAGCTCATGTCTTTTTTTGAATTAACATAGCTTTTTTTGTGGTAGTTATAACAACTGAGTACAAGGAAAACAAACAATAGAAGAGAAGAGTGTTAATGAGTGATCTGTGTTCACATATTTTTTCTGCCTACAGATATGATCCACTATTTAGGATTTTAGTGCTTTGATTTAATGAGCATAGATTTTATGAACATGGTTAATACTGCAATGTATGTAAGCAATGGGAGCACAGTGTCAGCTGATTTCAACAATCACAGGTTCCCCAAAAGCAAGTGTAGGGTCCTGCACCTGGGGAGGAACAACCCCATGCACCAGTACAGGTTTGGGGTTGACCTGCTGGAAAGCAGCTCCGCTGTGGAAGGACCTGGGAGTGCCGGAGGACAGCAAGCTGACCATGAGCCAGCACTGTGCCCTTGTGGCCAAGAAGGCCAATGGTATCCTGGGGTCCCTTAAAATGAGTGTGGCCAGCAGGTCGAGGGAGGCTAACTTCCCCCTCTACTCTACGCTAGTGAGGTCACATCTGGAGTACTGTGTCAGTTCTGGGCTCCCCAGTTCAAGAAAGACAGGGAACCACTGGAGACAGTCCAGTGGACAGCTACAAAGACGGTCAGTGGTCTGGAGCATCTCCCTTATGAGGAAAGGCTGAGAGACCTGGGCTTGTTTAGCCTGGAAAAGAGAAGACTGAGGGGGAAGGGGGTGGATCTTATCAATGCTTCTGAACATCTAAAGGGTGGGTGTCCAGAGGATAGGGCCAGACTCTTTTCAGAGATGCCCAACGACAGGACAAGGGGCAATGGGCACAAATTGGAACATGGGAAGTTCCACCTGAATATGAGGAGAAACTTCTTTCCTGTGAGGGTGACAGAGCAGTGGCACAGGCTGCCCAGAGAGGTTGTGGAGTCTCCTTCCCTGGAAATATTCAAGTGTGCCTGGACGTTGTCCCTGTGCCCCCTGCTCTAGGTGTCCCTGCTCAAGTAGTTGGGTTGGACAAGGTGATCTCCAGAGGTCCGTTTCAACCCCTATTGTTCTGTGATTCTGTGATTCTGTGATCACATTTGTCATGTTGTGGAATGAAATTTCTTGTTCTCCTAAAGACCTTATCTGCATCAGCATTAAGGATATGTAACATTATTACTTAGCGCTTGTAATGTTTGTTGCCCAGGGGTCCCAGTCAAGATTGAGACCCCCACTGTGCTAAGCGTTATATAAACACGCTCAATTTAAGGAAAGATGTGACCTGAAAAGAGAGACAAAGGAGGCAATAAAATAAATCTGTTTTGAGATGATACACATTTGCACAGTTTAACTATTGTCATAAGTTGGTAAATGGCCTCATTTGTGCCTCAAGCCATCATTAATTATCTGACTCTTGTTTTTATAGGCAAAACCACAAGGATGGATTTTAGGCCGTGTTTTGGATTAAAAACTGATATATGTGTTTATCTTGATTAGGGAATTCAATGTTGAAGTAGCTTCTGGGCAGCTCAGAGTCTTCTGGAGCATCTGGGAGCACAGCCTGTTGGTAGAACAGGAAAGCGAGGGAGAAACGTGTCAGGATGCAAGTCAGACATCCAGTGGAAATACTGATTTGATTTACTGAAACACAGAGACTCAGTGGAAGGTTTAAGGATAAATTCCAGTGTGTTGTAATTAGAACCATAGAAACATAGAACAGTTTAAGATGGAAGGGACTTTTAAAGGTCATCTAGTCCAACCCCCCTGCAATAAGCATGGACATCTTCAGCTAGATCTGGTTGCTCAGAGCCCTGTCCAACCTCACCTTGAATGCTTCCAGGCATAGGGAATCGACAACCTCAGTTGGTAAGATGGTTAAGAAAAAATTACTTTGAAAGATGGTGTTTTCCCTTGGTTGGAGAGATACTGCACAACACATACAGATCTCTCTCAGACACGTGGATGAGAGAGAAGGGCTCACAAGTCTGCTATCACCGTGTTACTCAGTGCATGTCTGGTAGGAGTGAAGACTCAGTGATGCAGCCTGCAGCAGCAGCTGTAAGAGTGACAGGGAGTGTTGCGCTGAATTTTTAGCAGTGTCAGATAATGTGGGGAGCACTGAGGTTTCTGCTTTGGCTGCTTGTAGCTGATGATGAGTCATCCAAGGGAAGATGTGCAGCAAGCAGATAGGTAGATGCAAAATGGCAAGAAATTACAATGGTCAGAAGCACAGCCATTGCAATGCCTGAGAGCTGGTATTGTATTGAAAGG
This sequence comes from Phalacrocorax aristotelis, assembly GCF_949628215.1. NCBI lineage: Eukaryota > Metazoa > Chordata > Aves > Suliformes > Phalacrocoracidae > Phalacrocorax > Phalacrocorax aristotelis. The sequence goes on from NC_134278.1 coordinate 56,262,317, forward strand.
AAAATGAAAATTACTGACATTTGTATCTAACAAATGCAAATAAACCCACCAGATTATCAGTAAGATTTAAAATTAGTTCTGTTTTTTCCTTCTAATACTCCAAGTGCAAGCAAGCTAATTTAGTCTGGGAGTTTATTTAGTTACTTGACTTCAAAACTATTTAATGCTTTATTTAGTGAGATTCTGGATATGAAAGCACTTGCAGACCCATATTGACTGAAAGGAGGGACTAAAAACTTGAGTGCAGAATTTGGAAAGCTTTTGCAAGGTGTTTGTCACTACAATAACTGTACTATCACAAAAAGACAGAGGTTGTTTTGTCAGTGTGACTTGATTTTCAGTGCTAACACACCCTGCAATTTAATTTCACTGTTTTCTGCCAGCAACAGAGACTAGTTAATTTTTTATTTTGTTCCATCTTTCCTTCTGGCTACAAATACATCTCAGAGGGGCTGCCAAAGTTTAAATGATCATGGTGTCAATCAGTGATTTCTTATTTATGGATGGTTTTTCTTTTCCATTTGTCTATTCATTTCATTTAACAAATTTGGTTTTGTGACTCATTTGTTCATTTGTCTCAGAGACAGGAGCATAAATAAGGGGACAAAATAAAACTCAGGTCTTTGAAAAACAAAACCGTGGAGTTTTTCTGGAAATGTGGGAAAGAGGCTGAGATATGAGGACACCAAATCTCATCAATCTCTGTTAGCTATTCCAACTAAAGAAATAACCCTTACATACAGAGCTTTTAAAAGAATACACTCTTCTGTTCATTTTAACATTTAATAAGCGTGCATCAACCTGAGATAGGAAAAAGAAGAATTTTGCTGTAAAATCTGTAATATTTCTGAAAAACAAGACTAGAAGTAGCAACGCAGAGAGCCACTGGTGTTACAAGACTTCTGCTACTACTAAACTGCTAATTCTTCCTTTATCTGATCTGTGGCACCTGGCAGGGTTGATAATTGGTGTTCTGTACAGAAATAATAACTTTTTCTGGAAAATATCAGGAATGTCAACTTCTGTTATTTTAGATGAGGAAGCAAACAGCATTTCCCTGACAGTGATGGTGTGTGAGGAGCCAACAGTATGTAAGAAATATTAATAATGAAAAATGTACAAGTGTAGTGCTCTATCAGTATCAGTTCATACTGATATCACCTAGTTACCTTCAGCAGTTTAAGGTATGGGAATGGAGTTGAAAAGACAATACTTTTTGTATTTTTAAAATATAATTTGAAGTGTTATCTGAAATATTCTTATGCAAACTAGATTCATAAAGAAGTGCCTTTGCTTTTTAAAATGTTGAGGACATTTAACTCCTTTTGATCCCTGAAGTTTAATATAAAGGATTTATTTGGATTTTCAAAGGCCTTTGACATAGTGTCTTGAAGTTGTTAAAAAGCTACTCACCTGAAGTCTCATTATGGGTCACAAATTAAAGACAAATGAAGATCAAAATATTGATTTTTCAATATGACAAAATGTTACCATTTTTTTGTTCTGTCTCTCTGAGGACAAAACAGAAATGGCCAAAAATAAAATATTTATCATGGTTTTGTGAAAAGAGTAGTACAGATCATGCTAGGATAGTAATGCATTATCTGCCACTGTTGGTCATACCATGTTGGGCTCTGGTAGTCTCGTTTTTACAAGGAAATAGGAACGTAAGAAGGTAAGGAGGTGATAAGCTTTGTGAGAGAAGACTGTATTTTCTTCTTGTGGTTTAGAAAGAAAACAAACAATGTGGTAGAAATAACATGGTAGAAGCATACCCAGTAACTGATGATACAGGGAAGAGAAATTTGTAGCTCAAAAGGAAAATCCAGGTGGGAGTCACTGCTGTAAGTCATCACTGAACAAAATGAACAAAATCCTTGTCTTCCCAGATATGTCTGTGAATAGCAGTGTTGTGAAGCCTTTGTCTTTTGTTTCCTCCACAACAAGGGAGCTCTTTCCAAACCTGATATTGCTGAAATATATTTTAGGGCAGGGTGAACGTATGGACCTTGTTTTCAGAAGAGTAATTTAATCTTCTGTAGGCTTTGTCTGTCTGATTACAGAAAATTCTGGCATATTTACCCATACAGGGTGTCCTGTTTCTCTGAAACATTTGGTATTGGCCACAGCTGGAGGTGAGATCAATGTTTCTCAGACTCGGCTGTGATGCTTTTGAGCTCAAAGGGGTGGGGTATCGGAGAGCTTGTGGTACATTATGAGTCAATAGTCAGCAAGAAGTCAGTTGTCCCTGGCTTGGCAACATCTCAGCTCCTCCAGGGTACAGAACCAACTGTGGTGACTGGATGCCTGTGTGCAGAGTAGCCAGCAATTACAGAATTGGCAAGCATTGGTGGACATGGACAGCAGGGCTGACCTAGATTTACAGGAGGATCAAAATAAGGGGAGTTAGGCAGAGAATTGAAGAAGAGGATTCGTGGTGAGGAGAGAAGGTCAGAGAACCAGGGGTGGACAGAGTAAAATCCAGAGGGACAAGTTTTAAAGAAAAGGAGAAAGAACCACAGAACTGATGGAATAAGCAGTCCTAAGGAAAGCAGCACAGGAAGGCAGGAAAACAGACAAGCAGAGCATCAGGCACTTCCGTGGTAAGCAATTCACTTTCAGTGAATCCCTTGTTTCCTCAAACACTGTCCAATTTCCTAGGACGCACTGGCTGAGTGCTTTGAACACAGGTTCATGTAAGGTGAGGAGATGAAACATGACCTAAGCTTCTGTTCAGATATACTTTAAAAATGTTTAAAGCACTCAGTCAGTTGGGTCTTAATTGATTCATCAATAGCTTGTGGCTCATGCTTAGTTCAGTAACAATCAGTAGTTCAAGGTTTAGATTTCAGATGGACTGCTCCTGAGATTAGTTCATGAACTGTTGTACTGTATTTTGTCTGTTACTCAAGAAGACCTTAGTTCCAGCTTTTCTGAAAAGAGTCCTCAATTTCACAAGCCTGTTTTTGAAATGACACAGAAATGTTTTATCTGCCTTCCCGTATCATGGGGCTTTCAGATACTTGTTCATCTTTTAGGTGCAAGTGAATCAAATGAATAGCTGAACTGGCATACGCTGTCTCTGAGAAGTGTCTCGCACTATTATTCATTTTGCAGTGTTGGCAACTTATGGTGCTCAAAACTTTCAGATTGTTGCGTTGTACATACCTTTTAGGCTGGCAAAGAAGATAACAGCAGCAGTATTTAATACATACAGATCTCACGGAGGACTGTAATACTCATTCTGTTTCTCATATGGGCAACTCAGTCCTAACTTTGAGGGAGTGCTTCCTGTTTAACCCAGTGCCTATTGACACTTAAGATGTAGTTGTTGATGTATTTTTGGTATTGGTTAGTAGATGTATCTGCATAGGAAGAGGGAGGGAGAGGGACAGACTTTCTGAATAGCTGATGTGATGACAGATGAATAGCTGCTCAATGTCTTCTTTCCATTTCTTCACCATGATGTTGTATCTTCCTTTAAAAGACTGTAAAATGAAAACGTGCTAGGCCATCATTGCAAATTAAAAGTTCACCCTTGTAAAAATACAGAAGACTATTAAAATTGACAGACACTGTGGAAATCTTTTCCCATTTGCATTAAACTTTGTATAATCCCCAATTCCCTGAGCAAGGGCTTAATCTTGTTGTTTTGACTTTTGTTACAGGAAAAAAGAAATAGAGTGAAAGAAATTTCACTAGTATAAAACCCATAAAAATGCAGGCAGGTGCATTGACTCCTGCAGTTGGAATGGAGTGATAGCACAAGCTGGTATCCCCATGTGTGGAGGAACAGGGAGGGATATAAACTAGCTGCCTCATTAAGTGCAGCAAGTCCCTTGTGGTGCCTACAGCTCACAAGCAGTTAGTTCACTGCCGTGTCAGTGGTAGCTTGATTTTAAAGCTAGCATGGATTATATGTGCTGTAAAATCATAGCTCTGATTGTGGTGTAAACCCTCTAGTTTATGAAGACAATTTACAACTCACAACTCATGTTTGGTCTTGGAAATTATTCTTTTTGCATTAATGGTGTCCTTCCGAAAGATCAGCCTAATTTCAGACTATTGTTTTTGTGGCTTAATGAAATGCATCCATTTGATTCAAATGTTTTCCTCATAAACTCTATGCTGTATGTTGATACTTATCTTTTGATATATTAAAATGTGCCATTTTCATTGTTTTCCTCACAGTCATAAAGAATAGCTTTTTGTTGTTTTATACTATAATAAAGGGTGTGAAAATTTTGAAGTCCTCTGTATTTCTGCAGCATTAGTTAAAAGGTCTTGAGAATGTTTCATCAACACAGTGACAGAGCGCAGTCTGCTGGTGGTTGCATGTCCCCATTAGCTCCGGGCTTCAGGTCACCAGCAGCTTACTTACGAGGAGTTTCATATGTTTTCACCTGAGTGAGTTTTCATTTACAAATTTTTATGTGAGGAATCTTTTGGGTTGATTAACATTCTCTATAATGTTGTTTCTCCCAGAGCATAAATGATGTGCTATACAGGCCACCAATCACAACTTTAAATGAAAAATAAGCGATAGTGAATAGTTTTCTGACTGACCAGTAGGTTGAAATCAGTATTTGAATTTGTCAAAGAGCTTACAGATAGATCTACAGTAATCATGACCAATTTGCAAATGGTTTGTGAACAAAACCTGGGCTTTCTTCATCAGGTATCTTATTCATGATGAATAAGTCAATCAGCTCTAGTATTGTAAGACAACTTGTACTGATTATTATAGTATGTAAGAAGTTCTCGCTGGTTTGAATGACTTTTTGCCTGCTCAAATCTGTGTGAAAGAATACTGTCTACGTAGCTGTAGTTATATTCATACTTTACAAGAATAACTTAAAGGAGCAGAAGGAGAAGCTTAAATAGGAATAATAGGCTAAAACCGAGCAAAACCACCACCCCCCAAACCCAAGGATAAATATCTGCAAATAATTCCCAACAATAATTTCTGAAGGTTACATCTAGCTCCAACAGAAGTAGCTTGCATAGTTTGAATTAGATTGGACAAATAATTAATGAGAAACAAAACTGTGTTAGCAGAACAGGCAAGATAGACTATTCTAATTTTTATTCAGGGCAATCTTAAGCATATATTGCTGGTCTAGTCATCACATGCATTTTCTGGTTTTGAATTACCTTTTCCGCATAGGCATTGATTTCCTCTTTAGGTGACTTAATTAAAGGTAAAGGCTAGAAATATTGTATATTGGAAGAAGGTGAAGCCGCGTATCTAGATCCTAGAACTGTCCAAAGGAATTATCTTTTATTATGCTATCCTATAGGAATAGTTTGTCAAGTTTTGATTTGTTAAAAGTAGATGATAATTTGCACTTTTATTACTAATTGTTTGCTGTCATAGCACTTAGGTGAAATGCTATTCTTTGAACTAACAAGTTACTATAGAAAAGGGTGAGATAATTTTAGAGGACATTAGATACTGTAATAAGAAAGAACCCTTTGGAATACTTTTATGGGTCACTACAAGGATTATCCTTGCAAAAGGCAATGTGACTCCTCTAAAAAAGAAAGTGTTTCTTTAAAGGTTAAAATTGTACTGACAGCTTCTATGATTCAATAAGATTTTTTTCAAGATAAGATGTACGTAATTTCAGATATTGCATGATCTCCTCTGGATAAATGAATGTCAGAAAATGAAAAAGGCTCATTTTCTAAGCCTGAGTGGCAATTTTCTTATTATGCTGTCATATGGATAAAGTACTTGCCATTCTGAATTGTGCTGGCTCTTAGGAAACAAAACTTGGGCCAAGATTAATGAAATCAACCAAAATAATGTTTGTTTTCTTGGACATTCTATTGGCATTCCTAAATGGCCTGTCAGATCCCTTTCCTAAGATCATTAGCTTGCTGGTATAGTTTGATCTCTCATTCGAAGAGTCCAGCCTTCAAAGCTGCCCTTCTGCAGGCTGTGTCTTGCAGCACCTTCTGAAGGACCAGAGTGTCATCATCGGTGCCTGCTCTCTCACTCCTTTCAGATAATGAACAGCCCTGGACACATTAAAACTTTTGAGAAGTCAGTAAACTGTATTCATAACTTGAGGAGTTGTAGTAGCTCTGGTTGCTCAGGTTGGGGCTCCAACCAGGGATAAGTTGAAGATGTGTGAAAGGTTAGACTGTCTTGGCAGCTGGATGCTGAATGCAGACATGACCCCGCTGTGCAGAAGAATAGGAACTGTATTCAGAAAGGATTGGTGCCTACCGGGTGACTTAAAAACAGTAAAGCCAAAAGGAATTAATGGTTTAACTAAAGAAGTTAATTGCCCTAATGCCTGCTGGCTCTACAGGAACAGGACACAGGCCAGGGTCTGCCTAGCTTCAGCAGCGAGGGGCAGCTGGGTTTAAATCAGCCTAGACTGTTGTCCTGTGTTCATTGTATTCACTCTGCCATTGAAAGTAACACGGATGTTGCTAAGGTGAACCTCATGTACCCCTATACCCTGGGTCTAGTTTGAGTGCATGGTCACTGAAGTTGAAAACGTAATATCCGTTGGAGGTGGAGGGCAGTGTCATTGGGGTGCAGGGCAGGAGCAGGGAGTATGACCGCAGTGTCAAAGTAACTCTTGCTGGCCTCTTAAAAATGTCAGGGTGGTCATAAGGATAAAAATATCAGAGCATCAACTTGTTACGTGTAGAAATGTGTTATAATATTAATGTCAAATAAGCCTACATGCGGTTGTGTATGTGCACCTATGTAAGTGCAAATGTGTGTGGTAGAGGCTACACATACATGCATTTTTTTTTTTTTTCAGGAACACCAATTTCTTTGTGCACATATGAGGCAAAAATGTTTATCTAAGGGGCTTGCATGATGCATCCAGAAGTCCATGGGGCATAGGGACAGAAAAGCCAGTACTGGGTATGGATTCTTGCTCATATTGTCAAGAAAGCTTTTGAAGTCAAGACAGGGCTGGGCATCAAATTAAACTGTACACTGAAACGAGAAAGCATGCATGACAGTATAATTTGAAATAAGAGGTCTTAAAATTAAATTTGCTCTTTCACTGTTGTTATTTAATGCACTAATAGCAAGTGTTTTTAAAGCTATATCACACTTGTCTTACTTCAGCTCCCCTGTAGAACTATGGAATAACATGACGTGAAACTTTTAGTGTCCTGTACCAAGGCAGACCATGATCTGGTATAGCAGGACAACTTCAGATGGAAAAGCAGATGTCCTGGTGTAACAGTATGGCTGACAGAAACTGAGGCATAGCATAAAAAAATGAATCCAGTGATTTCTAGCCTTACATATATAATGCCAAAATTGGTGCGTAGCAGCACAGAAAGAACCCTAAGTTTTGACAGGTTTTCTTCTCATGTTTCTTCTGAGAGACACGGGAAACCATGTATATCTCTAAGTTTGCACTGGCCTAAGGGCTTCAGTGGCCGTCTAATAAAGGCTAAGGGTAGGTTTGGTATAGAAAAGCTCTTCCTTTTCATTTTTTTAAAAAAGATTTTTGCACAATGGAAGTACATTTTCTAATTTTCTATGCAAGTTTACAAGCATCTTTCACCTGTGCTTTTATCTTTTACACTTTTTTGGATCCTCTGAAATTTTTGATATCTACTGCAATTTATCCAGAGTTTGGCTAGCCTTTCAGCTGCTGATGTGAGTCCAGCAGCTGCTTCATTATCAAAACTGAAGACATAATTCTGCAAACAAAATGTGTAACTTCAGTAACTTAACTACTCTGATAGAAATGGATTTTTTTTACAGTAACTAAAATGGACACAAAAGGTTAAAAGCTTTTAGGTGCTGCTGAAAAGGAAACTAGAGGAAGCAGAAGAAAGGGAGGGAACTCTTGCTTTCTTTATTTGTATTCTTCTACTAAGTTGCATTTGTAGGTGAAGCCTAGGTATTTGCCGTAAAAAAAGCTGCTACTTTAGAAGGGGGAGAAAGCTCATTCTTTTCTGCATTTGTGTCACATTACTAAGTCTCTGCCAGCCAGAAGAGGTGTGTAGTCATAAATACATGTAGGACACGTGCATGACACAGTTCTATATGGGGAGTAGGAGCATTCATGGCAGATATAAATGACTGTTTTATGACAAATAAGTTGGAAGCTAGAGATGGCCGGGTCATATGGCATTTATGTACAGAAGGTGGCAGAATGGCAGGCAAACCAATCTTTCAGCTTGTTTGAAACGACAAGGCTCTGTGTACACAAGGCTCCCCGGTGGAGTCGTGACGCTCTGTAACGTGATGCAAGGCCTGACTTCTTACATTTGAATTTAGTAAATAGAGGGTTGCAGCCTCACGTATTGCGCTAGGCTTCCCAGTGTGTGCAAAGGGGCCGCGTGACTGGTCTCACTGCTGCTGTGATTGGCATCCCCTCCCACTTTATGATGTTTGTTATAAAGCTTTTTTGTTTTACCAGCAACTGAAACTTATATGAACAACCTGTCTGTAGTGCAAATAATATAATAATCAAAACCAGACTTGGCCAGTAAAGGCCAAGGTTTAGTTAATCACTAACTACAGCCTATGTGAGCCTTAGTGCTGGCAGACCTTATCCAATATTTGCTGTGTTTTAAGAAGATAAGAGCATTTGTGCTACAGCAGAGCAGAGATCCTCCTAGTTTGGTATACTGACTCCAGCACTGGCCAGAAGAAGATCTGTGGGGAAGTGTATAAGAACAGAGAAAAATTATTTTCCCAGTTTCTTGTGCTCTCCCATTTAGGATTTTCTTGAGCCAGGGATTATATCTTTGTGTACGTCAGCCTTCAGTAAACCTTCCATGACTTTTTCTAATTACATTCAGTATGGTTTATGAATAAAAAATATAATTATCCTATTATTTCTGAATTTTTGAGGTATGTTTCATTTCGCTCAAAGCAAAATTTAAAGTTTAGAGCACTGGGGGGGGTGGGGGGGTGGGTGGGAAGAAAACCCCACAATTTGAAAGTTTTAGCTGAAACCTAGGCCTGTTTAACCTGAATAAGATAGGCAAATAATTTAACTAGACTGCTGTGATATTTTTATTGAGACCAGAAATACCTTCTAGAAAGCTATTTCCTGTGTGCACTGGGAACAAGACACGTATCAGTGTGTTGATTTATCCAAGTTCCCAAGCCATCCCTGCAGCAGTATGCAGTGTTACCCATCGTTGCTGTTGTTTCATGGTGACTAGAGGCAGTAGCTACCTTTTGGGAAGGAAAAATGATGCAGAGAAAAATGTGTGGTTTGAAAAGGATGAAGGAAAGGAACCAGGCAATGGTCTGAGGGGAAAACCTCCTCTTCTCACCAAGTGTGTAGGACTGGTCCTTGTTCTGATCTAACTTCTCTGAAGAGCAAGAGCCCTCCAATATACTTCAAAAAGAGTGAAGTGGTTTGGTGGAACAAAGGCATACAAAAAAAGTGAGGAAATGTGAAAAAATAAAAATAATGCAACTCTACAGAGTGGCTTCTTTCTTCTTTGTCAGATGATATTTTCCTTGTAAGAAATGTTTATCTTTTCCCCTTCCCCATTCTTTTGTGGGAGAAACTGGGAGGCATGAGGACAGGCTCAGGCATGTCTGCTGCTTTTCCTGAGGGCAGCTTGCTGCTGCTCCTGGTGATAGCAACTTATCAAGCTCTTGCACTGCTACCTTCATGGCCTTCACCCTTTCTTCCTTCTTTCTCTTTCTCCCTAGATAGTGTCCCTTTCCCCTTCAGGCAGCAATCCCCTGCCATTCCCACAGGCTTGGGCATCTCACCTGAATTTGTGCCCCAGCCCTGAGCCAAGACTGCAAAGGTGGCTCGGAGGGTGGCAAGAGATGGTACTTCCCAAATCACTGGGCAAGCTGCCAGGAGGGGAGCTTCTGGCTCCATCTTAATCTCCTTACATGTGGCATGCTCTTCTTCCTGCCCCATCCTTCCCTAGGCATCACTTTCGTCATTGCATATTGTCATCAGTAACTGAAACTCTTGTTTTATTCGACATAATCTTTGACTAATTAAGAGTTATGGAAGAAAACTGAAATGCATTACTTTTTTTTTAAGTGATTGGGTGGTGAGCTTCAGCTGAGGATTTGCTGTTCAATTAAAGAAACCCCATTAGTCTGTTTTACTCAACACTGGAGAAGTTCTCAGGTTCTTTGTCTGGCTGCAAGCCCCAGGCATGTCTTAACTTCATATTAAGATGAGGTGTTTGTCTAGCAATTTTCCTCTCGATATTCCTCTCTTTCCTTATCTTCTTTCCTTTCTTGCCTCCTCTTACTTTTGGTTTTTTTCTTTTCAGACAGAAAATTCAGTGCATGGCCTGGGTGGGAGCTCTTGCTCTCTCTAGATAGTTGTCAGTCAGAGTGACCAGGGAAATAGAGCTGCTGGATGCGCTGGAGATCAAAAGAAATGTCTGCATGCATTAAAATGCAACTTCCTAAAAAGCCCACCAAGGTTAATGTGTTTTCCTCTGGCAATTACAAATTCATTTTGCCCTCCTCTTCCCCCTCCTCCCAACTTGTGTCATTTTAATCAAGTTTCTGTAAAATACTCTTCTAAATTCTTATATGCTGTGAGACTGATTATTGGTTACATGTAGAACGTGAGAAAAGAGGAGGGAGGTTGTTTTTTGCTATTGCCACTGGAGACTATATCCATAAGGTCACGAAGCAGAGTGTTATCATTTGATAAGCAAAGTAGGTGCAATATTACCTTTGAAACAACTAAGTGATTTGGAAGCTAAAAAGCAGCCATAACAAGACTGGCCTCAAAGATGCAGTGTTTAAGGGGATGGGGCAAGCCCTGTTTTGTACTGGTCTGGGCATAAGTTTTGTTATTACTTAAAATGCATAATTTTTTGAATGCCAGAATGTCTTACTGAGTACATTCATTAAAGCTGTGTTGCTACCTCAGTCAGTATCTAAATATCCTTGAATATCCTAGCAATCATATTTATACACTGCCTCTGCTTGTTGATGTGCTAATATAAGACTTTAGCTGTCATTTTGATATTTTAATATTAGTCACTACACTGCTCACAAATATTTAGAGAAAATCCTTAATGTCAAACCTTCCTCCCACATAACAAAGATAATTTAATATTTCTCATTATATATTTGTTTTTCACTGCTTTAGCCCTCTGTAAATCCTTATCCTGATTTTAAAATCATCTTATCATGCATTAGTAACAAATTTATATTAATCTCACTTTTGAGTAATTTTTTTCACAATGGCAAGGGTAATAATCCCATTTATTTTGGCACATACATTCAGCGTTTACCCTCCCTGCTGTGTAAACACACAGAGAGCTGGTATTAGAAAGATCCTGGTTTTCCTATGTATGTGCCTGAAAAAATATCAGGTCATAACCAGTTGAAACACCATTAAGAGTGTTTACTAAAGCAATTGACAGGGACGGAAATGCTCCCTGCAGGGTGTAAGCGTGCAGGTCTGATACAAAATACACCCCCCCCCCCCCCCCCCTCCTGCAATGGCAGAACCCATCAGCAGTTTGCCTCCTAAGTTTTCTTGCCCCAGTGCAGAGAAAAGTTGTGAAAAGCTGTGACCCACGGTCTGGCAGTACACACAGACCCTCCAAACTCCCTAATGAGCAGATTGCCTGACGAAAGGTTCCTCTTCAGAGCACCAGGGTTTGGTGCGGGGCTGCCCGGTGACCCCGAGCAGCAGCCGCTTTGGACCTCTTGCATCTTAATTGAGAGGGTTCAGGCCACAAGTGAGAGGTTGAGGAAATGAACTTGCTAATGCAGCAAAACCCAGGAGGTTCCAGTTTGTGCAGTTTTGCAGGGAAATGTATGTGTTGATGGCAAGAAAGTCCAGGTTTTTAAGAACTGGGCAAGGAGCCAAGAAAGTCTTGCCTTTAAATTCAGTCTCACATTTTTGCTGTAGGTACAGGCAGCCCATTTACCCTTTTCTATGTTACTCACCCTATGCGCAACACAGGGATAGTATCAGGTTGGTAATGTTACATGGTGTGTTGGTTAGCTCTAGTGGAGATTAGAAAAGCCAGGTAACAGTAGCTGTCCTGCTTCCTTCTCTTTCCACCTGAGATTTGTTTCAGGTGCACCTACCTAGATGCATTTTCGTGCATACAAACAATATATATAATAGAAATTTACAGTCTATTAAAGAACATAGAGAAACATCTTGGTGTAAATTTTCCATGCTGTTGTAGCAGCGTATTTGTTTGTACAGATATACATCAGAAAAAAAGCTTTGTTTTTCAGTGTATAGTGTTTTATAGTGTTCTGAGAAACAACTGGAGCCAAACACCTATAATTTAATTAAAATCTTTTGTTGCCAAGTCATAATATAATTTTTATTTTTCTATCTGAGTGGAATAATCTATTCATAAATTTTCCTCATGACATGTTAATTTTGGTCTTGTATTATTATTATTTACCAGCATGCATGCCTGACTCCCACCTTGGTTCCTAGTCACTACCATCTGACATCTTTGTAGGGCTGTTGTTGCCCTTGTGAATGGCATACTGGCTCTTTTTTTTTTTTTTCCACCCCCAGTACTGTCACATCCTCTCTGGCATTCAATAAATGGCTTTTCCTGCTAAGCCTTCCAACACCCTTGCCAAAGTTGCTTTGCTGGCTTTGCTCCAATCCCATGTCTAGTTCTGAACAACCTTATTTTCTGCCCCACTGCGACCAGGTCAAATCCTGCTGAAATGCCCCATGTAGCAACAAGAATGGAGATGCTCATTATAAGCACTAGGGCCATAATGAAGCTTTAAAATATTAGATAATACTGATTTACAAACCTCTGTGGAATGCCAGCTTGATTAAAATTTGTTTGATAAGACTTTAGCTTACTTTGGTTACATCTTTGTAAAAGTTTGATCCATAGCTCATTGCACTAACTCTTGCCTTTTATTCCAGAATACTTTGGAAACTGGCCCTACGTGAGATACAAAGTTTGACTTAGACAGGGAAGTGATGGTGTTTTTGATGGTGAAAGAGTGAAAGAGAGGAAACTCCACAGTGGAATTTCCTGTATAGTATTAGCAACAGGTGGCTGAAGAAAAAAGTTTCCAGATTTGCTCTGCATTAGCTCATCCTCTTGCGAGGCTAATAAGCAGGTCAGTAAGACTTAAGTCCTGGTTTCACTGAGTAGTTGTGGGTTGACAACACGTTTCAAAGCAGAGAATGTAAAGCCAAATATTTTGGCACCTGGTATTTCCTGGAAGAAGAATTATTTTGGGGCTTCCACAATTTCACAACACTGTGGCTTTCTTGCATGTGAATCCTTGACTTTCAAGGACTGTTTTCTATATAGATGAGGGCACGTTATTAGTCGTAAATTCTTTCAAGCTATCTATTTGTGTTTGTAATCACCTTGGATGAGTTTCTCTATATATTTTCTTGTTTGTATATGTTAGATTGTAAATTATAGATGAAAGATGACTTATTGGAAAGTATTTCTATCCCAGACAAAAATTCTCTGTAGCTGCCCATAGTAATTGGAAGAATTTACCTTATAAGAAAAGTCCAAGATGGGTGAATGACTGAGGACAGATAAAAGCATAGCTATTTATGTTTTTTATATAAGATGATATGAGTGACATGTTATGTTAGGCACAAATAGTTCTGAAAAATACTGTTTGGAGTTCTTTATCATTTAGTAGTGTAATAACACAGTATGTAGAGGTGATATTGCTGTGATAAAAAGGTAAAGGAACAAATTCTGTGAGCTATTCTGATGAAAAAGGAACTACATATTTCATCCTAGTATTCATCCTAGTACCCGCTTGGATGGGGTTAAAATATATAATTGAAGTCTTTGATTAAACTAAACTAAAATAAACAAAAATATTTAGGAGTGAGGGGAATACATAAAAGACAGTCTGAGTATATGGATTTGAAAGACCAGACCTCAAGAAAAACATCACTCTTTTCCTTAGGATTTAAATCCTGGATGAATCTAGAAAAGCCACTGTTTTCTGACATTTCAGGAACAAAAGGATAGACTTCCAGTGTAATATCTGCATGCACATCAACTTCTTAAACAAATTTTTACAGGTTTTCCTTGCAGGCAGAACTGGGTTTCCTAAGTGGATGTATGAAGAAGGGCAAACAGGTGCCAGCCCAAACAGCAGAGATCAAAATGCAGGGATTTGTTGTATTCAACATGAGATGCTCTGAAAGAATGTTGAATCCATGTTATATGTCCAGTCAGTTGCATGTTGTTCATCCTTCTTGTTAACTTCAACAGGCAGCCAGTTTTTACCTTGAAGCCTGACATTCAATTAACTGTCTTATTTAGTGCTCAAGTTAAACATCGTGATGTCTTCATAAGATTTTGAGCCACAATACTTGACTCTTTGTGCTCCAATTAATACCACATTAAAAATTAGATATAGTTGTGCAAACAACTTTAGGTATATAGCACACATGACCATGTTTTTTGAAAGTGTATAATGCACGTGATGCAAAGGATTAAAAATGAAAATTGCTTTGACTGTTACAGATAACACTGTTGCAGTGTTTCTATACTTGTAAGTAATTGACCTCTGTAAGGTGAGAACTGATACTTCATTTCCTGTTTTCCTTGTTATGGGGGTTGTGTGTATGCATGGTGGTGGCAATGATGGTGCACCGCATCTAGCTGACCTTGGAGCCTGCTTTGCCAATAGGATGAATTCCTTGGAAGAGGAACTCGACGTACCCACTACCACCTGTAGCTCAAGATCTTCAGCTCTCCGAAGGAAATGGTGTTGAATTTTCTCTTTCTGTGGAGCAGTCTCCTTGGATAATGTAGAATTGTGGACCTCAGAGGAGACTCAGATTACTAGCCCATTTGCTGACCATGAGGCAGGATCAGCTACTTGTATGCCAAGAATTTTTGCAAGTTTTCTTCTGAGATCCTTCTGAGAATCCTTCTTGCTACAATCTGCATATCATTATTGCTTGCTCCATCTACCATAAACACAGAGAACAAATCTTTCTCTTTCTTTTCATAGAAACTTTTTACATATTTGAGGCTACTCAGTCATTTTTTCTTTAGCTTAGGCAACCATAGCTCTTTCATGCTTTCCAGCCTTCTGGGTACTTTCATGCTATTCTTTAGATCCAGTTACTCAACATCTTTCCTCTGGTATAACAACTGAAACCGGATACAGTGTTCCAATGGGAGCTTTTGCAGAATTAAACAGGAACACAACTACTTCATATATCTTCCCGGCTACATTTTTATGATCTTATCCCAGGATGGTATTGGGTTCTTTCACAGCAGCGTGATGTTGGCTCATTTTTAATCTGCCATCCAAAATCACCAAGGCTAGAAGAAGTTAGAGAAGTCAGCAGTGGTTCTCTGGAGAACCACGCCTGAAGCACAACCTTCTGAGATTCAGAGCTAGGTGTATGGGCAAGCTGGGACCAGGTAAAGAAGGAAAAACATATGCATTCCTGAATGGAGATTCACAAGTGCCATTCCTAAGAGGAAATGGCTTCTTTCTGCAGCTGATAAAGAGACACATATGACATTGACACCTGACAATGTATCGGAAGCCAAAATCCAAATGTTGATAAAATTTTACTGAGACTGAGCTGTTGAGTAAAGAAATCTGCCGACTTAGCTATGGGTGGGATGCTGTGGTGACACATGTGCCTTGTGCAAAGGAGCAGCGTGAGCCATACTCAGGGTGCAATGAGCCCAGGTCAAATATGCAGTCAGGGCACCGCTTTCCCAAATCCTAACCCTATTCATTAGCATAGCTCAGAGCTCCAAGAAATTGAGAATAACACATCTGATTGTACCAGTAGCATTCCTTACTGTGTGTGATCATTTGTTTTGGAGGTGGTTTGCTTTGCAATATTTCACACTCAGCAGGCTTAGGGAGCTGCTGTTTCATAAGCCTCTCTCAGCTCCCTCTTTAACTCACTGGCTTCAGTGCTTCTGAGATAGACCAGTCCAGCTGCAAGACAAGCACTGACTTGGTATTCCCTCTGAAAAAGCACAAGGAAGCTCAAAGTGGTCCCTAGCCACATTGATACTGATGCCAAAGTTAGATTTTGACAGCTGCTATTTCAGTTGTACCTTCAAGTGAGATTCAAACAGTGTTCCTTCAGATAAGATTAGGGCTGTCTTTCAATTTGCATTAACAGCATCATTATGGCAATATAAAACTTAGTGAAGGCTGCTAAACTTTTTCAAGTGTATGCTAAGTTTCCCAGACAGGTTTTATAACCTGCATTGAGAGACACAGTGCTGTATCTCTGCTGCTGGCAGTTATGTGAGCAAGTGATGTAGGATATTCTGGTTATACTGGATAGTATCTGCATTATAGACATATCCTCAGGTCCCATAGGAAAGTGATGTCTCCTACTGTAGATCCCTTAGTAGGTGGAGAAATATTTATTTTATCTTTTTTCTTTACCTGTCATGGATAGGGATCTCCTTTTGAAAATATCCAATAAATTTCTCTGTTCCTCTATGGAGGAGTGACTGGAAAGGGACTTGTTTTTAAGTTCTTTTTAATTCATTGCTGCTGGTGCCTGGAGATGATAACCTCTCAGTTCACATCTCAAGAGAGTGAGGTCACCCAGGCAGGCCTAATATCTGACAGCTTGGGCTTGTCAGTGCTGTTCCATAGTTTCTGTTACTTTTTGTGAGAACACCAATTAATGCTGTAAGAAACACTTTGGTTGTCCTTAAGGAACTTCTCCATAATCGATGTCATTGTTGCTGATCATGTTAGTGCAGAGAGCTGCAGACCACAGCACGCTCGATGGTTAGATCCCGCCTCTCAGGCACAGTGATTTGCAATTAGTTTTGGAGCATGTCAGGTGAGGTGGCTGGCCCTTGAGGGCTGTTTCTCCTCAATAGCAAAAAGTCATTCAGCAAATTAGTGCAATACATTGATTTTTTTTTTCCCAGTGAGGTGTTAGGCATGAAATAAATGTCTTTCATTTCACCTATGTAGGATGGTCATTACAGCTCTAGATAAAAACGATATTAATAAAAAGAGACAGTTATTGCCAGCCCAACTACCAAAAGTGAGAAGGGGTCAATATGGTCCTTTTTATATCACCATAGGCTGCTTTCTCAAGGGTGTCAGTACAAAGAAAAATGTAATTGTAAATAAAATTTCAAATTGTTTTTCCCTTTGTTATTATGTATGATGTCATGCATTATCAATTAAGTCACTGCGTATCTGTGAACATCTGACTGTATAGTCTTCTAACCATGATTCTCTAGGGTATTGTACCCTACATTGTTTATCTAAAACCCCGCACTGTGTTAGTTTTCTCTCACTTATATTGGTTGGTCTGGACCAGCTGCTGAAATAATATATGTTTTTCCTCCTGAACTTATGCTATAAGTCGTGCTAAAAAGCACTGTGTGTGGATTCTCAGAGTAGCATGGGGAGTTGGACAAACAAGTATGAATGTGATCTGAAGACGAAAGCAATTAATTCTGTTAAAATTGTCACTGTCAACTTTCATGATGAAAGAACCAAAGGAAAATGAAGTATAACTTCTAAACTGCTGAGGAGGTCACTCCTCGTGTGTACAAAAAATAAGGGAAACCACTGTAATACACGCCAGTGTATTATATCCAGCGTTTCCAGTTCTGTCGAGCATTCAGCATTATAAGTAATACTGTTAGAGGAACAGATGTACCGGAGAGTCAGTATTGAAAAACAGAGGGTTTCACTTTAGGTTGTTGGACTGAGTATGTTTCATCTGGCTAGTCACAATAGGTTATCGTCTGATGAATATTAGTCTGCCTCTTTGAAAACAGATGGGAGATATAGCCCTGTTCGCAGGAGAAAAGTGTTCCCAGAGCAGAAACTTCATTTGGCACTTTGTATGGAAATAAAGGAGTCACTCTAGATGATATCAGAAAAGTATGCTACAGCACTGGCGTGGTGAGGCTGGATGGTCTGAGCCAGAGCAAAATTAAGAGGAAAACCTTGTAGGATAAAAATCAGGGAGACTGACTTGTTTCCATTTGTTA
Organism: Phalacrocorax aristotelis; assembly: GCF_949628215.1. Classification (NCBI taxonomy): domain Eukaryota; kingdom Metazoa; phylum Chordata; class Aves; order Suliformes; family Phalacrocoracidae; genus Phalacrocorax; species Phalacrocorax aristotelis. Next base: position 56,280,263 of record NC_134278.1, read on the forward strand.
ACATTACCCAAAAGCTTTGCCCAATGCACCATGCTTGTGAGAGGAGTGGAAATATCCCCAGGTGTCAGCATCTCATCCCATTCACCCTTCCCCAGGACTCTCTTTTTATGAGAAAATTTGCCTTGGATTCTGAGTTCACAGCTGCAGTGTACATTTTCATGTGGATTGCCCTTTGCCAGTAGGACAGCTGAGAGCCTTGGGTGTTTTACTAGTAACAGTTAAAGTTTTCACAGTAACTTCTAGCCCAAATTTTATTCCATTTGTTTTTACTTTGCTGCAGAACTCCCAGATTCCTTGAGCAGAATAAAGACTTTAACACAATACCTGGCAATTCTTGCTCTCTCAAAAAGCCCTATCATGACAGAGCTCAAGCCATTTACCATCTAATCAATAAGCAATGCTTCTAAATGCTTTTATACAGTAGCACATGGATACTTTGATATCCTTTTCTTCAGGAAATTACACTACAAGGATTATTCCTCTACTGAGAGTAACTGCTCAGTCCAACATAGCAAATAATTTTGCCTTCAGTTGTTTTCTGCATGTGCTCACAGAGATCTAGTTATAAACTGAACATATAATGCTTTATGAGGATTTATTGCGTGGCTTCCGAAATTATTCTTGTAAATGGAGACTCTCATGGGAGACTTAGAAAGAATGGTGATTCCTGTGATTATACAGACCAGCCTACTGCATTGTGAAATGTCACATGCCCTAATCTCTTTCATAGGTGTGGCAAAATCCATGTTAAAGTTGTTAGGTTTTCTTCCTTTGTGTTCCTATGGGGAAATTCTTCTTGGACATCAACTCTTCAATGAATGAGAAACCTTCATCTAACTTCCAGTCTAAACCTATACCTGGCTAACTCACCTTTTTTTCTTAGCAGTTGGCCTTTATCATATATAGCTCTTTTGCACTTATCCTCTTATAATAGCTCTGAGATTTCTGTAGAAGACAGAAATGACCCATTTATTCAGGAGTAAAGTTGGACAGGAACGCAGTTTTTCAGAGACTGAATCAAAACCATGGAAAGTATTTTCTCAATTTTCTTGTTTGACACCCATGTCTCCCTTAAAAGTTTAATTTGGCCCAGAATTTAACCTTTTTTTTTTGTTGTTAAAATTTATTTTAACAAAACTTTCCGGTTTTTAAAGCAAAAAGTCACAATTTTGGTGGTTTTGAAAACATCAAAGGAAAATATTCCAACACTTCAGAAACAATACATTTTAAAAGTGGTATGATATTACATTTTTTTACAGAGAGGTCAAGTCTATAGTTAGCTAACTTAGTACAAGTTATGAAATGCTCATCTGTGTTTAGAAGTCTACTGTAGCCAAAAGCTCCCTCTTCAGTGTGTGATGCCGGTGAGTCTGAAAGTTGACTCGTGTATCACAAGACCGTTTGTATTTACTCCACCATTACCTGCAAATGCTACATTAGCAGCTGAGAAATTCCATCTGCAACAGCCTGCCCTGTAGGTTATTTAAGCTACTTTTTGGTAGATTTTACTGAGCAGAGAACTACAGAAAATGTAAAGTCTGGAAAAAGTTTTTGAGTAAGTAGCTCTTGTTATTTTTCTGGTACATGTGTGGACTTTAAGGCTGAAAGGATGAAAGGTGGTTAAGAAGCTAAATGTACTGCAGCCTGCTCCAGGTTCTGAGGCGGAACAAGAGTGTCATATGCTAGGGGAGATAGTGCTGTGCAAGCATCTCTCCAAGCACCATACACTCCAGGGAATTTTATATACGTATGTATATGAATAACAGGATGCCTTTGGAGCTTTGTTTCAGAAAATGGCTTTGAAGTGCTTGTTGATGTTTGATAATTCTCTACTGTTTTCTTAACATCTGTGACCCCAATTTACTCTGGCAGAGTCTTAATGTGAAGAGTTTTGCATGTTTGTAAGCAGGGCATGGAATAGATTTGCCCTGGGCAGGTCTTTGGTGGACTTTAATGGTGTTATCTGTCACAGCAGTGCTTGTGCCATCTACTTTTGGGTTATGTGTTATCAGGGGTGACACTGAAATAATATGAGAATTTCCTTTGTGTAAAGAAGACTTTGGTGATTACTAAAAAAAAAAAAAAAAGAAAAAGGAGAAAAAATAATTCAATATCTTGAGAACAGCACAGCTGATGTGGAAAACAGGACTTAGGGAGCTTCATGTTTTCCTTTGGAAATGCTTGTTACTGCAAAGCCTGTGTGCATAGAGACTAACATGACAATTAACCTTGTTTGGGTCAAGTGTAATCTGCAGGAGTGATGTGATCACTCCTGAGTACTTGCTGGTAATTTGTTTCATTGGAATGTGCTATATTGCAGGGCACTGGGGAAACCTTGCTCTGATTATAAGACTCTCCAGCCTGGTGTAGGCAAGACCCTGGCCCTTGGTGCAGTGCCAGGTAACTTGTTCCTATTCCCTGAACTGAAGAAAACAGGACTGAGTGCAAGAAATGAATATGCATCTGGCACGTGACTAGATGCACTTCTCCACTGCTAGAAGCCTGGTTTTTATATTGTATAATACTCATGACAGTAGGAATATCAAACTTACAGAAGAGATATTTGTTAGATCTGGCAAGAAGCAGCCACTTAGCACTGACTGAAAGGCAGTACAGATAAAGATGCTGAATTTGAAAAACTCTGATAAAAACCTCACTGAACAGTAGGAAGCATTTAACAATCACTGTGCTTAACTGCCCTGTCATCATTTACATAGAGGGATGTTCAAAAGAAAGGATAGAATTACAATGGGGGAACCTGGCAAAATCCTGAAAGCTGCTCTTCTTTTAGCTTCCGAGCAGATATGCATCTGGAATGTGTATATCACATTGTTCTCTATAAGGTTTTAATTCTGAATTCACATATGGTACTTAATTTGCATTTTTCATGCAGTCATTAATGCTTGGTGAACTTGAAAGGTCTAGAAAAGTATTCAAAGCCTTGGATACTTCCCAGAAACGTGTTTGTGCTGTACTGGCCTGGAAATCTGGCATGAAATCTGCAGCTCGGATGCTGACCTGGGGTTTCAATTCTTTCTTTGTGAGGTGTTTTAATAACAGCAGGCTTCTTCTCAGGCTTGTTATGTGTCTGGGCTAGTTCTTACACCTGTGAATCACTTTTTGGTGTTGGTACCATTTTGATCACATTTCTAGTGGAGACCAAATACAAGAAAATGTCAGAACAGAGAACTGCAGGGAATCAGAGATCAATGTACCTTGAAGGAAAGGCAGCAGATTTAGGGCTTGAAACTGCCCTGGAAAAAAGCTGCCCTCTTGATTTTTAATCTAAACCAGACGAAACAGGTCCTGGCTGTGATAAGATTGACAGCAGATATCCATCCACATGCAGGAACTGCAGTGGTGGCCACAAGACTTGCAAGGAAGAAGTTACGAGAGCTAAAATACTCAAATAAAAGATGCTGGATTCTTTCTTCAGAGGAATGCAAGAGATCACTGGGATTTATTCTCTTATTGTTGGATTTGTTCTCAACTGAACAGCCTTCTGGTACCAGGCATAGTGCAACTACCTTGACCACCAGCAAGTTGCCTCTGCCAGGGGGAAGATAATCAGCTGCTAGAAAGATGTGACTGGCTGAAAGCAAGTCTTACGGTATATATCTCTTAGAGATAGGGTGTAATCTTAGTTTCAGAAACCAAAAGAAATCACAAAATACCGTGAGGAAACTAATTATTTTTCTTCTCCTCTTTAATGAAGCAATAAATTGTTTCATATGAGACAAGCAGTGTGAAAGCTGATGTGAGATGCAGTAAGACTTTCTCCCCTCCTCCCATCATACCCCCGAATCCAGGGGCATTGAAGTGCAGAGAGTCTATTGTTCTGCTGCTTCTCCTCCCTTTTATCTGTGCATCTGTGTTCTCTATCAGATATCATCGTGCTGCCAGAGCTAGTCTTCAGAGTGGGACTACGTGATTTGTTAACTGCTTGTCCTGCAGTAAACTACTTGGTCATGCAAGTTAGTCTGACAAAAGAACAAAAGAAAGTAAGTAATTGGTAATTATTCCCTTTACACCTTCCCTCCTCTCAATTTTAAAAAAGGGGTACTTTTACAACAGTGTTGTGTACCTATTTAATCACTTACACCAGCTGATGAAATAAAAGCTCTTGTCCCTTGGCCCCTTGCAAATTATTCTTGTTAATTATTTTTTAATTATCCTTCCATCACTGCTCCTGGTGCCACTTTCATAATTTCTACATCAGTGGGTGCAGACATGACAAATCTAGAAACTTATCACAGAGAAGAATTGCTGCTGCTGTGCTGGCTCCAGAGGAGGAACAAAAGATGGAGCATGGCCCAGGCAGGCTCCCTCCTGGCTCCCTCCCTCTCTGCTTTGCTGTAGGTGAGAACCCCTTGCTGGCATATGTGCGTGCACACACTTACCGACTCGCACATATGGACACCCTTGCATGAGTGTGTACATGCACTCATTAATTAGCTCAAGTTTCACATTAGTGAGTTAATATCCAAGTGTTTTCAGGGTGGATGACAGCATATTAATCAGAACCACATTTAAACAGATGGGTACATTGTATTGCTCCCTAATCCAGACAGGGAAGAAAAGATCCCCAGTGCAGAAGAAGAGACTGCAGATTGCAATGCTCCGTGGTTGGTTTCTAAGGGATAAAAAGGATGGATTATTTTTTGCCATTGAAAGCGTGCAGTGAAGTTGTCAACATTTTGCTGTGCTATGTACCTGCAGTTTTACAGAACCTGTGTTCCCGGAATATAGCCTGGTGCACTTTCTCTGTCCCCCACACCTTCCCATTTTAAAAAATAGTGACAGAATTCGCTGGAAGATAAAGATGACGCAGAAGTGAATCCCTAAATGTGGATGTACAGTTGAGGGAAAAAGAAGGAAATGGAAAATGTCTTTCCTTAGGGGCTAGATATATTAAAACCAAAGTATTTTCAGCATGTGTGACAAAAGCAAGTCATGAAGTAAAGAAATAACTAGGCACAGTATTTGCATCAGAGTACTTATTTATTCCCTGAACTGCATTTTTTTCCCCCTAGGCAAATTACTTACAAACAGATGTTATATTTTACTGGAGTTCCTCAGAATTAGTTGGCAGGTGGCTTGTGCAAGGAAGTTCAAGCCCTGGTCTGCTTGCAGTGGTTCACCACCACTGTTTACCTGAGGAGCAGGCTTGCTATATATGAGCCATACTTTATACAAAGTTTGATGGGTTTGCTCTTTGATAAACACTTTCACAATTTAGCTCATGATGACCACCAGGCACTATCCCACTTCTATTTGCGTGCAGATTGCCTAAACCAGCACATTTTACATCAGTCTATTTCCTGCAGTGCCTTTTAGCAAATAGTCTTGCAGAGGATGCTTTGCCTTCTGTGTTTTTTCAGCTCCAGATTCCGGAGGACATTTTGCATGACATTTTTCGTAACCACAATGATTACTTTCCTTGGCACCTTGTAAACACAAACTGGCATGAACCAAAATTCTCATACGCTTACAGCTGACATTTTTGTGTTGGTTTTTCATGGAGGTCACAGGTTATTTGTGTTGTCCCTACAGTGCCTTTGGAGACCAAGAAAGCATCATGTCAGCTGGTTTTAGCTGGAGGAGTAAAGTCATAGGAGCAACCGTTAGAAACGAGCAGAGCTCTTTGCTGCCTGCTCACAATTACATGATGCGCATCTGTGAAGAGCTGACTAACTTATGGTCAGAAAAGTAATATTTTCATAGCATGATATGAGGTGAACTGGGTGCTGTGGGCCTGTAATCCAGCACAACTCTGAATTTTGCTATGGCCTTAGGCATCTCAGGTTATTTTCCCTGTTAAGTTTTTCCATTAGTAATAGCTGATGCCCACATAAAATGTGACATATGGCGTTAAATTTACCCATGCTATCTCCAAGTGCCTGTACCTAGGAGATCTGTATCTAGATCTGCCTATTAAATGGATAAAATGTTTCTTAAATATTGGCAACCAGGCAGAGTTTCCAACTGCCTGGGTTTTCTCACTGCTATGAAGGATAAAGAGTTCTCTTTGTCCTTTCAAATTTGTCCTCGCACAGCTCACATTTGTCAAATCTTAGTCATGGTATCATTTCTCTCAGGAAAATCCCAGGGGCCAGTCCTAGTGTTAAGTAACACAATGAATAGGAATTGGCAATGTTTAGACTTTCAGGTGGAAGCCAGTTTGAAGATTCAAAGTTGGGCAGAGTCATGGCTAGTTTCCAGAAAGGAGAAGAGAACAGTGATTGTGAAGAGCAGGCATGAGATGATAAAAAGGTTAGGAGGTGAACACAACACACCAGCTAGAGGAAAACCTATTACTTAATTCTGAAATGGTGTAATAAACCAACCTGTCATGGATTGGAGGTAATAAGGGGAGGTGGTAAGAGTGCATGCGGCACAAAAGAAACAGAAAAGTGAAATATGTGATAAGATAGGTATAGAAAGACAGACTGTAATTATAAGTGACTTCAGATTCCTATTATTTTTGTTGCCTTTGTAACAATGAATAGTGAACAAGATGCAGATGGGGAATTTAGCTAACAAATGTTTCTTGAATAGCTACTGCCCCAGCAATTCAACCTACCTGTGATTCAAAACCAGGTCTGGTCTAGATTAATGATCAGAATATTTTAAATCCAATTAGCTAACTCACAGATCCTGATGTAATTACTGTTGATATCTCCTCATACTAAAGGATGTGTACAGAACCAAGATGCATGACTCAATATAGACCTTAACTCTCTAGAGGAAAAACAAGAGATATGGAAACAATTGAGTAATTTTGGAATTTATTATTTATTGAGAATGTACACAGTAAAATCTTTTCTTGGGATATAGCCATTGCTGTCAGTTTAATTATATTGGGGGTAAATGTGACCCCCCCTAAGCCTTTTGTAAGTGAACAGTTTCTAATAAAGTTGTAACAGATCAATCATGAAAAGGTCTTGGCAGAAAAATCAGTAGATAATAAAAAAGATAAAGGACACTGAAATGAACACAGTGATATGCTGCGGGATATTAGCTTTATGAAGACAACTTTGTCCAATAAGAAAAGCTAGGTAGTGGCATGAGAGACAGGAACAAGTGGAGGACTCCCACCACTGCCAGAAATGCTTGATGCTGTTTCTGAGTACAAAATGTTGTAGTTGGAATGACAAACGCTTTCAGTGAGAGATGTTCTTTTAGCATTAGAGGGGCTTAAACCAAATTAAATGGACATGTTGGTTATGCAAAATTTAAGGATTATCCATCCATCAAGAAAGGTGATAGCTAGACTTGCATTTAAAATGCCAAGCTGGGGCCCACATAACCTGTTTCCATTTGGGAGCTACAGCATAGACCAGTCAATGCTCTGTGCTGTCCACAGAAGACCCTACTTTCCTTATGCCTGCTGTTGCGCAGTGAGCAGTGTTGCGCAGTGATTTGAATATGCTGAGTGCCATGGAAATGCTAAATAAAGTCAAGATCAGCTTAACCGTATGAACCGCTAGGTTTGTTTTGAAAGCACTTATTCTGCAGGAATTTGTGTGGTCTTTTCTAGATGTGGAAGAGCATATTGTCCTTGTGACGCCACACACTCCATTTTAATCTAGCTGGGCTGTGTGTGTGGGTGGGGGGGAATACATGACATTTTCCTGGAGGAGAGCTGAGCAATTCTTTTTTACAGCAGTACTCACTTGGTTTCTTTGCATCTGGGCTAGTCTGCAACTCACCACATTTATTCTCTCCCCTGTATCTCCCTGCTCCTTTCCTCTCTAGCTCCTTCTTTGTCTTCCTGTGGCTTCCCTTTCCCTCTCACCACTGCTACTGCACTGCCTTCCTTTGCCCTGTGCCCATCTGGTTTCATTCTTTTGCATTGTCCAGAAGTTTCCTTACTCTTATTCTAAACAAATATGTCAATCCCCTCCATCATCTCCTGTGTGCTACTTTGTGGGTCTGAGGTCTGAACTCTGTTGCTTGGAAGGTTACCCAATTGCTTTTGCACCTCTTTTCTTAGTTTTCCTACTGTATTAGACCTCGACAGGGGATGCTGGGCTTACTCTCTGCCAGTCTTCACACTGAAGTACCGCTTTCTCCTTTTCCTATTCTGTTGCTTCCACTGAGCAGCACTGATTATGATTTTCCTCATTATTCCCTTCTACCTGATGCTACCAAGAGTTCACCCAGCTCCTCCTAACTAGTTTTCCATCCTAAATTCGGTTTTGGTCTCTCCCTCTCCACACTGTACTGACTACTGTCACAACCTCTGGACACCAGTAAGGCTGGGTCTCTGATGAAATTCCTGTCTTGTTGCATTTGCCTTCCAATTTTAGTTCAGAGCTGTTCCTAAGTCATCAGAAAGGATGCATATTAAGACCTATTTCATTCTTTTTCTACAGAATAACTGCAGGATGAAGCTTTAAAAAAATCAATAGGGAACAGTATCCTAAAACCCTGCATATGGAAAGTGAAAAATCTGGTCAGTGATAGTTATACTTCTATTGTTTTAGACATAAAGCGTTGCATTTTGTGTTTGTTGATTTTGTTTGTTTGTTTGTTTGTTTGTGGTTTTGGTTGTTTGTGGTTTTGTTTTTTTTTTTCCCCATTTCATACTGTTGGATCTGCCTTGACAAGGTGTCCAGGCTGTTACTTTTACTGTAATCTGAAATACAGCCAGATTACTGTGATAGTGGTACATTTTCCCTTCAAACAATGCATTCTGACACAGTACACTCTGCCCATTATGCTGCTGCTGTTTGATAATTTGAAAATGGTCTTTCTGGAATTATGATGAGGGAATGTAGGAAATGAAGGGAGAACCATAGCTTTGATGTCAAGGCAATTAACTTGCTTTTAGGAAAGATGGGTGTACTGCCTAATAGTAAAAGTCATCCTTAGGAAGCACAAAAATGAAAACATTTGTTTTTTCCTTTTGAATGCCCAAGACTCAACTTTTAAAAAGTATTTTCCTCCCCGAAACCTTTGCTTGTGATTAAATTCCTAATTAAATAAAATGGATGAGATACCCAAATATGTGCAACAGGGGTCATTACTAATACCTAGGAAAAATAAATGGAAATATAAAACCTAAATTCTGATCTTCCTTACATTGATATAAATTGAGAATAGCCCTACTGATTCAAACTAAATGGTTCTGTACTGCATTGGAATAAATGAGTGATATTTAAATCCTTATTTGCTAGAGAGAAAAGGGAGATACCCAGGACTTCCAGTTGTCCAATTGTAAAATGTAAAATGATATAATGATGGTAAATATGTCTAGAAGGGTCCTTGAGAGGTCCATCCCTCTCTTGCAACAGATTCAGTCATACTGAGAGCCTTTCTCATAAATGTTTGCATACTCTGTTCCTAAAAACATCCTAGTCAAGTGGGTCTGTCACCTTCCTAAGTGCTCCTCTATTCTATTGCCTAATTATCCTTCTAATTATTGAGATTTTTCCCTCCCTCACATTTACCTTACATCTTCTTTTCTTAATTTAAACCCATTTCTTATTTTCCTTTCACCAGTGAATACAAAGAACATTTTATTCCTTTCTGTTTTATGTACCTGAAAATCGTTACCACATCTGTTTTAATCCCAGATTCAGTAAACTGAACTTCAGCTTTTCCCATTTTTCTTTAGGGGCCTATTGGCTCCACCTTTGATTTTTTTGTTTTGTTTTATTTTGTGTTTTGTTTTCTGTTAGGACACCTTCTGGTTAGTCTCTTTTTTGAAGATTGGTACCCAAAAGAACACAATGTGTTGGCTGAGCTTTAGGCTTTCTGACGTGTGTAGGAGGTATGCAGGAAAGAAGCTCTATTTTACAAATAAGTGGCCTGACAGGGTAGTGAAATAATAATAATGTTGACTCAGGGCAGTTCCTGAACCTTTTAATTCTGTGGGCCCTTTTTGGCATTTTTTCTGTTTAGACAGCCATTCTCTATTTCATAATTATGTACCTGATTGGTTCCTATGTAAGAGTAACAGTTTGCACTTGTCTTCACTGAACTGCATGCTTTGTAAGTTTTTACTCCAATGACTTTTAATGACTTAACATTTGGAAATATTTACAGTTCCCTACTCGTCCACTATTTTTCTATGCAAGTATGTGAATTCAAAAGCTCAGGATGAACTGAGCAAGAGGCTTGAAAGATTCTAAGTTTTACGTGAGGTGAGTCTATTAAATTACCAATGTAGAGTAATAATTTCCTTGGGATGACTTGTACTTGTTATTGGAAAAACAAAACTTGGCTTGAGGAAGTATTTAACTAGATGTAGACCAAAGTCTTTCTTAGCACACTAAGGCACCTGGCCATTAGTCAGGGATGGAATGAATCATGATCTACTGTATGACCTGAGTTTCTTAATCTCACAGGAAGTCATCTTTCAGGTCTGTCCCTTGCCTATATTCATCAGTCTTCACGTCTAAGGAAACAGAGCTCCTTTTCCATGTCCTTGGCTTATTTTCCTCTTAAATGGCAGTGAAGTTACATCTCCCAGCAAGGTGGAGCTGTTAGTACAGATTTCCTAGTAGGTGGTCCACTTGGGACCTTGCATGATGTTGGCCATTTTCACACAAACCACCTGTTATTACCTAGCAGATGTTATTGTGCTCTTCAGAAACCTGCTACTGTGCATGGCAGCATCACCCACCTCAGATCAGAATCTGGCCTTTCATCTCTATTTACTGGAAAGCTGCAGTACTGTTTTGTTTTCTAGGACCAGTTTATATCAGTTCTTTGTTCAACTCTACTGTTATGAAGTGGAAAATTCCATCTCGGGGCTGTCAGTGGTATAGAAGAATTAATAAAAGGCTTAGTTTCCATGCCATCAGTGGGAAAGTATTTTATTATTTTGGCTACTGATTTTATGTGTGGCTAGAAAACAGCTTTTATCCCATTTCCTTCATACTGGAGGATTTTCCATGAGTATTTCAACTCCTGGACACAAAGCTTCTAGCAGTTCCTATAGGGGTACCTAAAATTTTTGGAGATAGTTTTCAGTGATGACAGGTATATTTAAACATCAATGGAATCTCAGAATCTCAGCTGCTGTATATTTTGCTTCCACAGTTTGGCTTTTTTATTAGCAAAAACAATAGACCTGTCAGAGATCAAAGTTTTTGAGACTATTTTCTGGAACAGGTTTAGCAACAAATGCAGTAAATCTTGAATTTTCTATTTTGCTATGTAAGTTGATCATGTGTTTCAACAGAAAAATTGTCTTTGTTCTTGAAGGTTGAAGGAACTGCTTATAAAACAAAACCACAAGAAGCTTTCTCTAACAACAACAAAGTTTGCTATAACAACAAAAATCTTAGTATAACAACATAAAAGAAACCAAAACAGGGAAACCTTGCTCCCTTTCTGGGTTCAATGTAGATGCTGACACCTCAGTCCCCAAACAGGGATCATAATGAATTGAACTTATCTATTGCAAATCAGATACTGCTGATCAGCTTCTCTTTTCCATTCCTACACAGCACTACTCTGTATGTCTATCACGAGTGTGTAATTTATATCTTGGGATAGTACCTGTCTGATTGACATGACTTTGCGTATTTATGCTATGCTATATTTTAAGATCAACAATGCCAGAGTGGAAGATGTTTCCCCTGGAGTAGCATCATTGCTTCTACTGCTCAGACCAAGTAACATCAAGCACCTGGAGACAACTTTACATCTCTTCTAATAAATAAAAAGTTTGACTCTAAAAAGTTAGGTAACATTTTGCCTTGAAGCCTTTTCGTAGATGGATTTTTCTTTGTGCTTAAAAGACGAGTCAGTAAAGATTTATTATGGGTTCTCTCAAGAGATCTCATACTTCTGTAGCTTACCTCCTTAAAAAGGTAGTCACAGAAATAATAGCTGTATTCTGCACAGGAGTTTTGGAAAATGATTGCCAATTTCTGAATTATTGTCATGCATTGGGTTTGAATGTATCTTTAGATACTAACCCCTTTACTGCCACATTACTCTTTATGCCAGAGGTCACCTCTAACACTCTCAGTAAGCGAATGATTTTTTCTTAAGTAAAATCTTCAGGGGGTTTTATAGTCACTTTCTAAATTTGATTGCTCATAGTGTATTTATATAAAGGAGAGCATTAGTAGGAGATGATACAGGGCATACGGAAAGATAAGGCTATGGCGATTTTGTAGATATGAGATTGGATGAGGGCTTTCTAGGGTGAACAGAACCACATTCCTGGTACGTGCAGTCCAAGATGCCCTGTCAGGTAGAGCTTGGTAAGAAAGGCAGAAGGAACTTGCTGCTCCATTCTATGGGGCAGTGAGAAGATGCTACATCATTCAACCTTTTTATTTGAGCAAGATGCTTGAATACAGTGACAGGTTTCATCTCTTCCTTAGTTTTCTGCAAGGGACACACAAGTGGTTACCTGCAAGGAACAGAGTTGCATCCCCATTCTCCCTAGGCTGTAGAAAGAGCATGAAGACATTCCTCATGCATTACATGAAGGCTTGCACTCCATTCATATGTCTTGGGACCACTGACTTTTTTGAACAAGGTTTACAGTATGTAAGAGTTTCTACAGGATGGTCTCAGTGCAGAGGCTGCCTCTGGGTGAAAGGCCAAGTGAAAGAAATCAGCCTGTGTTCCTCCTCCTCTTTGGGCACATTCTGCATTCAAACCTATTTGTCATGGATAGTTAATTTTGGATGTGTGTTGTTCTTACCTCATTCTATGACTTTCTAGTCTTTACTGGCATCTATCTACATGACTGCATCTTTAGACTAAAGAATTCAATCTTACTGGTTTTTTAATTTTTGTGGTAGATTTTTTGTAGATGGGGACAACAGTGATTTTATCGTCATGAGTTATGATGACATAACTAAACAATGACTCATTGCTGTACCAGAAACCTGCTTTAAATTTCGTTAGTATTCTTTTTCCTTCTGTTTTCTATTGTGTAGTGTCTATTCTTAGACTTCTGGTTTCTGCTCAGAATTATTTCTGCTCCTCTCTTGTGACTCCTTGCCCTTTGCCATATCCAAAGTCCAGACGAAACCTCTGAGGAGCTGTAGGCCATCCACAGAGACTCTAACTGGGATCTTCACAGAGGAAAAAGTGCTGGTAGTGTGCTGCTTCTGTCTGTTCCCCAGCTCAGTATGGGCAGGCAATGTCATCCTCTGCTGCGTGGCTGAGAATCAAGTGCAGGAGCTGGTAAAGCTGGTCATGGGAGCCCCAGCACTTTATTTTAAAAGGGCATTCAACAGGGGCATGTGTCAGGATGGCTAGGGCACCAGCATCTCCCCTGTAAACTGTGAGAAATGGGAAGAGCTAGTGGCCATAATAATCAAGGAGAGAGAGTTTGAGCTTAAGACTGTTGTTGGATTTTCTTAGCTATAAATGAAATGGCTTAAGATAATGTTGTTTAAATGGTAGTTCACATTTCTATAAATCTATAATCTAAATCTAAATCTATAAATCTATAATCTATAAATCTATAAATCTATAATCTAAATCTATAAAATTTTATCCTAAAGGTTGTTAGCTCTTGTGCTCTTTTTCTTTTTTTCTGTAGTATGCCTGTGCATGTAATCACAGAACGGTAGGGGTTGGAAGGGACCTCATCTCATCCAACCCCTCTGCTTGAGCAGGCACACCCAGAGCAGGGGACACAGGACCACGCCCAGGCAGGTTTTGAATATTTCCAGAGAAGGAGACTCCACAGCCTCTCTGGGCAGCCTGTGCCACTGCTCTGGCACCCTCACAGGAAAGAGGTTTCTCCTCATATTAAGGTGGAACTTCCTGTGTTCCAATTTGTGCCCATTGCCCCTTGTCCTGTCATTGGGCACTATTGAAAAGAGCCTAGTCCCATCATCCTGACACCCACCCTTTAGATATTCAGAAGCATTGAAAAGATTCACTCCACTCCTCACTCCCCCCCTGCCCCCAGCCCATTTTTCTCTTTTCCAGGCTAAACAAGCCCAGGTCTCTCAGCCTTTCCTCACAAGAGAGATGCTCCAGACCACTGACCATCTTTGTAGCTGTCTGCTGGACTCTCTTTCTTGAACTGGGGAGCCCAGAACTGGACACAGTACTCCGGATGTGGCCTCACTAGGGTGGAGTACAGAAGGAGGATAACCTCCCTCAACCTGCTGGCCACACTCCTTTTAATGCACCCAGGATACTGTTGGGCTTCTTGGCCACAAGGGCACATTGCTGGCTCATGGTCAACTTACTGTCCACCAGCACTCACAGGTCCTTCATATTTACAAACTGTGTTTGTAGTTAACAGGCTTTTCTAGAGAATATAATTGTGACATGCTCACAAGAAGTTGCAAAGTACTTAGAGTCATTCCTAAATGTAAGAAACACTGGCTCTGGTGAATAATTATGGTCACCCCTAACCCTGTTGTTTGAAAGATATCACGTGAGGAAAGAGCATTTTGAGCAAGCCATACACTTTGTCATGGCAACATGACTCAGAGCTGAGACGCTAAGCAAGGTGGGAAGGGCAAAAAGCTTTCTTACACAGAAGCTGTGTTGCAGCCTTATGAGTATTCACTTATGTCTCCTTCTGACTTACCTCCTACTCACACTGTGCTGCCAGCCATGAAGTTTGGCTTGCAGACAGTGCTGGCATCATCTGTTGCCTGGAGATTGTACTGATATCTGAACAGACTGACTCTGACTAAGATACATGCCTCCATAGAGAGATCATCTGAGAACAAGGTGTCTGTCTTGCTCCAAATTGCTCCCAAGTAGTACACAAGGCTCCCTAAGGGGAAGGACACTGGTCAATGTATGGGTTGAAAATAAGAAAACAACCTCATCTAGACTGACAGCTGTTCTCTTGACACAAATCTGTGAAAGATATCTCTGTGTGTTCTGCTTCCTAATACCTAAGTGATGGCATAATCTTTACTGCATTCATCCTTCCAAAAACCTTTTGGGATACTAGTGTCTGGCAGTCCCAAAGGCATGGAGAACTACAGCTCAGTCATGATTTATTACATGCTACACAAGGTATGTCTGTGCAGCAGAGTGCAATGCTCTGTAGGAAGAAACACACCCAGTTCTGATATGGCTTTGGCTCTCATCCGCACTGGAGGGCTATTGAGCTTGAAAGTGACTTTTAATGGTGCCCTCCATGCCTGGGTCACTTTCCAACAGTGCCAACAGGTGTTCCCAAGGCACTGCAAAGCTTCCTTGAATGGACGTCCACAACCTCTTGAATCCTTTGAACTGAAAGTTTTTAAATTAGCATTGATGTGTGCTGCCTGTTTTTGCATTTTCCAAATGAGTTCCTACTAACTACTGTGGTTACTGTTTTGTGCTGTCTTTCTTGTACCTGTCTGCACTGTTTTCCCGCCTGCCACTGGCGCAGTGGAAAAGATTAGTCTTCAATACCTTTTGCTACATTTATCTATTAATTTAGTTAAAATAAAACTTCTACTACTGTAACTCTTGATGTTTGACTGTAGCACACCCAGATTTGGCAGAAACGCTACCCAGTTGAGTAAATGGTGTTTTAACCTTTACAGCTGGCTGGAGTTTCCAAGACTCTCTGTGCCTCGTTCAGAAACTCTTTCTAGTCAACTGTACTTGAGGTTTGCTTCTGACATTTCTTAAACAAGTAGAAATGTAATGGTCCAGCAGTAGTAATTCCTATATGCCCAGCAATGGATACACTTGCAATGTGAATAGTGAAATATTACTGAGAGAGAAGGATATTGTTCATCAGGAAAGTTCACTGAGAAATATGTTGAGTGATGGGCTGAGTGATGAATGTGCTGGAAGCATTGCATGTGGGCAAATGTTATGACAGTGGCTTAAATCTGGGAATATATGGCATCATGTAGCATAACCTAAGTCTTGCAATCCAGTGTTATGGATTGGCTCCTAAAAAGCTGACTCATTCTTTGTGCCTCTGGCAGATTCATGCTGCTTGTCTGTGTGTACCTATTGCTCAAGAGGCAGGATTTGGTCTGTGGGCTGGTGAGTAAAATTTACGGCATTTCCAGAAACCTGAAACTGAGGAATGAATCTTTAAACAAGCATATGTTGCACATCTTACCAACAGCAACCATTTGCTAAGGCTGCAAAACCAGTGCATTGCAGATGTTTCTCAGTCTCACCTGGTAAACCTGGCAAACTGCAGAAATATTTGTGTCTGTGTACCAAAAGAACAGAGCAGGTCTTACAAGCTTATAGGCTATGCTGGAGCTTAAAATGAAGTTGGATCACTGCACAGTAATATTACTTTAATTACAAAAGTTGTGTTACTTTAGAGTCTATAAGATCATTGCTACGTTTTATAATCTCTACTTTTACCTAACCCCAGGCAGTTGAAATTAAGTGAGGGTTACAATACAGGTTAAGGCTACCAGATTTCCCTCATCACTGTAACTTTAAAACAACACTCAGTTAAATTGGTACAGCATTCTCCTGGGACATAAATAACATAACATTCAATTGCTAGCAAGATAGCTTATTAAAAAAAACCCCAATCATTGAAGGGTTCATTCTTAGATCAGCAGAGGCATGCACAAAACCTATTTGAGCTAATTGGTTTGCAGACACAAATCCAATTCCTTACACTGAATATAGTGTGTAAGCATGATCAGATTTCTTCATACTGAATATCTGCAACTTTTCTCAAAGTCAGAAAAAGACGTATTTTACATGCATGGTATGTATTACACCTACACATACATGCGTTCAGGAAGAATCAGGTCCCATGTACCCCTCCTGGAGGTGCTGAATACCTATACCCTTTGTCTGCAATGGAAAATGGGGGTACTTAGTTCTTAGCTAAATGGAGTTAATAAGCAAGAAAGGAGATATTTTTAGCTCCATGAGCTTTGCTCATTAAATGCAGAGATGGGTACCATGAATTGAGGTATAAAATGTTAACATTGCAGAAAGTGAATTGCCTTGGACTTTACAGATAGAATTTAATACAAGATGATATTTTAAAGAGAGAGTAAGTATATATCTATATATACATAGATACAGAGAAAAAATTATATCCCTGTATGTACAATGAGAAATAATTCTTATTTAAATTGTTTTGTTTCAGCTATCCTTTTTTTCTGCCTTTTTATTACCCATTATCTGTACTGTAGATTCCATTAATAGGTAGCTTTTTTGCACTGGTAGGTCCTCAGATGTATATTAAGAGAACATTTCTGCCTTCCAGAAGCTTATTGTGTGTGCATCCTCCCGAATTCTCCAGGATTTACTGTAGGGAGGTGAGTTGTGTTTGTTTTTAGAGAAACTAGTTCAATAAAAATCTAAGTCTCTATTGAGGCACCAACTGTTTTATGATATAATCAAGCACCAAATTCAAAGCAACAGAAACTAGTACCTTCTTGTAACACGTGTTAATTCTGTGCATACTAATTATGATTCAAATCCTTTTTTCTTGTCAAGAGTAACCCAGATATACTGTGCTGAAGTACACAATGTGTGCTAGATGAACAAGTTGTTATTATATGGACTGGAATATGTAGCAATATCTTCCTGGCCTGCAACCAATGATGCATATAAGTAAATTTACATTCCTCAGTAGCTCTATTAACTTTACACTTAAATGTGTATTTCCAGCAAATTCTATGGCATACTCTTGCCTACAGAATTATTCATACATACAAATTTCTACAAGGCTCCTAATTTTTGTAGCACCAGGGATATGGATTGCAGCCCTTTTAAAGAGTAGGTGTATAAATTCTTAGTAGAAATTTTAGGTCACATCTAATCTAATTAATAAATAATAATTCTTAATTTCATCTTTTGCCAACTCATATTTAGATCTAGAAACTTGTTGCTACATCGAGGGTAGGGCTTTTTTCATTCTTCAGGGAAAGGAAATTGATTTTAGGGCTAAAAGGACATAAGAAAAATTTAGTAGAGCTTAGAAAAGCAATAGTCAAATATGCAATACAAGCCAATAAAAATTTAATTGACACAGAACACCAGTCAGAACTGTTTCTTCCAGCCCAGCATGAATCACATGAATTGAGTATCAACAGATACAAAAAAGAATTTAAGAAGCAATTTTTCAAGGTGAGAATAGCAAAAGTATGAAATCATAGAAACGTAGAATCATAGAATGCCCTGAGTTGAAAGGGACCCACAAGGATCATCAAGTCCAGCTCCCATCCCTGCACAGGACAACCCCAAATTCACACCATATCTCTGATGGCGTTGTCCAAGTGCTTCTTGAATAGCGTCAGGCTTGGTGCCGTGACTGCCTCCCTGGGGAGCCTGTTCCAGGGCTCCACCACCCTCTGTGGGAAGAACCTTTTCCTAATACCCAGCCTAACTCTCCCCTGGCACATCTTCCTGCCGTTCCCTCGGGTTCTGTCATCAGTCACCAGAGAGAAGAGATCAGCGCCTGCCCCTGCTCCTCCCCTTGTGAGGCAGCTGCAGACCCTGATGAGGTCTGCCCTCAGTCTCCTCTTCTCCAGGCTGAACAAACCTTGTCTTTAGCTGCTTCTTGTACAGATTCTCCTCTGAACCCTTCACCAACTTCATGGCCCTTCTCTGGACACTCGCTAGTAGCTGTATATCCTTAATGTACTGTGGCGCCCAAAACTGCACACAGCACTCGAGCTGAGGCCGCACCAGCGCAGAGCAGAGTGGGACAATCCCCTCCCTTGACTGACTGCAATGCAGGGCTCGAATATCCCACCAGGCACTAGGCTCAAGCAAAAAACATTGGGATTATCCAAAGGACTGATAGATACCTTCCTGCATGACAAAGCATCACTAAAAGAATGAGTCCCATAGATTGTGGACACCTTGTACATTGCCTTGAAATTCTCCGTTTTGCAGACATTGAGATTTATATCAGGATATGATGATTTCTTTAAGCAATTAGATTTTAGATGCAAGACATGGTGATCTTTTTTTCTTCTTAGAGAACAAATATGAAGTTTCATAATGGTCCAGCCCCTATGAAAATTTCCATTTTCCCAAGCAGTTAAAACACCATCCAAAGCCAGAGTCAGTGTAAAGTGTCTAACGTGGGATCATTGAGCATATGTTTTTATGAGCAATTAAGTATTAGCTTGGGATGAAAAGTTTTCTGAAAACACCTTCATTTTGTCAAAGCAGAAAGAGTCCTCACAATTATCTTGTCTCAACTTTAGAAAACAGCTACTTCAAAGTGTTCCATTTCTCTACAACTCCTGCAGCTGAAACTTTCATAGTTGCTTTAATATGTCTTATATGTGTGGCTGGCTGAGACACACTCATGAATGATGACCATCTTAACACTGTTAATAAGTAAGAGGTCCTTTCAATTTAAAAGTTAAGCGGGCACTTTAAATGGTGTGGACGCTAAGACAGTGCTGTCAGAAGCTTTTAGTATCCATGGAATTTTATTAATTGAAGGGAACTTGGGGTCAGTGGTGGGAATGGCTGTAAAATGCATCCTGGTCTTGGAAGGACCCAGACATAGATGATTTGAGTGTTTGGTGGGAAGAGCTTTAGCCTATGTGCAGGCACACTTAATCACAAAAGGCTCCTCTCCTCGTATGGGTTTTGCAGTCTGGCTTTTTTCACCTCTCCACTTTTCCTACTTATGAGCTTTCCCTGTGTCTAGATACAGTGGGTGAGAGGCAGCCAGTCAGAAGAAGCTTGGAGACCACCTAATAGGAAAGCTACTTACATTTTGCTAAAGATGATTTCCTAATTATTTATTATTCTTGATGCCTAGTACAATAACATTAAGCCAGTACTCAGACATTTCTGAATGTGGGCCGTTTGAATCTGAATCTGGAAAGCAGGCATCATTTCATCACAGGATCATTTCTGAGGAACAGCATTCTCAGAAATGTTTTTTCCTGGGATCGCACATAATTTGTGAGTTATTCAGCTAATCAAAATAATTTTTCTAAGACTGTAAGTATTTGCAGCCAACAGTGGTAATTTGTTCTTCCCCAGTTGATTGGATTTGTAGTCTTATAGCACCTGTGCTCACCCTCATTCATTCGTCCTGCATTACAGGCCTGTTCCTGAAGGACGCTGAGTACCTGTGGTTTGATTGAAAGTTATTGCATCTCTCAGGAGTAAATTTAATTTGAGTGATACCCCCATAATCCAGTGTGATATGATGCATTAAAAAATAAAGCAATAACAGAGTATCTACAAACCATTTTTTCAATCTTATTTGAGGAAAAGAAATCTTAGAAAAGAAAGCCATAGGAATAGACTGGTTTTTATTGTCTAACTAGTACAGAAGTTCCTTGAATCTTGGGGGGGTGGGGTGGGAAAAAAAGAAAAAAATAAGTTATATATCATTCATACACAACCTACTGTCAACAACTGGGATTGGTGGTTAGGTACCAACATTATTTCAGGTAAATGAGAAGGCAGAATTGTAAACAAAGGAAGATGTTTGGTTGTCCAAGTGAAACGTGGCCTGATGCCTGGTATTTATTGTTCAATACATCCTCAATAATCCATTCTGCTAATTTTTTTTTTCTTTAACACTGACTCAGGAAGAATACTAATGCAACATCTCTCTGCTGTTTCTAAGTGTTCTGTTATATTTGACAGCTTACTCGCTAACATATATTTTTCTTTCCAAAGAGCTCATGCAGTTTTTACTTGAGTCATGCCATGGAAAAGAATCACTGCATTTCTTAAACTATTAACAAATACTTTAAGTGATGAAAACCTACTGAAGCCAGCAGGAAACACAATCCAGCAATTACGCAGCAGCAGCAACCTGTGTTTTTTTTTAAATTTGGGTTCAGTGGAAAAGTGGTGGTTATTGTAATTATGTCTTTAAAGAAATCCTTAATAAGGTTTGCCTGTTTCTGACATACCCTGAAGACTTGTCCATAGAGTTAATCACCTGATGCTAAATAAAACTGTGTGTACTCCAATCACATTTATTCTCAGCCTCAGGTCTATATCAAAACATTTTTAATGATGTACTGGTGTTGTTTTGGCCACAGAGTCTGTAACAAAAAAGTCGTATTAGCTATGAGAAGAGAACTATTTAAAGCTTAGAGTAAAGTTGCAGTAGAAAGACTTACAAAGGTGTCCATAATTTTTGAGATTTATGACTCAACTCAGTCAAGTTGAAGCACTGACAGAAATTTCTTTGTTCTCAACAGGATCCAGCCCATATGACTCTTTTCAGTTTATGTCTGGACTGGTAAAAAATTATTTTGATTTTTTAATTTTAAAGTTATGTATTCATGGTGCTTACTGCAAAATCTGAATCTCATAAGACAATGTGATTTAAAAGGTTCAAAACTAGGTTTTTGACTGTTATAGGAGGGTCACATTTTTCAAAAGAGATCAGAAGTCAACACTGTAGAATTTTTGAGGAAATAAGGCCTTAGTTTGACACAGTAAGGTCCTTGGTATACATCTAACCAGACTGAGAACCAACAGTAATAAGATCTGTTATGTGGGTTGTATCATTAACAATGATGTATTCTGCCACCTACTGAAAGAGCTGAATTTAATACTTTACAGTAGCACATATGGAATGTCTGTGTAAAATTTTGGATGAGATGTTGCTGAAAAAATCTTCTGTTTAGTAGCCATTTCTGTTTTGAGAAACTATAATGAACTAGTTTGGCCATATAACCAATACATTTAGACTCTTGAACTTTCTCAGGGTCCTTTGTTCAGGTGTGTGGTGATTTAACCCCAACTGGCAACTCAGTCCCACACAGCCACTCACTCACTCCCCCATGGTAGGATGGAGGAGAGAATCAGAACAGTAAAAGTGAGAAAACATGTAGGTTGAGATAAAGACAGTTTAATAGGTAAAGCAAAAGCCATGCACACAAGCAAATCAAAACTCCTTCCCATGGGCAGGCAGGTGTTCAGCCATCTCCAGGAAAGCTGGGCTCCATCACGTGTAGCAGTTACTTCAGAAGACAAAATGCCACCATTCTGAATATTCCCCCCTTCCTTCTTCCTCCCCCAGCTGTATATGCTGAGCATGACGTCACATGGTGTGGGATATCCCTTTCGTCAGCTGGGGTCACCTGTCCCAGCTGTGTCCCCTCACAGCTTCTTGCGCACCCCCAGCCCGCTCACTGGTGGGGTGGGGTGAGGGGCAGAAAGGCCCTGACTCTGTGTAAGCGCTGCTCAGCAGTAATGAAAACATCCCTGTGTTATCAACACTGTCCACACAAATCCAAAACACAGCCCCACACTAGCTATTTTGAAGAAAATTGACTTTATTCCAGCCAAAACCAGCATGAGGTGGTCTCAGTATTGATCTGTGTTTGGTTTAATGCTATAAAAGCTTCATTTCAGGAGCTTCAAGCTTTTGCTTCCTTCTCAGAGCCTTGTTCCATCATAAGACTTCATTTATTATTACTGTTCTCCTTTACTGGTCTTCGCCACTCACGGTGGGAGTTGCATGGCTGTTAAAGGTAGCTGACAGACAAGCACCTGTTGGAGGGTGGATCTGTCTGCAGGGTGGACGTAACCAACACTGCAGTTTTTCACCAGGAGATGTTTAACATTGAATAGAGCCTTGATGAAACACTGAAGAAGGCTGCTTGTTCATTCCAGCGTGTGAGGTTTTCTTAATGTTTTTGGGAAGAACACCTTTAAGAAATTTTGTCTTTAGATAAAAACTTTGTTTTTAGTTGAAATACAGTTTTGCTGAAAAACTTCCACCTACTCTTATTAGAGAACTCAGTGGACACTTCTGGAATACTGTTGGTTGTGCCTGTGGGATAAGTTAAACTCCCTTGAATAAACAAAACCAAAACCTCAAGGTGTCTTCTTATATCCCTAGGGAAATCTCTGGCTTCCTTGAGTGTTCTGCAAATACCACAAATCCACACCAATTAAACCTGTATTCTTTAAGATTATTTTAAATCTTTTTTTTTTTTTCTAAGACACAATATTTTACTATGATGTCTGTATTTTTTCTATTCTTTGAAGACCATCAGGAAGACTTGCTAGTGATTTACTTCCTAAGGAGAGGATAGTTAAAGCAGAAATTTTGCATGATACTTAGACGGGATTAATATCTCTTGAGCTAGGAGGTAGAGACACAAATCTGTGATTATCAGGACTGTGATGTTGCATCTAGAGGTACATTACTTAAAAGCATGTCATCACATAATTGCTGATAGTAAAAGGAATTATCTTCTGCCTCATACAACAACAACAACAACATTAATAATAATAATTAATATTAATTTTGGGAAGGTTGAGCCAGTAACTGACAAAGAACAGCCCTTTCAAAACTCAAAAAGTTTAGGAAAATTTAGAAGATTGATTTTGTGCTGTGGCATGGCTAGTTCAAAAATACATGATAAAGGACAGGAGTTTGAAAGATAACCTTTGGTTTAGATTTCTCAGTCAGGATGCACAGTTAGATAGCTGTAGCTGTTAATGTAAATTTTGTTATTCCTTTTTTTTAAAATTGCTAACAAACAGTAAAGGTTGAAATAAGACAGTGGAAAATCCTTTCTAATTTGGATTCACTTACATTAATCTGTAAAAAACTCTTATTTCTGTTAGCTGTACAGAGAAAACAAATGAGACCTGAAGACCAGCCCAGACAGACGAAGGTGAGAAGGCCAAAGCTGATTTCAGGGAAGGGTCTGCTTCTTCTCTTCCTCAGTTCAGGATTTGGTCTGGAGTAATGGTTAAAATAAAATTGTGTGGCAATACCTATTACTTCTGCATCTGGTGAGGAGTTTTGCCGATATTTTTAGGTTCATGGACACCATCTGTATATTACGCTGAAATATGGAAAATATTCCCCTTTATGTTGGGAAACATCAATGTTGAAGGTAAGGATGCTAAAATGCTGGCTGCAGTTCTTGCAGACGTTGCAGAGGAGCAAAGCCTTTCTAAAATGTAATCTGCTATTTTCTCAGTAAATATTCATGGTCTGCCTGTTATCATTGCTCATAATCCTCTTTCTGAGAATGTCATGCAAGGTGCATGCTGTTCACAAGTGGGGAAATGCAAACAGAAAGCTGGGGACAGTTTCTGAGAAGGTGAACACAACCCAAGGAGTTGGCACAAACAGGTCAGTTTTTGCCTGCCTACAGAAAACTTTGCTGGAATGTTGATTGCCAGATAACTTGAGTTATCTAAAATGACAAGTAGCAGAAATCTGGAAATGGCTCTCAATTGTGTCTGTGAGCTATAAACTGAGAAACAGTAGAACAAAGAGCAATTGCATAGCAATACTCAGCATGACCAGGCTATATGTTCCAAAAGGAAAGCTTAAAAGTTCAGAGAGCTTTAAAATATATATTTTAAAAAGAATAAATTGGAAGATCAACAAGAGAGAAAAGTGGCAAACGTTAAAAACCTATGCTTTCTGCACGGTCTGCATTCTTAGTGACATCTGGATATTTGCTATGAGGCATGGCAAAATTTTGAATTAAGCTTTTTCTCCTGGAAACTTTAGGGTCTTCAAGTTCTGCCTAAATATTCCTTGAGATTATTGGATGAGTTAGAGAGAAACCCAAATAAACCTGATACAAGGAAATGTGGCTTTAAGGAGAGGGAATAAAAGGGGGGGTTGGGGGGTGGGAAGTCACTAGAAGTTAGCTGGCTGTTTCACAGTTCAGCATGTGATATTTGTTTTTGTTTTGAATACAGATGTCCCTGAGAGTTACCATTCATCCTCTAATTGTTTGCTTAGAAACTGCATATGGCTTTTTAATATGGAGGCTCTGATCATGGTTCTGAGAGTTAAATTTGTTTCTGGATCTTCTTTTAACAGTATCTTTGTAATTGTATCATTGTTTGACTTAAATATTCAGCAGCAAGATTTGTTTCTATTTTTCATATTTCTGAAGGCTTTGTTTCTCTGTAATAGTTGCAAAACCTTTATTCCCCCTTCACTTGCAGTCACCCTGTCTTTCACACACTCAAGGTGTCATATATGTAATAGGAAGTAGACAGCCTGTCTGAGTAAAATACGAGATGGTGACCAGCCTGAAACACATTTGTTGGAGCAGACACAGCAATTGCCTCATCACTGCATTGGATGAGTTTTGTGCTGTGATCTAGAAGGGCTCCAAGGTGGGTAGCAGGGCTGACACTGTGCTGGAGGGAGCGCCGGTGGAGGCAGAGGGCTGGGGCACCCCCTGCGCAGTTGGCAGTGCTCTCTCATTCAGCTGATTCAGCCCCAGCTGCTCAGCTTTTTTTGCTGGGGTGCCTGCTGGGCCTGGCCCATCCCCTTTCAATAGCAGACTTCAACAAAAGAAGCAGCACAAGCCAGGAGCCAGAATTACCTACTGGCTCCACTGGTGCTCGGCCATTCTGCAAGTGCACCTACAGCACGTGGCGGGTTATTGGGATATAGCAAGGGACAGGCATTTCAGGTTTTCAGTACTTTCCTTTTCCAAGGCCTTATGCTCCTTCCAAGCGGGAGGGTTAGCGAGTGAAGAGACACAGAGGTGTCGGTAGTTGGCAGATTTAGCAGGGACTTCATGATGCCTGTTCATGCTATGAGCAGAACAGGAGTCTGTATTTCAGTGCTGACTGAGGCGTAATACATGGAGAGCGCTGGTGGGGAAATGCGCTATGAAAGATTAAGGTAATGGGGTGATGCTCAGTGTGCCAGAAAAGGAGGGAGGATTGAAGAAGAGAAGGGTGATAAGATTGGAGAGGTCAAACAGTGAAGTCCTGTAGATAAGATTGGGCAGAAAATTGTTGCCACAGTTGAGGCAAAAGAGATTACATTTTTGACAGAGTAAAATGAGAAGCATTTTTTGAAATGGAAAAATCCAGAAGCTAGATATGTTATGCAGAAAACTATGGCACTTACACATGGTTGGGAGCTGGAGAGGCACATTCAAACATTGTTAGAAGTGAAGACCTGGTAGGGTACCTGGCTAGAAAGTGGTCTTGAGGTGCAAGCTTTTATGAGAGGCAGGATGCATTATACAAGGCAGAGAAATAGGAGGTAGTGTGGGTAGCTTGTGGAAAGATTATTTTATCCATATTGAGCTTGGGTTATGCTGTTAATTTAGGCTGAAAGTCTGTGTTCAGTTCAGATGACCTAAAGCTGAGCACCATTGTTGCTAATTTCCCCCAGAACCTATACTTCCCTGCCAAAACACAAACCCAGATGTGCTGACACAGCGAGTTTCCTTGCTTTGGGCTGGAGCCACCCAGTATAATACATTTGGTGCCTGCAAGGACAGCCAATTTGTTACTGGCAGGTAACAGTTCAAGTTTCCACTGGGTTTCACAGAAGACCGTCTAGCAGTGACAGCTTGGAAATGGCTCTGTCTTGGTTTCCCTTGCTCCAGGGCTTTTGTGCACCAGCCTGGCACCCCCATGAAGGAAATGGATTGAAGTTGGCTTGTTCCAGCAGGCTTTATATTGCTACAGCTAATTATCTGGTTTCAGGCAAGGGTCACTCTGTTGCATATCAAGGACTAGCTTCGAGGACAGGGCACTCCCTATCACCAGGAAATTTCACATATTGAACTATTCACAGGCTCAGACTGCCCACTGGGGAAAATATATGTGATTTTTCCTGTTGCCCTTTGGTGCTCTGCTGTATTGTGTGCTGTGCTAGCTCATTTTCCTGCCTGTTGAGGAACGGGGTGAGGTGGAAAGCTGAGTGTTGAGCTGTGGGCAGTAACACAGGAGGTAGATCTGGCTGGGTCAGGAAGTGCTGCAAACACTGCCAGGCACCTCAAAAATATATTAAAAACAGAACTACACCGGGACCGCATAGTTGGTTGACAGATTTCAAAGTACATTGACTCCTTTTGCCTACCTAAGGGAATGGTGATATAAACCACTGGAAGGAAAGGCTAATGGTTATAGTGACTGCTGTGCTTTTAGCAGGGTTGTGATCCATTTTGCTGCAGCATGGCGCCATTCAGTGTGAAACGCAGTAGCAGCCTGATGGTGGTTATTTAGAAAGGGAAAGCTGCTCAGAGCTGTGGTGGAGTCTGGCTCTGCCAGAATTGCCCCTAAGCTCCATAAGGGTTAGGCTGAAAGCCTGAACTGCATGAAATATTGATGCGGGAAGGTGGGATGTCACCGTGTCTGCCAGTAACCCTGCCTGTGGTAACACGGGCAGCTGGAGAGATCTGCTGGGGACGTGCTCTGCAGAGCCGAACTGCCTTCCTCACGCTCGACTGTTTCCCCTCAAACGCTTGCTTTGAACAGCTTTTTAGCCTGGCAGGGGCTGCCATCACTGACAAGCCTGTGCTCCCCTCTCCATGGGGAAACACACAGAGGCTGGCAGTCACCAAAATGAGCAAATACTTGCTTCAGTGCAGCTACTGAAAGTGAGAGCACATGGCTCTTAGTAGCAGCAGGGCAGAACAGGACACAGGGGACCCTGAGCCCTATTAATATGCACTTCATAATGTGCTGCATAGAAAACAAAAACAAGTCAGCAGCGATAGCAAAGTAATCCAACAACTGCCTTCCACAGTGAGCTGATTCTCACTTGGTTTCTGAAGATTATTTCACTGTGGTTGAGTTAGTAACTGAGAGCCACTGACAACTGTATGAAAGAAGAGAACAGCTTTGGTTTTGGGACATAAGCAGCATAAAAGACAATCTTGAACCAAGTTTTGCTTTCTTTCTCTTTTCTTCTCTTTTGTTTGCCATGAATATGAAACCATAGTGTTTTAAGTATGTATTTACGCAAAGAACTAGGTCTGACTGTTTCCATTGCCAGTGCTGTTTACATATCACAATCTGCAGTCTCCTGCTCTTTTGAGGAGAACTGCTTTGCCTGGTAGGGTAACTCTGGATGTTAGATTCTGATGGGTAGTAGGATCTGGCAGAGCACAATGGGGCTCCAACACCTCTCAGTGTGGTCAGACTTTCTGTATCTGAGATACCCATGGCATCTTTAACGCAGCACTGCCCTACAGCACCAGTCCACCATCAGTTCTCAGGGGTTACTTGGGACATCCCACATACAACAATTAAAAAGGGGAGCAGGGCAGTGCTTGTAGGCATTATCTGCTCAATCTCTGCAGTGTGCTACGCCCCCTCGACATCGGTGGCATACCTGTTAATGGCCTCTGTAGAGGAATGACTGAGATGTGTGTTGTGGGAGGTGATGGTGTGTTGTCCTGTTCGCTGTCATCTGAGGGCTAAATTCAGTAATTTGAAGGTGATATCTCTATCAGCTGCAGTGTAACCCTGGCACGGCTCTGGCTGCTCAGCCGCCTGGCACTCCCAGAGATCCAGAGTTGAATTCTGAGCTGGCTGTAGTTTGGAAGTGCTCCAGTGGCAGGTACTGGGCTTTTATCTTCATGCCCCTCACTAATTTAGTCTCCCCTGCTTCCTGTGCTTGAATTCTAGTGAATTTCACCCTGTCTTTCATTTAACTAGAAAGTAAGACTTTTTTTCATATGCTCCTTTTCATATGCTATTTATCCCCAAAATCTAATCCCCAAGTCAATAGACTTCACACAGACAGGGAAGCATTCTGCACCTAAATTGTTGTAATCATGGGCAAATAACACACAGGCAAACTCAAAAAATATCAGTGTAGATGTACTGTGGCTGCATGAATGTTGACAAGCTAATAAACGGGAAAGGCTGTGGACTGAGCTTTATAGGTAAATGTGAAGGTGGTATTCATCCTGCCCTGCTCTTAGGATATGCAAGTGTATTCCCATTCTGCCTTTTACAGTGCTGATAGTTCATCTTTAATAAATCAAAGGCAGCTTCTTCTTGCTTGCGTACTCTCTGAAGGAGAGGATATCAAGTCATACCCTAAACAGTTTTGACACGCAGATAATGTCTGATGAAAAGTGCTAATGGTAGTCTTTTATTTACAGATGTGTTGAGAAATACGCGAGGTAATGAGTTTATCTTTCCTTTTCCTCACAGGAGGAAAATAAGATGAGAGACACACTCTCCTTTCGTCCTCTAGCTCCAAAGGAGGCTGGTTTCCTGTCATCCTTCAGAGAAACTGCTTTACACTTGTCCAGCCAGGACAGTTTCTAACATGCCTCTTTTGTTATGCCCAGGCACCCTGGTGACTCGGCTGACATTGATATGAGTGTTTCCCTTTCCAGTCTGCCCCTGCACGCCTGCCGTATGGGCTGATGTCTGTCAGCTGCCTGGAGCACTGCTGCTAGAGCACCTCTTGGATCAGTGGGCTTCTTGTCATGCAGCAAGGGCTCAGCAGGAGCTTCAGGCTGTTGGCACACTCCTGGTCTTGATTTGAAATTAATTGACACAACTTGACTTTTTGAAGATAATGCAAAAGGAAGAACGGAAGACCTGTGAGATAGCAAAGAGCAAATATGATGTAAAGTTGTCTGCTGGCATTCGTCAAATGGAGAGATTTGATTTTTCTTTTACACTTGGTGGCTTCTCCTTGCAGCCATACAAGCTTCCATTTACAGCTTTTGAGACTTACTGCTGTCTCAAAAACTCCATGGGCTTCTTTAGCCAGGAGAGGTTCAGTACTGTATGTGATGATAAGAGGCTCTTCGTGCTGCTGTGCAGCCTCATCTGTAAGACTGGTAAAATGGCATTGTCACAATTGTGAAAACTACTGATATGAGTGCAGGGTTTTGGAAAAGGGGGTTCCTGCAAAAAAGCAGGGGTTCTTCTTCTGAATTAGGTTTCTGGGTGCAATTTCTTTGAAGGAGGCTTTGTAATTTGAGCATTACTCCATACTTACCTTTTGTAAGGGCATACTTGCGTAAGGTACCTTCACCTACACAATGTGTACAGTTTTTACACATTACACATATACTGTGTTTACAGTACAAAACTATAACTTGCTTCAGAGATTAAGATAATTCATATGCCTCTTTGGCCTGCCCATTTTGTATATGAAACCAGTTCTATAAAGCCCCTTTTTTTCTTGCTCTTGACAGCACCTTCTGCAGGTCACACTAACTACATTGGTCTAAATGGTTCAAAAAATCTCTGGGTCTTTCTGTTCTCTGCCTCACCGAAAGCTTTAGAAATGAAGAGAGCTAAAGACACAAATAGTGTCTAGAGAGTGCATATCTGAGATTTGCATATGTTCCAAAATTTAGCAGTCTTGTTTCCAAGAAAAGTGAGGATGAATCACCATCCGGAGAGGCCTTTTTCTCTCCGCTAACTGTAGAGGAACTTTAGCTTGGTATCAGGTGGCTGAAGTTATAGGTAGTATTCATCTGACCCAAGAAAGAAAAATAATCTTCTGAAGGAGAGATCAAGCTGGTGCTCAAACACAGAGTAGTGGGAAAGTGAAACTTGTGCAGATGCCATGTGAAGCGCAGAGGTAGGGACTAAGAGCCTGTCATACCAAGTAATGTGGGGGGGTATGGTAACATTTCACAGGTGCATGAAACCAGTCGATTGGCAAGCGGATGGTGTCTTTTTCATCACAGGTAATGTTTGAAAGTAGAAGTGATGGGTTATATTTCTTAATCAAGAACATAATTGATACTTTATTCCCTGCAGACCATGTCTATGCAGGCACGTGCAGACAGCTACCTGCTAGCTTTGTCCATTTTCTGGGCATCTGGGACTCTCTGCCCAGCTGTTGAGATGTGTGCCAGCTCCAGTCCAGAAACCACTTAAACTCACTTACACAACCGTGACAAGGTGACTGAGTCATTTTTGGTGCACATACAAATGCAGCCTGCAGCTGTCTGCACTTCATAGACTCACAGAGTAGTCTAAGTTGGAAGGCAATTCTGGAGATCATCTAGTCAAACCCCTGTGCAAAACAGGGCCAACTAAATCAGGTTGCTCAAATTTGTGTCCAGTCAAGTTCTGAATATCTTCAGGGATGGAGATTCCTTAATTTCTCTGAGCAGCAAGGTCCAGTGTTTGATCACCCTCAGTGATAGAAATATTCTGCTACCTAGTTGGGATTTCCTTGTTCCAGCTTGTGTCTGTTGCCTCTCATCCTGTTGCTGTGCACCTTCCAGAGGAGTCTGAGTTTGCCTTGTCTACATCTTCCTATTAGGTAATCGTAGACAGTAATAAGATCCCTCCCTGAAGCCTTCTCCTCTTAATGCTGAAAAAACCCAGCTCCCTTAGCCTTCCCTTGGCCATCCTGTGTTCCAACTCCCTGACCAGCTTGGTGGCCTTTGCTGGACTTGCTCTGGTATGCTAACGTCTGTTTTGCGTCGGTGAACCCAAAGCTGGACACAACAGTCCAGAAATGGTCTCACGTGTACTGAATAGAGGAGAAGGATGACTTCCCTGGACCTGCTGGTTAATGCAACCCAGTATGCGGCAAGCTTTTGCTGCAAGGATATGTTCCTGACATGTTTAAGTTGCAAATGTTCATCCTGTAGATATGCCTTCTATTCACCCAGATAGAATAGATGAAACATAGGGAAAGACATACCAGTATACCTACTGAGCTGGAATCAAACACACAGTTCTAATGAATAAACCTCTGATGAACCACAGCTACACTGTATGAAGAAGTCTGAGCAGGATTGTCATCACACAGCTTGCAGTTCTTCGCACTTATTCAGAAGTACCATCTCCATGGTCAGCTTTGAAAAGGAATTTCTTATACTCATTCCAAACTCACCACAAAGACAGATGAATGGTAGGTGAATGTTTGAACAGCATCCCTTACCTATGGGTGCTAGAAACACAGTAGGGGCATTAATGCCTTTAGCTTATGTTATTTATGTTTGCAAACAGCAATTTAAATAACATCTGTCACACAAAAGAGGTCCATTGGTAAGAAGAGAGATGATACTGAAAAGGCATAGGACAACTTTTATCCAGTTTGTCCTTTATAATTTTTATACATGACCTCTACCTGAGAAAGACCTTGGCCCCTAAGCAGACATTTTGGAAATGCCAGTGTATAGTACAAAGGGAAAAACATATTACTTTCATAGATAACTGCTTAGTAATGAAAGAGCTCCAATTTTGTTCAACAAAACAGCATATGAAGTGGTGAAAGCTAAAGATTCCTGGGGCACTTTTAAATGATGCCTATAGAAAATGTTGAGAAACATTAATTTATGATTTAAGTATTTAACAATTTCTTGAGTATCTTCAAGAAAACAAGGCTATCCTTATCCCTAAGACTCAAGGTTTCTAATTGCAAATATGTAACTACCTGCTCTATAAGGAGAGGGTTATACATTAAAATTTTGGCTACCCTGCTTGCAAGTGGTGATCAAAATATTTCACAGCAGTTCCAGGTTGCAAGAGAGGCAATATACTCCTATTATTAACAATAAAGTGGTAATGATAAATTGGCTGTAATAGCTATAGGCTTGGCCAAAGGTTTTGATTTACTGAGGCATGATCACATTATATATGCTGATAAAAATACTGAATTAGGAACTATTCTTATATAAAAATTTCAAGATCTATATCAGAATTATTCTCATTTAGAATTAATAGTGACAATTATTCTGGTTTTTAATAGCTTTAGATAGGGTTACCCGTAAGTCAAGATTTCATTTAATATCACCACCTATCTTCTCCTTTGTTAACTGAGGAATGGAATAATCAACTTTATAATAATTGGTGGGCACATAATAGCTTCGGCTTTTGCAAAAACCTCTGCTATTGGCAAGAATTAGTATCCTGATATGATTAAAAATCTAGAGTTGCAGAAATAGTTTTGTTCTTGTACTAGGTTTAACATAAACGCAAATAATATACATAAACATTACCTGGTATAAAATACATTGTTATTCTAAATGAGTACTGAAAAATTAAGTGAAGTGAAACTGGTAATGTAGGGGAAGGATAATCTGAAATGTATTTGGGAATCCAAATTGATTTTTGGGAGAGTATAATATATTTGTCACCTTCAATTAGACTAATTTGACAGTTCCATAAACTAAACAAAGCAGCAATTAAAGCACCAGAAAGTTCTCAATGATTATCCTCTTTCTGGATTATTTTACAGTTTAACACACTTTGTGCCTATTGGTGTATATGCTGACATAGATATGAATACCATATGGTCCTCTGACAGGCTAATATACAGTGGAGAGGAAACTCTCTAGGAGGTTCTTGGAGTCTGTGGAAGATAACTTCTTGACACAGCTGGTGAGTGAGCCAACTAGGGAAGGCACCCTGCTGGACCTGCTGTTAGCGAACAGAGAAGGACTTGTGGGTGACGTGATGGTTGGAGGCTGTCTTGGGCACAGTGATCGTGAAATGATAGAGTTTTCAGTTCTTGGAGAAGTAAGGAGAAGAATCAGCAGAACTGCCACCTTGGACTTCCAGAGGGCAGACTTTGGCCTGTTTAGGAGATTGGTTGACAGAGTCCCATGGGAGGCAGTCCTGAAGGGCAAAGGAGTCTAGAAACGCTGGACTTTTTTAAACAACGAAATCTTAAAGGCGCAGGAGCAGGCTGTCCCCATGTGCTGAAAGACAAGCTGGCAGGGAAGACGACCAGCCTGGATGAATGGAGAGCTTTAACTAGAACTCAGGAAAAAAAGGAAAGTATATGACCTTTGGAAGAAGTGGGAGGGAACTCAGGAGGACTACAAGGATGTCGTGAGGTTATGCAGGGAGAAAATTAGAAAGGCTAAAGCCCAACTAGACCTTAATCTGGCTACTGCTGTAAAAGACAATAAAAAATGTTTTTATAAATACATTAGCAACAAAAGGAGGGCTAAGGAGAATCTGCATCCTTTACTGGATACAGGGCAAAACATAGTGACAAAGGATGAGGAAAACAGTGAGGTTCTTAATGCCTTCTTTGCCTCAGTCTTTAATACTATTATTAAAGATATTAAAGATATTAAAAATACTATTATTAAATACTATTATTAAGACTGGTGGTTTCTGGGGTACCCAGCACCCTGAGCTGGAAGACAGGGAGGGGGAGAAGAATGAAGCCCCCATTATCCAAGGGGAAATGGTTAGCAACAAGTGCTACATCACCTAGACACACACAAGTCTATGGGGCTGGATGGTATCCAACTAAGGGTACTGAAGGAGCAGGTGGAAGTGCTCACCAAGCCACTTCCCATCACTTAGCAGTCCTGGCTAACCAGGGAGGTCCCAGTTGACTGGAGATTGGCAACAGTGATACCCATCTACAAGAAGGGCTGGAAGGAGGATCTGGGGAACTACATGCCTGTTAGTCTGACCTCGGTGCCAAGGAGGTTATGGAGCAGGTCATTCTGAGTGCCATTACATGGCATATACAGAACAACCAGGTGATCTGGCCCTGTCAGCATGAGTTTATGAAAGACAGGTCCTGGTTGACTAACCTGATCTCCTCTTATAACAAGGTGACGCACTTAGTGGATGAGGGAAAGGCTGTGGATATTGTCTACCTAGACTTTAGTAAAGACTTTGACACCATTTCCCACAGCATTCTCCTGGACAAACTGGCTGCTCATGGCTGGCTAAAAAACTGGTTGGATGGCTGGGCCCAGAGAGTTGTGGTGAATAGAGTTAAATCCAGTTGGTGGCCAGTCACAAGTGGTGTTCCTCAAGGCTCAGTGTTGGGGCCAGTCTTGTTTAATACCTTTATCAATGATGTAGATGAGGGGATCGAATGCACCCTTAGTAAGTTTGCAGATGACACGAAGTTGGGTGGGAGTGTCGATCTGCTCGAGGGTAGGAAGGCTCTGCAGAGAGACCTGGACAGGCTGGATCAATGGGCTGACACCAATTGTATGAGGTTCAACAAGGACAAGTGCCAGGTCCTCCACTTGGGTCACAAAAACCCCACGCAACACTACAGGCTTGGGGAAGAGTGTCTGGAGAGCTGCCTGGAGGAAAAGGACCCGGGGGTCTTGGTTGACAGCCAGCTGAACATGAGCCAGCAGTGTGCTCAGGCGGCCAAGAAGGTCAACAGCATCCTGGCTTGTATCAGGACTAATGTGGCCAGCAGGACTAGGAAGGTGATTGTTCTCCTGTACTTGGCACTGGTGAGGCCACACCTCAAATACTGTGTTCAGTTTTGGGTCCCTCACTACAAGAAAGATATTGAGTTGCTGGAGTGTGTCCAGAGGAGGGCAATGAAGCTGGTGAAGGTTCTGGAGAGCAAGTCTTTTGATGATAGGTTGAGGGAACTGGTGTTGTTTAGCCTGGAGAAGAGGAGGCTGAGGGGAGACATCATCGCTCTCTACAACTACCTGAAAGGAGATTGTAGTGTGGTGGGTGTTAGTCTCTTCTCCCAGGTTACTTGTGATAGAAGAAGAAGAAATGGCTTCAAGCTGCATTAGGGGAGGTTTAGATTGGATATTAGGAAGAATTTCTTTACTGAGAGAATGGTCAGATACTGGAACAGGCTGCCCAGGGAAGTGGTGGAGTCGCCGTCCCTGGAGGTATTTAAAAGACATGTAGATACGGCACTTCAGGGCGTAGTTTAGGAGACATGATTGTGTTGGGTTGATGTTTGGACTTGATGATCCTAGAGGTCTTTTCCAACCTAAATTATTCTATGAATGTAATCTATTCTGGGTTTAGAATAGGGATCCCTTGTCCTTTTTACATTTGCCATGTAGCCACTAATAAATTGGTTAGAAATAGAGAAGATATGCTGTTTCAAGGGGTAAGTGGCTTAAAGCCCTGCCATATATGTTGGTGAGAACTGACTGCAGCAAATCATCTGAAGTGTTTTTCTTATCCTTCAAATTTCATCTAAAAACAAGCATAGAAGGTAATCCTTCATTCAGTGTCAAGGGATAGGAATAAATTATTTAAGAAAAATAGTGATACAAAATCATGTCTAAAAAACCCCTCAAAGTCTTTCTTTAGACCACCATCAGTTATTTCAGTTTTTCAGATAAAGTTGTGTCTATAGGTGCAACCTGGAGTCTTTTAGCTTATTTTTGACTTAGTTTTGGAGATGAAAACACTCTCTATGTCTGGGGTCAAAGCTACAAAACAGCAAATATCAAAATACAGGGGCAGTCTAGAGTATGAGAAAACTTCAAAGTAAATGGATGAAGGTTGTTCTGAAACTATCCAAGAACAGCAGCAGATTCTGGAAAACAACGGGGGACTCAGAGGACATGATAAGGCAGTTTTTATGTTACAGGAAGATGGGATAATGGTGTCTGTAATATGGAGAAGAGCCATTGTTCGAAGATGGAGTGCTGGAACAGAAAAGAACCATCTCTTTTTGTAACTTCCTCTTCGGCAGATCTTTGTTATTGAATTTTGCAAAAAATAGACTGATGGCAGTTGGGCAGATATGTATTTTTCCTGGCATCTCGGTGAATCTTTTCTTTTGGAGGATATGAGGGAAGACAGGACTTCAGCAGCAAACAGCAGGTCTTACGCTTACACAGAAGTAGTCCAAAATAATTAAAAAGAATTTGTAAGAAGGTATAATTTATAAGGCTTTGTGAAGGACTTTGCAGGTTAACCAGTATGTTTGAGTCTGTCTAAGTCTGGCTCCATCTTTTCTATAAAACCCCCTATAGGCAGAGGAAGAACTCCAGTATGTTTACCAGGCATGATTTCTCTTTTGGATTTTCATGCTAGCCTGTTAAAGCAGGAGATCACAACTGTTGATCTGGAGCATTTTCTGAATGGGGCAGGGCAGCACTCGGAGCTGTGGCCAAGGTGCTGATGAAACCCAGAAATGTCTGGGCTAATCCAGTAGTTCAGCCAGGGATTTTGGGTTATCTGTTATGCACAGATTCCCCAAAGCTAGCCAGACCTAACTTGTGATCCTCCTTTGGAAGAGGAAACCAAACCAGTCTGTAGCATTTAGTACCTTGATCATTGTGAATTACTGGTATGAATTATGTATTGCTGTATCTCTAAGAAAAAGGAGTGCCAGAATTACTTTGGAGAGATTTGCAGTCCCCATAACTACTGCACCCTGATTTTCATTGATCAAGGTACGCCTTATGAGTAAGCACCAGTATTTGATGCTAAGAATAAAATTCTTTAAGGGATGGATGTTTCAGAGCAGTCTTGGAATAGTAAATAGTAAAGTAAATAGAAAGTAAATATTTCTGGTGCCAGAATGTAGGGCAGATTAGGAACCTTACAACACAATATGGAACATTAAGGAAAATAATTTTTTTTTGAAAGCATATGCAGTTATTTTGACTTCTACTGTGGGGATATTAATTCATATTTATTTTTGGAGAGGATGTTATATTGGCTTACAAAAAGTTGGATTTTCTAGCTATTCCTGGGGCATATGTGGGCTATTGAAGGACTAATATATACCTAATTTCCTATAGATAATTACCTTCTCTATTTGCATTTTTTGTTATGTATTACATGATTTTTTTCTGAAAAGATGTCTTACATCTTCTTTACATGTAGATAGCCTTTGGCTTTTGCATTTGTTTGCTTTACATTATTCCATGGGCACAGCGTTGTTGTATCTTCTTCCCTTGCAAGTAACTTATTTTCTTTGGGAATATGTCTCATGTTTACTTAGCACCTGTGAAGGAACCTAATGTTACACAAGCAATAGACCTCAGGATCTTTTTAGCATGTAAGGGATGTGTCTTAGCCTGATTCTTGAGACATTCTTACTGCTATCATACAGGGCTTTTAGCTCCACATGTATACTGTGGGTGGTTAAAAAGACATTAAGATCTCAGCAAACATTTTAGTTGCCTAAATTTTATTGTTTTCTGTTGGAATTGGGCATGCAAAAAAATCAGTGAATTGGATGCTCTAAGATTCACAAGGATCTTGACCAAAAAGATCTACCACAACAAATTGCCAGCAGAGGTGGAGTCCCCACTGTTCAATCTCTGTGGCCTTGCAACTCCTAGCTGTCCTCAGGCCCTCCAAAATACTCTCAGGTGTTCAGTTTAAGAAAACATGAACAACCTTTTTTCCTAGTCCCTTGAAAACCTTACATGTATTTTATATGAGATGCGAAGTTGCATAAGGACAGGCCCAGGGGCTAATGAGCTGTGTCTATCCACAGTGTCCCTTAGCCACTGTCATTCTAGGGTTCCTTGGGCATATCAGCTACCTCAATGAGGAGATGAGACTGTCTAAACAAACGTATACTAAGTAAATCCCCCTATAATGTTTAGTAATAACTGGGTCTTCCTTTATGCCAATGAAGGTGGTTTTTAATTGTGTTTTAGTTCTCATTATTATTCATGCATTTCTCTAATTAAAGGCAACATTTTCTCTAAGTAGACTGTAAATTTCCTGATAAAACCAGTTAGACCTAGTTCTTTATTATTCCTGCATGTCTTTTTTTGTGGCTGGTCCTATCTTGTTTGGCTCAGAGAGGATGATTAATTATTCTACTTGTTCTTCACTTATCATGGGAGTACTATGTAAATTATTTTTAAAATGTCCTGTTTCAGATTTCATTATTTATCTTCAGTATAACCTGGCTATTATGAAATACCAGCAATGCATGCCTTTTGTCCTGGTTTTAGCTGGGATAGAGTTAATTTTCTTCCTATTAGCTGGCACAGTGCTGTGTTTTGGATTTAGCATGAGAATGGTGTTGATAACACACTAATGTTTTAGTTTGTTGTTGCCGAGCAGTGCTTACACTAGCCAAAGACTTTTCAACTCCCCGTGCTCTGCCAGGTGCACAAGAAGCCGGGAGGGGGCACAGCCAGGACAGCTGACCCCAACTGACCAATGGGATATTCCATATCATATGATGTCATGCTCAGTATATAAACTGGGGGGAGCTGCCCAGGGGGCAGTGATCACTGTTTATGGACAAGCTGGGCATTGGTCAGCAGGTGGTAGGCAATTGCATTGTGCATTACTTGTTTTGTATATTCTTTTATAATAACAACAACAACAATAATAATAATTATTATTTTCTCTTCCTTTGCTGCCCTATTAAACAATCTTTATCTCAACCTATGGGTTTTGCTTTTTTCCCCCCAATTTTCTCCCCCTTCCCACCTGGGGAGCAGGGAGAGGGTAACTGAGCAGTTGTGTGGTACTTAGCTGCCAACAGGTTAAACCATGACACCTTTCTAGTACACTTCCTAGATTTGAAAATTTGCCATGTATTTTTATTACAGGTCTTGTGACCTGTTGTTTAGTCTGTTAGCAGTATACTTCTATGCCTTCTAAATTAATTATCCTGCCTTCTAACTAGCAGCTTACCACCATTAGTGTCTGAAAACGTATTCCTTGGCAATTTAAAATATGCATTTAAAATTCAACAGGCAGAAATAACAAAGATAATTTCTATCTTGTACGTAGTACGTATATACATGTTTTGCCTCTTTTTTTTTTCCCAAGTGTGGAGCAAAACTCTTTTCTTTGATGAGATCTGTGGGCCACATGTATTTGTTTTAATCTTATTTTTGAGAAACTTCAGTGATTGCTCACAGGAAAGAACATACGGCGTAACGGAGAGCTCCAGTATACCTTGGAGGGGCACAGCTTTGCTGTTGAAAGCTCACGTCAAGCAGTCTCTGTTGTTTTCCTAACTTTTTGTTTATGAATGCGCACCAGCCTATTCTGTTCCCCAGAGGGATGTTTCAAGTCTGTCACATTGCACCCCTTTAATATAATGCCTTCAGTCATTGCTGTACTAATCGTGTGTATTGCTCTTTGCATGCAGTTACATTTTCTTTTTTGACCCAATAAAGAATAACTTATGCAGCAAATGTTTATTAATTTATTTATCAATTTGAAGATACAGGAATAAAATCAGAGAATTTGAAGGATATTTGCATTCCTTTATT
This sequence comes from Phalacrocorax aristotelis, assembly GCF_949628215.1. Classification (NCBI taxonomy): domain Eukaryota; kingdom Metazoa; phylum Chordata; class Aves; order Suliformes; family Phalacrocoracidae; genus Phalacrocorax; species Phalacrocorax aristotelis. The sequence continues at coordinate 56,319,778 of NC_134278.1, forward strand.
CTTCAGCTTTCAGCATGAAATATTACAAAATTATGCATTCCAGTGAGGATTTGTAGCAGCTGAATAGCATGCCTAATAATTTCTCAAAAATTACTAGTTTTCAGATTTTTCTTAGTGTCTTTTTAAAAAATATTTTTGTTAAATTTTGTTACAGAATTTTTCTGAAAAATAATGCTTGTCTCAAAAGTGTCCACCTTTTGCCTTCTGCAGTTGCTTTACCTTACTAATGAATCTTTCTCAACAAAACAAATGCACTGCCTGTTGTTTGTTCCTTCTTAGATCTTCTGAATTCACAACGAATGCACATTTAGAACTGTTACTTTTACTACTGCCTTCATTATCTAATGCTGTAGAAGTTATGAGAGTAATTCTAAAGTGCTAAAATGTTTAACACTTTTTAATCTGTTTTGTTAGGAATGTTTATGCATTTTAAATTACATATGCACTGGGGAAAATCAAGAAATATTCTGGAAGAGAGCCAGGAGACCTGGTCTGTCCTCTCCAACTCATAAATCCTGGGCCAGATTTATACTCCACTTAATTTGTTCATTATCTCGTCCTGTGAATCTCGTATCCTTGACCACTCAATGATTATGTTTCAAAATCTCTTTCTTCAGTATCCTTCTCACCTGGGAAGTGCTGCTTTGGGATTAGATCTCCCATTCATTTTGTATGTGTTTTAACCATTAGGCTACCACATGAAATATAACGAAAACCTCCTCTTCTTTTGGGAGTATCTCTGAATGAACTCCCAGCAGCATGTCTTAAGGATTCTCTAAATACACTTTCCATATCTAATCTATTTTGATCATTGGTTGGAGCCTACCTTTAGCTGATATAAGGGCTTCAGGCCTACCAGGGAGGCTCCCCAAGGTAAAATAGAATAGGCTATCTGGACTGACTTCAGGGACACAGGCAATTTAAGAAAGATCAGAAATGGCTCCTAGTTGACTAGGTAGGTCCCTGATCAAAGACCAAGAATATTCTTCTAGTGTCTTGAGGTAGCTGAGGTTAAATAATTCTGGAGGGATGATCCTTCTCCTGCCCTCCAAAACGTTTTTGTAGAAGACAGAATCTCAGGTTTTCCCCTTAGCAGGATTTTGCTTTTCTGTAACTTTATGCTTGTTTGGATAATAAATAAATAAGATTTCCTGCCATGAGATAATTACACTGTCACAGTACCCATTAGTCAGAAATTTACTTTATCTTCTCTGATGTGGTAATTGTCTGAGCACTTGAAGAGGCAGACAAGAGTCTGAGCATAGCATGATGAGAAGAGCTGGAAGGAAGGAGAGGCTTCCATGCTCATAGGGTGGAAGAATTCAGCACAAGTCTCAGAACACCAGGTACCCCCCTGTGGGCAAGGAAAATGCTGGCACCCAGAAAACTTGTCTGTACCGCTTTGAAAGCAGAATATATACTGCAGCCTAATTTGAAGTTTGAGCAAGTGAAAAAAACAAGCTTAAATGGAAAATGGGAACTCTATGTTACGAATGTTTTACACTATAGGTCATATCTCTTGGTGTTCTAGTGAACAGTGCATGGGGAGACCCTGTTCGTATTCAGAGACGCAGGTGTCTCTGCCTTGTGTAGGTTGGAGTACATCTGAACTATAGTGTGGGAACTCCTATGCATATCTTCCTTTTGCAGTATTTTTTTTCTTTATGTACCACATTAGAAAAAAAAATTTAACTATGTTTTCCTACACTGATCTAGAAAACAAAACAAAAAATTTTGGATGGGATCTTTACCCTGTAGGCTTGGGAATCCAGGGCCAGCAGCCATTCAACTGCCTCTGAAACACTGTTCCAAGTCACTTTCTTTTTCTGCAGTCACGTTCTGCAAACCCTCTACATGCAAAATGAGCATGGATCAGGAAAATCCCTCTACACACAAAATGGATATGGATCAGGAAGCATCTCTGAAGGAAGTGATTGCAACTCCGCAAAAGTTTCAATATGAGGCAGTGTCTCTTGACTTGCTTTGGGGGAGAAAAATTGAACCAATAAACAGAAGAATGAAGGAAAGGAATGGCAGATTGATAAGGCACTGCAACCCACTCTGAATAAAGAAATTTGGACCAGTGATTTCTTAGCTCTAAAATGGATAGTAAGAGAAAACAATGGCAAGCAACCACTATGATAATAGAAGAATAAATCTGATAGTGCTTTGATGACTTTGAAAAGTAAGAGCTGGTGACTTTCTCCTCTTTCTCTCTTGTAAACAGCTTGGTTAGGAAAACTTGTGGATCTTGTTATTCTCTCTTTACACTGTCAGCTAGTCTACATGTTATTTTTTAGGAAATCCTAGGGATTCTTCCTCCAATGTGTTTGTAACTGGAGCAGATGATAGCCACAGATGGCTGCAAATTCAGCTTTTCAGGCAGACTTTCCTGCTTGGGTGAATGAATGAGACTGCAGGTAATGTTTATGGTGGTCTTCTACCTTCCTCCCCAAGAGGAGGACAAACATTGCTTAGACATCAGCAGAAGTGAGAAGCTTTTTGGCAGTAGTGGAGGGAACATGCAAGCACTCCAGTTGCCATGAAAATAGTTCCCTGCTGGCACCTGTGACTTAGATTTGTGTTTGAACTTACCATGCTTCCTACATGTTCTCCAAGCTGTGAGACCGTGCAGTTGCATTATTACACTAAATAGTAGCACAGTAATTGCACAGTAGGATCTGAACAAAGTCTCTCTGTTGTGGTTCAGCCCCAGTTGGCAACTAAACACCACACAGCCGCTTGCTCTCTCCCCCCACCCCGGTGGGATGGGGAAGAGAATTGGAAGAGCAAAAGCAAAAAAAAAACAACTTGTGGGAAGAACAGTTTAATAATTAAAATAAAACAATAATGATAATATTAATGATTATGATAATAATGATAATATAATAAAAAGGAAAAGGGAAAAAGAAAATAAAACAAACCCACAAACGATACAACCGCTCACCACCCACCGACCGACGCTGCCCGTCCCTGAGCTGCGATTGCTGCCTCCCTCCCCCGGCCAGCCCCTCCCAGGTAACATACTGGGCATGACGTTACATGATATGGGATATCCCTTTGGCCAGTTTGAAGCCGCTCTCTTAGCTGTGCCCCCTCCCCTCCCAGCTTCTTGGTGCACCCGGCAGAGCACGGGAAGCTGGAAAAGTCCTTGACTAGTACAAGCGCTACCCAGCAACAACTAAAACATCGGTGTGTTATCAACATTGTTTTCGTACTAAGTCAAAAGCACAGCACTGCGCCAGCTATGGTGGAGAAAATTAACTCTATCCCAGCTAAAACCATGACAGTTTCAGATGTTGGAATTCAAATATATCTTCGGGGTAACAGGGGTACATGTCACAAAAAATGTGACCTTCAATTGCTGTGATGTAAAAAGGGATCATGTGGAGGGAAAAATCATATTCCTTTTTACAGACAGCCCAAGTTTATGTGATGATACAACATTGAATGTATCCAGCAAAACTTCAAGGGCCAAAGGCATATAAGTGTCTGACCTGTGTATAAGCCTTAAAAATCAGCCTCTACTTTTTATTTAAAGGTGGCAGTCATCAGGGAAAAGCTGAGACCACAATAGAATTAAGAAAACAAGATGATTGGTGAGCAAACTTTTCCTGTTTAATTGAAAGGAATGGAAGAATGAACAACCTAACAACAGCAGGAAAAAGAGACTGTGGTCCACCCCACCACCCCAGCAGGTTGTCACCTGATTTAGGAGGGACATTAAGGAACTGAAACAAGAGTCAACCACATCATTTGCTAAACTTGTGAATTCAATCTCAGAAATAAAGCAAAGCTTAATTAAAACAGATGAGGGGGCAGACTAACTGGTGCAGCAAAGAGGAGAAAGAGAATGGAAAGCCATACTGATTCTTTTTTTATTGAAGTAAGGAGGCAATTGTGCACAAAATGTTCTAACTTCTGAAACTGATTAAGAATGAATAATATAAAGATTTATGAGTAATCAGAAGAAGAAAATTGTTAAATGCTAGAAATCATACCTTTATTTTTAAATTAAGAGCTAGAAGTAAATCAGAGTTTTGATTGCATGCCAGCATAAACCCAGAGGGCACCGATCTCACGAAGACAGAGTCTTTTTCAGGTGTTGTGTGGGTGGCAATACTTGTGAATTTAGTTTAGTCTCAATTAAAATGTTGAATTTCCTAGACATTTCCTTTGATTGTTTTACTTCATTTTATACATTAAACAACTTGTAGTCATCTGTAATTGAAAAATAGAACATGTTTCCTTACCATACTGCAAGGCTATCTACAGATTTCAGCCAACATGGAGGAAAGGGAAAAGAGACCTGCACAGATTGTAATTTGCGCTATAATTGAATAAATGTTGTTTGTCTGGGAATGTACGTTGTTAATATGCCTGCAAGAACTGTTTTGGCACATTTTAAGATAGATGTCATAAAACTGAAATTTATGCTTGTCATGTAGTTGGACAAGTGCGGCATGCTTTCAAAACCTTTCTAGAAAAAAAATTTCGATTTAAATAATACATTGATTCTTATGTATATTCCAGGGTCCTGCTGTTAGTTATTTAGAGCTGAACGGAGGTTATGTTCTGTGCTGAATATTCTTTTTCCTAATATAGATAAGATTGGTATTTGTAAGTGTTTTTTAAAGTTCTAACCAGAAATATTGAATGTATTACCAACAGATGTAAAAAGCCGTATCACTGTTCCCTAATTCACTTACAGAAAATATTGAGATCTCGTGGTTGAACTGGCTATTCTTGGCTAGCTGTTTCATCTAAATGTTATTTCTTCTAACTTTATTTTTGAGTACACATTTTCAAGATGCCTGAAAACATTTAAAAACTGCTTGTATTGGGTTTGTATGACAAGGTTCTGGTAGTGGTGGAGCTACAGTGGTGGCTTCTGTGAGAAGCTGCTAGAGGCTTCCCCCTTGTCCGACAGAGCCAATGCCAGCTGGCTCCAAGACAGATGCGCCATTGGCCAAGGCTAAGCCCATCAGCAATGGTGGTAGTGCCTTTGGAATAACATATTTAAGATGGGAAAAAAAAAACTGTGCAACTTGCAGCCACAGAGAGAAGTGAGAATATATGAGAGGAACAACCCTGCAGATACCACGGTCAGTGAAGAAGGAGGGGGAGGAGGTGCTCCAGGAGCCAGAGCAGAGATTTCCCTGCAGCCTGTGGGGAAGACCATGGTGAGACAGGCTGTCCCCTTGCAGCCCATGGAGGTTAACAGTGGAGCAGATATCCACCTGCAGCCCGTGGAGGACCGCGTGTCAGAGTAGGCAGATGCCTGAAGAAGGTTGTGACCCTGTGGAAAGCTCATGCTGCAGCAGGTTGCCTGGCAGGTCTTGTGACCGTGTGGGTGACCCACACTGGAGAAGTTTGTTCCTGAAGGGCTGCACCCTGTGGAAGGGACCCACAGTGAAGCAGTTTGTGGAGTACTGTAGCCTGTGAGAAGGACTCTCATTGGAAAAGTTAATGGAGGACTGTTTCCCTTGGGAGGGAGCTCATGCTGGAGCAGGGAAAGAGTGTGAGGAGTTCTCCCAGTGAGGAGGAAGGAGCAGCACAGACAACGTGATGAACTGACCACAATCCCCATTCCCTGTTCCCCTGTGCTGCTGGGGGAGGGAAGCAGAGAAAATCAGGAGTCATGCTGAGCCCAGGAAGAAGGGAGGGGTGAGGGGAAGATGGTTTTAAGATTTGGTTTTATTTCTCATTACCTTACTCTGATTTGATTGGTAATAAATTAAATTAATTTTTTTGCCCCAAGTCAAGTCTGTTTTGCCCATGACAATAATTGGTGTGTGATCTCTCCCTGTCCTTATCTCGATCTCGACCCACGAGTTTTTAATTACATTTTCTCTCCCCTGTCTGGCTGAGGAGGGGGAGTGATAGAGTGTTTTTGGTGGGTTTGGTGGGCACCTGGTGTCCAGCCCCAGTCAACCCACTTCACTATTGCAGGGGTATATGTCATATAACTTGGTTTTTTTTGTTGTGTGGTTTTTTTTGTTTTGTTTTTGTTTTTTTTTTAAAGTGGGAAGAGTGGTCGTACAAATATGATAGCAAAGGAATCCCAGAAACAAAAGGAGAAGGATTCCTGGTATTCTCATTCCTCTACAGTGCACATTTAGAAAAACATTAGGATATTGATGGGCATGCATATTACTGAAATTGCATTAAAAAGAAACTGAAGGAGCAATGCATCTGAGATATGGTTTCATGTGCATTTAATACACCTTTAAAATGGTTGTCCTGGGATTTTGTCCAGTCTTATAATTTTTTCTTTCCCCTTTTCAAATAGCCTTAAAGGACCCAGACACATTTTAAAGATGCAGAATAGTTGTGATAAATGTTGTACCCAGTGAAGGTGAGGTGTTTATCTTCCTTTTCCTTAGAGACCCAGAGACAGCAAAAAAATAAAACATACAAAATATCCATGGAAGTGACTTTGTTAGGGTTACAAAAGAAAACCACAAATTTTAATTGGCAGGAAAAAGCAGGCTTTTCACTTGATTCTTGCTGCAGGCAGAAAGGACTTGGCTCTGGTGTTCTTTTCCAGTGTTGCAAGCCTTTTAAAATAAGGATGCTTGTTTCTGTTTCCAGCTCTCTCTCTCTTCAACATTTTCTTCCCAAAGTGAAGGAAGCTTTGAAATGAAGGTAGATTCCCTCATCTCTTTGGGAAAGGGATTTTTTTTTTTTTTAGCTGTTTCTGTCCAAACCAATATTGCTTGTTTCCTGCACGTTTTCATCATCAGGTAATAAGTGCTCCCCATTCAAGCCCAGTAGCTGAAAGGGCTGTGATTTGTGCTGCACCAGTAAGACTAAAGTTCTCAAATGCATCTCCTCTTTTTATTGGTTTTGAGGTGAACATGTTTAACACTAATAATAGAAAGAGACTTTCATTGCTGCCCTAATTAGGGTAAAAAAAGATTCATGTGAACATAACTTGGCAACCTCCGTGGTATGTGATTGGATCATCATGGCTAATTTGTCAGTTAAAGTCAGCAGAACCATGGAGTCAAAGTTTTGGAAAAGTTGTCCATCATTTTATAGGTACAATCATCTCCCCTATTACTACTTCTCTCATAATATTTTGTAGCTCCTTTGTTACACATAAGAACCAAAATTAGAGAGCTAAAGCAAAGGAAAAGGCATTTCTGCTGTTAGATTTGTAAGAAATAGAGTAGTAAGAGCAGTGGAAAACTTTGGGGAGGGGGAGTCAATTACAGATGCAGCAATGCTGATTGCTGGAAGTGACTGTGCATTGCAATTCCTCTACTGAATCTGGAACTGTGTTTATTTGGATATGCAGATAGGTCAATTTTCGGGCAATTGTGCAGGCAAGAATCACTTCCTGGAGGTGACTGATTTGCATGAGAAATTTTGGCAACCGGACACACTGATTTTGAAAACCAGGCCCAATATACACAGGTCTTTGTGCAGGGCAGTATTTCTAGGGTTTGCTTAAATTAACAAGCATGATTTGTACAGCCAGAGTGGGCTCAATGCCCTCAGGAGTGACTGTCACTGGCCACCTTCCTAGATCTTTTCATCAAGTATCGCTTTGCTCCTCCCAGGATTTTAGAATTCTTGCTCTTCACTGGAAATATGAGAAGCACAAACTTTCTTTCATGCCTAGATTATGCATTACACCATTGCTTCACAGGCAGTTTAAGACAGAATGTTCTGGTCTTGACATCAAAAGCAGCCATACATCCTTTTCATGCATCATGTTATTTCTAGTTGCCTACTGCTAGTCTGGCACTTTTCTGCTCTACTGTATCTGGACAGCAGGTACAAGACTTGGTGCAACCATGCAGGGAGCCACACCAGTGACCTCATCTGGACTGGACTGAACCTGGCAAAAATACCACCCTAGAGACTATGTTTAGCTTACCTCAGTAGTGAGGATGGATTTCAGTACTTGAGTGATGGAGCTGATGTATGAACTAGGGGGAAGGAGGCAAACAAGAACCTGGCAGGATGGGAGAGACGAGACTGCCATTTTTTGCAACAGACCTGATTTGTGTCAGTTGAAATTTCTTATGAAACTCCTGTGAGAAAACTTTGGAATCATTGGGAAACTGCTGAACAGCAGGTTCTGAACAGAAGCTATGACTGTCTTGAGTGCTGAGTGGGTTGGTGGTAATTGCTTTAGCCAATGTGGTTCAGTGAGTCTAGCATATGAATAGTGTTTGCTTATCATTTAAGGAAATGTTCATCAATGGCTATCAAAATGTTAATTAAAAAGTCAACAGAACTTGTGATGTGGTCAGAAGGCTGTGAAAAAGTGTAACATAATAGTGATACAGTGTGTATTGCTTTTAATACAGATTTCTCTGGGTGCCATGCAGTACAAAAATACTGGAGTGAAGTAGAGAAGTAATGCAGAATAAGATATTAACAATAAGATAATATAATCATAGCTCTATTGTATTTGCTATCCTTTGATGCTACATGAGGAAAAGGAAAGGTAGAATCCAGAAAACGCTCCTCAAGCAAGCTTTGATAGAAGGTAACTACAGCTCCTGTTCTATATGAGTAGAAATTCCTGTTTTCATGAATGAGATGGAGTTGCATCTTCAGTCAGACTTAGCAGTACTGTGTCTCAGCAGATTCCTAGATACTTAAAATGTTTTTATTGTAAATGCTATATTTGTTAAAGTATATGTTTGATAAAATGTGCAGCTGCAGCCAGGCAGATGGTAAGAAAAAAGTATACTAATCTTTCCACTTTGGCTCTAGAGGGTACAGCAGCGGTCACGGGCAAGTACACCTTGTTCTGGAGGTGTCACAAAATGGTTGAAATGTTGTCTCAGTGCCACAGGGGCAGGGATTACCTTTTCCAGTTGCTTACAACTATATGCATCTTTGGTTCAATGAAAGTTGCTGCTTTAACCTCCCATTGTTACGCTTGCACAGAAAAACCTTGCTACCTCGGTTCCCTGTTGTCATCTCAATATAGCTGCCTGCCATCTTTGCCGCTTTCTCCATATGAGAACTTAACTGATGATTTTCGGTATTATAGCAAGGCTAAAGTTGCGGCAGCTGCTTTTGTTTTTACTTCTAACTCAAGACAGGGTGTGAACCAAGCCCTGCTGGTATGGAAACCTAATGAATCAATCCACTATGTTGCTTCGTTGAGCTGTGTTTCCCGCTTACTTAGCCTGTGGCAGATTGTTGAAATGTGCTCTATGCCACTTCTTTTAATGTTATTTACTGCTAAAAGGAAGTCTAACTTTTCCATTTGGTTTCTTGCTAGGAGTTAAACATCACATTTTTCCCACTCACAATAATAATTCAGGTTGTAGAGGGACATGTTTTGACAGGAACATCATACATAATTTTAAAATTAAGAGTTGCAGAACTCATGACTTATATAGTATGACAGTTTTAGGCCTTGTTGTTCCTAAAAGGCTGGGTAGTGTGAACAAGACATTTCCTTTAATTAGCTTTATTTACTGTTCCCTGTAATGAAACATCCAAAGCACCTCTAGTCTGCAATTTTACATGGGCTGAGGGAAGGTACTACAGGGCTGTTCCTTCTGAGATAGTGCTGGTATTGCAGGATGCTGTAGTATTGCACCACTGCCATCCTTGGGAAATGTGATGACAGCTAAACTTGCCTGTTTTGCAAAGTGCTGCCATTACTTCTAATATTTTTGATTTGTCTGTTTTTTAATTAGGATACCACAGCAATTGTCAAAGTGATGAAGCAGTGAGCAGCACTTGAAAACTGCATCTGGTTGCTTCATAATAACAGTTAGGTGAGGATCTTAATTGTGTGCGCTGCTTCATTTTCTGTTTGCATAATCCAGTAGTGATGCATATTTTCTAGCATTAAGCCTTCGTAAATACTAATAACAAATTGCAGAAAGCTCCAGAAATGAAACCAAAGTGAAAAAATTAATAAACAGAATAAACAAGAAAGTTATAAAAATGATAGGCAGGAAAATGTTTAAAGAAAAAGCATTCAAAGATAGTCTATTATCTGACATCAAAAAGAGTCAAAGTATATACATGGGGGAAAACAAAAAAAAAAAACTTCCCCAGGGCAAAACCAGTAGGTGGCCTCCTTAACAATCCTGCCAGAAGACATTTCCAAGTTAAATGTCAGGAAATTTGGAACTGATCTAATGCTAAACAATATTTTTAAAAAAATTACTCCCTCTTGAGAATTGGCATATGTTATCTTGGAATAAAATGAATCTTGCTTGTGAACTACCAGAAGAATTTATTCAAGTACTTCAGTATTTAAGGTGCTAAGTCTTGATCTTCTAATTCCTCAGTCTGAAACCAGTGATGCGTGCTGCTATATATTTTCCTCTGGGAAATAATTATGGCCTTTTTGGTCTGTAAAGGACTGTAAACTGACCAGGCTACAATCTGGGAATGAAATACCTAAAGGGATTGGAAGAATGGAGAAATTTATCAGCCTGAACCTATTTGGCAAGACCCTTCTTGCTGATAATGGTATAATCAGAGAGAGGTGTAGAAAGAAGGTCATCATCAGTAATATAGAAGCTGAAGGGAAAAGAGGAATGGCATAGTTTAAGCAAAACAAGGACCTTATTTTACCAAAAATGGGTGTCAATACAGCAGAAAAAATCCTTAGACATTGTCAAAATGAAAATTACTCTTGAAATCAGAAGTGCCACTGTGTGTGAAGAGAGTTGTTATGCTGGTACTGTTGATGTTGTTGTCAACTGGTATTGTTGTCTTTGCGTCTCGAACACAAAGATTTCTGCATCTTTGTAATTTTTGTTACAAAGAAAATTAAACTCATAAATAACTAAAGGTTCTTAATGCAATCTGTTCTAATCCCCTAACAGAGAGACAGACTCTCCCAAGAGCAATATTTCTTTGTTTCCTCTACTTTTCCTGGTCCCTTACATTGCCTTTTTGCTGATGGTCATGGTACGAGTCTTGAGTTTAAGTTTCCCAGACACTTTAAAAGTGTCATGTTGTTCTGCTTATTTGGCTTCCTTCCTTCCCCTTTTGTATTATTAGTTAAATATTAATTTAATGCTTCCCTCTTGTCCCACTCTGACAGTGACTTTAAAGTCAAGCTTTTTGATCTCCTTCAGATTCCTCCATGGTTATTTAATAAAAATCCAAGAAGGATTCAACCTCGTTCCAAAGCACAGTGATTGGCTGTAACAGAAAAGAATAGATTTCTATTTTTTTACAAGAAGCAGCTTACTAGTGTCAGCGTTTACCTTCAAGAGAGAGCTATGCTGATGTTCTCTGATCAGGGATACATGACACCCTCCTATCTGCAGTTAAGCTAACATATCCAGTGGGTCTGGGGCTTTATATGTAACATTTTTAAAAACAATTTCTGTTGCATAAACAAAAGTTCCTTTTTTATAAGACCACGGGCCTGGCTTTACTGAGTCTATCTTAGTTTCCTGTCTCTGATGGTCGCCAATGATCCTGTCATTGAAATGTAGGGAAAGGTACAAGAGACACACAAACATATAGTGATATTTTATCCAAATATTCTCCAAGCAACCAATGATCTGTGATTTTTGTAGCTCCCAAGTCAAAAATGCTGCCTTATATTCAGTGCAGCTAAACAGATGTTTTTTTCACCCAAGAATTCTTTTCTGTCCTGTTTTGAATCCAGGTGATCTTTATCGTATCCACATTACAGCTGAACTACACGTGTGAGGAACCATCTCTATCTGTTTTGAATCCATCATTTACTATTGCCATTCATTGTCCTTTAATTCTTACATAAGGAAAGAAGATGAAGGACTGAACCTTTCTCCATTGCATTCATAGTTTATACACATCCATCATATTTCTCCTGATTCAAGGCATCTCTTTGAAGATCCTTGTTGCCCCTCTCTAGTCCCTCCCTTGTCCCGTCACATTCTTCTGTCACTTTTTGGCATGGCAGCATTTGGGTTTTATTGCTGTACACAGGTGTCCCTTTGAGAAGAGCGTGGTGGAAGGAGCATCTTCAGCTGGAGGGTGGCTACCCCTGCCTGGGCACCTCATTCAGGTGAGGTCAGGAGGGACTTGACATTGGCAGCAGGCATAGCTGGGACTGGGGTCTGCTCTCTGAGAGAGGAGCAAGGGCTGGAGGCATGCATAAACCTGGAGAGGGCAGAAAGTATTTCCTGGGGATCAGGAGGAGTGGGCAGAGCTGCCTGCAACTCAGACAATTCTGAACTTATATGAAAGCAAGGACTTGGCTGCAGGGGAATGGTGGGCAAGGAAAGCACTGCATATAAACTGCTCTTATTTCTGTTCTGCCTCCCATTGCTGCTTTTTTCTTTTCCCTTTTTTTTTTTTTTATTTTAAAGCTATTTATGCTGATTTACATTCAAATTAAATATGCCGGTTTAATCATCTTTGATGAACTCAGTATAGAGGAAGGTGCCATCTTCTAAGCTGTGACTGTGTTGGGATCCTGCCGTCCTTTTCCAAACTAAACAACCCTGTCCCATTTCCAAGAGTCCGGCTCCCTCCTGGGAAGCACCTGGACACCCCAGTTGTAATAGAAGGAGGCTCCACTGGCAGCAGGGCTACCTGGAATAGTAAATGATTACTGCTGAAAATTACTGTCACTATGTCTGTTTGTAAATCTGGGCTCTTGTCTTCTCTGTCATGTAACTGTGTGCTGGTTTTGGCTGAGAAGGGGTTAATTCTCCTCACTGTGGGGGTCGGCTACCTTTCCAGCTTCCTGCGCTCTGCCGCGTGGCGTGGCGGGGGGGGCTGGGAGGGGCAGGGCCATGGTGGGGGCGGCTGACCCCGACTGGCCAATGGCAGGTTCATTCCATGCCATGTGACACCATGGTTTAGCAGCAGCTCAGCCCCGCACAGTCACTCACTCACTCCCCCACCGGTAGATGGGGGAGAGAATCAGAAGGGTAACGCTCGTGGGTTGGGATAAGAACAGTTTGATAATTAAAATTAAAAGAAACAACAGTAGAAATGCAATGTAAAGGAGAACAACGAGAGGCGCAAAGCCCCGGGGGAGGGGGAAGGGAGGGGAGAGGGGGAACGAACCGCCGAAACAAACCGCACGCGCCGCAGCCGCTCGCCGACCCGACGCCGCGCTGCCTCCGCGCTGCCACTGCCCCCCCTCAATATACTGGTCATGGTGTCACATGGTATGGAATGAACCTGCCATTGGCCAGTCGGGGTCAGCCGCCCCCACCATGGCCCTGCCCCTCCCAGCCCCCCCTGCCACGCCACGCGGCAGAGCGCGGGAAGCTGGAAAGGTAGCTGACCCCCACAGTGAGGAGAATTAACCCCTTCTCAGCCAAAACCAGCACATTCTCCACCCCTTATTCCATACCATTTACACCATGCCCAGGTCCCATATGATGCAATACAACCGTACCAACCACCACCCCTCCCCTTCCCATCCTTTAACATAATACACAGACATCATTCCCTTAGTTCATGGATCTTCCCTGTAAAATGTCCAGTAAAATGTCCATTGAGTTCACGCAGTCCATGACTCTGGGCTCCATCTGTTGTATCAGTCTTTCCGGGTGGGAGAGATGGTGTGTGGCGTTGGGTTGCTGCATACCGAGTCAGTCATCGTTCCATCACTGCTGCACGGCTTGTTTCATAGTTGATCTTCCATGGGTTGGGAGGCTCGTACTCTGATATCATTGATACAACACAGAGGTGACACACAGTATTATATAGCAGTTCACATTGTGCCATTCAGTTCATTGACTGTTTTCACCCAAAATCAAATCCCCTTGAGGCACACATCGGATTTCTCCATCCTCCCGCATCACCCACCAAGTGCACCCAGGTCCTCGAGCAAAAACAATCCCACGAATGGGTTTGCCTTTGCCGGAGGCAGGAAGAACCCAGACTGTTTTTGCCCAGCATACTTTTTGTGTGCACTGCAGGGACTCTATCCCCTTCCACAGTATGTAGGATTTCTGACTGGGCAGGGCCAGCTCGGTTGGCAGATCCCCTCGTGTTGACTAACCACATGGCTTTTGCTAAATGTGTATCCCAGTGCTTGAATGTTCCACCCCCCATTGCTCTCAGTGTAGTTTTTAACAGTCCATTGTACCGTTCAATTTTCCCAGAGGCTGGTGCGTGATAGGGGATGTGATACACCCACTCAATGCCGTGCTCTTTGGCCCAGGTGTCTATGAGGCTATTTCGGAAATGAGTCCCATTGTCTGACTCAATTCTCTCTGGGGTGCCATGTCGCCACAGGACTTGTTTCTCAAGACCCAGGATAGTGTTCCGGGCAGTGGCGTGGGGGACAGCATATGTTTCCAGCCAGCCAGTCGTTGTTTCTACCATTGTAAGCACATGGCGCTTGCCTTGGCGGGTCTGTGGGAGTGTGATATAGTCAATTTGCCAGGCCTCCCCATATTTATATTTCAGCCATCGTCCCCCATACCACAGAGGCTTTACCCGCTTTGCTTGCTTGATTGCAGCGCATGTGTCACATTCGTGGATAACCTGTGCAATAATATCCATGGTCAAGTCCACCCCTCGATCACGAGCCCACCTGTATGTTGCATCTCTCCCTTGATGGCCTGAGGTGTCATGGGCCCACCGAGCTAGAAATAGTTGACCCTTATGCTGCCAGTCCAGATCCACCTCAGCCACTTCAATCTTGGCAGCCTGATCTACCTGCTGGTTGTTTCGATGTTCTTCAGTGGCCCGACTCTTGGGGACGTGAGCATCCACATGCTGTACCTTTACAACCAGTTTCTCTACCTGGGCAGCAATATCTTGCCACAATGTGGCAGCCCAGATGGGTTTGCCTCTGCGCTGCCAGTTGCTTTGCTTCCATTGCTGCAGCCAGCCCCACAAGGCATTTGCCACCATCCAGGAGTCAGTATAGAGATAGAGCACTGGCCACTTTTCCCATTCAGCGATGTCTAAGGCCAGCTGGATGGCCTTTACCTCTGCAAACTGGCTCGATTCACCTTCTCCTTCAGCAGTTTCTGCTACTTGCCGTGTAGGACTCCATACAGCAGCCTTCCATCTCCGGTGCTTTCCCACAAGGCGGCAGGACCCATCAGTGAACAGGGCATATTGCTTCTCATCTTCTGGCAGTTTGTTATACAGTGGGGCTTCTTCAGCACGTGTCACCTCCTCCTCTGGTGATAATCCAAAATCTTTGCCTTCTGGCCAGTCCATAATCACTTCCAAGATTCCTGGGCGACTGGGGTTTCCTACTCGAGCCCGCTGGGTGATCAGTGCAACCCATTTACTCCACGTAGCATCGGCTGCATGGTGTGTAGAGGGGATGTTTCCTTTGAACATCCAGCCCAACACTGGCAGTCGGTAGAGCATGGGACTCTTAATCTCAGGGTCGTGGGTTCGTGCCCCACGTTGGGCGCCAAAAAGACTGTTGTGGTTTAGCGGCAGCTCAGCCCCACACAGTCGCTCGCTCACTCCCCCACCGGTAGATGGGGGAGAGAATCAGAAGGGTAACGCTCGTGGGTTGGGATAAGAACAGTTTAATAATTAAAATTAAAAGAAACAACAGTAGAAATGCAATGTAAAGGAGAACAACGAGAGGCGCAAAGCCCCGGGGGAGGGGGAAGGGAGGGGAGAGGGGGAACGAACCGCCGGAACAAACCGCACGCGCCGCAGCCGCTCGCCGACCCGGCGCCGCGCCGCCTCCGCGCTGCCACTGCCCCCCCTCAATATACTGGTCATGGTGTCACATGGTACGGAATGAACCTGCCATTGGCCAGTCGGGGTCAGCCGCCCCCACCACGGCCCTGCCCCTCCCAGCCCCCCCGCCACGCCACGCGGCAGAGCGCGGGAAGCTGGAAAGGTAGCCGACCCCCACAGTGAGGAGAATTAACCCCTTCTCAGCCAAAACCAGCACAAACTGTCACGGCCTGCATCCTTTATGGTGAAGAAACATCTCAATCAGAGCAATTTCAGTCAGGAACAGGACTGTCCTGTCATTGCAATGTGTGACTACAAGCACTGCTTTGACATTGTGCTGTGCCACCCAGCTCCCTGCATCAAAAGAGACATCTCATAGCTGTGAACTTGTCCTTGAGACATTGATGGAAGCAGTTCAAGCCTTAGTGGGAACACAAGAGTAAAATTCATCAATGTTCAGCTGAACATGCTGCAAACATAGGTTAGGTGGTCACATCTTTCTCCAAGTCCCTTCCTCCCAAGCTGGTTTGGGTGCCTTTGACAAAGAAGAACTTGCTACTTCCATTACCCTCTTTGTGTCTTCCCATGCAATTAACAGGCACCCACCTTCCACCTCACTCATTAGTTGATGACCTGCTGCTTCCTTCCTTCTTTCTTCCCCCAGAGATTCCGACAGAAAGGCAGACATATATATTGTATGTGAAAAGTACTGCTGGGTATAATTTGTCTTAGTTACATTGTCTTTCTTGACACACCCATTGCAATTTATAAGCATGTTCAACATACCACAAAAATTATTCTTCTGCCCTCACAGTACAGGCAGATTGTGGGTAGATAGGCCTGCAGAGTACAAGGCTTGCATTGTGCTAGTGGATTTTGTGGTGATGCAATTTAGAAAAGTTTTAATTGGGGTTGTTTTTAAATTGTGACACATGTCATATTCTTCCTGAAACAAATAATAGTAATGTAGTCTCAAATTACAAAAGTGGCCCCCAATTGTACAAGAAACCCTTTCAGATATCATATGTGTTAAAAGCAGAATTATCACTTTGTTATAGGTGTAAAGGTGTAGGCTGAAATGTGTTTTCTGTAAAGCTGAGCTTAAAACTTATATTTCTCTAGAAAAATTTACAGAGAAGTCATTGGTATTACTTAATACGTAGTTCGGCTTCTGCCAGTTTATAGCAGAACTATGGTTTGAGAGGAGCAATTAGCCGATGTCTGCATAGTAATTTTTGTACAAACTCGCAGCAGAAGCTTCATGTTATGCAATAAAGCTCCGAAATGGGATATATTTTAATTAGGTGATAATTGTGATAATACAGAGCTTTGTTTATTAAGCAGTCAGAAGGTTCTAATGAGCTGTGAATTTCGAAGAAGTCTTTGGCAGGAGATGAAAAACATGATAGAATAATTCAAAATTCCTTTTAGTCTGGGTGTGATCTCATGAGTGCTATGCAAAAATTCGAAATAAAAGAAGGTCTGGAGATTCTGTAGATGTTTACATTTGACATTTCTATTCTTGGACCGTCTTAAAAAAATAAGCACTTGTGTTTTTTAAAACTGAACTTGGTATAAACATTCAGTTGGGGAGACATGTAAGGGGCTAGAAACCAGGAAGGAACAAATGTATTTCTTGTTTGTTAATCACTATGGAGACATTGTGCCTGAGTTCCCTGTATTATTTAATCACTTTATTTGGCCCTGAAATCTTGAATGCAAAAGTGATCTAGAAAGGCTTTTATGTCCCCTTTGCTGTCTCACTATTGCTGCATGTCTCTTTCTCTCTAATATGATGTTAGGTTAATATCTCTGGAGTGTCTACAGAGAAATAGCTGTACCTAAAGACAGATAAATACCTCTGAAGTATCTAAATTACCTGTTAAATTACCGGGACAACCGTTTCTCCCTCTAAAATATACTCAATGACAAAATGAATGACTAAAATCTTTCAGGTCTTGTGCTGAGTGGCAATGAGAGTAAATAGTTAAGAGCAGATAATCCAAGAGGAAGACCTATCTGTCCTGTGGCAGCCTGCATGCACATTGGCAGCCTTCCTCCTCTTCCTAATCCCCAGACTATTCAATCCCTGTCCTTCCCTTCCTAGCTCAGGAACGTTTGCAACTCCAACTCCCTCACCCTGCTCCTCAGGTTTCCTGCAGTCTATATGAAGATCTGCATTAGCCCATGATTGATTTTCAAACACCTGGTCTTCTGCATGGATGTAAGCTACCTGAAATACAGTTTACATGCATGAAAATATAGTAGGTGCATATTTCCAGCCAGTCAGCAACAAGTTTTATGGCCTTTCCTAAGAAATGACAGACTTGCAATGGTAATTGGTTTTGTAATATTTCCTTGCTTGGGATACCATCAATAGGCAGTGACGTATCACTATTAGTAAGCTTGAGGGAGAAACAACCTTACTTAGAAAAACTAGTATTGTTTCAAAATTAGCTATTGCTCCTGAGAAAATAGATCCTGTAATCACCATGGGTAGGTCCCTTGACTGTCAGCTTGGTGCTGAGCTGTGGAATGGCAGGGAATATATGGGAAAGGACTGGAGATCACATAAAAGTCATCAATATGGAGCTGAATAGGTCCAGGGTGCACCTATGGCTGTTGAGAATTGGTGTTTACTCTTCTTTTTCACTGTAAAAGGATCAGGAGGAATCAATGTCTAGTTTGCAGCAAACAAAGAAAACCCTTTCAGAAACACGTTAAAAATCACTGAGTAGATTCATGGAATAAAACCAAAAAAAGAATCCATCACAAGTTATTAAACTCAAAGATGTAAACAGTGGCTTACTAAGACCTTAAGCCGTAGATTTCTGGAAGCTCAGACTATTAATGTTTATTGCCCTCTTCTTTCCGACACAGCTGTTTCTGTCCATTGTCAGACAGGATGCTGGATAAAGTTGACTTTGTTCCGAGCAATATAGTCATTCTTACTTTTTTTCTTTTTATGTAGAAGAGGAATATAAGAAATGTCTGCCTGCATGCCCTCTCCTTTCCCTGCCTCCAGGCATTTGTAACCTGATAGTTGTCTCTTTACACTGCTCTAGATTGGAAATAACAATGCCAAAATAATTTAAAATAAGTCTATGAGAAGGCAGTATGAATAAAAAGATCCATTCAGTTTATCTACTTTGGGGACAAGTTTTTCTCGCTAACACAGCAGATAAGTTTTGCAGTCTCTTTTTGCATAAACAAAACTTGGTTTTGCCCCCTTTTTTTCTTGATCGCATTAATACAAACAAGTGATCCCTAGGTAGCTCTCAAATGCAACTGTGCACTTGCTGAATACAGGCTAACACTTGCAGCTACATTTTGCAGCTACAAAACAGTGTTTTTTTCAAATGTCCTGGAAAGAACATAATGGGATTAGTTACAACCACTATAGGCAGCAAATAATTCAGAAACCACCTAGAAAAAGCATCTGTGCTGAGCCAGTGTCTAGTAAACAACTAATAAATAATTGGGAGCTCTCTGAGAAGTGTTAGCAGGATTGACTCACACGAAAGATGGATAAGAAGGAACCTTATGACCTCCAAAGGCATCACAAGAACAATTAACCAAGCAACAGCAGGTCCAAACTGTCCATCTTTAACCTGGTCTTTTCTCTTTGAATGAGGGCATTTATAGTGACCCTGTGGCATCTCTAATTCTGGTTTATATTGGCAATATGCATTTTTGAATAGTTTGCTACATAGCCCTTCAAGCTTTGTGGGAAATTTAATGTCAGCCACTTTTCCCTCTTCCCAGATGACTTTAACACATCCCAAAATGTGCTTTCTGCATCTTTTAGATTAAAGTATTCACTAAATACCAGTAAAACTGCCAAAAGATGGGGATTGAATAAACATAAATGCTCCTTTGAAGCTAGTCCCATCTGGCAAATAAAAGAATAGACATGTCAGCAAGGCAAGTTTAACTTAGTTCAAAAAGAAGTGTGTTGCTACCAAAACCAAACAAAACCAGAAACTTCAAGCTTGATTTAAATGAGGAATAATGAAATGAAGAAAAAAGTTGCTCACAGAATGTGGAAGCCAGGTTTTCTTTGCTCCGTTAATTTTTCTGTGGCAGCTCTGCAGTGCTCTCTAATGTAGCCTGGGAGTGCTTTCTTCCCTCTTCTACTAAAAAGCCGCAGGTCAGAGATATCAGCCTTCAGCCTGGGAGACAAAAGTAGTATGAACTATGTGTACTTGGAAGATTCTTTGTAGGTAAGAAATCAGGAATGTAGTTCTCTCCTCATACATATGCCTGGAGATACTAATCCTGCTGTTTATCAACGCCACTTTTCTGGGGGCTGCCTTCTGCATACCTTTTCCCTTCTTCTGACTGCCCTGGCCATTTTGATAGCAGCTTTAGAAGTCCTAATGTTATTCCTGGAGAATAAGAAATAACTTCTGCTGTTTTCAAGCCAGATCTCTGTTTCCTGTGTCTCTGTGTTTCTAACCTGTGACAGGTTCTAGGAAGCTGATAACTTCAGAGCTTGATTTGTTTTGATTGTTCCCCAAAGCTACTTTGGTGTAATTTCCAGGCTTTGTAGTCAAAGAGAGAGAAGAAATCATAACACCATATGAAAGTATCATGTTTATTAAATGATGGGGCTCATACAGCCAGCTTCTTGGCTGCAGTGTGATAAACCATGTTTTCCTAATAAGGCATAAGCAACACTGTTTCAGGTACAGTTCTTCTCTTATTGTCAAGATTAGGACAATTATAAAATCTATATGGAGCTCCAAATTGAATATTTACTCTGCTTAGAATTTTTTATTACTTTCAAAATTCTAATCCAAGTTTAGTTGTAAACCTGAATCCTTTATGCTAAACAGCACAGCACAGCAAAAAAAGTCTTTCCTAGAAGGAGAGGTTATATCTGTTTCTGTGCAATACACTGACAATATATACTTATACCACTTTCATAAAGATAAATTCTGTTGTATTTTGTATAGGTGAGAGACTTCTCAGATATTTCTTGAAACCATAAATTTATATCTTACTTGCCACTTCCCTTTCAGCGATAGGATGTTTAGATTGCTCTTCTTCACCTTACAGCTTAAACACTAATAATTGTGAAGAGAGATGTTGGTCACTGGGCATATTATATACATACCCATCCTTTTTTCCTGTTCTTAAATACAACTTTTCTTATTGCTGTCTGTGTACCAATCTAGTTGAAATTCAGCTATAGCAGTATGTGTGCTGCCAAATCTAGACTGTTAACCCACAGGGGACTTCATTAGTAGATATCTTTTTTTCAGTTCAAAGATTGCACTTGAGAGTTTTAAAACTCTCTAGTTTACTAATTAGCTTACCTCCAAGGACTGTGTTTAACAGTGTACAAACCTTTTTTATTGATGTGGGCATTTGCACACCACTCCATTCAACTTAGAGCATCACCATCCCCTGTTGCATTCAAGGACAAATGCTTTTAAACTTTGAGTGTGATAGAAAGGCTTTCCTTGGTCTATCAGCTCTACTTTTGCAGAATGCCTCTATTCTACTTATGTACATGAGAATAAATAACCCAGTTTTAAATAAATTAGTGTCATGTATTGAATGTGGTAAGCATGAGTTACTGTGTCAGCGCAAGGGATTTCCCACATGATTTCATTTTTTCAAAGTCCATGTGTAAGTTAATTCTTATAATTCGAATAATCAAATCAATCCCTAACAGAGTACTAATCACAAGCCTTGACACAAGACCCTATTCACAGGATGTTGTTCTGTGGATTGTGCAGTTTCCAGGATGAATAACTTTGCTGATCAGGTCTGCAAAATCAATTCCAGTCTGCAGCAACCCTAATTGTACAGAAATGCAAAAGATCTCTTTCGTTCCATCAGGACTCATAGTGTGGTGGTCCCAGACTGACGCTCCATTACAGTGTTTCAGCTTCTCAGTGCCTCCTGTGCTGGCTTTGGGTGGGTTTGTGTTCCTAGCCCTGTTGCCTCACTCCATTTTCCTAGTTAGCAACGGGACAGACTCCATTAGTCAAACAGTGCTGGAGGAAAAACTTTGTATTTTTCGTGGGATGCTGTGACAAGCTGAGCTCCTCAGGAGTCACAAATCTTCCTGTAAATTGATATGCAGCCATTAAATGTTGGAATTTTTGAATCCTCTGCTTCATGTTTCAAAGAAAAGACAGAGTCCTGGAGGACTGTGGCCTTACAGTGAAGTGTCTGTTGTTGGTATATAGAATTACACACACACTAAACAGTATATTCATGCTAATTGGAAGTCAGCCTATTGTACTGCTGTTTTAAAAGGTCATTTGTTCTAGTTTCTGTTCCTGTGAATGTAGAACTAATCCTTAATGCACGTCTATATGTCTTTGCTGTCCCCTTCCAACAGACTTGACCAATAGAGTTTTCATCATTTTTTTCTCAAAAACTATATCATAGTTTACTCAGAGTTCTGCTCAGGAAGCACACCTGCATGCCCAAATTCTCAGTCCCTGTACTGCATCCCAATATTCATCTTTGCACTCCCTGGGTAACACATATTTAGATGGAAGTATGAGATATATCCCAATGCAAGTGCTACAAAAAAATAGCATTTCTTCATGCATTGCTTTTCCTCTGTAGAGATGGGGGAGGGAGTAGGTCCTTTCTGCTTTTTAGATTGAGTAAGCACCACTGATCTGATTTCAGTAAAATAGACTATTATGTCTCAGTTGTCCATCTGTTTTTCTCACAGATTGTATCTGAGAGAGCTGGCATCTTTAAATGCCCTGAATTTTGGATCCAGAGCTGTGGCTAAAATATTTTGATTAGTTTCCAGCATTAAGAGTAATTTTACTACAAATCTCCCATTACCTGCTCCTCATCTCTGTATTTAATTCTTTATATGTATCTGGACCTTTAAGCTCACTTTGCTTCACAGGTGCTGTGCCAGCTGGCTCTGTGTCCTGAGCTGCTGGACCACTGGCACACTGGGAAGTTGAAAATATGCTCTGTTGAATGGTCAGGGAGTCCTGCTGAATGTGTGAAAAACTAACTCAGCATTGGGCTTGTTATAATGAGCGTAGTGTTCTGAGCACTTTGATTCAAATTTCCTTTGCTCCTGTTTTGCATCATACCTGAAGTTGTTTACTTAGAAAATCTTTTGCATTGGAAGAGAAACTTGAGCCCAAGAAAGAACTATAAACCAAAAAGGCTATTTTTGGAAAATGCAGGGGTGCTTTATTCTCCTGCCCCTGGTTTATCCTGAGGTAGGTTTGCAGATTACGGCTGGATTTGACAAACCTTGATTCCAGAAATTAAACTGGAAGTCTGCATCTTTCCAAACACTTTTTCCCCTTTCTACATTGTTTCTTTATGAGTAGCTCCTTTCTGTTGTTGTGCTTTCTGTCACATTGCCCTTTGATCAAACAGATGGAAAATTTTTCTCATCTTGTACAGCAACTGAAACTCTTTGTTTCACTAAAATCACTCATAAACAGATATTTCTTCATCGACACCAGACTAGTTTATCTGGTAGAATTTATTACTGGAATAGTGTAACCAGCCATTTTTCTCTCCTATTTTTCTGCTCTTTTCTTCAATATAACTTTCAGCTATTCTAAAAGTAGGTGCCTGGGCAGACATGCTCAGGTATTACAATAAAGGCCACAGTACAAAGACCTAAATAGAACAGGATGCTGTGTTTGCCACAATTTACAGACTAACTGCAGCATTGACAGGTAAATAGACATTTCATTGTATCACTTTTATTTCTACTCTATCAAGGTCAAGAGAAGGAAGGTTAAAATTAATGGTCCAGAAACTTTTAGGATTTTGTTCAAAAACTCAGTTTTAAATGGTAGGACAAACTCTAGGTAATCATCTTTGTTACTAGTTTTGCTTGTTTGTAAGAGGAAAGCCTAAGATCTGTATACAGTAATTATTGTAAGCAAGAAAAGTATTCCAGAACCTGTTCCTATTACACCTGTAGCATTCATTCTTGAGTGTCTAAAAAAGTAGTTAATCTAATGGAATCTCTTTAGCATGTGAAAGTACCTTCTTTAATCTTTTTTTCATAATATAGTAATGTAAAAAATGCATTAAAAATGTATTAATATTGGTCATTCAGTAGTCAGCCTGTCATTTTGTCTGTTGTTTGGAGAAGTTTGGCTTTACTGAGGTCAGTTTTACTTCTGTATGCTGCTGTATTCTTGTTTTAAATGATGGCTTTTGTCATGCAGTATGTATTGAATCTTAGTCAATTGTATGACACCCCGATGAGGCTTCGTGTCTTTATGCCTCCTCTTTGGTAATGATGGGTTCTAGAAGGTAAGGCCTAGTGGTTTGAGAATCACTAGATTTGATGGTGGGTGTATGGTATGCATGAAAAGTAAGGGTTTGTTTTGTGGGTTTTTTCCTTCTTCTTTTTCCAGAAGATAAATGATATAAGCAAATGCACTTGTCATTGTTCTACATATGCCTAGGGTCCAAGGCCAAATTTAGGGAGCTGTGTCTTTCATACATTTTATACTGCTATAATTTCTTCTGCTCTTGAAGAGGAATACTTTAAGATCTAGAAACGAGGTGCAGGGTAAAATGAACACTTTTTCACTGAAGCGTTCTCCTTACTTTTTAATCTGATATGACTTTCTAAACCTGAGAAGAAAACCAACATAAATCAGTAAGATTTATTTCAGTCTTGCTATTGAGAAAAAATCATGTTGACCCCTAGTCTCTTGTTGCCTTATTTGCTAAGAAAAACAGGGAACACACATGAAAATTAGCTCAGAAAAACATAGAGACGGAGAAGTTAATACCATGTTATGCACAGTTACAATTTTCTGCAATATTTTAAAAATTTCCTTGAAGGTATTCTTGAAGGAACTCTTTATTTGTACTACTTTATGAGCAGATTTTAAAACTGGTTTTCATTTATGATTGTAGAACAGTCTTTGCAATTCACTTTCCACTGTACTTGTAGATAAAGCTTTGTTACACAGGAGTTTATAGAAAGGAAATACAGGTAGTAGTGTGAATTACCTAAAGAATTTAAACAAATATTTGAGTGAAATGCATTATATTATTTGAGTATTATTAATTGTATTCGACTTGGATAAATTACCACTGCTTACTGAAGAATTATTTTCTTTGGATTTGTTCTCATTGGTGGATTTGCTTTCATTAAGTGTTTCAGCTGTCTCCTAATTTAATCTCTACTGAAATGGAACTGAAAGGCAGCATTTTAAAGGATTTCTGATTAGACATTTCAAACAATATTAACTACCAGTTTAATCCATTTCTGGTAACCGAATTGTGCAAACTCATCATGTTTTTTTGTGAGATTATTAATAACCAGAAGGCATCCCCTAAAGTAGTTTGGGTAAACAATCTTTGGAATAGGAATAATTTGAGAAGAGCTTTTCATCTGCAGCTCGGAATTCCTCCTGCATGCTTACACTTGCTAGAATATCCCAGCCTGTGGGATTAACAAACCGTTACCATAAATTGGTATGCATTTGTAGAAAAATCTTAATGTGAATCAGAAAAGTACCATCTGAAAAAGCTCTTTTAATTTGTGAAAATACTAGTGGAAAATATTACCCATGGAAATTCTTTTATCCCTGGCCAGCTGTCCTATTTGAACTAAATGAAAGAGCAACAACTATAGTAAAGCTGACAATCTCTGTTCAGATACAAATGTACAATTTCTGTCCCAGGCATACAGTCCTGATGTATGTATATGGTAGTCTGACTATAAATTCTTTCTGGTACAATCTTCTGGGATGCCGCATTGCTAAATATAGGAAAACAGATTGTGTCTTCATCTGTTTTCCCTACCTGCTTGCCAGATCTTCTATTTGGAGAAAGTAGGGTTCTTCTTCTAAATGGGATGCTACCACACAGATGTCGAAAACTAACTTTGTGTTCAATATCCTGGAAGATGTGAATCCTCTTCCTAAATGCCTGGGCCACCCAAGTCAAATTCACTGTGTGATCCTTTAATTATTAATGTGCCTGATGGATATTTCTAAGGACCAACTACTGCAAGATCTAAAAACAATTCCGAACTTGTTAAATGAAATATAAGTCCCTACACTCTGAATGCTACTGCGCTGTGAGGTTGACATAGCATTGTCTAGAAGTTGAGTGTGCCTGATAGATGATCATTTTTGCTGTGATTTACACCTGTTTTCCCAGCAACAGTGAAAGATGAAAGCAAACATGAAATTATGTTTCCAGGTATTTTTTTTAGGTTTTACACTCTATGCCTTAATCTTCACTGAATTACTCAGTTTTGGTTCTGTATACTCTCTATATTCCCCTGGGCCACTTTGTACATTAAGTTTGCACAATTAGCCAAGACTGTGCTTCTTGAGTTAGTGTTTCTTTTTGTGTTTCTGTTACTCAGACAGCCCTGCTTCCTACAATCAATGAGAACGGTCAGCTGATAGCTTCCTTTTCTAGCAAATATATTCAAACAGCTTTGATCAAGTGTAAGGAGGCATGTGGTGCCAATACTTACTGCTGGTACAGATGAGAGGCATCCTGCAGCAGAAAAGGCTTTTTCGGTATTGTGCAGGCTGCTCATCTAAACCTGTTATTGCATGCTACGTGTACCCTAAAGCAACCATCTAACTGACTTGTGGGCAGACTCCATGCCATTTGAACAGACGGGCACGAGTGTAAACTGACAAGGGAGCCCATATGTTCCTAAATTGTGAATGTTGAGGGGGGGATTCTTATCCAAGAATGTGCCGATGACTGTCCAAGTCTTACGTGACTGTCATTAAGAAGACATGGCACTGCCAAGCAGAGCTTACTCCTTGGAGTTGAGTTTTGCAACAGTGTATGTGCAGCATTGTGGAGTGAGTTGCTGGACAGCCTTTTATCCTGGTTGATCATCAGGTGTCCTGAGACTTGAATCTTTGTTAGCGACCTTTGTGAACTTTCCACAACACTTTCAAGTCTAGCCTTTGCTTGTGAACACTCAGGAAAGTACAAACATCTGTTCTTCACCCATCATATTTTTTTCTCTAGAGGAGAGAGGATAGGACTGCTAGGGTATAAAGTTAGGCTGAGAAATATCTCAAGGTTTATCTTCTGTCTCATGATCCTCAACTGGTCATGACAAAACACAGATTAAAATAATCTGTCTAAGTGTCTCCTATAATTCATTAACTCAAAGTAGATGTTTGAGAACTTGGAGATAGTTAATATTCATAATAACTCTAATCTAATTATGAATGACATATTTTACCATGCTTGACTGTATAATCAGTAATCAAAGGAATAAGAAGTAGAAAAAAATCTTTGCAAATTCTATCATATCTGATTTTTTTAATAATTCCACTGGGAGATAAGTAACTATAATCTGTAAAACATTGTAGAGATGGTAATGAAAGAGTGACTAACAAGGAGTAAGGTTTTTGAGAAAAAATTCTCAACTTTTAGGAGAATAACATGGCCTGTTGTAATAGCATATATTATCCTTCTTTTAAAGTTGCATGAACTGAAATAATTTATGCTCATCTAAAAAGAATGTTTATTTAACTGCGCATAATTTTGCCTGCTGCCATAGTAACTTATGACAATAAGCTAAAACCGCATGAAAGCGGATTTCTATTTTGATAACTGCAGTATTTTCAGTCAAGTTAACATTGGTGGTGCTCTTACCATTCAATGTTTCTATTGCTCAACCACAAAAATTAAAAAGATGTAAGATGAGACCAATGTAACAAGATTTGTTACAGAACATAGAACTAGTCTATGAGGAAAATGTAAAAATATTGTACGTGAGAGCGAATCTCCTGCAAGTTTCCTGTCAACAGAAGATAGGCTAGTATGTCTTTTTGTCAATACATTTGGAAAAAAAACCCCACCTCACTTGTGAGGAATAAAATGTTCACCTTGGGAGAAAAAAAGTGATAATCTGAGTTACAGTTGAGTGACTTGGCCATTAGTCATTAGTGGCAGAAACCTCTGACACATTTGCATACAAATATCATGTATGAGCACCGGTACAGGGCATGATATTTCTTTGAAAAATCATGTTTTGATTTTGTGATTGGCCAAGTACCATGTGGTGTCTCGGAAATGCCAGTAGGGTCCCATGTAAATCAGGCACATTCCCAAGTTCCTTGATTGGAGCTATAGTGAAGCGAATGGTAATCTCCCAGGCTGAATGCCTGCATTTGAAAAAGCATTTCTTTCCCTGATTTGTAGTTTGTCATTAATAGCGTGTACCGGGAGCTGAAACTGAATTTCTGAAGGCTTCGCCAAGATGCCTGTGCTTGCTCAGATCTTACACTGATGTGTGAGTAATTGCTAGTTAGCAGCATGAGCATTTCCAGGCTGCTGACACTGTGAGGTTGACAACTGACAAGTTTCACTCCCATGCCATAATAACCCACAATGAAATGCAAAGCAGGCAGCAAAGACTGCAACTTAAAAAAAAGACAAAAGAAACCTTAGCAAATCTTTACTCTGTGCTGCTGGAACATCATTATTTTAGTTTAAGGAAGATTATTATGGGCAAGAGGGAGACTGCTGCTAAAATAAGCACAAGCATACCTATGAAGAACATCCTTGTTGCTGCTTCATTTGATGAATACTTTTGTATTGCAAGGCAGTTAGAGGATTTCACTTTCTTTACAATCTTAGTAGAAATACAACACCTTTATGAAGAGCTTTTTTTTAAATAACTTGATAAAAGTTAATGTAGTGGGTAATAGACTTTAGACAGTTTTAAATCTGGCATTCTTCATACACTTTCCAGTAAGACCTTTTGAATGAGAGGAGGGAAGAAACAACTGTTTTCTGAAGGGGATTAGCATCCATTTTGCCAAATACAGGACTTGTTCTCACTTTACTGAACCATGTGGTTCCAGGTCCTCTGTCCCAGTAAGGCACCTTGCCAAGTGCTGCACTGCCACCGCATACATAGTAAACACATTTCAGCTCTCTTCGTTTCAATGTTAAAACAGTAAACCTGTAATCTCTGTCTCTTTGGAGGATTCACCACATCCATCTTTAGAGCCTCCCAGCGAGAGCCTATGCTTTCTTCCCACTCCCCAGTCTGCATTGCAGCAATATCCGACGCAGAGATTGAGCTGAGTTTCTTTGGGAGGACATTAACACATCTCCTAGATCAGAGTTACTGTAGTGGTATGCTTCTTCCCCTAAAAAGACTATCACTCCCATTACTGTTGGCCCAGGGAGAAAGAAATAGCTACCTAATTTTCTATCCTTTTGTTCTTCTTATATTTGGAATATAGAAAAACTTGGGGTTTTTTTTTCAGCTTGAAATTGCTGTTTTCCTCTACGAATCAGCAAAAATTAGTTAGAAACATTCATTTGCACTGCAAAACCACTGTTTTTCTGTCTTGCAAGCATTAGATTAATTCAAATCAGTTGATTTATTTCAAATTGGTCATTCAAAAAAAAAAGTGCAACATACTAAGTTTCTCAGTGAATTTGAATATCTTGCAGAATAGATGTTGAGGAATACTTTTAGACTGTTGTTTTGCTGGAGAGGCGTATGAAAATAAATGTATTATTTCTAATGCTGGGTCAAGGTGACCATGAGAGGTTAATGGGATATTGACTTATCAAAACTACTACGGCTATTCACACTATACTAGTGTGACTGAGTTGCTGCAGGGCTCAGGAACCCACTGATGACGAAGACATTTGCATTTATAGTGCCAGATTGAATAAAGTATCTTTTAAAACTTGCTGTTGTTTCAGTTCTGTATATTAGGGTGGGGTTTTTTTGGTTTTTTTTGGTTTTTTTTTTTTTTCCCCCCACACAGGGAAGAACACATTACCTGGATGTTTCACCTGTTTCCTTTCTGCATTTTGCTACATGAACATCAGTGCTTTTGCTGAGGCATAGTAGTGGTGTGATTATCTGTGACCATAACTTTGGGAGGAAATGGGTCCCTCTAAATCCTCAATTCAGCCCAGGACTGTCAAACTGCTTTAGACTGTTTTACTTCATGTCATGGTTTTGCAATATTTTTCTTCACCAGTGAGGTTGGTTACTAGAGTTCCTGCTGCCCCTTGCTTCTTGTTCCTACCTGTGTGCTGCTCCTTGCTTGTGCTAGTGCGGCTGTTTTGATGGCCATCAGCTAAACCACATTACTGACCAAGGCTGCCTCCCTTCACCAAAGAAAGAGTTTGGAGTAGTATGGGTGGGGAATGGGATGGATCCTTGCAAGCACCTGAATAGTCTTACTGTGCAAGGAGAAAGTAGGAAGATGTGCCAGCTCTCTTCTCTCCTTGTTCTCAGATCAGCTAGATTTAAGTCTTGGCCTGATTTCTAGAGCTTGTTTCAGAGGTAAGAACGGGTTAGGGATTGCACTAATGCATCTGCAGAGAGTCTAGGGCATGAGTTGCCCAGGATATCGAAGTGCAGAAGCTTATTTCATCTGATAGGGTGAACATCTCCCAAAAGACCAGCAGATTTAAAATACAGCTTCCCCCACTCTTATATAATCATAAATCATAGAATCATAAAATAGTTTGGGTTGGAAAGGACCTTTAAAGGTCATCTAGTCCAGCTCCCCTGCAGTAAGCAGGGATACCTTCTACTAGATCAGGTTGCTCAGAGCCCCGTCCAACCTCGCCTTGAATATTTCCAGGGATAGTGCATCCACAACCTCTCTGGGCAACCTGTTCCAGTGTTTCATGACCCTCATTGTAAAAAATGTCTTCCTTATATCTAGTCTGAATCTACACTCTTTTAGTTTAAAACCATTACCCTTTGTCCTATTGCAACAGGCTCTCTTAAAAGGTTTGTCCCCATCTTTCTTATAAGCCCCCTTTAAGTACTGAAAGTCTGCAATATGATCTCCCCAGTGCCTTCTCTTCTTCATGCTGAACAACTCTCTCAGCCTTTCCTCATAGGAGAGGTGCTCCATCCCTCTGATCATTTTTGTGGCCCTCCTCTGGACCCCTTCCAACAGGTCCATGTCTTTCTTGTGCTGAATGCTCCAGAGCTGGACACAGCACTCCAGGTGGGGTCTCAGGAGATTTGCATATAGAGGCAGAATCACCTCCCTCAACCTGTGGGCCACAATTCTTTTGATGCAGCCCAGGGTACAGTTGGCCTTCTGGGCTGCAAGCACACATAGCTGGCTCATGTTGAGCTTTTCATCCAGAAGTACCCCCAAGTCCTTCTCCACAGAAGTAGTTCTCAATCCCTTCATTCCCTGGCCTGTATTGATATCGGGGGTTGCCCTGACCCAGGTGCAGGACCCTACACTTGGCCTTGTTGAACCTCATGAGGTTCACACAGGCCCACTACTTGAGCTTGTTCAGGTCCCTCTAGATGGCATCCTGTCCCTCAGGTGTGTCAACCGCACCACTCAATTTGGTGTTGTCTGCCAACTTGCTGAGGGTGCACTTGATCCCACTGTCTATGCCATTGATGAAGATATTAAACAGTACTGGTCTGTTTGAAAAGCTGAAATCCATAACTATTTTTTAAATACATAAAATGTAAATTAGCTAGAGAAATCAGAACAGGAGGAAACAGAACTAATATACAGCTCTCTGCCTGCCCACTTTCTCTTGCTGTTGACACTCCCGAGGGCAGAGAGGCCCTGCAGAGAGATTTGGACAGACTGGAGAGCTGGGCAGTCACCAACCATATAAATTTTAACGAGGGCAAGTGCTGGATTTTACACCTGGGGCACAGCAACCCTGGATGTACATACAGACTGGGGAACGAGAGGCTGGAGAGCAGCTCTGCAGAGAGGGACCTGGGGGTTCTGGTAGATGGCAGGCTGGACATGAGCCAACAGTGCGCCCTGGCAGTGAAGAAGCCCAACCGTGCCCTGGGGTGCATCAAGCCCTGCATTGCAGCCGGTCAAGGGAGGGGATTGTCCCGCTCTGCTCTGCGCTGGTGCGGCCTCAGCTCGAGTGCTGTGTGCAGTTTTGGGCGCCACAGTACATTAAGGATATACAGCTACTAGCGAGTGTCCAGAGAAGGGCCATGAAGTTGGTGAAGGGTTCAGAGGAGAATCTGTACAAGAAGCAGCTAAAGACAAGGTTTGTTCAGCCTGGAGAAGAGGAGACTGAGGGCAGACCTCATCAGGGTCTGCAGCTGCCTCACAAGGGGAGGAGCAGGGGCAGGTGCTGATCTCTTCCCTCTGGTGACCGATGACAGGACCCGAGGGAATGGCAGGAAGATGTGCCAGGGGAGGGTTAGGTTGGGTATTAGGAAAAGGTTCTTCCCACAGAGGGTGGTGGATCACTGGAACAGGCTCCCCAGGGAGGCAGTCACCGTGCCAGTCCTGATGCTATTCAAGAAGCAGTTGGACAACTCCATCAGAGATATGGTGTGAATTTGGGGCTGTCCTGTGCAGGGACAGGAGTTGGACTTGATGATCCTTGTGGGTCCCTTCCAACTCAGGGCATTCTATGATTTTATTATTCTGTGATTCTTTGCAGGTGACCCTTTGCTTCTATGCTTGGCTTCAACTATCTCAGCAACTTTGTGTTGCAGCACCACTACTCAGGCTGTGCACATAGGGCAGCTTGCCTGGCTGGTCCCAGCTCCTCCTTGCTGTCCAGTTTTGCACAAGCTGTGGTTTTTCTCCTGTGCCACCTCCCACGTCTCTGGAACCTCTCTCAGTAGCTGCCCCATGGGAGGAATATCAGCCTCCTCCTCCTAATGGGCCTGCGTGATCTCTTCACAAAGAAATACCCTGTGTAACTGAGGACTAGCAAAGCTCATCACGTGCAGCACTGTTACTGTCTGCTGCATTTACAAAGAGGTCTGCTTCTGGGTGCAACCATGATAATGGCTGCTGCCTAATAATGCAATTTGTGGCTTCGCTTAGCTTTTCTTCTGTATTGCAGGCTTTAGTATAGATTGTCATTTCACTTATTTCTTATGTCATTTCACTTCATTTCTTCTTTAATTCACTCATTTTTGTTATCCTTCAGTTTTCTTATATAGAACATAGCAAACATACAGACTTATTTTCACATATTATCTAATACATAAAAGCCTTATTTGTTTGGATATTTTTCTGATTTCAGAACAATCCATTATGCTGTCCTATGCAATACATAAAAGCAGTTGAAGCAAAGCTTATTTGCAGCTTTAGAATGATTGCAATGCATTGAAGACAGTTCAGCATAGACTGTTTTTAAGGTCACTAATTTGAAGATCCAGTTCAACTGTTGTATTTCATAGCTAGTGCTTTTGGAAAATCTTTAAGCTGTTATGGTAAGTTTTCCCTTGATTCATATCACAACAGTCAGTTTTTCATAACATCTTGCTGCCTAATTATGCTAGGATCTTGAAAATTCAAATATTTAGGGATGAATGTATCTACAATAACTGTTATTTCTCTCTATAATATCATACATTTCAGAATTGAGACATTTTCATGAATTCCCTTCTGAGACAAGCTGATGTTATATCACAAAAAGGTGTTATTACCAAACAAAGTTGGGGCTTCCAAAATTTATGGTTGTTTTGAAGGATGAAATCAATACAGCTACCTGAGTTTTTAGGTCTTGGTTATGAAGGAATGTTCTGAGGTATTACATCTTTAAAAGCAAGTTTTCAGCTTGTAGCAAAGATGTCATTTACCTGTAAAGCTCAGTGTTATTTTTTCCAAGCTCCAAAACAGCAAGTTTAAATAGGTGCAGCTGAGATGTGAGACTATTTGGATCGTGATAATTACAATGAGAATAGTGATATAGCTTGCAGAGTGTTCTTTATTTTTCCAGGAGATGTTAGGTCCAAATATAGATTGCAGAAGGAGAAACTGCAACCTGGAAAAGTGTTTCTAAAAAGAATATAGATTCCATAGACTATGAAGGAAATCAAAATGAGTTTCTCTATTACAATGCAGCAGAGAGAGACAGATGCATAAGTGTGTATAGCAAGAACAGTGAGGTGACTTGACTACCATATGCAGTCCTGGTGAAGTACATGTTAAAATGCTGAAAAAACCTGATACCAGAGTTTGAATATCAGCTTGAATTGATTTAACTGAAATTCAGCTTTCTGAAAGCTGTGTGTGCAGTCCAGCCGGGTGGCCTAGATCCCTGCTGCAGTCTGTGGAGAGAGTTACATCTAAACCATCATTATCTGATCCTGAGAGAGGTGTCTAAGAGATAAGGATGAATTGCTCTCTGGAGTTGCCTTCTGTCCTCTGTGCACTATAGAGGGACCTTGCAGACTTGCCTAAGCTAGATGTCCAGCCTGTGGACAGATAAAAGGAGACCATACGAATTAAAATTTAAAGAAGCAAGCTGAAAGACTGAAAGGACAGAATAAACCAACATGAACAATATGAGGGCTGAGGATAATGTCAGAATGAAAGACAAAGTACAGTATGGTTTGTTTTATCCAAAAGATGATTTACATGTAATATGATCAATATAGGTAAGAGTTTTCATGAGAAGAAGTTACTGGGTACTACAGGGCTCTTTAATCTGCAGGGGGCTGCGTAACAAGAACCAACAGCTGTAAGCCAAAACTAGACACATTCCAGCTGAAAAGAAAGTGCGAATCATTAAAAGTAAGGATGATTAAACTGTGAAATATGATCTTGGCAAGTGTTGGACTGTCTGTTCTGCACGCTTGAAGCCAAGATTGGGCACTAAAATGTTTAAACCATAACTGACATTTTTCCGGCAGTATAAACTGCTAGGTGTAAGACATCTAGGTTTATAACGCTGGGTTTATAATACCAGCAGGTCAGATTAGGCTTTACACACTTTCAATTTAATGACTAATCACACCTCCTTCTTTGTCATATTTCTGTTTGATATAACACGTAGCAGAACTTTTTACTGTGTTGTCCTTTGGCTACTGTCATTTATTCTTGGTTTATCTGTTCATACAAGCTCTGATGCAGGGTTTAAGTAGTGTTCATGCTCTTTCTTTCTGTTCCTACAGAAGATATACCTAAGAACTCAAAAGAGTGTGTTTCCTGTATGCAGCCATCTAATACTGATACACTTACTTCATAAAAAGCTTAAATTCTTAATTTTAGGAGTAATACAGATAAACTTTTCTAATCCAGAGTTACTTTGTCCTAGGCTTGTGAGCTAGAAAACTCCACCAGTCTAAGAAAGTTAAGCAATCTCAAGTTAAGCACAAGTGTAGCATATGGCTTTGTTTTTTCTATTTCAACCTAGATGCTGACTCAGATCCCTGTGAAAGTTAAAAAGGCTATGCTGTATTTTGAATTTGGGTTTGTGTGCTGGCCAAATAAGTAAACTTTATTTTTCTTGTTAGGGGTTTCCTGAGTGTCTCAACTATTAAGCATTAAAAATATATAAAAATACATTATGTCACGAGCTATAATATGACAATTGCACTAACAATTTCTTTAAGAAGATGGCAAGGAGGCCTTTTACTACTGTCTCCCACCTCCACAGCCTCACAAATCTCTTTTAGTATGTTGGTTGTCATTGCTATCCTGACCATCCAGTCAGTATAGCCCATCACTGACCTCCTAGTTAGGTCTAAAATGTCAGTCCATAGGGGTTCAACCCTATTGTAAGTACAGACCTTCTGTTAATTTGTACTTCATATTAAGGCTTTACAGTATAAATTATCTAGGCTTATAACGTATAGTTACACTTACTTATCCAGTAGTTTTTCCCCATACTTCACATCCCAAACAAATAACGTTCTACTGATTGTTTTTCTAAGTCTCCAATGTGACTACTGTATCAAGCTAGGCATTCTGGCTCTACCATCTTGTTCTTACTTTATCTGTATAGGAGCATTTGTAAGTTTTGTAAGTTTGTTGTAGCTTTTTTTTAATGATCTAACTATTCATCAATGTTTCCTATGTAAGTTTCCCCGGTTTTAATTTTACTCTTTTCTTCAGGATATAGAGCTCTTGTGAGTGTCTGAGAAGATGTATCACTGCAAGTGATGTGCTCTTCGGCAACTCCTTAGTTGAAAAGTCCTCTTAATCTTTCACATTTCAGCTTAGCTAAAGCCCTTTCCTCATGGAAATCTTTAATTGCAGATTTTTCCTTGGGTCATAAAAAATCTAACTTCTTTACAAAGTTTCCATATATATCTCTTTTACCTCTGGCCCTGCATGCGCTAACTGTCTTGCAGTTGGTGTTGCTACCAGGGGGTCCTGTTCTTCAGTTTCCTCTCTGGTAGTCTGAATTCTGCCCCCAGAGCATCTCTCCTTGCTTTTCCCTGTGTTACCCATATGAACTACTTTGCTATTCTGGTGGACTACAGCTAGCAGTTTTTGCATGTCTGTTCAGTCTCCCAGAATTATCAAACCACTATTGCATCTG
The DNA here is from genome assembly GCF_949628215.1 of Phalacrocorax aristotelis. Classification (NCBI taxonomy): domain Eukaryota; kingdom Metazoa; phylum Chordata; class Aves; order Suliformes; family Phalacrocoracidae; genus Phalacrocorax; species Phalacrocorax aristotelis. The sequence goes on from NC_134278.1 coordinate 56,355,640, forward strand.
GTAGGTAAACAACTGCTTGGTCCACTCTGATACTGCTAAACCATATTCTCACTGCAGCGAAAATCCCCTTTCATATCTGAAACTTTCTTCACACAGATAAGAGGCTTTTTCTGTTCTTTTCCTTAGCTTTTCATAGGAATGGCTGGATCTGTCTTTCAGCCACAACCTTTACCTGGTTGACTAATTGTACAGTTAAGTCCTTTTTAGTTTTTTCCCCCTCTTTGAATCACATATTATGTTTTATTCTGATCAACCCTTCCTGTTTCTCCACTGCCTGCTGAGTCTTATGGTATTTGCTTGCACGTACGTTATCAGATTCTAGTGCCTCCATTTGCTTTTATGTGTAGACTTGAGGCACTTGTGCCTCTCCTTTCCTGACTTTATGCCTTCCTTTTCTGATTATATCTTATTAACTACTTTGCCTTGCTGACTCTACCACTTCCTTCAGAGCATGTCTTTTTCTCTTGTCTTGTTTTTTCTCTTCTTCTTCTCCCAGACATTAATTAATCCATCATGTTTCCATATCTGGTATGCTTCCCTCTTCTTAAGTGTTGACAGATGGCATGGATTTGAGAGCTCTCTCTTAAAAGTTCTCCTCCCCAAGTTATTTACTTTAAATCACATGAAACTTGATCCTGGTATGTAAGTTAGCCAGGTACTGAGGTTGATGAGGAAATCCCTGTGTCAAGGACTGTTTCCCATTAATTCCTCCCAAGGGTTATACATGTGAAATCTTCCTCAGATGCAAATAACATATTCCTTTAATTCATCTGTTAATCCTCACTTGATCCAATGCCTCCTTTCCATTGGGGACAGAAATAGTTATCATATAGATTATCTTGCTTTGATCCTCATTTCTAGTGGGTAGAGCTATTCTGGATTTTGTTTCAACAGGAATCTGGCAGGATCATTTGTTCCAATGTAAAGGGCACCTAGGGGAGTTTTTTCTGTGCTTTCCCACCCCCGCTTCCTATCAGTATTCATTCTTGCCTCAGGCACATATTTCATACCTTTTGCTCATGGCAGATATCACACATCTTCCTTGGCTGCAACAGTTCAAGTGACAGACTTGTCAATTCTTACAACGAAGCCTATAGTCTCTACCTTTTCCTAGTTCTGGTGTAAATTTTAGGCTTTCTTTCTGCTGTCAGGAGATCATTCTGTTCTCCTTCAGAGCCTAGCAACAAGTCATCCTTATCCCTCTCGGGTTATGGTCCCTTGCTGTCTCAGTCTTCCCCTGCTCTTTTCCTTGTCACTTCTGTGTTCCCTTATTGTTCTCCTATGGAGCATGTCTCAGTTTCTCTTTCTCAGGTATGCAATGTGGATTTGACACCTAAGGGGATATAAACAGCCTCTCTTTGCACTCACCTTAGTCTCAAATGTTAAAGGTAGATGGGCAAAAATTGACGAGGCTCACACACAAACATACTTTGATCTTTGCTTTTATCACTGACTGCTGGTGTTTTTTGCAAAGGTCAGTCCTTTCCGCTTGTTAAAAACTTGGTGGTTCTCAGCTTGTAAAAGTGATCAAAACAAGGACGTGAGCTACAGCGGTCACTTGGGAGACCTAGCCCCTAGCTCCTAGCCCCTGTCTGGTTACTGCAACCACTACTGGGTAACAGGGAGCAAGATGCATTCATCTAAACAAAATGATTAAGTAGCTGCTCCTTCCTTTCAAGGAGTTAAATTTGTATACTGTTGCTGCCTGAATCATTTATGAAGAGAACCGCAGTCCCTTTGAGGGTGTAGCTGAATGAGTAGCAGTTAATCTGCAAGATTGATACCATCCCTGAAAGGAAGAATAGCACAGAATCACACCAAGAGAGTGTACATATTCTGTGAAATTTCTTCTCAAGACATATCCTTTTGGAATCTGCAATCCTGCACCAGTGTGTGTAGTCTGTAATTGGGATCTCTCTCAGTTTTGATATTTTCTAGGAGCTGTTTTTCTACTATTATTTCTCCCACACAAGATGGCAATAAAAAAGAAAGAATTAAGGTTTAAAGGCCAACCACTAGAAAAGCCAGGAGTGCCAGAATTAGTTACGAGCCTTGGTCATCCCATTTGGGTGTTAACACTGTGCAGTAATCTTTACCTAGATGCCTTTTTCTCCCCCACACCCTGAACATTGTATTTTCAGGGCACGGACACAGTGTACTCCCTTAAATAATCTGTTCTGCTGTCACTGATCAATGAGTGACCATAAGCCTCATTTACTCATTGTCAGCAGTTTCCAGGGAGGAGTCATGACCCTTCACCTGTGAAGTTGTGCCAGGATAAGTGGGATTATCAGCCTGACCCTTCCCACGGTTGCAGTACGTGGGCCTTACAGACTGACAGAAGAGGAGCAACTAGAAATGGGACACAGCCAAAAAAGAAAAGTGAGGTGCTTGTACTTTGCAATATTAAAATACAATTTTGAGGACAGAGCCTGGCACAGTGTGGAGATTTTTCTTCCCTGCCCTGCACTTCATCAGCTTGAAGAGAGGCCTGGGAAAACTTGCTCTGCTGAGCAGGACCGCGTCATGGTCCCTGCTGGTCAGCATTCAGAGTGTTGCTGCTCCTCTATGTCCTCCCCAGCCTCAGACAGACATGCAAACAGGCAGAGCTGAACAGGCAGCAGCTTATTTTCTATACTAGCAGAAGTAGCTATAGCTGCAAGAATGGTAAGTCTGGCATTTGTGCCTAAGCGCCTCTGGATGGAACCGGCAATCATTGTCTTAACTGCAGGGATGGGCTGCCTCCTGGCTTTCCACCCCAGCAACTGGTGGGAATGGAGAGCACTGGCAATCTCATAAACATCCCCTGATTTCTGTAACAAGACTTTCAACCTACTCAGTTGAGCTGATGAATTGTGACAATGCTGACACCACCTCTGAGTGTGGAGTATACACCACTGCATTATGCATCCCTGTTAAGTGTAGAATCTGTATTATTGGTGCATTTTGTTTGGTCTCTGCAAGAAGCCAATGGACTGTAATAACAGCTGGCAGCCTATATCTTGTATGTAATTTTTTTCCTATTGCAAAGGAGGTTTTTTATAAGGAACAGTACCTTGTCTGACTAGCCAACCATCTAGTCAATCATCCTAGTCAGAATGGGGTGGGGCGGGGGAAGGGAAATTTGCAGCCTAATGAACTGTGATTATACAAAAAGTGATGCTGTCCCCAGTGAGTCTAGACTGAGTGTTGTTTGGGTGTCCATAGGCTCAAGGAGCTGTAGTCTAGTTTTTCTCCTATGGAAGGCTAGATGGAAAAAGCAGCCAGTCTTGCAAGAAAAGCTTCAAAACTTTAAAGAGGAAGATTTGAATGTGCTTTTTTTGGGATATGGATTGATTTCAACTATGTGTGGTAACACCTGAAAGACAGAATGTGAGTAGGTGGTGGAGAGGCATCTTTCATTGCCTCATGGGGAGTTACCTTGGTAGCTAAGGAGGAATTGCACTGGTCAAGTTTAACATAAGAACTGCACTATATATTCTGACTTTATAATCCAGACCTTGATTTTTTGCTTTGATAGAATGTTTGCAGTGTTTTTCATTCTCAAGTGCCCCTGATACAGTCAAATCCAGATGAAGCTGATGAATTCTTTGTACAAGCTTCTTCTGAGGAGACAAATCTAATTTGACTGGTGAATGCAGACAGTGACAGGGAATCATCTATAACCATTTACTGAGACATATGGAAAGGATTTAAGAGTTAGAGAGTGCCTCTTGCCATATTATAGAGGCAATACAGAGGATATTGTGACCAGCTCCTTTACTGTCTCAGATCTTTTCTTGCCGAGGGAAAGGATTTCAAGGCAGAGACGTAACTTACAGCTCCCTGAGTCGTCATATAGACCCTGGGTCATCTAGACACTATTCAGTAAAACAAGAGGAGGAAGAGTGCTTTTTTCCCCTAAAAGACTGTGAGAAGGGCCATCGAAGTAAAGGAAGACCTTAGCTTAAACTCCTTTGGGATAAGGAGAAGCACTAGCCACTACAGTATATATATGAACATATCCCAGAGTCAAGTTGAATTTGTCCTTTTAGATTGTATCACCAGAATGAATGACTAAATAAGTCTATTGTTCAGAGGCATGGAGTGCAACTTGGTGAATAATCACTAGCATTTTTTTTGCCAGTAAGCAGCATGGCAGATCAGCATAAAAAAGGCCAAGCCACAGATATGTGGTGAGTACTCTAGGCACAGTGACAAATACGCATACACTCACTGATGAGCAACAATTTCTTATTCCTTAGAAAAAAACATTAGTCAAATTTGAAGGTTTGGAATTCAAATACATTCACATATAAATATGCTAATCCTACAGGATAGACTATTTACAATGTAGTAACTCCTGTACAAATATATTTGAGTTCTCTGATTTCCTCAGATGAGCTGTAGTTGTAAATCTCTCTTTGTGCTTCCTGGGGATGGACTTTCACCATGCTTTTAAAAAATTAAAGTATTTGCTCCCCTTCACCTCTGTTGCTGTTGTTAACTATGCCACATCTTACTGAAATTATGTTTTCTGGACCGTTTTTCCCACTCTCCTCTACAGGTTTTCACACCTCACTATTTTCATGTTTCTTTCCAAAACAGCTGGCTCAGGAGATGAGAGGGAAAACACAGGGGCTTTTTTCTTCCCTCAGTTTCTGTCTTCTCTTTCTTGCCTTTCCTCCTTAGCTTACCTCCACCTTGGAGTTATGCACTAAACCATATGCAGCTGGAATATGGTGGAAGCTAAGTGAAGCTGTCTTTAGTGACTGCTTTCTAGGAGGACAAAATATATACAAAAAGTGAACAGACCTTTCAGAGGCAGTTGAACCTAAGCGGTTAAGTCTTCAGTCATCAAAATTCACAAGTAGCTTTGGACAAGTCTAAACAAGCAAACATCTCTCCCTCACCCCCACCAAGACCTCCCTGTTCTTTAGCTGTTACGTGCTTCTTCCTGCTTTCATAACTGACACAAACAGAAGTGAGCAATTTTGTTGGAAATTGCATAGCTTAATATCTTTTTTTTATACCATGTGATGCCAATACCAGGGATAATATTGGTCTCAGGTAGGTCAGCTAACTTTAGGCACAGAAATCTGGTAAATGGACCCCAGTTCTGGTAAAAAACTTGGGGAAAATAATTGAATATTTTTTTCGGTGATGATGAAAAAATCAACTTGAAACCCTTGCCAGTGTTGTCAGAATGGATGATGGCAAGTTGCATCTGTGCCTTAAGCCACCTGAAAGTTGCACTTGACATAGCTGGAAGTGTAAGGACCTGTCTTTACCTGTTAGTTATCAGAATCTGTATTTTCCTTGCTTCTTTGGCTGGCCTGTTAAGAGTGTGCACCTAGAAAAAGTTGGAACAAACATGATGGAACTCAGAGTTACTTGACTGCTATTGCAAGTCACTAATCTGTTGTCAGCAGGAGTATTTCCCCTTCATTGGGCCTCAAAGGAGGATATGTAATAGCCTTCATTTTAGATGTCCATATTTAAAGGTTGATCCTGCTGTGTTGCCCAGAGGCACGTGTCTGTGAAACTTCATCTTGATGTACTTATGGACTGCAACACAGCTCATCACACCATCAGAAGAGGAAAACTAGTTGACATCCAAAGATTTGTTGCGGTTTGAGGAACTTTTGCATGTTCTTCTGTGGGAGAAATCATCCCTTTTCTCTCCTTTCCTTGAGGAATATTTTAATGCTACCTGCAGAGTAGGAAAACAGAACTGAATTATTCTGGCTATGGAGATTTGTTTTACTTAGAGAATTGCCCAGGGTGGTCACTTTATTGCTACCTGTGACTCACAAATGTGATTTTTTCCCTCCAGCTGCAAACAGGCACAAGTACCTATTGTAATGGATTTGTGGACTTTATGTGAGGCAATGATGTTTCAAGTGCAGATACATGTAACTGTACAGATGGGAGCCCTGACATGAGACCTGAGGAGAGTGCAGAGGAATCTCTGCTATGGTGGCAACATTCCACTTCTCCCTGGCTTCTAATTTATTTAAATTGCCTTGCCTTGCTTTCCTCCTCCGAGGTATGCATTGCAGATATCTCATAATAACTGCCCTTGGCCCTCTGAGTTCAAGACAATTATTACTGTTTTGATGTCAGTTAATTATTTGCATTGGCTGTGATTAGGGTAAGGTTTAGCTGGTAGATGAATGCTGTGAAGTTAGGTATGAAAAAATGTGTATTCATGAGAAAGCTAAAACATATTTATTTTCCCAAACGAAATAGTGAAGATTTCAGGGCAGAGTTCTGGTTTATTGTTATTTGGGAGGAATATGCCTTTGCATTTTCTAATGCAAAATTTTGCTGCCTTTATATTTTGCTGCAGGATTTTCATGGCTTTTTGCAAAGTAAAATTCTGCAAGATGGTTTAACTGTTAGTGTGTTGTAGACTTTTTTGTGTGTTTTGTTTTGCTCTTTTTAATTTTTTTCTTATTGTGTTGTCACCATCTGATGATTTACTAGCTGTTTGAAAAGATACCATTATTTTCCAAGTTTTGTCATCGGTTGGTCTTTTTTAATGAATAACTATAGAAAGAATTTCCTATATTTCTGGAGAATGTTGATGGAAAATTATAGCAATTGTGTTGATGGATCTAACTTACAGATGGTATAAATTTATAAACCTTGGTGCACATACTGTAAGCTTTGTCAGATAGTGCTATAATAATCCTTTTTAAGTAATTGCTGCTCAGAGAGGTGGGGGAGTCACCATCCCTGGAAGTGTTCAAAACACATGTAGACATGGCACTTTGGGACATGGTTTAGGAGGCCTGGGGGTGTTGGGTTGACATTTGGGCTTGATGATCTTAGAGGTCTTTTACAACCTTAATGATTCCATGATTGTAGGATTTGTTACATCACCAAAACCCAACACTTTTGTCTATTATTACTTTGCATCTCAAGATTACTACACAGTTGGCAAAAAAGTTTCCCCTTTTTGTCCTTCCCACACAGAAGGTAAGCACTGTGATCCACTCAGGTCTCAGTTAGATTGATTAATCTTAGTAAATTCTCCAATTCCTGTTGATTCCTCTATGGTCTGGTTGATACTTTGAAATTTATTGTCCACTATTCTCTTTCTTTTGGCAGCTCTTATCCACAGTTTTTGCCAGCTATCTTGAACCCTCTGGGAAGCCCCGCCTCCTGAAGCAACACCATTTCTCTGCCAACATGTTTTCAGATGAATGGGAAACAATTTTTGTAGCTGTTGTTTTATGTTTTTCTTACTTTATAGTCGGCTCCATTGCTCTGTTGCTGAAGGCTAGCTCTGATATAGACTCAAAGAGAACAGTAAGAAATATATATTGCTCACAGGTAAGGAAGGCACTACAAAATTGACATCTCACCTTAGTCACATCCACATGCTGGAGTTTAATCACGCTGCACCTTTTGGCCACTGTTACAGGCCTCTGCTATAAAAGAAACACACAGAAAATAAATGCACCTTTCTTGGACTGTTTTAGAATTTGCTGTATGCTGTAATGCTTTCTTCTCAAAGACATCTCTCTAATAGCATGAACATGCAGAGTGTTAAGGAGAGCTAAACTAATTGTGACACCACTTTCACCCTGGGAGTGTCCCAGAGAATGCTTGTAATTGAACATCGATAGCCTGGTGACTTCTGGTGTTGCTTTACAAGGCTGGGAAAAGAAGCCAACTAAGTTTGCTTGCGTGATTATCAATAGTCCTCTCTCAAATTTGGAAAGCAATTTTGCACTTGAATGCAAAAAACTATTTCTGCCTCCTGTTAGCCTCCTGTATGTTCTGCTACTAGGGTTATACAAAAGTATACAAAGATGGGTGTGGATTTGTTGATTTATTTATTGTGAAAATAAACCTAGCTTATTTTTTCACTCTGTCTTTGCAGAATACCATGCCAAGGTGCCAAGTAAAATTAAAATTAATCACTGCATCAGATGATAGATTGTGGTTTTAGTGCATCAACAACACATCAAAGGAAAGGCTTTAGGGGCAATCTGGATGAGAATAAGGAAGGAGTTTCTTGGATGATTCAGTAAATTCTTCCTAAGAGGGAAAAGAATACTAGAAAAAAAAAGTGTGTTTGAAAAAGGAAGCTATCCAATAAGCTGATTGGAGTTAACTTCTTGAAACTGAATATAAGATAATTGTGTAGATTGAACTAAGTTGTGAAGAGGCTGTAGAGAGAGAGAAAATACCTGATGTACAATGTAGTAGATGGTAGAGCTGAGAAAGTGATTCAAAGAGATGTGAGAATCAGGAGAAATGATCACTGGGCATGATTACTAACTAGGTTTAGGACAAAATCTGCAAAAAAATCTACAGTATTTAAACTTTGGAGGGAGCTTGGAGGTGGAAGGGTTGCCTCTCTGTAGTTAATTATGTTATGCAGAGAGAAGCCGCAACAGGTAACAATGATGTCAATGTCAGGACTAAAGAGGTTCAGTTTGAAGACAATGGTCTATTTATACCCCACGTAAGATAGAGTAGGATGACAGTAACCATGGCTGTTGAGAGATAATATAGTGATGAAGGTTTGCAGAAAAATGATGATGGATCTTTTATAGATGTATTAAGTTTGATATGAAACCAGTTATTACATCAGATAGACAAGATTATATTTAGAATTGCATAAGAGGTCTATGAAATTAAGGTAGATCTTTGAACAGTCTGCAGGAGGATGATAGTTACATCTATGATTGTAGATGAGATAAGTCATATCTAAGGTAAAAGGGAAAATGGAAGAAAACCCTCAAAATCTGGAAGAGACAGAGCTGAGATCTTCTAAAGGAAATAATGAATATGTGGGATGTAAAGCTGTATAAATAAATGACTTTTGGGGTGTCTGAAAGAATAAATAAAAATATGACTTCTCATGAGTTCAGAAAGGAAAATTTTCAGGTTTTCTGGTGAAATAGACTTAGTTTTTATACTTTATTTTGTGTGTTTTCTTTGTGATCCAAAAGAATATTTTCTTTGGAGAAATTTCTGACAGTTGAAAAAATGAAATATATTTACAAATGGAACCAGTTCAATGTGAAAAAATGACTGGTTCATGATGAAATTATTTTAGTAAATAAAGTTGATGCTTTCCAAAAAATATCAGCCAAAAAAAAAAAACTTGAGACAAACTTACAAATCTTTTCCCCTGCTCTAATTGAAGGCAAATCAAGGAAAGCATATTAGGTCATATTAGGACACCATATACTGTGTGAGGCTGTGGCATCAAGGAAGATGAAGCTGTAGTACTGGTGCTGCAAACTGGGTAATTCTTCTCTTTACTAGTAGTTGCATATATGAAAACATTCACACTAACACCTGGGTGCCAGTGAATACATTACTTCTTTGATGCTGTGAGGTTTAACCTTATTGGCTGCTTAGAGACAGGCAAGGGCTTTTCAAAGGAAAATTAGACTTTTATTGTCAGAAAGGGCAAATTAATTAAGAATGATTTTTATTTGACAAAACCATTATATTCTGGTTGGAATTTCTACTTGAACCAATGACTAACCAGTATCCAAGTATTATCAGCTGCTTCCTGTCCCAAACACTGGCCTGGAATATGTGTGGCCCAAATTAAAATTCCGTCTCAAACTTGAAAAAAAGGGTGGTGGGGGGAGGGGTGTAGTGGTGTGATTGGAACCTCTTTTCCCAAAACAGAATGTCTCCACTGCCAAGCTGTCTGGATTCTTTTGGGGTCTTAATGTCTAATTTATATTTTTTTAAAAAATCTCAGAAAGGTCTCTATTTCTATGCAGATTATTTTAATCCATTTTAATCTAAAAGCTGTTTCTGCCCAACTTGATACATAGTGTTTAACCTGCAAGCTACAGAGCACTGGAAGCTAAGTATCCTAGGTATTAGTAGGATAAGATTTTTATTTACACGGTTTTGTACACTAAATATTTTACACTTCTAAATACTTTGTGTGAGTACTTTACACTTCTTTTGTAAAAAACATGTGGTGAGAAAGACACTGGAAGGAGGAAGTTTTGGAATACAAACTAATGACTGCATCTGAAAATTTATCAGCTTATATCAGCATACTGTATATGTTGGAAGAAAACCAGCTGTATGCAAATTCCTGGGTTGTTTCCCTTTTCTTGTTCAAACTGGCTTGTGAACTTTGGTTTTATTTATAGTGCTCATGGAAGACTGTAAATATTTCAGTACCACAAGGATCTAGTGGCATTGTGTTCAATCAGTAACTGCTGTGGTGATTGTGCCAACAGGCTTTTTATCCACGCAGTTCCACATACTTTACAAAGAATGTGTTATTTCTACTTTATAGATGAAGGAACTGAAGGGCAGAGAATTTAAGGGACTTGTCTGAAATCTCAGAGTGAGTCAGAGGCAGAGACTGAAAGAGAGTATAGGTTTGATTATTTCTTGTTTACCCCTTTATTCACTGGACCATAGTCTTGCCCTCAAATTCCTAATCCATTGTAAGCAACTGATGAGGTGGCTGTTTTCCTGGTTTGGACAGGTGGCTGGCATGCATTATTTGAGTGAAACTGCATTTTCCATACTAAGGTGGTTAATACTGTAACATGTTTTACTGGGTGGGTGTTTAAAGTTTCTATAACCAACAAAAGAGAGAAGAGACCCAAGAAAACGACTAAATCCTTACACTGAGACAGTGAAAATTCCAATTCTTAATAGCTCTCACTCAAATCCTTTTTAAGTTTATCTTTTATTGAAATATTTCTGTAGGAGAGACTAAAAACTCACAGGGGAACTAATTAATGGAAACAAAAAGTACACATCCCCATAGAAAGGAATAGCATTAGAGTAATTTTATATGTAGCTCCTGCATTCACTCCATCTCTTGTGAAAGTGCATTCTATACACATTTATTTAACCTGTTGAAAACTGCTGTTGGCTTGTTTCAGCCTTACTCTCTGGACAACCAATGCTTTAAGAATCTTTAAAATGAGTTAATCCAATACATTTGGCTAAGACATGCATGGTAAATCTCTCTTCAGTTGTGCTAAAATTCCTTTGATTTACTGGCAATATCCCTGCCCGTAAATTGAGGAGGGTACAGCTGTGGGCATGAGACTTAGCTATAAAACTGATAGATGGTCCCACCCAGCTTTTGGTCCTGGCTGAGCACTGCTGGTCAGATCCGCTCCAGGACAGAGCTCTCACCCTGCACTGTCAATGCTGTGACATGTTTGGAAACTGCAAGTTTAATAATATTGACCTTGGCAGTCTGGACTTTTGGTCCTCTGGGCCAGGGCCTGAGCTCTGGCCTGGCTTGGGTTGCTAGTATCAATGTAGCCATATTTTGCATTACCCTCAGAACAACCAGAGCTCAACAAGGATGTAAACAAGGGAGCTACCCTGGAAAGAGCCTATGGGAAATCATACAGAAAGCCACATTTGAATTGTGGTTACTTAATAAATTATTAATAATGTCTAAACCAAAAAAAGCAATGAGTTTTGAACTCTAAACTCTCAGTAGGAAGCACTGATTGCCCTGTAGATTGTCAATTGGTTAATCCAAGCTTTAAAGGAAGTGAAAGGCAAAACCCCATTACCAAGGAAAAGTTTATGTGGTAACTCACAGACCTTGATGGGAAATATGTTGTCAGTGTAATCTGTTTATCTATTGTCTTTCACAAGAAGTGCAGTAGGCCAAACACCTGGAGATGATTTTATTGATAATACTTGTAGAGATATCAACAGAAGATTGAGAAAGGCAGTGCTTTCAGACCCATCATCACAAAATATTGCAAAACTGCTGCCTTTGCAGTGTTCATAGTAAACAGGAAATAAATGAATTTAAAATTACATGAGAAGCAGAAAATAAATTTGAAACTAAAGGGATTATGGATAATGCAGAAAAACAGAGAATGCTGTTTTAGAGGCAGGAGCTGGAGGGGACCAGCTTTTCAGCCTAGTTGTGAGATGGTTTACAGGCTGGAGAAAGGTCTGAGGAAGAGGTCCCTAGAGGAGCTGGTCAGATAATAATGAAAATTCATGGATGTTTTTGAAAATCAGGTTTCTTTCAATTTGTGTTCAGAATTTCTCAATAATAAGCACGACCATACTTATATAAATTATACTGAAACTATATGGTATGCAGTTAGGTACCAAATGTTGTATATAAGCATTCCTGGAGTATAAAGACTTGGGACATAAAGATCCATTTACTTTTTTATTATCTTTTTTCTTCATTTCCTTCAAGCTTGGAAGAATCAGCAACCCTGGAGTTTACACTTAAAAGACCTCTAAATGACATAATTATTAACAAAGTCTCCTATTTTGGGCCAAATGCTATGAATCAACATAACACCACTGAAGTCAGTTTTCTGTACAAGCTGCTGGTAACAAATAAATGGTTAATAAGGAACAGAGACTTCAGAAGGGAATTCTAGGGACATTAAACCTTAGCCCCCTCAATTTACAGGCACTTTCAGAAATTTGGTCCAAAGAGGTCCCAGAAGTTTGCTTGGTACATCTCACTCCACTAAATGACTCTTCTCAAACTGGAAACTTGGGATTCATAGCAAAATGCTCAGTGTTTCAGACAGATGTCAAAGGGCGAAATCAAGGCCATACTCAGCATTGTAGGATGCTTTGATATCAAGAGATTTGCAAGGTGAGATTTCCAGGTGTTCACAGAAAGCAGGCCATACCTTTCGATGCTAAGTGGCTCTCCCTTTTTCCTGAAGGAATGTCTTTTGCTCACCTTTCCAAAGAAATATTAACTTTGTAAGAGTCCTGGGTCTGGACTTTTTTCACTCCTTCCCCATCCCCTCTAAAGACAACACTCCCCCAGAAGAGAAAACATTTCAGTTCTTGAAAGTTAGGAATGAGACCTGCACTTTTTGGCAGAACTAGCAGCCACCGTTATTCCTGTTACATCAACGTTCATTTTGCAGCGTCATTGTACTATTGTTTTCACTATTACCACTTACCATTTTAATCAAGATGAAACTACAGAAATGGTAGTTGAGCTTCTTTAAAAGCAAAGAAAACTCCCAAACCAAGTCATTGAAATGTTTCAAACACTGCTGCTGAAGCCTCTGAAAGAAAATTTGCTTCATGCCTTGGAATAAACATGCCTGGGCTCTGATCCTGACAGATCATTTTGTAATTTTTTTTTCCCCATCTGTGTATATTTGCAAAATCAGTGGCTCTTGTTTTTCTTTTCCAAGTGATGATAGAACAAATCTAAAAGCTATCCTTTTCAGAGTAGGCTCACTCCTCTCAGTCCTTCAGAAAGGATATATTTAGTGTACTTTCTTGCTTTTTGCTCATTTCCAAACAGAAGTTAAGGATATACCTTTTTCCATTGAATATTCGTTATCTCCAGATGTCTTATTAAAATCTGGCTTTCTAATTGGATATATAAATAGCCCCTGGTTACCTAAAGATCCACTGATGTTGGAACACATTTTAACAAACCTCAGCAGTGCAGCATTTAAAAATAAATACATGAAATCAAATGAAAGAATGGATTATTGACCAGTTGCACATTCATCCTGCAAGGCTGAATCAAGCAGGAATCATTTATCACTTCAGTTTGAAGAGTTTACCCATGTCCTTAGATGACAACACAAAAAATAGCTGCAAGAGCTAAAACTGTACAGTCCCTCAGAAATGCCAGCCATTGCGTTAATCTGGGAATTAATCTGAGGCTTAATCTGGGAATACTTGAATAATAGTAATTGCCTGGATTTTGTAGTTTGCATTGTGATTTCTTTTGAAGGCAATGTGAATTGCTGCTCTCATAAGAGTGAAAAAGTGTTGTATACATTGAAGGTTTACCTTAATTCTTGTATACATTATGTGCAAATATTTACAAATATTCTCAGCTTCTAATCTGAAAAAAGAGGATGTAAACCAGAAGGGACCATGTCATTTAATGTAACTTGCTCCTATTCATGTTGAGCTCCATCTAACACTTAACTAAGATGTTTTCCCTCTCTGCTCTCAGTGAAAGAGCCTTCCAAAACTCTGTTCCTTTGATGTTTAGAAACCTTCTTCTCACCTCTGGTCAAAATTTATTCATGGTCACTTTATAACTGTTTACTTTTGTGTCAACATTGTCTCTAAGTTTGAATAGTCCCTTTCCCCTCCCTTCTGTTTAACTTTTGGTGTATTATATGCATGTATAATTTTATTACATATTAATAGAGAGCTTTAATTTCCACTCTCAGCCTTCATTTCTCTGGGTGTATGAGCTAGCCTTCTTTTAGCCTTCTGTACTAAAATCAGCTCTCTGCTCCTTGATCATCTTAGAAATCCTTCCCTGTATCTGTTCCAGATTGAATTAATTTTTGTTACCCCTGGGGAGATGAGGGTTGTACACAGTATTAGGAATAAGGTTTTACTGGGGCCTTTTAAAGGAGGCTGACACTTAAAAACATTCCTGTTGCTGCATTATGTAGCTCTGCCTCGTTAATGTCCTCTTTTAAAATATGAATGTATTGGCTGATACTACTTTTCAAAACTGTGAGCCCAAATACAATATACGTGCATCTGTGGTGGTTAGAAGGGCAGGAGGGATTTACATCATCTTTTATTAAATATGGCAGCGTGCTCTTCTTTAGTAATTTCCTTTCATGGGTGCAAGAACATATTTAACACCATGAATTCATTCTGGATACATGGAAAATTCTGTAAGTTAAATTCAGTTTCTGCCTTTTTGTTGTTACAGATCCTGTTGTAATAAAAGAAGGATCTACAACCCAAACTGCTGAGTTCTGGACTATTAGTTTTAGTTTAATATATGGTGGGAAAAGAAAGAAAGCAAAAACCCTTGAGTTCTCCAAATTGCAGTGGCATCTGTGTCAGTAGAAGGAAGAAGTAATGCATAAATAAATGAATACTATCAGCATATGGTGACAGCTCCTAGATCAGTTTTGGCATGGGAGTTAAAGGAAACGGAAGAGATGTTCAAGCTAATGGATAATTCTGGTTCAAACAAGGTCAGCAGGTAACCACTTTCTGGGTTTGTTTCATGACTTTCTGAGGTTTGTGGAAGCCATTTTCCTTGTACCTAGAGTGAGGACCATCAGGTGAAGCTCCTGGTTATTATTATCATGCTGTTTCCTTCTCACTCTCATGAAAAATGTTTTCTCTGGCAGGCTGCCCTCTTTGCTGACCTGCAGGAAGCAGTTAAAATATATGTTGGAAGGGTTTAATTCCTCTGCCCCTAAATCTGAACACTCCTTGGTTAGAGCTAAGGCTGTTTCTGCAAAGAGGATTTCCTAGGTGGTTCAACAGAACCCAGTTCCAATAGCCTTCAGGGCATGGAAGAAAAGATTAAAAATCAGCTTTTCTCAGCTGAATGAAATCCCTGCAAAGCTCTGGGTCAGGAGAGTATGCAAAAGTAGTCCATCTTTTACACGAGGCCCATTACCTTTATGCCAGATATTGCCTTTCTCTTGGAGATCTCCTGGTTCTGTGTTGATAGCATCCCTTTGAGACATATTTTTAGCCCATAACCTGCTAGGTACTGATTTATAGTCTGATGCTGGAAAAAGTCCTGGTGTCGTTGTTGCTGCCTGGAGCCTTGTTGAGCCTCATTTAAACAAATGTCTTGATCCCTTCTCATGTTGCATTTCTTCAGACTTCCTCTTGGATTTGTCTTTCCAGAGCAGGCCCTCCTTCCTCCAGGCAGCACAAGCAGTAAGCTATCCTTGTCTGTAGCTGGGTTTTGTGCTGTCACCACATTAGGTGCTCTCTTCCAGCAGCAGGAAGAAACACAGGCACATCTGACCTTCTGTTTGCCTCTTGCCTCGCCAACCTCCTGGCTCCAAAGTGGAGCTGCTACTTTGCCAATGATTAACTGACTTAGTCGTTTTGGTTTTTTTTCACAGTGGACCTGATGAAAGCTGAACAGGGGCCAAAATTTTATAAGCTTTCTTTCCTTTCTACCCTCAAAATGACTGGGCTGAAATCTACAAAGGCCCTGTAACAGGATAAGTGTCAAGAGTCTGCTTTGCATCTTTTCTGAGTTTCCAAAGGCAATTCTGAGATTTGAGCGAAACTTAACCAAATCTTACGGCAGTTCACATTCATACAACGGCTGCCTACATTCACCTTAGTAATTCATCATTTCAAACAAGACTTGGGGTATTTTTAGGCTGCCAGCACCTCAGGGTAGGAGCTTGTCTGGTGGGAGATTTATCAAGGTGGTCAGGTACTAATAATTTTTATAGGAAAGCCTAGGTCTTAGGCTGGCTGTGCTTCTTTGTGAGGTGTTTTATTCTTTCTGTTATAGTAATACATTTCTGAGAAATGAAAAATGAAACAAAGTTCAAACTGTGCCCTGAGATAATATGATGGGAGGAGAAAGGGAACGGAACTCATGCTACCAAACTTCAGAAATTGAAATGAGGTGTTGGAGTTAGGGTCATCACATCAGGCTCCCTGTACAGTCCATGCAGAGTACACATGCTAGCCCATCTCCTCTGAACGTAGTGGTACTGAAGATTAGACTCCCCACTTTGACACCTAAAGTTAGGATGGCCCCTTTGCACCCCTTCCCCTCTTACCAGGCAGATATGTTTTCCAGAGGCAGGGGGTATGCCTTCAGTATAAAGCTGTGTTAGCTTCACCTGGAGAGGGTGACCACAATGGGAACCAAGTTTTAAGCTGTAGACAGATCACAGTAGGAGCAGAAGAGTTATTTTAATGAAAACTAAAATATATGTTGTTTAGTAGGCAAGCCAATTCAAGGGTAAAAATGAGAAGATTCACTGTAGGTAGAAGATACCTGTGTATACATGGACAGAAAAATGTAATAAGGTACATAGCTGTCAACTGTGTATACATTATACAAGCAAAACATAGTTTTTCATGTTGTATTAATTTTCAATTTAGTTTATGCATTCAATTGGAGGACACACAAGTTATGCTTTCTTAGAAGTTTCGCCAGGTCACTCATAATGCTTAGGGCTTGAATCATGCTTGTGGTTTGAACACAGACCTTTGAATTAAGTGCCCAGATCCCTTTGATGCTTGAGATGTACGTAGGGCATCCTTCTCCAAAACTTCGATGCTTTGTATAGCCATTTATGCTGGTACAAAATAGGTGTAGCAGACCAGATCATATGACTGTTTGCATTAATTTTGCTCTGATGCAGATGACTAATGTGAGGTATGAGGCAGCAGGGAAAAATCAAAGAAGCATGATAACAGTAGGGTTAGAGGTTTGTTACATGGGTGGTGAGGCATGAGCATCCTCAGCATCTTCTATAAATGGATTTCTAGCTTCTAAAAGACTTTCAAGGTTGACTCTTTGCTTGTGAACCGACTGACAGGTTGCATTTCAGGTGAGAAAGCAGTCATGCACTTCTGAAATATTTACCTTGCTGTTTTTAAGATTACTGTAACTCATAATAGTTTGGAAGATGGTTTGAATTTATTGCTGAGCTGGAAGTAGCTAGGTACATTTCTTTTTTAAGCACAGTAGAATTTAAGAGCCTATTAACAAAGCTGAGTCAATGTCACAGACCTGTACAAAGGAAAGAAATAATTTATCCTAAAACTTTAATGAGACTTTTGTATTACCATTGTCACCCACAAAACATGCATTTTTCATTATATATAAATGTGATAAAGATGCCATGGATTGCCACCTAAAAACATGAAAATGAAGAAAAAAATGTTGTATTTTGCAATTCAGTAGTTACTGAGTCTACCATCTGATGTGTAACCAGGGTAGGGAGCTCCCCATGAGAATTCATTGTTACAGCATATGTTTTTTTATTATTTTTTATTGTTGTCCCTTTGTATTGTACCTTTTGAAAGACTAGCTTCTACTGCTGTTTGTATGGATTTGTTCTGCAGTTCCCATGGTGTATGAGGCACCTGTCTGGCTTAATTTAGTTGAAAAAAGAAGTGTAAAATACTTAGATTTATACTCTGGCAGCTGTCACAAGAGAAAGAAAACAAATGTTATTTTTATTAGTAGGCAGTTCGCTCATCCAGTGCAGCGGTTCACGCTTTCTGGTGTGGCTGCTGGCTGCTGTCAGCCCTCCCAGCAGTGATTTAGGATCCCTTAGTCACAGAGCAGGGTTGGGCTGGAGATTTCTGCTGGCTGGTTCATCAGAGCCGAGAGATTACATTTGGCTAAGGCCAAACCACTTTGAAATATCAGCAATGTAGGATGATGAAGGGAAGCTGAGCAGTGCATTTTGAATTAATCAGAATTCAGAAGCAAAGATGGGACATATATGCATAGTGTGTGTTAATATCTTGCTCAAAAGTTTGCACTAGGTGTACGCCTGGGCAAAGTTTGACCTACTATGTTGTCAAAACATAGTTCATAAACAAAAAACCAAAATCTTTGCTTCTAAAAGTGCTACAATTTTGTTACTGTAAGATGTGTCTGGATGGGAGGACAGCGTTAAAGAAAACAAAAATTGCTGCTTAGCTGTGGCTAGAATGATTTGGAGCTGAAGAACTGATCTTTCATTTGGACTCAGTAAATGTCCAGTGAGAATTTGTCTAGTGGGTCTTGTCTTTTCTTAGGGGAGGCAGGAGGACTGTCAGATTTTAGCAGCTTTGGAGAAAATGGAGAGAAATGCCTCCCATTTAAATACTGGTTAAGTGAATGAAAGATATGTAAAGGCTTTACAACTACTAAGATGGCACTCTGCATAGTATCAAAAGAAAGTAAATTCTGGGAAAAAAATCCTGGAGAAAATGTAGGTCCATGTTTTTGTTTTTCCAAATTCAAGCAGTTAAGAAAACCAAAAGTTCTGGCAGTAGGAAAAGTCTGAAGGATATGTGTAAGTTTGGCTGCTTGTGTGTGTATAGTCACAAAGAATTGGAAGGACTCTCCTTTCAGCTGAGTGATTTGTAGGCGTGGAACAATGGTAAGCACAGGTGTTTCTGCAGTTTCAGTGGGCTAAGCATAATCCAGAGTGTGTCAGCTATGAAATTCTGTTTGGGTTCATGGTCCGCTGGTTTGGATGTTAGCAACAAGGTCCAGAATTTAGAAATGCAGTATTTGGTGATGGAATCACTTTTGGACTTAAGGCCAGCTTTTAAACTTTAGTATTTTATGCAGGATAAAGTATACCTGCTTCAGATTTACAGTGAAAGGTTTATGAATCAGGATTGAGTTGTTTAAATATTTCCTATTAAATGTTATTGATTTTAAGCATAAATAGAAATGATTGCTTTAAGCAGAGTTCTGCGACTTCTTTAAAGTTTTATTTTCATAAGTTAGCAAACAGATGGGTGAGTAGTTACTGTACAGATGCATTTTGCCTTCCCAGTCCTATTGACTGTTTTCTATTATGCATAATAGAATTAAAGATATAGTAAGATAACCATCAAATTATTAATACTTCATTATGTTAATCTCAACTATGTTCAGAAGGTTTCACATTCTGAAATTTATCAATGAGGTTAAAGAAGAAGCTCAAATGCTAAAGGAACCTCTAGAAACAGCACCAGCCTTAACAGTGACTACCTAATTTGCTTTACTTGTGCAGCTGTATCAAAAAGCAGTGTCTTCTAATGTTACTTCAAAAATAATTCAGGTTTTGTAATAAGTGGCAATAGAGCTGTAGGCAGATGCTTTGCAACCTTTAGTAGATATTCAGATATTTGACAAGAGAGATCCTTGGAAAGAAGTGGATTGAAGCCATTATTGAAATATTTGTTAGTACCACGATCTTAAGCCCAAGATGAATCCTATGATTTCCATAACCCTGCTTTTAAGAATTTAAAAGGGGATTGTGTCAAATGTTTAACCAACCTTAGCCCCTTGAAACATAAAACTAATACTTATTGAAAGATGAGTAGGGCATCTGATCTCTAGTGAATTATTTTTTATAATACTTTTATAATCTTTGTTATCTATTTTTGTCTCCTTCTTTTGACATTTATAAAGCAAAGGACAAAAGGGAACAAAATGTGTTTTTAAAAGAGTGAGTTTGTATTTTGAGGGTTTCTAGATAGCTACCAGGAGTAGATGAAAACAGCACCACAGCACAGAAAGAAAACCTGCGAGGTGTTTGTGTACAGCTTTTATTTATATGCTTAGAGAAAGCTTATTAACATGCTCACCATAAAAAAAAGGTAAATAGGTTGGATGTTATTTTAAAGTCTATCAGGAGTTTTCTAAGTGAACGAGTATTTTAAGTCTTCTCCTTCTAATTTTTAGCTAGTTAGGCTCCTACTCATAAATCCCAACCTAAGAATGTTTTAAAGTGTTTTGCCTGATCAGACCAAAAAGTCCACACTGTCTGAATCTGGAGCCTGCAGCTTCAGGGGTGTGGTGAGACAGAAATATACAGGCCTAGGAGCATTTTACTGTCATCTTTAACAAAGTTACTTAAATATTGCTTGAGAAATGGTCTATGTAAAATAAAGAATGAACTCCCTTGCACATTGCTTAACTTTGTATATGACGTTTCAAAAATGCATGCAGTAACATGGAAGATCTTAATGACCGCTAATGCTATCACTATGACATTTTGACCATCTCACCGCTAATTCCTCTGCATTGTCTACAAATAATACTGTACTGTAGTCTTGCAATCATTATTTCAATTTTTCTTCTTGTGATTTATCTTTATCACTAAGGAAATAAATTTAACTATACTTTTATTACTCTGTTTATATTTTTATCATCCTTGTCTGAGATGACTTTATGAGTTTCCCTGGCATCTGCTGGAAGTTCGTTGTTGCTTGCATTCAACAGTCATAACATCCCTCAATATGCAGGTGGATATATTGCTATGTAAACAGTACACAAATTTATTTATTTTCCTCACTAGTTTTTAGTCTGGCATTTCTCCTTTAGGGATTGATCCAGTAAAATGGAGCTAGATAGAGTAGATGGGGAAAAAAATGTGTAAAAACTCTGGAGTGGCTGGTATAATACTGATCCAGAGTTTGTCTGTACAAGAAAGGAATCCATTTCCTTCACTTGTTTCCTATGAGTAGGTATGAAGATGTACTTGACCGGTATCTTAACATTCGATACACACTGTTGCTAAACTTGCATTTTATACTTCAAAGTTCTGTAATTTTCTCAGCTTTATTATGAATGATTTATGGAACAGTCTGTTAAAGTAAGCATTGATAGCGTCAGGTAGCCCTTCCAGAACAAAAGAAAATTATCTTATTTCTGTTAGAAGTAGATGGAAATAATAAGAAGACAATATTTGCTCCAAATGCAAACCAAATTTTGTTTTTTATGCACAAAGTTTATTTATGTCTAGGATATATTGAAATACAAATACTGTACAGAACAGAAATGATAATGTTTGAGAAGTTATCAACTTTTTGCTTATATTTCTAGAAGGCAAAGTATCTTACAGATGCAGTTAGTATGCATCAGCTAACATTTTTAGTAACTCCTTTACGGGGAATCTGGAAGGGTGTTACTGTGAAATAACTACAACCTCAGGAAAAAGATATCATCTCAGAATTACAGAGATATTTATTACACTCCTCAATTACAAGTAGGCTTTCTGGAGTCTTCAAAGCAAATAAATTAATCAGTGTCAGTGAACAGAATATTAAGATAGAAGAATGGTGGATTTCATTTCTAAGTCTGCTTTAGAAGATGAAAATGGCCTCAGGTATGATTGTAGGCTGTGCTTGGAGCTTACATAATTTGCACATGATGCTGTTATGAGGGTACAGATGGCAGACAGAAAAGGTTCTTCATACACCGTGAAAGTTACAAAAGTAAATACTGAAACAATTAGGTGAATATTTCTTGGGAATAGAGGGAAATATACTCTGGAAAACACACTCCTGAAATCCCTGCCCCCCAAACCACTTCCCAAGTGCAAGATCAGTACAATATATTGAGAAAGTTTCTTCTTCTGAAACAGGTGAACATGTAACATTGCCTAGTTTTCTAAGAAAACAAAGCTTCTCTATTTGTGTGTATATTTATATATATGGGTATGCTTATATACGTGTGTGTTTGTCTCTACACATGCATGTCTGCTATTTTCTTTAAAATTTTTAAACCCACTGGCTAATGTCATTCACATTTGCCACGGGAGAGCCAAAGGCATCATTATCCCTGCAGGTTCCATGACAGTAGGAGACCAGGAAGAAGCAGGACAGACTCTTTAAAAGCTCCTTAGATTGTGAAGAAGGAGACCAGATGACTTCTTTAAACTAGTTTGGGTTTTTTGTGTGTGTAGCTACTAGGAAGGCTACTTCAGCATGGTGTTTTTGTCTTCCCTTATCTATCCTTTTATCTTTAAGTTTACAGAATACCATCTTAAAACTTTTTAGAAATGGAGTCCATGTTCAATGGTCATCTGTCAAGGTCATACAGATCACACATGTAAGTAAATGTGAGTAACATGAACGCACTCATCTCCCCTTCATCTGTGACTGTTTTCTTGTATTCCTTCAGACTAACTCTGACCTTGGTGTACTAAATTATAAATTTTTTAAGGCTTATCCTTTAATGGTTAGATTTCATATCAATTTCTAGCATAGTTGTGTAAGATATATAATTCTAGTGTAAATATTGTCCAAATTTCCCATCTCATTTTCACTAACTTTCTGTATATATATAGCTTATTTCAGATCCTTTTTCAGATATTGTCTATTGCCAACTGACAGATAATGAAATTTGTTATGTCAGTTCAGAGATTTTGCCTCTGATCCAACTCTGGATGACTCCTTTGAAAAAGTATGTGGTGTGGGATCTTGACAATGTGGTGGAATTTGGAAGCCTCTGTGAGTCTGTGACAATTAAATTATGGATGCTGCTGTCACAATTATTTATTTTTTTCAAATTCAGTTTAAGCAGCATATAGTTGATTATAAGAACTGCAGTTTGGATAGCAGTTTGAGGGCTTCTTGGCATGTCTAGTAATAACGATTGCTTTGTGTATACTACATATCTATAAGGATAAAGATTGAGTGCCCCTGTTGTTTTATCCTGAGTCCCCTGACTTGCAAAGTACTTAGAACAAAAAGCCCACCTTTGCCTTTCACTCAGAAGTCTTCTCCTTGTGAGGCCCTTCCCTTCACCACCTTCACCTTCATCTCCAAGTTAATTATTTATTTTTGCTGCTATGGTCCTCAGGTATATGAACAAACCTTGCAACTATTATTGCATAACTTGCATATCTGTCAGAGTAAATTCACTCTGAAATGAATATCTTCACTTCAGAAATCTTTCTGTGTAATATGTGAATATATCAGACCTATGGTAATATCTCACTGAAAAAGATAACAATGTATTTTTTTTACATTATATGGCAAATGCTGAGAAATCTTATCTATGTTATTTAATTCAAGTTACTGCAGACATGTGAGTTGGGGATCATGCAAAGGACTACAATCAGGAACTGAATTTTCTCAGAGCAAGCATCTAAATTGGATGCTTAAAATAATGCAAGTGCCACTAGTTAGATAGTAATCCTGTGCACAAAGGTCATCTGGGGATCATAAACCAAAGAGGAGCTGACATCCTGCCATTGCCAGACTTGGACATGGCAACATATGGCAGCACATGGCAACATAGCCTCAGAATGAGCTAGGTAAGCTTTTTAACCCTGTTGTCCTATTGTAGGGTATTACATAGCATACAGCATGTATTCGGATACTGAAAGATGTGGACCAGTTGGAGACAAACTGGTGGAGGGAATGAGAGTGGTCAGAGGTCAAAGGAACACAATTTTGGGGGAAAGGGTAAAAGACAGCTTTGTTTGACTTGAAGAGAAGACTAAGGAGACTAAGGTCACAAATGAAGACCTGTAAGAAGAAGAAAAGAATAAATTCCTTTCTGTATTGCTGATGGTCTGTAATAATAATGAGCTTACACTGTAGCACTGGAAAATTTGTTTCCCTGATATAATTGAATTACATTTCCTTTGAAGCTGAGTGGGCTCTATTATTGTACATCTTTTATAATCAGTCTGTAAAACAAAAATATTTCAGTATTGGCATAAATAGTTTGGGCAGGAAGCTAAACAGATGACTTTTTGAGTGCTAGTCCAACCCTATGAAACTCTGAAACCCACCCCTATGTTTAAACAAAACTAAGAAATACCTAGTCACACACAAGAACTGTATGTGTGACGGAAAGATTTTTCTTTGCTTGTTCCTCACTCTTACACTTTTATTTTTTACTTTTTACTTAGAAGATTTGTTTATCTGGCTACATCTGTTGCAGCTTTCCAGCAAGGACTGGGAAATGGCAGTAGGGTCAAGAGCAAAGAAAGCTGGAACAAAATGTATCTTTCACAGGATGTTTATTTGAAACTTTGAGGTTAGTGGTTCCTGGTTCCTCACAGCGAACTGCTTTGGTGGTATCACATGTGTAGCACCATTTCTGTAATATTAAAATTGGGAAAAGTCATTGGAAAATGCTACAGAATTAACTTGCTTGTGGGGAAAGGAAAATAAGAGTCAGGACTGTTAAAAAGGGTTTAACTCTCCAGCACTACACATGTATTTTGTGCTTATTACATAATTTGAGATGTTAGCACAGAGTAGTCACAACACAGAGGCGATCAGACCCACTCACAGATTGTTTTCTAACTGGTCCTCTTTCTCACTAAGCAGTTACAATGGACCAGGTATTGCGATTGTAGTGAATTTTGGATTACTTCCGAATATAGGTAGCTTTAAAAATATGTTGATATGGCATAAAATACACTAGCTCTTGAGAATAAAATGTTTTTTTTGTGGGGGGTCTTTGTTCCTACCTTCTATGAAAAGCTGGATTTTGACCCTTTTTCATGATGCTTGTACTTCTGTTAGTGGTTTGTTCAAATTAAATCTCAGTTTGTATATGTTTTTCCTGTTATCCTTATTACATGCATACTCACATTGGTCATTATATCAGCCTAAGTAGACATGGATCTTCTTACCTGTCTTGCTATGTAAATGTTAGCATATACCATTAGGGAAAAAAAAGGGACATTTTCAATGTAATCTGGTAACAGTGAGAAATAGCTATTTTTTTTTCTAATAATATCTTTGTGGGGAGGGAGGATGAGAGAGCAACTCCCTTAATTCAATTTTAAGCCTTAAAAAAACATTTCTAGTTTCTTTCATTAGTCTCTTGATGTTTTCCTTCCAGAGAACCTTGCTGCATTTGTAGCTGTCTGTGGCTTGGAAAAGGCATTTAGAACTAGGTGTAAATTTCTTTTTTTATTTAGGTTATTTATTTATTTGTTTCCAGAGACCCTGGTCTGCTATAGTTAATCCAATCTCAAGCTATACTGCTGTGCTGGCTGAGAGCTGTTCAGGAGAAAAAAAAGAAAAATCCAGCATTTTTAAATGTGTTGCAGGGCAAGAGGGTAGAGATGAGACCATGTGAAAAAAGCAGAACTCTCTTTTTGTAGCTGCCACTCTGAATAATGAACTAGTAAATAGCACAGCTCTTACCTGCAGTAAGGAGTTGTTGCTGGTTACATTCAGACAGGTGGCCACTCTTCTTGTTTTAACATTTTATATATGAATATATCCTTTCTGGGTTATAGATGCAAACATATTAATTAGCACGTGAGAATTCAGGTAAAAGGTTGTTCCCTAGACTGGTAATTTTACCGGAGTGTAGGAATTGACAGACTTTATTGGGCTGAGGATTGTCTTCCATGTCCTGCTTCTGTCAACAACAACTAGTACCAAAAGCTGTTTTGGAAACTGTATGAAATCCTTGTAGCCTGGGTAGGATAACTTGTCCTGTTCATCATTGGTCTGTGTTTTTCAGATGGATTCACTTAATCCTGGGAACATTAAGCTTTGTACTGTTTGCAAAAGCAAAGATATTTTCCAACAGCTCTGACTACTTAGGCTACTCTTGTCTATATGAGTATTCAGGTGTTTCTTGAATCTTTCTAAGTTCTTGATGTCCATAATTTCTTGTGTAAATTATTTTCAAAAGGTTAGATTTTGAAAAAGTTTTAAATTGGTTTTGAATTACCTTTATTTTTATTTTGTTGGATATCCTCTGTTACTGTGAGAAAAACTGCTAAACTCTTCCCCATACTGTTAATTTTAATAAATATTACTGTTTCCTTGTTGTAATTCATCCTGGAGTAGAGACCTACCAGTGGTTTGGTTTCTTTTCATCAGATTTGTTCCAGGTTGACAATTCTTGGTATCCTTCCTTGATTCCCATCTAATTCTGCATTACCCTGTTTGGAATAGTCTATGTGTTAATCCAGATGAAATTATACTTCAGCTTTATAGAAGAAGTATTGTAACATTTTCAAAGGTTTTTTCCCCCAGCCCTTATACATCTTGTTTTGCTGACTTGACTATAATTGCACATTTACTAAAGAGTGTAGCTTTTCATAGTGACAAGTCCCCTTTCTAAACTGATACTGGTAATTCAGAATCTTTACCATTTATATAAATGCGAACAAACTTGGTTTTAAAAGGATTTCTCATTTTGAACAGACAAGTTAGACCTTGACCCTTTTTTAAAACAACAAAAAATGTAAATATGTCCTAAATTCTGCCATTACTGTTATATAAATCTTGCAACACTCTAGTGGATACATGACAGCTATGCAAAATTCTATTATTTTGTTTGCTTCTTTCTTTATTTTACAATTCAAAATTTTACTTCAAAGTGAATGGTACGAGCTCTCCATTTCTGAAAATAACACTCTCTTGCTTGGGAACACAATTCCCAATAACTTGGAACTACACTAGATATTGAGCTTCCAGTCCAGCCAGCTCCTGCTGACACTGATATAAGAAGAGTGTTTTGAAAATTGTACCGGCCAGAATTTTTTGGAAATCCAGAAAGACAGAGAAAGAGCTACAAGAACAACCAGACATTTTAGTCCCCCTTGCGTAATGTATGGCATTCTAAAGCTAAAAAAATTATAACATTTAACCTTTTATAAACCTTCTGAAAAGCTGAATTTGAAGAACAGATTGGGATCTTGCCTCTGTTGTTATTTAATCTGACAATCTGGTTCCCTGACTAGTTAGGCATAATTCAGGCATGTAAAAAACATGATGTAGCTCCATGTAAAATAATGTACTTGAAAAAGGCTGTAATGGCCTTGATTTTTATTTTAAAACCACATGAACTCATGGGGACATTCACATGTCATTAACAACAAGAAGGAGGTGAGAAAAATAATCTGTTATTTCATGTTTCTCTAAATCTTATGTGCTCCTTTTAGAGCCTTTCCAGAGCTGTCATTTTCCCTTGTTCCTATAGTAATTGTATTAGCACCCTGGAAACAATGCAATAGGTTGCAAAGAGGACCTTCCCAAATTTTATTTTCTCCTTTTAGAAAGGAGCTAGAAATAACACACCAAGATCCTAATCTTTTGGATTTCCTTTCAAACGACTACCACTGTAGTCACTTCAAAGGAATGATACATCATTATTATAAGAAATTAAAGAATGACAAAGACAATTTTTTATTACTTTTCCATTTTCTTATTTTTAATATCCTTTTCTACATTTGCTTTCTTTAATAATCACTGCAGAGGACCAGTGGAAGCAAGGCCTAAAAGCTTTTATTTGCTGAGGAAATATCAGCGTAGTTGCCCGGCAGTGTGATGGGCAATTATGTAGGTTCAGGGCCATTTTAAAAAAAATAATCTGTCTGTGCTTTTTTTTGGATGAGGAGGAACTATTTGTGTCTTAGAGCAATATTAATTACGTCTTTTCTGGAAAGTGTCACATAACTTGAAACCTGTTATTCATTCATTTAAGAGTATGAAAGCTGAAGAGGTGGCACTATGAACTTAATTCAGAGGCCATTCCATGTTTGCCCTGGACATTTATATCTACTGTACGGTTGTGCCGTAGCTGTGCTCCCTGCTGGGGTACGTGACCACACAGCTGCAGGGACTTGGCCTGCAGTGACTGGAGACGTCCCGTTGCAGCTGGGAGGGACGGGAGGAGGTAGAGACCTTAGCAGTGCTTTAGTGGAGAGCGGAAATCCTCCAGGATTGCAGAGGGCACAGGTAACATGGTGCAAATGATAAGAACAACAACAACTTCAGACATGTTATAATAAAATTATCCTGAAACCTTACAATTCACATTGTCTCTGCGTAAGTGCTTTATACTGTCTGGAGCCCACACAAGTTACATTGTATTTGTGGGGTCCGTGGCTACTAGAAGGGGCAGTGGCTTTTCTTCCTTTCTCCCCCAGCCTTCTCCTCCGTCTTCCCTTGAGTTCATTCAGGAATGATTCAGGGCTATTTAAGTAATAAGCTTTATTGAAAGAACACAGGGATAAAAAAAAAGGGGGGGGAGGGGATGAGACAGATTAAAACAGAACCAGAAGAAAGCTGGTAGGGACAGAAAAGACAATTGTGGCTTCAACTGTTGCAAAATAGAGGATCCCTTTCCACTTCTAGAAGAAGGAAAAGAAGAAAAGCTGGTAAAAGACTTTTCCTTCAACTGTTTAACCTGCTTGTTCTTGAAAAACTATTTTTCTAAAGTGTATGAGTAAGTTTTAAACAAAACATGTTGAGGAATCTGTGTATGTCACATTTTATTTCCTTTTTTTGTAAAATAAAACAACTAACACCAAAAATATAATGGAACTCTCATCTTAGCAGTAAGATTTACATAAAATACATAATTACTTTGAATTATTACTTGAGGATTTTTCACAATTTCAAAATTTAAGTTAAATTTTAATTATTTGTATTCTATACTTAAATAGCTTCTTTTATTTGAGGTCCATTGCATCTGCTGCTCCAGACCACATCCTAAGCACCGTCTTGTAGCGCATTGATAGATGGGCAGCTCTCAGTACTGTCTGTTGACACTTCTGCTTCATAATGTGCTTCATATTCATGGGGCAGGGACTAAGAACAGGAGTGTACTGCATTGCTGCAGCCACTAGATTATAATGTCATTCCTTTCTATGGCTCAGTGAATATTTAAGTACCTTGTACAAAGGTGGAACATACTCAGTAGGAGACATTGGGGACTGCCTCTCCCCCATGCTTGATGAGATGGATTAAATCCTTTCAGGCAAGGGAAGAAATACAAACTGGGTTTTCAGAAGAACAAGATGAGTGCCTAAATCAAGGACTCTATTGTTCATCACCAGCTCACATCATTTTGTGGACAGTACCCATGTCCTCCCCATTTCTGTTGCTTTCTTTTGCTATAGATATCTCAAGCAGTAAACAGTCAAGTTCTGCTCCCCATTTTCTCCGCCCGCTTCCCATTTAGGATGCTAAAAAAAAATGAAGTATTTGCTAAACTGTAATCTTGACCAAGTACTTGCTACTGATGGTGTGGTTATTACAATTATTTGTTATTGTTATTTTTGTTTGGGGAAAAATTATGAATGACCTAAAGCTCTGATGTACTGGTTTTCTACAAGTGCATAAATGCGCTCAGGAATGCTGTAGTGAGTAAGCTAATTTGTAAAGAAGTGGGTTTTGAATTTAAGTGCAGTTGAAGCAAATAGAGATCAGGTGAACTGGAGGCTGTGAATAAAATAAGACGAAAGGAGGGAGCTGGCAAGAAATGGTTATTTATTTATGCAAATTGCAGTTCTGCTATTTTGTACAGTACCTGGATCTGCGTATTATTTCTTCTGTCAGAGACTAAAGTTGGCTGTTTTCTTTCTGTACTAAATCCCATCTTCTACCTCTCAACTTCGTATTTTGCTTATAAAGTTTTATATGCTCATAGCTTGAAAAGCTTTCATGTAATTCTATTTACCTGTTGTGAAATAGGTTTCTGTGGGCTTATTTGAAAAGCCAGTTCCTTCTGTAACTACAATAGCATCGCAATAATCTCCTTTATGTGGAATTTAAGGTATTCAATACTCTTGTAATTTTTTTTAACCAGCCTTTATAGCCAGATTATAGCAGAATTTCTGTTAATGCCTTTGTATTAGATGCTGAACTTGTTTCAGTCAGCTGTACTTTGTTTCTCTCTGTAATTGCAACCTTTCTTTAATAACCTCATTATTTTGTAGCTTTGTCCTTGTGATAGTCTTACTCTTCTCTTGAATTTCTGAAATACTAATGACTGCTGTTTGTCTGAGGCAATTTGTGCAGGATGTCATGTTGCCACAGTTGTCACAAAGGCATTACTAAAGTTTAAATCTGTTCATGCTATTAGTATCATATACGATCTAAACAACAGACTTAAGTTTTACTTCTGCTAGTTTGGAGGTGTGCCTGTGCCATAATAATTTAAAGTTACCTCCAGTAGCCAGCACTCAAGACACTGGTAATTGAGGCCTTTCACTTCATTTCAGCTGTTTTTCATTTTGGCCAGGTTGGTAGGTAGTGGTTGAATACTCTGCTTTGACAGAAAGTCCGTCTTCTCATTATCTGCTGAAGTGTTTATCTCGTACATTTTTTTTTTCATGAGGATGTTTCTAGAGAATTTTACTTGATGTAGAAACCTGAAAAAAAACCCAAAACCATGTGAATGGCCATGATGGATTCAAGAATGAATTTGAGGAGCCTTAAAACACAGTATCCAACTTATCAATAAAATTTTTATTTAGTGTCCATTTATTTCCATTAAGTTTTGCCTTTGCAAATTAAGTTCTGCTACCAGATCTAGTTTCTCTTATCCTTTTGTATGGAACATGTCAATATGTTCCATACATTGCTACAAGAGGTTCTTAATCTCAGTTCCACTGAGTTCAAAAGTGGCTGTGTTTTGCTACATTGGGCAAAAGCTGCATCTGCATTTCTTTTTATTTTGTGAAATGTAGATGTTAGCATATGGTTTCTGTAGTATATATAGGCTGCGTAACACAGCAAAGGCAGTGTTGCTGTGGAAAGCTATCATCTTAAATTTCTTGCCTTTTGTGATGCCTACCACCTCAGCTATAATATTCCATTAAGATTCTTTAATTTTTACCCTTGATGCTGTTGGTGATCTTCACTTGTCGTGTCAAGTCTCTGAAAACTATCAAGGTCATGGCCCATATCTTTCTATTTGTCCTGGAAAACATCCAACATGCTTCTGGGACTTGTAAAAATAGTAGTAAATTTTACACCTAATATGTATTAAGTTTAGCATCAGTAGCAGATCCACCATCTATTTCATTAAGGTCTGGTTGTTTTCATAGGTAGCTGCTTCTCATTCCATGTCACGGACTTCTGTTATTCTATGTTATTTTATTCTACACAGATGTTTCACTACTGTCATCATCTTACAGGCTGAGTATCTAGCATCTGTTATTTTTCATTCTTTCTTCCACTCTTTTTTCATGGGGTGAATAGCATGTGAGGCATAGTGTATTCTTTGGGTAAGGGATTTATTAATATATACATATTTATTTATAGATACACACATGTATACATACAGAAATAGTATAGTTCATTTTTCTTTCCTTGTTCATGGTAGAGCTGACAACTTATTCTTGAAACAACTGAGTGATTATCCCCCTCAAAGCTCCATGGCATTAGGAGAAGGAAGACAGAAAAAGTCTAAAAGGAGAATAAGATGGAGCTTTTTGCAGCCCATCAAAACTTTTGCTCTGTTCTAATTCTCTTCTTTATATACAACTATGTTTTTCAGTTTTGAAAAATGAATTTCAAGCTGTTTTATCCCCTAAAGTGCATTCAACAATGAGGACTATGCATGAATCAGAGCTTTGAGAATTTTAGCAATGCTGTTCGAAGGTCACCCCTGCCTCCCTTTTTCGTAGTGTTGCATTTTAGTTAGGACGGAGACAGTACTGACGTGACTGTTTGGACTGAGTCACCAGATCTATTGTCCCTCACTACTTCAAAGTCTTTGTGATATTTAAGTTGTTGAGACTTTAAACCTTGCAGAGGATGCTGCAAAATGGTTCTGCTGCCAGTGCTGGTGAGGGACCTTTGTGGGGTCACATACTTGGTTCAGACCTCTGTTCCTCTCTTTTAGGACCACCCTTCTCTTCAGTGTGAATAGGAGGAAAAAAAGGCAATTGTACAACAGGTTGTTGATTTTTTGCATTCTGTTTGCAGTTCTTAAATAAGAGAAAATCTTTTTTTTCAGGAAAGTCCTGTATTGATAGAAATATTTATATCTGCTGCTGTTGGATACCCTTGAGAGGGTGTGATTCAGCTAGCATGTAGTCAAGGAAGGGTTGCTGTGAGGCAGTCAGCAATAAATATGAACATGAGGCTTTTGAATTGACGGTTGTCAACACATCATTTGTTTGTATTGATGTCAGTTGACGTTGTTCACAGTGCCCCAACAAGAGCACTAAATAAGTCTGGTTCCCTTTGTTCTGGTCTTTCTTCTCCCTGGGGCATGCCCAACCATCAGGGCACTATTTATCACTCTCACTCTTATTGACCATGCTAGATGAAGCAGCCACGGCAGCAGCTGGGAAAAATTTAGATTTCAAAATAGGGAGAATGACAAATGACTAGGGATGGTAGAGCAGAAATCAAACATGTGGCAATAAGTGCACAAAGAACTTGGAGCTGGTGCTGCATGTCGGCAATCTCCTTCAGACAAGCAAATTGTTATCAAAGCTGTAGCAGTAGAAATCTTCATACTTTCACATGCAGAAGGACTTTTTTCCATGGCTGCGCTACTAGTTTAATGCACAGAATGAGAAGTAAGAAGGCAACAAGCAAGGGTCTGTCCATATAGCAGATTTCAATTAGATCCCAGCATCAGGCTATCTGTAAGTCCTTGAAGGCTATAATTAGGATTTATATAAAAGATTCATTTTGTGATTTTGCTTTCTTTGCGGTGTTTTGGACTGACATTTTGGCTCCATTTCCTCCACTGTATTTTATGCAGGTCTACACATTCTGAGACAATGATACAGATAGCCACTGTGAGACTCTGCAATGTGTATATTGGTGATATATGTTACCATGGTAAATCATTGGTTTTTACAATAGGTTGCAATTTTCTGCAGTGGGAATTAAGAATTAAACCATGCCATTGCTCTTCTGAGAATCAGGCTGGGTTATCAGTGCCAATTGCTGAATCAAGCCAACTAGCCAAGTGTTAGCAAATTACCTTGGAAGTGATTTATACTATCACTTTGTCAAGCCTGACAGAGAAGTCATTTATTTAGCTATGAGTATGATAGCAACTTCTATTTAATTTCTTTCCTGTGCTATGCAGACCTCTTACAACCTAAATTCTCTCGTGATGTTCTCTAAAATGTGCAAAAGTAGCACAGACTCTTGATTAGATTCAACTGGCCTAAGGACAAAAAGAACCTATTGCTTTTTCCTGTAGCATGTTTCCCTCTTTACTCATGCATGGCTTTTGCTATTCTGGCAACCTTTGGGACATTAAATGTATTGCCACCATCTTGGCATTTCTTATTTCAAATGCCGTAGGTGTAGGATGCTTTTTATTTGTGGTTATTTCCTGTGAATCATTTTGTGGGGTGATTAAATATGTACTTTTCTCTTGCAAATATGCAGTCAGGTGAATGTGGCATGCCTGCAAAGCCCAGCAACGAATTGATAAAATTACTGTGAGTTTTGGTAAGTGGTATTTCAATAATGGTATTGATT
Source organism: Phalacrocorax aristotelis (assembly GCF_949628215.1). NCBI lineage: Eukaryota > Metazoa > Chordata > Aves > Suliformes > Phalacrocoracidae > Phalacrocorax > Phalacrocorax aristotelis. The sequence goes on from NC_134278.1 coordinate 56,389,039, forward strand.
GATAGGTGGTATATAATTTTGCAGATGTAACTGCCCTAACATGTGTTTGCTCAAGTAAAACATGTAGTAGCAGAGCAGGGAATGGGGACTTCCTCTGTAATATCGTTAGCATACAGAGTAGCACAGGCTACATTCCTAGATGGGTATTATCGAACAGTGTGTTTAATGAGCATATAGTTAAGTATAAGCATCTCCCTAAAGTAATATTAAAAGCCATCTGTAAGGCTTTTGTTATCAGTTTGCAGGACTTTCAGTTAAGCCTATTCCTTGCTAGCAAATTCATTGAGTACTGGTCTCTCTGGTGGCCATGTCAGAATTACCCCTTCCAAGCAAGCGTGGCCTATTTGTGTTGTGAAATTTGTTGATGGCATTTCTTTGTGGAATGCTGGCAACTTACATATCACACAACAATGTACATTTGCACCAAAAGTGGTTCATAAACTCAGCTTTTCAACCTTTCTTCCTTGCTTATTGTTTTGAGAGAGCTTTAGTGGATCATGGAGAGAGGCCAGGTTCTCTTTCACTGCTGTCTCAGTAAGTTGTTGTTATAGGATCTGAACTATAAAACTGCTTTATTTGTTCAATGTTTTCTAGAACAGTTTAAGTAAAATTGATGTAACAATTGCTTTTTGTGCTGTATATTAAAAAGCCTAAGAAAAAAGCCTAAGCTGTTTTGCACCAGGGGCATTGTCTTTTGCTTAGCTTTTAAAAATATTTTAGAGCTTTTTCCCCCTAAATCTGTCTGTCAATGGATGCTTGGGTAAGTGAATTCATTATGATAAAAAAGGGTGTTTGGTTCTGCTTGTTTAGCTATTGTGAACTGAAAAATAAACACTCAGTATCAATTGCTTAAGAGGAGAAATCTTAGTAAAAGATAATATTTCTTATCTCTGCTATCAATTATTTGCTAGTTTCCACTGGGATTCTTGCTTACATTTCTCAACTTTGTTAACAAATGGGACATTCAGCCTTAAAGAGCCAGCTCCTCAAAGATATTAAATACCAGCTTGCCATTTGTTTTCACAGGAAACTAAGAATATAACTAAATGTGAGGATCTAGTACTCCATGACTGAATGGAGTACTAGAGAGGGATAAAATGAAGCAGGGTGGGTTGGAGGGAGAAATGTTGACAAGAAAGCTTGAGGGAAGTGGTACTGATTGATTCCCTCTAGATTAAATGGGACAATTGATAACGTAGTCCTTTGCTACCAGGCTAACTCACATATTTCTTCTTTCTGGATCCTGCTCTGAGTAAAATGTAAAAGCTGGAAGGCAGTTCTGGTTCCTGCCATTTGCATGGCTCCAAATAATTTCTGTTATCTGAAAATACACTTTGTTGCGTGTAGTAGACACAGTGTACCTGCTGCTGTGTGAAAACCTATGCACATGAGCAGTTCAGTTTTGTGGAAAGTTTTACATTTAGTTTCACAGTTTTAGTTCTGTAGATACTCTGACATTTTACTAGCCATAGGTTTAGTTGGCAAGGGAAGGAGAGAGTAACAAAAGACAGCATATGGGAGTTTGTAAAAGGCTATAAAAAAAGTTCACCTTGGGATTCTCCTGGTCACATGGCTTGGAGCTGCAGATTGTACCCGACTTGGTGCCATACTTTCAGGGATTTGGATACAAGCTGTATCTTACAGGGGGCTGTTAGCAGAATGACAATGAAGAATTTATGTGAAAAACTAACCCATTCAGCTGATTACTGTGTTTTCCAAGACAGATTTGCTGTGTTCCCAGGTCATTTGCTGAGCTGGAAGAAGGGAAGGAAAAATGCGTATCTTCAAAAAGTATACACATACTAGATTTCAGTTTCCCATAGAAAGAACTTTAAGTATGCCTCTAGATGGGAATTTCAGCTGAAGTTTGTGTTTCATTTAGAAGAAAGCCTAGACAACCTGATAGAGCCATCCCTTGCTACTTCCTATGATTGCCAGTGCTCCAGTGCAGCCAAAAGTGTATGTTGATGAGAACTCTTCATTACAGGATTCCATTGTGAAAGTAGGTTTTGCCTGAACTCTGGAATGGACACAAGTACAGTATACCTTTTTCTGAATGTAGGTGCTGGTTTAAAAATAGGAGTTGCTGGCAAGTGGCACTTCTGGTTCTATATTCAGTCCCAAGTCCTTCAGTGACTGAATTCCAGATTGCTTACTTGCCTCCCTTCCTTTCAGATGTAGAAAGAGGTGACTGTCTTAGTGTGAAATGTATGGTTCTGTTTCTTTGTCTGTGATTTTTTTTCCTCAGCTGGTACTAGCAGAGCCTCAGCAGCATGTCTCAGTGTCTCCTAATATACTCCAACAAAGAATGCAATGCCATCAGAGCAGCACCTTAATTCAGCTCTCTGGCTAAATGTTATTTGTATTGAATTCATACTAACATTGCCTGCAAGACTGACTTTTCCTGAGAAAGAACAACCACTTGCACCAGTACATGTGGGAGGCTACCCAGCTGGAAAGCAGCTTGACAGAAAAGGACCTAGGGGTCATGGGGGTCCTCGTGGACACCATGTTGAACACAAGTGTCCTGATTTTGGCTGGGATAGAGTTACTTTTCTTCCTAGTAGCTGGTATAGTGCTGTGTTTTGGATTTAGGATGAGAATAATGTTGATAACACAGAGATGTTTTAGTTGTTGCTAAGTAGTGCTTACACTAAGTCAAGGACTTTTTGGCTTCCCATGCTCTGCCAGCGAGGAGGTGCACAAGAAGCTTGGAGGGGGCACAGCCAGGACAGCTGACCGAAACTGGCCAAAGGGATATTCCATACCAGATGATGTCATGCTCAGTATATAAACTGGGGGGAGTTGGCTGGTGAAGGGTCTACAGAACAAGTCTTATGAGGAGCGGCTGAGGGAACTGGGGTTGTTTAGCCTGGAGAAGATGAAGCTGAGGGGAGACCTTATCACTCTCTGCAACTACCTGAAAGGAGATTGTAGTGAGGTGGGTGTTGGTCTCTTCTCCCACGTTACTAGTGGTAGGACAAGAGGAAATGGCCTTAAGTTGTGCCAGGGGAGGTTTAGATTGGATATTAGGAAAAATTTCTTTACTGAAAGAGTGGTCAGGCATTGGAACAGGCTGCCCAGAGAGGTGGTTAAGTCACCAGCCCTGAAGGTGTGTCTAAAAACTTGTAGACATGTCACTTCATGGCATGGTTTAGGAGACATGGTGGTGTTGGGTTGACGGTTGGACTTGATGATCCTAGAGGTCTTTCCCAACCTTAATGATTCTATGATTCTATGCATTGTGCATCACTTGCTTTGAATATTCTTTTGTCATTATTGGTTTCTCTTCCTTTGCTGTCCTATTAAACTATCTTTATCTCAACCCACAAATTTTGCTTTTTTTTCTGACTCTCTCCGCTAACCCACTAGGGGTGGGGGCAGGGTGAGCAAGCGGCTGTGTGGTACTTAGTTGTCAGCTGGGGTTAAATGATAATAATGAGCCAGCAATGTGACCTTGCAGCAAAGAAGGTAATTTGTATCCTTGACTGTGTTAAATGATGTACTGCCAGCAGGTCGAGGGAGGTGATCCTTCCCCTCTACTCAGCACTAGTGAGGCCATACCTGGAGTGCTGGGTCCACTCTGGGCTCCCCAGTACAAGAGAGACGTGGACATACTGGAAAGTTCAACAAAAGGCCACAAGGGTGATTAAGGGACAGGGGGATCTCAGATATGAGGAAATGTTGAGACACCTGCGACTGTTCAGCCTAGAGAAGAGAAGGCTCAGGGCAATCTTATCAATGTAAATAATTAACTGAAGGGAGGGTGCAAAGAGGACAAAGACAGGCTCTTTTCAGTGGTGCTTAGTGACAGGACCACAGGCAATAGGTACATGCTGAAATATGGGAGATACCCTCTGAACACCAGGAAAAGCTTTTTTACTGTAAGGGTGACTAAGCACTGGAATAGGTTGCCCAGAGATGCTGTGGAGTCTCCATCCTTAAAGGTATTAAAAAACTGTCTAGACATATGGTCCTGGGCAACCAGCAGTAGGTGGCCCTACTTGAGCAGGGGGATGGGACTAGATGACTTCCAGAGGTCCCTTCCAACTTCAACAATTGTACGATTTTGAGATTTTTGTCTTCAGAAAAGCTGACCTTTGTGTGCCACCCTACTTTCCATTCACACTGCAAGTATAGTGCCTGAAGATTCCCTGTTTCTGTTAATGTCAAACGTGCATAATAGCTATTTTTGGTCATCAAAGCAGCTACTGCCTAGAGGCTGCAGCTGTTAAAACTGTACAAAAGTGTTAATTTTGCTTCAAGGTTTTGTCAGAAACAGCTGGTATTTTTATAAGTTTTTGTATGGATTTATTACCAAGAAACATTTTGCCACTGAAATGTTTATTTTTTGAAAATGGCAAGCTAATTTGCCAAACTTCATAGAATATGCACTAAGATAATATTTTCTTTCCTTTTTTTTTTTTTTAATTTTATTGGTAGTTTAGTATTTGAATAAATAAAAAGTTAGCTACATCAGCCAATGGCAAAACAAAAGTCCAGAATGTATGAATGTTTCATTTGGTACTGGGAGCTGAAGAATATTATACTTCTGGTCAGGAATGTGCCCTAAAATCCACCAAATCTTGGGGGTGCTTTGATAAATGAAATAAAGCATTGAAGTTTGTTTGCTTGTTTGTGTGAAAAACTGGGATTTTTTCAATCCATTCTTCCTATACATTCTGCTCAGAAAATTCTCAAAACATTTTTCTCCTGGGTGTAAATACATGATTTGTTGTTTTGAACAAGTATTACTTTTCATTTCATGTAAAATTCAGCATGTGCCAACTTGCTGGTCTTATTTCCTACTGATTTTGCCAGCAATGAGAATTCTTTTGTAAAAACTTACCATCAGCTGGGATAATTTTGACTTATTCTCTTTCTAACATAAGCTCAATGCATTGCTCTCACTGAGACCACCAACCGATGATCTGTTCAGTTTTGCTTGTTAATTTTTATTGCAGTATTCTTCCACTCTTCTACAGATTAAGATGCTATAAAAATGTATATAAAGCTGTTAGAAGAGTTGACTCAAGGCTTGTCAGCTTTGTAGGCAAAATAAAGTGATGGAAAATCATGAAATGGATAGATTTGAAATTTTTGCTAGGGAGGTAAGGGGTGGATGGGGGAAAATCCCCTCTCTCATTCCTTCTTTCTTCATTCCAGACCATTGTTATCTTACAGTACTGTGTTGCAAAGGATGGGTTCATACAGGGGCAGGTACCTCCTGTGACTCCCTCTTATAATTCTCCTAGTTCAACCCTTAGACAACACCTAGGCAAAGATTACAGCAAAGTCTATTGTTTTCAGTACAAGGCAACTACCTATTTGGCTTATGCCCAAAGCTAGTGGTACTTGCCAGCAGTTGTTTCTCTAGGCGACTGGTGGTGGTGGTGTAGGAGGAAAGGAGCATGATACCCAGGGATTACTCCCCCATGCCTAACCATAACTAAGTCATAAAGCTGCAAACAAATGGACTGCTTACAGCTAACGCTGTTAAATTCAACTGCAAAGGTAGAGGGTAGCATCAGTTTTGCCAGCTGGAAGTGCTCAAGAGCTGTCAAAATTCTGACACTTTTTGAAACTATGATTTTTGTTCTATTTAAAAAAAAGTATTTTTAAAGTTGGAGCCTATAAAAGTTTACTTTATGAGCTGTTTCTGTGACTGTGTAAGCTAAAAAAAAAATAGATCATTGAGCTAGGTTTTTAAGTAAGACACATAAAATATTAAGACACTTTTATAGAGCTGAAGCAATCACTTAGAGTTAGACAGGGACACAGCTACCTTCTTTTCATGCTTAGGAAAGCAGCCTGGGATCTGTTGCCCTTTAAACTGCAGTTTTACTGTCAGAGGGTATTAGGAAATATTGTTCTGGATTGGAGTGTGACTTTTACATTGTGACATTGAGTTACCCAGTGTCTCCTGTCAGTCACAGATTAAGTGAAAGTTTATGTCGTAAATGGGATTTTTCTGTGTATGAGCATGCTTGTTGATGCTTGTTTATGTTTAAATCCATAATTTGCATGAGACTTTTCATTCATCCACCCATTATCAGTTTAGCTTACTGAAGCAGCCAGGCAGCTCTCCTCATTGAAGCTTCAAAATCAGAGGGGCTTTAGCAAGCATTTCTTAACTGAAGCAATAAGAAAAACATAAAACCCTTCCCTATAGTTGAACTGTAAACCTTTCGTAGGTGCAGCAATGTTGCTTTTGCTTTTAAAGGAGAGTGACACAAAGTTTGTGACTTCCCTCCCTCTAATGTGCACAAAATCTGAGACAAATAGATAAAATATCCCCCTTGTACTCAAAACCATGCAGCTTTACCTTGCCCCCTCCTTCCGCCTGGTTTAAGTGTAATTTCTGTCTCCTGGCTGCGGAAGTACTAATGACCCGTGGGGAGTCTGAGTCCCCCTTGCCTGGTCCTCACAAAGCCATGCTAATATACACAGCAGACTTTGCTTCCCTCAGTTATGGAGGGAGAACTATTCAAGCCTTCACAAGGTCACATTTCCAGAAAGACAAGATAAAAGAAGGACTGGAAATGCTGAAATGGATTGTGGACTAGATCTGGACTGTGTCAGCACTGGGAGTAGGATGCAAACTCTGTTTTGGAAGAAGGGGAGACTGTCAGGGGGAGCAAGAGAAATACTAGTAAAGGGAAAGGGATACTTGTGTCTGAGATGGAGAAAGGAAGAGGTGGAAGGTTTCTTGCAGTGAGTTCTTTCTCCTTGGAAATGGAATAACAGTTCTTGTTTTAATGTTACCTCCAATGCTGTTGAATACTAATTTCTCTGCAGGCCTGGAAGAAGCTGTTCTTCAGTGATCCCATGTCCACTCCTGGTGTCCTCACAACAGATTTCTGTAAGCTGTATCTCTGCCTCCTAGAGGGTTTGACAGGTCTAGGGCTTAAAGGAAAGTCAGAGTCACATGGCAAAGAAGCAATATTGTGAGATAATTTCTGGTGTGTGACTTGAGGCTTACAGCATGAAAATCAAGATGAAATATGTGTAGCATCTGAGCTGTGCAAAAGATGCTGAGGAACTTGAGTTTGTCACAGGGAGTGTGAAGCTGGCATTGCTCACATAGAAGGTAAGGAGTGACAATACGCCGGGAAGACCTGAAAGATGAAGACTGAGAGTGAGCTGTGGAAAAATGATTACTAGCTGTAGAGGTATATTACTTCAAAGTTATATTTTCTTAATGGGAAAATGGAAAATTTAATGGAAAAACTGATTAGAGAAGTGGGTGCTTGACTAAGATGCCACCACAAACTACTTCTTCTTCTAAAGAAGAAAAATAATTTCCACATTGTACAGATCAAGGAGGTAAAACAGAGGTCTCATTTCAATCCGGAGATGTTTGTGCCTAGGTAAATCATTCAAAATTATACTTGGAACATGAGGGCTTAGTCCAGTGTTTGGGATGTCTCCTCTTGTAAGAATTTGTCAAGACTCAGAACATGCCAGTTGGAATAGTTGGCCTCTTTTTGTTATTTTGTTTGACTGGAAAGCAGAAAGGATTGAGGCAGCAGAATGCATTTTTTAAACACATATAGGCAAAAGTCCACTTGCTTATTCATCCAAAGCAAGTAGTTGTTTTGATAAGACAAAAATGTAAATATTTTCCTCAATTATAACAGGAAGCACAGGCAAAGAGCTTTTATACAGAATATTCATGACATTTTTATGCCAACTTAATTCTTGTGCTTGAATGTAGTTATTTTGCTGTCCTCGAAATAATCTGAGATTTTGTCCCCAAGAGGTCAAGAGAGTGAAGTTCCTAGAACTGGAAGGATAGAAACTTTTTTTGATTTCTTTAATCATGGGTGAGCTGGTCTCAGCATCTGTGTCTTAGGTAAGCCAAAAAAATCCCCAGATCTACAACCCAGCAACAGACAGTCTACTGACTGCTCTGTGAGTTGAAATCCCCTCTGTTTTCTGTATCTTTTGGCTAACAACCCTTAGTTATCATTTCACTTTTCTTTCTGAGGCTAAGGCTTACAAACATCAGCTGCTGCAAAGCTCATGGAGGAGTGTTTTTGGCAAAGAGGCTTTAAAGGCTGCCTTTCTGTGCAGTAGAAGACACGACGCTTGGGCTGACAAGAAACACATCACTAGGAAGCCAAGTGGTATAATGGTGCTAGTTATATGTTATATGTTATAATATATATATGTTATATATATGATGATTTTTCTTATGTCTTTTTCTACATGTTGTTACATATTGTATTTCTTTTTCCTAAGTAACATTAGTTCTCTTACTGTCCTGGCTTTGGAGGAAAGCTTGCAACCCTATAGCCAGAGACCAGACTAATAATCTGAATTTTGGGGGTGAAGATGAGGGGTAATAGGTCCCTAGTGCAGTGTGAAAATGCATCTCTTTCTGTTTTGTTTCTTCTAGACGTAGACAGAGGGCTGGGAGAGTGATATTTTCTCTCCATGAAATAGTTTCTTAAAAAAGGGCAGTGCAGGAAAGAATGTTTTTTTCTTTGTTTTTCTAGTGGTACCAAGGTTAAGTTGGTTACAAGTAATTTTATAGTTAATTTAAGCTGAAAGAGTGTTTAAAATAGAATTAGTTTTAAATTTTATTTAAAACATTTTGTTGCATTTTATGGTTGATCTGGTTGGATTGTAATGTATACATACATTCTTATTACTGTTATTGCTGTTCATTATTAATATAATTATTACAAGTTGTTTTCAGCCAAGCCTTGAACTGACTGGCCATGTGGTCAGACGATTTCCAGTGACTAATCAAAGGTGAAAATGTCCATCAGGGAATGAAAGGGCAGGCAAAACATAAATTGTCTTGGAAGAAGCTTTAGACCTGCAATTTAAGGCAGTGGAACAAATTCTCTAATTCTTGTTTCCAAATATGTAAAAAAGAGAATAGATATTCCAGCTGTTTTCACTGGTAAGATAGTGCTTTCTTCTGGAAACACAATTCTGAACCATTAAAATCTGGGCCAGATTTCGTAGTTCAGTGACAGGCATAAAGAATGTAAAGCATGCAAGGAGAGCCAGTGAAAACTGAATTGGTTAATCATGAGTTTCACACAAACTTGGTGAAAACACAGGTTTTTTTTTATTTTGCTTCTACCATTACAATAAGCTGCTTTTACATTGAAAATGTCAATGGATGAAAAATATATTGCTCAACGGTAAATTTTACCCGTTTACTAGAGATAATTGGCTGGGAAAAAATGTATGCAAAAATTTGGTTGATTACCAAGAGCTGATGTTCTATCTTTCAAATAAATGCTCGACAAGACTCTAACTGTGAATCTCTGCTGAGAAATATAACACAGCTGATCTTCCTTAGAGGTCTGTGATGCACAGCAGGAACTCCATCTTGCTGTCGTCTCTTAGACATTATGTGAAGGACTGGTCAAGTCCTCAACATAATGCAAGTGGACAGATTTAAAGAATATAACATGATTTTATTTTAGTACCTTTCATTTCTCCATTGCATAAAAGCACTTTTGAAAGCAAGGGGCTAAACTCTAGTTGTTGAGTCACCATGCATCTTGAAATGAAACATCATTTTGCACTCAGCAATAGACTGAAGAGAAACTTGAGTACGAGAATAGAATTAGGGACAGAGAATCAGTCAGGAATTTAAACAGCTCTGTTCACTCTGTCTTATCCATAGGTGTTCTTGCAAAAGTGGCCCAATTTCCAGATATGATACAGACTTTATGGAGGTTCTGAAATGTTTTAATACATTTTCCCTTTCTCATTTTTATAGCCCTTGAATTTTTGGGAGCTGGCCAACACTGGAAGTGCCAAGATACCTTAAGAGATGTTGCTGTTGAGAAGTTTCCAGCTGGAATCAGAAGTGTTGGGAATCTTAAAAGACAGGCAGATCTTGTGTTGAATCTATTCCCATTTGCAGACTTCAGAGGTCTGAATCTCATTTATTCCAACCTGAATTAGAAGCAGTGTTACTGAATTCAGTAGGTGTGACGCAAGGTCAAATCAGTGTATGTGAGATCTAAATCCAGCCTTCAAAAGGTTGGATTAATTTTTTTAAAGATCATTTGAAATTCATCTAAACTGAAAATAAATGCCAAATTTTTGAACTTTTCCTGTTAGCTAGAGAGCTCTGTTTCACAAAAGAGAAGAAAGCTGCCAGAAGTCTAAATGTTATCCATAATAATTTTTAAAATTACTTAGGGAAATTTTATTTTTTCTTTGATTTTTGAGTTGTCATTTCCACCTGGAGAAGTACAAAGTTGCTGAGAGAAATTAATCTAATTTGTTCTTCATTCTTGGTTGTGTGATTAGGTTTTACAGCAATTTTCCAGAGGTGAATATGGACTTTGACCACTGTTAGGAAATACTGTCTGTTTTTTCTCATTAGCAAAGCACCACAAAAACTACTGCAACTGCAGTATATCTATGAGTTTGTAGGTGTTGTTATCCCCCGTACAGACACTGGACATTGAGTAGTCTAGACATTAAGGATGGTATATATCTCAATCTTAGCTGCCAGTAAAGGCTGGCTGGGTAAACTCTAACTGTTAGTGAAAAGAATGGCACTTTCGCGTGATGACTGATCCCAGCCTATGTTCAGATGGGGCAGATCAGCTTTGGATGTCTCTGCCCCTCCACCCATATGACAGAGGGAGCCTCACACTTTATTTACAAGCAACAAAGTTCCTTCCCAAGAAACAAACCATCCAATAAGAAAACACTTCTTGCAATGTAAGGTTTGACTACAAGAAGAAAGGAAAGAAATAGATACAATGGAGACTCTTAGGGTCTTGATAATGCTGCTGAATTTCCATTGGTGGGTCCTCACACCCATCCAAGAAGGTCAGTGGTACAATGTAGTAGACTTAAATCTAGTAAAGATCAAACATATGATCTGTCATTTCTTCATAGATAATTCTAGGAAAGTGACAAACATAATCTCAAAGACAATGTTTCACTGTTGTGGTAAGGGAGGTACGAATGAGGCTGGAAAGGACAAGAATAATGTTTTCTGTACCAAAATTCCAATTAGGTTGCATTATAGTCTTTTAAAGCTTACTGGTTTTACTGACGTAGCAAAATTACGACAAATGAGGCTCATTGTACACTGCCGTTAGTATAGTTTCTTTGTGGGTGATTTTTCTAAATACCTAGAAAGTTATATATTTGGTACAAGACTAAAATTTAACACTGCACACAGCAAAAAGTAAAAATTATTCAGCTTTCCAGAAATTATGTTTCTCACCCACGAAAATGCTCAGATTCTTTTTTAACTAATTGATGAATCATTTAGACTGCCCTTGCACAATATTTATCTTCCAGCCTTTTTCATCTGCCTTCACATTCAGAAAGCAGAACACACTCAGAACACAGCTACTAATAGTATATGTGACTTGGAAATATGTCCTCTAAATAGTCTAAATCCAAGGGTTTTTTCTTTCTTCCAATGTCTCAGTGTTTCTAATTTTGGAGTATTTTCAGGTTATATCAAACAGTAAGCCTGTTTTTTACTTGACCTGAAAGAAGAATTTTCTATTGTAAGAGGTGGATTTTGTCAGAATCAATATATACATCTTGCAGGTAAGATGAGTGAATGGCTTCTGCTATCAGATAGCCAAACGTAAAAGGACTATCCAGACTTCAAAGATCTTGGATTTCTCACTTTTAGAAGTTTCCCCAGCTCTCCCTGATGTTTTACCTGGTGATTTTTTGATTGTATTTTAACAAGTTTGTAAACTGTTGTGCCTATTTTTACTTGTAATTTCCCATCATAGTATGTATGATACAACCATATACTTTGGTAATTGTATTTTATTTAACATACATGTTAGTACGTGTTACATTGGGTTTCACTGAAGTTGCATGTACAAAGTTCAATCAAAACTTTGTCAAAACAGATTAGTTAAATCACTACAAAATACTGTTTTGGTCTTTTTCTCTGAACAAAATATATCATTCTGATTTGATAAAAGGCGGAGTAAACTGAAATAAACTCCTTAAAGTTTAGTTTTTATAGGACTGGAATTCCACATTCTAACAAAATCTTCCTCCAAAGCACAATGCTTCAGAATTGCTTAGTTCTTCCTCTGTGGCTTCTTGTCATCACAACTACTCAAATGCTGTGTGAGGATAGGAGTCTTCATGTTTTCTTTTAAAGTTTCTTTTGAGAGTGAATAATGCATAAAGCAGAAAGGTATGTAGGAAAAGGGACAGACACTGTGTGAAAGTTTGACAGTACAGCAACTGGATTTGCTTTTGTGTTGCATGTTATGCAAAGAAGATTCAGTATATTGACATACTTTTCAAAATATAGGAGGAAGTATTTTTAACATTTTTGGGTTTTGGCAGTACAAGTTCTTCCTGCTGGAACACACCCAAGACCTAGCAAGCAGTGCACAAGGCTGGGCTCACAGTCAGCCAGAGCCCTGTTACTAGTCCCTATTCTGTAAATTTCTCCTGTGAGAAGATATCTGATATTTTTAGGACAGGTACACAAAAGAATCTGAAACTTAACAAAAGAAGTAACAGGTCATTTGGGAAACTTTCAGCTGTGTTGCCTTTCAGTTTGATTTCTAATCTATATTGCCCCTAGGTATGAGACAGACCTTTCCTGGAATATTTTTCCTTCCTGGGGCTAAGCTTCTCTACACCAATGTGTCTATTTGAATTAGTAAGGAGATACTCAGTGTTAACCACAGCAGCATCAGTCTGGCTATAAAGGACAAGACATTGTAGGTGGTGTTTCTTGGAAAGGTTCTGTAACCAACAGAATGGACCCCAGTGGGTATTTCAGCTGGTGACACAAGGATATTTTAGAAGAATATTTGCCGATACTTGTGAAGAATGACTATTTTTGTGTTGATAGCATATAATCTTTGACACCAAAAGGGTCTGAACACTATGCTCTATACTTTAAACTATTTTATCTAAATAGCTACTGAGAGTACCACTAATGAAAGTTTAAGAGATACATTAGGAAATATAAAAAAATTAACATTAATTTAATTTTAATGACTTTAAAAATATTGTAAAAGCTATTCTTATATAATGTTATATTGTTATATTATTAACTTTCTACATATTTATTACCAAACTGAAAAGAAGAGAACACATGATTATTGAAGTAAAAATAAGAAACTTCACTTTCATCTAATCATGAAGTAAAGAAAAGAAAGGCAAGTTTGCTTCAATTTATACATTACTCCTTCTATAAGACACTTTTTTGAACATCAATAACCTTTCACAACCAACATTATGCTCTTTCTCAATTGCCAAAATTAAGAATCTGATGCAGATATAGACATCATTTCAGGTGAATGGACCTGCTGTGGGTAGTTCTAGATCATCTGGGCTCTACTCAGAAAGCAGGTTAGGACACTGATTTGTTCAAGTGATGTTGTGCTGGTATAAATTATTAATTTATTATATGTTTACGTTATAAATTATAAAAAAAACAGTCCATTGTTACCAACTGCATCTCCCTTTGATGGTTTGTATATTTCTATCTTTCAGTCTAACATACCAATCTAATCTTATCTATGTGAGCACTGAGGCTGAGCTATCACAAATTGATACATTATTTTTTTTATCATTCATATTTGTCATGGTCTTTTAGCTATTTTTAATTTATATGATGTTATCACTCTCCAAGTCCATATGAATCAACTTTTAAAAATATTGAAATAGATCAAATGCTCACTGGCTTCAAAACATATTCTTTCTTGTATGATTTCTCCAGTAACTGCTTTTGCACATCCTAAGGCAATCATGTTCATCTGCAAAAACTATTCTCTGAGCCTATGCTCCTTATTTTTTTAACCTATACAAATTTAATAATTCTTTTCAATGAAGTGTCGCTACATGATTTCAGAATGGATAAAATTTCCACTTATGCCCTTTTGGAGGTAAGAATTGTAAATGAGTGCCGTAGCTGAGCAGCTGTATGAATGTGTAGTGCTCGTTGCCTGCTCACTGAACCCCTTTCAGTTTGTCAGTGCTCCATATCATTTTAACAAGCTCAGATATACCATATTGCCATTTAGGAATTCCTAAGTCGGTGATAATATTTCCAACAGTTTCATGTGTTCTACTTCTTCCAAGGATTTTCTGAATAACTCATCTGAATACTGGATTTGATGCTAGCAGAATGTAAAAAAAAGAAGAGAATGTTCAGGTTTTACAAGTTTTTCATGCTTTTTATTTTATGCGACTATTATTTTTTCTACTGTCTGGAAGTGGATTATGAGGGTGTTGTAAATTCTTCATATAGAATTGCAATATTTGCATTTACATGCTACTTCCCAGACAGATGCTTAGAAGTGCTTAATGCATGTACAGGCGTCCTTCATCAAGGATCTTTTTGTTTTGTACTTTGCAGGGTTGTTCTATTTCTGAAAGTGCAATGAAGCAGCAATGATCTTCCAGCATTCTTGTTTCTGTTTGTAAGTACAAGGACTGATAGAAACCTTCTATGCTGAACCTCTGATGTGTCAAAAGGCTAAGTCTTATAATGCTTTTCATAGGGAATCATATTCACAAGCTGCATTTTAAACCTAGCTGCTAGAATTCCTTCTGCATATCACAGGTGCACCTTTCTAAATGGGTAAAATGAATTCATTCCAGTAACTGCTGCTGTACCACTGCTTCTCTTTCTGTCACCACTAATGGTTGCCCTAGGTGGCAGTGGCAAAATTGCTATAATGGCTTCAGCAGATAAGACAAACTTTAATATACAAGAACACTTTCAGGAAGAATGTGTATATTCTTCAGCATTGTGTACTAATGATCCTATTGCGCTAGCTTTGCAGAAATATGTAAAGAAGAGTTTAGGCTTAAAAAGTTTGCTTACTTTAAATTAATTATATTGTGGCTATGTTGATACATTGATGTTAACCCACACACCGGAATGAGGAGTGATCTTGTTTGTTGAAAAAAAAGGAAAATAGAGTCATAACAATTTAGATTGTTTACTCAAGTTGCTTTTCAGCAATGACGAAGTAGAATATTGAAAAGTAATAATAATGCAAGCATAGTAATATGATAGTAAGCACTGATATAAGGATGAAAAATAGATATGTGTAACTAAGAAAAAACATATCTTAATGTTAATTGATAAGGCTAAGAGATGACTATGAAATTATATGACAAATAGATAAAATACACATGGGAAGGATGTTTCTTTAAAACTATCTCCCAGGGAATGTCACAAGTGGGACTAATTTGAACAGACCATGCTCTTAGTGCAAGAAAAGAGCACTTCATTTAAGGAAACAAGGAGATGTTACCATACACAGCCTGAGCCAGAGTGATGTTCAGATCTCACTGTGTGTGCAGCCCAATTTCCTTTGCTCCGTCTGAGCTGTGTGGTGAGGCAGAGTATCTCCATACACATCCCATCACTCTGGGAGCCATTATATGAGTGAATACTGACTTGGCACTCAAGTTGGGATGTGCTTCTCTTTTGCTTGCTCCTTTGCCTCCATAAATGCCTATCTGCTTTTCATTGGCTCTCTACACATAACCTGAATTTTTGGGGTGTTCATGTTTTTAGGTGGGAAAACACATTTGAATTGTTACACATGAAAATGCACTTGCTATGAGCAATTTTACTTTATATAAATGGCATCAAGCCACTTGCCTTAGAGGAGGAGATCACCTGGAGGTTGAAGTGTCAGAGGTATGTTCTAGTGCAACACACGCTATCCTGCTGCTGCCAACCTAACCAATGGCAAATAAGAAATCATTGACTTCTGCCATAAAGTCAACTTCCTCTTGATTTCTGTAAGCCCACAATTTCTATGATTTAGTAATAGTAGTACAAGTTAATTGAATTTAGCATCAAAACTTGAAGGATGATAAGCATACGATGGATGAGAAAACTCTAAAAAGGCTGTTTTTACTACCTGATAGTCTAGAAACTAGATTTTTTCCTCATCTTTCAATAACAGTTTACATTCTATTACATGTTTTTTATACCCTAAATTAAAACATTCTTCTTCCTCTGTTGCTTACCCCAGACTTATAGATAACAAATTCCTCCTGGTCTTCATTTTACTTGATTGAAAACAAGCAAATTTCATCTAACCTTGCCGCATATGATAGGCTAGTCATTGCTCAAAGCATACCAGTACTTATTCTCTACATCTGTTCTAGTCCAGGTTCCTTGTGTCTAAATATGTGTGGTGAGAGCTGTATTTTAAATTAGGCATCACATTATGATGTACACATGACATATTTACCTAGTTCAACTAGAAAAAGCTTGACCAAAACATCTTTTAATCATATTTTTTGTAGCTTTCAAGGTCATCTGGTTCTTCCCAGATACTATTTCAGGTCTCTGTTGAATGGGTTACCCTTCTGGCTTTGTGATGTTGGCCAGTTTCTTAATTTGGTCACAGATTTTGTGTTAAAGAAATTAACGAAAACAAAGAAATAAAGTAAATTGGAAAATATTGAGCAAAATTAGTCAATGCGCAAATTTCTTGAAGGCTGCTTTTTCAAGGCAATGCCATATAATGTCCCCTCCATACCTTTCCATTCCGCTGCTTCTGTTCTCACAGGGTATTCTGTCTGTGGTCCTACTTTCTGCATTTCTGAAAATGGGCAAAGCAATCTGCTCTGTAGCACAGTGGCTGAACTTCTTTCTGATTGATCTTTTTGAGAAATACAATACCTCTGACAGGATATTAAGACTTACATTTCAGATCTTTAACTTCATCCTCCATTTCAATAAAAATGAATATTTTCTGAGAGAATATAACTTCAGTAATTTCTTAACTTGATGGGCTACATTTACAACAGCAACCAGATCTTTCATTTTTATTTAATGCAGAAAAATTCAATTAGTTAGTAACACTTAATGTCTTTCCACTTTCATCCCCTGACTAAATTCTGTCCTGAACTTGCCTTAGCTAATTCTGAAGTTTTCATGCTGAACAATTTTGTTCCTTTCTGCTTAATGTTTTGTTAAATGATATATCTCAGCAGGCAGTTCCTGAGTTGAAGTGGTTTTATTCTACAGTCTTCTGGTAATACAGAGCCTGTCAGTCAGAATGAAATCAGTATAATTCTTGGTGTTGCCACGCAAGTTCTGTATCCACTTAAATGGGTTTTCTCTTTTCTGGTCATTAAAGACCAAACTAAATGTATTGAATGCCTAATTTGTTACAGGCCCATCAACACACCAGTTCAGCCAGCAGATATACGTTTAGGAAGAGATACTGTTCTTTCCTGAACATAGATTATAGTTTAGCTTGAAGACAACAGATTGATATAATATATCGGCTAGAAGTTAGGCTTGTATTTTGTCGTGTTGTAGAGAGGATTGTAGGTTTTTTAAAGAAGTTCATTTCATGATAGTCGCAAGCCATTTACATGTATTTTGAGCTATTTTTATGACTTGCAAGTTAGTACCTTTAAAAGTAATGATATATTTCTTAATATCAACAATAACAATTTTTAACACTGTTCATTATCCTAATAGTTTCTATATACCTCATTGTTTTCTCTTATTTTTTTTCAATTTCTTTCAAGGAAACACAGCACTTTTAGTTTTCTTGCTTGAAGCCGTACTGTTATCTGGTATCTGGGTAGCTGCATAAGGTAGGAAGGTCAGAAGAAACCTCTGTAACCTATGCTACACCTCCATAGTACAGCAAGTTAAAACTCAGGTTCCTAAAGAAAGTTGGCATTGTCTATACCTGTGTCGTCCTATCTCTTCTCTCTTTTGGTGCTGAATGATGAGTGAGAGAGATGGCAGAGCCCTTCTCTGCCTCCAGCCTGAGCAGGCAATAGAACTGACTGGCTGCAGAGGCAGAAGTTTAAAAGGAGCTTAGTGAATCCTGGGTGCAATACAGTTGGAGACAAATAAAATACTCTCAGATTTTAGATCATTATATTACTGGGCTGAATCTTTTTTTTTGAGTGATAGCTCAAAACAAGTGGATAGATACAAGCAGCCTCATTTTTTCATTACTTTAGAACTGGATCATTACTAGTAGTTTCAATTTTCTCATTTTTTGAGTTCATGAAAAGTATATTACTTAATAACATTCATATTTAATTAACTTTGCTTTGAAAACCATTACCACTGACTCATTTTCCTGTAAATATATCTGAGTCTTGGATGTTGACAATGAGTAACAAAATCACACCAAACCTTATGATGTGAGCAAAACATACAGAAGATAAGAGGATGAGTCTGCTTCGTGCTTCCTATTAATGGAAATCAGAGGCTGGTTTCATAATTTAGAAGAGAAGTATTAGTTTATTTTAAAACACCATGAATCGTACATAGCAGAAACAGCACTACTGCAAAGTCAAACTTTGATACATCTGGTATGTTTGAATGCTAAATAATAAAAACCTATTCTTTGGGGGCAGTCAATCCTGTAATTCCTGAATCATAAAACCTCATGGGTTATTTCAAATGTGCAGGACAGGGAATTGTTATTTCATATGAAAATATTATTAATACTCAGAAAAATGAATAATTCAGAGCTGTTAATTTTTACAGGTTATTTTCTTCTTTGTGCCTTTTCCTAGGGGATAATTGCCTGTAGATGAAAAAAGCAAAATACTTTTTACATTTGCATATGTTCTGCTAGGTGTTTACGAGAAGAGTGAAGGTCAAGGATGTTGGTTTTGCTGGCAGAGAGTAAGGTTAGAAGTGCTTGCATTGGTTCTTAGGTCTTCTGAGAATGTTTTCAACAGTTTTGGACCAGCTCAGAACAGTGTTTTGTCCAACAAAGAGCCTTTATCTACCTGGAAACAATCAGGATTTTTCTTGTTAACCGTAGAGTTTTTTTTAAGGAAAATCAGTTTTGCTTTGTTTTTTTTAAGGAACACTCACCCTGAAAGGTGACCCAAGATCTTGATCAATACAGGAAATCCTGCAGGAGACAAAAAGGCAAAGCTGAGTGAGTCTTATGGTCCTTATGGTAAGTTACAAAGTTTTATGCTGGTTTTCAGCCTTAGCTGTAGTTTCTGGAGTTCTGTTTTGTGCCTTCTTCCAGGACTATGTTGCTGTAGTCCTTCTAAATATATCCAAGGGACACAGAGTCAGGGTATTTAAGGGAAACTATAATGGAGTGTCCTAGCCAAAATTAATTACTTCTCCATGGATATTACTGTATAATGAAAAGTTCCCATCAGTGAGGAATCAAAAATTCTCAAGTAACTTGTGTTAAGAGTGGACTAGATGTGATTACACTTTATGAAATAGATGAGAAGATGCCTTTTTGCAAACTGTGAGCTTTTCTTTGCCTCACAATGTGATCCTAATTTGGATCTGATTGATTTTCAAGCAGCTGTTCTTCATCTTCATCCATGAGATCATCTTCATCAAAAAGTAGATTAATTTAGTGAGGGCAATATAGGTGTATGATGTGAGGGGTAAACAGAACTATGTATCATTAGCAAACATATTCAAATTTGAGTCTGTGGTGTCTCATCAGTTCTCTAAATAGTCAGAGTTGAATGATCTTTGTGAATATCTGTGCATGAGGTGTCTAAAATTTGAATTTCCTACTTTTCTCATTGGGTGTGCTTGCTTTGGAAGAAATAAGTGTGAATTCTCATCCCAAGAGAATAGGTTCTTATCCAAGCAACCACAAACAAAATAAAAGTATACAGTAGGTCAGGCTATGAAAGCTAATGGAGCAGAATGCTGTACAAAACATGAAATACCTCCTTAGATGGCACACTTCTGTCTCATGATAGAAACACTGAGTGATGCAGAGAGATCCCAGCAATATAAGAATGAGCATTAACCTTCTATCTATGGGATAGTCAATAGCATGGCTAATGCAGTTTTTGTTCTGGATGTGGTGTGTATAGCATCAGAATTACTGATAATAGCTACATAAGCTTTAAAAGCACTTCTGTGAAGTTACTGAGGAATAGAAAAGGTAGTAGCTAGCCAACCCAGATGAATTTCAACAGGGATTCATCAGAGATTATATACTTCCTGTTGAAAGAGGAAATAAAAATTTCTTCAGTGAGTGAGAAGGGTCCATTAAAAGAACTAGATGACTGATGTTTTTGGCAACTTTCTTACATGCTATCCTTATATTTTTGCTAAAAGTAATAATTACTTGGTTTGAAACTCCTGAGTGATTTGTCAGAATTGGTCTGATAAGCATCACTAAACATTTCTTCCCAGTGGTTGGTAGAACTGAGCAACACTAGGACTTTGAATCCCTTGGGAGGAGTAATACCTTAAGAAGATGTAGAAGATAAGTAAATGAGGGAATTTTACAGAGCTTTAATCCTTTCACTTTCTTTGTTACTGTTGATTTTCCTGAGACACCACTGTAAGAAAAATTAGTCTACTGAAAGATTCATTGGTTCTTTGCAAGATTTGACTTTTTTTAGCATGCTCATTGTAAATATTGAAAAAAGTATATGAGAACTGTTTTCCTGTTTTTCCATTCCTTAAAGCTTTGAGGTTTCTGTGTTGAATGCCACCAGAAAGGGTATAACCAGTTATTGAAACAGTTAGGGTGCTCGGTGGAGAGACAGGTCAGTCACAGAATCATAGAATTATAAAGGTTGGAAAACACCTCTAGGATCATCAAGTCCAACTGTCAACCCAACACTACCATACTTCCTAAACCACGTCCCAAAGTGCTGCATCTACAGGTTTTTAGACACCTCCAGGGATGGTGACCCCACCACCTATCTGAGCAGCCTGTTCAAATGCCTAAGCACTCTTCAGTAAAGACATTTTTCTAATATCCAATAAAAACCTCCCCTGACACAACGTGAGACCATTTCCTCTTGTCCTACTTGGGAGAAGAGACCAACATCCACCTCACTACAACAGCCTTTCAGGTAGTTGTAGAGAGCGATAAGGTCTCCCCTCAGCCTCCTCTTCTCCAGGCTAAACAACACCAGTTCCCTCAGCTGCTCCTCATAGACCTTGTTCTCCAGACCCTTCACCAGCTTTGTTGCCCTTCTCCGGACACACTCCAGCAACTCAATGTCTTTCTTGTAGTGAGGGGCCCAAAACTGAACACAGTATTCAAGGTGCGGCCTCACCAGTGCCGAGTACAGGGAGACAATCATTCCCTTACTCCTGCTGGACACACTATTTCTGATACTAACCAGGATGCTGTTGGCCTTCTTGGCCTCCTGGGCACACTGCTGGCTCATGTTCAGTCAGCTGTCAACAAGCATCCTTCAGTTTTCTGCTAGTGTACTCTCCAGCCACTCTTCCCCAAGCCTGTAGTGTTGCATGGGGTTGTTGTCACCCAAGTGGAGGACCCGGTACATGGCCTTAATAAACCTCATACAATTGGCCTTGGACCCTTGATCCAGCTTGTCCAGATCCCTCTGCAGAGCCTTTCTACCCTCAGGCTGATTGAAGCTCCTGCCCAACTTGGTGTCGTCTGCAAACTTACTGAGGGTGCACTTGATCCCCTCATCCACATCATTGATAAAGATAATAATATCAAGACTGGCCCTAACACTGAGCCCTGGGGAACCCTGCTCGTAACCGGCTGCCAGCTGGATTTAGCTCCATTCGCCACAACTCTCTGGGCTCGGCCACCCAACCAGTTTTTTACCCAGTGAAGAGTACAACCGTCCAAGCCATGATCCAACAGCTTCTCTAGGAGGATGCTGAGGGAGACAGTGTCAAAGGCTTTACTAAAGTCCAGGCACAAAATATCCACAGCCATTCCCTCATCCACTAGGTGGGTCACCTGGTCACAGAAGGAGATCAGGTTGGTTCAGGCAGGACCTGCCTTCCATGAAGCCATACTGACTGGGCCTGATCCCCCAGTTGTCCTGCACTTGCCTAGTAGAGCAAGCTCAAGATGTATTGCTCCATAATCTTCCCTAGTATCGGCATCAGGCTGACTGGCCAGTAGTTCTCTGGTTCCTCCTTCTGGCCCTTCTTGGAGATGGGCATCACATTGGCAAGCCTCCAGTCATCTGGGACCTCCCCTGTTAACCAGGACTGCTGAAAAATGATGGAGAGTGGCCTGGCAAGCTCCACTGCCAGCTCCGCCAGTACTCTTGGGAGGATCCCATCCGGCCCCATAGACTTGTGAGTGTCCAGGTGGCTCAGCAGATGATAAACTGCTTCCTCCTCAATTTAGGGGGTTTATTCTGTGATCCGTCCCTGCCTTCCAGCTCAGGAGGCTGAATACCCTGGGGATAACTGTTCTGACTGTTAAAGACTGAGGCAAAGAAGGTATTTAGTACCTCAGCCTTTTCCTCATCCTTGGTGGCAATGTTCCACCCCCTCCGCATCCAATAGAGGATGGAGATTTTCCTTGGCTCTCTTTTTGTTGTTAATGTACTTGTAAAAACATTTTTTTATTATCCCTTACAGCAGTGGCCAGGTTGAGTTCTAGCTGGGCTTTTGACATTCTAATTTTCTCTCTGCATGATTTAACAAGGTCCCTGCACTCTTCTTGAGTTGCCTCCCCCTTCTTCCAGAAGTGGTAAATTCTCCTTTTTCTCCTGAGTGCCAGTGAAAGCTCCCTGTTCAGCCAGGCTGGTTGTCTTCCCCACTGGTTTGTCTTGTGGCACTTGGGGACAGCCTGCTTCTGCGGCTTCAAGACTTCCTTCTTGAAGAGTGCCCAGCATTCCTGGACCCCATTGCCCTTCAGGACTTTGTCCCCGGGGACTCTCCCACCCGGTGGCCTGAACAGGCCAAGTCCAAAACTTGCATGGAATTTTTCCTACAACCCTAAGGATCTTGTTTTTGATGTTACAAACAATAGATAAGTCCATCTTGCTGCTGGGAAAATTTCTCAACAAATGATATATTTCCTGAAAACAAGAACTTTTAGTTCTGACAAATTCTGATAAAAACCTGTTTTGTTGAATAAATCTCACCCAGGCTGCTGCCTACACTCTACAGACTGCAGAGATGTGCTGTAGGAAGTGCACGTTGAGTCTTGCCTGTTTTATTTAATTGTCTCTGGGACTAATATTTTACTAGAAGCTTGGGGGATACATAGTCCATTATTTTAATAATATCTCATTAAGATATTCTTAATAAGCCAAGCACACTTATTTAATTAGTTGTGCTGTAGTCTCCTATCATTGACAAAATGGAGTTGAATGCTTGTACACAGCCTGAACGGGGATATGTGTGATCAAGTTCTTGCCTGGACACAAATAAGCTGAGCCCAGGACCACGGGCTGATAAACTACCTTGGAGTTTTCTGATTGGAAGAATAGGAATTATTATAGTAATTAGTGACAGGACTCAAAGCCTGAGACTAGTATTTTCTAAAATCCACATGCAATGTATGAAACTGGTTATCATCCTGCATTTTGCTTTTAAAATGGGTAATATGAAGAAGACAAAGATAAATTATAAATTTCTACCTTACCTTTATATCAGCTTCCCTAAGTGTCATGGGATGGACAACTATAAAGAGCACCACGACCACATCAAGAATTTGTGGATGTAATAGCAGGGGTGACCTGCTTGTGAAATGCTGTCAAGAAATCATCTTTTTTTGTGTGTGTGTTTGTGTGAGAATTGTTTTTTAACCCACAATACTATTCATAAATAGCCAGGAAGGAAGTAAGCAATTTTTTTTATTCTTCTGGACATTTGTACATCACAGATGCCAATGTAGAAAATGGCCATGACTTGTGTGCTGTGTCGTGAATTTTTTTCTTAAAATTACTTCCTAAGAATGCTTATTTCCAGATGTATCCTCTACCATCAAAGCAGAGAGACATTTGAACTTCTGCTCTCAGACAGCTTTTCCACTATGTTTGCAGGATTTCATCTCTGATGACAGAGAAATTCTCAGGGATATATTCGGCAATATATCTAGGTTTGGTTTGGATAGGAGAGAGAAATAGTTCTTCAGCACAATGTGGAAAGCTATTATGAACAGAAACAGACAGACCTAGACATCAGATAATGTTAACGGAAAGAAAAAAAACCCTTAAAGTAAAAGTAATAGTAAAATTGTCAACAAGGAAAAACATATATTGAAAGTCAGGCTTAGTAATCATAAACAACAACCAAAAAGAGAATAATAGAAAGCTATTTTAAACCAGAAATCCTCTGCTTGATTTTTTTTTTTTAGCTACAGTGTTACCAATAAAACATAAATACATAATTTTCTTTCTTCTTCCCTCCCAACAAAAGTAGAAGCAAATGGAGGTATAGGACATTTTCAATGTGTTTTAGAGACCTCCACTTGATAAAAAGGTCAGCTTTGATAAAAGAGGCTTTGGAGGAAAGAACTCAATCCAGATGTCTACAAACAAGCCTACAAAATAAAACATAAGGATAATATAAAATAACTGCAGAAATCATTGATGCATTGCTAAGCGCCAGAGAAGGAATCCTCCACAGAACCATGGGAGACTTAACTCAAAATTACCCCTGATGTGTACCTGAGTGACTCTCTGGTCTGGAAAGGTTCTGGTCTCAGATTCAAGGCACTAAGGAGGCCACTAAGTGTGGCTGTACACAGAAAGTGTCCCTTTTTTAGAGCACACCCATTTGAAAGACCTTGCTTCATCATTCTGTTCATATTTACATCTGCAGCATGAAGTAGAGGTCACTTGTTATTAGCTGTGTCAGTTCACAGTTAAAAAGTATCCTTTTCAAAAAACCCTAAAATCTCCTGGTCCCTTTTTGAAAAATGGGTAGACTCCACAATGCCGTCGACCTCACACTCAGATGAGCTTAATTTCATCACGCTTGTTCTTGCATTGTTGAATTTCTATTGTATATAACAAGCATGAAAAGAAAAATGAATGGCAGCCGTCACTCATCCTAAGCCTGGTAGACTATTTGAATGCCTTTTGTGGCATGAGTAAAATGTTTCTGTGGCAGACAACAGAAATATGTCTATGCCCTTTTAAAATACCCTGGGTCATTCAGAAGCGTTATTAACAAACCAAAGATTTCAAGAACGGATTATCTGAGCTCCTCTTACAAGAGTTATATGAATATGAATGGCACTCACTTCCTGAACGTACTGAGATGTGAAATGCAGCAACAAACTTTTTAATCAGAACTACTAAACAAGTAGGTGTTAAAATGTACAAGTCAAAATCAAATGCTATGTAAATCAGTGTGAAAACTCATTGTCCTAAAAGAGATGCTCTGAGACCTATTGATGAATTTCCTGACCTGGACAGCATCATTCGTATCCATACAATACTGCTGTCCTGAGTATGTAAGGCAAGCACTATTTTCAGAGCCTTGTTCCACTTTAGCAATCTAATAGCATCAGCAATCATTTGGTAGCCTCTAGCAGCAATGAACTTCAGGTACTTTTGCTGGGTTCCACCCATCAAGTCCAGCAAGTTCAGCCGATGGAGGTTTAACAGTAAAATGCAAATGGGAAGCTAGAAGAAGACAAGTCATTTCTGTGGGGACTATCTGTAGTGTGACAGTGGCTAAGAGATCGTGTAAAGCTTTGGACATCAGTTTCCAGGAATTGGGCTGGTTTGTAGAGCATACACCTGCTTTATATAAATAACTCAGTC
Organism: Phalacrocorax aristotelis; assembly: GCF_949628215.1. Classification (NCBI taxonomy): domain Eukaryota; kingdom Metazoa; phylum Chordata; class Aves; order Suliformes; family Phalacrocoracidae; genus Phalacrocorax; species Phalacrocorax aristotelis. The sequence goes on from NC_134278.1 coordinate 56,414,497, forward strand.
CTGGCTGAAATGGTGTGCTAAAGATTTTATTTGCTTTCTGCAGGCACAGTCTTGGCAACTCAAATGCACAGAAATGCAAGTGGACACAGGGCCTTGAAAGCAGCTTTCAAGCTGAAATATTAAGTTTGGCAGAAGTCTTAGTCTTACTGCTCTTCCTTGGTGTCCCTATTGTTTCACAGAATCACAGAATCCCAGGTTGGAAGGGACCTCAGGGATCATCTAGTCCAACCTTTCTAGGAAAAGCACAGTCTAGACAAGATGGCCCAGCACCCTGTCCAGACGACTCTTGAAGTTGTCCAAAGTGGCCGAGTCAACCACTTCCCTGGGGAGACTATTCCAATGAGTGACCGTCCTCAATGTGAAAAATTTCCCTCTGGTGTCCAGTCGGAATCTCCCCAAGAGCAACTTGTGTCCATTACCCCTTGTCCTCTAAATGTGACTCCGTGTAAAAAGGGAGTCTCCACCTTCTTTGTAGCTACCCCTTAAGTATTGGTACATGGGGATTAGATCCCCTCTGAGCCTCCTTTTCTCAAGGCTGAACAAACCCTGTTCTCCCAGCCTATCCTCATATGGCAGCTTCCCAGTCCTTTGATCACCTTGGTGGCCCTTCTCTGGACCCCTTCCAGCCTGTCCACATCTTTTTTGTATAGCAGGGACCAAAACTGTACACAGTACTCCAGGTGTGGCCTGACAAGTGCTGAGTAGAGTGGGATAATGACTTCTTTATCTCTGCTGGCGATGCCCTTTTTGATGCAACCCGGCATCCTGTTGGCCTTCTTGGCTGCAGCAGCACACTGTTCGCTCATGTTGAGCTTCCTGTCCACCAGGACCCCCAAGCCCCTTTCCTCAGAGTTGCTCTCCAGCCAGGTGGATCCCAGTCTGTGCTGCACTCCCAGATTATGTTTTCCCAGGTACATGACCTTACACTTGTCCTTGTTGAATTTCATAAAGTTCTTGCTGGCCCACTCTTCCAGTCTATCCAGATCTCCCTGCAGGGCAGCTCTCCCTTCTGGAGTGTCTACTTCCCCACTCAACTTGGTGTCATCTGCAAACTTCATCAGGCTACACTTGGTGCTGTTATCCAGATCACTTATAAAGATATTGAATAACGTTGGGCCCAATATCGATCCCTGGGGGGCTCCACTTGTGACAGGTTCCAACTTGGAAAAGGAGATATTTACCACCAGCCTTTGGGTGTGGCCTGTCAGCCAGTTCCCCACCCACTGCACAGACCACTTGTCTAGGCCATAACACATTAATTTCTCCAGGAGGAGACTGTGGGGGACTGTATCAAAGGCCTTGGAGAAGTCCAGGTAGACAATGTCCACTGCTCACCCCATGTCAACCAGGCAAGTCACTTTGTCATGGAAGGCCACCAGGTTTGTCAAGCACAATCTGCCTTTAGTGAAGCCATGTTGGCTTTTCCCAGTCACATGCTTCATTTGACTTGTGATGGCCCCCAGGAGGATTCGTTCCATAACTTTCCCAGGGATTGAAGTAAGGCTGATGGGCCTATAGTTACCTAGATCCTCCCCTGAACCTTTCTTGAAGATAGGGGTAACATTTTCTTTCCTCTAGTCCTCTGGGACATCGCCCGTTCTCCATGACTTCTTGAAGATTATGGAGAGTGGCCTTGCAATGATGTCAGCCAGCTCTCTCAACACCCTCGGGTGGATGTCGTCAGGGCCCATCGATTTGTGGGGGTCAAGCTCCTGTAGTAATTCATGTACTAACTCTTCCTTCACTGATCGTGGGTCGGTGTTAGGATCAACCACAATTTCTTTCCCTAGCCTAGGACCCAACAGTGTTGGTAAAGACAGAGGTGAAGAAGGTGTTGAGGATCTCTGCCTTCACAGCATCATTGGTGACTGTCTCCTTTTCTGTTTAACAGTGGGCCTATGTTTTCCTTCTTTTTCTGCTTATGGTTGACATGTCTGAAGAACCCTTTCTTGTTATTTTTCACATCTACAGCCAGCTTCAATTCGAGTTGGGCTTTTGCTTTTCCAGCTGCATCTCTGCACACTCTGGCTATGCCCTTGTAGCTCTTGATGGATAATCCTCCACTTCTCCATTTCTGGTGTGCTTCCCTTTTGGATTTGAGCAGACCCAGGAGGTCTTGGTTGAGCCATGGGGCCTTTTGCTCCGCTTACTTCCCTTTTCTTTGTAGGGATAAATTGGCTTTGTGCTTCCAACAGAGAGTTCTTGAAGAATTCCCAGCACTCACTAGCTCCTTTGTCTTCCATGGAAGCTTCCCATCGAATCCCTCCCAACTGAGCCCTGAGTGAACTGAATTTGGCTCTTCTGAAGTCCAGAACCCTTCTCTTAGAGCTGACCTTCAGCACACTCAGCAGGATCCCGAACTCCACAATATTGTGGTCACTGCAGCCAAGGCTGTCACTAACCGAGATACTGCAAAGCAAGCTTTCTCAGTTTGTGAATATCAAGCCCAGCAGTGCCTCATTCCTGGTTGGCACATCTAACGTTTGTATCAGGAAACAGTCCTCTGTACATTCCAGGAACTTGGTGGATGGCATGCAAGCTGCCATATTATTCTTCCAGCAGATGTCTGGGTAGTTGAAGTCACCCATCAGGACCAGGTTCTGTTGGCCAGAAGCTTGCTTTAGTGCCCCAAATATCACTTCGTCGGCATCCTCATCATGGTTAGGAGTATTGTCATTGTGGTTTCCTTCTCCCTCATTGGGCCAAGGGCGCAGTTTGTTGGTTTATGCTGATGGTTAACTGGCATAAGTCAGGGCTAGATCAGCACAGCGACAGGCTGCTACATGTGCTGCTTCTGGGGTCTACCTGTTTTGACATCATCATGCTGAGTGATGTGCAATGTCAGTTCAACATGATGGGCCTACAACTGGGAGAAAAGTAAAGCTCTGAGCATGAATCCCATGATACATTAGTCACATTTCAGTGCTCTGGCATCCCTGATAGGGAGCTGACTGACTGAATGGCCAGACAGGGCATCAATTACATTATTGCCAAATTGTCTTTAAAGGAAAAAAGTGAGAAAGGGAGAAAACGAGAAATCTACATGGCACAAACCTGTTTCTGTTAGTGTGAAACTATTTTCTGTATGCTTTTTAATTGTTCATCTTTTAAAGAAAGAATAAACCAAGATAATCAGGTGATTATTGAATACTTCTTCTGATTTTACTTTTATTTAAGTGTTCCCCCTATTTCACCCTAGACTTTAATCTGTTCTTTAACTTGTAAAGTTTTTAAATTTGAGACTTCTTACCAAATTGGCTTTCTACAATATAAATATAAATATAAAAATAAAATCTTGGGTCCCAAGTGTTTAGATATTGCTTTGGATAATAGAGTATTTGAGTCTGTTGTATATTGTGAGTTACAGGCACATATGTTTTAAATAACTGAAAAATCTTGAATGCTGCAGAAAGTGTTAAACTTTGTAATACATACATTAACAAATTGATAGTTAAACAAATACATTCCAGTTATCATCATAACCATTTGAACTGAAGATTGTAGTTTATCAAGTCTGAAATCACCCTTTCTTGGCCTGACTTAATCAGAAGTGTTTTTGGTAAATGTAAGTGAAGATATATATGTACACATACATACATATGTTCTTTTCTTTTGCATAGCCAAGAGCAGGACTAAAATATCCAAGTTAATGTACACAGAACAATGTGCTATATTCTTTTTGTACTGGATTTATGCATCTATGGCTTGTGTAAAGGAACAGAATTGTGGTAAGAAATGTGACAATCTCTCAGGCTCATCAGTGAGAAAAATTGTTTATGTATGTATGTATGTATGTATGTGTGTGTGTGTGTATATGTATGTATGTATGTATGTATGTATGTATCTATCTATCTATCTATCTATCTATCTATCTATCTATCTATCTATCTCCCTCCCTACCTACCTACCTATCCATCCATCTGTCTGTCTGTCTTGTATCTGTCTATATTTATATCTAGATATAAAATAATTCACAAAATAATTATGTAATAGAATTTTTATAGTTCCTAACACATTCCATTAACAGTGTCATATTTCTTCCACATAATAAGTCTGATACAATGCATTAAAGGGAATTTATTTTAATTACTTCACAGAAGTGTGATGACTTACTCCCACTCATTATAGGAATATGTAGGATAATCTTGTAACCTTTGTAGACAGAATGTACAAATATTTAGTCCTTATTTTTTTTCATAGCCCTTTCAGATGTATTATGGCAAAGGACTGCAAGCAGATCAAAGATATTAATTTACACTGTAAGACATTATGATGTTTATGACTCAGTGAAATTCAGGGATAAGGTGTCTTCAGAGATATTAGCTATGCTGTTTCCATTTATTGTGAGGAGACTGATAATCAAATGCATGCACACTGAGTTGACACTGTGGTCCCTGTTTGGTTGATATATTGAACTGTCCTAGAGTAGCTCAGATATCTGCATAGGACTGGCACATTTTGTTTGGGTTTTGTGCCCTTCTAAAAGAGAAGCTGGAGGCCAGATCAGGCCAGGCAACCTGGCATTAGGTGACACCTGACATTAGGTGCCTACAAGGCACAAGGTTAGAGGTTCAAATATCTAATCACAGCTGTCTATGCATAAGCAAGCTGCCCAGACTCCTACTATAGCCTTGTCTATATATATATATACATATATATATATATATATATATACCACTTGTCTATAAAGTAATGGAATCTAGAGGATGCTTAACATCAACTTTATCCATGGGCTGCCTCAAAAGAAGTGTGACTAGCAGGTTGAGGGAAGTGATTCTGACCCTCTACTCTGCTCTGTTGAGACCCCACCTGGACCTGGAGTGCTGTGTCCAGCTCTGGGATCCTCAGTGCAAGAAAGACATGGACCTACTGAAGTGGGTGCAGAGGAGGGCCACAAAAATGATCACAAGGATGGAAAACCTCTCCTATGAAGAAAGGCTGAGAGAGCTGAGGTTGTTCAGCCCAGAGATGAGAAGGCTCTGGGAAGACTGTATTGTGTCCCTTCATTATATAAAGGGAGCTTATGAGAAAGATATATGAAGACTTTTCACCAAGGCCTGTAGTGACAGGACAAAAGACAATGGTTTTAAACTGAAAGAGGGTATATTTAAATTGGATATAAGGAAGAAATTTTTTATGATGTGGGTGGTGGGACACAGAAACAGCGTTGCCCAGAGAAGCTGTGGATGCCCCATCATTGGAATCCTAAGTGAGATTGGACAGGGCTTTGAGCAACCTGATCTAGTGAAAGATGTCCCACCCATGACGGGGGGGTTGGACTAGATGATCTTTAGAGTTCTTTCCAACCCAAATCATTCTATGATTCTATGATTTAAAGCAGGCAGCTGCTGGCTGGTCAGCTGAAAGTCATAGGTTTCATTGACTATTGGCTAGATCTCCATTACTGCAATGGGAACTTGGGCCTCCATAAGTTTATGTGCAAATACATTACTTAGGTATCTTCACTTTTACTTGAATTCTACCTGATTGCATCTGGACTGGTATAAAGAACCAACTGCAAAAATATCACTGGAATCTTGCTCTGTTTGACAGATCCTTAGCTGTGTCTGTGCAATGGGGCAGATATGGCTGGCTCAGGTCCCTCCACCATTCAGATGAATAGAAATCACCAAGGTTACCTCTCTGCTCATGGCCAGGATTTCCTTCCAGAGATGAGACTGCATGACAAGGAGCAATTATCTAGGTCTCCGATTATACATCTGTGGCTGGATGTGCTACAGAGTGCACTGCCATTCGGTTTAACAGTCATGGGGATAGAAAGAAATAAACAAAGTAAACTGTTTTGCCTGTGTTTTGTCAATTTACGTCCAGAAGAAATACTGGAAATACAGGACATAATGAAAAAGTAATGAAATATTCTCACTCAAGAAATACAGTTTTGCTTTTCCAATGACCTGTCTAGATTTGAGATTGATGATTTGTTAAGTAGGAGACACAAGCTTCTAAAGGAATTTACCTTGAGCTTGAGATCAAACATGAAAATTTTAGCTCTGAAGAAATGTGCAGGAGAAAGCTAACCACCTGGCTATTTGGAGAGAAGCCTGTCTGTCTATGTACCCTCCCCATTATGTTTTTTACAGGAAGAAGAGATTATTTTTCCCTTCTACACAATTGCATCATGGAATCATGGTATCATAGAACAGCCCACACTGGAAGGGACCTCAAAAGATCATCTGGTCCAACCTGTTGTGGGAAAGTGAACCTAGATGAGATTATCCAGCACCCTGCCCAGTTGCATCTTGAAAACCTCCAGTGATGGAGTCTCCACCAATTTCCTAGGGAGGTTCTTCCAGTGAATGATTGTTCTGACTGTAAAAAATTCCTTTCTTATATCAAGATGAAACCTCTCCTATTGCAACTTGTACCCATTGCCCCTTGTCTTCTCCACATGGTTCCTTGTGGAAAGAAAGCCTCCATCCTCTTTGTAGCTGCCCTTTAAGTACTGGAAAACTGTTATGTGGTCCATCCTGAGACTCCTCTTCTCTGGGATGAAAAGACCTAACTCTTTCATAAGGCAGGTTATCTAGCCCTTCAATTATCTTTGTGGCCCACCTTTGGACCCCTCCAGTCTGTTCATGCCCTTTTTGAATTGTGGGGACCAGAACTGGACACATTACTCCAGGTGTGGCCTGACAAGAGCTGAGTAGAGTGGGATGATCACATCCCTATCTCTGCTAGTTATGTCCTCGTGGATGCAGCCCAGGGTCTTACTTGCCTTTGTTGTTGCAGCAACATGCTGCTGACTTATGTGCAGCTTGTTGTCCACCAGGACCCCCAGGTCTGTTTCAGCAAGGCTGCTCTACAGCCACAGAGATCCTAGGCTATACTGGGCTCTTTGGTTGTTCTGCTCCAGGTGAAGGACCTTGCACTTGTCTTTGTTGTACTCCATACATTTCTTCCTTGTCCACTAAAAGTGTGAAAAAGGGGAAATTTTAGAACCTCAGAAAGTTGTGTGGGAAGGGAAATGGCTATCATTCCTGCCTTTCTTCCCACCTTTATGACTTTGCAAGACCCATTTTACCATTTCCTGAAGTATGAACAGTACTGAACATATTGCAGTTTGGCAATCATAAGTTAAAATGGGAAAACAAGCTACAAAGTCAACAAGGCAACCCTCCGCGCAACTTTCTACACATACCCTAAGTTACTTCCTAGTATAGTTCAGTTCCTTCTAGAAAGGATATGTTGAGTCACTTTCTTGTCTACATGTGACAATGGAATAGCCTCTTCCCTGGCATTTCCGTTGCATTCTCATTGTAGTTAAAATTGAATATGTGGAAGGGATTGTTAAGAAAAACCTTTCTGTCTGTCTATCTGTCTGTCTCTCTGCTGTTATTCTAAATGAATAAGAAAACACAGAGAAGAAGGACTTGCTCAGCCTGTTTGTATAATCTACGCATTGTACTCTTCAGCTTTTTTTTAAGAAACTACAACTTCGTGAATAGTAATATAAGGTTGTAATTTTCCTCTTCATGATAAATATTGTTTGTAGAAAAGGAAAAACTGTGGATTTTTTTTTACCACTCTCTCTGAGGATTTTGCTATATTGCAGTTTGGTTGCACATTGCTCTATATGAAGTGGTGTGACAGGAATCACTCCAGTTTTCCAGCATACTTAAGCAAAGAGAGTGCAGAAATTAGTTGTAATTATGGAAAACTCCTCTCTGCTGATGGGGACCATGGTGGGAGTAATGCACTCTTGTAAGTATGATCTCTTCTTTGCATTCATATTGGGTCAGAGACTATTTTTTACAGTTATGGAAACAAAATTTATCTGAAACCTTTCCAAAAGAAAAAAACAAAAAAGATTCCAACAGTATGATACTGCCAGAGGCCTTCTTTAGTAACATCTCATTGAAACAAAATGTGTGAATCGAAGAACTTTTATTTTTTCAGTATACACCCATCAAACTCTGCATAGGCTTGAACACTGGAGAAGTCTTCCTTTTCTTCTTGCCTCAGGCCTTGATGTTGCACTCTCTTCCCACAGCAGGCACCAGAGTGGGGTATTACAAAGGACAGACAAAGTCATATTTCAGTGTAATCTGAGAGAACTCAATAAGATAAGATTTGTTATCAGTGCACATTTATTAACGTTCTTTTCATTTTTCACTGCAGGAGTCAAGCTGAAGTTTAGGTAAAATGCACATTTAGACAGGCACCAATTTAATGCATCTGGCTGTGTTCAGTTTTTTGATATGCAAGTTGGTGTTATTTATAAAACAAGACATTTATTTGTGAGACATAGAGTAGGACGTATAAATTGATGAAATGTTTATTCTTCACATTTATTGGTGAAACTGCTTTTCCTAAATGCATATCCTTGACCTGCCCCTTTCTCTTCTGCTTGCTGTTGATAGGGAAAAGGGTAAAAGTTATGATAGTGTATAGATCATGGATTTAAAAAAAAAAACTTTAAAAACTGAAATCAAGGTGTTAGGTGCTAGACTAGAGAGTAAAGGATTGACAAAGCACTCATTAACGCAGGAGAGTGATGGTGAACGGTAATCAGAGGGAAAAAATAAGGGAAAATTTCTAATCCTTGTCATATGATGTTTAAACCCAAATTACCTTAAGGCAAAATTGTTTTTGTGATTTCATCAAGAAATATTCCGATCAAACTATAACTAACCAAAAATAAGATGATCTGTCTTTGCATGTGTGTGTGTGAGAGAGAGACCTTGTATTTAATTTAGATTCTTTACTTTAGAATAAATCTCCAAAGTACTTCATAAGATGAGTTAAACATTCCCACATCAGTATGAGGAATCAAAATCTTCATTTTGCACAAGGAAAAGTGGAAAGACATTAAATGAGAGTGTGTCTCCCAGGGTCTATAGAAAACTGTAGCAAACCATGAGTATGATTTCTTGTGAGGAGATTATCATTCCCAGACCTATGGTTTTTAAACCTAGACTTTTTCTTTGCTATGTTTTTGAATGTTAATAAAAATCTTTCTTAAATGTGTTCTTTGGGAGAGGATGGTTAAAATGGATATTTCAGTGTTTTCTTTTTTTAACTAGGTACTTATATCCAGTGAAGTAGAAATAACTATTTGTATTATGAACATGAAATTTCAGATACTACTAACAATCCAGCTGTGAAATTAAGCAAATTTATAATTTTTTGCATTGCTTCTGAAAGATTGTGACAAAATTTGAATTACTTTTGTCTTTTGTTAAAAATTGTAATTTTAAATAATTCTTCAAAATATTTGGTGAAACTGCTTATAATTCTAATTTTTATCTGACTATTCTTGACAAAGAAACAAAACTAATTCTACTGAAATCTTCACATTTGTAGTTTATTTTATACCTTTGTTTTTTCTTTAATGTGTATGGCTATGTGATTATGCCATCAACTTAAATATGTTCTCCCAATATGACCTCTAGTGAATACAGATGGTATCTCACTCTTAACAATCAGCTGTTCTTGAGTCTTTTATGAAGATACCTTTATGTCTGATCAAATGTTTGAGCATTTCCTTACTTTTAAATACAGTTGGTCAGCCTTTAAGCATCAATTCCAAAAAGGATTTTTCTTTTTGTGGTTCAAAATGTGTGATCCACTGAAACTAATGATGTATGAATTTTAATCAAGTGGCAACGTGGTGGGTTTATGAAGTCAAGGGAAAGAAGCAAAGTCAGGCAAAATCAAGGAAAACCTAACTTTTAAAGGCACGGGCAGCAGGTTTGTCTTCAGATTGCAACATGAGTTTCTGCAAGTGCTTCTGGGGCTATATCTATGTAAGCTGGTAAAGCAGAAGAGTAGGAGTGAAACTGAAGAGCAAAACTATTGCAGGCATGACATCTAACCTATGAATATATGAGAGGTTGTACTTTGCACCAGCTCTAGTCTTGTCCCATGGATCTATTAGCAGTTAGGGCTTGTCAGGAGGGCCCCAGACATATATCTTCTGGTGTCATCAGAAAGGGGATCAGTTTGTGCAGTGCAAGACCAAGTCCAGTGCAAAATGAAGCATGGCAGAAGATGAAGAAGTTTGCTTCAAAAGAGTCACCACAGTCTGAAATAAGAATGCACCCTAATACAGATAAGGATACACTCTGCATTTCATATCTTGACATGAAGCCCAGGAACGTGGTAAGCTCTGTGGTAGTGGTTCTCACCATATGGTCTTACTGCAGTGGAAGAACTTGCAGAGGAGTTTTATTGCCTGGAAATAAAGAATTTAGCCCCTGATTTCTCATCCCATTTCTCAGTATCCTGGCCCAGGTCAAAAGTGCGTACAGAAGAATTCTATATGTTTTTCAATTTGTGTCTTCAGGAACATAACAACAAAAATCTACTCAGGAACAAATGCATGTATCATCTCCTACCCATGACCACCCTGTCCCTCTACTCCTTATTTCATGGCTTCCAATCCTTTCACTGTCTGTCTTTGCTTCCTCAATACCTACCTACTCTTCATCTGACCACTTACTCTATTGTTTGTCCACTTCTCCTTAGTCCTCTACTACTTCTCTCAAATGAATTCCTCTTGAGAATTTTACTGCTGCTTTTCCTGTAGTCCTATTCCTTATTACAGCTTTCTAAAATATCACATAATGTTCTCACTTAGTTATGTTTGCATTTTACTAGACAGAAGATAAATTTAACTGATGGCAGTTACCAGAAACAGGTTCTTTTGCCTTTAAAGATGGAAGGTGTATTGAGCGTTTTCTAAATCCCCTGGAACTTCTGAAATAATTACTAGTTATTTGGTAAAGCCCTCAACTAAAAGACTGTTTCAGTCAAAGCAGTGACAAAAACACATGCTTTGAATTCTTGAGCACATGCATTTTCTGGCCTGCTGGCTTGTACTTCCTGAAGTTTTCACCATAGCTAAGGTGCTTACAGAAGTTATTTTTAGCTGACTTAAAAAAACACCTTCTGATACATTTAATTTTACATCGTTTGCATTGTGGGAACTTTTAATACATATCCCATTCCTATAAATTAGTGACTGCTGGAGTTTGGATTAATGAACTCTCATTAGTTATTTCCTTTGCATTTTGTTTCCTGTATAACTTTGGAGATGATTGCTAAAATAAATTACTTGTACAGGCAGTGGCTTGAAGTGCTTTTCTGTTTCTTTCCTGCTGTGGTGACAAGTGCCTCATTCAATTGTTTCAAAATGAATGCCTTAACTGGCTTTTCTCCTTTTTGAGTGTCCTCAGATATAAACTTCACTGAAGCCAAAACTTTGATTTGTAGTATCATTGCTGTTCATTAGGATTTACTGCAGGAACATTTTTTTTCTGAACAAGTTGTTTCCCAATAAGTAATTTCTTTAGGTACATGGTCCTAGAACAAACTACAAATTCAAATTCTAACAACCTTATTGAATTAAATGTGCCAGGTCTACAATATGGCATCAAAAATCTTTTTATCACTTATTTTTGGGATAAAATGTGGACTAGTCTGTGTTACGAGGAGCACTATCTCCTGTGTAATAAGAAGAATGCCTTTACTCTCTCAAATCCAGGGCTGTATTGGAGAAGAATTATTGTCATTCTATTTTAACAAAATCCTGCCATTTCAGACTGTATCACAGATCACAAACAACAATAAAGCAGAACAAAGAAGCTCATAATGAGATTTTTTTCCTCTCTGGACTCATCATGTTTACGCAACATGTTGCCAAATGCAAAACATTTCATTTTGAAGTATGTATATTTTAAATATTTATGGATAGTGAATAATTCCTTTTAGTAAGAAATAAAAATGACTGCTGATTCTTTAGCATGCCACAGTTATAAAACCACTATTCAAATTCATTAGGTATTCCAGCTGTTAAATGAAAATCTCTACAATGGCTTTTTACTACTTATAAAAAAGTTTCTAAGGTAAATGATCAATTCTGATAGTCTTGAGATTTAAGTGGTGACAGATGAAAAATCTGAAAGTAAATTTCTGTTTCTGTGACCATGAGTCCTCCCACTGGAGAACATGAACTTGCTGGTCAGTGTTTTCTAAATGAATGCAGCCATGAGAATGCTTAAGTAGTTAAGTTGCCTTTGATAAAGTGATAATACGTTGTTCTTTTCATGTAGTTTTCAGATTTCCCTTTGCTGTTTTAATACAACAGATGCATATTGTGACAAGAATTTGCTTCTTTTTCTCACTTATCATTTAATCTTTTATTTTAGCTTACGTTGAAGTCATGATTTGGGTGACTTTCTGATATGAAAAGGAATTCAATGGGAAGAGATTTTGATATTGTTGTGGAATAATTAAGAAAAAGCTGGGTAAGGATGAATAAGGCTACAACAGATTTTCATTTTTTGAAACGAAGTTTTGCCTAACTTCTGATGTTTTGTGTATGAGTAGTTAGATGTGATGACAGTAACAATATAATGATAAGCAGCAATGTAGTAACACAAAAAAGACCAGTGATGTTTTTACATTTGTTTTAATTTCTCCAGGATAACACTAAGGTCTCCCTTCACTTATATGCCTTTCATTTTGTTTTGGGTTGTTTTTGTTTTGTTGTTGTTGTTATTGGTGTTTTTTTTGTTGTTTATATTGGTTAGACTGGGTTTGCCAAACTTAGATTTGGTTAAATATTGCTATATACACTTACAAATAATTTTACTATTCCATCGTATTTTTTTCTGGAGCCCATTTCTGCATTCTGATCCATCTGAGCTGTTCTGTGAGGGACTCCATTGATTTTATGTAGGTGTAGGGGGCTAACCAACAGACTAGGCTGCAATACCAGTCTCCTCTTAATTTGTGTTTAAAATTGTATTTCAGATGTTTGTCTGCTATGTCAGGAAAAAAAAAAAAAAGGTAGATAATAGTTTTACAGAAAACAGGAAGATGCAGGGATTTTGTGACCAAGAAAAGCTCCCTAGTGACACATTGCATTGGTAAAATTATTCTTCTATAACTTTTGCTCTTTTCATCACGGTTATTTAATATATTTTCTTAATACCATGATAAAACATCAACCCATTAAGATTTCAAATGCAAACATCCAATAATTAGCTCTAGTATCAATGGAAAGTAAAAGTTACAGGCAGCATAAATTACTTTAAGCTCAACTGGCCTACTTTTTAAAGCTTGCAACATTATTAAAGTTTCTCATTACAACTGAAATTATTTTAATGTGACATATTGAATTACAATTAATATAATTAGAAATAATAAAATATTATTCAAAGACTGTTTATTCAATAGAGCTTGTTCCCATAGAAACAAGGAGCAAAAGATGCAACTTATTCAGTTTTATGGCAAATAAATATTCTTTTTCTGTGCATATTTAATGCTCCCACATCCATGTTTCACAAGAATATAACAAAAACCAATAACAAACTGAATATAGGATATTTCCTTTACTGCCTTTACTGTTTACATGGAGTGTTAGTTGCATTCATTCTAAAAAGCAAAACAAAACAAAACAAACCCAGAGTAAATCTGTTTGTGCACCAAGAAGAGCCGCAGATGTTTTCCTGGTATTGACCTTCAGCAATAATGATTTTTAAGCATTGAAGAAGTGCATATGGGGATTTTGTGTGAAGGCCAAGAAAAAAGAAACCAAAAAACAACAAAACAAAACAGGCAAGAAATACGAGCCTAAAGAGCTGCATCGAGACTGCCAGCAGTCAGCACAGCTTTCATCTTATGCAAGTACTGTAGGCTTGTGTTTGCAAAACCTCATGATTTATTTAGAATTTTAATTAAAGAAAAGAAGTTATTGGAACAGCATCCTAGCAGTACCTAGCATCTGCCGACCGTGGCTAATGATTTTTACAATCTCGTCTGCAAACACTCCATTAAAGAAGCTAACCATGACGTGTGACACAACTGAAGCAAATGAGTGAAGGAAAACAAACCTTGCCTGCAGCTATCACTAATATGAGAGACTGAATAAGGGTAAAAAAAAAAAAAAAGAGACACTACATGCAAAGTGTTGTAGCTTCAGCCTCAATCTCAAGTCCTCAGGAAGAAGGATCGTTACATACTCAAGAGCATGTGAAACATTTTGGCCTCTAGATGCTCTCTTGACAGCTTTTTCAGAATTCGCATTTTTTCTGTTTTCCAAAGAAAAAAAGACACTTTAAAGTTCAAAAGCATAAGGCCCTCAATTTTTTCTGTATTTGTGTTAGTCATTTGGTCTCTGTATTTGTAGCTCTTTAATGCTTTGCCTTTGGTTGGGATTTCATTGTGCAAGGTACAGCTTTAAGTATAGCAGCTACTAGGTACAGAGGCAGATTATGGTCAGAAATGGTTATTGATGGGGACTACAAACGGACAAAGAGGCTTTAACTTCCCTGCTCTATGGCTGCAGCTTTTCTTCTGTGCTTAAGTACTCTATCCTTATCTTCTTGGTTTCAAATAAGTTAAATATCGCAGCAAACTGGATGCAATCAAGACTCTCTTCAAAGTACCCCTTTTGGGATTTAGCCTAACAACCAGAAAATTCTAGCCTTTTCCTTGGGGGAAAAAAGGAAAAGAGAAATAACTGCTACAGTGCTGGTTAAACTATTTCAGATTTGTTGTGCTCCTCTTACATAGTTATTGGAGATGGGAAAGAACTATTCAGTGTTGCAGCCCTTGCCCTGGCTGTGCAGAATACTTTATTGCATTGTAACACAATAATACCACCACCATACTTATATAGTGCATTTATCTCTGGATATCTGCTAGAGAAGTCCTGAAACTCAGGTCTGATTCTTCTCCAACCTAATCTGTGCATAAGGACAAGCACCATATGTGAACGTACAGGCACACCAAAATGACGGTAGTGTCTGCAACAACAGCTGAGGTCCTTCTGATAGTGACAGTCAAACACGTGGAAAAACAACAGAAAACCCCCAAAGGTCAGCTATTGTGTACGTCAGAGTTTAAGAAAGCTTGAAAAATTTGATTAGAATAATAGAGCATTTCTCCGGACATGGAACATTGTAATGGACAGGTTCTTGCAATAGCTGAATCAATGTAAAGTTTGACACATATTTTGTGCAGTGTATCACAGGTTAAAAAATATCCCCCTACTGCTATGTCAAGTCATTCTATTGCTTGGTGTATTTAATGAATGTAATAAACTTGTGGGTTATAAGAGACTGCGTAAAGAGTACTGATACAAATAAAAGAAACATGCCGAGTTTTCCATCCCCTGTTCCTTTCCAGCAGTGGGAAAGTTTCTGATCACTGAAAATGACTCTACAGAAAAAAAAACTTGCTTTCTTTTGGAAAACGAACAGTCTCCTTAGGGAACTGGGGCTCTTTTCCTGGCAGATTTGTTTTTTATTCCAATCCCAAGAACAGTGTAACAATGTTTTTTTATTGTTCTGGAAGAAAATATACCTGTATAATAAGTGTTCTTGCAGTTAATATAATCCCTTCACACCAGGCATCTTTGTTAGTTAGCATGCACTGGGTTTCACTCTATTGTCTGGCTGGCAGGCTTCAGCTGCTTTTTGTAATACTGCAAGCACATATCAGTCCTTTTACAGCTGAAGTGAAAATCCTTAAGCTTTCTTTTCACTGCCAACCATTCTCTATGCACTAAACTTCACCTAAATACTATAATTAAGGGTATTTTTTCATGTTCTACATCTTCTCAGTATGTTACCTTTAAATCACATGGGTATCATGGAATTGATTTGCTGAGAACTAGTGGGATTTCAGAAATGTCCTCCAAGGAGATGCTTCATAAAATGTTGCATACAGAAGCATTCAGAAAATTCAGCTGAACTTGTAAAAGATCTTAAAAGACTTGAAATATTCTGTATTGATTTACAGGAAAGCCACTGGACTTACGTGGCTTCATGCAACCCTACTGACAACTTTCAGGCAGACAATGGAAAAAGTAATTTGGACTCAGCTCAGAAAAAGCTGTACCTGCTCTTATTGCCCATCTAGCAATTTGTTAATGCTTCAGTTGGGAAGCTGACCTCAAACATGTTCAGACTAAGTAGTTTTATGAGGCACTGAAGTGGAAGAAGCAGTCAGAGGTTCAAATGCATCTGTAGGCTCAAGCCAAAAATCTCAGATTTATGTGTTTTAAATTAGTCATTTTACTCCATAATTAGAAGCTGAAGATATTTGGTCTGAGTTTTAAGTATCTGCAATTAACACAAAATTGAATGGGGATTTCAGATACCCCTAGTTATCCCCAGCTATAGTTGCAGCAGTTCTGAAGAGAGCAACTGTCAAAAAATGTATTTCAATATTTACCTTTAGACAGACATATGTAATTTTTGTGGTTCATTGGTTTATTTTTTCTCTGTATGAACCATATCTCTATCAGAAGATCTGTTATATTTAAATCCTGCTTTCTTACCTGGCTGGATTCTGCACAGCCTGATCACGCTCATCTCAAGTGTTTTGGGTGGCCAGAGCTATTCATGTCAGCCTTGTGAAAACAGTGCAGACACAGAAAACATGCCTGATTCTTTTCTATTTGTTGCATTACCTTTGTTTGATTTGTTTTCCAGGCATGGATTGATGGGCTAGAAACAATTCATTTTTCATATTCTTAGATAAATTGGAGGGGGCAAAGAATCTGTATTGCAAGAACATATTTGAAATTGAACTATTTTGAGATGATAGAAATCTGCTTTTACAGCAATTTTTCAAAATATTGCATCACTTTTTAGACTTAAAAGTACCATTGCTTTATTGGCTCTAATTAGATAGATAGATGTCTAATCTCATATTTATGGATTTCAGAATTTATATAGTTCAAGCTATACATTTCAAGTCCATGCCAGATTCTTTCATGTCTGCTGTTTTATAAGGGAAGATATAATCTATTGTCCTTGAAAAAATGAGTTCACTGCCAGAGTAGTTCACAAACTATGTTCCTAAAGAGGTGTCTCTTGCTGTACTGTGAAGGACTAGTAGACTTTATAGTCAGGCCCTTGTCAACTCTTGATGAGTTATCTTAGATGATTATGGAATATGTTAAATTGTTCCCTAATGTTAATTTTATATATACAATTTTAATAATTGCTAGCCAGATGATACACAATTGCAAACTAGAAAGGAGGATGGTTCTAGGAACTATGAATTAAAGGTAGGCTAAAATCAAGAAGTCTATGGTAAAGATAATCACAGAGATTTTTGTGGAATTTTACTTTGATTTTTTAGAAAATGAAAACTAAAACATTGAAAATCAAGTCTGGATTTGGTCTTTTTTTGGGTAGATAGTCCCTTGCCTTTATCCAGAGATTGGAATGAACCAAATGCCCTGGTCTTTCCCCTGGCATGTGATGAGACCGTTGAGTTTTTGCAGAACAGTAGGGTAAATTCAATAGGTCCAATTTTACTGTGGGCTTATGGGACCAGTCCTGGCAATGCTGTGTGTATGTTAGCACACAACATAATTCCAGGAAAATGAATACACTGCAGAGCCCTATCAGTAGTTTTGGCCCAAGTAACTTTTCTTTTGCCCTGTCTTCTTTTTGAAAAACAAATCTATATCCTGTCAACATTCTGTTATTCACCGGTGAATTATTTGGTTTATGGATTAAATGTACTCAGTGTCCTAGGAAGTAGGACCTTTTATTAGATGTAGTGCAGTGCTGTTATCTCTCCCCCTACCATATGACTTGATGTGGTTGGGTGGAAGATGAATTCTTTATTTCAAGTCTAAATACAGGACAGTATGTTTACCAAATGCACTGATGGTTTAAGTTTACATTTTTATCTGATTTAAGGCACTCCATACATGCCCTCTGTTCCCTTGCTCTTTTGCCTGATATAAAGCACACCTAAAGAATCCATTTGGCTTTTCGATCAGGGAGGAGTATATGGCACCTAAAAGTTTTTGCATTTCTCTTGGCAACTTTCATTGTTTGACAGATACAGGAGCAGTGGGCAGCACCAAAGATATCTTCAAGACATTATGAAGCTGTGCTGTGATGGGTTTCTTCTCAACTTTTAAAATTTCTTCTGCTGATATGAATATCACAGGTGAATGTGATGTTTGAACTTGGTGAGAGAGAAGCATTGTTGGCATTGAGGCTGCTTGCAATGTTTTGTTTACAAAGAACTTGTGGATCACCTTGTTTGTCTTCTCTTTTGCTCTGCTGGCATATATTTCAGGGGGGCAGAATTGCCCTGTAGAAGGTTGATTGGCAATTAACAGCCATTATTGTTACTTAGAACCATCCTGCTATCTCTGTGTCTAAAGTGGTAGGATGTTTTAAACCTTATAAAGCACAACATGTGAAATTATTAGACTAGTAAGAAAGAATGTCTTGAACTTACTGGCTTTGTATTTTTACTGACTTTTTACTGTTTAACCTTCTGGCAGTGTGTAGTAGAGGCTTGAATTGTCTCTTTGACAAGAGACACTGAACAGATTAAATAAAATGAGCTAGTCAAAGTTTAATATTTACAATTAATCTTGTGGTGAACAAACTATGCATTACAGCTACCTATGCTATTGCTAATTGATGTATTAGGTTTTATTCTTTTAAGAGGGATAATAGTATCTACACAAAGTGGCACTATGTCCCAGGTACTTCAGATAGGTTTATATCAACCCTGGAGCAAAGCTAAACTGGGAGTTTTGTAGCTAGGTGTTTTCTTTATATTGTTTCCTGTATTCATTGGAGATCACACACTTGGCAACCTTAAGCAGTGTAGAACTACTTTGGGGTTGCTCTTACATTTATTTCATAGTATACAAACATACGTGATAAATTATCCTTGGTTTTCCAAGACTTGTGTGTGGCTATGACCCAATGTCACCCAATGATATCAAACACTATAATGCACAACAGTTACGTATCTGTAATCTGAGGGAATGTTTCTGCATTTTAGAAGCTGAAAGACTTTTTTTTTTTTCAGATTTCTCCTCTTGAAGTTTTCTCCTTCTATTTGCTATTGTCTTTGGAAGTCCATCTACTGTAAGAAACTTCCAATTGAATCCATATTTTCCACAACATTTTCTTAAAAATTTCAAGTGCTAGGATACAAAATATTTGTTTGTAACCCAGCATGTTGCAGCTTGTAGTCTGTTTCTGCTATGACCATGTTCTACATGTAGACACATTCAAAAATCTCTCTTTCTCCTTCTCTCTTTTAAAAATAGTCAGCTATACTTTGTTTATATAGATGACTTTGGTTTAGGGCCTATTATTTTAAACACTGTTTTCTTTTGTGCAAATCTTACTGCAAATTATTGTTGATGGAGGTATTCAAGCTACAGAACCCCAGAGGAAGAAAAGAGAGCAAAATGATGGGAAGACATCTTCCATTAGTAGTCACCTCCTGCTTTGTACAGTATTTTGAACTTTAGGCCACACTTCAAAGCTTGTATCTTTTTGGAAAGATGTACAAAGCATTGTAACTGATTCAGAATGGAGTTGGGCATTTCTAGATTTTGGCTAGTGGCTGGGTTTGCATCATCTTATACTGGTGCAAGAGAACCTCTAAAATATTCTCCTCTGGTGCCTAGGACATTCAGTTTCTGTAGCAAGTTTGGCAACAGGATGGCTTGATTCCACTGTTGATGGTTAGTGAGTGGGAACTTGCAAAGGGTTAGGAATTAAGATACATTGATCAGTGACGTAGTGGTAAATAAAAACATGGGCAAACTAACATTTCTGGTATCCCAGGCTTGGCAGCAGTATGAAGAAATCTTTATCACTGTGAGTTCCTTGCAGGCCCCCAATTGACTGCACTGCTGGTGTTGACTCCCTGTTACTTCCCTGATCCCTTTTCAACCTGCACTTTTCTGCAAATGGGAACATGGGACAAGTGTCCAGGGACTAAGGAGGTACAAGAAGGAAATAAAAATCTATAGAAGAGTATTGGAATGTTATTTTCTTTTTCTTTTTCTTTTTTTTTTTGTTTTCTTTTTTATTTTTCCCCCTGAGTCATGTACTAAAATTTCCAGAAGACAGAAAAAGGGGACAGATCCTAAATCCCAGTGTGTCTTGTGTGCTGAAAAAGGGCAAGGTTATAACCCATTAGACACGGGTAGGTGCAGAGGGTGTGCTCAGATGAATAGAGACATATGTAGGAGCTCAAACCGTATATCTTCTCCTTCTGTCATGTTGATGTGTGCCAATGTGCAGGGCACATTTTCTCCAATTTCCATCTAATAATTTTGATAATGTATGTGTTAAATAATCTCTGTAAATGCCTGAAAATACAGCTTAATGAATACCCACTCTTATGCTTGAACATAAATGATTACAAAGATTCCATATTACTACAGACAATTAACTTATACTTATTTAAGATTTACTTTTTCATGGCCAGCAGGGATACATCCCTCCTGGGTTGTGACCAGATGTTTAAACATGAAGACTGTAATTTCAGCTTTTATAGCAAGTATATGCCTCAGTGGTAATGGATTTGACTCTTTCCAGCAAGCATCTCAAATCCTGCAATTTGGTGGTCAGCTTAAGGAAAAAGAAATGTTCTGCAAATGAGTAAAAACCGGTCTGCATCTCATATCAGTGGATCCTCTGGAGCCAGCTGCATAACTAATGGAATCAGCTGCTGGGCTTTCACCCGTGGGGAGCACATTCTCTCTTAATAAAATAACTGCAATCCCACAGTCTGACGTAGCTTGGGAAGAAGTGAATTTTGGACTCACTGAAGCACAAGCCTTTCAAGCAGCATGTTTGGTTAGGAGTGAATGAGTCCAGCGTTAGAGCTGGTAATGGAGAGGCAAGATGCCTAGAATCTATTTGCAGCTCTGTCATTGATTCCCAGCAGGAGCACAGATGCATTCAAGTGCTTGAAACTCATTCTTCTTTTTTCAGTATCCATCTCCAGCAAGCTCTGTTTAATAAACATTCATTTCTGCAATGCCCCTGCCCCTAGTTTTATGTGCTTGTGAATCTAAGACACTTAACGATACAGTTCCCAGGGCTGCCTCTTCTTTCCCTGCCAAAACTTAATACCACTTAACAAACAACATATGATCTCAAATACTTACAACAAAGCTGTTATCCAGATATAGCAATTTTTTTTTTTTTAAATGCATGCAGGATTCTACATCATTGCTTGGGCTTTTTCAAACATTAGTCTTACTCACAGTTTCTTCAGTGAGTGGGTATGAGTGAGATCATACTTGTGCCACAGCTTTTAAGCCTCAAATATTATGTCAAGATGACAGGTTTCACATCTTTTCATGGGAAAGGAAGGTCATGCATACCTGGAATTTCAGAATCACTGTCAGCTCTGCCTAGAAAGGTAGGGCCTTGAAGATAGGAATCTCAAGTCCTATCCTACTCTATCTAAAATACATGCCTCAGCAAGCGACCACTCACTCTTCAAAGGTGATTTTCCGTCTCATTTCTTCACCCAGGATTTCATTCTGTTAGTTTTCACCAAAATTCCTATTTTGACTTATAACTATGCTTTTTGGGGTGAAAATAAAATCTTGCAGTTCACCTTTAGTAATTTCCTAAGGTTTGGATAGTATAATTAATACTTGCCAAAGCAAAGATGTGTCTTCAGTTGAAGTGGTAAATTCAGTACAATTTGTGCCTCCCTTCTGGAAGCAAAGATCTGGGTTTTTTTTGAAGCACGTCTGTTTGGGGAACAACCTGATGAGACAACCTCTGCAATATGGTCACTGCAGCTGACAAGCACTGGGCTGCTCTGCACACCTGTATTGCCACATATTGAAGACAATTTAAAAAAATTACTCTTCCCAGTCCTGTCTCTTCATTTCCTGGGCAAGATGTAATATATAGCAAAGAACATACATTCCCAAATATTTATAGCTATAAGCTGGCAGAGTCTAAAACTATTGTTTTTAAATAGCTATTCCAGCCTCTTCATATTGATGCAAATCTCCAGTCTCTCTGAATGTGTCTAATATTGGGGCACATTATTCTAGTTCTTAGCTATTTACATGATAAATCACATTTTATTGAATTCATGTTTCATCAGGGTCATCCTGTAATTTAAAAGAGCAGCTGACAAAAATGCTTGAAAGGCTGAGGATGAAGCATTTATGCTTCCTGCAAGAAGGAAAGAAACAGAAGTGATTTGGGGAGTCAGCAATTCTAGGAAAGCCATTTGGTTCCTGGCAGCACAAGGCCTGTGTTATCACTGTGCTCTGCTTGGACCAGGTTACCTCACTGAACACATACTGAGCTCTGGCAGCCCAGCCTCCCATGCTGCAGACATAAGCATGCAAATGTCATTTTTTTAATGATAGCAGTACTCCATTTTCCTGTAACCCTCTAAAGGACATTTTTCCATGTGTCCAAGCAGCAAGCAGGATTTTCACAATTTCCTAACCCAATGGTATACCTGGAAACATGACTTCTTAGCCAACTTGCAACGATTCTTCCCACCTCCCATCCGAAGCTCTCCTCCAGCAGTCTTAGTTCATGCCTGGGAATGGATAGGTTTGTTGAGCTGTGCTTTTGGGCTTGCTTTTGTTCTGAGGGGAGGATACTGAGTGGTGGTAATGGGGGGGGTGGTGTTTTTGCTCAGATTTAAGCTGGCTCTGAAGTTTGCCCTGCTATCCTGTCAGGACAGTGCATTAATGTCTGCCAAACTCTTCTCAGGTTTTATTCAGGGCTAAGAAGGGCTGATGGTGTTTTCTGCAGCTCTGGCTTCTTAAAAATAAAAGAGGCAAAACATTGTATACCCAGGCATCCCACCGAATCCCCATACTTAGTTATCTGGGGAAACCTTGACACTGTAAGCAGTCAGGGCTGATGGGGTTTTGTCTTTGCTGGGGACAGGCTGCTGGTATAGCATTCGCTTGCGGAGCGAGCACAGGGGATACCCATGACATCTTGCAAGAGCTGACACCAGGTGAGTCCAGCCTTGCAGTCTGCTGATGGGGCAAACATGTGGGCACAGGCTCAGGTGA
This sequence comes from Phalacrocorax aristotelis, assembly GCF_949628215.1. NCBI lineage: Eukaryota > Metazoa > Chordata > Aves > Suliformes > Phalacrocoracidae > Phalacrocorax > Phalacrocorax aristotelis. The sequence goes on from NC_134278.1 coordinate 56,437,328, forward strand.
GGCCAATGATTGCATTCTGGAACATGTGGTAAGTGTGGGAGGCTCCTTGGTACCACTCAGGTATCTTGGGCAGTGGGGAGCTGCTGCAGTTGTGTGTACAGGAGGTGAGCAAGCCTGCAGTGAGCCTCCCAGGAGACTGCTCTTTTTGCACTATGTGGCCCTGGGATGAGTGGTGCAAAATGTTGTGATATCAGTAGCAAGTCTTGTGCTTTTTCTGTCTCCCTTTTGAAGCAAATCAATCTCAGATTAACTGCTAGAAAAGGAATAGCTATGTTGGAAATAAAAGGCAAGGCAGCTAGATAAATCATATTGTATCCTTTAAGGGGTAATATCTTATGTTTATAGTACTTTTTCATAAAAGCAGAAACCTCTTATAAGAGAACAAAAATGGGAAGATACTTCAAAAGCCTGAAGTAACCTCAGGTAAAATGAATGTTAGAAACAGCAAGTCATTCAGGTCCAAGCACAGCAGGGTGTGTTATCTGCGGTACACACAGCAAGCTAAGCTTCTCAGAGTCACAAGCAAAACTAAATCTGCCACATCCTGATCCACATTTAGTTAGCTAGCTGCAGATGGTCAAGCTTGCTCCTCCTGTAAGAGCAGGGACAGTGGTTATTTGGATGGGACTCCTTTCCTTTGACCTCTGGAGCAGCTTCTCTGCTGCACAGCCCCTGCAGTGGTGCAGTCCCATCTGCCAGCCCCGGCAGGAAATGGCCATGGCTTCTCTCTGTAAGAATCCTTCTCCTGCCCTGGGCTTTTGACTGCCAGAGGCAGCAGGATACTCTGTTGTGACCCTGTCTTTATCTATGAAGATGGTGGGAAGGCCATTACTAGGGTTCAGATAGTTAAAATACCTTGAAGAGCTGGTGATTGGGTGCCCAGTCCTGTTCTGAAGTGTTTCTGATGGAGCAGGTCAAAGACTGAGTATTGCGTACATGTTGATCCATTGATCTACATGGCGTGTGATTTTAAGAGGAAGCATTCTCCCCTTCCCTGTCTCCCAAATCTTCTTCCTCTCTTCCCAAGGAAAACAAAGATGTCTAAAGGCCAAGCAGGCTCCAAAGATTCCCTCAGCAGCTGCCAGAAGAAAGTTTAATTTAAAGAAACATATAAGCCAAATGAGACCTGGGAAAATTCAGAGTGGGATAACAAAGCAAATCCAACCACAGATGAGGTCATGCTCCCCTCCGCTTTTTATCTTGCTGGCTGAGGCAATGCACTTCAGGTTGGCTTTCATCTTCTTGGGATGGCGGTTACTTCCTTATGGACAGCCAGGGACTTGGGCTATGAAAGAAAAGTTAACAGCTTTGTGCTCAGTGTGTGGAATTGTCTACTTCTGACCTAGAATTTATCAAAGAAGCAAAGCAATAGTGGCAGTGAAAGAGCTATTGGAGTTGCTCTGCTCAGTAACGAGGAAGATGCTCTCTGCAGTGATGCTGGCTGTAATTGCTAAGGCCAATTAAAGTAGCTGAGAGGGGAAAAGCCAGTTGATGTCACTTTTTCCCCTCCTCTATAACATTAACTATTCTACAGATCACAAATATAACTGTTTACTAGAGACATTCCTAGGCATGCACACGCATAATCACTCAAGACAACATGTAAAACAAGGGACCTGCTCTCTCAAAATATTTTCTGTATTTAGCATCTTTTCTCACAGAGAATAAGCCCTGTTCTTCACAACACCTTACTGACCTTGGATATACTTAATCAAACAGTAGTAAATTAACTCTGCTAGTTTTAGTTTACTTTTTATTTTTTCTTTTTCCTCTCGGGCGACTAGTAACTAGAATATAAAAGCATTAGATACATCTGAAAGCAATTTTGAAGCTGTTATACTCATTTCAGCTGGGGACTGTTATTTGACTTGTGACTTAACTCTTGGAATAGTTTTGAGTATGTGACTACTTCTATTTTAAAGAACTACAGATATAAGAGACAAATGCTTTTTATGGGGCTGTGGCATATTCTACGAGGGACGGATACTTTCTGTTGAGCCAAAAGCAATTGAATGTGGTGGATTCAGCTTGGGGAAAAGAAATATTTTCTTTATGTGGCATAGAATTAAGAAGCTACTGAAACTAAAAATGAAATCAGTCTCTTTGGTGCATAACGAAGATTGTGAGTCTTAGCAGTAAGTGCTATCTCATTTGAAAATATATTCATTTAGGATTTACTTTTTTTTTGTTTAACCTACAGGATGTTTGGAAAAGACTTCTCTGTGGCAGACTGTCCTGTATACCTACTTAAAATAGAAGCATCTCAAACCTCTTTTGGAAGTTTCTGACCATTAGGATGTTGAAATAGATGTACTCAAGTCACATCCAGTCTTGCTTTTACTCCTTTGGTAGAAAAATAGGTAATAGGAACTGACTTAATGAGCTTACCCAAATGAAGGAGCCTCGCAGAAAGAGAGAAGGGAAAAAAAGCTGTGGTGAGGAGAAATGAGCAGGCAAAATCTGAAGAAGCCCATCACAAAAGCTAAAGCTGAGGCATCCAGACAGAGCAGATGCTAATACAGAAGGTATCTGCATGCTAGGACTGGTCTCAGTTGCATGTAGAGATGATGCAGATGCTAAGCATGTGTCTGGAAACCTTTAAATATGCATTTTTTCAGATCCTGAACTGAGGTCTGTGATCAGCCCATGATGACAATAGAACCAAACCGAAATCCAGCTGTAAACCTTAAATGTAAAGAAAATTCATCTTTGCATTTAAGCATGGTGGGTTGGTGCCATTACGAATTTATACGTGGTCAGCTGCTTATTGACACCATGAAAATCATTTAACCACTGACAGAGCTGGGGCTTGCTCAAAGATAAGAGTTCTCCTGTACAAAGAAGAATACCTATGATTGCTGAGCTACTTTCGAAATAATAAATTAGTTTTAACTGGCATGCAAAAGCCTCAGCTGCCTAGTAAAATTAAATAGCTGTGAGCTTATGTAGTAGTTTCTTTTCATGAAATCATTGGCGATTAAACATGACATGTTTTGATCACCTTATGCTAGCTCTGATGTATGTAATTTGGTTATCCCTTATTGCTAAAGGCAATATTACAAACACCATTTATATTTGTAATGAATGTCCAGCCCTTTTTTACAGGCAATCTACATTTTGTCTCAGTGACCATTTGTACCAATAGACTGGATAGATACATGTGAATTTTAAAGAAATACTTTCGTTACATGTTTCTAAATTTCCTTCAGTGTAGCTGCAGGCTTTTCTTTGATATTTTAAAACACAGGAGGAGTAATCAGTTTCCCCATGATTTTCCTGAAGATGTTTCTATTGGTCTCCTACATGATTTTGAATATCCTAATAAACTTTCTGTGTATCACTAGGTATCCCCTGAGACGATTTTTTTTTTTTTAATCTGGAAAATATGGCAACAAATTCAGTGACATTTGGAAACCATTTTCTTCTCATGTCTGTTTCGATTTCCAATTGGGATAAAAGCATACTTTGCTCTTTATAAGAGAGCAAAATGTAGTGTCATTAAGATGCTTTATTTGGAGTATCTTTCATTCCCTTTAATCCACTGAAATGTCTCATTGCTTGTTTAAACACTTAGGAGTGATGGCTTCATTGAACTATCCCATTCATCAACAGCTCAATTCATGCTTACCACTGCCTGGCATTGAGAACCTGTTGCTGAAATCTGTCAGACAAAAAGAAATTCTTCTTGCCTCAGTGACAGAGGGTTCTCCTGAACAAGATCTTTCTGCCTATGACATACTGTCTTTTTTTTTTGTCACAGACTTAGGTAGTCACAGTGCCATCAATACAGTGTTGTTCCACCAGGCTGGGCCAGCAGGTGAGAACACAGATTTGTGCCACTGTTTTGCAAGGCTGGGTCAGCAGCTAAAATCCCAGCCCAGATGCCATACTGTTACATCATTAGGGTACTGTATCATGATGGCTAGCTCAGGTCCCATGCCATGCTAATGCAGTTATGACATTCTCTGAGCTGAGCTGGTTTGTCTCTGGCTCCCAAGCTGCATGGCCTGCCCTGTTCATCTGGGTGCAGCAGAACATGAACATATCTCTAGCCTCTTCCTCCATACCCCAGACTGCTGAGGAAATGAACTCTGGGCAAAGTTTTTTGCCTGTCTACCTTTTTTGTGTCCCATTTATTAACCTTTAAATCCTTTTGACTATTTTCCAATACATAAGGCACAAAAAGAATGTTCTCAAAGACATTAAGATTCTTGGCATTTTCTGGAGGAAAAAACAAATTCATTGCTGCCACTGAAAAAGTATCAGCGAAAGCTTTAATCTTAATGGACGTCCTAAAACTTGCAGAGATGGAGAGGAAAATAATTAAGCTTTTGTTTGAGCTCACTTTGTATCAGGAAGGACTGTTTTGTTCTACAAATATTCCTTAAAGCAAGGAATCCTTTACCTTCTCAAGAATCCCTTTAGGATTTTGACTTTTTAGTGAGAAAATTACAAAGTACCTTTTCCTCTCTTATGACAAAACATTGCAGGGCAGTACTATGCTAAAGTAGAGCTGTCAGCTCCTTACTCTTGTAATGCATTCATCTAGTTCAGCGTAGCTTACTGCAGCCAGATTTTGTTGGAAAATGGATTAACATTATGCAGTATTGTATACTGAAGCCATCAGATCCATGCAAATTCAGTAATCATATTATGTGAAGCATCCTGTTTGTCTCTGTAGCCAGAGGAAATAAATGTATAAATTAAACCTTTATCCACAGCCAAACATTGTTTTTAAATGATGCTGAGCAGCATGAAACCTACCAACCACCCTAAATAACAAACCATGAAACAAATGAAGGTTTGCTAGAACCCTCTTAGATAAGTTCTAGTGTATTTGTCCTGTTATGCTTCTATATTTCCTTAGTGCTTACTTATTTTTCCTTTCTCCCTACTATTTTAAGATTCTGCCCTGATAAAATAGTTGCTTCCAGCCACCCAGAATAAGAACAAACCAATTGTCTTTATAAGTGTTTTTTTTTTCTGGAACCACTTGCATGATGTTCTAAGTTTTCTTACTTTCCCACTGAGAGAAGATTGAAATATATCTCAATATTGGACTTGACTGTAGTAGATCAGGTTAGCTAAAATTCCCACCCCGATGGTGACTTCTTCAGCTCTGTTTGTGATGCAATGGCTGAAAAGTTGGTGTGAAGCAGTTAAACTTGTCTATCAAACAGAAAGCTTGAAACCTGCTCTGCAAAAGATTTTTGAAGATAGGATACTCCAAAAGTTAATATCCTCATGTTTAGTCCTAATGATGCCAGTGGTGGGGTTGAAAGGATAGTGTCTTTACAGCTAAAACATCACTGCCTTAGCTTCATTGACAGTGTGGAGCCGGAGGCTGGATGAGCTGAAATAGATTGCTTAGCTCCAGAAGTTTTAAGCCTCTTTCTGAACTGGGTGCTCCAGTGAAACAAGTAGGAAGTACACTTCACAGAGTCTGGTGGATCACTGGCACTCTTCTGTTCAGGTGTGGCCACAATCAAAGGGGGTTTTTTTCCCATCTAGAAAAGAAGAGACTTGTCAAGCAATATTCTAAGTCACTACAGGATTCCTACCTCCAAATATTTGATATCTGTGGGAGTTAATTCTGTTCAATTTCATTTTGATAAAATTTTGAGTAGACTATTCAAAATAATATATTTTGCATTAATTACACAGTTATTTATTTGAGACTAACAATATAGGTCACCTTTTTAATCATGCGTTTTCTTCTAGTGTGTGAAAGTTAAAAGGTGCAAGAATTACAGTCAACTAGTAATGCACCAGAAAGCTGCTTAACTTCATGTGCACTTTTTAATAGGACTGATTATCCACTAAACCTCATAAGGAAAGAAAGGGTTTTCCATTTCGGTGAGATATATAGATGAACATGAAATAGTTGATAAAAGGTCTTTTGTTTATGTATTTTAAGTTCCCTCAAACCTGTCCTACTTGTTTTGTTGCAATGCACCAGATCTAAACTTCAGGTTCTTCATGCCCAGACCATTCCCTCACATATCTGCTTTACTGAAAGGGAAATGTAGCTTAATATTAATTATTAGTACATTATGTACAAACAGAAGAACTGTAAAGTTCTAGTTTGTATACATCTGGGGTACTGTACCTGATATAGTACTGACACTAGAAAGGACATAGGAGAAACAACATAAAGTCAAAAAAAGAGAAAGAGATAAGCAGGTAAGACAGGGAAAGACTGAAGAAATGAAATTTATTTATTCTTTAAGAGAGACATCTCAAGGGATGCAAGAATGGTAATGTACCTTCAAAGTAGCACTCCTAAATGAAGTCACTATCTACAATTCATTGAACATAAACCAGTGGAATTAAGGAAGATGTTTCAAAGCAGACAATGAATAAAATCCTACCACTGCATAGATTCCTAAAAGAATTAGTGGAAATCAGAGTTATCCAGAATTAGTGAAATGCTGTGGGAAAGATTAATTCAAGTAATTGATATTTAAATGTTATTTATTTACAACCCAAGAAAAGCCCAGACTTCACTAGAACAATTATTTTATATTAAATACTAATTGATTACTAACACTTGGCAATTGAAAACTAATTACCATGGTGTTGGTATGTAGTCTTTTATTTCCCAGTCTTGGCAGATGGATTTTTAATAATTTGTTACTAATATAGATAAATGTCTTATTGAATAAAAATGAAATTGATATTTGAGGACTGTCACTTGATCATTTGCTTTCATTATTTCTAGTAGGGTTCTTTCAGACCCCTGCCTGTTTTTTTCCCCACTTCTTCCCAGCTTTATGCCTGAGGATAGTAATAACGATGAAATAGAAAGTCCTAAGAATCATTTCATTACTTGACAGGTAGTAAAACCTTTTCTCCTTCTTAAACTGAAAAGAATGTGCCTGTGATTAGATAACAAATTCAATAAAACAAAGCATACTGATTGCCAAAGGGAGGATTTTTCTTCTTTTTTTTTTCAAACTAATGGTGCTAAGCACCATAGGAGGCTGTTCAAAATAAAGCTACTTCTTCAGAAAGCTGTCATCTGCAAGAGTGATCCAGATGTCAGGGATAGCATAGTTATGGAAAAAATTAGGATTTTATTATCTCAGATAATGCCTGCAGAGCAATTCTGGTGGGATGTAACTGTTCTAGATGTTACTGTAGGTCAGGTATTTCTCACAATACATGGATATTTGATCAGCTTTGCTGTTATACAGCATTTTGCATCTGAAGATCTCAAAGCACTGTATCACTGGCAAAAAATTTAAACTAAACAACTGATTTGTGAATGCCATCTGATGCAAAAAATAGATAGCAAATGGCTGTCATGCATTGTGAAATTTATCTTTCAAAACTAATTTATACTTGTTTGCAGTAGAGTTTTTAAATTCTGCATCAAAGTAAAATTTTGAAAAAATTAACAAGCATTAAAACATGGTGTTCAAAAATTTGAACAGTTTTCCCATAAGGTAGAAATTATTAATCTAATATCTGTATGTTGTTATATTAATGTTAATATTACAGAAGTTATAATGTTCCCACCTTATCTAAACAAAACACGTCAGTGTTATCTACATTATTGAAACAAGCAAGCAGAAATTATTTGTTTTGACACTTCTCCCCCAAAATATAATCAAATTTGACATATTCTTGCGAAATTTTTTCATTCCCAAGTAACTGCAGGTTTTCTGACAGGACACTGTCTATCCCACTTAGTATTTACCCAGCTCAGAAGTGCTTTCTATTTTAATTGAGGCACAGTGGACACACTTTCTAGATCACCCAGGAGCTGATGACTTGTCTTGCACTAAACACTAGAGCCCCTGGCTTTGCTAGACTTGTTCTTATTGTGAGAGAGGGACTATAGGTATGTTCACCTCTGGTAGCTGCGTTAGCCCAGCACACACTGAGAATACAAGAAGTGCCTCAGTATTCAGCATTGTTCAAAAGGTGAAGATATGCCTTTTAAAAACTGGGACTAGGTTTGAGGTGTCATAAACTTACTTCCAATTTCTGTTTAGGTAATGGCTTGGCATCTAGAAATTTGGAAAACAGCATGGTATTTCATTACAGATTATCCTAGTCAAACATTTTTGTTTGGAATGTGAAGAAATTTGTTTCCCGATGCTTTTGCTCTTTTAGGAAATATTTATTCTTTCATTGTTATTTTTTTTCTCGTTAGGGAAAAGGAAACTAACCCATGACAACACAGGGTCTGGTGTATCTCCCCTGCTTATGAATAAAACAACAAGCCTAGTTAAATGATTTTTGCATGCACTTAAGGGCTTTCTCTGAAGATTCCAATTCTCAAATGTAACACATCCCAGTGTGAGAATCCAAAGATCAGTCCTGCTTTAAAGATCTACTAGCCAGTGGTTTTGTTGCAGTTAGGGTTGATGCTGGTATTGATTTATAATAGTTGCTGAAATAATGGCTTTTCAGTCATCTGTATTCAACCAGCTTGATATGCCCATCCAGTTCTCAGTATAAACACTAAAAAATCACAGTAAAATAATTCTCACAGTGCATTGTCACAATCTCATCATCTTGTGGATGTTATGTGGTGATTCTCAAGTTCTCATGATCATGAGGAAGCTCTTTATTTTTGTAAGCTGAAGTACTTACTTGGTACAACAGGGAAACAAGGTTTCACAAACCTATTAGAAATTGGTCAAGGAACAGCATGAGCATGGTCATGTACTCATTCACACAACAACCAGAAACTGGTAAACACTATTCTAATATGGCATTAAAGGAATGAGAAAGAAATATGACTCGATGTATTAGGGAGGGCAGGTTTGCTGAATACTTTGCCAGCACCTTGCCATATAACAGTTCAGTGAAGAAGATGTCCCCGTTCTCTTTTCAACCTTAGAGCTGCCCATGTGCACATAATTGCTTTGTGTCAACCTTAATGAAAGGAAATCACATTTAAGCTTTACATTCAGGCAATAAATCAGTCAGAATCCAAGAAGTTTCAGGTTGCCTGAGTACCAAGGAAATGTAAGTGACGGAGAAGGTATTTTTTCAGTCACTAATAAAATTAGTCTTTCTACCTTGTCATAAACTGAGGAACCTCAAACTTAAACCCTACCTCTGAATAAAGCTATGCTTATCCAATTGAGGATCTGAAAAAAATATTATTTATCTCGTTCTAACCCTGAATAACTCTGTTGAAAATGTGAAATAAAAACTGTTTGATGAGAGTGAAAATTAGTTTATGAAAATGTGCAAAGCATATTTGAATAATTTGAATTGACTGAATAAACAAATCAAATTCTATTGTATAAAATGTCCAAAAAACCTATAATCCATAGTTGATATTTTACACGCAGAAGTCTAATCTAACTGAGCATGTTATTCACTGCAGTGTATATGTTCAATCATAAAGGTAAAAAGGGATCATTGTCTCCAGAAAGTTTGATTATAAGTACAGAACGGGATAAATAGCTGTCATTCATGCTAGACAGAACAGTTGGAAAAAACATCAAAACCTGATCTGCATGTGACAGAAAATTTAAGAAAATCCCACATATGGTATTGTAGTGGCTAGATGTACTTAAAATGTAACTTTGTGATCTCCTGAAGTGGGTATAAATTGATGCTGCTTTTGAAAGCGATGACCTACTCCTATTTCCCATTCCCATCGTATTGCTCTGTCCTTGTGCTTCTCTACAAGCATTAGTGGTAACCTGCTTGGGCAACTGAGTCAGGTTAAAAGAAACATAGAAAAAGGAAAATTAGTTTTCAGCTGACTTGGGCCCATAGTTCTGTTCACCATATGTTTTAAAAAGGATTGGTTTCTGTGTAAGAGAGATGATTGGAAAGGAGGAATAAATTTTATAAATATGAAGAAAAATAAATTGTATTTTTCCTTTTTTCCTCATTGTCATCATAAAATTGTGTTCCTAAGTTCATTACAGCTACTCTGTTCATACAGGCAGACCAGGAGAGTTAGCTACTTATCTTTGGGTTAGGTGTTGACAGACATTGCAGTCCAGATTACAGGTGTTGGCTGCCATCTTTACAGTTCTCAGTGATCCTTCTGGGGGATGTACAAATGTCTGACAGGCTTATCTTCAGAAAAACATTTCTGAACCCCATGGTGTCAAAGAACACCCTGCTCCAGAGCTGTTGGGTTTGCCCCACTTGCAACTTCCTCTGCAAAGTCCAGCTCACCTTTTAGAGAACAGGTCAGGAGTGTGATAGCAAATATTTCCTAAGGAAGGAAAGGGCATTGTTTAACCTCCTGTGTTAGTCCTCACAGAAACCTTTTTTTATTTTTAGTTAAAAAAAAAAAGCATTAATGATCTTTCCCGTCTGGGAAGGGTTTTGTACTGATGTAAAAATGGTGGAGTGTAACAGGTCCTCTGTCAAGCTCCCAGTCACCACTAACACTGCTAGGGTTTGAAGGGACACAGACATTTCTTAGGAAAAAAATCATAATCTGTTAAATTTGTGGGGCATAAGTAAGCATGATACCTGGCTACTACCTAGAAATTACCTTGTCACCTCAGTTTCTCTGGGGAATTTTGACACTAAGCAAAAGGATAAAAATTGCAAGATACACCCATCAACCTCAGAGCAATTTTTTTTACTGACACTTTATTTTTTGTATTTTTAGTCTTTGCAGTGACAGGGTTATTCTTTCCACCTGACATTTCCTTCAGCAGCTATAGCAGCTACACAGGTCATCTTCTCATGGATCGGTCAGCAGTGACAAGCAGTGTGCGTCTGCTGAAAGTTTGTCTGCTGGTTGTCCTGATAAAGTGTCATGAGTATGCTTACCTGTTCCCTGGAGATGTTCTACTGCAGTGCAAAACTCAGTTTTATTACTTGTGTTGTCCAGTATATGACCACAGCAATGAAATATTTTCTCCCTTAAAATAAAAGCTTTAGATTATACTAGCTGTTGGTTACTAAAGGTGGAGCCTCTTGTTCTTATGTATCTTTCCAGTGTTCGCTCAGCCCACCAATATTTAAGTTTCGTCTTTTTAGAGTGATATGACTGTATGCTACTCATAAAGAAAGTTTAATTACCAGTTTGTGCTTCACTACTCTTGTAGGTACCCATGATTAAGAATGCCAGCAATCTTGCATTTTTAATCCATGATAGCTGCACAGGCTAAAACTCTGAGATACTTCAGGGACTCAGAATTTAAATAATCTTTTATTAGTTTTAGTGTGGCTATTATAATTATAGTTATGGCTTTGATCAACATTTGCCTTTGTCAAAAAGTTCTGTTTTCCTGGTAGGGTGATTTTGAAGCATGCTCTTGGGGACAGTGTATGGAGACAAATGAATGAACCTATGAGAGAAGGCTTTTATTTCATTCATGTCTTTACTTGTGTTTCACTTATCCCTAAGTTACTGAAGCATCTCTATTATTAAGGCTTTTTTTTTTTAAAAGGTGGAGAAAAAAGGCCTATGACCTTGAATAGTCCAAGTGCTGTCACAAATATGAAAAAGTGGTTGCCGTTTCTTTGCTATGCTCTGTTGAACCAGTACAAACAATCTTAGATGCTTTTTTTCACAGAGAAACCTCCCTGTGTGCTTTCCCATGCAAATGGAAGATAGAAACACATTGCAAAGTTTCAGCCACTTTGTAAAAATGGTTAGTTCTGTATCACTGTTATAAGGCAATGTGAAAGGAAAGTCAGGCTGTGGAGTGTATCAGAGCAACAACTTTGAGCATTAGGTGTGATTGCTAAAACCAGTTCTCTGCTTTTGGAAGGAGATGGTTTAAATACTGTCCTTCAACTTCAGCAAACAAGGGTCTTAGTATGCATCCTCAACTGCTTTTAACCAAATCCTTACCTTCACTTCAGAGACGCAGGCATGGTCTTATGAAGGTGACATGGAAGGAAGAAGACAAGCCAGCAAGATTTCCCGAGCAAGTTAGTCAGTTATTACCTGTTGAGGTACCTTTATGAAGATTGCCAGAACTCTCTGTATGGCACATAATTTAGGTTGTAGATGAGCTCTTTTCTCCATGGATATTCTTATTCAGGTGTTCCGAGGTGAAAGATTTTTTTCTTTCACTTACTGACATTATCATTAGTCTGAAACTGAGAGGCTTTAATTCATATGGAGGTTTCAATTTCAATTATTTTGTTAAAAAGGTTAGTAACAAGGGATTTTTGATATTCAGAAAGCAAAACCCAGAGGAACTAAAAGCTTAGATGGTGAATAAAAAGGAGAAGGTGATAAACTTTTAATAAAAATAGCATATGAATTTTGATGATTACTCTACAGGCAAATAAATGCTTCTTATGTATTGATTTGTTCAGTGTGTGTTGACTTGGTGGAGAGAGGAAATGTTAAGATATTTACCTAGGTCTTGAGTAAAAAGAGACTCAGAGATCAATACTGAAGTGCTGTAAAATGTAAAAAAAGAAAACCAAAGCCCTACGGAGAAAGACCTGGAGGTACTGGTGGGTGAAAAAGATGGACATGATCTGGCAATGTGTACCTGCAGCCCAGAAGGCCAACCGTATCCTGGGGTATATAAAAGAAGCATGGCCAACAGGTCGAGGGAGGTGATTCTGCCCCTCTACTCCACTCTGGTGAGACCCCAACTGGAGTGCTGTGTCCAGCCCTCAGTACAAGAAAGACATGGACACGTTGGAGTACGTGCAGAGGAAGGTCACAAAAATGATCAGAGGGCTGGAACACATCTCCTATGAAGCAAGGCTGAGAGAGTTGGGATTGTTCAGCCTGGAGACAAGAAAGCTCCAGCAAGGCCTTATTAAAGTAATTAAAGGGGGCTTATAAGAAACATAGAGATAAATGTTTTAGTAGGGCCCATAGAACAATAGAACAAGGGGTAATATTTTTAAATTAAAAGAAGGTAGATTCATGCTAGATAGAAGGAAGGCATTTTTAACAATGAGGGTCGTGAAACATCAGAACAGATTACCCCGAGAAGTTATGGATGCCCAGTCCCTGGAAACATTCAAGGTGAGGTTGGATGGGGCTTTGAGCAACCTGATCTAGTTGAAGATGTCCCTGCTCACTGCAGGGGGGTTGGACTAGATGGCCTTTAAAGGTCCCTTCCAATGCAAACCATTTGATAATTCTATGATTCTATTAAAATCCACTAAATATGCCTCCCGCTGTTTTGGATTGGTTGGTGCTTATGCTCTATGGCTTGTGAAAGCTTCTCTTTATCCTCCAGTCTGTTACATACACGTAACATATTTTTACCATGGATTTCCAGAGGGCAGACTTTGGCCTGTTCAGGCCACCGGGTGGGAGAGTCCTCGGGGACAAAGTCCTGAAGGGCAATGGGGTCCAGGAATGCTGGGCACTCTTCAAGAAGGAAGTCTTGAAGCCGCAGAAGCAGGCTGTCCCCAAGTGCCACAAGACAAACCAGTGGGGAAGACAACCAGCCTGGCTGAACAGGGAGCTTTCACTGGCACTCAGGAGAAAAAGGAGAATTTACCACTTCTGGAAGAAGGGGGAGGCAACTCAAGAAGAGTGCAGGGACCTTGTTAAATCATGCAGAGAGAAAATTAGAATGTCAAAAGCCCAGCTAGAACTCAACCTGGCCACTGCTGTAAGGGATAATAAAAAAATGTTTTTACAAGTACATTAACAACAAAAAGAGAGCCAAGGAAAATCTCCATCCTCTATTGGATGCGGAGGGGGTGGAACATTGCCACCAAGGATGAGGAAAAGGCTGAGGTACTAAATACCTTCTTTGCCTCAGTCTTTAACAGTCAGAACAGTTATCCCCAGGGTATTCAGCCTCCTGAGCTGGAAGGCAGGGACGGATCACAGAATAAACCCCCTAAATTGAGGAGGAAGCAGTTTATCATCTGCTGAGCCACCTGGACACTCACAAGTCTATGGGGCCGGATGGGATCCTCCCAAGAGTACTGGCGGAGCTGGCAGCGGAGCTTGCCAGGCCACTCTCCATCATTTTTCAGCAGTCCTGGTTAACAGGGGAGGTCCCAGATGACTGGAGGCTTGCCAATGTGATGCCCATCTCCAAGAAGGGCCAGAAGGAGGAACCAGAGAACTACTGGCCAGTCAGCCTGATGTCGATACTAGGGAAGATTATGGAGCAATACATCTTGAGCTTGCTCTACCAGGCAAGTGCAGGACAACTGGGGGATCAGGCCCAGTCAGTATGGCTTCATGGAAGGCAGGTCCTGCCTGAACCAACCTGATCTCCTTCTGTGACCAGGTGACCCACCTAGTGGATGAGGGAATGGCTGTGGATATTTTGTGCCTGGACTTTAGTAAAGCCTTTGACACTGTCTCCCTCAGCATCCTCCTAGAGAAGCTGTTGGATCATGGCTTGGACGGTTGTACTCTTCACTGGGTAAAAAACTGGTTGGGTGGCCGAGCCCAGAGAGTTGTGGCGAATGGAGCTAAATCCAGCTGGCAGCCGGTTACGAGCAGGGTTCCCCAGGGCTCAGTGTTAGGGCCAGTCTTGATATTATTATCTTTATCAGTGATGTGGATGAGGGGATCAAGTGCACCCTCAGTAAGTTTGCAGATGACACCAAGTTGGGCAGGAGTTTCAATCTGCTTGAGGGAAGAGTGGCTGGAGAGTACACTAGCAGAAAACTGAAGGATGCTTGTTGACAGCTGACTGAACATGAGCCAGCAGTGTGCCCAGGAGGCCAAGAAGGCCAACAGCATCCTGGTTAGTATCAGAAATAGTGTGTCCAGCAGGAGTAAGGGAATGATTGTCCCCCTGTACTCGGCACTGGTGAGGCCGCACCTTGAATACTGTGTTCAGTTTTGGGCCCCTCACTACAAGAAAGACATTGAGTTGCTGGAGTGTGTCCGGAGAAGGGCAACAAAGCTGGTGAAGGGTCTGGAGAACAAGGTCTATGAGGAGCAGCTGAGGGAACTGGTGTTGTTTAGCCTGGAGAAGAGGAGGCTGAGGGGAGACCTTATCGCTCTCTACAACTACCTGAAAGGCTGTTGTAGTGAGGTGGATGTTGGTCTCTTCTCCCAAGTAGGACAAGAGGAAATGGTCTCATGTTGTGTCAGGGGAGGTTTTTATTGGATATTAGAAAAATGTCTTTACTGAAGAGTGCTTAGGCATTTGAACAGGCTGCTCAGATAGGTGGTGGGGTCACCATCCCTGGAGGTGTCTAAAAACCTGTAGATGCAGCACTTTGGGACGTGGTTTAGGAAGTATGGTAGTGTTGGGTTGACAGTTGGACTTGATGATCCTAGAGGTGTTTTCCAACCTTTATAATTCTATGATTCTATGATACTATGTTATTTATCTAGTTGTGAATGTCACAGTTAGTTTTATGAATTGTTGGAACAGCTCTGCAACATCCTACTGTTTTACAGGGACAAAGGAAGGCATGGGAGGAACTAGTGGCATTGCTAATATCACTGTCCTGTCAGCAGGGCTTGGTGTTCCTTGAGGGCCCTTGTTGCTTCTTATTACCCTGTGTTTTCATAATAATCAGCTTTTGCTTTGCTAACACTTTCCTGGCTGTCATCTAGCACAAACAGAGAATTTTTTGCCCCAGAGAAACAGATTTGTACATATATTTTCCCTGCAGCAGAAGGGACAGCTTATGCTTGTGAGCATCAAATAAATGGAGCTCTTTTTTTCACATCAGAGCCAAGGTTAAGTATTTATGCGGTAGGTGCTAGTTAGGCCACATTCACCACTCTGCTACAGATAATTGTGTGCAATAAAGAGCTGGTCCCGACATCTGTTTTTGTGGAGAGATAGAAGCACATTGCTTCTTTTATGTGGTTGTTACAATTCACAGATGCTTGCTGGTGGCTAGTGCTAAAAAGACAGTGACTCTATATAACAGGATTGCACTGAATATTGAAAAATATTCACACTGAAATTCTCTCTGTTTGGAAAGTTCAGTCCTGCAACAGATGTAAAAAGCCCCAGCCTGCACAGTCTCACTGCTCAGCCTTCTGTCCTCAGTGGATGCAAAGCCTATGCCCAAGCCAAAACATGTAGGAGTATTGTCAACCTGCCTTCTATTACACCCTGCTAAACGCGGAGCAAGTTTAGTAGTGCAGTATACAGAAACACAGAATTAAAATCAACAGGGGTATATCTGTTCCACAGAAGAGTATGGAGAGACCGTTGAAAATCCTGAGGCAACAGTATAACCAAATTAAAACATACGCAACCATCTCTCAGCTTCTTCATCCTCTGAAGTTTAAGAATTCCATCCATGGATTGATATGCAAAATTAAGAGTAAGTGATAGAAATCAGCCCTCCAATCATAATGGGATATTTCATCATGAATAAAGAGGACCCTCACAATCAATCTCTCATTGTATTCAGGGAGCTTTACGAGAAGCACAGTTAGTAAAAGAATAATCCTTCAAAAATATGAGGAATCCCAGGTACTCTCTTGATGGATAAGGAGTAGTCATTTGTGGCTCATTTTTATATGCTGTTTTTATTACAACAGCAACGTTAAGACCTACAGAACATTGCAAAATTTACAAAGATAAGATTTGTCTAAGATTTGTTCCTGAAATTGTAGTTGCATAATTCAGATGTTGGTATATTTGGGTTTTATTGCAAGATTTTTATTACAAGATGAACCTGAAATGAGAATCTCAGGTGTATCATAAAATGAAATATTTTTAGTCTGCAACTCTTTTAAGTAATTTGTAATACTGGGGTTTGCTTTCACTTGGTTGTACTTACTCTCCAAAATTTGGCTCTTAATACTCATCTTGCCTGTTAAATTCTACTTACAATCATTGAATGATAGAAAAAATTAGAAAATAATCAAAATAATAGAAAACTAGGTTGTAAGGAATGTTTGGGTGCCACCTAGTCCAATCTCCTGCTCAGAACAAGGCTAATTTCAAAGTTTAGATAAGGTTGTTCAGGGCTTTGTTCATCTGAATTTTTAAAATCCCCAGGGATGGAAACCTATTCCAGGGTTTAATCATGCTCCTTGAGGAGAAAGTTTTCCTCACAGCAAGACTGAGTTTACCTTGCTGTAACTTGTATCTTTTTCCTGTGCACCCCTGAGATGAGCCTGACTTCACCCTCTCTCTAGTTTCCCTCTGCACTCTAGAAAATAGCAATTAGACTTTTCTCTAGTTTTCTCTTCTCTGTCATCCTCCCCTCATACATTGTGGTCTCTGTCCCTTAAGCCTTTTAGTGTGGTCATCTTGATTTTCTCCTATTCATGAGTCACAGGTCTTGGCAGTGCATAAAAATGCTGGTATTGAAGATAGACTATTTGTAAAAACCATCTCTTTTGATGGTAGTCAGCTTCCTTTAAGTGACTTCTTTTGCTGCTTTTGTCCTCTGGTGACATCTATTCTCTTCACTTGATGCTATGTATGAAACCACTTCCTTGTCTGCTCTATTATTGCATGAGGAGCTGAACACAGGAAAACTAAAAGCTGTAATGTATAGCACACTGGAGAGAAACAGAGGAAATGACATTTTTGCACTAACAGAAACTGGGTTTTTTTGATTTCTTGAAATACTTGGGAACAACTTTGTTCTTTCTTTAAAGTGCCTAAAGACTGTGCCATTGCTATGTAAATCTTGGACTAGTTCTCATATTCTTTACTAAATTGAATAATCCCATCTCAATTGCATGCCTTTGCTGCTTATGTTGTTTGTTTGGGCAGACTTACAGTGCTCAAAGGATGTTTGGGTACTCCTAAGTATATGTAGCAGATACTTTTACTTTTTTTCTGTAAAGAGAACCTCATATGGCATTTTCATTACATGATTTACATTTAACTTATTTTTATCCAGAAAGTCTTTCTAGAACTATTCATATCTTTTCTTCTTGTGCCTTTTTTTCTCCCCAGATGTTTTTCTCCTGTTTCTACTGTGTTGTTTCCCCACAAAAAGCTATGTCTCACCTTTAATTGGCATTCTGGCTGGGCAGATCAAGCACTTTATTCCAGAAGCAAGCAAAGGCCAGTGCCAGTGCCAATATACTGTAGTGTACACCTGTCACATTACTGAACCTAATATGCAAGCAATATTATTTGCCAGGATGGGATGCTGACATCTTTCCTCTTGGGCACCTGTTAACCCTCTGCAGTTCCGAGACTGGAGGTGTGTCCTTCCTGTGGCACAAGACTTTCCTACCCTCTAAAAGGTGGCTACCAAGACTGAATTCCTGCTGGGTCCTGTAAAAATAATCCATCTAAGAGTTAATTTCCTCAGGAAAAGAGGGCCACTGTGAACAGGTTATCAGTTTGTTAGTTGTCCTTTTGAGTGTCGAAGAAATTGGCATTGCAGGCTGAGAGCTACAGTCCCATGGCATCATAAATGTGTCCTATCCTTCAGTGACATATGTGGAATACAGCCCAAAAAGCAGAAGTGAAAACAGCTTAAACTGTTTCCTGGTTTTGAGATCACTTGTGCGGATCTGGCTGAGACATCTTTACTTGAGAAATCTGATTGATTTCTCATGTAGTAAAGACTGGAAAATAAATTAATAAATTTTCCAGGATGATGCAAAGGGAAAGACCTTTGCCTCCTGTTGCAAGTAACAGTGAAGATGACTGTTTTATCAGCTTTTCTGCTTAACCAATGATTTCCCAAGCAATGAACTCTTCCTTTAACCTTTGTTTTAGGGAACAGGAAATTATTTGAATGTAAGTTATGGTGATGATCTTTCAGCTCTCTTTTTATGGTCTTCTGATAATTCCTTCACCATTAGGAAGAAGATGGCCTCAGATTTTTCCTTATGGATTTTAAGCCTCAGCCTTCCAGTGACTGCTTTTTCTTGAGGGACAGCAGTGGATGATGAGCTTTCATCCATATAATAGATACATTTCTCACTGGTGCTGTTATATATTTTTTCATTTCCCATTTATTATTTTGCTTTCACATGTTCAATTCACACACTCCCCTACAGGGATAAGGTTACAGTCATAAACCTTCAGGTCTATCAATTAAATATCTATTTTCTGATTTTTTTTCTCTTTGTGATAATGCCTGTAAAACTGTGAACACATGGCTCTGTGCATTCCATGTTGTGAGCTGAGTAATGTTGAACAATGCAAGACCTATCCATCTGTGGAGGGGTTACTCTTCTCAGTTGCAACACTAGCCATGGAGCCTTTAAAGAAATCTGTTTGGCGAAACATGCTGTTGTCACCTTACCTATGTTGTGCACAGTCTGCAGATCTTTGCACGGTGTGTAAAGTAACACTGTTCTTTTTTCTGTTTCTAAATGCCAATCAGGTCTCTCACCTCCCAGAATTTTGGTTTCTCCAAGACGTGCATATGGTTTGTCCGTAGTCCACACTCTGTATGCTCTAGTCTGTCTCATGTCATGGGTGGTGCACTCTTTTAACTCTGTCCTGGGTTAACCCTGGCTTGGATTTTGGACCCACTTATAATTTAGCTCTTGTTATGGACTTATTTGCCACAGACAAAAACACAATTTGCTGTTCAATTATTTATGGGATTAATTTTTTTCTTCTTAAAAGACCAAGAATTTTCATTTTTCTGCGGAACCCTGGGATCAACAAATGGCTGTATTTTACTGATGTAGATTGGTAAAAGTTCAAATCACCCTAGAGTGAGATAACGATGTTGAAAAAAAAAATTAAATAGTCATTCACATGAAGTAAATAAAACAAACCTCAGTGCCACCCTCCTACCACACCGTGAAATGCTGAGCAGCATCACTTTTCTTACAGATGTTCTCTGGTATTTCAGCTGGATGTTTTGACAAGATCTAGACAAATGCCATTTGTCTATGGATTGCCAAACACTCGGTTGTCCATCTGTTATCAGTGCTGGCTGGAGCAGGTCAAGCAGACCAGGACACTGGGAGCCCTGACTTTCCAGGGAGTTTCTGTTGAATAGTTGACACAACAAAGAAAAATTATCTGGTGAAATCTACCTATTCTGACTGTGATTTCAATACACCAACCCAGCTCTAATTGAGTTCTTAGAAATCTTGTTTGGTTTTAGAGGGTAAGAACAGGATCCAGGAGAGCATAAGATGTCCAAATTACAAAACTCTCGGAGATTTCAAGGTATGTGTTCTTAGGAGGAAGGGAGAGTTTCCAGTCCATTCATTGATGTCACTAATAATGGTAGTAAAACTTTTTTCACTTGTACAAAGCTGTCATTACACAAATCTGACAGTATAAAGCATGCAGCATGCCCTCCTCCACCTGTTAAGTTGTTTCACCGCTTTACCTGAATGGTGTAAAATAGTCTTAGTGTGAAAGAGTCTGACCCATGGATAGCAGCATGCATGAAAGAGTGAAATATTGGCAATCACAGCTGGCATGCAGATCTGGAAAGATAATTCTGTCCTGCAAGATGTACAGTACACACCAGGCAAAGGTTCAATAAGCACTACTTACCTACAGCACACAATTTCTTAGCAAAAAAATGCTATTCAAACCCCTCTGTGAATTTGATAAATGTTTTATTTGCATGGCAATGTGTGAGAGAGCCAGAAGCTGACACATCAACATGTAAATAAAACATCTGTCAGGCATCTCCAGAGATTCTGGATAGTACTGTTCAGTGGAGGAGCAGTCTGGGAGCAGGTAAGCCAAGTTATCAACGTTATTAGCACCATAATCCAAACTGGACTGGTGACACTGCTATTTATATAATTCCAAATGATTTTGTATTTGTGTATGAAAGCCTTAATTTTGTTTAATGAGCTGTCATGTGTTTGAAACTCGAATTTGTTTTTCTACCTGACACTACACTATGCTGTTACAAATTAGATTAGCAGTACAGGGCAATAGCTTATAGTATTGGGTTTGCATGGTAAGATATTGGTAGCAAGGGGGACTACAGGGGTGGCTTCTGTAAGAAGCTGCTAGAAGCTTCCCCCATGTCCAACAGAGCCAATGCCACCTGGCTCCAAGACGGACGTGCCACTGGCCAAGGATGAGCCCATCAGCAATGGTGGTAGCACTTCTGGGATAACGTATTTAAGAAGGGGAGAAAAAAACACCTGCACAACCACAGCTGGAGAGAGGAGTGAGAATATGTGAGACGAACAACCCTGCAGACACCAAGGTCAGTGAAGGAGGGGAAGGATGTGCTCCATGTGCCGGATCAGAGATTCCCCTGCAGCCTGTGGTGAAGACCATGGTGAGGCAGGCTGTCCCCCTGCAGCCCCTGGAGATTAACAGTGGAGCAGATATCCACCTGCAGCCCGTGGAGGACCCAGCGCCAGAGCAGGTAGATGCCTGAAGGAGGCAGTTACCCTGTGAGAAGTCTGCCCTGGAGCAGGCTTCTTGTGGAAGGACTTGTAGACCAGTGGACAGAGGACCCCAGGCTGGAGCAGGTTTGCTGGCAGGTCTTGTGACCCTGTGGGTGACCCACACTGGAGAAGTTTGTTCCTGAAGGGCTGTACCCTGTGGAAGGGACCCATGCTGAAGCAGTTTGTGGAGGACTGTAGCCTGTGAGAAGGACTCTCATTGGAAAAGTTAATGGAAGACTGTCTCTCATGGGAGGGACCCCACGCTGCAGCAGGGGAAGAATGTGAGGAGTCCTCTTCACCCTGAGGAGGAAGGAGTGGCACAGACAACATGTGATGAACTGACCACAACCCCCATTCCCCATCCCCCTGTGCTGCTGGGGGGAGAAGGTAGAGAAAATAAGGAGTGAAGTTAAGTCTGGGAAGAAGGGAGGGGTGGAGCAAATGTGTTTTAAGATTTGGGTTTATTTCTTATAATCCTACTCTGATTTGATTGGTAATAAATTAAGCTAATGTCCCCAAGTCAATCTGTTTTGTCCATGACGGTAACTGCTGAGTGATCTTTCCCTGTCCTTATATTGGTCCATGAGCCTTTTGTTAAATTTCTTTCCCCCTGGCCAGCTGAGGAGGTGAGTGACAAAGCAGTTTTGGTGGGCACCTGGCATCCAGAGGGGGTCAACCCGCCACACTTATTCTTTTTCCCACATACATTTTGTCCTTGCAAGATATTTCTAGAAATAAAAAATTTTGAAGGGGTTTAGGAAGTGCATGACAGAGCAGCTTTCACTGGAACAGAATGTCTACAAGTTGCAGTCACAGTCTAGTAATCTTTCAAACATGCAGGATATAACAGAAAATAGAAAATACACAAATACAATTACTGCTATGTTTAATTTTCCTTCTTAACCTTTTTAGTACAGGGTTATTAACAGTAGTTGCATTTTGCAAAGTTACCCAGTCTTATTTCAAATAACACTTCTTAAAATCTATGATATATTTCTGTCTACACACATGCATAAACACACAGTCTAAGTCCTTTCTCACTCTCCACTTTAGTAAGTAGATGAACATGTCAAGCTAAAAAAGATGTATGTAGTGTTAACCTTAGACATTTGGAATACATTGCATTTCTTAAGTGGAGTGCAAAGCTCAAAGTACTTGTATTTTACATAACATGACATAAGCTTTTGTGAACAGATCCATCTGGGATGGAGTAGGACCAAATGAATTTCCTGTAAACTCTGAATTTGCTTCCCTACCAGGGCATCCAAGAAGGCTTAAACTTATACCCTTACTATGCCTGTTAAATTAAAGATCTGTTGTGAGTGCTATTCCTCTTTCTCTGAGCAAGAAATGTAAAATGAAGTGAGTTGTTGCTATAGGCATTGCAATGTGGGCAGAGGCACAAAAGTCTCTGGCTAATTTCTGTGGGGAAGTGTATTTTGGGCAATCTCCATTTTGGGCTGTTTACATTAAACTGTTGCATATGCTAAAGGTTTATCTTGTGTTAGTCTGATCAATCAGATGCAGGTACTGAGGAAACAGACCCTGGACCTATATCAATTTCCATACAGCAGAGATAAGTAGAGGGTCTTTCCCAAGGTATGGGAAGGTCGCTTCAGCCAAGCAGGACAACGGGGCATTAGTGAGGGCTGTGAAGCCACTTTTGGCCTGTCTTCCCACACTTGTAGGGAAGGGGTAGGGTGGGTGAGTGGGCAGTGCTGTCCTGCCACCCTTTGCGACCAGCCTGCAAGAGAAAGCACCTGCAGTCTGAAGGGATGTGGCTCTGCCCATACTGCTGGGTGCTGTGACAGTCAGGAAATGAGATATTGCCCTTCTGAAAGTCAGTGCAGATGGCAGTGGCTGATTGTGCACTTTACAGCAGCAGGGAAAGCAGAAGGGAGGGCATTAGGAATGGTAACTATTACACAAGTGGTAATTTGATTAATTGACTCTTGTGTTCCTTCTAGATTTCCTTACTGTGATTTGCTTAATTTTAGTTGAAGATATCTATGTATGGGGTTAGATTTAGGCAATAAAGGTTCCCATCAGATTTCGGTATTCCTGTTTCTTGGGTAAAGGGTGTAACTAAAATAAAACTCTACTTATCTGTCATTTACATAAAATCCTAAAAGGTCTCTCAGGCCAGTTCCTGTTCTAAAAAAGGTATTCTTTCTATGATGCATTTTATCTGCAGGTGTAAACTGATGACAGCTTTTATGTCTTTGGCATAACATCATAACACTGTGCATCCTTCAGATGGCATGCCATTTCAGAGGTAGCTCCAGAGACATATATTGCACCAAAAGTTTACCTGACTTCAGTGTGCTTGAGATGTTTTTGGTAGAAAGACCAGAAAAATATGGTTACTACTGTTGTGAAAAAACATCTTTTGGGCAAGCCGCATAGCCGTGAATTCAGCCAGTTTATTACGTATTCTTGTCCCTATACAAAGGTCAAGATACTGACAAAATGAATGTGATCTAGTTTGTTCTAAGGCATGTCTTTGCAAGGATGCTTTTTAAAAAAACTAATGCCAAATATTCATAAATGCATACTACTTTGTCATACTGTCTCCGTCTTTGAAATGGCCATGGTGCTATAAAACTGCAGTCTGAGAAGGTATGTTTCTCATTCTTGGCTGTGCTAACAATCAAGATCTTAGCACCAGTCTGAGATTCTGTGATTTTGATTAACCACCCCCCATTAGTGTTGTTCTGTTTTTTGCATTACAATACTGTCTGTGATTATTTAATCATATGCTATATTATCTACATAAATCCTTGTGTCATGGGAGTGTAGTACAGATCTTTCTTTAAGATGAATCAAAGGTTTATGGTTAAAAAGCTTGATGTCTCTAGCTCCTACTTAATTCGTTGCAGACACTAAAAAGGAGGTAATGAGTAAAGCAGTGAATATAGCTTTGGTCTGTTCTGAAGCCTATTGTTTCAGAAGGTAAACAGAAAAGTTTTGGAAAAGTCTATTATTATTATTCCAGTCTGGCAAAGAGCAAAACAAACCAAAAAAAGGTATTTCACATCAGCATACCAAATATATTTAATTTTTTTTCTCCACATAGGAGAATTTCAAAAGCAGACAGTTATTTTAAATGAAGGGTCAAAGTGCTTATATTTGAAAGCCTCTTTTCTTGCATGTGATGCTGTATGCACTATTGTTCTGTGAAGGTGTGTTCTGTTTAATGTCCTCTTATGCTCCTCTTTTTTAATGTCTTCTTACTGTCTCCACTCTAAAACTGCATTTCTTGCCAAATTTTCTATTCACTGAAGAATGACCCTGGACCTCAGGAGGGACGAGTGTAAAGAGAAAGGATATTTTTTATGGACAAAACAGTAGACTGGCAAGGATTCTGTTCCTATTGATTCCACACTGTTGCTATGTAATGATAGGTCTGTTACCCAAAGTTTTCACAGAAGAGCTAATACTATGCTCTTCATTTTTTGATTACCCAGCTCTCCTCACCTGCTATCTGACTTTCAGAAGTGCTGACCAGCTGCCTCTGTTGTCAGTGGGAACTCCCCCTTATATGTACCAAGTCGTCTAAAATTCTAATTACTTCATTAAGACAGTCTCAAGTCTTCACAAACTGAGCATCCTCAGTTAATGACATTTTGAGACATTCAGTTTTAAACTCTGAATCTCAGTCTCATGTACAAAACAAAATGAACATATGTATCCCATTCTATGGGAAAAGAAGTATATATTCTACAGGAATAGGTGTCCCTTCCAAACCAAACCATTCTATGATTATATGAATACAGTAGAAATGAATGTTGACAGAGAATGGAAATCCAGATTCTCAAAAATCTGCATCTAAAACATGGGACATTACAATGTTTCCCTGCTTCAGGTCTGGCTCAAAGTCTACACCAACTCCACTGCTTCTGTGAACTTTCAGTAGGAAGATAAAGCCAGCACCTGACCTCGAAGAAAATATCTTGTGCCCTGGCCAGTTGCCCAGTTTGGTTAGTTGGAAGGCCAGTACAATGAGTCAAAGGACACCGACTAGGCTTAGCCAGAAGGAAATAAGCATTTGACTCCCATGATGGGCTTTGCAACCTTGTACTGGACTCCCAGAAGCAGGTATGAGTGCAAGCATTACTTTCCTGAGAGTCTGTGTGTTGGAAAGGTTTACCTTTTTGCAAAAGAGTGAGAACTCCTCCAAACATGCGTGGGAGGACTTCTGAGGACTTAAATCAGCATAGGGGTCTCCAAAATTGGGGACCCAAAGGGACAGATGTGTGAGGTGTGTCCCTCCTCCTTCTCCCCCAGGACGGAAGAGCCTCTGTTGCTGAACATCCAGGGATTATAGAGCTGGCATCAAGACTGCTATAAAACCTTACTATTTGCTGACCACTTGTGTGACTTAAGTGCCTGCATACCACATTAGTGGGGGCATTTATTTCAACAGTTATAGATGAAAAAGTGCTGAAATCAATATTGGACATAGCAGTGTACCCTTGCTTTTTATTGTGTGTGGCCCTTCTAGTGTGAGGTCAGCTGGCCCCTTTTTGACACTTATGTATAGTATGTTGACCCAAAGAAGGGCAAATACATAATACTATCTGACCTTGTTTTAAGATTCAGGTATAAGATTACTTGCTGAGACCATTAGAAAAAAGCCCAGAAAGAAAACACTACTTTTCTGTATTTGCATGACGAACAGTAAGTAGTGAATGGAGTTATAAGATAAATAACTAAGGAGAAAGAGAGAAACTAGACTGGTACTTGTTTAATGAGAGCCCTCTTTCTCTTCTCTTTCCTTTCTTTATGTAGTTAATCCTAGTTATAGCAAGATAAAGTGGGTTGGATGCCTGTAATTACTAATATCTGTATTTTTCTCTTTGAGATGTTCAGCTGTGTCATTTGCTCTTTGTTATCTCTTGTCAAGGACAATATTGATTTCAATAAGTGTGTAGAGATATAATTTCTGACATTTTATGGACGTCAAGTCAAAATATAAAGTATTGCCACAGGGACTTATTGTTAAATTCAACACATATAGAAATTTCAGATTTTGATCAGTAAAGACAACAGGGAATTGGAACACAAAGTTTTCATTTAAGACTATACATTATGATAGCTTCCTTCCAAAACCAGCACAGACAAACAAAATTGACTGTATTACTTGAAAAATAAATTACTTTGATCTCTCCTTTCATTGCTAAATCTGTGTTAGTGAATTGACTGTATAAACATCACAAATGTGCTGCTGGTTCTGTGATTCAGCGTTTCTGTCATATGTTGATATACGGACATGTTTATGTATATGAAACTGAAAAGTAATGCCACTGCATCACTTGCAGCTAACTGTCACAGTGCCTTATAGGTAGAATTTCGAATCTCAGATATAAATAATGGTTGTCTTTGGAGGCCCTGTTACATGTAAGACAGAACAATCAAAAGGGCAGAGGGGAAAGCAAGAGTAAAGATTAGATGTAGGGGGTTTCCTTTTTACAATGTAAAGTCTTGGGGTTTTGTGTGTTCTCCCCTTTCCTCAGACTTCTTTAACCATTAGCTACAAGCTACAGCTGATACATAACATGGCTGTAGACAGTGCTGGGGATCACACGCCGTGCTGGAGACCACGGCGCTTGGATGCTCTGAAGGTGCATTTTTCATTTCTGCATTCTGAGCACAGTGACAGATGGCAGCTGTCTAATCAGTCAATGTTCATATCTCTTGCACTTTCCTCCTCTCCCAGTGTCAGCCACTCTTGCTTATCGTTGCTTTGACGTGAGAACTCTTTGAGCCCAGTGTGATGAAGTCAGGGAGTAGGAAAAGTTGGAAAAGAAGCATTCTAATTCATTCTGATGGAAATATCTTTTTGTTCTACTGTTTTAATTTCTTGGTTTTGTCAGTCTTGGTTTTGTCCTGCAAAATCCTCAGAGAGGAGCATAACTAAGAGCTATTAGAAGCTCTTTGTTGTAAAGTTCACGTGCACAAATTTTACAACCTCTTGAATAGCTTAGTGGGTAAAACCCAGTACTCCCACTTGCTGGGTAAGGAAATTCATCATGAGGATATTACATAAAAGGACATTATCACTGTTCTGCTGCCTTTCTCTTAATGTAAGTAACAACAACTGCTATATGTTGTGTTGTACTCAATAGTACCATGGCATGTTAATCTTGCATTGAGCCTCCCCTACTGAATCAGCATCGGGGGCAGAGGTACATACATGTATGCTCAGTGATGGTGTAGGTGCCTGTGGTATGTGTAACAGCAAGTTACCTTGGCCTCTTGATCACCTAAGCAGGTTTTTTGGGTTGTTGTTACATACTCAGGTCCTTAAATTCCTCTGATTTATACTGCTGATGCCAAAATATTATTTTGGATCTCACTGCATTACCAGAGAAGATTGCCAAGAACAAATTAAGTTAGAGTTGTGTGTGAAGGCTAGAAAAGTCTTACCATGGTCTTGCATGTATTTTCCATGAAACTGGCATATGGTACTTTCTGTAGTGTATAACTTTTCTTGAGCAAAATCTTTAGTTTTTAGTGAAGATATTAGATGACATCAAGTCTGCAATATTAGTGAATTGTTCTAAAGGGTAATATACTTGTTGCCAATGATTATTTATTTTTAGTCTCCATTTTTCTTGATTTCACTTCTTTCATTAGATATTTTATCTTTTTTTCTGAGTATAAGCATTTTTATTTGCAAACAATATATGCTAGTACACGTAAGCTGTCACCAGGTTGAACATTAACCTCATAAATAAACAAAAGAGGTTTCATTTAGCTTCTCATGGTACAAACTCAAATGGTTCACCTTGTTCTTTGTTAAATTATCCCAGTGTTTTTAACATTCTGAGGACTGGACAGAGCACTAATACTATACTAGAAAAGAATGAATTAATGTTTACAATCTGTATCAAGTTACACACATTTTCTGGTGTGTGCTACCATCTTACAAACCATTCTCTGGTAGCTCTTAGAGGTGAAAAAAAGAAATCTAAAGAGACAAAATGTGAACTTCTCGCAGGTGGTAGTTTACAAACTGAGCCCCAGCTTTAGAGGCTCTGTTATCAGTCTTGCTATCCTGACTTAATATTTAGAAAAGAAAAGAGTTGTTGAAATGAAGTTTGCTACTCTTTGTGTCATAGAGATGAAAGTCACAAAACAATTTTCTGTAATGGAAGTGCCAGTGCTACCAGAATTTGAATGTTTTATCCAGCGCTGGAATGGTTCATAGTCTACTGCAGTTGTAACCTAGAGGAATGAATCATTTTCCTCAGAGAGTTATTGATTTATACTGATATGCTCAGTGCTAATGGTCTGAGGTTTACTTTGTTGATAATCCAGGACAGACATCGTGCAAAAGTGTACTGTTGACTCAAAACTTGCTGTATTGCTGTTACTAGTAGTAGAGATACTGGGGTTAAACACTTAAAATATGCCTGCTTGCATATATTCCTCTCCATGGGAAGAAAACCCTTAAACTTCTGGTTGAGGGAATGAGTCCTCCCTTGCGGGGGGGGAATAAATTACCAAATGATGTGGCAAATACTATGAGAAGTTCAGAAACGTCAGCTGTCTGGAAGCAAGGGAGGTGGACTGCAGTTAAAAGTCTCACTCTTAGGATCATATGATAAATTAAATTTAGGTGTGTTGATGCCCAAGTGATACTGCTGACCCTAATTGTATCCCAAACCTTTATCCACTTATATCAGCATGACCTTGATCAAGATGAGTTTAATGTAGATTTTTGAGGAGTGGGAGAGGGGCAGGTGACAGAAAAAAAGGTTTTACAGGATTATTCAATGGGTAAAGAATCAAAACACAGTACTTGTCAGTGCTGCATTCTTTAATATGCTCACACTTTCCTGGACTTCGAATATTTTGCTGCAGAAAAAATATGAAACACAGTAAAAGTCTGCATTTAGCTATCTCATTTTCATGCAGTGCAAGTTTGAAGCAAGTAAAACAAATGGATCTTAGCAGTCACAGCCTTTGATGGTAGTTTCCATGCTGAAAACTGCCCTTGCTTTAGAGCAGAAAACTATCTTGGAAAAAAGACAACTTTTTCCTTTAGGGGAGAGACTGCCTTAACTGAACAGTAGATATAAGAATAGTCAGCCACAAAAGCTGAATATTGTGAAGTTGATGTTCTGCTTCCTGTAAATTCAGGCATCTGTCATTCATTTTCTATCAAGGTTAATTCACACACAGACTTTCTGAGAAATAATTATCTTTCCATTTACGCAGACAGGTCAGCTCCATGGCTTTTAACTCACAGCTATCATTTGCAATCTGATGTGTGTTTTTTCCACTATTTCAGACCATTTTTGTGTTGACCTTTAAGGCAACAAAATAATTAAGCACACCAGTGTTGTTCTGTGACTTTGAATTCACTACATTAACAAGCTCATGGTATTAAAAGGCCACTAACCCATCTATTAGGTCTGACCATGCCCTTTTGGAATCAATAGAAAAATCACAGTAATCTCAATTGGTTGTGCTCAGACACTGGAAATTACTTTTATTTGCAGAATCATAGAATAGCAGAGGTTGAAAGGGATCTCTGGAGATCATCTAGCCCACTGTCCCTGCTCAGGCCACAGGATGCCAAGGACCATGTTCAACTGGGTTTTGAATATCTCCAGGGGTGGAGACTCCACTGCATCCCTGTGTAACCCATTCTAGTGTTCAGCTGCCCTCATAATAAAAAAGTTATTTTTGTGTCCAGATGGAATTGTCTGTGTTTTGACTTGTGCTTATGGCCATTAGTAGACAAAAAACTGGACATAAGCCAGCAATGACCACTCATGGCCGAGAAATCCAGCCATACCCTAGGCTGCATTAAAACAAGTGTGGCCAGCAGGTCGAGGGAGGTGATTCTGCCCCTCTACTCCACTCTGGTGAGACCCCAACTGGAGTGCTGTGTCCAGCTCTGGAGCCCTCAGTACAGGAAAGACATGGACACGTTGGAGTACGTGCAGAGGAAGGTCACAAAAATGATCAGAGGGCTGGAACACATCTCCTATGAAGCAAGGCTGAGAGAGTTGGGATTGTTCAGCCTGGAGACAAGAAAGCTCCAGCAAGGCCTTATTAAAGTAATTAAAGGGGGCTTATAAAAAAACATAGAGATAAATGTTTTAGTAGGGCCCATAGAACAATAGAACAAGGGGTAATATTTTTAAATTAAAAGAAGGTAGATTCATGCTAGATAGAAGGAAGGCATTTTTAACAATGAGGGTCGTGAAACATCAGAACAGGTTACCCCGAGAAGTTATGGATGCCCAGTCCCTGGAAACATTCAAGGTGAGGTTGGATGGGGCTTTGAGCAACCTGATCTAGTTGAAGATGTCCCTGCTCACTGCAGGGGGGTTGGACTAGATGGCCTTTAAAGGTCCCTTCCAACCCGAACTATGCTATGATTTTGTGATTCTCTGATTCTCTTGTCTTTCACTGGCCACCACTGAGGAAAGTCCAGTTCCATCTTCTTTATACACCATCATCTTGTATTTGTGCATGCGGATAAGATTGCCCTAAACTTTCTCTTCTCCAAGCTAAACAGTCCCAGCTCTCCTAGCCTCTGCTTATATGAGAAATGCTGCAGTCTCTTAATCATCCTTCTGGACCTTTGCTGGACCCACTCCATTATGTCTATGTTTCTTGCACTGGTGAGCCCAGAAATAGACCCAGCATCCAGACATGGCCTCACCAGTGTCGAATGCAGAAGGACAGTCTTTACCAGGAGAGTACACTGCTGGCTCATGGTCTACTTGTTAATCACCAGGACCCCAGGGTCTTTCCTGCTATAATCAATGATTGATTTTGGCATAAATTTTTAAAAAATCATTTGGAAGTAGGAAAATGAAAGATGTTACAAGTGTACTAGTTACCAATACATTTTTCTCCAGTTCAAAATATATAAAAAATGATGGAACTAAGAAATTAATAAAATATTTAAGGTTGATGTTCAGCTTAGACTGTTATTTCAATGTGAATAGAAATTGCCTGGTATTTGTTTTAGAACTTATGCCTGCCTATTCTGTTTCATTCATCTATTTCCATCCTGCAATTTAGTTTAATAGAATTTTGGGGGGAGAAATTATACAACTAAAAGTGTGCTTTTATAATGTAAAAGACAAGATAAGTAATTGGTTTAAAATTATGTAGATATAAACCATTGCCTGTCAAACTAAGACAATATAGATTGCTGCTTGTCAAGAGAGGGAGGGGAATGCCTTTGTGGCTCCTCTACCTGATTAAGTCTCATAACATAATCAGGAAAGCTTTTCTACTGGAAATAAAAGTTACTTTTTGAATTGAATTACATATCAATACTAAATGGCATCAATTAATTGCTAACAACCTGTAATGCACTTTTAACAGAAATCCTAAAACCCTGTAATTTGCTGAAAAGGTAATTTGGTTCCTTAATTGAATCTTAATTGTTTTACACACACCTCTTTGATATACAGCTAGTACTTGCATTGCATATGGCTTGATGTTTTTTTTCCTAGAATTAATGTATTTTTAATTTCTCCAAATATGTTTAATTTTTTCTGGAAATATTTAAAAGGTTTCTTTCATGTCCTTGATAGACATCTATGGCTACTGACACTGGCTTTTGTCCTAGTATCACATCCAAAACAGAAAATGATGGGTTCAGTTCAGTTAGCATTCAAAATCCATCACTTATGACATTGCACTGGGGACTGTTTTGACAAGATTGGTATAGTGTGATACCAGAAAACCCTGAAGCAGATATAAGACCCTTGTTGGCAAGGGGTATGTGGGTGTGTGTGTGGTTGATTGATTCTTTGGCAAAGCTTTATATCACTGAAATATTTTCTACTGGCTCTACTACAGCAGAGCCCTGTGTGTTGTGGAGGCATAATAAGCTACTGAAGAAAAGTAAGAATAGTGAAAAAGAGAAAGGTCAGCTATGAAAAGTATCAGTCTAATATACTCGAGACCTATCTACCATAACTTTGAATGTTGGCTTTGATATCATCATAACTAAGGCCTTAGCAAGCAAGCAAAGACCAAGATGTCAAAGCTTGCTTAGGATGTCGGCTGAGAACTTTCTATATAGCTAAAAGTGAAGATCCTCACAAGCCTCCCTCCGTTAACATCAGTCTAGTTAGGACTCTGAATAAGAGGAGGCAGAATCATTTCGATGGAGCTGGTGCAAAAAGGTTTTGATTTCAGGATGCAAGGCCCTTTTTCTTTCAGATATTCTGAAAATGATGAATGCTTTTACTTAAAAATGAAAGACACTTGGATTTTCTCAATTATTTATTTATTATATATTATATTTATTTATTATATCAGTCTTTACACACCTTTTTCTCCCCTTCAGGTTCTGGCTCTGGCTGAATTCTCAA
Source organism: Phalacrocorax aristotelis (assembly GCF_949628215.1). Classification (NCBI taxonomy): domain Eukaryota; kingdom Metazoa; phylum Chordata; class Aves; order Suliformes; family Phalacrocoracidae; genus Phalacrocorax; species Phalacrocorax aristotelis. The sequence goes on from NC_134278.1 coordinate 56,469,854, forward strand.
ACATAGTGAGACCAAACTTCTGGTTGTATTGCAGTGGATTACTTATTTCCTTTATTTGGTACAGTCAATAAAACCTTTCTAATATTTCAAACTGCTCAGAATTCCCATGGACATATCTAAGCAGGGAGAGTGTTTGGAGGGTATGGATTTGATCAAATCCAATAATTTCCTGGAAGGTAATACTTTCCTTCAAGGTACTGTTGATGAGTAAATTAATGAGATGCTTCTAAAACCTTTACACATTTTTCCCTTTGGAATTACTTGCATTAGTATATTATTTATAAGAGGCAAAACTTTTTTTTGGCAAGATGCCCTACTGGTATCTCAGTTGTATTCAGTTTTCACATCCAGATTCAGGAAGCCCAAGAAATTGCAAAGTACATGTTTCATTTATTTATTCGTATTAGACAACTTCCAAGGATTCCAGCTGAGACTACTACTGACCAAAGGCACATGTGCTACAGTAGAGTTAGTTGTCTTCCTAGGAGCTGGCATAGTGGTGTGTTTTGCCTTTAGTATGAGAATAATGTTGGTAACACACTGGTGTTTTAGTTGTTGCTAAGTAGTGTTTACCCTAAGTCAAGGACTTTTCAGCTCCCCGTGCTCTGCCAGGTGCACAAGAAGCTGGGAAGGGGCACAGCTGGGACAGCTGATCCAAACTGGCCAAAGGCATATTCCATACCATAAGGCGTCACGCTCAATATATAAACTGGGGTCAGTTGGCCGGGGGACAGCGATTGCTGCTCAGGGACTGGTTGGATGTTGGTCGGCGGGAGGTAATTGCATCATGCATCACTTGCTTTGTATATACTTCTACTACTACTACTACTACTTCTTTTTCTTCTTATTATTATTATTATTCAGTTATTAAACTGTTCTTATCTCAACCCACAATTTTTCTCACTTTTACTCTTCCAATTCTCTCCACTGTAGTACTGGGGAGGGGAGAGTGAGCCAGCAGCTGTGTGGTGCTTAGTTGCTGGCTAGGGTTAAACCGCAACAAGAGAATTTTTTATGGTGTATTTAATCCTAAACCAACAGTTTCAAGCTGCTCAAGATCTAAACAGAGAAGAATGTCTTGGAATATAGGTTTCTTATCCCCTACAGCAGCTAAATTTTAAAAACCACTCCAAGCTTTGCAACTTTCTATAATTTTTTAATGATGTACTTTCTCTTGTAAAATTCCAGCCACAGTGTACCTTTATCATATAGCCTTTGAATTCTCCATTTTAGTAGCTGCTGTTTTGTTTTACAGAATTACTGCTGCATAGGTTATTGTACAACCTCTCTTCATTAGTAATCCATCAAGATTTTCCTACCACAAAAGCAGGCTCTGCATAAACCCTTGACACAATGCACAGCTTGCATTTTATCATACATGTGAACAAGACCCTGTGAAGACTGAAAGGCTTTAGATGTGAAAGTGAAACCATACCTTCTGCCTGTGGAATCAGTGCTTCCAAATGATTTGGGAGCAGAACTCTGTCTTTGAAGGCATAAAATATATCTGGGCTGGAACATCACTCTGGGGAGGGAGAGAAGAAAAATGGTTGGCATGAGTACTTTTTCCTGTTTGATAGGACCCATCATGAAGTTTAGTGGGTTGGGTAGCAAAATTATGTCTAGTCTCTGTATTCAACTCAGGGAGGGATAATGTCTGTAGAGCCTCCTCATTACAAAGTGAAATGGGAGAAAATTATGATTAAATATAAAGAGTGTTTTGTTACTTATTTATTTTCTGAGGTCTAATTCATAAAAGAATATTTTTAATTGCATGATGAAACAATAAAAATATATACAAGGACTTTATGGGAGAACAAAGGCAATTGTTAAATGGCTGCAAGAGGGCTCGTTTTTTCATTGGACTGCTGAATAAAGACTATCTCCAAAAATAGTTATAATTTTTTTTAAAGTATGCAGACACCTGTAAAGAATGTACATAGTTATTAACTTTTACATTTCAAAGTATTTTTAAAGTAGCTATCAGAACTAAAAAAGGTAATGTGAGTGCTTCAGTTCTTCAGAGGACAAAATCTTTGGAGAGCACTTAAACGCTTAAAACACAAAGGCCACCTCTTAGATTCAACATGTCAGGGAAATGACTGCTTGAAAAAATTATGCTGGAAGAGAAGGAAGAAAAAATTTTTGCTGTTGTGTTTTATATAATGAAAGTGAGAGAAGTTAGAACACAAGGAATTGTGTGTTCATTTGTTTCTTGAATCATTTCCTAGACATATGTTTTCAGGAGATCATTGAAGGTAAGTCTCTAAATCAGTGACACTGAAGCCAACTTGAAAATTAATATAGGAATTAATGATAAATGTAATCTTCTAATTGGGTCTGAATAATAGTGGTCAGTTAATGTACACTGTCTTTTGGAGACAGTCTAGGGGGAAAACTTAACTTTGCATAAGTTTTATAGAAAATTATTAAGCTAAAGGATACAAATTCCAAGCAAACTGACCACAGATTAGCATCCTGTTTTGGACGACAGAGCAGTATTTTTTGGAGTGACATAAAAGAAAAAGTAGCTCTCCAGTTTTAAAGAAAAGTAGTTAATACTCATGTTATTTTGCTTTACAATTCACTCCCTTAAATATCGTTATGGCAATGGATTAAATTTTCAGCATTTTTGAAACCAAAAAGCAGAGTGTGAGATTACTGAAAATATTAGAGCTAGGTCTAGGCAAAAAATTCATCATGTAAAAACAAAGTTTTGGATGAGATTTTAACGAAAAGTATATTTTTTCAACTTCATTGTCTTTACCAAGGCAAAAATATTTTTTTGAGTCAAGCAAAACAGTCTGGTGACACCAAAACATAGTTTCATTTTCATGGACAAACAAGAAAAGGTAGGGAAACAAGGGCTAAATACAAACGCAAAACTTTCACAGAGGGAAGAGGTAGTCCTGCCATTCCTTTCTGTGACTGGCAGCTGGATTACTGAATGAGACTGTGGGACAGGCACTACAGTTCCTTCCTTTGCCTGAGGTTTGGCCCTAATCACTCTCTTCCCAGGACAGTGCATTAATAACCAAACTACAAAATATCTGTGTTTGGAGGTAAGGGAGTCTCGGTCCTTTCTGTAGAACCTTTTCTACTTCATTTGAGCAAATGACTTTGGCAGGAAGGCTGGAAGCAGGCTGAGCAGTTCCCGAGTCTCCCAAACACCAAGAGTGTGATACAACACTATATGCCTGTGGGTAGAGGTGTCTGACATGCATAGCATATCGGAGCAGTGGCACTTCGATTCACAAGGATCTTGACAAACTTGAGGACTGGGCCAACAGAAACCTCTTGAAGTTATGCAAGGAGAACTGCAAAGTCCCACACCGGGGAGGAATAACCCCCATGTTTCAGTACTGGCTGGAGACTGGCTGGATGAGGAGAAGCATTGCTGGGAGGACAGGGCTATGGTCTGGTGCATGCCAGGCTGAATACAAGCCAACACTGTCATTGCAAATATGTCAAACTGCATACCAGGCCATATTATGACTAGCTTTGCTTGGCACTAGTGAGGCTGACCTGGAACACTGTCTAATTTTGGATCACGCAGTTCAAGAAAGAGATTGAGAAACTGAAGTGCAATGAGGGTTGCTCAGGTCACCAAGGGTCTAGAGCACACAGGTGGCGGGAGACACCTGTCATTGTGGAGGAGAGTTTGGTTCTGTAATCTTTGTAACTCACCACATTTGGTCAGTTCTAGCCTGAACTTTACCAAACTAAACAGCCAGAGTTCAAAAGTTCAGTTTCAGATACTCACTCTGGCAAACATACACCCAAATACCTTCTGCCTGTTAGCATTCAAAATTCAAGTTGTTTTTCCACCTACAAGTGAATATTTGGAAAGTCCACTTCCTAGTCCTGCCTTAAAACACCTTGAACATGTCTATTCCCTATCCCTGTTGGGAGCTCGAATTTCTGAGCTCTATCTGGATGATGGGAAAGCTGAAAACATTGTTGAGCATCTCAGGCTTGTTAGATACAAAATGAGAACAAATGCACAAAACCTTGAATCCTACTGCAAAATAGATTTTTAAAAATTTTTTTTTATTATTATTCTATGCAGAGATCTCTGAAAGATGACCTGCTTTTCTGGAATAAATCCTGAAAAATGAAAGCATTTGATATTGCAGCAAAATATAGAAGGTAAGCATCCATCAGTTTGGATGACCTGTAAAGCATGCCAGTGTTTCCTTCTGTACTGCCAGTAGGTATACTTGGAGGGAAGGGCAGAGAGCATTAAGTGTGGGCTGATGGTCAGCCAAAGCAAGCCGCATAAATTTTGAGGACACTGAAGGGATACTGCTACTTTCTATGATCTGATTGAGATGGGCTGCGTGGATAAGTTATGGGCACAAGAAGAAATTGCAAAATGGTCCCATGGATTAGGTTGCTGTCAGCTTTTGACTGACAACAAGCCACTCACATGACTGAAAAATAGCAAGACTAGATTCCAATGAGAAGTCAGATTATTATTATGCAATTTGTAGGCAATGCACGACCATGGAAGGGCCTTGGCTTGGTAATTGCTTCTACCTTGTCTAGACACTTTCTGAATATTATTATTATTTCAGATTAGCTTTATAGATATGTCCAGAAACCATGACTGGAAAGTCATAAATAGGTAGTCTTTGTCCCAGAGAGCTTGCAATACATAAGGAAACAGAGGCAACTGTTGAGTGCGATGAGAGAGCAAAGAAGAAATGTGGGAGATAATGAAGATGAGCTCATGCAGTGATATTAGAAGGCTGTGGCTCTCTATTTGTTTCAGCTGCACATATATATTTCTGAACTAACTCTGCTGGAGTCTTTGCAACAACAGTAAAGTGAAATAGATGTGAGGTCAAAACCAGAATACTGTTTTTTCAGGCGTGACGCATAGATCAGTGAGCTAGTCCTCTTAACCATGCAGAAGGCATGCATTTGTAATGTGACAGAGGATTTTGCAAATTCTGAGAGACATTTCTAAATTTCAGTGATGTACTGCTTAGCCTCCTGGGTCGCTGACAGTTTAAGACTTCCTGGGCACTCACTGTTGACATGCCACAATGAATTTTATATTTTTTATGTGTTTAAAGATTTTATATTAATGGGAAAAAAAGATAATTTTTGCACAGTTTTTTTATTCATCTGGTAGGAAAAACAGATAAATGTAGCCTTTCTACAGTGTTAGCTAGACTAAGTCTGAAAGTACATTCCTCAACTAATGTGATCACACACAGTACGGAACTGTTTTCACATCTCATTTCCTTAGCAGATGAGACGGAAAATTAATTTAGAAATAAAATGAAATAAAAATATGGAATTATTTTTTATGTATTAAAAGAAAGTTAAAAAAAAAGTAATGACATTGACAGTAAAATAAAGGTTTCGCAGCCTAGGCCATAACCTCAATCAACCTTCCTGCCCCAGGTAGCATAAGACAAGGCAAAGGTAATTTAATATTAATCTTAGGCTATATTACTAAATCCTTTTAAGACTATAATTAGAATATGGATAGTTACAGGTCTGTTTCTTATCTGTCATGAAGAAAAAGTTTGTAAGTAATATAATTGCTCTAAGTGACTTACTTATAATTTGATTTCTTCTGTACTAGGAAATATGACACGAAGTCATGCATCTAGATGAGCAGGGACACCATGTTTGGAAAATAATTTAAAAACTGTTACGAACAAAACTTGGTTTTAATACAAGTTAAAGGATCACTATGCACAGTGTAAGATTCTGCTAAGGCACATTTTTTTGTCTTTTTGTCTTTAAAAACATATTTTGCCTGGATCATAGATTTCCAAACAGTAGCATATGTGTCACAGGTGGCTTTGTAAGCCCCCTCCAAATCATCAGACACACAGATGGGAGCTGCCTCCACCAGCAGTGCTACCTGCTGCTGCCACTGCTTATGTTCAAGGGCCTGTAGGGCTTTATCTCTGCTAGATCCTTTTTGGTCATGGATTTCTGTGTCAGATGATAAGAGTCAAATCTTGGTTTTAAAAGGTATTAGAAACTGCCTTAATAAAAAGTGTAGTTCAACTATAGTCAAATGTATTTTTTTTTATCAGGCTTATCTTCTCCAAGGAGTAGTTGATGAAAGAGAGGGTGACCTTATTTCTCCTCTCAGACCATCAGCCTCTGCTTTTCTCCTAAACTCCTTTCTCCCCTTGGAAATTCAAAACGTCTTCTGTGTGCTTTCCACTTCTAACCCCTGTGCATTTGAAAAGGTCCCTGCCCTCTCTCTGTGCAATAGCACCAGCTCCTGAACCTGGGAAAAAACATTTCTTGTGCAGGCAGACGTCACACTTTTAACTCCATACCGAGTTGTTAATTAAACTGGAGAACAAGTAACTTCAAAATAAATTATTTATACGAAAGCTTTTAATTATCCGTACAAGTTTATCAGCAGACGAAGCACTCATGAAAAATCCACAAAGACCAGAAAACATATGAAATAACACTGCTGATTAAGTTTTGAAATAAAATATCACATTTTGAAATAAAATCAAACATTACTCACCTGAGCCTCAAGTACCCAAAATACCCCATTATGTGATGAAACTTCTGTCACCCTGTGACAGAGAGAACATTTCTCTTCAGCATGGGAGCCTGAAGCAGGCCACGGACTTTCTAAAAGCAAAGTTTAACAAATCAGGCATGTACTTGGATCCTTCCAGAACTGAATTCCTAATTTTCTGGATCCAGCTCATTGCAGTTCCTGGAGCTGGTGTGACCTAATGCAGCCTGTCCATGGCTGGTCTCAGAAAGTGGAAGACAGGCAATTTGTGCTTCCCTCTTGGCCCAAGAGCTCACTCTAAAAATAAGCCTAAAGAGAATGGAAAATGCAAAGCTGAAAACAGCTGGAAGTAAGAAGACGAAGCTATTAAAATCAATGCATCTGGATGCAGTCTGTGACTCATGAAATCCCTAGGTTGTTGATTATTGGAAGCCAGCAGGATACACCAAGGGAAATGTCACTCTGTGACTTTCCCGCTTTTTAAATGCTTTCCTTAAACATTTTCTATTTGTCATTGCCACAGACAAGCTATTGGGCTGGCTGAATCCAATGGCTACATTTATCACGGTTAAAAACAACAAAAAAAAATCAGGCCAGGATGGTTCTTTGCAGCTAGCTGGCATGATTTGACCTCTGTCCATACCATTAACTCTCTTACCCACCAAAAGAAGATAGCCTTATTCAGACTGCCTGTTGGAAATAATTCCTGGCCCATACAAAACCCTAACGCATGCCCAAGCTTGCTTTGAGGGGTTTCTAGTTGAAGCAGGGACCTTGCTAACAGTTTGTTAGCATGACAATTCTCAGGCAGGAGCCCACATGCTGTTTATTTTGCTGTTATAGAGGTAGCCAATGTGCCACTATAAATTAAAAAATAAATAAATAAAGCTCCTCTCCTTCTCTTTTGGCTTTTACATGTACAGTTCTGTTTGTGTGGTCTAAGCAATTCAGCAACATGGAAGAGGCAGCGAGAGAGAATTTCTCATGGTTCTTGAAGAAAAAAGCCTTGCACCACACCTCAGAGAGAGGTGGTCTTCAGACTATCTGTGATTATCAATTCTCCAGTTGTCAATATTTTTTTGGTCTTAGGCAACCCTTGGAAATAACCCAGAAGTATTCTTACCAGAGCATTAGAGGGGAGATAGCCCAAGAACCTTCAGGTTTTGCAGCTCCGTCTGGGACACTTACTGCAGGAGTGGACTGTCTCTATCTGAGAACAATTCTGCTCTGAGCAGTCAGATTAGACAAAAACATGGCACAGAGCAAAGTGGGATAGTCAACCTCTCCACGTTGTATCAATACATTACAGTACCCTCTTGCACAGCAGTTTATATGCTGCCATGTGCAGGGCAGTTGGCCTGATCTCACTGACATTTTTCAGCTTCCAGTACCGTGTTTTCCTTCTGTTCCTTTTCTGCTAGATGTATGGCCCTTTTCCTTTCCATTTCCTTGCAGTACTTTTGGATAAAATACTTTATCCAGTTTGGATAAAATACTTTATTACATCCAGTTTTGCAGTCGAAGTTAGTTAAATCCCCCAAAGACAGAGTGCCAGCAATCTCTGGTCACTCAAAGTTAGTAGGAGAATATTGCCTGGTTTTGCTCTGAATTTAAAAAAAGAAGTTATTGTACAGAAGGATTAACATGATCAGGTGTCTTGTAACTTTTCCAAGAGAGATGGAAATCTCCATGCATTAGATGGGACTTTCTAAGAAATGTAATTTCTTTTTCTAACTGATCTTTCAGTAAAGATCAAGGAATGATTCAAAAGTCATTCACACCAGGTGCAGCCTTAAAAATAATTCAGATTGATATATAAAAACATCAGTATACTCAATCCTGTTGACCTTTAAAATGGCTATAGACATTCATTTTGAGTACTTGTAAAGGTGAATTCTAAATAAACGCACAAATTGATGCCACACATGTATTCCGCCACACAGGAGTTGTGATTCTTACATGAAACCTGACTCATTAGTTTTTCATGTTTTCAGCTCATTGACTGATTAATTTTTTAGTCTTCAGCTTTTGCAAATGCTTGATTATCTAGTGAAAAATAAAGTAGGGAATCTGGACTTAATAATTCTTTAGAGGAGGAAAGGTGTTAATTTAATATTCCATTGCATGATCATACAATTAAATGATGCAAAGGTGAACCATAACTAAATTGTCAATCAGAAGAAATCTCTGAAGTTATTTTACTGTCTAGTGAAACTCTGAGAATGGATAGTTCTCAAAATTGAAATCTGTTGATTGAAACTACAGAACAGCAAATGAGAGGTTTTTCAGTTTAGGATGATAATCTTTTTTTTTTTTTCCTTTAATATACAGAAGCCTGAAAAGGAGCTGTTTCTTAGTATTTTGGTTCCTGTTGGTTGAATTTTGCACATTAAAATAAAAATTACTATTAATTACAACTTTCATTTATGTAAGTTCAATAATGAATATATAAAAGCTCCTTGAGTTTATCCTATGTTTCAATATGACATAATCTCTTGTCATATAAAATTGCATTCGTCACATGTGTCATTTATTATTGGGCTAATCTTAAGCTGGATAATAGGTTTGAAAGTTATTTTTTAAACCTTAATGTTAGAGTTTTCCACTTTTCCTGATTGCTAGGTAAGTTTTCACTTCTTATATTTCACGTAACTTTCATCAATGCAACTCAGAACAGTTTTTCTCCAAGAAGAATAAAAACCACCTTTACATGCTACGTAGATACACACTCTGTTAGACATTAGGTTGTCTGGCAACAAAAGGGAAATATTTAGGCAAAGAGGTATCAAGTTCTAAAAGTGAAAAGACTAGCACAGCAGTGTGCAAGAAACACCATGACTCACAGCATTTTGGGTCACAGATCTGTGATTTTCCATCTTTTGGATGCCATTAATTTGGCACTCCTTTGGACTTGTATAGTACAGCATTCCCTGTGCAAAACAGTATCAAAGGGAAATTCTGTCAAAGCTTGTATGTTTATCACGTGCCTGTTGTGAGGTGAGAGTATGCGGGCTTTGGGTACACAAATTCAAATTTTGGATAATCTTCACAGGGTATTTAAAGAAGGGGTAGACTGTCTTTGGTAAATACATAGTTCATGTCACCATATAATAATTTTAAATACTGATCTATTGTATTTTTGTCTGGTGTGAATAAAACATTTTTCTATAGCTTTTTGTTTCTATAGCTTTTGAGTGCTGTGTCTATTTATTCACATTTCTCTGTCCCCATAAATTAGATTTTCAATTTTCTGTTGTTTTTCTTTTCCTCACAGCTAGGTTAATTTTAGTTTAGTTTTTCCTCACAGCTAATTTTGCTGTTGTGATATTTCATATAACTGTTAATTTTAGGAATGCTGATCTTGGTAGTCACTGATGTGTACATCCAAACAGCTGAAGAGTGTTATCTCACCTTTTTGACTATACTGTGTAATTCATAGTAATGTGTTCTTCAGGAATTTAGAGAATCTTTGAGACCTTCATCAGCATCTCAAGCTTCTTTCTCCTGAGTTACGTATAAATGTAAGTATCCATGCCTGGGATACATGCAAGAGAGGTTTATGGGATTTTTAAAATAAGGTATACTGCTCTAAAGGTAGGTAACTGGACTTTGGGACTTAGAAATTCTAGGTGACAGTCATCACACCTACCACAGCTATCTGGAATTTAGGTATCCAAACTAATAATCTTGGTTCTTTCCATAGTGAATAAGAAGTAACAGAATTATTTGAAAAACAATTCAACCCAACTATTTCAGATACATTTTAGGGTGGAATAAATTGCCCTGTGGAAGTGCACTATGTTCCACGTAAATGTGGAGTTTATTTGCCATCTTTTTGACTAACCATTCTTATCTTTGTTTGGTAAGTGTCACAGCCTGCATATTACCATTGCTTTTCTCCACTGCACTGTTCTGTATCACATATTGTTCTCCAGTGTATCATGCATTTCTTACAACTTCTAATTTGATAGAAAACTTAGAAAAGAAATAGTGTCTGAAAGATTTCTTTTTGACAATAATTACACTGTTCAATCAAGCAAGTTTTTTAGTATCTGATTTATTAATGGAGATGTTAAATTCCAGTCATTTTTTCCAAATTATTTAAACTGATCACCCTGAAAGACTTTAATGAATGCAGAGTAAATATCTAATAGTTGTACACATTTATTCTAGATAATTTTTTTTATAGCATTGTTTGTTCAATAGAATTTCCTGAACATTTAATCTTCCATACAGTGTTGAATTTCTTTTAAAATTTCAAGAGAGGTTCAGGAAAATTAAAAGTATATAAAAATATGGTACCTACATATGTGTGCCTCGTCCCTTCCTTCCACCATAATGATAGCACCACTTTTTCTTTTTATGTGTGCAATTATCAAATAATTATGATACTATACAAAATAATGCTAGCGTTAAAAGGACAGCCCTAAGGATTTCTAGAAGCAAAAATTATTATCCCCAGGTTGTAACTGAACCGCTGAAACTGTATGCAAGTGATGCAAATGGACTTGAAAAGCCATCTCAGTCTCCCTGCGTCTCAGAAAGAAGGATTATTTCAGGGCACTGTGCTCAGTGGTATATTGAACGAGGCATTGGCAGCAAGGAAAAGCCTTGTGGGATCGTGGAGTAAAAATATAGGTGGGTGGCTCTTGCCTTGGTGATGAAGAGGTCCATTCCTACCAGAACTTAACAGCTTTTAGTAAGCCTTTTCCCGCCTATGTTACATACATGGAGACAGAGCACATGCTGGCAGCAAGCTCAGCACAGCAGGCTACATTGCCCCTGGGTAACAACCCTCCGTGGGGATTTACTTGGTTACCTCCAAACTGCAGAGAGGGGCATGCAGCAGCATGGCTGGGCATGAAAAGTGGCACATAAGGCAGAATTAGAGGGTCCCAACACCCTCAGTGTCACTCAATTTCATTCACAAGGTGAATAATAAGAATTAACTGAATACTTTGATTGCTTTTACCTGGGATGAAGCAGAACAAAGCATTGTGAAGATTCTCAAGAGCTGAAAAGCATCAGAGCTGCCACACATGTGTGCGCCTCAGCAATGGCACTGTAAGAGCAAGACTAGAATTTTGACATTTTTCAAGACTTGACTTTTAAATATATTTTTTAATACCTTTTGGTGACTGTGGATGCTTCCTATACATCCTTAGACCAAGTAACTAAAGCTTGTGTATTACCAACAGAATAAAAAGTTGAATGTGTGTAGTAAGTTCTGCTCGTTTGTTCTCTCTTGTTGTGATCTTGTAGAGTAACTAGAGAGGCTTCTATTTTCTTCTCTGCAAGCTGATGAAATCATGTGGTATTTTAGTCTAACTTTTTAACTGGCAATACTTTACACTTACTGAATTTCCAAATGTAATCTTTCTTGTATTTTCTCTTTTTTTTCTGGTGCTTCTGGAAGTCTTAACTGCTATATCCAGGAGAGGTTACTTAAGCATTATTTTGTGTTCAGATACAGCATGTTTGCCAAAAATAATTCAGCATTACCTGGATCATGTAGCAGGAGTGTATTCATCCTTGACATTTTCTATGGCTGGATATATATTTTTTGATTCAAGTTAACATCTAAATTTCACACCTTTTGGAAAGAGAAAATCAGAGAGATTGCTATCTGATAGAAATTTGACATAGTCTTGGAGAATGACGTTCAGCAAACTAGGTATCAGACAGACCAAACAAAAGAAAGCTGACTGAGGGGTAGAGGATGCTAAGAATCATGATGTTTTCTAGCTGAAGAAGGAAATAGAATATCAGTAAGGGGGATGTATATTTAGTTTAGGGGAGGAAGAAGAGAAGGAATTAAACCTCAAAACATGTTCAAGGGGAACTGAGAAGAGGAAAGGTATCCTAATTATTTAAATATTACTGGAAAGCAGAAGAGTTGTATTTTGAATCTGGTTTATGAGAGGACAGTCACCTGACTGAATTGCTAATTTAGGATTAGGGAGAGCTGCAGTCATTGCCTTGCTCTGTTTTTTACTGTGTGTGATGCTGGACTTGTGCCTATTTCTCTGTGCCTATTCTAAACAGAATAATAGCACTTGTTAAACTTTTCAGAGAAAAGCTTGTAGGCTGTTATCTTCCAGGATAATTATTAGGATTAGCTGCATGTTGGAGATAATGGGGCTTCCAATATTTTAACTATTTTCTGTGTGGAAATGTCCCAAGCAAGGGAGGATATTTCACCAGCCTGGCTTGCTCTGAAAGGCAATGTCTGTATTCTCCTGAACTATATTTGGACTTGTGTGTCATAATAAAAAATACAATTACATTCACTCTAACATAACAATGATATAGATGTTCCCGAGATATGTGTGTGTGTGTCCAATGGTGTAAAAATGTTGGATAGATTTCTGATGGATGACTAAAGAAATTAGATTTTGGAACTGTATTTAAAACTGGGTCAGTAAATCCTAGTAAAGACCATGTAATGATTCTGAAGAAATGATTAAACATGTAAAATGGACTAGTAATAATGGTGCTAATTTCCAATGGCCAGAAACAGTACACAAGACAAATGCTTCTGTAATGTAAGTAATTGAGTGCTATATGTTGTTTACTGCATGAAGTTATTTAAGGATATTGTCTTAGGCAACAACCCTTAATTTCTGATCTTTAATTTATTGGAATAAATTCAGATTTAAAGACTCAATCACACTCCAGTTGAAGTCAAAGTTGAAAGAACAACACAGCTGGAAATAAACCACTCTCTTAATAGCTCTTAATAGAACACCCAAATGTGCTTCAAAGATACTTAAAAGGTCAACCAGAAAACATGACAGTGGTGTTCTGAAGCACTGTAGTGTAAATTCCATGTTGTGCTAAAAGCTCCAGTAGCCTGATTTCTAAAATGTCTGTTACAATCTAGATTTGATTTGCTAGATCGAGTTACTAGATTCAGAAAAAGCATTGGATAGAGAAAAATGAGGAGAAAAGAGTAACCGCAATAATAATAAAGCCTCCCAGAGCTTTATGTTTTGATCAGAAGGTTTTGATATAAAATTACAAATGAAGCAATATTAGAAGGAAAAAAGTATTAAGAGTACACTGGGACGAAGTGTTAAGTGAATTAATGAAAAGACCTTTTGACTGATTAACTGTTACTTAGTTAGAAGAAACAACTTTCAAATGCCAAGTGAAGGTAATGAGATTAATAAAAATGAAAATGATCACACTTCTTATCAGCCTAAAGGCAATGTAACTGTGCATTTGGTGTGGCGATGATGTTGTAAACTGTTTATCTTGGCTTTCAGTGAGATGCCAGGCACAGAGGGATTTTATACAAAACCTCTGCAGTCAAATGGAAAAAGGACAATAGTAGCTTTGGGGTTAATACAATGTTCCTCTTACTAATCAAGCTTCTTGTTCAATGTTTGAAAAACACAAATATTTTAGTGACTCTCTCCCAATGCCATGTGGTAGAAGGTAAATCTAGAGGTGTAAATGAGGAAGAGCACTTGCCAGTCACCTCTTCTGATACACACAACTGGCCACAACACAGTAGTATACTCTCTCCCAAAGTCTAAAATAATGAATTAGTAAATAAATAAAGATAAATTAGGCAAGGGAAAAGGAATAAAAATGCCTGACTGAGAATGGCACTTAGTTTTGTGTGTGTGCAGGTCTTTCATTGATAAGGTGGTGTTTTCCTCCCTGCTTCAGGGAAGGCAGTGTGGAGACTGCCATTTTGAGATTCAGAGACAAAGTCCAACAGGCTGAGTGAAATCTGTCTCAGCAGTTTTGTTCTGAACATGTCAATAAAATTTTATCTTATTTCAGAAGGGATTTAATTTCAGCAAAGACTGAATTTCTCTGTAAAGATCTGGAATAGGCAAAAGAGCTGGTACCAAATTCTCTGTTATGACAAAAACTTAACAGAGAGCTTGAGTTCTTGCTGTAATATATTTTGAATGCGTGGGCTGGTGAGTGGGCAGGTGGATGTAATTTAGCTTTCTTATTCTTAATTAAATTATTGCATATTTTAAGGCTGAGGAAAATTTCATTATTATGCTTTGAGCTATTTCCTCTCTGCTGTCTTGAAGGTCTTGAAACTTACCTAAAATTGTCATAGAGTTAAGGATCTCTGCTTTGTTCTAAACCCGCAGACACCAATCAGTATAGCTTAAAGAAAAACTTCAACAATAGTTTATTTCTTCACTAACATAGGGGTTTTATTACTGTAATTTCCGGATCACTATATCAAGTCTTGCCAGGCTGTCAGATTTTTTTTTTAAACAAAGCTGTAGCAAACTCTCACTGTACTGTGTACTTTAAATGTACAAAATGAAATGGCCTTTGCTTTCTCATTCTCTGTTGGACCTATGTTTTATCCATATTTTTGAAATGTACACAGGTTGGTAATTAGGACCGCTACTATTTTGGTGCATTCATGAGATATGAGGACAAATAAAAACAGGTCCAGTTTCCTTATTAACAGTACGTGCTCCTCTAACTTCTTGTGAGCCACAGTGGAAACTAACATCTGGAACAGGTCCCTATCACTCATCATATCCACACCACTTCTGCATTCAGATGCCAGCCATGAAATTAGCCTTGTGCAGTCTCCTGAGGTCATAGTTTCCTATTCCTTTGTGTCTTTGCAGCACGTCAAAAGACTTTTGAGAGTGATTTGGTTTTGGCAATGCCAATTTTAGAATGACAACACCATTACGATTTTTCAAATGGCTTTCAGATCATGTTGTATATCACCCTAACAGAGGTAATTACCGTTCCAAGCCTGTGTGTACATAGTCTCCAGGTGACTCAAAAAGGCACATGAGTTTGCAGCTCTTGCATAGATCAGATTTACTGTGAATGTACAGGCCATTGGTGCAGCACCTGTTTGGGATGTCCAACACATCCAGGAAACAGCAAACCTGTTTTGCCCTCTTTACATCTGCCCTAGTCTGCTGCATCCAGACCACTAGCATGATCATGAGACAATATGTCATGCATATAGCATACTGGGTGATAGCATTCATGATTATGTTTGGGCCCCATTAATTATAGTCCAGAGTTTTAAGATTCCACCTGGAAAAGATTTTGCAGCAGGGAAAAAAGACAAGTCCAGAAAAACCAACATGTCCGGCAGCCTCAGCTGTATCAGGAATCACCATTTTCTGTGTTGAAAATTGGGACGACATGCGCTGTGCAGTTTCCAGTGTGGGTCAGTGCTTAATGGGCATGAATAAACCTTACTGATGTCTGTGTGTGAGTCCAAGGAAGCTTGAATTATTTAGCATGCGCCAGTGTAATTAGTGTCATAAACATGAGTTAAACAGTAGCACACTGTGAGGGACAATCCCCAGCCACCAGCTGATGTCATTGTGAATTAGTAATATTGACTCACAAGCTCAATAATGGGCATGTGGTTGGCTACTTAGAGAAGATTCATTAATTACCCGTATATGGATCCTGTAGAACTGAGTACAACTCTCTGGGATGTAATATTGTGCAGTGGCACCTTGCTGGGGAATATTTTCCATATCTCTGCTTTGTGATAAGAATTAGTTGACCCAATTTAGAAGTTCTGTCCTGTGGTTTTTTTTGGTATTCCTTGTACTTGACATTATAAACAATACAAACACTGCAAAACTAGAACTTCTGTGGTTGTTAATTCCTTGACATTATGATGTCTACATCACAACACTTTTCACATCTAAACCCAATGACCCATATTCATAATATTACATTAAGGTATGTCCCAAGCCCAAAACACTCAACTGTGCCAGAAGAAATGATCATTATTTTACAATCAGTTACTGCAGCCCTAACAATAGAGTAGGCTGCCTGGCCCTAACCCATTGCTCTTGTTTGAATGTCTGCATTCTCATGCTCTGTTACAGCAAGCTGGGACCGAGCCAGGTGGGTTTTAGTAAGCTTGTCCTGAAACGTCCCTAGGAAGCTGGGACAGTCATGGAGGCTTGACTCATAAACAGTGTTCCTGAGGAGCAAGATGGAGTCGAATAACCAGGGTCAAATAGCCTAAAGTTTCTCTGAAAGGGAAGAGGGAGCTCTGCAGAATATATTGGTGAGAACAGTTTGTGACTGGTATTTGAATTCTCAGGCTTTCCTGGCTTCTGCTTTCTAGTGGATTTGTGGTTGCTTGTGAATATTTTACATATTTTAATTCTGGCACATTTGGATCTTAACAAGACATATCATAGAGAGCAGCCTCAACACCCTCTGACGTATCCCATTCATTCCTGTAAATTTGCGTATGTCCAGTTTACTTAAGCAGTCCCTCACCGTGTCTTCACCTACCATGCACTTCTCTCACTCCCAAGATCTGCAACTAAGCACAAAGACATAGGAGGCCTGAGACCAGCCATTGCCAGTAAAGGCCAAGGCAAGGAATGTCTTAAGACTTTGCTATGTCCTTTGTCACTGGATTGCCCTCCCCAGTTAGCAGTGGGCCAACATTTTCCCTGATCTTTTCGCTGCCCGTGCAGCTGTTGAAGCCCTTGCTGCCCCAGGCATCCCACACCACACTTACCTTTCACCCAATATTTGTCCTTGCTCCTTCCATCCCCATGTGCTTGGGCAGCACTTCTGCACCACTGCAGGGCAGCCCCTGCCTGCTCCTCCTAAGTGTATCTCCCTTGGTGGGGTGAGCTCAGCCAGGTGTCCCCATTCAGCCACGTTGATCTTCTGCCAGCCAGCTCCTTGTTTTCCCACACCCAGGGCTGGACTGTTCTCGTGCCTGAAGACTGTATGGGTCTCCTGGGCACCTTTGTTCATTGGGACCATTTCCCATGGGATCCTGCTGATCAGGTCCCTGAACAAACTGATTTTTTTCCCCTGAAGTTGAGGGCCATTATTCTCTTACTTGCCTTCCTCATTTCCTTCAGGATCTTAACTGACAGATTGGATCTGCCAATGTCATAGACACTCTGGGCAATACTGCTGTCCGATGTCACATCCCCAGCCAGTTCCTCCTTATCTGTGAACAGAAGATCTGGATAAGCATCTCCCTCATCCTGTCCAGTCCAGCATCTCTGTCAAAAAACTGTCCCCAACATACTCCAGAAACTGGATTACTTGTACCCTGACATGTTGCCCTTCTACATGGTTAAAGTTTCCTATGAGTCAGGGCCTGAGATTGTATGGTTTTTCCCGATTGGTTTAAGAGGGCTTTGTCTAACTCCTCTTCCTGATGGGGCAGTCTGTAAAGATATCTACTGCTATGTCCCCCTGCAGCACAGCCGCCAGAGCATTGCTCCCCCCTGCTACTGGGCAGTTCCTGGCACTCACTGCAGCCAGCAGCCTGGGCAGCTGTGCCCTTTCTCAGGAGCTCTATCTGGGCCAAAGTCTCTGAGGGGGCAGAGACAGCTGTTGCCACTGGTGCCACATCCGGAGACACAAGTCTGTGGCAATGAGGATGGTACAAGGTCCATCCAGGAAGCCAAAATCATCAATGCAAGGTCAGGAGCAGGAGGAAGCAGGGCCAGCCACCAGTATAGCTACAACGCAGCTGCAGCAAAGGCCTCAGGCAGCTCCGGAGACGAGGTGCCAACACTCCAGACAAGGCTTCTCACACCTTTTTCTAACAGCTTAGATGTTTTCACAGAAGTCTGATATGAAGTAACATAGCTATGCTACATCAGAGCTGCCCTTGGAAGCAGTCAACCAAAGCCCTGGTGGAGGCAGTGAGGAAGAGGCTGTAGATCCTGTTGGTGCATGCCAGTCTCGGGCAAAGACAGGGAATATGTATGAGGTTATCTGCTCAGCAAGCAACTTCTTCCAGTGTCTGAAGGTGTCTTGTCATGGTTCACCGACCTTGGGAACATCAGGCCTGCAGCACACTCCTTACCCTTGCTCTGTGCTCCAAGCAGCATGCAGTTTTAAACCTTTAATAGCTAAATGTCTAATGCTATGGGGTTTAACCCAAGGACTGTAAGGAACACTTTGTCCATGAGATCCTCCAACATTGTTTATAGACACAGGAAATCGATGCTGTCATGGTCAAGGTGGTCGAGGTTAACAGGAGAAAAACTTCTTGTTGCCTGTGGGCCAATGCTTTAATGATATTTAACATCTATAAAAATCAGCTTGTTTTCATAAAATCAGTATATGGTATCTGTGGAGCTATAATTAAAAAAATCTATTGTAACTCCAGATTTTTGCCATACAGATTTTAAGCGGTTTGCTACTTTGTATATAGGAAAAAGGTTTTAATAAGACAAAATAAATCAATAGGAAAGCACTCAGCTAAGTGTCTTTTTCAAGCTTTCACTTTATTTTTGATGGTGAAAAAACACATTGGAGAAAGCATCTTTACATTATATCAGTGTGATAAATTGCCAGAAAAGGAATACACTGGCCAGGGTTCTGTAATTTACTGTGCAAGAAAATATATATAATCCTTTTTCATGAAAATGTGTGAATTATGTAAAGTTATGTTTTTGTTTGCAGATTCAGACTCAAGAAGAAAATGTGGCTGACAGTGAGGCTTTATTTCAGTCACTTTTGTTCTTTAGCCCTTTGCTGATGGCAAGATGACTTCTCAAGCATGACATGTGATTCCCAGTGCTCTGATTATGGGAGGAAAAGATGACCATCTAGCCCCTGTAAAGATAAGGCAGCACATTAGGTTGGATGAGGATGAGTATTCTCTCTGTTTAAAACAAAAAATTTCATATATCTGATGTCAGGGGAAGTATAAACCCTCCTATCAGTAAGTACTTGCATTATTATAGCACACAAAAGGCGATTTTTTTTTTGTTTTGTTGTGGTGGGTTTTGTTTGTTTTGTTCCATTTTTGCCCACCCTCAACTGCTGAGTTTTTCTGTTGTTTGACTTTCACATAGGCTGAGTTTTGCTGATGTCAGGGACCACATAACCATCAAGCAGCAGACTGGCATGAAATTTAAATAGAAAACATTCAGTGTCAAGATCTTGATGTTGACTCAGAGGAAAGTGGTCATTAGGACTCTAAAGAGGAAGGAGTGATAGGGCCTGATGACAACTTTCTACTGTGGGTGTAAACCAGACACATGGTGGCTTTTAATGGAAATCTAATTATGTTAACCTAAAAGGGAGGTGAGAAGAGTGCTTAATTCTTAATGCAATTGAGTCTTGGGAGCAAAGATGTTGAGATTTAAGAAAAAACTCTGACTTCGAATAGATGTGAGAACAAATTGTGGTCACTGCATCAGCCCACAGCCTATTTTTACAATTATCAATACCATAATAATACAATAATCCTCTAACTTTGTTAGTGTAGGGCAGGTATAGTGCAGTTCCTTTCCCAAGAAGAACTCACTGTCTATAAAAGAAAGGAAACTAAATGGCAGAGATGGGTGACAATGTAAGCAGGCATTAGTGTCAGCAGTGATATCTCACTGATACACCACAGATCTAATTCAAACATGCACAGAGAAACCCCACAGAAGGAGCCTGTAGGGTTGTCCAGTTCTTGGCAGGTCCTGTCACTGGTCACTGTCTCCTCCTGGTCCCCTGACTTGGACAGCCCCCCTGCAGCACCCAACACAGTTGTACCTGCAAGGAGAATCTCACAACCTTCTTCCCCTCAAGTTATTTGCAGTGCTAAATGTTAGAACATTGTTTAAGCATAACTACCAAAACTACTTTGGAGTTAATACACAAAATGGCAAAACCAGAACAAATCCTTTCAAAGAATGCCCCAATTATACTAAAAAAACAGTGACGCCTTTATTTCCTCTTGCCTCCTGCAAAGAATGTTCTTATTTGAATAAATCCTGAAATCTTCTCACTACACATGCCACTTCATGTACTTAGCCAAGAGCAGTAAAATATTATAACTCATTCATCACCTGTTACACAGTGAATTGCTTGTTACAGCAAACCATTATAGACTCCACAACATATGTTCAGGAGCACGGTACACAGGGCAGAGCAGGGACCTGAATCCCATTTATCTTGAGGTCTTTCGAGACTGCACTGCCGATGAAAAAAAAATCTTACAGCAGGTGCCAATGAAAGGTGCAAGGCCTTTGTAATGGTCAAGTTGTATAAAAATCTGTGTAAATATGATCTCTGGCTGAGATCATCATCAGTGAGACTTAAAAGACCAAGTGCAGACAATGCCAGACGGCAGAGATGCTATGAGCACTGAGTACATGGCTTCAGTGAGGTGGCGTCATCTTTAGACTACGAGCGTAACTCACAATGGACAATTTTATCCCTTTTTCCACAACTCCCACCTCTCTGTGTGGAACTTTCTGCTGCCTGCCACTGAGTCTGATGCTGTGGTTTAGAAATCCTGGGTCTGAATCGCCAACAAGTCAGCCAAAATATAGCCACCTCACCAGCCTCACAGAGACTAAGTAGCACCCACAGTCTAAGTAATGCTCTTGACTTACTCCTTTCACTGCAGGCATGATCTAGTAAGACACCTCAGTGAACCTACAACCCCACAACAAGCTGCTATCCATGTAAATTGTTTATAGCAATAAACAGAATTCAGTGGAGGAATCCACATCTATTTTGAAGGCTGGCTGCGCTTTTGGGAATTGGCCTGGTGAGGTTGACTGCTGTTGTATCCCTCAGTGACTTCAGATAAGTCATACAGCTCCATCTGTGTCTCAGTGAAATAGCACTGCAGAAAGCTTACATTTCTTGTATGAGCCTGAATACCTGCAATCATCTGGGCCACAAGTAATGATGTCTAAGTCCCCTGAAGCAATAACTGAATGTTGCAGGAACAAACTGCTCTCAGCAGAATAACACTCAGCATGTCTATACCACCAGTTAAGTACATGTTCTCAAGACAGATTTCCTCTCAACCACACATTACAAATCCTCCAACTTCCACGCATTGCTCATCCGATCCCCAGCGTGGACTTCGCTGCACACCAGGAAGCCAGGCAAGATGGGCCTCTAATTATAGGCGTAAGCTTCCACTGAAGTGTCCTGGATAGATCGAGGTGGAGTGGGACAGCCTGTTAGAGCTCAGCTTTTCCAAGTCAAGCATGGATGCTTTGGTTCGAGGCTCCAGCCAGGAGAGTAGACTGAATGTACTTGTGCGCTTCTCTGTTAAGTGGAGACAGAGCCCAGAGTGTCCAGCAGCCTGAGCCTAGCTGCTATAAACTTGGTGCTATAGAGAGGAAAATGGAAGATGAAAGACATAAGTGGGGGAAAAAATAGAAATCACAACATTATCAACATTGTATAACGTTCAGTCTTGGGAGGAGGTGCAGTTGTGCACAGCTTTGAGGCTGCACTCTGCATCTCTCTCCAGGATATAGAGATTCTTGGACATGTTTTAAATGTCCAGTACCTATGTCTGTTTTTGCATGTTTTTAAACTGCAACAGTTTAAAAGGAACAAGCCTTAAAAAAGAAGTTCCTAGGCTGCGACCTAGCATATTTGAAGTACCAGCAGCAAGACTGGTTAGGGACAACTCTCATGTCCTTGTGCATTCCCACTCCTGCTGTGAGCTAGACAGGGAAAGTGAGCTGGCTTGAAGAGGAGGGCAAAAAAATAAAAATAAGGGAAAAAAATCCATGGGATCATGGGTTTACCTCCAGCTGGATCAGTTCCTTGGTCTGGTTCACAGCAAAGCCTCTCAGACAGCTGTGCCAGTACAACTGAGGAGGTAATGTGCTGTGTCAGGAGTCACTGGTGCT
Organism: Phalacrocorax aristotelis; assembly: GCF_949628215.1. Lineage (NCBI taxonomy): Eukaryota > Metazoa > Chordata > Aves > Suliformes > Phalacrocoracidae > Phalacrocorax > Phalacrocorax aristotelis. Next base: position 56,491,991 of record NC_134278.1, read on the forward strand.
GAAGGCTTTATTTTATAAAATCGGTCTCATGTCTGTATACAATTTGAGCAAGGCTGGACTCTAAAATCAGCTGGTCTGTTAAATGGCCGGTGAATGGGTTCACACTTCAGAGCTAGCAGGGTCTCAAAAGGAGGGACTGGGAGGGAAGGGTTTTTTTGTTTAACTTGTAACACTTCCTTGATTAGCTGTTATTGGGTGGATTATCTGTGAAGTTTTGGCCAAAAAGTGATCAATTTTATATTTGTAACCAATTCCTGTCAACACTCTAACCTGTTTCCAGCTCCTCTTAGCAGTAGTAAAGTGTAATTTTACCAGTTATTTAGTATGTCCAATTGCAGTTGCATAAGGTGTTCTCACCATTTAACTCCATAATGATATTAAAGGTTCGTTATTGCATCCCATTTTGATTTATGGTGTAACTTTTGAGTTAGAATGGTAATTTGATTGTTTCTAAATTTAATGATGACACTCACTTAAAAGTGAAGAAAAAATAAAATAAAACAAATACATAAACAAAATAAAACAAAGGACATATCTTTATGGTAAGCACTTACCTGCAGGCCTCATTAATGCTGAACCAAAGCCTTTGTGCTTTTTTTCTAGCAGCTATCTTGGAATGATACCTGAAAATAGCGCAATTTAGCTAAGAATAAACAGACTAGAGCACTCATTCTCCACCCTGCAGAGCTGTAGCACAAGGAGCCCTGCTGATGAGTGATAGAGCATTTTTTGAACAAGTGATGGATGCTGGTTTTTGCTCTCAGCCATTGGCTGGTAAAACAGCAGCAAGTCGTTGCGCTTGCAGAAGCAGCTGCCAAAAATCAGCCAGCAGACACCACCACTCTAATGCGTGATGAACCTGGTCTGTCTATCACTTGTGCTTTGTGTCTGAACTGTCTCATCTGGTGCTTTAATCCCACCTTGCTCTTCTTTTTCAAAGACAGTGGAAGTGAGCTGTCTTTCTCTTTTTCCTTCCTTCTTTCCTCGTTTCTTTCTCTTTTGCCCCTTCCCTAAATCACAGAGTTACAGCAGAGGTTTTTCAGGTACTTCACCGTGTGAAACTTTAACAGTGGTTGGTAGTAGAGACTTTTAAAGAAAAAAAGCAAAGCTGAAAGCTTTTCTTTTCATTCAGGGCTCCAAGGAGAGTGAGCAAAGGATTTAAAAGGGCCTCAGAATAGATGGATTTCTAGGTCAGACTCTCAGGTAACCTTGTACTATTTGTGTGCATGTACAGCAGTGCAAAGGCCTTCATAAGGACTTGGACTGTATTTTGCTTACGTTGCAGGGCAACAGTTGATCATTTATTAAATCATAGAGCTGAGGCTTCAGACACAAATTTAGGGACTGGGGAGTACCCTTACCTTTCTGCACCGGGCAGCCCCCATGTTCGTAAATTTGGAAACCACTCAGGAACAGAGAAGGTCAATATTTGATCTGCTTAAGAAAGTGGGTTTTTCACCTTGTACATCCTCATTTTACACTTTAGAAATAAATTTTACTGTGGACTGCTTGGAGAACAAGAACTGTCATGTAGGTATTACCTCCTGTCTTCTCATTCAGACCTCTGCTACAAGTAGATGCAATGAGGTATGCATAATACAGCAGCATGACATGATGAGATGCAGTTTATTATGTTGCTAGTGTCTCCTTTGGGCATACCATATGGTGAAGCTGCCCTACAGCTTCCTAATTGATCTCCTTTTTATATAACTTCCCCCTGAAAATGCCTACCTGAACAAGAAACTTTTACTAAACAGAAGCCCAGAAGGGCAATAAGAGAAAATCAGGGGGCACTTTTACATCAAGTGACATTCTTGTAGAAGTGTGTGTAGTTTTGTTTTTTTAATTTGTAAAATTCCCGAATTTAGTTTTTCAAATTAAAAAAGCTGCTAAGGATACATAGTGGGAGGCAGAAGCGAAGGCAAAGTAAAAAGAACACTGTGGAGATATAATAAGAACTTGGCTGTACATTTTGAGCCCAAGTCCTGAATTGTTTACTTTAGTGCAATTTCTGGAATTCTACTTAATTAAGTTTGCATAGGTAGTAAACAATTGTATAGATCTTTTTTACTTCTGCAGTGTTTTGTTGTACATCTGAAAGTACTTACTGATGGTTTGGTTATTCGGCTTCATAATATTCCTGCAACAATTATCTGGTCATACATAAAGTTCTCTTTCAGTTATTGAGTTAGAAAACTCCACAATTAAGCTTCTGTAAATTACTAAAACAGGTAAAGTGTATACCTTGGAGTCTTCCCTTTATCTCTTCCTTCCAACGGTTTCCTAATTTACTTTAATTATTCTCTGGTATGTAACTTTTAGACTGTGTCTTAGTTTTTACTCTAGCAGGCTTCCTGCCTTATTTCTTAACATCAAATAGATCCTGATCCAATAATATGAATGCAGTCCAAGCATTTTTGTTACAAAGTTTTTAATTCTCACAGTTTACACCTAATGCTGGTTTCTGACTTTCTAGTTCATGTTGCCAGTACTCTTGGTAACAATTCAGGTAGGATTAGTATTCCCACCCAAGTCCATCTGTGGCCTCTGTTGTTTTCAGCCACACTGTACACCTGGCTCTGAACAAAGCTTTTGGTGGCTAACCAGAATGTGTGAGGTGGATTTGGGGATGAGCCGTATAGACATGGCTCAAAGTCCTGAAGTCCTTTCAGAGTATTGGTCTTAATGAGGAAAGGTCTCATTGGCTCTTTCTGGCTGAAACTTCTTTCTTCAGCACGATGAGCTACCTACTGCATAAAAGTTTTTTTTTTAATTATGTGTGGGCTTCTTAACTCTCACCTCATCCTACATTATTTGCACATGACAGGCCTGATTCTTCATTCTTCTGTAACTTCTGCCATCAGCAAATCTCCTCAGTTGGAAGTACTCATGTCATGAGGTTCTGATTTATGTCTAGGTCAGAGAGACTCTGGAAGTCTAAGAATTTGGCCTGGCAGAGAGGAGATATAGACCCACCTTCTTTTTATCTTCCTGTGGTGAATGTTATTCTGTTTAGACGGGGAATCAGTGCTATTCATTGCTACAGATGTTATTCAAAGGAGGAAGAGGCCCTAGGTAATGTATTTTTTACAGTGTTTATGTTTCTTTGTCTACTTGATTTAGGCCTCAGATTTACCGTTACAGCACCAACTCAGCTTTTCTTTGTATATCTTGGTTCAGGCTTCCCTTTCTGCACACAACATAATTAGGTCTTAAAATTTCTGATGTGTTTGTTTTCATAGTAGCATAACTTATACTGACGTGTTATTCTGATATTGACTTGTATCAACAATGCCATATATGTTGTTATCATCCTGACATTGCAATATCATCTTTTAAGTTTTCCAGATCTTTTTGAAGACACATTTGTCCTTCAAAGGAAACTAATCTCTTAGGAAAGTTTCTGACCACGGTTCCCTTCCCTATATGTTCTATATTTATTTGGAGCATGAAGATCTGATAAGAATACATACAACCCAGGAACCCACATAAAAATATTCTGGAAAGCTCCTGTCTGATGGGGCTTTCCATTGCTTCTTCTTCAATTTTATCATAAGCCTTCTTGATTCATCTATATGTTAGCCAGAGTGTTCCCAATTAGATGTTTCAGGTTTACAATATTATAAAATTCAGGCTGTGCAGCTGACTACAGTATGGTACTGATAACACATGGAGACAGAACACCCAGAGATGCCTTGCTTTATTAGTTAATTTCATTGCATTGGCTTTGTCCCTTGCTACTCCCCTGCGGCATCTACGTGAAACTTTAACCATGAGTTTTTGTAGAGAATTTTTGTAGAGAATTTTGTAGAACATAGCACTAGCTAGTTGCAAATGGAAAAACATGTTTCATAATTACATCTGCCCTGCTTTTCAGCAAAATCATTTTAGTCCTAGGAGTGTGGAATAATGCTGAGGAATGCAGAATCACAACATTTTCAACTGCTGTTATGAATGTAAGTACTAAAGAAAAGGTTGCTCAGCCTCAGACATGCTTATTCACAAAAAAATGGAAAAAAGTTGGATCTGGGAAAATGCCATTGATTCAGACTAGCATTCTTCATCTGAAGAGTCACAGCTCCTTAGAGAGGCTATGAAGAACTACCAGAGACACAATGAAGCACTGAAAGTTTTATTACAAGTCTAAAGCAAAGAATATTTCATTCTCTTTTCCTCTGCACACTATTAGCTTTCACAGGCAAGTGTTCTCTGTCAACTTATTGATTTGGTGAAATAAATTTTTTAACTTTGTGATATAAGTTCATCTTTATTGTTACAAAAAATGTGAAGTTATTGGGAACTAGAATATGGGATATGGATGTTTAGTCTTCTTATATGCTGGAGGGAATTTGGTTACTACATAAGCTTTTTCCCAAGACCCTAAGGGACAGAAAGGGTCATGATTGTTCCCAAGTCATTACCTAGAAAAAATTGAGCAATGTCAGTATCTACAGGACCAGCAAATAGACTCTATGCATGGTGGCTCCTAAGTATCCTTCCTACTGTCCTGGAGCATCCTCTTTTGGGCTAGTGACTCATTTCTCCGAGTATCATAGCTCTAACAAGGAGGAGTAAGAATCTCTTCTTCCAAGTTATCCTATGTACTAATGGAGTCAACTAAAGGGTGGATGCTCAGACCCACTCTTTGCCTAGTTTATACCATGGGCATAAATAAAATTCTCTACCCAAAATACTTGATGATGAGATCTGGACTCAAATCTCCAGAAGGAAATTAATCTAGATTTCTAGACAAAGGATTAGCTTGTTACTTCCACCACTTCATCAATCCTGTGAACCTACTCCTTCCTCCAAAACTTTTGATGTGATCTGAATTTTTGAATAATTTGAAAATGATTGAAATTTTTTTTCTTCTCCATGAGTTCGATATTTATTGACAAAAATTAATAAAACAAAAATGAAATAAGCTTTACTGTACTGCAGCTTTGAGTATAAAAGGGACAGACATTAAGCCACTTGCTTTCTAAAACTGTTTCATAAGATGTAGCATTTTGAGTGTTAAGTCTGGCAGATAATTTGAAATCCATTCCAAACTGTTGCAACAATGTTGTCAACTGACTGAAATGCGTTGGCATGCTCAAAGAACCCCATTTGTTTCAAAGAACTGAATGTAGAACAGTGTGGCAGGGAAGAAAGACAGCTTACTCTGGCTTCTTTTGGACAAGGGAGCGGGAGGCAGGACTTAAGTTAGTCATAAATAGGTTGTTACTTTCCCCTAATTCAGAAGTCAGAGAATTCTATAGAACAGATGGGAAAGAACAAGTCTGATTGCAATTAATAAACAGCTTATTTAAATGCAGCTGATTTTTATGGACTTAAATAGCTCAAAACCTTCTCAAATGCCTTTATGTAAGATAATGTCACATTGTGTTAGACTGGAGGCTCTGGGAAGCGAATACCAAGATCCTGATTGTGGGAGTTAGCTGCTATGGAAGTGATTTTCCTACTTCTGTTGTCTGTTTCATGGTTAAATTAATGTGTGAGTTGAAATAGGGATGAGTTAGAGCAGCCAAAGGTAACCGCTAAAAAGGGAAAATTTGGCTGTATGTTTGCTGGTAGTTCTTTGTAAATTTTCAGCATTTAGTGTGTTGTCACGTCTGATGACACAGAGCAACACACTAGATTACCTGAGATAATGAGGAAGGCCAGCTGCTATGGCAGTTACTTAGGCTAACTATAACTTTTCCAGATCTGACTATCTCATCCAAAATATGGAGGGTGACAGAAATGTTTGGAGGAGGCAGCCGACATCTGCCAAAACACTTCAGCTGAATTTTTGAAGGAAACAGTGAGATAGGAAGCAGAAGCTGAATTACTGGAAATGTTCAGAGTAAAGACAAACAAGAGAAGATACTTTAAATCAAAGATGTAAAGTTTGATTGTTCATTTTAGCTTCTCAGGCACCTAAGCAGTTACTTAAAGAAGAGGCAGAAACCATCTAGTCCTACATTTCGTCACTTAACCTTTAGTTATTTAGACTGTTAAACAATTTATTGACAAATCTCTTCTTCCATTTCCAACAATTCCTAAAAAAGACAAAAATATTTATGCTTTTTATAAGTGAAATGTAAGATGTTTACTTACTTTTGACTCCTTAGTTTAGGTATTGTGTACTGGATAAAGAGATCAAGCTGAAAACCATCTTGTTCCTATGTAGCTTTATATTCTCCAGATAGAAATACATTCTATTTATTATAAGCATATTGCTGTATTATAAAGATGCATTACTGTTATTATTATTATTACAAGCTGTTGCTCAGTGAAGTGCCAGACCGAGAGTTTTAGTAACCCAAGATGCCATCATGCTTAGGAGAGCCAAGGACAGATATGCAGATGCACATGGCTTCTATCTTGACACATGAATGCGGGGTCACTGGCAGCCCCATTCCTACAAAGTGTTGGGACGTGCTAATTGATAACAGCCAGCAGCAGTTCAATTTCTGCAAGCAGGGAAATGAGAACGAGCTGTCATTTCAGTCTTCAAATGTTTACACTGTTAGATAACTCTAATGGCTGAAGCAGCTCACTTTCTTCCAGGGTTTGGAGGTACATATTTATATCTGCAACTAGCAATTACAGCTTGTTCTTACTGTAAACACCACCACCCCCAAGCTGAACTGCCGCCGAAAGAAAAGTGAAACAAAAATTGCAGGCGACATATTGGTGATTGAATGGGATTATCACCTAAATATTAGCTGCGTAGACAAGATACAGTGATGGTCTATGGATGGAAGGTTTGTGGAAAAAAGGGTATTTTCAAAAGTCAGTTTTAGTAAGGCTGCAGCAGTTTATCAAAGTGTTTATTGTGGCAAAAGAGAGATAGGAACATTTAAAAGGGATCAAAATACTATTAGCTACTAAAGAAAAAAGGATAAATGTTAAATCAGAACTAAATTATGCTGATTTATTACTAGTAACAGCTCAGTTTCTCCTGTGTAATGGTGTATGAAACAGCTGCAAGTGCTGGTTACTACTGCTTTTACTAGCAAGGGAACAGCTAACTACCTCTAATAGCAGGCAATGGCTTAGCTCCCATGTGAGGGGAGAAAAATTAACTAAGTTGTTCTCAATAATTACACCTGCTTCTCCCTTTCTTACTCCCTAGGAGATGATTTGCTGCTATCAATCGAAGGTAGCAGCTTTTCCCCTCTTTGGGGACAGGAGTAGTACAAAGGCAATGAAACCCAGAAGCGGTCAGACTTGCAGGGATCTTGAGAAAAGCTGACTTACATACAACAGGCTTGTTTAGGAGGCAAGTCAGATCTCCTGTGTTTCAGAACCTGTGCTCAGCTGGCCTTTGGAGAGCATGCTTTACCTCTACAGGGACTACTCTGGGAGACTTGCTTTCCTGGTTTAAAGAAAACCTTTTTAAATGTCCCCACCTCACACCACCAATGGGTTAACTATTGTGGCTCCCTGATTAATATTTATTTTTTTAAGTGTCTTGATGAAAGACCAGATTTCTTCTGAAAACAGGAGTCTGATTCTTTCCTAAGCAGGAGCACCTTTGAAAACACAATGATACAAATGGCTCAGTAGGCTAAAATGAAGCAAGTCTCCGGGCTCTGCTTCCTCAGCAAGCTGCCTTGCTCTGTGAGTGATGAGCTGATGCAGAGATTATTGAACTACTACAAGGCTTTCTTTCACACTAATGATGGAGTAAGCAGCCTTGGCTGGTGGCTCGTTAGTCAAATACGCTGTCCTCTGTTACTGATTCGCTGTGTGCTGTGTTGCATCTTACATGTGAAGGGCTGTAATAGTATTTTGTACTTGTTTCATAAATGAGTGGCAATTACAGTGTGATAGATCAATAGTGATACTGTTATCTGTGTTGGAAAACACATAAACTTGGAGATTCAATGGTAGTTGGGCTCCCAAAGGTGCAAAGAGTGGGCAGTAAGATCTCTAAAACTGTCTCTGCAGGTTAAATGTACCCCTTAAAAATACAAGAGAAACAGTTAGGAAATAGCATTTTTTTTTCCTGTGGTTTATTTTTTTTTGCATTGCTAGGCACCAGCTCTTCAGGAAATCATGCTGTCATGCTCAGAAGTAGTGTTACAGTCAAAATTTTAAGGGTGAAGTTTTGTCTTAGTTCTTTTCTTCTTGCTGTTGGTATACGATTGCTTGCTGTTGGTGGGATGGGAGGAGTTTGGCAGAGAAGGCAAACACATCTATTTATCCAGGGCATCCAAAATCTAGAAAGGGAAGAACTTTTCCACATGAGCAAACAGTGCTAACGTGTGCAAACTCTTCATTGCAGAACTCTGATTTTAAAATAACAAGGTCTCTTCTTGAACAGTTAAACCAACACAGGTGAGATATTAACCTTTATTGAGGTTTAAAGGCTCTCTGTGTTCCAAAAGAGAATGCTTACTAACAGTAGCAAACTCTGAATATAGAATATTTGTAAGTAAAAAGCCTCTTTTTCAAATACATCATTTACTCATTCAAAAGAAGTGTTCTTGCTTTTATATCTCTCTGAAGAATTAAGCAAGTGTTGGGTTGTTGTTTGGCTTTTTTTTTGTTTGGGTTGTTTTTGGGTTGTTTTGGTTTTTTTTTCTCCTGTAAAGGCATGGTTTAAGAAAGTCTTTGGAAAAAGTCTAATCTGAAGCTGATGAAGAACTGCATCATCTTCAGGGGACTACAGCCTGCCTCATTATGATGTGTATGGTTATGTAGCTTCTAAAACTGAGGGCTCAGAGCAGTGGGATATAAGGAATGAGGGTTGCTGTGCCAGAGAGATTGAGGTGGGCGATAGCATTTCTGTAAAGAGTAGTTGATGACTTGGTGTCAGTCTTTTGTCAGTTGCTTTAAACCTTACAGCTGCTTTCAAAGCTCTTGCTTGTTAAGGACTAAGTGACTTAGTGGTATCTGTGATCATAGTAAGATGAAACTTTTTTTCACTGCCTTCTTTTTTCCTCTTGGACATATTTCAGCAGATAAGTAAGGGAAATTTTTTTCTTCCCAAAATTCTTTCTAGTGTGGATACTGCTGGGCACTGGTTTGGTTTCCACCTCTGTTCAATCAGAAAAGGGGCCATTTGGGAGTTAGTGTGGGGTCAAAAAAAACTTGGGCAGGTCTGAGGTAGACACCTTGGCTCGACTCATGATCAAGAGAGATAAGCAGGCATTGAAAGCAGAATAAGTTTAAACTAGGTCAAGCAACTTCTCTTCTGGATCTGTTTACTACTTTTTTTAACTTTGTCTGGAAAGAAGTGAGGCAAGATTGGACTTCATGGGCTAAAAACTGAAATGAATGAATCCCATCCTTAGGAAGGATGGATATGGTTATTTTAGCCTATTGATAAAGAAAACATGTATGAGTCTATATCTTCCACCTTTTTTTTTTCCGACACAATGATGACAAAACACCTCAGTTTGCAAAGAGCATGGCAGAGAGATGAATTAGTTGGCTGAGGCTCAAGTCAGATTAACTGAGATTGTGATGGCAGGTTGGGAAAATAGCCAGAGGAGACAGAGGAAGTAATCCTAGCTCCTCTGTAGGAAGAAATATATCTGCCATTAGTTAACAGTACCCACAGCTAAGATGTGATTATAAAAGCCCAGCTGCTATTTGACAATTATGTCACAGCAGCAACCCAGGTAGCCTAGAATTACTGCTGTTTGGCTAAGGAGCTGTGACCTTTCTTAGTGGATACAGACATTGGCAGTGGCATCCAAGTCCTATTCCCTTAAATATTAAATTATTGCTGAACATTTGACATTTATAGAGGGAGGCTAACAGGGATTCTGGCAGTTTGCTTATGGGGAGAGCAACTTGACAGGAATATGGTTCCTCTCAAGTCTGTACAGGCTTCCTGTGGATCTCAGAGTGAATGCAAATAATAGTTGAGGAAAAGCCCAGCTCTTGTTCTTTGCCATTATTGCTGCAATTGGTATTTCTTTGCACCATTGACTGAGACAGTATCAGAACGCAGGATTTGGTGTCTCTGGTCTGACATTGCCAAAATTTAGTGATGTCCTCACCTTGGCAAAAAAGTCTTTTTGATACTCTTGAGTATCAAAAGGTGATAAAGGAGACAGGGAATTTTGGGAGCAAGTCAACTTCTTGGGTAATTGAGTTTGACACTATCTAGATTTAATTATTTTTAATTTATAATTAGCTATGTTAGGGTGATAAAGTCTATAACAGAGTGTAACTGTTGTTCTAAATACATGTAAATTGTCTTTAAAATGAAACTTTAAATCTGAATTTAAACCTAGATAGTGGTTATTCTAAGTCTAAATGGAGTACTTGAGCTGTGCTCCCCATTGTGGATAGGAGCCATTCTCAGATGAAAAGTGAAAACTTCCATCTACTCTCAACTGCTGCTGTCAGATTCCTGGCAAAAGATTCTTCATATACGCAGAAGATGATATAAACTTCTGCTGCAACAATTTCTCAGATACTCTGCTGAATATTGTTATGCAGATCTCACCAAAGTCAAGAAATTTTGCCTAGATGATGATCGGTGAGTACTCACTGGCAGGTAGTAGCTGCCTGCGTGATCTGTGCATTTACAGGTAGGATGAGACTGGGATGCTTGCCATAGGAAACCTCTGGGTTGAGAGCCAGTAGTTCTGCCAGAAAACCACTAATGCATAATGGTACCTTTTGGCATTGAACAGTTGCTTTAGAAGAAGGGTAGCAGTTTGCATGCAAAGACAGTGGAAAACAGCAAAATAGTCTTACTACTTTGTCTTGCTTTTTCACTCCCAGGAAAGGAAAGCTGTTCAGATACGGCACATTACCAGTTCCCTCATCCCTTCCACTCTTCCACCCTTTTTCATAATACCTTTGAGACTAAAAGAAGTTTGAAAAAATGAAAGGAAGGTGAAGATGGAAAGGGATGCTGCATAGCGGTATTTGGAACATTGTGTTTTACTTCATTACTGCAAGTACAGTAGAGCTCAGGAGCTCAGGAACAGTATGGGGCTTCATTAGCTCTGGGAATACCAGTACTAGTCTGTGGGGGGCTTTGTTGTTAGGTTATTTTCAAAAGATATTTCTTTAGGTCCACAGATACTAAGCACCCTCAAATTTAAGCAGCTGGTAATGTGAAAAGTTTGGCAACATCATCTGAATTGTACATGAAGCATTGCCTCTGGTTAACAGCGGTAAAATGTTAATTTAGTCTTTGATAGAACATATTAGCATGATAACTCACAAAACAGTTTTGGTATGCTAATTCTGAAATAAAAAATGTGTTCTGATTAATGCCTGAATCAGTATGAAAACTACCGGATGCCTGGAATGACAAAGCTGATCAAAGCTGCCAGAATTGTGTGGCAAATATATTAACAGCAATAGAGGCTATTTTTTTTTTTCCTGTCAGAAACAGTGTGAAATTTAATTATAAGTGGAACCCATTTAAACACGTAAGTCTGCAGGATTAAACGTGTGTTCTGTCCTTACTTTAAGTCATACATTATTGGATTTTGCTGGCATAGATTTCATAGCTAATATTTCTAATGAGTTGTCACAAGTGTTAAGCTCCTCTGAACTGACATTAAGTCTTTTCTTAAGAACTTTGCTAGCCATAACTTCAAGAAATATTGCTTTATGTTGTTGTTTGATAAATTAATTTACTAGACCAAAACATTATTGGTCCTTTACAGTATGGACGATTCACTGGACTTGCAAGGTGCAAAAACTTGTTGGCTGGAGTGCACAGAAGACCCCTATACAGCAATGTGTCAGGCATCCCATTCTGGCATGTTCCTTGCTTTGTTTTCAGTACTTTTTTTCTTCTTGTTACTCTATATTAAGTACCAGAATCATGCCTGATGATTTACAGAATGCACGTGGAAAATCAGTCCCTACCTTGAAAAACTTGATGTCTGTGTACAAGCCTACCTTGTACACAAGCCTAGGGTGTACAATATATGATACTTACTTGTAGAGAGATATGCACAGACATGGAGAGCTTAAGGCCTGGTGCAGAGAAAATTCTTTAAGCCGGCACTTGAGAACACGCTTGTTTCAGCAGTGGCTGTGGGTCTCGGCGAAGCAATTATGGTTGTGCATGTGCTTTTCTGAATGGACTCTTGGGATATTGTTTTAGGTAGCATAATGATGATTGTGACAATCCAAAAGCCCTAACACTCCCATTCAGGCTTTCCAAAAAAATATGTCATGTTGCATCCTTACCATGTTACGATCATTTCTTGTAATTTACTGGGAAGAATGCTTGATAAATCTTATTAATGATGTGCTAACACATTTGCATGCAATTAATTCTATACTGTATAATTACAGTATAGAATATAATAGTATAGCAGTATAAAGTACAGTCATATAATTACACATCAGCTTATTCAAACCCCAAGTCAGTAGAAAATCTTGCATTGATTTCAGTGATGAAGTGGGAAGTAAATGAGAATATTTCTGTATTCTCGTGGTGCAGTGCTCTCAGCAGGGAGGATGGTTTCAATTAATCTGCCAGGTCAGATCAGCAATTAAGACACATGTGTGTCCCCTCCCATGCTGTAAAGAAGGGGGTCTTTTGACTGAATGGGCATTTAAGAAGTCCATAAAAATGAAGCTGATCAGTTCTGTGCAGCTTGGAACAACCTCCTATATTCAGAGTAGTCACTCCATGGGGAGATGGATTCAGATGTCCTTAGCTGGAAGTTGGGTCTGAGAGTGCCCACACAGTGGTCTTGTAAGTGGCAGATTACTGATATTAAGCAGTAGAATTGCTCCACCAGGAAACCTTTATCTTCTTCAGTTTTGTAGCTATGCCCAAAACTAAAGTCTTTCAGAAAGGCATGAGGGTTTGGCCTCCTCCTTTTGTTTTTTGTTTTTGTTTTTTTTTTTCCCTTCCCCTGAAGGAGTTAGACAATTCCACTCAGCTAAAAAATCTTACTTATATGTAATGTAACTCACCCATCTCAGGAGCAATACAAGCAAAGATTCTGCAGTAGGAGGATGCAAAAAGCTGTCACCCTTTCTCCTGAAAGAATTTCTGGGACTCCTGATTTTATTGCAAGCAGGAGGAGTATCAACAGCGTTTGAGATGGTGAACTCTGGTTTTCAAATATTTTTGCTTTGCCTCTTGGGGCAACAGAATTAGATTTATCTGCGTCGTAAAAGGAAGGGGTGGTATCAGTGGCTTCCTTCTCTTTTCCTCATGGGTAGAAGATGGATGATGAATACTCCTACCCTTTGGAAAAAAACAGTCCCTTGATTACTACTGCTATCTGGTGCCAGAGGAAGGGAGAGGCAGCCAGGTCTTGTACAGAGTATGACTTTTCTCTCTTCTTTATCTTACCCTTTCTTCATCTTACCTAGTGATTGCACGGATGGGGAAGATGAAGGGCATGAGGAAGAAAAGAAGAAGTGAAGAGGGAAGTGAAAAAATATGCAGAAAAGTGATCAGAAGTTGTGTACTAGGAAGACAAAAAGAAACAATGGAGAGAGAAGGGAGAAATAGAGAATCGGGGAATGGAGCTGGGAAAGACGCACAAGCCTAGAGGTAGCGAGTTACAGAAATAAAGGGAAAATATGACTGCAAAAGGAAAAAAGTACAAGGTGGAAAGGAAAAGAATCACTGTATCAAAATTTGTCACTTTCCTAGACCTGGGGGAGAGACAAATAGTACTGTGGAGTAATATCGGGGAGAGACGAAATAGGAAAAGAACATAATAAAAGAAGGGAGAGCTTAAGTAGAAACTGCAAAACTGTTCCTTTTGTAGAACAAAATTACCAAGGGTGGCAAATAATTATATCTTTCAGTACCTTTAGTCATACATTAAAAAACATTCTTCTTTTAAAGATATGACTTTTTTTTTTTTTTTACATTCAAAAGTATCCCAAAGTGATAAACTAATATTGTAATTCTTCCTGGCATTATTTTAGTGCTCACAAAAAAAACAACCCGGTTACTAGCACTCCTATTTTTTTTTTTCTTTTCTTCTTCCTTTCTTTTTCTCTTTAATTGGCAGTAATGACATGAACAGCTGTTATTCAGAAAAGCCTCCTGGCCCAGTTGGCTCAGCCTTGATATGGGGAAACTCCCTTTAGGTGTAGGATGCAAACTGTAGTTTCAATTTATTTCTTTATTTAGTGTCTCTCCTGGATTCTCAATGTACATTTCATTAGCAAAAGCTGTAGTGGCATCAAAACTCTCTTTTTGACCCCTGCTCCCATTTTATGTGTCACTTCTTGTAGTGTATGAAATTGAACTATTAATAAATACCTGTTAACTAAGGCTTCCTTCTGTATCCTACTTGCAGAGAAGTACTCAGTCTATTTTACAAACTGTAAGTGACTGAAACACCAGAGATCTCTCTGTTTAATTCTGAGTTTGGATCAGCCCTTGTGAGGACTATGCTGTCCTCTGAATACCAAGGCATCCTGTGGGAGCAGAGGTGGGAGTCAGGGTAGATCCTGCATGCTGGGGATCTGGGCCCAGGAGTGGCTGTTCCATGGGGGTGGCTCAGGATGAGGGGAGGATGGGGCTTCCTTTTACACTCTGGAGCAGCATCTCTGTGTAGGACTCTGCGTGAAGATGGCTGCTCTCTCCTCTCCCTCTTCCCACCCTCCAGACTAACTGCCAGGGCATAGTGAGCACCGAGTGCTTCTGCAGGTAGGCAAGCTGAGATCTGAGGTGGACCCTCACTAACGGCTGCCACAGGGTCTGACCATGGGTGGGCAGAGCTGGGGACAGTGCTCATCAACAGCTCGTGACATGGAAACAAACTGATGGACCAGGGCTGGGAACCACCCAGGAGCTCCCATCAGGAGCTAATGCAGATGGGGCCAAAGAGACCAGGACAAGAGGGCAATGTACAAACGAGATGCCTGTCCAGGAGACAGGCTGCCCACAGTGGGGGTCCATGTACATCCAGGAGATATGGCTGGAGACAGACACTGTTGTGCCATTGCTGGGATGCTGGGACAGGGACTGACAGCCCCAGGGGGCTGAAATGGGGTCCTGGGTCATGAGCAGGGTGGGGGAAGCATAAGGGGACTGGGCCGGGACAGCCAGGCCTGGGCGTGCCCAGGTTTGGGACCTGGCTGATGATTCAATTGAGTTTTACTGAATTTAAAGATGACTGTTTTCAGCATGCTGTAAAGTAAGACAAGAGGTGATGATGTCATCTTATTTCAATTTCTGCCACACTCAATTTCATTTTCTTTCTGCATCATGCAGTTGCTAGAAGTCCATCTAGATTCTTAGATCATATGTAGAAGACAGAAAAACAACTTTTCCTTTTGTCCATGTCATTGTTTACTAGCATTGTGGTTGACGCAAATCAAATTTTCATTAATTTGCTGGTTTTATTTACTTTTTCCCTTTTAAATTGATCTATTTGTTTGATTTTTGTGGTTTATTTTTTCCCCCTATGGCCAAGAATGCATTCATTAACTGCAGAATAGATGGATAGAAACTGAATTAGGCTGATTTAGGTCATTTGTGCTAAATGGTTTCAATAAAATTCAAGGAAATCCATAGTTTCATTTGGACACTTTGTACAAATTTTAGCCAATTTAGCAGCCTATCATTACTGCTGCTATTGTTAGGGCTGCTTCTTGGAGCTGCAACTTACTCCAAATCACAAAAGCAGAAGCAACACCTATAAACAGCTGCTACATGTGCTTACCTCCTTCCTAAAATTGTTTGCTCACTTTGTTACTCATCTAAGAGCTAAATAATCCCACCAAAGAATGTATCCATAATAAAATATACTAAATTAATGGGTTCTTGCCAATAGTATCCAAAATTGCCAGTGTGGCTGGGTTATCAGCTGTATTTATTTTGTTCTAAAAATACAAATTCCCAGTGACCACTATCAACTATTTCCTTAACATAGACTCATCTAAGAAATGTAAGCCTTAAGTTTGAAGCAGGATTCCTTCATTCATCCATCAAAAGTCCGAATTGATAAATTGTTCTATGTGAAAATGATGATAAATATACTGGAAGATTTAACTATCCCTATAGTCTAGAATGTATTTCTCCTGGCAGCAAGAGCCATTACTTTTTTCCAGAATTAATTGTGCATGGCTTGTAAGGAATCACTGTAGTCTTAATTCTCAGATTTCTATGAGTCTTTGGGATTGTCTCTTTCGCTTTTAAAGACTCTACTGGCTTCATACAGTCTGTGTCACTGTTTAGTTTCAGGTACCTCCTATGATGTGAAGAATTAGCAAAAAAGATCACCTTTCAAATATTATAATATGCTGATGTTCAAATAACTGGTGGAACAACTTATGCTAGGGGGATCCTGCTCCCCTGCACAAGTGTTCAGCCTCTTTGGTTCTCCTGGATTGCCAAGTAAGGAGGAGTCAGAGCCCATCACCCTACCTTTGCAGGCGTAGTTACAGCCCTGAGAAGTTGGATCCTGGTTCTGGCGACAGCTGTTATATCAGGGACTTTGAAGAATACCTTCTCTTTGTGATCCCTTAATCCCATATGAAAAACTACTTATTAATTTTTTTTTTTTCTTTTAAATATCTGACGCCCATCTTACAGGGTGATCCTCTTTTCACCATTCTCTTTGGGCTTTTGTAGACGTGAGTTTCTCTTCTAGCAGTTGGGCAAAAGGATATGTCTTTGGGGGACATATTTTCTAAGACACCTTTTTTGCCAAAGTCTGCAAATAGGTAAAAGTTTACACCTGTCTTTTAACTGGAAAATTTTCATAAGGTGTCTCATGTTCTCTAGTACATGTTCTGTATTCATAGAGTATCGACTCCTCTTTATGTGAGGATTTTGCCTTCCCTGCTCCCTCCAGATGATGGACTCTATCATGAATTGCTGACTTCTAGGAAAGATGAAGTGGGAAAAAAGGCCTGAAAAGAAGGGAAGAGGAAGGAAAAATCTTTATAAATGGGTGTTTTGTAGAGCTAAATGGATGGATAAAGAGCATTAGAAAGTTATTATGCATACTATGTATAATACTGGTGTCTAATTCTGTGGATACTCGTTGCACCTACAATGAGTGGATACAATGTGGAGCCTTGCTTCTGTCCTGTGCAAGACAAGCAGTAGGCTGTTGTGTGCCTAGTCCTGTGGGGTAGGAATCTGTGAATGGCTAGTGGTGATACATTAAGACCTGTGGAAAATTCATTTCAAGTTAATGAGCATATCTGTTGCTCACCAGCCTAATTTTTGAGTGGGGAGGGTCCTACGGGTGAATCAATGGATACACTTAGCATAGTGGCAGAAAAGTGTGGGGTTTTGGTTTTGTATGGAAAAAAAACCCCAAAACAACCAAAATCAACAACCAAACAAACAAACAAAAAACACCACCCTTCTTGATCATTTTCTGGAGATGGTCTGCCTACCTTTTCTCACATGTTAGTCATGTAACTCTACTGCTCTCTTCAAATCCCTCTGAAAGATAAAAATGAAGGGGTGTTCAGTTTTTAAAGTTTCCTAGTTAACATCTAAAAAAAAAATCAGTAAATGGATCTCCTCCAAAGATGCCTTCTATCATTATTTATCTGCTTGCTTTGCAACCATTATCTCTTCCTAAGACTGCAAAACCAGTGATGCAAAAAAGGCTTGACTGGGTTTCTACTGAGCTGCATCAATGTGAGATGGAAGAAAGCAGTGACACGAGCCTACTCCCAGACTATAAATAATTATATCAGCGCTTTCCAGCATCAGATAGGGCACAAATGCTGAAGTGGCTAAACTTTGTCAATATTCTCCTGGACATTTGTGAATAATGGTTTGTTTTCATTGCTGATCTGTCCTTAATGGACCATGGCAGTCCCAAACTATATTTTTTTCTTCTGTGCCCTCTCCATAAAAACTCAAAGGGAAGAGGAACTATGTAACAAGATCCCTAGTGAGATGAGTTGCCTTCATAGTATCTGAGTGAACAAAAGTTATTCGTGTTGTAAAATCTGTCTTTTCTGCCTAAAATTGGCTGACAGATTAAAGAAGAAATCTTTCCAGCTGCAGATGTATTCTATGGCAAGCAGACACTGATATTCCTTTATCTGTTTTGTTAAGAAGTGAAAAAGGGGGAAGACAAGGAAAAGCATGGTGGATTCTAGCATGAAAGTAAATGAGGGACGATGGCAGACTAAAGTAAAATATAACGGTTTTAAGTTCATTCTTGTGGAGTGTCCAGTGAAAAACTTTGATGCAGTATCACTGGGGCATAGGCATTCAGCACAGGAGCCAAAATCAACTAAAGCAAGCAGGTAACAAAAATCTCTTGCAGCATTTACCTTAGACTGATGCGACTCAGTCCACTGGCTTTCAGCTTGAGTTGTATCTTGATCTCCCAGGATTAGGGTCACAGCATTTCACCTCAGGGTACTGGTCCCTATAGCTAACACTTCTGGTTGAAAAAGAAAATAAAATCATGGCTCTGATGGCAAGAAAGAGTTAAATGGCTAATACTGTGGCCCACATACTGTTCTCTGTTTCTAGTTGCCTAAACTTCATTTCAAGCATCTGCTCCCTGGCATTCACTCAGTTTCAAACACTATGCTGATCGCTGTTTGTCAAAGCACAAAGGGAGGTATTATAAAACAGTTTTTAAAAAATACAATAAGGAAAATTGTGAATAAACAAACCATACATAAAACTGAAACATCAAGACATTCCTTGGAGAGAGGGAAGTTAGGGAAACAGTAGTTCTAATTTTCTCTAGAGCTGTAAATTAGTTGTGCGCATATATATATATTTATTAAGCAAGATTTTTTTCAACTTTATTTTTGACACTTTAGTCCTATTCTCTGCCCAGTTATTGTTTTAAAGATAAATATTCATTGATGATGTGCAATGACACCATAAAAATGAGCATTCTCCTTTGCAAAAATGCTATTTTTTGCCCAGCTACTCAAATATGAACAAAATAATTGTCTGGTCGGAACTTTGGTTCCTCTTTCTCTGCAGCAGTGGCTTATTTGAGATTAATTATAGGTGAAAAATATTACCCCACAGATATTACTGTTGACAAGTGACTTTTCTAAAGAGACCATGTGAAGTATGTGAATGAATTAATGGAATGATCTTATCTGCGTTCCCATTACATTCTTTCAGTCCAGCATCACCATTTCTTTCCTACCCCTCGAAAATGGAGGCCCCATGGTACAGAGAGGTACTGCCTTTTGTATTGCTAAGGGATGGGACAAGGGAAATGTGTTTTTGTCAATCAGTGTAGAAATGTTCTTAATATTTTTCCTTTGAATCACCTTTCTTGTGTTGTTGATAGAGAAGAGGGAGATTTGTAGACGTTCCTGGTTTCTTTTAAAAAAATTGAGGTGGTTAAACAAATATCTCTGACTTTGCTTTGGTTTATTTTGCATAGCTTCTCTGATATGCTACTCTTACTTCAGAGACCACCAGAAAACAAAGGAATCGTGCAGTGACCATTCCCTGGGGGATTCAGACATGCTGTTCTGTTTCTTAAAACCTGTTTTGCTGAGCTAGAGTTAGCAGGCAAGGATGGTCTTTTCACAGGCCAGGTACAAACAGTTAACGCTACTGGGTTTGTGGATCCCAGTTGATGTCTACTATTGGGTAACTCAGTTTTGCCAGTAATTTTGTGGTGAAGTGCATATATTTTAATAATTTTACCTTGACATTTTAGGACACACCAGATAAAATTCCTGTTTCTTCTGCTCAGAACTAGCACTTCATCTTCTTTTCTATGCAATGTGTGTGCAGTTTTATTGATGATTGTTTGTTTGGTTTGCTTTTTTGTTTTCTTTTTAGAGACAGTTAAAGCACAGACCAGAGGTAAGTGTAGAGTTTGCTCTCATGCAAACTTCCTAGGAGGAAAAATGTGTTAAGATATGCAAAGTACAATTTTAATATGAGATCAACTCTCAGTCAGGTGGAAGGGTAGCTCTCTTTCTTTTTTTCTAGTAAAACTTCTGGTGCCCATCATACAATAAGATTGAAGCAGTATTGGAAAATAAATATCAAATAGGATGTACTGAATTATACTGTGGTCTCAGCCTTGTTCCAACCTCAGTCAGAATCATCTTAGGACCACATGTCACCCGCTATAGATTTTTGAATGGGGAAGTTCTTGATTTTGTTACGAAAGAAATACAAAGTGGTAACAGCCTTTGAGGAGCTCATTTAGTCCATGTGCATATTGAGGTAGAATTGCACATACTTACATGGCTCTTAGCAGTTGTTGATGAAATTGTTTGTAAATCTCTGCTGTGAAGCCTTTCTGAAAACCCTATTCTGATGTCTAAACATTTTTATACTTGGACAGTTTCCTGTTTTGTCTATCCTGAGTTTTAAATTAGACCCATAACTTGTTTCCTAACCCCATGCATGTAGGCAATGGTATGTCCAAGAGAGGCAGTGCCCAAGACAAAAGTAGGCAGGAACTCCAGATACTTACCTAGCAATTTTAATAATTTATATCTCTGACCTATTTAGAATTACATTTTGCATATTATCTGAGTCTCGTCTTACTTTTTTCCATTTTTTGAGGTTTTTTTTTGTTTTGCTTTGGGGTTTTTTAATTAATTTATTTTCAACTTTCCCACATAGATCACATTTTATAAGACCCTTACTCTTGCAATTTATTCTTTTCTCCAATTTTTCTGGATATGATCTTTTACTCAGAGCTTTAGCATTATTGAGTGAAAACGTGTAATTCCTTTCCTTTTTCTGTATACACAAAACTCTAAGTAATGCTTCTTAAAATGACATTTGTCTTATTTTTAGCATCACAAGTTTCTGATGTGTACATTCCACTGCAAGTGTCAGAATTTTTTCAGCAGTGCAGCTTTGGAGATAGTTATTGCCTAACATAAATTTTTAAATAAGCTTTTTTCCCCTTCTTAAAAGTAGTATTTTGGTCTTGTAATTATGGAATTTTATTGTATTTATAATTTCTTCAATTTATCAAAATAATTTGAATTCTTATCCCCCTTCCAAAATCTTTGCTTTCTAGTTTGGTGTCATGCTCAATTTTAAGATATGTGCTTTTCTGTTCCATTGTTTGTATCACTGTCATAAATAATAATTGCATAATAAATACAAGATAGGTGAGACCACTGTGTTAGCTAAAATGCTGTCTCTACTTTGAGACTGAACTCAATAACTTGTTCTTCAAATATTTTTTTTTGTTTGTTTAATTACACATTTCCAGTAATTTTTCCAGTCTGCTTATAGGATTGCTACAACAAACTAGATCAAATGCGGTACTAAAGTCAAAATAGATTGCATGTACTTTTTCCCTGTGTCTTCTAGGAAATTTGTCCTATTAAGTGGAAACAAGATTGTTTTGATTAAAACCTGGTTTTGAATAACAAATGTTAGCTTTTCGTTGTTACTTGATTATTCTTGTATTCTTGGGGTTCTTACAAATTGATTAATAATATAGTGCCTAATATTTTTCCAGGCATTAATGTTACGTATTCTGTTGGGCCTATACCTCCTATAATCTTTCTTCTCCCTACCCCTTCCCTCCAATTCTAATGGATACTAGTTGTTTCCTCATAAGTCATCCAAGAAAACTGCCTAAACTAGTTGCCTTAAGTGATTCTCATCAGGGAATGATAACTTTAAAGATCTAATTTATCGTATTGTAAGCCTGTTTTTTCCCCTAATATGGTCTGTTTTCTTCACCCCTTGTTATTAATATCAACCATATTAAGTGGCTGATCCCAGTTAACCTCTTTATATAGAATAAATCTACGAAACTGAAGGAAGAACGCTTTGGCTTTCTCCATCACCTGCAATAGCTCACCTTCTCCCTTTAAATAACAAGCCCTTCTTTCCCCCATCATGTTATCACATCTAATGCGTTTCAGAGCATTTCCTGATTGCCTTTTATGTTTTCTTCCAGCTGTATTTCATTTTGTGTGATAGGCTTCTGTGTCTATCCCTCCATCATGTGCTATTCTTCTAAGTTGGTTTTTAGCAATAT
Organism: Phalacrocorax aristotelis; assembly: GCF_949628215.1. Lineage (NCBI taxonomy): Eukaryota > Metazoa > Chordata > Aves > Suliformes > Phalacrocoracidae > Phalacrocorax > Phalacrocorax aristotelis. The sequence goes on from NC_134278.1 coordinate 56,513,878, forward strand.
GTACTTGTTTCCATTGTGTACAACTCCTGCTCCCCCATCTCCTGAAGAGCTCCTGCTGGAGTTGGTGTCTTACTACATTCATCAGCTCTTCTCTGTAATGGGGTAGGTTTTCATCAGACTTTGCAGCCTCATTATAATCAGCTACTCTCCTGCACTATAAAAAAGGTACAAAATCTATTATTAAAAGAAATGTGAGGAAAGATTGCATGAAATATAAGCCAGTGATTCCCCAAGCAGTATCAGAAAATTATTTAAAATGATCATTCATAGTTGTATATAAAAACATCTAGCAGAATATCATATGCTAGACACGCAACTGTATAGCTTCCATAAAATAAAGTAGTACCTTTACCATCAATAAACAATGGTTAATAATAATTTGTACGAATAGAAGCAGCCCTGTTCATGGCTCCAGCCTTGCAACATGCATATTCGATGTAACAAAAAGAGCTAAGGACTCAGTTAAAGATGAAAGAGATGACACTTCTTTGCACCTTAAAAACAGTCTCTGAACTTCATATTTCACAAAGATTGTGAGACAGGGTGCTGACCCAGGTGGCTCTGTGGGGCAATGTAATTTGCTTTTTCCCATGAGAATCTTTGAAATCTCAGCTGGTTGTGTCTGAACAAGCAGATTCCTCAGCCTTCATGGGTGAGCAAAGTCTTTTTTTGAAGTTCATACGGAAGTATTGCAGCCCGAGAGCAAATAGGTGTTGGAAAAAGAAGCAATTGAGATTTTTTCAATACAAATTCAGTGATGAAATATGGTGGAAAAGTTTATATTTGTGTGATTAAAATAAAGCAAATAGCCAAAATAAGAAGCATCTTAGGTCTTGATGGAAAGAAACCCGGGCTATAAGTGAACAAAACGCAAAGCTTGGCTACCATTTAAAAGAAGGTAAAGCAGATTGTACTTCCAGATCAGGAAAGAGAAACTAAATCATATGTATTTTAATTTATAAATGCCAATGTTGCCATACTTGATCACAAAAATTGGTCCTATCATTGCCTGACACTTGAAGGGGTCAAAGGAAAGTGTGTGGAAAGATTAGTTGTTTGGCATTTTTTAAGTGCTGAGTAAAGAACCACATGAATTTAGCCTACTTTACTCTATTTATACATTCTGCCATGCAGCCTTTTCAATGAAAGTTTTTCTAGGCATTAGGAGAGTAGAGAGTACTGACAAACTTAATTCTTGGTAAATGTGACATTTTTATTTTGTGCTTATTTGTGCAGAGCTTGGCTGTGCTGTGAAGTACATTGGAATGATAAACCTTATCTTATGACAATGTCACCTTGTGTGCATCAGTTCTCAATTTTGAGTTCAGTAACTTTTAACTCATGCCATTTGAATATTGATGAATTCCCATAAAGGCATAAGTCCTTTATGGCACAGCACAATGCCTTGTGTGGGAGCAGCATTTTTGATACCAACAGTTACACAGTAAAAACACCAAAATATGCCTATATATGTAAGATGGACTCTTTCCTTCCAAAGGTGGGTGCAGTCATTGAAGAGACCAAAGGACTCCAGACATAAGCAAACGTTAGTGGTTTTTGATGGATTACTTTGGTTTCTTGGCTTCTCAGTTGCCATTCAAGATTCAGAAGAGAGCAATGAATTACAGAAAATCCACTGTTTTATCTTAAATACCTTTAAAAAAAACAACAAAACAAACAAACACCCACCCACACACCACACCACCCACCCACCACCCACCCCCCAAAAAAAAAACCAAAAACCCAACAAAAACCGACCCCAAAAGATTCAGGCTGCATACCAGTCTAAAAATGTCTTACCCTACCTCAGCCCATGGTGCAACCGTAGCTCCTGAATAAAGGAATTGTATTGGTGGACTTGGCAGTGTTAGGTTCACAGTTGGACTTGATCTTAAAGGTCTTTTCCAACCTAAATTATTCTATGAGTCTATGAATTAATGATCGTTATTCAAATGATGAAAAAGCCAAGAAAAATAATAATTAGCAAGATTTTTAGACAAAAGAAAAGAATTGCAGTCCAACCACAATGCAGAGGGCTGGTGGAAAATTTGGGGTTGTCTTCTGGTACTGCTGTTTCTGAGCAGAACTGGATGCTGTACCATATAGGACCACCAGAGGTTTTATTTTCTATACTGGAAAATTTTGATGGTTCTGCTGATTACTCAGTTTGAACTGCTATGAACTCTCAGCTGTTTCAGAGGCCCAGGGGCACCATCCACTCTCTGTAGCTGGCCGATAAATGCCTTCATCACCTGGCAATTCTCATTTTGTATTGCAGCAACCCACTTCCCCCAGTTGTCTCATTCAAAGCAGAAGCAGCAAGACTTTGATGTCTTTTTAGAACTTGATAGAAGAATTACACCAACTCTTCAGCATCTGTGCTTGTAGCCATTTCCAGCAGAGAGACTGGTAAACAGGGAGGAACAGAGCGTGGATGTCACAAGAGGGACTAGAAGAAAGTAAGGCCTGCAAAAAAGGATATTTGTAGGAAGAGAACATTCTGCTTGAAATGTGAAAACTTGACTGGTAGCTGTCGCTCCACAATATACTGCAGCCACGGTTCACAAAAGATCAGCTGTTCAGCACTGGTGTAGTGCAGGCTGGTACAGTATAGTGTGCCTTCCGTGACAGAACTCCTCATGGTATGCCCATAGCACACCAGCTGAGGGTGTTTTAACTTTGTCATGTCAGCTGCCATCTGCTTCTGATATTTCAGCCACTGACAAAATCTCTGAGAATAGGTGTCTTTTTTCCAGCTAATTCCTCATTCCTGAACTGATTGATGAACATTTTCAATTAGGAGGAAAAAACCCGGAAAAATTATCTTTTTTTTCCTTTTTTTTTTTTTGTTTGTTTGTTCATAATCATAAGACAGTTTTAGCAACAGTCATTCTGCAAGCAACCCTATAAAGGAAACTGTTCAAATGCTTGAAGAAATACAACCAGAAGGGGGACATGAGCATGATTGAAGAGGAGCTCCACTCAGAGTAGTTCTTGGACTTTTACCCCACCCAACCAGCCTTTTATACTAAGTGTTGTTAGGATGTGTGATAAGAAGCTGGTCTCCACACACACAAAGGAGACTAAAGGAACAATGGCGGGTAAGGGAATTCCCATAACTCAGACAGAGACATGAGTCCCTGACCTGGCCCCTGGGGCCATCCTAGGAGAGTGTCAGCCCCATGGGCTGGTAGTGACACCTACCACTGTGGGTCCCTGGGAGAGGCTGTCCTGAGGTCACCTACAGACTGAAGGGTCACTGCCAAGGGGTATGGGCTTATTATGGGATACCAGGGAAGAGCATTTCCACAAGACTTACTACAGTATGGTTATGGGAGGGACCAAGGGTTGGGAAAAGGAGTGGTCAGGCTGGCTTGGCCAGGATCAAACAAGGGAAAACAGAGGGATAAAGGGAATAAAAGGGGTAAAAGAAATCAGTTGTGCAAGCAGGTGGGTGCCCTGTGCCCTTGTCACCCAGGCTGTCTTGGCTTCTTATTAAACTCCTTTCCTAACTCTTCTCCTGGGTGAAAGGCTCTCTGAGTGCATGTGTGTGTATGGGGGTCTGAGTGCAGGCACTGGATCAGAGGAATCCATGGGTCAGAGGAACCAGTGTGCCTGCAGCGGTGAAGGTGCGTGTGTCAGTATGTGATCACTAGGGAATGCCAAGCTGGTAGTAGTATATGTGGCTTGGGAGCTAGGTGTATGTGTGTGTTTGGGAGTGAGACAACAGGAGGAGCTGGGTACTGCGGGGACCAGGAGGTACGGTTCTACTGCTGGAGAGGATGTGGAGTCTGGAGGTCAGCTGAGACCCACTTTAGTATGTGTCTGTCTGTGCAAGAAGCATGTGTGGAGAGCAAGGATCCAGGGCAGCTACAGGATGGAGTGCATGTCTATGGGCAATCACTGCAGTGATCTAGAGTGTGTGTAGCTCTGAGTATCAGCAGCTGGGATAAGGCTGAGGATTCAGGGACTCACATGTTCCAGTGCCAGCAACTGGGGACACTGGGATCAGGAGTAGCTACTCTGTAGACTGAATGTCTAAGCTAGCTACCAGAGTGATCTACATTGTATATATGTTTTTAATGAGAGAGAATGGAAAATGTAGTAAAAGTGTGTGAGTTTTCCTAAATACTTCAGGTTACAAGTAAGTGATTAACAGAGAAACCAGAAAATGTAAGCAAGAAAAATCTATTTGTACAGAAAAGAAAAAAACAGTGTCTAAGTACTTTTATAACATAGGAAAAGAAACCTTCAAATATACATTTTAGGTCAACCTGAGGCAAAAATTTGTTATTCATATAATAGGTTATTTAACTACTTTTTTTTAAAAAAGGCTAGTTTTGAAATGAAACTACTATGTTTACAAGGAAAAGTCACAATAAATTGTTTTATTGTCTTAGAAAAAATCTTAAATGAAAGGGCTTGAAATAGCTGTTCTTTTAATTTTGAAATAATTATTAAAAATCTTCTCTTTTTCTTCAGGCAACCCAAATGCTTGAATTTCTTATTTTTGGAAGCAGTGTTGTTCTCATTGAGACTTCTTGGTGTGGGTTTTGGATTTTTTTTCTGTGAAGTTACAATTATCTAAAAATTTACTTCTACTCCTGGATGCATTCAAAATTGACAAGTCCCAAAGGTAATATTTTAAATCCCTGGGATTATGTTTTCATACAGAAGAAAATAAAACTCAGCGGTCTTCCAAATCCCCCAAACACTTTTTACTGTGCAGCGGAAATGGACACAAGATAGCAAGGAGAGAAGTGAGAAAAGGTTGCGCTCCACTGCCACAGTTCACTAAGTCAAAGAAAATATTTCATTTTTGTTTTTATTTCAGATAAATTCATAATGTCTTGCCAGCCTTCAGTAACTAAAACCACTAGAGACTAATGATTTGGTTGGATCCACAACCAAAGAAATCCAGCCTAGCGTTTTCTGAGAAATAGGAGTAGTTACCATTGCAATCGATTTTATTGCACTGTGGTAAATTTATCATACTTCTCATTGCTCACACAGTGATTTGTTGATCGCTGTCTGAAGCAAAGGCTGGTGCTTGATGATGTGGGAGGAGTGCTATGCTCTCATTTTTCTCTCTGTTGTTTCCTCTATTCATGAATCCCGTCCTCTTGAGAAACCAACTCACACCATGCCCTAAGGCATGACATACACTGGAATCTCTGTCTAAGAAAATGTCCTGGAGGGGGTTATTTTTTGTTCTTAGAGGTCTTAGAAAATGTTCAGCTTTGCTGTGGAGTGGTACAAAAGACAGCTCCTCTTTGCAGAGGAAGATAGTGTCTGGTTGGACATTTAAATTCTGGATGGGGTTTCTCCATTCTTGCTTCCTGGACCTGCTTCACCCTTTAGTGACACTGAGAAGATCGGGGGGAAGAGTCATGATCCTCTTATAACTTGATGATATGACATTTGCCATAGGAAAGACGCTGTGCCATTTTAGTTAGGGTGTCCTCAAACGACAGAACTTAAGCTAATGAAATCTGCTGGGGTGTATTCTTATTTCAGGGAGAAGGAGGTTTTTGGTTTACTTCAATATGATTTGGTTTAAAAGCACACCTTTCAAACCATGTCTTTCACTTATGTAGCCCAGGCCTTAGGCAGCTAGAAGAGTTCAATTTCCTAATCAGTCGGATATATGGCACAAGGGAACCTGTCTGTCAGCTATTTATTCAGGTATTAGCCAACTGTGCTCAGATTAGTCACTTTGAGAATCTTCCACCAAGTATAGATATATTTTGTTTGCATAGAATGCCAGCAAGGAAAATGCTGCTGGTCTCCTTCTCCTAAAAGTCTAATAAATACTGTCCTGCAGTCCATGTTTTTTTACTGAGAACAAGTAGAGAAATTGCTGTTGAACACCACACAGATAGAACAAGTCATCAGGGCACTGAAATTTCCATACTAGTTGGTTCAGAGGTGAGGGGCAAAAACCACGCTTCATCAACAGAAGCAAGAGAAGTCCTACAGCAGCTCAGTTGCCAGTGTCCCATAATGGTGGAGGCAGGGCACACCACGGAGGCAGGTGCTACCAGGTGGAAAGAAATGGTTGTGGTTTCAAGAATGATATCAACATAACTGGACCAGACTTTTACCTGGCTCTGCAGAAAGATCTGCTGCAGTCTTGTTACCTTTCACTGTGTTGAATACCATGAAAATCTGTAAGCTCAATTACTCAGATTAAAAATTCAGATCTTCTGCCTAATATTTCTGGTGGCATGATGGTATATATGTATTTTTATTTTAACAGCTGTACTTAAAAATCTGTTATTTTGGGGTTTGAAGGGTTCTGCATGCCTTTCTTACTAAAGTAGGGGACCCACACATGACAAAAAGAGAAGTAGTGGAGTGGGTGACGCTTGACTGATCTTCCCAAACACTGGATTAAGAAAAGGAAACTTTTAAATAACTAAAGAAATACTTCAAGTCAAATAAAAACTTAGAAAGCTTCCCTGGCTATATTCAGGTGCTGTAAAAACTGTGTCAGAGGTACTTGCACAACAGTTTCTTTCTCTTGAGGTTGGGTACAGAAGTTTTCCACTGGCGATGTAATTCTTAACTCACACCAAGCACTCTGTGACTCTGTTTATTATCCTGAAAAATTAATAAAAGCAGAGACACACTGTATTTTTGAATTATGTCATTCCCACTAAGGTGAGTGTCAGATACAGTGAAATAATACACTTAGAAAAGGCAGGTTTATCCTAGACCAGAGGAAAGCCTAGACAAAGAGTCACTTCAGAAGGTCTCTTATATAAAAGGATTGCAAACCAGTTTACATAGTGTTTAATTTATTCACAAGGTAAAACCTTTTCTGTCTTTGGTAAGGACTGCACTGACCACTCATCTTGGTAAGCTCCAAAGCAAAAAAATAGAAAAATGAAATAATTTCAGAGCTCATTTTTTATAGATGCTGTTTGGGAGTTAGATCACACAGAATAAAGATGTCAGACTCTTCTTGCTGGCTGGCTCTCCGATCAGCTGTTTAGTAAGGTGGACGCCTACACATCACAACATGCACCAGGATCTCTAGTGTTTAAACACATTGACTGTGGGTTTCATAACAAAATAATCTGTCCTAAGCTCAACTCTGTTTGCAAACAAACTTTGGCAGGATATCTATTACACCTGAATTTTTTTGTTTTCATTCAGTACACCTGGTACCACTGCACTATTTTCAGCCAGCTTAGACAAACTAGAACCAGCCTCAGGACCTAGACGAAACTTCAACTGTCCCCACTCATACTATTAGGAGCTGAGGAAAAGCTACAGCTTTCCTGGACTCACACCTCTTTTTATACAGAACCATAGCAAAAGGCACAGATTAAAGCTCTTTTTGGAATTGGCCTCCTGTGGATTTCTCTCCTGCATTTCCTTCGTGTGTAAATTGAGCCCAAGTTAAAGACACTGTGATGCTGCTTCTGCTGCAGCTTTGGAGAACATTACTGGGGTAATGTCCAGTACAACAACACAAGGTAGCTCAGTGTCAGCCAGGGCAGGCAATCAAAGGAAAATTTTGTTCCACAACAGCAGTTGGAGACAGACAGTCCCTTCCTCCACCTTCCTCCCGCTTACTTCTGTTGGGAACAAACTGTTCAGAAATTACTAGAACTGTTGTAAGGGTAAGTGTTGCAGTTTCACCAGCAACCTACTGCATCATTATTTATTGTTTTGATTTAGTGAAAAATAAGCCTATCCAAAAGTCCAAGAAAGTAAATGAAACAAAACACAAGTCAAAACCAGCACCATAATATAAAAGCCTTTCAAAAGTGCTGAAAATGAGGTTTTGCCTACCATCCAACATAACCTTCTCATTGTGTTTTCCCAGAAAGGGCTTGGTAGAAAAGGTATCCTTTGTAGCATGACCTAGATGTCAACTAATTCAAGCTTTGTGGAAGGATGGGAAAAGCCAGTTCTGGAACTCAGGACCTTTTGTCAGAACACTCTGTCTCAGCCCCTCTCAATTATATCAGGGCTCTGTTAATACCTTAGACAATCTCCACTGCCATGTTATTCACCTGAAAGAAAAAAAAAATGAAAAGAACCATCTGTGATAAAGAAAGCCTTCCAGCAAGACTGGATTAAGTGCTTTTGGGTACAAGCCAAATACACAATTTTTCATGGAATCACAGAATCACAGAATGGTAGGGGTTCGAAGGGACCTCTGGAGATCATCTCACCCAACTCCTCTGCTTGAGCAGGCACACCCAGAGCAGGGGACACAGGACCACATCCAGGCAGGTTTTGAATATTTCCAGAGAAGGAGACTCCACACCCTCCCTGGGCAGCCTGTGCCACTGCTCTGGCACCCTCGCAGCAAAGAAGTTTCTCCTCATATTCAGATGGAACTTCCTGTGCTCCAATTGGTGCCCATTGCCCCTTGTCCTGTCATTGGGCACCTCTGAAAAGGGTCCAGCCCCATCCTCTTGACACCCACCCTTTAGATATTTAGAAGCCTTGATAAGATCCATTCTACTCCCCACTCCCTCCCGCCCTGCCCCTGGCCCAGTCTTCTCTTTTCCAGGCTAAACAAGCTCAGGTCTCTAAGCCTTTCCTCATAAGAGAGATGCTCCAGTCCCCTGACCATCTTTGTAGCTGTCTGCTGGACTGTCTCCAGTAGTTCCCTGTCTTTCTTGAACCTGGGAGCTCAGAACTGGACACAGTACTAGGGCAGAGTAGAAGGGGAGGATAACCTCCCTCAACCTGCTGGCCACACTCATTTTAATGCAGCCCATAATACTTTTGGGCTTCTTGGCCACAAGGGCACAGTGCTGGCTCATGGTCAGCTTGTTGTCCACCAGCACTCCCAGGTCCTTCTCAGCAGAGCTGCTTTCCAGCAGGTCAACCCCAAACCTGTACTGGTGCATGGGGTTGTTTCTTCTGAGGCGTAGGACCTTGCATTTGCTTTTCTTGAATTTCGTGATGTTTACCTCAGCCCAGCTCTTCAGCCTGTCCAGGTCTTGCTGGATGGCAGCACAGCCTTCTGGTGTATCAGCCACTCCTCCCAGTTTTGTATCATCAGCAAACTTGGTGAGGGTACACTCTGTCCCCTTGTACAGGTCATCAATGAATATGTTGAACAGGACTGGACCCAGCACAGTCTCCTGGGGAACACCGCTAGTGACAGGCCTCCTACCAGACCCTGCCCCCCAGTGATCATAACTCTCTGAGCACTGCCATTCAGCCAGTTCTCAAGCCACCTCACTGTCCACTCATCTGACCCACACTTCCTACGCTTACCTATGCTGATGTTATGGGAGACAGCATCAAAAGCCCTGTGGAAGTCGAGGTAAACAACATCCACTGCTCTCCCTGCATTTACCCAGCCTGTCATGCCATCCTGGAAGGCTATCAGGTTGGTCAAGTGTGATCTTCCCTTGGTGAATCCATGTTGACTGTTTCTGACAACCTTATCTTCTACATGACCGGAGATGACCTCTAGGATGAACTGTTCCATCACCTTTCCAGGAATGGAGGTGAGGCTGACTGGCCTATAGTTTCTCTGGTCCTCTTTCTTGCCCTTTTTGAAGACTGGAGTGACATTGGCTACCCTCCAGTCCTTGGGCGCCTTTCTTGTCCTCCATGACGATTCAAAGATGATGGAGATTGTCTTAGCTACAGCATCTACCAGCTCCCTCATCACTCATAGGTGCATCCCACCAGGGCCCGTGGATTTGTGGGGATCCAAATTGCCTAAATGATCTCTAACACAATCCTGCTCAACCAAGAGGAAGTCTTCCTTTCTCCAGATTTTCTCTCTCAGCTCTGGGGGCTGAGATGCCTGAAGGTCAGCCTTAGCAGTAAAGACTGAAGCAAAGTAGGCATCCAGTAACTCTGCCTTCTCTGCCTTCTGTGTCACCAGGGCACCCACCTCATTCAGCAGTGGGCCCACAGTTTCCCCAGTCTTTCTTTTACTACTGATATATTTGAAGATGGCCTTTTGTTATCCTTGACATCCCTTGCCAGGTTAAGTTCCAAGTGGGCCTTGGACTTTCTTGTTGCATCTCGGCATACCCTGACAACATTCCTGTATTCCTCCCAAGTGGCCAGTCCCTTTTTCCACATAGTGTAAACCTCCTTCTTCTATTTGAGTTTTTCTAGAAGTTCTTTGCTCATCCATGTGGGCCTCCTGGCTCCTTTGCTTGATTTCTTCCTCATAGGGATGTACAGATCTTGAGCTTGGAGGAAGTGGTGCTTGAATATTGACCAGCTCACTTGGACCCCCTTACATTCTAGATCCCCAACCTATGGGATTCCTCCAAGCAGGTCTTTGAAGAGGCCAAAGTTAGCTCTCCTGAAGTCCAGGGTTGTAATCCTACCTGTTGCCCTGCTTCTACCACTCAGGATCCTGAACTCCACCATCTCATGGCCACCACAGCCAGGGCTCCCCCCAACCCTCACATCCTCAACCAGACCTTCTTTGTTTCTTAGTATAAGGTCCAGCAGCACATCTCACCTTGTTGGCTCCACCACCACCTGTGTCAAAAAGTTATTCTCAATGTTCTTCATGAACCTCCTGGATCATGCATGGCTCGCCATGTTGCTTTTCCAACAAATATCAGTGTGGTTAAAGTTCCCCATGAGAACCAGGGCCTGCCTTCCCAAGGTTAATATTGGTTTAGGACCCTGCTATTGTTTGTTACAGAAAATGATGGTTATTTATTAAATATTTTTAACATGAAACCTTACTTTTTGCTTGGAAAATTGCTGGATATAGCAAAATACAGATTTTGTTTTCTCTTTATATTATGGTAACACCTAGAGGCCTCAGCTCTGCTGCACAAGGCACTGTACCTATATGCACAAGGGGCTAGCTCTTGCTTTGAGGAGTATATAGTAAATGCAAGATCTAAGTAGCAAAAGGATAATGCAGCAAAGTGCAGTACAAGAACAACAAAGGTGTTGGTGGTCAATATGAAAGAAAGTGACTGCAATGACTCATCTGCTGAAATGTAGTTGGTTTTTGTGAAGCACTTGATTTGGAAGAAGCCATTGGACTATAGACAGACTGAAAAATTACATTGAGCATATGCTGTGTTGCATGCAATATGCTATCAACCCTTACTAGCTTCACTTTCCAAGTATTTTGGTAGGATTGTCATTATGTGTTCAGCAAGGACTAATAGGTTATAAGGAAATAATTTGCCCAAAGATGATAGTCCCTCACAGAATCAGTCAATATGAGATTTACACACATCCTGGAGACCGAGGATATTGGGTTTCAGGTTTTCCTTTCGAATGTTACATAACATGTCTGAGGAAAAGCTAGTGATAGTGTTGAATAGTCCCAGAACTGTACTGCCTCCTTCCTCTGCCTCTGTCTACTGAGTTGGTGACAGAAAATAGTCAAGAGCTATTATTGTTTCAAAAGAAACAGTAAACCCATGGAGCACATTACTATTGGTGTCTGTCTAAATTTTGCAGCAAATGTCCTCCTACTCTCAGCTGGAGAACGTTATCGAATCTGACAGTGACTTAAGACACAGGGTCAGGTTTGGGGGCTAAGTGTTAGCATTGGCTTTGATTCAAGTACTGAGCCTTTTGTAGAGGAAGTTTATTAGTGCCGGTGAATATCTTTTTCTATTTTTATAAAACAGCTGTGAGAGCCTCCCTGGAAGTGGGTGACATTTGGCTGGTGAGCTAGCTGTGAAAAAGTTGCAAGTTTTGTGATATTTATCACATGCCAACATTTTGCTTTGGCAGCAAGTCTTCTGTGGAGCATTATTTTTCTTGTTATCAATGGCACTGGACAGCTTTCTAACGCCTTCCCTGAACATTTTCCAAAACTATCTGGTTGTCTGGGAAATACTCAGTGATACACAAAACTCATGTGTGCCAGCTGTTGACCCATCTGTGGTTCCTGGCGCATGTTATTCTCTTTATATGGACAGGCATGAGATGGAAACTGCAGCCCACAGTTTGGCAGGACAGTCAGAGCCATATCGTGAACAGCTCTGCAATGGCACTGGTTTGTCACATATCTCCTGTAAGTCCCACCTCACTTTGCTTGTTACAATGAAGTGGTAAAAGACAGAAGGGTTAAGAACTCGATTTTGCAATGTAAAGACAAGGTCGCACACACAAAATAGGTGCCAGAGAGCTTTGTGCTGTGTGTTCACCTCCTCTGCCATCCAGTAATGCTGTCTAATTTCACTCATTTCTTTTAACTCATCTCTTATCTCCTCTGAATTGCATTTTTCTATCTCTATACTTTTACATTTCCACTACACGCAAGTGGGGGAATCTTCCTCTTAAATCCTCACAAATTATTTTCAATAGCAAAGTCACTATGAAACATACAGTCCCAGATCTTGAGATCAGCTGATTCCTGGTAACCATTAGCAGAGGTATCTTTCTAGCCTCAGTACTTCGGACTTAGCCTACCTCTAGCAGCACGTTTTTCTGATTATTTATTTTTAAACATTTCTTCTATGTGTAAAGTGGGACGAAACTGTCAGATGAAGAGAGAAAACTTAACACAATTGGTGTTAATTCAACAAGAGAAAGACTATCAATAACACAAGTTGCATCTTTATCACAGATAATTGAAGGCTACTGATTGAACAAGGGTTTCTGGAATCAAACCTGATGAGGGCTGGAGAAGACCAATGTAAGAGTGCATACTGAAATTCAGACAGCAAAACAGTGGTGCACATTGAAGGCAGTTGGAGATATGATAATCTTCAATGACATTTTGCTGCTAGTGAAAAATTAAAATTTTCTTCTGCCATCGGCTTTCCTGTGGATATAAAAACAAAGGTATCAGAAATTTGACAACAAAGGCTCTGTAGCTGGTTGTTGTTTTTCCCACTTCCCTGCTATATCATAGCCTTCATTCCCCTTACAGCATTACCAAGCAGAGGCAGCAGTCTAGTGAGGGGCACAGCACAGCTACGCCCCAGCCCCATGGTGAAGGAGCCAGCCTCCTTCACCCTGATGCTTTTCTGTACTCACTCCAGATGTGAGCTCATGGCGTTTGCAGATTAACATTCAGGCTAGCTCCAAGACTGAATACTTTTCTTCAGGTAGATTTATGGATGCAAGTGGGTGCCTTTTCATATTGTACTGCATGGTGCAAAACCTCTATGTTTAGACTGGCAAAATTGCATCACAGATACTGTAGACCTAACAGTACTGCTTTTTTATTTCTTGTCACGGCCCATTTCAATCTCATGTACTGCAAAACAGATTTCGCTGTCCAAACCTCACTTTGTTTCAAGCATTAGTTTATATGTCATGATTTGAGTTCATTTAGGACAAAGAGGCAGTTCCTTCAAAAGCTGTAAAATGACTTTTACTAACAGGCACTGGGAATAACATTTTTCCTTTGAAGGCAATAGATCTGATTCCTTCTTCCTCTTGCTTAGCAAAATCAGCAGAGGATATTACTGTGATGGCACTGGAGAAGCAGTGGGGAATCAGGCTCAGGAAATGTCATCTCATGGTACTTTTTGTTCTCCCAGACTTGAGAAGCAAAGGACCAGGGAGAGAAAAGAGTGACCTGGCCCTATAAGTAGGGCAGCACAGTGTATCACCAAGCTATTACTGAAGTGACTAAGAGAGGTAATTTAATCAAATGTGAGCAAAAAAGCCACATATAATTTTTCAATTATTGCTTTACAACCCAGTGTCTGAGTACATAAAATTATTTGGATGTAGCCACTTCTGTATTCCTTCAGTGGTGATTTAAGTATGCATCCTCATCTCACAGCCTCATTCAGCACACATTTCTGCAGTGATTTGTACAGAAGCTCACCTGCCTAATGCTGGTGTCTTCCTAATATTGCTGTGAGTACTGTTCATCTTGAATGCAATGGGAATGATGTGTTATTTGCACAGGCTGATAACTTACATACCAAAGTATGCTTTTATAGCATCCAAGTGAAACCATTCTCAGTGACTGAACAAACCAAAGTGGTAAATTATCCTAAATGGATATAACCATTTTTTTTCATTAAGTATCTATTTCATAATTCTCATTCTTTACTATTGCTCTTGTAACCTACAAAGCCCTTCTCAGTAAAAGGTAATGTGTCTGCAGTCACCAGTCCATAACCATTTAATTAAGCGGTAATTCATGTAGTTTTACCAATAGTCTGTGAAATTTCATTTTGTTTTCTATTTAGCAAATATCTGATAGAAGCCATTTCCTGGTACACAGAGATCTAAGCCAATACTCCTCCCAGACACAGCCATTCAATATTTAAAACATATTTTTCTGTTGTTAAATCAAAAGTGTTTTGCTTTGGACTTGTTCAGAAACATGGAACACTGTGCAAATTTGACAGTCCCAGGAAAAGGACTTGGGTTATTCCTTGGCAAAAATGCAATAGTTTTCAACCCCATGGTGAAATATAAATCCTGGCAGTCAGGACTCTGATGAAACACATGGACTCCTCATTCCCCATGGATAAGGGGCACAAAGACACAGCAAGATCCTCTGTGCCAGGCCCTCCGAGGTTTAGCTGCTTGGTGAGACTTCAGATTGTGGCTTAATATTTGCCATGACACAAGAAGTAAATAAATACCTTGGCACAAAGCCTAGAGCCTGTCAGCACTGCCCCTGCTGCAACCTCCTGTTCAAAATACAGAGCTCTATTTATCATCTTTCACATAAAGCCTGTTCAGAGGAAATCACCTAGGATATGTTTAATTTCCTTCTTTGGTTTCTTGATGATGTCACCTAGATAAACCCCGCATCCAGACACCCTTGCTGAGAACATTAGGCCAAAGTAGCTATGAGGGTTGTAACTTGTCAGTCATTTGATTTATAATGATGTGTTTCAGAGTTGGTCTGTACAAAGTCAGCTTAAGCAAAATGCTTCTATTCATGTTATTTCTCCTAAATGCTAAAGTGTGGAATAGTTACAGTATCTGAACATTTCACAATCATGAGGATTTTCACACCAGATAGGAGCCCCAGTGCTAACTGATTTTGAGCCTTCAGTGCTGTGTATATTCCTAAGCATTCTTGCTGAAAAGAGGTAAAACACTACCAAAAATACACTGGGAGTAGGAAAGTAGTTTGTATTGTTGTCTTCCCTCCAGCAAAAATTATTGAGTTCAGATACTACAGTGGTGGAACTGGGTGCATTCTGGGTGAGGGGAGGAACATGGGAAAGGACAGAGGTGATAACGAGGAAATTGTGGATGATACATTGAAACCAAGGAATAGAAGCAGAAGTGAAAGCGAAATCCAAGGAAACGTAGTCATGAGAGTTAGCAAATCAAGTGGGAGCTATGGATGGAGAAGAAAAGGATGAATAAACAACTGCATTTGGAGAATTACTTAAAGTCATGCCCTTGAAGAGCAATACATGTGGTAGGAAATCTATGGTCCTGGAGGTCCTTCCCCCCAACCCCTTGGATTTAGCTACTTCAAGAGGAGGTTTTCAGGACACAGAATTTTTGCATGGCCTCAAGATGCTGTAGATGACAAGGAGAGCAGGGCCATGGGGTGCACATCAGCAGCCATCTGCTGCTCAGCCTAGACAGTGTATCTCTCTGGGGTGTGAAGCATGTACTGAAAGATCTGACACAAAAGAAGAAAACAAATAGTATATGAATAGGAAGGTGTCCTTGGACTATCCTTCTGGTCTTAAAATTTTTGAGCCCAAGAATACCTCTCTTGAAAAAAAAAAAGTGCTCTGGTACCCCATTTCTACCCTTTCTGGAAAACATCTATTTTTTTAAAGAAATGGAATAGGGGTTATTCTTCTTTTGTTCAGAATGTTAACCTTTCAAAAACAACAGGAAACACAACATAACCCACTATTTCAATCCTATTTTACCTCTGATGGCTATTTATAATTGCTACTCAAATAGGAAATCTGTTTTTGACCTTTGATGCTGTAATATACTTGAAATTCATGCCTCACTGTGCTCTGTCAGCTCCTTTTCATGCATGCTTTTTATATGTGGGCTAATAAATATGAGTTTGGGAGCAAAAGATCTGGCAGTGAAATCCAGCTTGTGATTTTGCTGTGAAGCATGCTGGCAAAAATCTTATCTAGAAACTGAAGGACAAAAATTTTTCACTTAGAGCAGTTTTGAATATGACATCGCTGTTTATGACTGACATTAGCAAGTAATTTTAATGTCAGAAATGCATATGACAGGATCACTAAAGTTTAAGTAACCCAGAGGTGCACATTTTAATCTGTGCTCTTTGTTGAAACATACTTTGCCTGAATCTGTGATATAACAGTTTGTTTTAATATTATCAGGCTACACTTCTGCTACTGCAGTACATTGCATTTCAGCTTGTGAGAGTTAAAATAAACCAATGGCCTGTATATTCCAAACTGCACAGTTCTCATCTTTGTGCTATGAAACTAATTCAGTAATCTCAGGCTACGTGCTTTTGCTCTACGTCTCCAAAATATTGTACCAATCAAACAGAAACTATTTATACAGATGATGACGGGAAAACATTGAGGAGTAATGGGATGCATTGAATCCTTTCATCCTCACAGCCCAGGCTAGGGCTGAACCAAAGTCAGTAACTGTTCCTTAGAGTCTTAGACAGTCTAAAGTGGATAGGAACAGTAATTTCTGCCAAGGCACAACCTAAGCAGTAGTTGCTGACAAAATATCTCAACCTTACGTCTTCTGTATACCATAGATAAATATCTGCTGTATATCATATAATAAGCTAACTGAAATTATTAAGGCTGAAATAAATTCAGAAAAAAATGGAAGTAAATTTGCAGCACAGTGTTATGTTGCTAGGCTTTTGAGATACATAGGAGAAGGTAGTTTAATGATGAAAGTTTTGTGTGAATAGGCAAGGATTTGAGAAGACCATATTCTATCTCTTACCTGGAAACTGTGAGTGTAATTACTGCAGGAGTTTGTCCATCATGACAAAAAGCAATATTTGGGCACTGACAACCCCTCTAGAACTTCAGGCACATAAGAACAAAAATATACATGGTTCTGGTCTGAATGTAAAATTACAGGAATTAGGATGGGTTTGTTTTCAGTTTTCTGTGGCTTCCTCATGCCATAGTCAAATGAAAGTCAGTTTCCTCTTTCAGGGCCAAAACATGTTTTAAAAAATAGGCAGACTGTCCTTCCTATAAGCACACTCTGATGTGCTTGTATTAAAATGTTTCAGTGGAACATAGCACCAAGTACCTCTAACTTCACTGTTTTGCAAAAGACTTAAATTTTAAATATTTTTACATATTTTTCCTGTCACAACTTGGAGCTAAAGCAGCTGTAATACAAACACCATTAAAATTACTGCTTTTTAGAGAAGTATCTAAGAGTCCACATATATGGTTCGGTGTAAGGATGATGTGACTCAATTGTTCCTGCAACTTTAACATGCAAAGAACTATAAGCACAAGAGTTAGAGAGAAACCCGTTAGCTGAAAATGGTTTCTGCTTGAATTGGTTCAGTATAATGTGTCAAACCCAATATTTTTCACTCTGAAATATTTAAGATTTGCATTTTATTTATTTAGCTTTGTAAAGGGAAACCTCAACATAAACCTTTTTTTCTTTTCTAAACATTTTCTTATTTGGATCCAAATGACAGAGCTGTCTTTGCATGGAATTCAGTAGGCTTTGGATAAGGCATTGTTTTCTTTAGGGTGACAGCAGCTGGCTGGGGCTGTTTTGTGGCTTGTACTAAATGTTGTGTGGGTCTCAGTTCAGTTGCAATCAGGCGAGGGTGAAGATGCAAGAGCTGACACAGATGCCGGAACGGGGCCCTTGGAGAACAGTGGTGTCACCAAGAACCGACGCTGAAGCCTGAACTCTTGTCCCTAGAGATGTGTGTACAGGTGAAAGCTAAGAAGGAAATTATCTTGTAGTTTAAGTAAGACAGTATCTGTTTGTTTTATCTTGAGAGCAAACCCACAGTGCTGCTTGTGGTATCATCTCAGATTCTTTTATATACCCTCTAATTTGCTTTCTGTGCCTCATGGGAGGGATGGTCTGATTGAAGGCCCTCAGTCTCCCCTTCATCTTATTCTACTGTGAGTAAAGTACTGACACTTATGCAAAACTGGCTGAAATTAATATCAACAACTCCATAAACTGGTAGCTAGGACATCTGTGAAAGAGACACCAGCTCAGATTTACTCATGGCTGACTGTGAGCAAGGAGTGTAAAAAGATCCCAAGCCCCTGGGGGAGGTCCACAGTAATGTATTCCTTGGGCTGTATGGGTAGGTATTCCTTGATCTCACTTATTGAAGCTATATGATTTTGAATAAAATATTTAAAATATTAATCAGGTCAGAGAATCCCTGGGAATGGTGTTTCATCCTGGCAGGTAGAGTACTTCCTAGGGAGGTGAAATATCTGTGTGCAGTGAATCTTTAACAATTTTATGTGAGGTTGAAGAGGCACGGTAAGAGAGTTTGAGAAGCCGTCATCACTCTGCCCTAGAGTGCTGGCAGCCAGGTCACTGGGACAGCTTTTCCCAGGCAGGCAGCAACTATACTGACCCTTGTCCTGGCTGCTGTGCATGATCCGCTGGTTAATTAGGCAAAACAGGCTGAAAAATTTCTTCTCTTGTTATCCTGGGAGAATCAGCTGAAAGCATTGCATATCTGGTGAATTAGAATCAGCCATTTCAGCTGGCTTTTCTAGTATTTATTAAACTCTTTCATTAACAAAAGGAATATAGTGAAGAAAGAAAGAAGATGGACAGATGATTCTAAGCCCTCCTCATGGGCTGATAAACCTGTATCCAGAATATTTTTTCACTTGATCCATTATTTTTTACTGAAAGAATAAAACATGCAGCCGTGATAACACTGACAAAGCCATATGTCTTATATTTTGGTGCTCATTTTGAGATCTTGACAGAAAATACTTGATCTTGAAGGGTGAAGGTGAACAAGAGTTTATTAATTTTAAATTGTAATGTATTTTTGAGAGCTGTAAGACCATTTGATTATCTGTTATGACCCCTTATCCTTGATATTGTCTCGCTGAAAACCATTATACCACATACCATTTTTCATTCCTTGTGTCTTGTTTTATCCATCTTCTTGCAAGATTAACTATTCTATTCTTGTTTGTGTTTTACTGCCTTGAGTATATAATTTCTCCTCTCTCCTTAATTCTTCAGCTTCCTTCAGTGAGATCCTGTGACCTGGATCCTGGATTCTAAATGAGGAGGCACCACTGGTTTTGAACAGCATCCTATAGTTTTAATCCTGTTTTTTAGCCTTTCTATGTACATCCTACCACTTTAGCTTTTGTGACAAACATTGTATATTGAGCTAAGACTTTTAGTGAGATGCCTGTAAGGGTGCTTCTTCATTGGTATCAAGCAGGTAATTTAGGTTCTTCTAATGTTTCCAAATAGTATTGTGTGATATACCATGAATATGTTTGTGTAGTTCTGTAGAAGAAAAAATGTTTACCAAAAAAAAAAACCAACCAGCTGAGGCTATAGAAAGGCGTCTGCATGAGTCCCCGAACATGCTTGAAAATGGTTTTTGGCTAATTTACAACTAACAAGCCCATGGTGGTTGATGAGAATACAACATAAAAAGGAGGGAAAGATAGGTTAAATGTCAATGCACTTGTCTGTCTGTAAGTATCAAAATATTTGCATAGGCTTTTTTTTTTAATATTATGGGTTGTTTTTATATTATGTCTGTCTCCTTAACACTTCATATTTGCCAAGTCACTTGTCTGAAGAGACTGCAAACTGACAAGGTAGAAACAGTCATTTATAAAGCATTTATACTAAAAAACATGGTTCAAGGAGACCTCAGTCCTGACAAGAATTTCAGGAGTCTATAATAATGCTAGTATTAACAATGTGGCGTCCAAGGAAGGGCAGGATTTCTGCAATGTAGCTCATGAAGTAATATTGAGATGAAACTGGACGAAAGCTATTTGAGCCTGACTGCTGATGCATTTTCTAATGGTGACATCTATCAGAGTGGTACAGTCTCTAGAGGGAAATAGTAGAAACTCCAGCATCATTTAAAAATTAGTCTGCTAAAACACTTGAGAATGCAGTAAATCGAAGAGGTCTGACTTGGCGGAGGACAGCTGGAAAAAAGGAACATGTTATTTCCAGCTCTCAGTGCTATGAATCTGGGACAGCTACAACACACTTGTCCTTCACTTATTCAGTATATCTAACCAAACTGGCTAATTCTGTAACACTTGAGAGAGGGAGAGGTATACTTTGTTAAATACTTCCACTTAGGAACTGCATATATGCCATGAAATTTATGGCAACTCTTTTCTTCCCTGTGGAGGAATTTCTTCTTACAGCCTTTTCCATCAAAACAAATAATTCAATCACATCTAGGTGCCAAAATAAAATGTGGAAAGGTACCGTTCTTCAAAATGATCAAAGCCAACTGTACAGGTGATATACTTCAATGTCTGTAAACTGTATGTTTCAAAAATCAGGCTTGGAATACAGTTATTGTGGAAATTAATCTTAACTTTATTTTCTAGCAACAGCATGTGAGCCATAATGTTACAAAAAAACCATCCTCAAATTAATTTTCACACACTGTGTTAAATTCTGGAATATGCTGTTCCTTTATATTGGAGCAGTATTTTAATTTTATTTAAATTGGATTTTTTTTCCAAAAGAAATGGAAGATATTATGGAAGATGGTTTATGGATTTTGTAAATAGCTAAACACCTTTAATTATTGTAGGAAGAAATTCTCAAATGCTTGCAGCAGCTGCCCTCTGGGGTGAGTAGAAGTACAAGTTGTTGTCTGAGGTCAAGTGGATGTAGAGTTTATGTTGTCACCAGTGAAGCATTATCAAAACACTCCACTGCAAGTATGACCTGTTCTGACACCAATGTAAGGATAAGCTCTTGCCATCTGCATTGTGAAAAGATGGTGGTAGGTTTTAACACTATGGGTTTACCTGTAGCAGAAACTGTGAAAGGTAAATAACAACGTTCCTCAGTTTTGTTTAAAGAAGCAGAAGCATTGCAAGCATTGATTCTGTTATTCCTTTCATTTTTTCTACCTTCCTTGTACATACCTGCATTTAAAAGGTGCAGCTGCTGTTGAGGACTTACCCCAAGTCTCTCCAACCCTGCACACACGTTGAAGAAAACCCTGTTCATTGAATCCAGTTAGGACTTTTTTACAAGAGCCAACAGGGGATGCTGCACTCCTGCCTCTGCAATGAATATTCAGTATACGGGATAACAGACCCCAAAGATTTCCTTGGTGTTAGACAAACTACAGGCATGCACATTGCTCTAATCTGTTCTTTAAGAACTTGCAGCCTACTTAAAAGTTGATGTGCAGGTACAATGAAAAGTGGGACATGATCAAAAAGCAGCAGTGGGGAAACTTCAACAGCACTGTGGCTTATCTCACATGTGCAGAACTGGATAGGTTTGATGTACTTTAACTTTTTAAGTAGGTTTAATGCAAGACTCCAAACCTGTTGTCTCTATACTTTAGCTCTTCCTGTCCTTATATGCCTTTAACTATCATTCCCTTTACCTTAAATAGCTTGTTTTTACATTTTTCCCATTGGACAAGTCTTCTGGTGGCTCTCCAGGGCACAGGAAGCAACAGAGAAGGCACATGTTTCAAGGCAGAGCTAGAGAGAGGACAGACAGTGCCTGCAGGCTGCTGAAGCACTCCTCCATGGAGGCTGCAAAAGTGTTTGACAGCAGAGGCTTGACCACTACCTGAGCTGCTCACTAGTCCACAAGAGCTCAGGTCTCAACTCACCTCAGAGCCAGCAGCACTCCAGTGCCAAAGCAGAGGGAGGAGAGGAAAAGCTTTGTTGTTTCTGAGGCTCATTTGTGAGATCTGAACCAAATGTTGATGTTGTCCTGTGCTGGAGCGTTGGGCTTATAGCGCATGTCTTGATCAAAAAAGAGCTACAGCAGCTGGGCTACATGAGCAGGCCTTACCTGCTTTTAGTCACATTTGTACCCTTGAGCTGTCACCTGCATTCTGCAAAGGCCTTACAGTTTGCTGGGCTGGAATGACAGCAGCACGGCATCTTTTTGTGCAACCAACACACAAGTGCATAGAAATATAGTTTATGCCTTCTACTGGTTTTCCTAGAGTGTGTATTTCTGAAAATAAGGGGAAGACTGGTACATCACATTGTTTAATTAAAAAGAAATTATCAACACTTAGTGGGCCTTATGGTATAGGCTTTCAAAAGACTTTCTACTGAAAACAACCCCTGAGGACTGAGTGTTATAGCGTACTCAGTTAGTGAGGTCTCTGGTATTATTTGTTCTTGGAAGAAAGAAATGGGGAAGAAAAACTTATGGAGTGAAATAGCAAGAGCTTCCGAGCAAAAACTGTTTTAGAAAACATAGTGGGTCTGTTGGTAGTGCAGTTTGTCGAATCTGAGAATAGAGTATTTTGGGTAATTATGCATACATCCTTCGTTCAGAGAGAACCAAGATTCCTGTAACAAATCTTCCTATTGCCACAATAACAAGGAAGGGAACCCTGGATCATCTTGAAATATTTCTGCAGAAAAGCACATTAGACCTAATGACTGCACACTGTGTGATGGAAGGCGTTTCACTTATCTGGGAGAAAAATGCTTTTTAATGACTTCATTTATTCATTTTTAAAAAACAGTAAAGTTGTCATGTTATAATCTCCCAGACATACTCCCAGGTGAGCTGTTGAAAGCTAATTTCATCACACCTAGGGCTTCACACTGTAATATAACCTGTTGTGCCTTACAGCTTAATCACACTGTGGCATTTAGAAATCACTCATTGTGGCTGGCAAAAATGTCTTGCAATAACACCATTACCACAACTTACAGTTTTACAGCAATTTTTACTTCTTAGGCAAACACACTGAAGTACTCTACAAAACATTTTAAGTACATAGCAGGCGCTGAATCACTGAGCACTGTGAGTCCCTTATGAACTAGCAGTGTCCCTTATATAATAAAAGTATATCACTTTTTCATAAGAAGTTATCACTGTTATAAAACATGCATATATTTTTAACTTACATAAAACTTCAATTTCCAAGAGATGATACTGAGCCATGGATTCAGATTCCGAAGTTTAAAATACAAGATAATGCCTTATATTCACTTGGAGATTAGCAGTCTGATATAAAACAATCACATTTTAAAGAAAATCAACACAAACTGTGGTAAAAAATGCTTCTGGCAGACTGCTAATCTTAACTGGGGTTTACTAAACTCAGGGGTGTACAACACAGGCAATTCAGCGTGTAATATTTTCCGTGCTCAAGGAACAGGCTGTCATTTACATTTAGGAAGAATTCAGCTATTGGTATGTCACGCTTAATTTGCTAAGATTTGGGGTGCCATTTATAAATCTCTTAATGTTCTGGGTGCTGCAACTGAAGAGTTTCCTGCTGTCCATGCTCCTCTGCTGCAATTGTATAAGGCTTATTCACTGTGAGACACCCTGTTGAAGCGCGCTGTGTTCTTCATTGATTCTTGGAGCTCATTGCCCACCTGGCCAAGAGAACCTCCAGGGCACACAGAGCTATAGCAAGCTTGTCCCAGGGCTTTGAGGCGCCATAAACTCTCCTTAGCAAAAAACAAAGGGATGGACATTTAATCAGAGTGAGTCAGAAAATATTTTCCTTGTTGATTGTTGACTGTATTTACCTTATATAAGGTTTCTCATTACTGTCTGTGCAATAGGTATGATACAGTGTTTATAAATGCAAAGAAATCCATGATGGAATTGGAACATTTTACCTTTATAGATAACAAATGGACTATGTGAGGGAGATGAAAATCAGCCTGTTTCATATATTACACTCAACACCAAGATATTATTTTATATACGTGGCATAATCATGATGTGCTTGAAAAAATATACTGAGTGTATGTTTTTCACCGAGTGAACTGAATCCATTTATACATTTACTGACTGAGAACATGGCCACAGGAAGAATAATAATGACATTTAGTACAGCTATTAATATATTTAAAACAACGATCAGCATACTTTATGAAATATTGAAAGATAAGAAACAGCATGCTTATTCTGTTCTGGTTAATCTTACAAATAACAAAACCTAATGATACACTTTACGTTTTGGATAGAAGGAAAGATCTACTGAAACTAGAACCCTGATGCCAAGTGACCTTGAATGCTTGTCTAAAACCCACTGCAAGAAACCCCCAAACTTGAACAGTGTTGCTGGATAGCCAGTATTTCAGGCCTAAGAACAGAGAGATCTAACCTAGAGCTGAAAAATCAAAGCCAGATTCATTTTTTCGGTCCTTAGGAATGGTGGGGAAATTGAGATGCTCAATTCCATTTTAAAGGAGTAATGGTTTTAGTAGAGCTATGTAAATCTAAAATAAGCAGTTGTTTCTAAATACTTTGTTTCTTTGGGCTTTTATTTGCAAACTGGCAAGCCATATTCAGGAGCAATGTAAGATGCCAGCTCTCTCACAAAACAGGCATACACACACTGTATATAGGCAACATACACTGTATCTGAAGAAACTGAAAACTCATTCTTTGTGTGTCTTGCTTTAAAATTCAGAGAATTAGTGGTGGCAAGTCTCACAGGTCACCCAATACACAGCATGACTCAAAGCTGGCACCTTCCTCACTGCTATATTGCCTTGACAGGCTCTAAATTGAGTCAATTGTTCAATGAATTTTGCTAAGGGTATGTTTTAAAGTTACAGGAAATATGAAGTACCATTCAAAATGGGAACTTTGCAGGTATAATCTGATCATGGTAAGAGAAAACCAGTGATCTGACAAACAAATGGAATTATATTATGGTAAATATGAGGAGATTCTACCAAGGATAATGAGACAGGTAAATAAATATTACTGATCAGCTCACCCAAGGCAGAGGTGTCTTTATTGGAATTTTATATGTGACTGCATATATCTGGAGTTGTCTGAAGTCAAATGGATTTTAAAGTAAACACCATTGGCTATTCACCTACCACAAAATAGAATCTGTCCCAGACCTTGGGCTGATGTTATCCTCACAATCCCCAGCTAATGTTTTTCTGTTCTTGTGCCATTGTTTCTCTTTTAAGCATTTTTCTTCAAGGAGAGAAAACAAGGAGAGATTTGTAAACAGCAGAGGAATGAAGGGAAGAATGCTTGCCCTCCCGTGGCTCAGGCAGAAGCCATGGGCTTTCAGTAGTAGCATGTGGTCTAAATTTGAGGCTAGTATATCTTGAATGCCCACATGGAGCCTCTGTACTTTAAAGCCTGGTGGTGGGTCAGGAAGGGAATGTTAGTTTAATACTTCAGACTGATTTTAATTTCATATCTCACCTAATTGCCATTAAAATTGCACATTTACTTAACATTACTCTCTGTATGAAAAACAACATAATTATTATGGATATTAACATCAGATTTTTTAGAATTTTTAATATTTTAATAATTATTTATTAACAAATATCATGTACTTGAAGCATAAATTCCTCTTAGGCCTGAAAGGATGTCTAGAGGTTTCAATTCTGACCACAAGATATGTGCAGACAGCACTGAAGACTATGTGTGTCCACAAAAGTACTTGTGTCTAATCTCTGCCATTGTTTCATCACAACTACAAACATAAAGCTCAGTTACAGAGGGATCCTGATCCAGTTGTGCTCACGTGTACCTAGAATTCACCTTGCTACATACTAATTTTTCATGCTCTTAGAGTTTTGGAAATAACAGATGTTTGTTAATAAGGAGCTAACTACTTTAATGATTTTTAAATATTTTAGCAATTAACAAAAGCAGGTTCAATGCAGAATTAAGAAAGAGCAAAGATTGGAATAACTCTTTAATCATCATTTTATTAACGCTGTATTTCAAAAGAATAAAAGGGAAAACTTAAATAATACAAAGGTAGACTTTCATATGAATTAAGACACAGAAGTGGGTTATGTTTCACGATATAGTAACTTTGGCTAATTCCTACCAAGCTGCTTTGGAAGAAACTTTTTGCATATACTTTTGCAGCAAGTGAAACCAGTTGCTTTTTGCAGGAGGGAAACCCTAGGGGAGAGTCAGAATTTGCAGCATTGCTGCAATGCATTCTCTAAAAGCCTTCTGGGCACTGCCCAGCAGAAACAGAGGAATAAGACTGGATCCAAAAGAGGTGCAGTTGCCTGACAGACCATTTAAATACCTGTGAGCCAGAAACACCTTGTGTGCCCAATAGATAATTAAATACTGAAGATGTCTCAGGTTTTTTTGTTTGTTTTAATGGGAGGTTACCAATATGTATATGAGAAAAAATTAAGTTTTTTGTATTCCTTCACAGATGTGCCTCTAGCTCACAATTAAGACACCAAACAAAGCATTCACACAGAATCCACAGAATTGTATATGTTGGAAAAGACCTTTAAGATCATTGAGTCCAGCTGTAAACTTAACACTACCAGTTCACCACTAAACAATATCCCAAAGCACCACATCTACAGGTCTTTAAATACCTCAGGAATGGCGACTTAACCCCTTCCCCGGGCAGCCTGTTCCAGTGCTTGATAACCTTTTCAGTAGATAATTTTTTCCTAATATCCAGTCTAAACCTCCCCTGACACAACCTGAGCCCATTTCCTCTTGTCCTACTGCTTTTTACTTGGAGAAGAGACCAATACCCACCTGTGCTGGTTTTGGCCGGGGTAAAATTAATTCTCCTCACTGTAGCTGGTACAGTGCTGATGTCACATTGATGCTTTAGTTGCTGTTAAGTAGCAGCTAAGTGTTGCTAAGTAGTGCCTATACTAGTTAGGGACCTTTCCAGCTTCCATTGCTCTGCCATGTGGGCAAGAAGCCAGGAGGGGAGGGGCCACAGCCAAGGCAGCTGACCCAAAATGGCCAATGGGATATTCCATACCATATGATGTCATCACCAGTATATTAATTGGGGGAGTTCATGTGCCTGGGAGAAGGGGTTGTGGCTCAGGGATGGGCAGTGTTGGGTCACTGGGTGGTGAGTGGCTGCATCATGTGTTGGTTGTTTTGGTTGTTTATTCCACCTGCCTCTCACCCTGGGTTTTACCTCTCTGTTGTTATTTTCCTTTTCATTACATTATTATTATTGTTGTTTATTATTGTTTTATTTTAATTATTAAACTGTTCTTAACACACTTTTACCCTTCTGATTCTCTCCCTCAACCCACTGGTGGGGGGAGTGATCAAGCAGCTGTGTGGGACTGAGTTGCCAGCTGGGGCAAAACCACAACACTATCTCACAACAACCCCCTTTCAGGTAGTTGTAGAGAGCGATAAGGTCTCCCCTCAGCCTCCTCTTCTCCAGACTAAACAGCCCCAGCTTCCTCGGTTGCTCCTTATAAGACTTGTGCTCTGGACCCGTCACCAGCTTTGTTGCCCTTTTCTGGACACGCTCCAGCACCTCAATGTCCTTCTTGTAGTGAGGGGCCCAAAACTGAACACAGTATGCAAGGTGTGGCCTCATCAGGGCCGAGTACAGGGGCACAATCACCTCCCTGCTCCTGCTGGCCACGCTGTTCCTGATACAAGCCAGGATGCCATTGGCCTTCTTGGCCACCTGGGCACGCTGCTGGCTCATGTTCAGTTGGCTGTCAACCAGCACACCCAGGTCCTTCCCTCCTGGGAAGCTTTCCAGGCACGCCTCCCCAAGCCTGTAGCTTTGCATGGGGTTGTTGTGACCCTTGTTGAACTCCATACAGCTGGCCTCGGCCCATTGATCCAGCCTGTCCAGATTCCTCTATAGAGCCTTCCTACCCTGAAGCAGATCAACACTCCTGCCCAGCTTGGTGGTGTTTGCAAACGTACTGAGGGTGCACTCAATTCTTCTTCCTTTCCCTCCAAAGTGATCCAAACTGAAAGGTAAGCACTGAGAGCAAGTACCACACCAGGATCCATACCAAATGCAACAGTAACAGTTGTTTTCCTAAAGGTTGGATGAGAAGGAAGATAGCCAGACCTGCCTATGTACTGTTTCTTTCCACATCTCTCACCTTTCAGAAGAAAGCAGTAAGTAGCAGGGTTACAGGTATTCTGCATACAGAGAGTACCTAGAAAAGCTGTTTATTTTCCATAAACTGTCTGAGATTCATTGCATCAGAGAGAGGTACCCTGACCTTCTAGTGCATATTGGACCCTGTTGATTTGCCCAAACATGAAACATATAACACATGGGGCCTGAGCCACTTTGGGGGCCCATAGTCACAGTGGAAATTCACATAATACCAATGAAGTCTAAATGGGTCTCTACACCACAAACATTTACTCACGTAAACCCATGGGATTACTCACGCAATTAAGCATCTGTCAGAACTGAGCCTTAAATATGTCACACATCCAACCTGATTGTGGATGTGAGTATAAAGCAATGCAAAAATATAAACATATAAATATGCCATCCTCCACGTAGCTGTCAGTGACTGATAGAATCACTTGCTTATCAAAAATTAATTCTTAATTAAAATATGAGATTCTTCTTAATGGTTTATTTTTTTCTGAATGGTTGGAAACTAATTAGAGCTCTAATTAAGCAATTTCACCTGACATAGTTATCTGAATATTAACTCATCAGTAGTGTAGTAAGGGATTTACATACTCAGGAAAATCTGCTCAGATTCCTGTGAATCCCTTGAGTTTTGTGCCTATCAGTTTTATGTGGCCTCCCCAGGCTCTTGACTTGGGATTGCATAGACTTTGTTCTGCTTTATTTTTCAGGTGTACAATAGTAAAAGATCTCAGTGGATTTTCTTTTTTTACGGGTTGATTGCTTTTTGGGGTTTTATTTTTTTAGTTGCCTTTTCATATGTGAGGAAGGCATGAATCATCTGCAATAGCAAGGGATAGGATTTGATAAGTCAAATGGCTCTGCCCAGGTCTTCATTTCCAATTCATACTTCGCTTGGTGCTGCCCCTGCATATGAGCTTCTATGAACCTGGTCCTTAGACTGCATTGTGTGTGTTTTCTACAATAGCTGCACAATAACAACCTCACACAATTCTGCCTTCTAGCCATCTTTGTTTCTTAAGATGTTGCTCAGGACAAATATTTGGCATTACTGTGGCAGGTACTGTCGCTGGGTATACCCAGCTGGCTGTGCGCTAGTGAGATAAACCACAGACCTGCACCACAGTGTCCTTTTAACACTAAAATGTACACATAAAAAATGCTCTGCCTCTTGCTAGAAAAAGAAAAATGAATACCTGGGCACTTGGGAGTCTTTCTATTTAAATGCAGATTACAGCTTTCCCCACAGCCATTTGGAACCATTAATCCTTTTAGGAGCTTTCTCTTCCCAGGGTGGAGGGAGATGGACGGGTTGCCTTTCAACATGCCTTTTTGTTCCGTGCAAACCTTTAGCTTTTAGAAACTGGTGGATCTGTCCCAGTTTTATTGAAAGGAAAAGAAGAAGAGGACCTTAAGTCTGTTACCTCTAGCACTAGAAAAGATTCATTATCTCCAGAGTGTGCCTCTGCACTGAAAAAGATTTTGAACCTGTATAAACTTAGTCTGGGAAACACTCCAGCTTTTCTAATAACTTATAGTTACTATAAGACCAGTAGTTACTGAGTAGTCTACAGCTCAAAAGACTTTTGAGCAAATTCCC
This sequence comes from Phalacrocorax aristotelis, assembly GCF_949628215.1. Lineage (NCBI taxonomy): Eukaryota > Metazoa > Chordata > Aves > Suliformes > Phalacrocoracidae > Phalacrocorax > Phalacrocorax aristotelis. The sequence continues at coordinate 56,543,415 of NC_134278.1, forward strand.
CATTCACTGTTCCCAGGCTTACTGCTACCTGCAGGCTGCTGGAAGCCAAGCGATCCTAACAGATTAATTTGAGTTAAGTAGAGTTGTGCCTTGTTCCAGTTATGCTCAAAGGAGTAATGAGGCCAGCATTTAAGTCTCCTGCCTGATAATAAGATATCTCTTCAGAGTCAGCTTAAATGGGAGCAGGTCTTTCTGACAGTGCCAACGAGTCTTGAACTCAAGCAGTAGGATCTGACCCAAAATACTTTAACTGTTTTGCTGCCGTGTCCTTGTGTTAATTAACAAAGTTATGATGCATCTGACAGTCAAGTTAGTTTAGGGCTTTCCTTAAACTAATACATTCATTTAAGGTCCAGTCATTTAACACCAAAATAACTGCTGTTGAACCCTTTTTTTTTTTTTTTTTTTTGTTAAGTGATCCGTCCAGTTCTACTAGAAGTAAAGGGTGAAAGAAGAATTTATGAGGAAGCTATGGGATAACAAGTTTCTGACAGAATCCTGCTCTGTTGCTGGATAGAAATCTCTCTTCTCAGGAACTTAATTTTTTGGGGGGACATCAGGGCCCTGCACTTTATGCATTAAAATAAATATACAGGATATCCAAGGCAGGCCAAAAGTCAGCCCAGCCCAGGAGCCTTGGAAGGTCACTCAAATCTATGTGCTTTTCTTCCTTTCCCAAGGATCTTCACTTTATTCAGATAAAGCTGATGATATTTGTGTTCCTTACAGAGGAAGCAGTTCAACTTGAGGTACTCTGATGAGGTAAGCAGAGCAATGGAATATCTCAACAGAGGTACTGAACACTACCCTGAAGGCATTTTAAACTCGTGTGCTTTGTTTTTCCTCAGGGTATGCGTGCTGCACGGTTGAGCATAAGAGATGTAAGAACTCTAGACTGAAATTTCATCAGTAGTAAATGCAACTGGGAATGTATGTAGTGCAAGGCAGAATACTAAAATACTCGTGGCCGTTAAGGATTTTTTTGCTTTTTTTTTCCCAATGTATAAAATTAGAATAATGTATTTAGTTGAGTCAGAAGGGTGAAACACAAAAGAAAAGTGAAGCCTCACAGTGAGCAGATTAGAAAGCAGGGACATGTCTTGAAATACTTTATTTAAAAAGCTTAAGAAGTTAGAAAGAACTTTGAATCCTTTACCTTAGCTTCTGCTAGGAGAGGATATTCCCAGTGAAGGAGCTCCTGCTCTTGTAGCACCATGAAGGCTGGCATGGACCTTAGCTCTGGCCAGCTTGGACTGCAGTAATTATCTACTCTGACCTTTTGCATAAAACAAGTTGGAATGAACTTCCATTTCTGAGATTTCTTGGACAGGCTTTCCTTTTCCACCTGGATATGTTATCTGGTTTTGCACAGGCTTCCTAATGATCTGGTTTTCCTAAAAGATCGGTAACCTTTGCTGCAGCTACTGCACACCTGCAGCTCTGGGGTTTGACACTATAATGCCCATAAAGGTGAGAAGGAGCTTGTTCAGATGCTAACAAATTGTGCTTGGTCTTTCAGAGAATAAGCAGTTGTGATTTAAAGACTCCATCTGATGGTGAATGTGCTACTGAAAACATCTGGTCTGTGGTATTTACTCTTTACCACTATTTTAGACTTTTGAATGGTTACATCAATGGTAGGATTATAACACCCAAAACGTTGTTAGTGAATCTTCTCCCCTACTTTTTCCTCCACTGCAGAGAAGGAAAAGGTGCAGCTGAGTAACAGTAATATTATGATATTCTTCCCAGCTGTCTAATGGTCTGAAGAGCTATTGTTACTAGTTCTAGTTCACAGCTGTTGAAATGTAACCCTTAGCAACATAAAGAATATAAAGATGATCTCTGTGAATGAAAGACCTAACAAATGAGGCACTTGATAACTAACAAGCACCAAACTCTTTCCTTTTATGAGGTGGAGGTTTCTCATTTCCTGCTTCTTGTGGCCTCTTACAATAGTACTTTGGTGCTTATACCGTGCTTTTGATCTTCAAAGCACTGTATAAACATTAACTAATTAATCCTCCAAACACCCCATGAATTAGGTGAGAGAGCAATATTTCCATACACTTTCTGCTAGTGCTGTAGGGAAAATATTAGAAATGACTTTAAAAGGCTCCCTTTGCTCATTTATATGTGTTAACCTTTGTGTTACATGTGTCTGAACAACAGTGTTTCTTTAATGGGCACACAGCAAGCAGTAATATTTATCAGTGTTTATAATTTTTTTTTATTAGCTGGCTGAGAATTAAGTATGTATTTCCCTCCTGCAACTTGAATCGCTCTCTGACTCCATCTTGGGGTTTTATGCCTCACTCATCCCTGAGGTAAAAGTTAGCACATGAAGTTAATATGATTAATCCTATTGTGGACAGGGTCTTGTAGCTCCTACTTGTATGATTTAATTCCTCCTCTTCCATCCTTACCTTTCCTGTGATACCTGTGTTTGTGCTGTTCTTGTTATTATTTTTTCTGCCTCAAGACACAGGTCCTGTTATAAAACTAGATTGTAGGCATTGCGATGCTTGGCATTGCAGTACTTAACTTCCAAGACTCTGATACTAAGTTCATTTGTTCTGACATTATGATGTCTTGGGACCTACATATCTATCTGCGATTTCCCTCTGTATGCAACCTTAGTAGACAAATGTGAGCCCACTTTTCTTTTATATTCCACTTGCTGGTGAAAGTGCAGTTGTCCTTTCCTCCTCAGGATGTGTCCAGGGGGGGATAACATCCTTACAAGGCTGTGAGCAAGCCTTTGGGCCACTGTTACTGCCTGCAGCCACAGTACTTGATAGAAGTTCATATTTCATCATTTACCCAAAGCCATCAATGCTTCCAGGATGCCATATGATGCATACTTTTGTTGCTATGTTTGACTTCTCCTTACATTTCTGCATACCCTGAATTCTTCTTTCCTGAATTCCTGATGTCAAAGACCTCCTTGTTCCCTGTGTTGTGTTAGATGAGTGTCAGAAGGTGGCAAATGGTATTTCACTGTATCTGCCATGCACCCTGTCCCTGAAAAATGATATGTATAATTGGGATCTTACCCTGTAACCTTTTTTACTCCTTAATTTACCAATCTGTCAGATCAGGGTTTCTGAGACTGATGAAAAAGAAATTTATTTTCCGTTAAATAACTAAATAAATGTTACTGAAGACTGTTTAAATTAATGTTGACTAAATCTGTAGATTGTTACTGTTATATTGGGTATACTTCACCTAAGAGTTAGCCATCTTTGACATGCACAGTCACTCTGTCTTTCAGAAGAAACTATTTCACAGAAAAACTGAATAATAGTCATGCAAGAAAACAGTTTTCCACATCTCCTATATGTGTATGTGTATACTTACATTGGGTTGGCTTTTTCTGCACCACCAGCACCCACTCTCCTGCTTTTCCTAGTGTTTGCTTTAACATATGTAATGTATCTTGACAGCCTCTCAGTACTGCTATTCAGTAGAGGCCAGAGTAAAATATAATTCTGTGGGTTTGGGTGGGGTTTCTTTTTTTTTTTTTCATTCTTAAACAACCTTTATATAATCTGTTAAGCATACTGTTCTCTGTTGTCTTTAAACAGAATATTTTGAATTTGAGAGATCCCCCTTGGCGTGATAGTAGTGGCTCTGAGCACGATCTTCCAACCACCCTGTGTTAACAGATTGTTTCATCTGTCCTAAAATGTTGCTTCATCTACAGTTTATCTAACAGTTTCTTTTTTTTTATCAGACTTCGTTGTGTTTTATCATATGTTCTAGAGAACATGCTTGCAGCTATTAATGTTCTCCTAAGCTTGTTTTCAACTTACAAGCCATATATTTCTAACCGAAAGCATGACTCTGCTCTTAGGACAATTTGCCAGTTTCCTTTGTTAGTGCTGGCGAGCTGTTTTTGATGTGGTTTGGATAGCCAGAGTCACTAAAAGGAACAGATAAGGCAGTTTTTATATCAATACACTGTTAGGTTGACTTGATTCCTTCTGTCACAAGCCAGCAGTCTTACTTTTTTTATCTTAATGCTGAAAGCAGATTGTGCAATACTGCTTAGAGGACATCTGCTGTCTATAGGATTTTCACTTTTCTGTCCCAGTTCCTCAGGACTGGGACCTCTTTAAAGTCATATTGTTGAGTTTCCCAGTCTCCTGCCTTCTCCATAACTACCTTAAATCATAAATCACCATCTGTACTACAGGGAATGTTCAAGGCACTGGTATTATTTCAAAGTGGGAAAAATATCTTTATAGCAATATAGTTATAAATTTCATCAAATATAAAAAGTATTAGATATTACTTTGTACTGTCTAGAGCATAATTTCAGAATTGCTAAAATCATATAGCAACACAGTGATTTATATACCAACACACAGCTTGGGGGAAGTACTGTTTCATTTGCTTTCATGTGGTCTGTCAACTCAACTTTTGTGGGACCACTGTCTATATAGCTCTGTGAGGAGTTTTTATGTGCTAACAGGGTTGTCATAATTTTCCTTGCCTGTGTACTAGCAGCACTCAGAAACTGTGAGAAATAATGTAGCTCCTTTTATTCTATTGGATGTTTCCTATTTTCTAGGCATCGTCTAAGCAAGTGCTCTGCCAGAGAAAGTACAATACCACATATTATTTTGTTCATCTTGAACACTGGTTTTTGTGGCCCTTCTGCCACAGGTTCTCTGGCTTTTTAATGAATTTTTAGAGATTCATGTATTGTTGGAAGGTCAGAGTCTGCCCAGAAATGTGTAACTCACATTCTACAGCAAAAGGCAGAGGATGAAAGCTTGATGTCTACATAGTCTTATTTTTAGTTATTTATTCTACATCCAATTGCGATCCAGGTTTTTAGAAGTTGTAAGGTGGACTTTTCAGCCTCAGATCAAAGTCTCCTGTTTTTTTCAGTTTCCCTTAGTCTCCTCTGAGAAAAATCAGATGCATTGAAATGTATTTATAGAATGGGGAGCAGTACCGCCTAAGTTTCTGTACAAGATATTAGGCAAATCAGATGTTGTGGAACCAGCCAACCGTGAAAAATACCTGATGTCTTCCATTTACTGCTCCTCATTACATGCAGAGGAAAATGCCATTTGAGTTTTCTTCTAGTTTTTTTTTGACATTTCTAAAGAGATTCAGCTACTCTGGTGGAGCTTTTAGCTGCTCCATCCTTTCATTCAGAGTATTTTAGTATATTTGATTTACTCTATCCATATGAGTAACCTCTCTGATGTGTTGCTTCTCTCAGACCTTGTTAATTTATTGTTTCAGTTTCCACCACCTTTGAATTATGAAACAAAAGCTGCTTAAAAGTGCAATTTCCTTTCAACATCACAGCAATCAAGAGACCAAACAGGGTCAACAGACTCCCAAAACACAGCAGCTGAAAACAACCTTAGTTTCTTGGCAAGGGATTGGTAAATTGTTAAAAAAGTGGAGGGCTTGAAGGCTGTGGCAGTTGGTTGAAAGAGGAGAGAAAAGGGAACAAGCCTAAATGCAGAGGGAAATAGGGCCTGTTTTGTCTCTTCTGTCATCCGTAAATCCAAACCTTCACTTTAAGGAGATGGCAGCTTTTCCTAATCTTCTGTTCCTTTTCAGTCAGTCCTGTCACAAATAAAATCTTTTTATGCAAATTCATTAAAAACCCCACAAAGCCATCTATATATTACATATAATTAATGAAAAAATACACAGGGACTTACAAGGACCACATTGTGCCAAAGAATTAACCACTCCAAAGTAAAAACGATAAAAATTGATATAATAAACAAATGTCAAGTGGCTCAAAGATATGTGATTTGTCATTAATGTAATGGAACTTTGCAAACATAAACAAGGAAGCCATTATATTTTAGATGAAAAAAACACATTCAGAGGGGTATTAGTCATATCTGGAGAACAAGGTTTATACTTTAAGAAAGGGAATAATTGGGCTGCAGCATAAGATTTCTGTGAAAACTATCCACTTGGAAATGTGCGCCTTTCTCTGCTGTTTGTGGAAGTTCTGTGACAGGTTTGTCAGTCACTCAAGCAGTGGTGCTGCAAAAGCAGCACAGCACTTATATTTCAAGTGAGTCTGTCAGAGTGCTGCTATAACAAACCAGCCTCCATTTCTCCTTCAGTACAAACAGCAATCTTCAACATTTCAATCATATCAAACTTTTTTGGGGAAGAAAAGTTCAGGGCTATTGTGTGCAAAACATAAACTTCCCCAGTCTATCTTCATTTGCTATCCAACAAACACACCAAAAACCATGGCAAGAAGAAAAAATTTCTTTATAATGTAATCTTTTCTAAGAATTTAAGAAATCATAGCAACAAGACAAATGCATTAATTCCAATGGGTGGTTGGAAAGTTTTTAAGACAATTAAATACCTATAGGCCGAAGAGCTCTGGGACATAGAAATAGCTGATCTGAAGGACTGTGTTTTTTAATGGACTTTTCTGGTAAGATGTCAAGATACTTTTCCCCCATGAATTTTCAGTCATTCCACTGACTCTCTCCCTCTTGCTTGCTGTTTACTCCGTTATGATGGTTACTAAAAATTGTTCATATTTCATATGGATTGGTAATGCCCAAACTGCTCAACAAACAGTGATAACTCTAAGGCTGTAATAAGCAAGATCCATTTTCCACAAAACAATGTGGGTTTTCTAGGTTTTTTCACCTGTTGTATTTTGTCCACAACCGCAAATATTCCTGGATTTATGTGGTGGGTTGACCTTGGTTTGACATCAGGTGCCACCAAGCCACTCTATCACTCCCATCCTCAGTAAGACAGAGCAGGAAGAAAATTAGATGGAAAAAGCCCTTTTTGGGTCAAGATAAAGGCAGTTTAATAAAACCAAAAGCAAAGGCTGTACACAAAAACAAGACGAAAACAAAATATTTATTCTCTACTTCCCATCAGCAAGCAATGTCCAGCCACTTCCTGGGAAGCAGGGCTTCAGTACGTGCAGCAGTTTTTCTAGAAGACAAATGTTGTCAGTAAAGAATGTCCCCCTTTGCTCCTCCTTCCTCTTAGTTTTTACTGCTGAGCAGACATCATATAGTATGAATATCCCTTTGGTCAGTTTGGGTCAGCTGTCCTGGCTGTGTCCCCTCCCAAGTCCTTGCCCACCCCGAGCCTACTGGTGAGGGGGAAAATGTTGGAGAGACAGCCTCGATGCTGTGCAAGCACTGCTCAGCTGTAGCCCAAAACACTGGTGTGTTATCAGCACCTTTCTAATACTGATACAAAGCATGAACAATTAGGGCTGCTACAGGGAAAATGAACTCCATCTCAGCCAGATGAGTTTAAAATGGAGTAAACTTAGATGAAAGGATTTTTATTTTACCAAGAGAAGGAAATAGTGTTAGGTCTGTTAGCCAGTAACAACAATGCAAGGATCAAGAAGGGAGATAGAGTGAAGTAATTTACACTGCTGGCTACAATATTGACTATTTACAGATGTGAAGTTGGTAAACGACTTCCCACAGGCTGCATCTGGACTGAGCTGGTGCATCCTGCAGTGCATCCTGGCTCCTGGTCCCTTGGGCGTCAAGCTGAGGCCAGGGCACACCAGGGTTCCTCCTTGTCCCAGCTCTTCCTGCAGGGATGAAGCCTGGTGAAAGACAGTGGTTCTGCTCGCTGGACCATGGGGGGAAACTGTGATCCACAGTCTATATGCTCAGCTTCTGAAGAGAAAAAGTGCTGTGGGGGCAAGTTGTGAATCTCAGTAACCTGAAAACTCCCTCCGTAGTGTGATTTGGAGTGGGGTGTGACAGGGATTGGACCTGGCGGTTGGAGCAGGAGTTTTGGATGAGGGAAGGACTAAGTCAAAAACAAGAAGAGGAGCAGAAGGAATGTAGTCTTGAAAAAATTAATGTCTTACTTTTGCCTTTCCCAGAAGCATCTCTTCAAAACAGCATTAGCAAAGTTAGACCAGCTGTGTTATACACAGTTTCTTTACTAAAACAGGATTCTCTTTCTTATCTCACATATTGTTTGCTATGTAGCTTATGCTTTTAGGCTGGGGAAAATTTCATGTTAACCACAATGAAACAAAAATCAGCCTCAGAGAAGGCAGAAAGAAGCAAAGATGTCCGGAACTTTCTCCTCTCCAGAACCATACTCAGAAGTGAACGAATTATATAATTCTCCATTGTGTTCACAGAACTTAAGTTGTGGATGTATGGGGTATACTCGTTGACTATTTTGGGGGCAAAATCTGGGTGACAATTTTTATTTGTCAGTGCTTCCTGTGCCACTGGGCAGAGTGGGTTCATAAGTGCTAGCAAACCACAGAGCTGGTAGCTGTGGCTCCCCTCTGGGGCTCTGGAGGGGTTTCTTCAGCCTTCTGCCTGCTTCCCCAAGCTTAAATCTTTGTCATCTGGCCCTGATCAATCACTCTATTTTCTCTCTTCTGAGTCCTACTTCTTACTTTCATTTTCTTTGCCTGCATTGTCTCAACCTGAATTCTTCAGATATGCCGTACCAGTCCCACTGGCCCATCTATGTCCAATGCTCCTTTCATCTTCTGATGCCTACCTCCCTTCCACTTGGGTCCCAGTCCTAGTCTCTCTCTGAGCTTTTGATCAGCTTCATATCACCTCCGTGCTCCCTCCTTTAGCAGTTTTACTTCCGCTCTGGCCATTTCCCATCCTTTTGCATCCCAGCAGGTCTCACACAGTTCTTCTCCCTGTTATTTCTCCATTTCCTATTTATCTCTTCCAAACTGCTTAAGCTCTATCAACAGGCTTTTCCATGTTTTTCAACCATTTGTCCAAGCTAGCCAACTAACTCTCTGTGTCTTTTACTAGCTCCCAGTCCCAGCCTCTTTCAACATTTTTTGCTTGCTCAGCAAAGTCCTGTTTGTCCTTGATCTGTCTCAGTCTGGGTCTCCATTCCCTCCTAACATTTCAGCCAAAAGATTTTGCAGAAATTGCAAAGGACATAAGAATATGAAGCACCGGGAAATTTGAATAGGGGATGGTATTAGCCTACATATAACCTGGATTGCAACCTCATTAGAGTAACACCCTTGTCTTTGTTTTGCTGCATACCCATAAAGTGCCAAGGAAGCCATTAGAACCATTTCTTTTTATTTTATTATCTACCAATAGTATAAGTAACTGCCTATTATAACTTAGATATCTCTGGCTTCGGAGAAAATTGAAGCAGCATCAAGTAATAGAAAAATGGTAATAGAAACAATAAGCCAGATGCTAAGGTGGTGTAAATCAGTGTGATTGTACTGAAGACTATACAGCAATTCCAGTTTGTACTAGCTGAAGATCTGCTATCTTTTGAATATATATTTGCTAGTGATAGGAATGCTAATAAAAAAATTGTTAAACTGAGGCTAAAAATCTGTCTCATAATAATAGCAACTTGATCAAACTCGTCTCTCTCTTAAGCTTAATTTGTATGCAAAAATAGCAGGGTTATTTTTATTATCTAGGTAAACTTTCCAATTAAAACCCCAAAGATTTATAATACACGCATACAATGTAAAGAGCTTAGTTTACCTTCACTGATTAGAAACTGGGTTTGTATCCTCTAATAAAAACTATAGATCTATTATTTTTCTATTTATATAAATGACATTAAATCTTAGGGGTTGTTGTATTTTTCTTTTGTTTTGTTTTTAATTATTTCTTTTATGTTTTGTTGGTTGTTTTTTTTTCAATAGAACCTGAATTGATATAGTACTAGGTCAAAGTAATTCCTTCCCCTCCTTCAGAGCCTTTAGTTTCTTGCCCTGTTTGGATATTCTGATTTCATTTTTCCCTTCTCTCTTGCAAGACTTTTCATTTCTATTTATTTTTATAGTCCTCAGGCTTATTGAATAATGGTAGGTAATTAACCTGTTCCCATTTATGGAAACTAGTTTATTTAAACTAGTTTCAAAAGAACCAATTTCTTTATTTATTTTTATTTAAGTCTCATCTGTGTACAATTATTTTATGATATTTATTACTAATTTACTTTTTCATTTCCAACTCCTGGTAGCAACTTTCTCAAGTATAACACAGGGAGGTAGGTTTCATTTTGGGACTAATTTAATTGGTTGATGTATGCCAAGGCTGGCTTACTTAACACCAGTGTTTTTGCACAATTGATAGAGATAGCCTACATAGTTTGGCACAGCACAGGGCAGCCAACTATGTAGTTCTCATGTTTAATAACTTTCATATCTATACATATCTATCTATCTATCTATCTATCTATCTATCTATCTATCTATCTATCTATCTATCTGGCAAAACAGAGCATGGACCAAGGAGTATTATCTAGGAATCTCTGTACTAACACCAAGTTCATCTTGGGTCTACACAGGTGTTTGGTAGAACTGGTAAGAACCAATCGGACAAAATATTTCCTTTTGATTAAATTAAAGTTTTCACAAAGATGTTTTATTTCAGGTTTTCCATGAGAAAAATCTCTCCCTATTCATTGATCACAGATATATTTTTATAAAAAAGAAAAAAGTTACAGAACCTTGCTGGTTTTTTCATCTTTACAATTTTTATAGACAAATTAAAATTTCTTCAGGAATAAATGTATTTCAAAACCAAAAACCCTCACAGTGAAACTATGATGAAAAAAACCACAACAGATCAACTACTTTTCAGCATTCTCCACAATAACATCCAAACCCCAAACATTTTCTCTGTGACACTGAGCCTGAGTCACAGACATGACTTTTGTGTTGTATAACTACTGATGGCAATGGCAAACCACGCCCTCAATTACAAAGATGTGAGATTTTTCTGTTATTAGCCTTTCCTTAGTGATTTCAGCAAGGCTTTTTGCAGCCATCTGAACTCACCCAGCTGCTTTGGTGGAGGCTGGCAGAGGCACGGTACTTCAGATGTAATAAGCTATACTGTAATTAGACACCGAATGCCCCTAACTAAAGTAATTTTTTCTATTCTAGCTGTTGATATTTCCCAGCTTGAATGTGCTTAAATTATTTATTTGTTTGTTTGTTTGTTTATTTCAGTTCTAGAGGACCACAAAAAATTTCAATCCATTCATGTAACAGTTAGAGATTGCAGAAAAAATACATATGCAGAAAAGACGGTCCCAATCCCACAGTTAGACAAGAGGGGTGAGGAGATATGCAATATACAAATGAATGAAGTATCAAAACATTGTGAGTGTGCTGGCAGCTCTAACTTTTAGGTTTTTACTGTTTTAAAATCTATCATAAATTTTTTGTAACTGTTCAGTGTTTTTTCACATAGGTTTTCACAACATTTGCTACATGACATTCTCTTCTCTTTTCCAAATGACTGATTTGCCTTTGCCTGTTCTTAAATGTAGAGAAAGAAAAGCCTGGAAAATTTACATCAAATGCTGAAAAGTTTAAGGAAGTTATGGTATGAAAAAATAAAGGTGTTACTGGAGCGCAGAGAAATAGACTACAGTGGTATTGCACAGCTGCTACCCACCAAATGTCTAATACAGCATGAGCAGTGAAAAAACATGGAACACTTCTAGCTGTCTCTTGTTTCACAGAATAATGCCACAATACTGCTGCCAGGTTTCATTCCTGCTCTGTAAGTGACTTAAATATTTTTGTACCTTTCCTGTTCTTGGTGGCCGCTATTGTTCCTATGTTATGCAGAAGAAAGTCTCCAGAGGGTAAATCTAACATTTAACTATATTTCTTTGGCATATTTTCCACATACTGTGAGAGACTGAATCCATGTTTGCAGAAGTAATGGCATCCCAAGAGAGAAGGAGCTCTGTTTTAACTGCTGCCTTGTAAGCACTCTTTGTTTCACGATTTACGGTAGATATTAAGTAAATGTTTGCACAAATTAGAGCTGATTTAAGTGCAACAAAGTTTAAAAAAATTGCAAAATTAAAAAAAAATGCAAACACCAGACTTTCTGGTGCATCAGATAATTGATGAAAAATTAAGCTATACACAAAATTAACCTTAAGGAATTCAATATTCATATTTTACAGCACTGTATGCTTTTCCTTTAGATATTTTTCTTGCTAAACTTGTACTGGTTTTCTACTGTTTCCTCTGGCTGACAGGAAAGTTTTAAAAAAATAATTCATTCATTGAATATAGTGTTCATACAAACACACAGAAAGGATTTATACCTTTTTTTTACAGCACACACTGGTGAGTACGTCTGTTGGCCTGGCAGTGTTGTAAGATGGAGCTGTTCTATGGTTGTTTGTATTGCCACCATTCAGCATACATGTCTATGTTCATGTTTCAACTTGACACTATAGACACTTCATTATTTCTGCATTTTCTCTCCATTGTCTTTTCTCACATTTGGAGTCCTTTGAAACGGGTCTATGTTAAACTGCAACATCTGGGAGGCTGGCCTAGAAGGGATCCCATCCCTTCAAATCTAGGGATTTTTTTTAATTCCTCTTCTCCTCACCTATCTTTTTACTTCATCTCTCTGTCTATCCTGCTAAGACAAGAGTGCCACAGAATGAATGATCTCTGGCCATGTGGTTAAGAGGCACACCTCCACACCAATTAAGGGGAATTGCTCCCAGAGCAGAGTTGCTCTGTGTCCAAAGTGTAATACCTGGACCCGGGCCCCGCCAGATCTGTGTCCAGCCTGGGTTCTGATATTTTTTCTTGTGTCCTGGTGCTTGTACTTCCTTAGAAGATAGCCTTCTTTTCTATAACTTTCTTCTTTCGACTGTCCTGTCCCACAAGTCACATTTATAAGCTCATAAATGCTTCCCAGAATTAGCTTTCCGTGTCTAGTGAGAAGCTTCATTACATCCATTACAGTCAGCAAGCCCTCCCCTCACCCTCCTATGTGCTGTGTTCATTGAAATGGTCTCCAACTGTCTTGTCTTCTCACTAAATGAGATTCAATGTGAATAAAACACTCTTTGTTACAAGGTCAGATTCTTATCAGTTCCTCCACTGCCAGCTTATTTGGCCAGATGGTTTTGGGGTTTACAAGACTATTGGAATATCAATGCCTCTCCCTCATTCTGTAGAAGCATGCTTCTAACTTATGTGCTTCAAAAAATTTAGGTATATCCATCCACATATGATGCGGGATATGGTGTTCAACCTTGTTGCATGGTCCCTTTCGTTTAGCAGTGTAGACATTCCTTATGTCTGACATTAACATTTACTTAAGTTTACATCCTGCCTAACACAATAGTATCTGATTGCTAGAGGACTCTCCATACTCTTAAAATAAGAATTATTATTAAATCATTATCATCCTTACTAATGGAGATTATAATTATAATAATAAATATTACTCTCCTTGAGGAGTTTTCCTTGTGATGGTCAGAAAAACTGTTTTCCTAATCTCAGGGCTCGCTGATTTCCCTTATCTTCAGTAGCTGAATTGTCCTTATTCTTTCCTGTATTCATGAATCTCTGTTATTTCTACAAATCATTCATTCTTCAAATGTGGATTTTGGACTTAAAAAATCTAATAATGTATGTCAGGACCCAGAGAGGACAGAGGAAGGTATTTTTCTTGGGCATGGTGTGATAGTGTACAGATGTTTCAAGATCTACTTTAAATATGCCCTGATAATATGCACTGAAAATAATCATGTAAGATAGGATGAGGCATTTTAAGTTGATTATGAAGCTGTAGAAAATATCTTCAAATCAAGGTTATTATTCTCTCTTGCCACTAAATAAAAATACAGGAATACCTTATGGTCTAGCATAAAAACTTTGCTATGTCTGAGTTCTGACTGCTTGAAGTAAAACGCCTGTCTGGTCCCAGTTCTGCCAACACATGACAGAGATCAGTTACATTTCCAAACAAGTCAGATCCTTCTTGGAATCTGCAGTATGAAATAATAGTCTTTTTTTTTTTCCCCCTAAAATGCAAATTTTATTACAAAATACATAAAATACAAATTTTATGAGCATGGAGTGGAGTCTCTGATGTACTATTTAAGACCTACAAGGCTTAGCTTGAAGGACTTGGCAAGAAACTAGGCTTGTAAGCTCCTTGGACCAAACAGCAGTAGTTTAAGAAACATATATGCTTCACTGCTATACTCGGGGGTGCTCATAAGTTCTGGACTGAAAACTTTGCTGTTAAACTCACTGCTGTTGAAGGGTTGTAGTTTTCATATTGACTACTACAGGTTTCTCGATTACTCTTACAATGGGTCCTATTGTTCCACTGAGGCAACAGCTGGTTCACAGAAATTTCAAAAGTTCTATAGACAGAATTTCTGGAGGACTCAAACTGCATAAGAAAAATAACCTGTTAATAATTATGTTTGCCTCTTTTCTCCCTGAATTTCCCAGAAGATCTCTCTGGATCACCGCCACTTCTGTGTACTTGCAATCCTACTGTTACGTTTTTAAAACATATTAAAAAGTGTCTGTACTGTTTTGTATAGATAAATAAATAACAGCTATGTATGATTTTTCTTCTTTAAAAATCCAATGCTCTTTGGATCTTATTATTACCTCTGTGTAGTGTTAAACATCAAGGCAATGGGACTGTTTTCATGTCTGCAAGAGCACTTCCAGATCTGGTATTAAAGAGGTAGAGTTGGCAATAAACATTCTATGAATATTTTAGTAATAGTAATAATCTAGTAATTAGAGCAACATTTTAGTCTTTACCTGCAGGTGTTGGGGGGCAGTAGGTGATTTTACGACAAATTCTTATTAAAGAGATTATACATGAACAACATTCAAGGTTAAAGTGCATGTGATTGCTAGTTAAACTTGTGGAAGAGCACATATAGGTTTGGGTATCCATATAGAATAGACTTGAGAGGCAACCTTAAAAACCTAGGTAAATCCTGATAACTAAGGATTTGTGATACTAGTCAATGAGCTTCCAGCAGCTCTCTTGGGCTCTTTTCAGAATGCCCTCGAGCAAGGGATGATTACACTCCTTCAGCAGTCCTCATCAGGTACAAATGAGGTGCTGAGGACCACTGGGAAGAATTCGCAGAAGTAACTGGGAGATTGGTGACGTCATCTCCTGCAGAAGTGTCCCCGGTCAGGGCTGGCTTTAACTCTGTTTGCTGTAGCAGAGTCTAGCACTCCTTGGGTGTACAGGAATTTGAAAAAGGCCTTGATCCCTGAAAAACATGCAGTTTGTCAGGTCTATCTCATTTTAATCAGGCTTGGCATGGTAAAGGTGGCATCATCTCCCATCACGTGTTCAGCATAGGTGGCAAAACACTGCTGTGAGTTTACAGCAGGAACAAGGGAATAGGGGGGGCTTATACAGCTGCTGCTAGCTGTTCTCATGCTGAAATGGCCAGAGGCTGATGGCAGTGTCTTCATATCAGCTAGCACAGACCGTACACAAGTGCCTCAGCTGTAGCTATCATGCTGTGTTACGAAGGTGACTGAAGCACCTCAGAATTAAGCTGACTTAAGAATAGAGTTAACTTTGGTTGTCAGATAACATCAGCATTGTATCACAGGGCAAAATTTTTCAGGAACTGAAAATTTGTCATTCACAAAAACTGGCCTTTGCACAAAGTCCCTTGAGAAAAGGTCTAATGTTCATGGAGCTGTGGTGTTGCCTAGGCATGTATTTACAGGGTGTGCATTTGCCAATGGTTATAGCCAGCAGACATCACAGGTGGCAAGCCTCCTTTTTCCCTGAGGAAGAAAGGTACACAAAGGTGATATAGCTGTTTTATAAACATCTGAGTAAAGGCTCTATAAACATATTCTTGAATTTAAATTTTGTGATGTAGAGAGGAAGATGGGAGGTGTAGGGTAGGTGTGAGTATAGGGTAAGTATTTGGAGTATGGTAAACTCTTGTATCAGTGCATCACTGGCTACCAATAACCATGCAGCACATATTGCGGTCCCGTAAGATCCTTTATGTTCCTTTAGAAAGACCAAGAAAATGGTATGGTGAAAGTCTCATGTAAATAAATTAATTCCCTGTCTCCTCATGGAAGGTAACAAAAGTGTTGTTCCATCTTTGCAGAAGGTAAAACTGTGTTCATTGCTCAGTGTGATAGGATAGACAGATATAAGCAAAAATTTCTATATATAATACATATGGATAATATGAAATAAGTTTTTTGGCATCTCTTCCTCAGTATTGTTAAGGTTAACTACATAGCTATCTTGAAAATATGCATTTCAGTGGGAGAGGTGGTACTAAGAATCAAGCTCATTGAAAAAGCTATTGGTTCAGTAACACAAAAACAAGGAATGTTTAACTTACAGTATACAAAGAGAAATAAAAAATAAAAAATTAAAGTTGGCCATCTTTTAAAACCTAAGTTCCAAAATGTCCTAACGCAGAGATATAGATATTTGTTGTTATGTTTGAGATTATGGGCTCAGTCTTGCAATTTGCTATAGACCTTGTCCCTGTCCTTAAGTTTAAAGCTGTGAATACTTTTTTGTTCACAAAACTAAAATATGTTTTCACACTATGCCAGAATGCTAGCATTTCACCTAATGCTTTAAATAAGTTCCTCTGATTCAGCAAGAAACTACCATTATTTGACGACAGCCAGTTTTAAGGCACCATTCTCCATGTTCCCAGAAGGACTGAATACAAATCTGTTTTGTTTTATTAGAAGACCATTGCCACTAAGAAGCTTCTTTTTCTTGTTCCCATGACTGGTGGCATAATACCAATTTACTTATGAGAAAATATGCAGTACAGTGTATACTCTTTTTTTCCCCCCAGTATGTGAATTACAGCAGACTTCATAGGTGATCTCCTCTGAAGCTTTATAATTCATACATGGTGCTGTAACCATGACTCCCAACATCAAGTTCGAAAGGAGTAATTTAGAATTAGTGACTCTTTACAGCAGGCAGAGCTGCAAATGTCTGTATCTCAGTTAGCAGCGGCTGATCTTTGCCTTGCTCATTTATTAAAGTGGTAGGACTGTAACAGGAAACCAGTGAAGAAAACATAGGGTGTTTTGGTATATCTGTTTTAACTACCAAACTGTAATTCTGAGTTTCTCTCATCATTATTCCTGTCTGACAAGGTGTTAATTTTTTGAGACTAGCTTTCATTCCCTCTCGCTGACTGGATATAGATTGCTCCAGGGATTGCTTTTGATTTGCATTCTCTTATTAATGCTACCATTAGCCTTGATAGCTTTGTTGAGAAGGTTACAGAAAGTAATAAATATACTCATCTGGGACCTTGTGCATTCTTGTTTGGCTTATTTTGAACAGATTTTTCACTGTTGAGAAGAATTAAATGAAACATTGCCTCACCCTTTACTTGGAAAGCAATGTTTGCTCCCTTGCTGGAAAAGCTCAGTGGCCTACTGTCATCTTTGCCCTGTCACTAATTATCTCTTAGAATTTTTAAGTTGTCCTCCCTCTGGTTTAGATTTGAAAAGAACAGTGCTTCAAAAAGATACAATGCAAGAGTTTTATTATGTCAATTCATTCATTGTTTTCATCTCTGTCTTTGGTTTGGCTAGGACAAAATTTGGGAATGGAGAGTTAGAAATGATGCATACCAAATTTTGGAAAGAGGTGAGGTACAGTAAGGTGGATGATCTCTCATTTTAGGATTATCATAGTAATTACCAATATTATTTCTGAACAAATCAGCAGAAAGTTTCTCAAAGATGTGGAAACTCTATTAAAAACACTAGCTACAGATTCCTATAAGAAACGACAAAGCAGAAACTAAATACTTTGAGTAAATGATGGCTCCAAGAATGTTAAAACAGATCTCAGTAGTGTGGGCAGATAAACTGTTTAAACAACTACAGAAAAAAAATAAGAAGCAGTAAATGGTGGTGAACGGAGGAAGTTTTTTCTACCTCCTATGGCAATGTTGGCATGGGAAGGATGAAGCGTGCATTGAAAAAGGAATGAAGAAAGAGAATAGGTAGGAGAAAGTTGAGAAAACAATTCAGATACTGAGTTTCTTTCTGTCCAAGGGGACTGTCCAGAGAGACTGAGGAAATCTTGCCAGTAGGGCCGTACTCACCTGGACAGAAGAGAGCAGAGGGAGGTAGGCTGTGTCATTTGGGTCTACTCATGACTCCCCATGAACTGGGTGTTGCTGTGTTAGAAGGAGCAGAGTACACAATATAAAGTAGAGTTGCACATGGACAGAAAGGAAAAGAGAAAGAGGGGAAAGACCCACACAAAATAAATATGACAAAGGTATGTTCGTGAGGCTCCAAAAAGGCTGCACTTAATTCCTACCTTAAGATGGGTGCTGGCAAGTCACTTCATTTGTCTGTGCTTTCAGTCTTCTGTAAAGTGGTCCTGCTTCATCTGTCACCTATCTTGTTCATGAGTGGAAACCAAAACAGTTTGAGAAGGGACTTTCACCAGTATGTTATGGGTTTTCTCCATAGAGGATTCCTGAGCTGTGGCCTTAGTCCACCTCAGAGTGGGGCCTGTCTTTTACTATACCCCATATGCTCTCTCTCTAAATACATACACACAGTATGCAGCCTATCACAGAGTAGTCTATTGGCTCTGAAGGGAATGATCATAATAATAATAGAGATAAGGCTGACAATTATAATAACAGTCATTGATTTACAGATAGATCTCTAGGTTAGATATAATTGATTCTGAAAGTGAATGAGAGCTATATTTACTCAGTAAATACATGGTTTTAATGCAGTTGCTGGAACAAGATTTTTGCATCAGAGAAAACAGGAGAATTTTAGGACTCACACTAATGGTTTCTTCCCCAGCTCACAACACAGAGGGCATATTTATCTGGGTAGGTTGCAGACTTTCCGCCTTTGCTCTGCTGATTTTAGGAATGAGCATATTGGACTTAATTTTCCAACCTTGTCAGCCCAACTCTCACAAGCATTACATTCAATTAGGAAGAAAACCAAAACCAGTTTAAAACAAATGACAAAAATAAGAATCCTCCATGAGTAAAGTTGCTTGCTCACCACTGTAATGGCCATCCCACTTCCTCAGCTGCTGGGATTATCTCAAGAGAATAATGGTAACCACTGTTTTTCCCGGTTTATCTCAAGTCTCCACAGCAAGACTCAATTTTCTAAGTATGTCTGTTTTCAAACAGCTTTCCTCGTAAATGCAAATGATATAGGAATGGCCTCTTAATGGCTTATTTTTATGTCTAGTATTAACTTAAGTGTGACTTATTTACTCAGCCTTCTGCTGCACATAGCAGAGGAATCAGATAGTTATTATAATATTGCCCCATGCAACTGCCAGGTTATTCAGTGTGTCTCACTTCATGTTGAATCCCCCAGCATATGTAAGCATTTTTTTTTGCCTGCTATGTGCTGAGTTAACTGAGGATTTTGGTTGCCCCTCATTTCACAAGTGCATCTTTGCATAAATATTGTAATTTAGATTTGTTTTTATAACAGCTATGCTCAGATGTCTAAAAGTGACCTTAGCATGTACTTCTTGAAAACTGCATTGGAAATGAACTCGCCCTGGGAGGATATTTGTGACAGATGTACCCTACTAGCCAGTTGGGTCACTTTTGAAGTTAGTTTAAAATAAATATCAAGCCTTTTCTTTTTAATGTTAAATTATTTAACATCTGTCACTGGATTTGTACCTTTATCTTCTGCTGTGTAGTCGAAGTACTCCATTTATTATTTTCTGCCACACCTGATCCCATATCCTCTCCATCTATGTGTTATCAGTGCCTCACATCTTCTAGCAGGTGCTGAAATTTGTTCTGTAAATGTTAACAGAAACGGCAGAAGAAATTTGAACGTTCACTAGCAAATGTCCTCAGAAAACCAGCAGTTGAAAGAACCCAACAAAAAGCTCCTGCCAGAAACTATTTGATCATAAACCTCTCAAGCAGAAAATTGGCAATCACTGCAGAAACAATTCCTCAGGAAAGTATTCAACTTTCAAATAACCCTGAAACACTACTCAATATCATTTGATTTCCAGTGAGGCAGTCTAGCAGTCCGTCCCTGCGCCAGAAACCGGTGCACGGTAAAGACCTGCCTGCTGTACCCACAGTCCCTGGAAATGACATCTGTTAGGAAGAAAGAATGCAAGAAGCCCTTTTTATTATAGGGATGATGATTCTCTACATGTGCTTACTCACACAGAAGTGAGGAAAACCCAGAAATCCCTGGCTGATTTCTGTAAAAGCTCTAAGGTTTTTGTAAATCCCTGTATGGATTTACAGTAAACAAAATATATAAAACAGACACCATTAAGATCTGACAAATTCACATTCTTCCCTGCACACTCCCCAGGTGTGTGTGGGAGACGGTAAATACCAGAAATGGCTGTATGTGTGCGTGCACTGGATTTGAAGTGTAAAATAGATGCGGTGTTAGCTGGCACATACATGCAGCAGAAGATGAAAGGGGAAAATGGGTGGTTTGGGACCAGCCTCTTCCAATTGCATTCCTAGCTGAAATAAGCTGGGAGTGAAGCACAAGGCTTTGCAGAAGCCTTCAGGTTGTTAATTACTGTTCCACTTCTCTCAGGTGCAGTGTACAGAGGAAAAGAAACAGAGGTGGTTTCCTGCACTCTGATATGTCTTCATCCACAAACACAAAAGGTCTATTGCAATGTGAAGCAATACAAACTACTTTCCACACAAATGCAAGAGTTTCAGTGAGGATCTCTGCAGACAGGGAGACTGAACTGTGAGCATACAATTGACATGGGAAACACCTTTTTTTGCTCTGATGAGAAAAACTTTTACTGAGCTGAAAATGCAACAATAAAAAGTTTTTGGTTCGTGAACATAAGCAAGGTGGGATACCTAGGGAGGTGGTATACTTATTTAACAGACTAATGTTTTATAAAGAGAAAATATCAGTCATAAGACAGCGTTAAACAGACTTAAATGTAAGGTTATGGTATGTGTAAACAAAGCAGTGTTTAGTTTTCACAAAGTTCAGTGTATTCAGTCTTTGCCCTACCACCTCATCTCCTTCAACATTTATTTCTCTCTATTCCCCCCATTAATATCTGTTTTTCAAAAGGTTGCTTTGGGGGCGTAAATTAAGTTCCATAATTGTAGACTATATTAGCTAATTTTATATATGCCTAAATCATATGAGGGACTTGCTATGAGAGAATTTTTTGAAAAGATTTTACATTCTGGAAAGATCAAGATTAGCAGAAGCATGAACCGTGTTGGCATTGTCTCCTGATTTTGACCAACAAAGGAATCTGGGAAGGACTGAGCCTTAGTCAACCATGTTGAGTAAGCTCAACTCCCAAATATGCAAATACTTCTCTTCTGTAGAAGCAATTCAGTCAATCTATGGATTGCCTCAAGTCCTGTCCTCTGTGCAAATGGACTTCAGCAAAGCTGATTTTTTAGCACATATATTGATATGTGCCTGTTCATTGGATGTCAGGGATTAAGCCCACAAGGGTATGTGTGTATATATGTTTGTATGGAAGAGGAATGAAGTGTGACAGCTGATGGTGACAAGACTAAGGTTGTCTTTCACATGTATACTTTTCTGCCTCAGGTAATAACAGTAGCATCAATAGAAAAAAAACCATACGTAGGAGTGGGATGAAGTATTTTAATTTTGCAGTGCATAATATACAGCTGGGGGTAGCAAAAAGGGAAATACCAAAGGGATTAAATATATTTTGAATATCTGAAAAACAGGCCATAACAAAATAAAGATTTTAAAATTAGTATTTCACCTCTAATGCACATCAGTGTAGAGGATTCCAGCAAACTTTCTAGCTTCTAGCTTCCTTAAGCATAAAAGTGAGATACAGTGTACAAGGAGGTTTATATTTGGGTATTATTGAAATGATACACTGATTATAGTACAGAGTTTATAGACTGAAAAAATAGTAGGAGCTTTCAAATCTTTTAGTAATTTTTAAAATTACAGGGAAAGTAAATAGTATTTGTGTCTGCTGGAATATATGAAGGTGGGAACTTATGATATATTCTTGCCTAACCCAAGGTCTGAACTATTCATAAATCACTTGCCAGCAGAAAAGTATTTTTACTTCACTCTTGGTCGGAAAACATACTGCTATAGAATTTATAATACCTTTTATAGTGATCATATGGGGTGCATTCTTAATCTTACCAGTATTTAATAAAAAACATTGTATGACTAGGGAAACTGAGGCAGGAAGGTTAACGAGCTTTTTTTGAGGAAACTTATTTTATTTCTTCTCTCATTTAACTGTCACTTTAATTTAATAATAATAAATATTATACAGCCCAGTCAAGCATATTTCCAAATTCTCTGTCCTCAAATCCTCTTATGACTTTTATGAGCAGTCTAGTGGAGGCTGTGGTACTATCTTAATTTTTTAAAATTATTGTTACTGGTTTTGTGTTACTTGCACAATAAGTATTGTAAGAGAGGAGGAGGAACTCTGACAGGTCTTGGAGAAAAGCTTTCCCTGATTTTTCCCTTATCATAAGCTTTCAAACCCATAAATGTCAAATAAACATTTATTTAAAAGAAAATGAAATTACAGTAGGTTATGATGAAAATGGAGATTATTACTTAGGCACTGACACATTTATTACAGGGAAACAGTCCAACATTTTCTTTTATATTGGTGCAGGGTATAAATGTCCGTGACAGATATCTAAGGCAGTTCAGATGAATTATGCTTGGGCAGTGCTTGTATTTTTCCCCCATTGATAATAGCAGGAGCTGAAGGTGATTAGTTTAGATTCAGAGACTTAATTTCTTGACATCTCAGGCTATGAAAGATGAATCCTGGCATCTGCTGGTGTTACCAGTGGTGACATTTCCTACCATTCCTTTTAACTACCCTGCATAAAATCACTTTGCAGCAGACCTCCTTTTCTTCCATATTTTTATTAGATGGGTTGGCAGTATGTGAATGTTCATCTCTACTACAACCAAGGAACTTTGCAGTCCTAAGAACAGTAATTATTAGCTGCGACTCCAAAGACAGCTTCCGAAAATCATCAACTATTATTTTGCTCAACGCCTTATAAATGAGCTATTTTCTAATTTCTCAACATTTAATAGAGGATTGTAATTTTTTTTTTAAGATTTAGGTCACTCCCTTCTGGTTTAATGCAGTATTCATGCTAGCACTGGATCATTTGGCAGCACCCCTTTGATGCTCAGTCCCATTCGCTGTTCACCATTAATACAGGTGGTTTCACAGGTCTCAGGTTAGGCCTGGTCTCTTTTTACTCATTGCTCAGTGAACATGAGCTTAAACGTCCAAGAATCAATGAGAGCATTTTCTTAAATTGGTGATCTATTCAGTGCAAGGACTGTCACTCTGATTTTCTTTTCTGAAGTATTAACCTTCCATAGTTGCCCTAGCTTGGGGACTGCCATCACCCAGATGTGATCTTTCAATCCTGCCAACTAACTTTTCTTTCACTGAAAAGCCAACCACCACTGACAAAAACATGGCCGCTGGTTTCTTTTCTATTATTTCTTTAAATTCTTACTGGGGTTCCTGAAATAATATATTGTATAGTCTAGTTCTGGCCTCAAATTTGAATTCAGTCTGAATGTGTTTGCTGACCTGGCATGGGCTCAGAAAGCTGAAAGTGCTAGTGTTCGTTCATTCTTGTTCTCTGATTTTGACTGTGGCTCAAGATTTGGTTTAGGTGACAAATAGGAAGGTCAAGAACTATATTTGTCTAATAATTATTTGGAGGAATTCAAGAATTAAATAAGTTCTGGATCCTTTGAAACGTCTTTCACCCTATCTAAATTATGTTCTATGAACAACTCTTCTACCATCAATGACCAAAGGTAGATAATGATAATGATACCCTGATTAAACTAAAGGTCTCTCAGGGTTTCTGGCTAAAACTCTAAATGAATTTAACTTTTTTCACATTGATTTTTATCTCCACACGTATCATAACATACTTGTTCCATGTAAGCCTGCAAATAGAACTGCTGCAGGAGGTAATGATGAACCTTGTTGAAAGAGGAGCTGGTAGGCTGTGTTGTGCAGCTGAGAGCCTGCAGCTCAAGAGAAAGTAGCATAAAGTGACGTTGAACCGCTCTGTGACATTCCAATGGTGGTATGTCTCATGACTGCCCTGTTTCTGTTAGAAACATTTAATTACAGCAGCTTCAACAATATCTGGAATATCTGAAACAGTGCCTGTTTCAGCCTAACCTCACATATCCCTCTTTTAAAACTCTTTAATACTTTTTCAACATTATTTCCTTGGTAGAAAGAGGTCTGTCCAGAGCAAGGGTGTAGGAATTTGAACAGAGATACTGTTGCTATACAGCTGTCAAAGATGCATGGTCAACACTTTATAGTTGCTTTGTGCTGTTTACATGGTATGAATTTAGCCTATTTGTGGTCTAGTGCCCCTCAGAGTATATAGCACATTTATATTATATATTCTGCATTCTTTCCATGTTCAGTCATTAAAATAATATTTTTATTGTTACATTTCATTTTTAGTTCAGTCCTGGGAGGACCAGTCATTAAATGGATTTCACTTGAAGCCTCTGTCAATGGGAAATGATGAAATCAAGAGTTCTGTTTGCAGAGATGGTTAACACACCTAAGGGGAAACTACAATTATACTGGGATTTTTTCCAAGGTTCTGGTTTTTCTACCTTTTTCTGCCTGTCCATATGAAAGCCACTGATACATGTTTCTTTATTTGAGTACTGTGAATGTTTTTCCGCTGGTATTTGTTCTGTTCTGTAAACAAACCAAAAGAACCTATGTTCAGCGCTTGTTCTGATTGCATCAAAGACAGGGACTACTGCAGGTAGTTTTGGGGTATTGCATATGCACATTTGAATGTGCAGCCTCTCATTTTAGTTATGTCTCAGAAGACATCTTTTGTGGTTTCTTCCTCAGTACCTGTTTTGCAATAAACCCAGGTGAAAGTAGACCGGCTTTTTTTTTTAAGAGATATTTCCTGTGGGATGGTGGTATCTTGCTGTGAGGGGAGTTGTAGGGAAAAATACAGATAACCTGTTCAGGCAGGCAAACCATTGAGATCTGTCCTGAAATCTTCTTTAGCAAAGCAGAATTTGCTGTGAAGTGTGATCAGAAGTAATTTAAAAGTGTTAGTTTACAAAAAGCTGCTGTTTAATTTGTGGAGACTTTGAAGGGAGTGAGAATGAATGGCCTTGTGAGACCTGATATGGTGAGGCTGGATGGCTCCAAGGATCCCCCAAAATACCCAGAAAGATGTAGGAAATGAAAAGCATCCACTAAAGCCCCCTGCCAAAGAACTCGGGGGGAGTGAGAGATGAAAAAGGAGGAAGAAAGAACAATGTTTAGGCAGCATAAGAAATAAATATTATGTGAAATCTGCAGCAATGGGACAGCAGTAGGCAGCAATGAAGTTGAAAGACAAGGAAAAACTGACCTTCGGTATGCTATGTCAAAAAGGGATGTGTCTGCAACACCAGAATCATTCAAAATACCCACAAGTGATTGAGGATGATACCTGACACCTAAAACAACTTTCTCTTTTTTACTGTGTTTGGTAGTTGCCTTCTAGGAAGCAAATTGCAAATCTGGCTATTTTCTCAGGTACATACTTTGCTGTAATATATTCTTGAAGAAAAGCAGCTTTCTGACTGCTGCTAGAAAGCAGATAAGGACTTATCTGGAGCTCTTAATCTGGAGACCCGAGCAGCGAAAGGTAGTGTGCACTGGAGTGATGTTCTCTCATTTTCTCACAATACCTCAGAGATAGGCTGATCCATTTGGGGAATGGAAGACTGCATTTTCAAAGGACACAGGGAAATTAGCTGAACGCAAAGGTGCATAAAGACAATGGGAGCCTCAGGTTTAAGATACTTTTCTCAGATCCTGTATGAAGAGATATTTTACTGGTTTCTAAATTTGACTTTCTGACTCTTTCTCAGAAGTCTCAGAGCTTTCTAACGTTCCTGTACAAACTCAAATGGATGATTAATACCAAAATATTATGCTTAATGCTGAAATATTTAGGAATGCAGTAACATCTTTCTCTTCTGGGGTGTAGGATGACTTATATCAGGACATTGCTGTGGACATAGACATAGAGTAAGCATTTAGAAGAGGATGGTCAGACCCTGTGGGTAAGCTACAGCTGTGCTAGAAGCCAATCTGCGCAGTTTAGTACAATTGGCTCCACTCCCTGCTTCCAGAAACTGTGTACCTCCTGTGTCTGGCTTAGCAGAGAGATTCCTTCTTTCCTTAATCTGTATAGTCATGGGCCTGAAAGTCCTGTTCTGCACCCCATCCCTGCCTCACACTCCTTGCCTCTGCCTTCGCCTCCACAGATGGGTGGCACTCACTGACAAACCCTCTTGGGGAGAGCAGCTGATTACAGCTCTCTGCTTGTGCTACAAAGTCACGCCGGGTCAGGACTGGACCGAGCACCACCACAGAAATCAAGTGTGTCCCTGGAAATATTGCTGGATTTTCTGATGTGACACCTCTTTCTGCAAGGACTAGAATTCTCTCTTCATGTAGTGTCAGGGAATTCACTGCTCTTGTGAGTGACAGATGTCAGTTAGGGATTCAAGGGTAGCCAGAGAGACCATTGATATGGAGGACTGTGGCGCTCTGTGCTCTACAACACGCGGTGTGGTTCTTACAAGTATGGCAAGATAACAAATGTCCCTTAATCCTGGTTTCACCATGATTTGCTGTCTCTGCTCCCAGATTAAATTCAATTCCCTGAATCTGCTGTTGAACTCTAGGGACAGAAGAACAAGACCTTCCAACCCACATGGCATCATCGGTAACATTCACCTGGGGGAACGGACCCAAGGGTACTCTTTACCACGTATCACTATGATTCCACTTTTCCTGATGGTGAATGCAATGCAAGCCTCCCCTCATTGCAGGTGTCCCCCTATAACAACAAACAGGATTTCAATCACTTAAAAGAATATTTAAAAACCATTTTTATCTGTGTTAGAGTGTTACTGTTTCTGAGGCAGTCATAACAGGCAGATCTCTTAAAACAATCTCCTGGTTCCACCTCACACTGACAATGAACTCTGAAATAAACAAAAGCAGAATTAAATGAATACCCCATTTTTCCTTGCTGTTCCTGCAGCGGGTTTGTTGTTTTTTTTTTAATCAGTGCTCTTCATTCTTTGGTGTTGGGGTACCCAGGCACCCAGGCAGTCACAGTCAGAGTGGCTGAGGGCAAGAGGGCTTTTTTTTTTCAGCTCATAGCCTACAGAGATGAGTTTTTGGATTTGTGATCAGAAGGGAAGATGAGCTACAACATTTTCTGTGAGCTTTCATCCTTTTGTAAGAAATTATGAACACGTATGGGTGCTTACGAAACTCTTACTTCCTGAGAATTTTCTAAAGCAATAGAATATAATGGAGTAATTTACATATACTGAACCACTCATCAACAAGGTGAAAGAAAAGTCTGTGATATTCATGAATATTTTGGTGAGCTGGGTTTTTTCAAGAAGCATTCACTAAATTAGTGTAGCTCCATTTGACACTTGAATACAAAATTTAATTTTGCTTTTGGGTTAGGGTTGTTCATCTCACTCAAGTCTCCTTAACAATGAAATACTTTTTTCTTTTTTTTTAAATTCAGAGAGTGTGCAAAGTTGAGAACTTAGGTCATTGAAGTTCTCTGACACACTATCTGGATTCTTGGCTTAATTAAGGATTTGAACTATCTTGGTGTAACATGGTAACTGTCTATGTTCAGCTCATTGATAGGTATGGTTTTCACCTTTTTTTCTGCTGCTATGATCAAACAGTATATGAAAATTGATTTATTACTCTTCAGGGCTCAATGAGGAATGTCTCCACTGTACTGAGGTTTGTAACAGTGGTTTTATGATTCTCAGAAGGATGTGCAGTAATGCTCTGAGAACACAATGAAAAGAAAGGAAAAAACCAAGTAACTGAAAAAATAAAATTGTGTTAAAAATTAAGGTATTGATAAATGCATAGATTTAGTTCTATTATTAAACCTCTTGAATGTTAGCTCCATTTAACTGGAGAGTGCATTTTGAAAGCAAATTTTGGCTAAGACAGGGAAATGGGTTCACCTGAACTATGCACATTTCTCATGCATGAAAATCTGCTACACGTAAGAAGATCAATAATTAGATGATTTTCATTTATTGTTTCATTTACAATCTTATTTTAAAAGCTTATCAATGTTGGTTTGTTCTTTATCTAATACATCTCATGAATTGCTACTAGCATGCATAAGTGATAGAATATCTTATTCAGAAAAATAGAACTCTACATATAAAATCAACAGAGATGTTAATATATACTGTTATGGGGGGAAAATTACTTTCCCTCTTACAAAGTTTGGTGCCTGAATTTTTATTCTGCTGGATAGGGAAGATTCCAGACTTCCTTTTTTGCTGTTTGTGATGGCAATACTTAACCCAGAAAGTGTCATTTTATGATCAGAGTACATTTTTATTCACGCATGTATCTTTGAAGAGGAGTGTGTGAACAGAATAAGGTATTAATAATAAGAGATTAGCCACAACACCATGTGATGAGGCAATTTTAATTTGTTTAAATAAATACAGAAGAATCAAATTTATTTTCGGACGTATTGCCTAAGCTGACTGTTTTTAACCAAAACAAAACAAATAACAGATAAGTGAAAATGAAGAATTACTGGGTGAAACAATACTCAGAAATTTATTTAGCTTTTTTTTTTTTTTTAAACTGCAGAAAACAAGGGTCTTAGGGTCTTACCAATTAAGATTCTGTGCATTTTTGCAATTTATCTAAGTACTTTTTCTGTCATTAATGGAGATTTGTTAATCTTGTCAAATTGGATTGGCTTGCTTTGTTTTTCTACGTACTTCTGACCTACCTCTGGGCACAGAAGATATTTATGATAGATTTGTTTAACTTTTTGATCAGTTAAAATTGTAATGCTCCTGGAGTTTGTGAACAATACAATAACAGTTTGTGTCATCAAGAAAGTATCACATCTATTGTGGTTTCTTTGAAGGGTAATGACACTTTCCATTATCTCTGTCAAAGTATTACTGTGAATTATCTGACTGAATGTAGACCTTTTCTTTTTTTCTGTTCATAAGCAGATCCAGAATTTTATGGAAACAATCATAATTGGCAAGCGTTTGCCAAACAGCAAACCCATTTCATGTTATGGATTATTTGCAAATTGTTCATCTGACTTCTCTGTGATGTGACTGGTCACCTTGCTGGCATTACTTCTTTTTCTTTCCTGCAAGGAAGTATCTTTTAAAACCCGTGGCTTATCAATCATGGTGGAAAAAAAAGTATATGTAGAATCCTCTGTTGCATATGCAAATAAATATACTTGTTTCTGCATATGAAAAGGGAGCGGGGGAACAGTAATAGAAATAAAACCCCATTAATACAAACAAAAAAATTGCTGGACCAAACATTGTTTTGTATTCAAATGGATGTTTGCAAGAATATCTTCCTGGGTTTTTGCAAGAACATCTTCATCTTCTTGGCATGACTAGGTGGATTATGGGTTCAAAGTATACCTCCTGTTTACATTCCTCCTTCGGTATAATGTAACTTGTTGAATTGCGTTAAGCTGGTTTTGCAAGCCTTTCTGCTGAGCTTATCAAATGAACCAGTTTAACCTCCTTATTCACCCCCATTCTGCTCCAACTATATGTTACAGTTATCAGGAGGTTTGCGACTTTTAGCAGCTTTTGGAAATCCACAGCTGTTTTGGATCTAAGTGTTTTCTTTTGTACAGAATTAAACAGCTCTGCAAGCAGGGATGGAGGGCTGAGTGTGGGAAGAAGGCTGACATAGGAAGATGCCTGTCAGCTGTAATGGTTGTGTTCATGCTGTGCATGTTGAAGCTTCAGTGGTGTGAACGATATCTTGCCCTACTAAAACAAGAGCAAAATCTGAAATGGAATATACATTAATTACTGCCTTATAAAATCTCTCATGGAACACTAGATGACAATGGCATGTGTCCAACTTGGATAACAAAAAAACCCCACATTTTCAGCTCTACTAAGAAACAACTATAAAATAATATTTAAAGGGATTTTAACCTAATTTTTAATGCCCCAGAATGAATGTTCTAGTAGATTCTCTACACACAAAATTATTTCGTGCTTTTTTTGAATAGTTATGTGTAAAGGTTCTTGGGACTGGAATAACCAACAAACCTGTTTAGAAAAA
This sequence comes from Phalacrocorax aristotelis, assembly GCF_949628215.1. Lineage (NCBI taxonomy): Eukaryota > Metazoa > Chordata > Aves > Suliformes > Phalacrocoracidae > Phalacrocorax > Phalacrocorax aristotelis. The sequence continues at coordinate 56,573,444 of NC_134278.1, forward strand.
CTGTTGGCTTTTGAAATATAGATTTAAGCTCCATAGTCTCTTAGAGTCCTGATTCTTTGTGTCCTATAGATCTATCAGTCTAACTGGAATCTGCATCACCCTGACTCAAGGGGATAAATGAGGAAGCATTCTGACAAGAGCAAGTTAATGACTAAGTCTTGTAGAGCATAACTGAGATTGAACAAATGGGGTTCTAAGGAAATTAAGAAAATAAACCATTTGCAAAAATAAAAAGCTTTCCTATAATCTTTTTGAAACATTTTATAGAAGAATATGTCAGGTGTCTAATTCTTTATTAAGTCCACAAGATCTTCAAACAATGGAGAAAAGATGAAAGGCAGCTGAATTGAGACACTACAACGGGTACAGTAAGGGGAGGAAAGCAAAGGTGATTCAAGGTTTAGCTGCCTGCGTTAAATATGTTGCAAACTCACCAACAAACTAAGCTTGTAGCGCCACATGATGAAAACCTTTTTATTAATTTTAATTACTTGAAATAATTGTTAAAGTAGTGCTTATTGCTAAAAAGATTGGAGCTGATGGAATCTAAGATTTTTAAACAAACAATTTGATGGACAGTTTAGGAATAGAATGGATGTTTGGACTACCAGATCTATGTCAGAATGAGTCTGCTCTGGTGTTTTTCCTTACAGAAATCTACAACCAAATTCTAAAGTAACTTCAGAGTAAAGAAATTTAATCGTATGTCTTATATTTTTAAAGTATATATCTTTAAAAATATTTCTTCTAAAACTCAAAGTGATTCTTTCTTTATTCATATTCCCTCTGGGCTACTTATATCTGTGTGAATACTTAATCTCCTACAGTATTTGATCCCTGCGAGGATTATTTTCCTCAGACGAGAAAGGCTTGGGATATTTATGATTATCAGTACTGTTCTTTACCCAGGCAGGTGAGAATACATGTACAACAGGGAAGAGACCATGATCTGCTATGAATATTTTGTCAACACATTACTTGCAGTTGGAACAGCCATGAATGAAGTCACACCAAAGAAAAGAGAGTGCTAGACCATTATCCTGCCATATATACTGCTCATGTAGTTGCCCCATGTTGAAAAAGCCACTTTAGAAATATTTGGAAAGTTTAAAGAGAGACATCTTGGACAATTTATTCTCTCTTCTACAACGCGTCACCTACTTAATCTTATCTATTATGGGCCAGGACCTCCTTTGAAACAATCTGATTGCCTCAAAATCCCTTTGGAGCAGGACACTTACTTACCTCTATTGAGTATATAATGACTTTCCCCTAGTGAAAGCTTGCCCACATGCAAATGTCTTGCTTCAGCCTCCTTGTAACAACACTGTGGCCACAACGAAACCTGAAAGCTGAACAAATCTTGTACAATGCAGCTGAGGTTTTTGTTGACAAACAAGCTAGAATGTATTAGGAGCTATGACACAGTACATATTATTGTGAGGGAACTTCATAACTCTAAAGCCAGAGGCTGGCTGTTGCAATTTATATGGGTTTTCTAAACATCACCAGGGGCCTCTTATCTTTTGGACCAGTCCAGGACTGAAAAGGCATAGAGGTGAAGGTAACCTACAGCTACTTTAACACCCCTTCTTAAGTTTGTATGCTGTTCTCTGACCATGGATCCACCATGAAGCCATGTGAAAGAGATTCAGTAACAAAGAAAAAGTAAATGGAAAAAAAAGTAACCTTCTTTGAAAAGAATAACACGCATTCTTCTTGTGTATAGCTAATCACTTTAAGTCCCAGCACTCACTCCAGAGGTAGGAGTGTGGAGTCTCCTGCGCTCAGCTTTGTAAACTGTCCATCTATCCTGACAGACAGAGACAGCAGTGGATTTTGATATGTGATGTGTGTCGAGAGACTATCAGTGTCTACTCCATAACAGAATTTCTCCATCTGTGTCCCCAGGCTGACATAATTCCATGTAATGCATGGCAAGCACTCAACATGGAGGGGAACCAATAGGGTTAAATTTGCATTTCAGATTCAGAAATTGAAACTTTTTGTTTTGCAAGTCAATCTTTTTAAGGCTTCTCAGATGAAGTTGCTCAGATCTGGAATATTAAAGTGAATTCAACAGAGCTGAATCTTGTGGTAAGAAGGCAAATAACTTGATCGATAAAGCAATAAATAACAAATTGGCTATTTATCAGTGGTTACAACATATACAGGACCAAGAAAAATGTGCCTGTTGTAGACTACCAATATCATGATCTGTATTGATTGATCATAGACAACAGAGCACCATCAAGAACTTCCTCTAACATAGGGTGTTCTTCCAGATTGCACGAGTTGATATTGTCAAAACACATAAATAGGTACCTACAAAGTTTTATGCTGTTATTTTTTTCTGTTGAGTAGAGAACAGAGGAGAAGCCATTATGTGTACCCAGAGGCTACAAAAGGCACATATTTTGTAAACAGAAAAATCAGAATGACAGGTCAAACTACCCTACTAGATTTGTGTGTGGGTCACACAAACAGAGGCTACAACTAATTTGTAGGACAGTGTGAGGACCCCAGGCAGGGTCAGCCTAATTAAGTCAGTCTGAAAAAGCATTTAAGGTAGTGTTAACAGGGTCAAATTTTATTCTACTTACAGCTCACACTGGGGAAATTTCATCACTGAGCATTATGAGGCAGGGAACCTTATACTCTCTCTCTTTCTGTGTTCATTATTCATGCTTCTTACCTTATATTAATGCTGTATACTGAAATCCCCACCATAACCTGCCAGACAACAATTTATTGTCTGCCTCCCCACAAGGGGATTGCTAAAAATACTCAAAATCACACAGCAGATAATGGATCAAGGGTGCCAGGGCACTTTCAGTCCTTGCCACAGAGTGTCCAGCAGTATGCGGCTCCTCACAGTTCATGTGCAAATCATCTGCTTTTCATTTACATTGCTGAGATGGCAAAGTCAGTTGTTCTGAGAATTTGGTGTCATTCTGCAAAATCTGCCCTAAGAAGAAAAGCTTCTACACTCATTCAAGCAAGAAACTTGAATAAGAACAAGAAGCAAAAAATTCCTGGCCTGCCTTGTTTTTTGCTTGTAGAACTTAAAGCCTTCACTCCAACTGTGCTAAGTGCCCTGCACAAAAGCATAAAAGGGAACAACTTGTACTTTATAAGAAACAATTCATTTTAACAGTCTAACTAGACATGACTAGGCGGTGGGGAAGGCTACTATTATGTCTGCTTATTCCGTGGTACAAAGGGATTTGGTTAATTAGCCAAGACTGTGCCAGAAGTCTGTGGAAGAGGTAGGAACTGAACTGGGCTCATATGAGGCCCTCTCAGAGTACCATAATCATGAGGTCATGCTTCCATGAGGGTATACACCAAACTTTTTATTAAGCATTTCTTCCTCTGCAGTTCTTTCTCCAGGCAACTTCCCCCTCTGTTCCCACACAAGTCTCTCTTATTACAAAGTTTATCAGTCTTTTATTGGTTCTGGGTTCATTCTGCATGTTTGGAAAGTTAGATTTTGATACATAGAAGTTGTTTATTTATAGATTTCAGGATTATTTTAAAGTTCATTGCCATTTTGGGTCACTCTGAAGAAATCCCTAGCATACAGACTAGGGGATATATCATGTAAACGTAACAGGCTAGTAGAATGTAGTCTAGACAATATAGAAACAATTTTTCCTACTTGCTCCAACAGAAGGATGAAAGTTAAATAACTTTCCCAAATTCATGCATCATTTAGGCACAGGTAACAGCTACTACTTTACAATTCCTGTATTTCTAACCATCAGTAATGGTATTCAATTTATCCTCTTTGGAGGCATGACTAGTTGGTTGAAGGATTCCCACATGTGAGCATGTTTGGATCTTTCCAGTAATAGATCCCTTGGCTTTATATGTAGAAAAACGCTTTCCGTTAGTGATAACAGCCACAGTGATATTCAGATCCTTCAAATCTGGCAACTTCTTTGCTTCTCAGAATCACTCCTTAGTGGGACAGTCCTGAGAAGTTTCTAGTAGCTTCGGTTAGCCTGTTCTTGCTTAAGAAACATAACATCTGCCTGCTCTGAAAGGAGAACAGTGACAAAAGCCCTCTTGGGGTTCTTCAGAAAGGACAGCTGCCAGAGTGGTTTGTGAGAGAATCAACTTAACTTACCATGCTTCTGCTGAAATCCTGTCCGAGGCTTTTAATTTATTCACAGATAAACAAAACACTCTTCATTGCCTCACATGCAGTTTTGACAGATGGTTCTTAGCATTCAGCCCAGGTGTAAAGAGACGGAGATAAATGGATCTGTTCTTTTTAATTCACACACACACTTGTGACTTTCATCTCTACCTGAAAAGGTCCTCAGGCTGTCTATCTGTTTCTTGTTCCATCTATTAGACAGATCTTCTTCTATCCAGACATTCACTTTATTGTGCCTTTTAACAGGCGTCCCTCCTCCTGGAATATGTAATTTGCAGAGCATGAATCATATATATCATTAATATCTGATTTAAAAGTAAGATAACATTTAATTATGAACATTCAGGAGTTCTTGGTTCAGAGGAAAGTCTTACGAAAAGAAAAGAAAAAAATTACCTATTCCCCCCCATATGTAAAAAGAGGTTGTTTCGTTTCCCATTCCAAGAAGTAATGATTAGATAAGTTATGTGAAGTTAAACAGTGAAAGTAGAGAGCAGGATGGAAATGAAAGGGGCTTCTTCTAATACAGAACTTTTTGTATCCTTATGAGCATCTTGATGGAATTCCTTGCTCTAGTGGCCAGATAATATGCAGTACAGCACCTTGGAGAAGTTTCATGCCATACGCGTATTTTGCAAAATTTCTTATGCCATAGGGAGCACTGTACCCCTCAGTACCTTAAGCTGTGTCACATTGTTGGAAACTGCAGAGGATGAAAGGCAAAGAAAAAAGCAGAGCAGTAGAAAAGGTGCCTGGTACTTTGCCATTAACTTATATCTTAGGGTGCACAGAATCTGGAGGGTCAGAGCACCTGTTACCATTAAGAAGGAGGGCTCCAGAAACAGCAGAGCAAAGAGCACACAGGATCTTTGAAATAAAAGTAATGGTGTGCTTGAGCTACCTTTGCAAGTGCAATGTCCTGCATCTGGGGAGGATCAACCCCATGCACCAGTACAGGCTGGGGCTGAACTACTGGAAAGCGGCTCTGTTGAGAAGGACCTGGGAGTGCTGGTGGACAAGTTGACCATGAGCCAGCAATGTACCCTTATGGCCAAGAAGGCCAATGTTATCCTGGGATGCATTAAAAGGAGTGTGGCCAACAGATTGAGGGAGGTTATCCTCCCCCTCTACTCTGCCCTGGTGAGACCACATCTGGAGTACTGTGCCCAGTTTTGGGCCCCCCAGTTTAAGAAGGATGTGGAACTGCTTGAGCAAGTCCAGCGGAGAGCTACGAAGATGGTCAGGGGACTGGAGCATCTCCCTTATGAGGAAAGGCTTAGAGACTTGTGTTTGTTTAGCCTGGAGAAGAGAAGACTGAGGGGGGATCTCCTCAGTGCTTATCAATATCTAAAGGGTGGGTGTCAGGATGATGGGACTAGGCTCTTCTCAATAGTGCCCAACGACAGAACAAGGGTCAATGGGCACAAATTGGAACACAGGAAGTTCCATCTGAATATGAGGAGAAACTTCTCTCCTGTGAGGGTGCCAGAGCAGCGGCACAGGCTGCCCAGGGAGGCTGTGGAGTCTTCTTTCCTGGAGACATTCAAAACCCGCCTGGATGCGTTCCTGTGCCCCCTGCTCTAGGTGTCCCTGCCCAAGAAGGGGGGTTGGACGAAATGATCTCCAGAGGTCCTTTCAAGCCCCTACCATTGTGTGATTCTGTAAAAAAAAGAAAAAAATCATCAACCCACCTCTGTTGAAGGCAAGGACTTGTGGTGAGTACACTAGTACTCCACACTTTTTTGCTTTATAATGTTATTTACCTTTACACTATAAGATAAACCAGTGTTGAGTTTATGTCAGGATGCCCTTGATCACTATCAGCATTAGAGAAAGTTTTAGTCAGGTGTACTGGACCTGAACTTACCCCAGATTTCAAACCAGAAATCATACCGACTGAGTAGCATTTATGTTTCGGCCTGTCTTGCTTCATCTTTTTTCTGTTTTGTTATGTTGCTATTTTTGCCTAAGAGTTGAAAGTATTTCTTTTTCTTCCTCAACTTCTACAGTCATGGTTTGGCCAGTGGAATATGAAAACTTGGCTGTGTCTCAGACCTGGAGATGGTAGTATATCTGAGTCCAGTCCACTCATCTCTCTTCATTAATTTGGCTTAAATATGTAACAGAACTGACTTCAGTCAATCACCATCGCCAGAGTGATTTGCGGTACAGTATAACTTCTCTCCTATGCCTCTAGGAAGCTTGGTAATTCAATGCAAATTGGAGGATTTTGTAATAATGCCAAATTCACTTGCATGGGATTTGCCGGCATTCTTTTGCCTCCACACGCTGCTACCACTGTAACAAAGTGTAGGACAGCATAGTCCTTGTGCCAATACATGGGGTAAGTTTGCTGAGATTATCTGAGGTCAGTAGACCCACAGGATCCTAAATGGAGAGGCAGGCTGTGCTACTTGGGATATTTCCTGCTCTCCCTACTTCCTCAGAATGTCTGAGAGTGACCAATATCGATCCTGCTTCTGATGATAGTGATAAACAAGAGGTTTCACCAGCTCTATCTGCTGCCTTTGGCTGAGTTATAAGGCAGGAAAGAGGGAGAATTGACTGTGTGTGAATGAAATCAGTCTATGCAGTAAGAAATCTCTGCATACATTTTGCCCTTCCTGCCCCCAAATGGTGTCTGAACTGCATTTCCAAGAATTTCTGATGACACTATTTAATCACACACTATTATCAGAATTTGGAATTCAGAAGGACATTTTTTTTTTCCTTAAAGGACAAGATATTTAGAGGATTTTTCTACTTGCTCTACCAGAATGCCAGTGTTAGTTTATTAAAAACACAAATAAAAATTTAAAATCTTCACACTTACAGTGGAGTAGACTTTTTTGTTTAAACTTGTCCAGAGCAAGTGAGAAGTTCAAAGGAAACAGCTTCCACAGGTGAAAATGAAACCTTTGAAATAATCACTGATTCTGTTAGCTTGGGTGGAGAAGAGATCTTACAGCCTCTGTTGCTGCTACCTTCATGTGCAGTCCATTTCTCCCTGCAGGAAGAAGATGAGAAGAGTTGGAGGCAAACAGAATCTGACAGAGGAGGATGAAAAGGCCAATCTCAAAAGTTGCTGTTTGGCATGAGGCTGCTTTAATGCTGCAGTTGGCTCAAGGAATGCCAGGTTCTCTGAGATGGAGAAGGCTTGATATTAAAGGTAAAAGATAATAAGATGCAACCTTCTGTTTAAAATTCCATCTATGTGTTTGTGATTCTCTGTCCCGTGTGTCCTGTCTTCTAACCAGCCTGTGTACATGACTAGAGAATTCATCTCTGCTCTGATGTAAATATAAAGCTCAGAAGTAAGTGATCATTCTTTACTTTGGTTAAACCTGTGAAAAAGCACTGAAATCTAGCATACTGTGAACAGAGAGCACTAGAATGTGCTTTCTGATATTAATGTTTGGAAAATGGCAATATTATCCTTGCAAATATCCTAACTGAAATAATTATTTTGCGGAATTGTTGCAAAGCTTTTCCTCCCAGGCTCTCTTTCTCTCCGTTCCTTATACTTGCTTATTAGGAGAAGTCAGAGTCCAAATATATATTCCCTGCTTTGAAATAGTCTCCTGTGCTGAGATGCAAAATCAAACAGAAGTTTTGATACTCTGTGAACTGGTCCAGTGCTGGCTGGAGTTATCTGGTGCCTTGCTGAAGAATCTGTATTATTAATGAAGTATCTGAAAACCTTTCTGTGAAGTAGAGGAGAGTGACAAAAAAAGATTCCGATTATGCTTCCACCCTCTCTTTCTCAAAGCTTTTTGTGGGGATGACATTTCCTAAGGTTGCACTGCCTGAGACTTATGTTTCAGCTAGATGGAGAATGCAGTGGAACGTTTTACTTCAGTGTTGCATATGTGCCTCAGAGGAGCATGTAAGTTCGAACACGGCCATACTGCTATGCAAATATATCTGTACAACTTCCAGATCATAGCTGGCTCCTATCCAACCACCTCAGAGGGTGGGGAGAATAAGGTTTTTTTCTGCCTCCAAATCACAGTGTAGGCATACCTATTCTTCTGGATTTGTGTTTGCTGTCTTTGTCACAGGAAGGTGGTTTCGAGCCCCCATGCAAGCTGTGAAAGGCAGTAGCTGTATGTACTGTAATGACCTTTTCAAAGCTCTTTCACAGCTCAGTTGATTTCTTAACACTTGTGGCTTCAGCTTCTGCGCTGCAAGGTAGGGGCAGGATGCCAGCTAGTCAAAATTATAGGATATTGAAAAGGTTAAATCAGTCCAGCGTCTGCATAACTATCTTTAACAAATGTTGTTAGGGAAAATAGTTCTGATTTCTTGTACTGCTGCTGCAGACAGCTGAAAAAAAGAAAAATCTTTTAATGAATATGTATGATTGTAATAAGAACAGAAAATGGTATGTACACTTAACCTTTTTTTATTATAATTTGAAGACTGTACTCTTGTGGTCCTCCTGATGTGATATACCTGAGCTACAAAGCAGCATTTGCATAGCTTTTGATCTTATAAAAGACTACTTTTATGAGTCTGATATGGTTTGATGCTTCAGTGGTTTTGACTTATAAATGGTAGTTGCAAGTCCTTTTCATTCTTTTGGACCTGAAGTCAAAACATCATTTTATGGAGAAATAATAAGTAGAATACATCTTTGTAAGTGGAAAGAATTGGACTATCTCTGTTGAGTAGAGCATTTTCATATAGGGTGGAGGACAGTCTTTTTTGAGGTAGTCCCTGGTATGTTCTTCCTCTGAACTAAGCTGCTTGGTTTTTTGGTGGTTTTTTTTTTTGGTCATTTTTGGTTTTAGAGAAAAGGACAAACACCTTTAAGCTGAAGAATAAAATGTTGTGGCTTAGATAGCCATGGTAGCTTCCCCCAGAAATTTAGGATTTTTTTTCTACCATGCCTTAGTGAGTCATCAGAAATGTAACTGCCCCTGACAAATACTTGAGGTGACTTAGTTCTCTTCAAAGTTTTGATCGTCTATAGGGAGTATGGTTTGATGCAAGCTAGACTAAGTACATAATGGTGGAGTCTTTTCTAAGAAAACATCTTTTTAGCATCAAAACTATACATAGAGTCATAGACTACTGTTAAAGATGACAAACTCCTTTCAACATGCTGACATTTAAAAAGCAGACATAATATTCAGTATAATTTTCAATTTCTGGGCTGCAGCAAAGACTATATCCTGTGAAGGTTTTGTTACAAAGTGCCCTTAAGAAGCAATTTGTAAGAAGATCTTCACAGGATTTTGCGAAGACCTGTAGCAGAGTAAGGCACTCTTGCACTGGTTACCTATACTGAGAAAGGAACTGCAGCTGTAGTAACAAATACAGGTAGGCAAGGAGCAAGGAGATAGGGTCCAAGGCTCACAGTGTGCAAACCAAGCCAGCTGAACCAGGAGGGAGACTGAATCCAAGCACTGTAAATTAGTTTTTTATTTTTACTGTGAATAAGTTTTGATAAAGGTCAATTTCATACTTTTTATACAAGAACAAAATAGGAACTAAAAGGTGACTTCAGCTAATTTTGCTGTTTAGGAGTGAACTTGTTTCATCTGAAGATAGTAGGAGCTTTATGAGACCTTAAATACAGATCTGGGACAAACTTCAGACATCTAAGCTTAAAAAGCTGGCCTGTGTGTTACAGAAAGGCTAGTCCTGAATATAATAGAGCATATGTTTGGATCGAGGTGGAGGCAATGATGAAATTGGCAGGTGCAATTATACATGTGACTGAGGAATGAAATACAAACCTGCTTAACCAACACCTGCCAAAACCAGGGATTTCTGTGTTGCAGCTCAATTCTAGCTTGGGAGTGGTTTCAGCAACAGAATGACATTGACAGCATGGTGCTCAAGAGCATACACTGGTGAGGCCATTCTACCTATTTTCGTAATTGTATCATCACTGTTAACTGGAAGGTGGATTTCAAAATATACGTATCTTGTGTACAAGCCAGTGACTGTGAAGTTGTAACTGAGCTTCAAATCACTGAAGAATTTCTGTTGCGATCCCATGCTAATGAAAGGGAAATCATTCATGCCAGAATTTTGTAAGAATGTCAGAAAAGGTGTTGTCAGAGGATACGTGCAGAAATTAGGCAAGGGTGAGGATCCTGCCTAAGGGAGAATGCATCATGTAAAACTTTATTAGTCTGAATGTAGAGATACTTAGTGTATAGTGCCTGCTAGCAGTGATCCATACTGGCTGAAAGCCTGTGCTAGGGGAGTCTGGCCTCTGGTGCATGGGCCCATGCATTGTGATTTGCTCATCTAAGAAACTCAGAAGTTTGTAAGTTTAAACTCTAAATTAAAAATAATTGTTATGTTTAAGATGAAGAAGTCAGGAGAATGCTTTACTCACCCTTTAAGGAGGCTGCACCTGGGCTGGCCATGCTAAGTCCCTGAGGCTGGCTGGAGCTGTGTTTGACCGACTGCTCAAGACAGAGGAACTGCAGCTGAAGGAATCTACTACAGAGGCAAGTGAGAAGCAGGGCTGGAAGACCAGAAAATGCTCTTTTCTCCTCTGTCCCTGTGCCCAGCTAATGCAAAGCACTAGGAGCATCTGACAGCCTCTGAAGTGAGACTCAGGCACCCTGCGTAAGTCTCTGCTTACAGAGAAAGCCACATAGAGCCAGCTAGTTGGAAATGCTAGATACAGAGACTTTGGTGGATTTTTAAACTGCTGTTATTGAACATGGCCTAACAGGGCAGCTTTCAAGTCACTCAGATATTTGCATGGGAGGAGCAGTATCTCCAGTTGTGATAGGGGATTGAGGGAAATGGGACAAAACCTGGTTTAATTAAATATTTTTAACTCTGCAGTAGTACCAGATACGAACAGAACTGAAGTGATATTTCAAAAGCTTTTCTGTGTTGTTCATTGTGTCAGATTCTCGGACAAGGGATGAGTACTGTAACCAGGGTAATTCAAGTTGAGGACTGTTTGTTTCATTTACTAAAAATAAGAAAGCAGCCCTGGCTCAGTAACCCACCTCATTTTTCCCCATTTGAAGCTCTGTAACTGAACTGAGATTCACATAATATAGACACTTACAGAAATGAGAAAGCAACAAATAGAATATCCTCAGCCATTTTCTTTTTGTTTCTACCATGAATGTTGTTCAAACTGCTTATCTTCATGCAGCAAGGATAAGCTGTAAATAACCATTACAGAAGCAATTTTTAAGAGAAACTAGCCATCCCATATGCTGCACATTTTACTTGCTTCTACAATGAGCGTTTTGTAATGACTGTGGCTAATACTCACAACGTTCAAGAGCCTGTAAATTACTTTCACTCACCAAACTGGGGCACTCATGTATATCTAGAAATGGCACTGTTCTGGCCTCTAATAATCTGGGACCATAAAACGTGTGTCAAGGTGTCACATACCTTCGCTTAGGGCGGCTGTTAGTGCTGCCAGAGCTGCAGAATGGTTCATGTAAAGAGCAAATACATTAAATCACAAGCACTCCTTTCCCTAGATGGAATGAAAGTATTTAATGTAATACACAGCAGTGCTTACAATGAATAGGAAATGCATTTATGTGTAGTGTTGAAAGGATCTTTGAGGTTAACAAGGATTAGGGCAGGAATCTTAAATCTCTTAATGACTTTTCGTTGTTGGTAGCAGTGATTGCCTCCTTTCTGTTAAAAATAAATAATTTAAAATGTGATAGTGTGAAGCTAAAGCAAGTACTCAGTTTTAATTGCAACACTTCTGTTAACATCGAGATACAGACTATTCTGTGCCTAAAACCATGAAACAGTCTTTGCTCAAGAAACTCTTCACTAGTACCAGCAGCAGCTGCTTTCTGAGACACAAAAATTCCACCTCCAAGCCTCTTTCTTGACATCAGAAGTTATGTATTTTCTTCTATAATATGCTCCTGGACTTCAAAAGCACTTAAATAGTATGCAAACAAAAAAAGGCACTGTATCAAACCCCTAATGGATTGAAAAGATGCCACAAAACATTGAAAAGATACTTTGGAACAAATAAATTAAGGATTGTGTAAAAATTTACTTAGGTTTGGAAGTAAACTACAGCAGATCAAAGAAACTGTTGAGATAGAGCCACAGAATGACAGATGGCAAAGACAATCAAGGATAAAGGAAGAAGTCAGGTAAGCAAATTAAGAATAAAGGAGTAACAAACTGTAAGTTCCTTTAGCCCTCAGGTAGAAGAGTTGGTGTCCAGGATATTACATGTGCATCTGTGCTCCTATGGAGGAAGAAAGTGGAGAAGCATTGCCTTCCAGTCCTTCCTTGTAGAATATCCTTTCCCAATGTGTATTTCACCACACTGCATGCTATTGCATGCTAGTTTTGCTGTCCTCCAGCTGCTCAGTCTTTTTCCTGACATGAGGAGATAACTTTCACACTAAAAGCCATTCAACATTCAAGTCAAGAATACTTGTCATGCTGTGCTTCTTTGGATAAGTGATACGAAAATCTCTACTGAGATGGACTAGTGTTCAAGGTTCATCTCTCCAGCATCCCAACTTCCCACAGTGCTTTGTCTTTTCTTGCACCTTCCAGCTTCAGTGGACCTACAGCTCTTCATCCTGCATGACACCAACAGTATCATTGTAGTAGTGACCACCAATGTTCGTATGAGTTTAGACCTACCCACTTGTCCTGGTCTAGTGGTGACTGGATCTGTTCCTTCATCTCTTGTGAATGAGGCAGACACTTTTTTTCCAAGTAAGTTGTCTGCTTGAAGGCATGGTTTATGAGAAAAATCTCTGTCCTCTCATAGCTCACTGGGGAGGTGGGACATGAAGCTCAAAGAAAACTTTTTATTTTTCCCCTTCTACCTTTCTGTGCCCTCTTAAGAGTTAGAACACAGCTCTTTGGCCTTGGGAAGGACAATCACCAAAGGCCTTCTTTCTACCTCCTTCCTCCTGAAGGAATGGGTAGGGGTGACTACTGAATTACAGGGCAGCTGCAGGAGTGCACAGTGTGGTGGAAAGCACAACAGCACTTCAAATAATCAATGTTGAAGAATGCCATAACACCCCTGTGATCTCAGTGCTCCTTGTGCGGGTAAGCCAGCTGTACTGACAAAGCAGGGTGGCCTTTGGTCCACAGATAAAGACCACGGGCTCAGTTAGGAAGCAAAGACTGAGGCATGTTTATTGCCATCAAGGAGCTCATCCTGGCAAGGTGTTAGCTAACATTGCTGTGACAGGGTATTAACACCAAACCACACACCATGATCTAATAAATGGCTGTGCAGTTTCCAACTTTTCATTCATATGTTGATCAAAACAAGCTACAGAAATCAAAATAGATTAGATATTGCCCTCCACCCTCACACCGACAGTTGTAACCAAGATCCATCCTGTTTGTATGCTCATATTATACCCATACAGCATCTGACCATCATCTGCTTAAAAACCTTGTCTCCCTTACTCACTCTTGGACTGGGCTCTGCATATCCTGCTATTCTCCTTTTATATTTAAGCTCATTAAAGTTGACAGATTTTGCGTGGTAAACAGCTCCTTTCAGGGCCATAGTGCTCAGCACTTCAGCAAGGCCTTTACATGAGCTGAGCAATGCTTCAGCAAGACCTACAGTGAATACCAAAGATTATATTTTTTCATTCATGAATATTGCTTCTCCTGATAGTGTAGTAAAATTTGCTTTGTCATATGTGCTTCAGCTACGATTTCCCCCAGCTGAGATACTCTGGATGAAGCCACTTCGTTTACAACAGGAAACAAAAAGGTTATGTTTGCTCCTTTAGCTGGAATTGATTTCTGCTGATTGAGTAATGCATATGTGTTGTTAAACTTATTACTTGTTGTGTCTGTTTCAGGTTCTTTTTGATGCCTGGGCAACTTTTAATTCTTCCTGGTCTCTTCTGACCTAGCCTAATCTCTGTGTTGATATGCAACTAGAAATCCAGAGTGTGATTATAGAAGTTTTTTACAAATACTATGCTAATGGTATATTTACGGCAAGAGATGTGGGTGTTTTCAGCATTTCAAAAAATGAAATCTCTACAACTATACAGAAAATTAGAGGCCACTTTTGCAAGGTGGGTGCATGCATGCTTTTGAAAAACAGTTTTAGCTTTTCTTTTTGACAAAGTGACGTTTGCCATGGGTACAAAAGACTTGCATACTCCAGTCAGGAAAATCAAACCATTCTGTACGAGTGACTGTTTCTCGGCAACAGGATCAAATGTCCTACATGCCTGGTGTACCGTTGTGTGGCTTTCCCTCATGTGCGGAGCGGCTTGTGTAATTGGGAAAGGTTGCGTAAAGGCCTCCATGGTCAGAAGGGTGATATCTTTCCTGCATATAGTTTAGAGAATGGCCCCAAAGATAGGATCCACCTAGGCTGTGGGGAAGCAAGGCTGAAACTTTTGCTTTTGATTCTGAAGGAGCAAAGCTTGAGCTTAGCTTGCATGTATCCCCGAGAGTTTTATCTGTTTTTTGAATTTTCTGTACTTTTCACCTGAAACTGTGAGGGCTATTTTGACATATCTTTTTTTCTTTTTTTTTAAATCATGGTATGTAACTTTGCCAGACAGTCTTGTTGAAGGGAAAAAAAAAAAGTAAGCTTATCTTCTGTTTCCTTTTCCCAGATGCCTGTAGTGCTGTACTTTTTTGTGCTGGACTTGCATTTGCAGAGAACTGAGGTATCTCCCCATCTTTTCTCTGCTTCCCAACTACAGGGAGCATGCAAGGTGGATCCCACAAGGTAGTCTGGCTGAGACCAAAGTCTTTTCCTTTGTTTCTGTACTGGTTTGGTTTGTGTTGTGGTTTTGTAGGGTTTTTTTCTTTCTCTTGCCTCTCTTCCCACACAGTCCTGAGACATCCACAAATTGGCCAAAACTCCATCAGCAATGCTGTTTTCTGGTTGTGTGGGTTCCTGTTTCATGCCAATGACACCTGGTGGAGTCTGGCTGCCAGGCCAGGTGGTTTGTACCTGCCCCACTGCCAGTATCCCCTGCATTGCTGCCTGCAGTCATGCACTCCCTCCACAGTCTCTCTGTGCCCTGCTGTGCAGGCAAATGTATAGCTTTGCATTTTGAGTAGCAGAGTTAGAAACTGAGTGGACTGAAGTAATAAATGTTTGCATACAGCTCTGGCAGCTGATGATTTCTTTCATCATATTTCACTGACATCCTTCTTATAAATCCAAGCAGAGTTTCTGTTCTCCTCTTCCTTCTCTGTTAGCAAGCAACAGTTTGAGATGTCCAGAACTGCACTTGTAACATCAGACCTGTAGTATTTTCTAGTATATGGGCAGAACTTGCAAAAAAAATTGAGTTAATATACTCAACATTGGATAAACTGATTGCTCTGGGGCTCCTGGAAAGGCAATCTGACTAAGATTTCCTCTAAGGTTAGCAATGTCTGTGACATGGGGAGTTAGGACTGGCTGCTTCCACTGCTACTACTTGGAGCATAGTGCAAGGGGAGTACGAGGAAGAAACTGATATAATGCTGTTAGTCTTGTGTCCAAATATCCTTGCCTTGTTCCTGTCTCCAAGGGTGTATACAGGCAGTATTATTTTGGAAATCTATTAATATGGCATGTGGTGAATACAGGTCCCAGTGCTTACTTTGGCAGCCCTCTCCATCTGCTTAACTGTTCCCTGAATGATAATGTTGGGTGTTCAGGACAGACACATAGGCACCTAAGGAGTACATTGGTTTAGAAAAGCCAGACTTCTGGACTCCAGGGGTCTGAAATAAGAAAGGATGTGGGATAATTGCTGTTTCTGCTCTGCAGAGGTAATGAAGTAACTGTTTCTTTCTGCAGCCGCATGCAAGATTTGTTTCTGTGCATTACAGCCCTGTACCATGTCCTTGGTAATAATCTGACCTATGAACTCCCACACAGATCAGCTTTTTCATCTGCTGTAAGAGCATTCATGTACTCAGATATGTATGTAGCTTTGAATGAGGCAAAGATAGCAGCAGCATGCACCACCACTGGTCTCAACTTTTGGCTTCCTTTTCCAACTTCTTATCTTTTTCTCTTTCAAACGCTTGTGGAACTGGCAGAGACAGCCAGCTCCTGCTCACAGTGGGTAACCTCTGAGTCTTGGAACAGAAATCTTAATCCAGTTCTTGGTTTTCTAAATATAACCTATTTCAGGGCTCCTTTCACAGCAAGGCTGCACTGAAATCAGAACTCTTCCTTTTTTATTCATTGATGGCTGCACTTGTTTTCATGTTTCTGCAGACCCTTTTGTGCCATCCTGTTTCCACTATTTTGCTCTCAGGAATTCTCCTATTTTTTCACCTCTCTAGTCCTGTACATTTTGACAAGACAGGATCAGAGCTGCTCAGGTGGATCGTGGGACACTTACTGCAAAAGGAGGTGCTGCTCAGTCTGGGGTTTCGCCCTGTGCCCTCTGCTCTGTTACAAGTCCCCTCACCCTGCCTGTACCATTCATAGCCCAGTGAAACTGAGCACTTGGGAGTTCTGTTCCAGCTTCACCATACACTTCTGGGTGTTGTAAGGTCCTGCAGAGCTAAAAAACAGGTACTGATTCTAGGGACAGAACTCATGAGATTGACCTAGGAACAAAAAGATGGCATTACACTATTATGGGAAGAGTAAAAACCCAATATTAGGCATTGCAACAACGTGATAAGTGCAGTGACACCTGCACCGAAACACTAAGGGGAGGAGTATGTCTGCAACTCTTGCCTCCTACCTACCTTTATGAAAGTGTAAGAATAGGTGAGTTAAGTAACTTCTCGCCCTTAGATTCTCACTACAGCCCAGGGTTTAATGCACTCACCAAAACAGTAGGAAACTGGGATTTCCAGGCTTTCCATAGAAAAACTATGGGGAGAAAGTCTCCACAGCTAATCTTAACTGTAAAAGAGCTATAATGTATTCACCTACCTTCAGGGAGGTTTCTAACCATGAACAGCAGCAGGTGCCTGGGCCAGAATGCAGGCATGGAGCCAGGGTTCTCTGATTCTGTCTGCTCATATACTACAGCTCCTAGTGTAGGGATTTCCCGAACTGAGGGTAGTAGTTTCCATTTAATAGTCCTTAACTTTTCTTCCCTAGATCTAACCATTTTTTGATCCCATTTAGAGTGTTGGTCTCCACAGCCTCCTGTGGCAGATAGTTCTGTAGTTTAAGTATGTAGTTTAAGCCTTAAATTTGATAATTTAATTTGATTCCCCTTTGTTCTGACATTACGATGTTCTGGAGAATATTTCTTTTTCATGCCACTCATTATTTTATATACCTCTACTACATTCTCACCTGTGGTCCTTTTTTTAACCACCTTAACAATTCTGGTTAATATAATCTCTCATCATGCAGACATCATGCCATACCTTTGATCAATTTTTTCACTTTTCTCTGTACTTTTCATAATGGTATTCATCCCTTTTGAAACAGGTGACCAGAACTCCATATAGGAATCAAGATACAGATACGCCATTAATATATACATTTAATATTCTCTTTGTCCTCTCTTTCTGTCCTAGTAATTTATATAGTTCCATTTATTTTTTGACACCACAAATGATACCTTCAGTGGCTCCAAAATCTCTTCCTTAGTGATAACAGATAATGTCAAGCCTACCATTGTGTTCACAGTTAGGTCTGTTTATTCCTCGTTCGGGTTTACCAACACTGAATGTTGGTGTTAATATCATAAGATACTCTGAAATCTGCCTTCTCAGTAAGTCTGCTTTAATCCCTTGAATTATATCCATATCTTTTCTAGCTCACTAAATTGCTCAGACTCCAGATCCTTGTAGTGTTTATTTGCCTGTTATTGAGTTATTAACTTACAAGAGGCAACTGAGGGTTGGTGAGAAACTGGTTTTGTAAACAATGAGTTGTTACTCAAAAACAGGGAGAGTGTCACCAATCTTTCAAACCCATTCTTTTAAATCCTTTTTTAAAAATTAGGTGTTTTCTGAACACATGTATGGCGCAAGTCTGTTTGCTACTGGCTAAATTCAATTGTGACATTGTTATTTTCACTCTGAATACCATTGGGAAGGAAACTGGTGCCCAGTTTGACAAACAGTATGCATCTAATGGCACAGCCTTGTGTATCCAGCAGTCTTGTCCTGAAACCTGAGGCACCTGGGTCTTCATCAGGAGTGTAAGCAACTTTGCCTGAACAATCTTTCTGGCCGTAAGTGGTTGCTGAATGCCTAATGTAATCATTCTGTGCAACTACCCTTCTTTTTTTGTGCACTCTTTGGTCAGCCTGTTTCACATATAATAAGTCAATTTGCATAGCTTCACTATTTATGAGTGTGCTGGAGTTCTCCCTTTAGAAAAAGGAATATTGATTATGTCCAATCCCACCTTTCACTTCAGGAGTGTGTTTTTGTTCTTGTTTTGTGTCTTTTTCTATTGTTGTTGGGGTTTTTTTTAATTTGTTTGTTTTGTGTTTTGGTTTTGGTTTTTCTTTTGTTTTGTTTTTCCTTCTAGAAGCTCAAACACATAAACCACAAGAGTAGGGGACAGTGTGAAATCAAGCCAAAGTTCTTAGGTGCAGAAGGAATATTTACACTGCAGAGAGTTCCTTGCTGTGCGACCGAGCTAGTCTTGCTAGACTATGCCTAGATATATCAAATTTTAGAGTAATATAGAGATGCCCTACTATGAATTCCAGCTCATACCACCTTAATTTCTGATCTCATGGCTTACTGCTGAAGATTGGTCTAAGTGACGTGAAAAAGAAGAATGCCAACCCAGATGCCATATGACAGAAAAGTAAATAGCAGAACGGGACCTCCTGGTTGCATTGTTACTTACCTAGGGAATCAAGTGAACCTGACTGAAAAAAAAATTTTAAAAACCAACCAACCAACCCAAACCACAAACAAGAAGCAAATTAAAATGAATAAATTATAAACTATGCCCCTTTCAAAATTGCTACTTCTATGCAGAGTTTGACAATTAAGCAATAATTATTTCTTATTGTTTATGTACCATTTTGAATTGGGAAACACATTTATTATAACTTTACTAAAATAAAACATTTCCAGTTATTTTAATCTTTTAAGTTTCAAAATGTTTGCCAATTCTTGTTGAAATGCATTAGATTTTGACAAGGAGGAAAAAATTAATGAAAAAAGAAACCTTTTGAATACAGTCCTTTTCAACTGTCATTGGGAATAAACCATGTCAGGGACACAGCATTAGGTGAAAGACTGCAGGTTTGACTACTTCTGCTGCTTTTGCTCTGTCTTTGCTATATAACATAAATAACAGAAGAGTATGGCATTTTAATTTTTGTTTTTCTTTTTTTCTGAGTAGCTGTGAAAGATTCAGTTCCTGAGGATATTTAAGCAGCAAAACATGTGGACAAGCATATAAAAGATTTTTACCCTGATCTACTTAACTCCCACTTCAGTGGTCTTGCTGTTCTGCCATGCAATCATTATGGAATGTCCAAGGAACAATATTATAAGGGAGCAAGGACTTTTAAAAAAGATGGCTAAATTTACTGATAACAGAAGCAAGCAATAGATGGTTCTCCATTACATTTTTCTGTGTTGGCACTGACTCTAAGACTCTGGAGTGAGCTCAATCTCATGGCTACACAGCTGCTGCAGAGGGGACACTCACAGCAGGGAGAGGGCAATTAGCCGATTCCCCCTTTTCGTGGCGGCTCTGCCGCCCTCTTCTTCCACTGGCTTTTGCTCAGGATCCTTAAAACTCCAGGAAGGCACTACTGGATTGTGCTGGAATTTTCCCAGGCAGCATGGAACATCTTTTTTCCTCTGTCAGCCAAACTACTGAATTCATTTTTTCAGCACATAAATTGTTATTTTGGGAGTGGCAGTGGAGAAAGTTTCATGTGGCCAATGAGCTACATGTGCTCTTGTAGCAGTTAGTTTTGCTTTTCTTACCAGTTACATTACTTGATTTAGCCCTGTTTTTGAGGTCAGCAGTTGTTCTTTTTTTTTCTTTTTTTCTTTTTTTTTTTATTTATTTAAAACTGGCCACATCTAAAGACAAATTCTAAAAGTATTTACTTTAATGTAAATAATTAAAGAAACTGCTTTCCCCTGTTCTTCCTTTTTTTTCCTTAGAATTTTCGTGTAATTCAGATTCAGTCACCAAATAATTGAGGTTGGAAGGAACCTTCATGTGAATGAAGGAAGATTGCTTTGTCCACTCTGTATTTTCAGTGAGTGGGAAAAAAATCACACCATTGGATGTTAATGCTCCTTGTGGTTCTGAATGTATCCAAACACAGAAAACCCAAGATAAATAACTGCCTGTATTCCTTAGAGAGGGTGTTTAGTATGCAATTTGTCTGACTACAACAAGAGAAGACTAAATTTAGGTACCACATCCAGTCAAGAAATTTTAATAAATATCTGAAGCAATATTACCCTAAGGAGTTCAGATGGGGAAAGAGCTATAATTTTCTTGTATGATAATTTTAATCCTTTACCTATAATCCAGAAATTCAAAGTTGAAATGCTTCTTCCTATCCTTTTCCTCACTCCTTTTAGTTTAACAGGAGGGAGATAAAAGCATGTGATCAGCCACATTTCACTAACACAACGTGGAACTGCAAATATCATGCATCAGTTGCTAACAAAATATTTTGCTGAAAATGTATAGAGCATTAATGTTCAAAAAAATCTGTGGGTCAACATATTCATAAAAACTGTCCATAATTGTTTACTCTAGAGCCTTACTTTCCTTATCATGTAAATGGAGCTGAAAAGAGAATCCTAGAAATGTAACATGGTTTTAGCATAAAACGACATCAGCCTATTTGTAAGCAAAATAGTTTAAAGGCTGGAATATCTATTCTGCTTTGAAATACATGAAAAATGTAGCAAGAAATACCTTTGGGACACTTTGGCTGCTTCAGGAAAAGCTCCTTTCCTTATAAAGCTGGAGAGATTTTCTTGAGTATGACGAAAATAAGATCCTACTTTTTTGTTGTTATGAGTCAGCTCTAATTATTGCTGCTGCATTGTATACTGAAGGTCTTATTCAAAATCTAGTCAAGGTGTTTCATGACATTTCACTAAACTTCGAATCTAAACTCTTGAGTCAACTGCAGAAAGACATCATGCAGATTGTAATAACATTTCAAAGGAAAACTTTTTAAAACCAGTACTTGCAAAAATATTCCTTCCTTTTACTAATTACCTTAGAATAAAAAACTAATAGACCTGTAAATATGCTATTAACAAGTATTTTAAACCTTAAGTTTCCTCTCCAAAGGAATGTTAATTAGAGGGAAAGAAAATAAGATTTACAGGGAACCTTAATAATTCCCTGAATTTTAGCATACACTGTCTACCTTTCTTTATTCCTCTGCTCAGTCTGAGATTTTCAAAGGAAACAAGGCCACGATCACATCTTCCACTTACAAGCATAACAGTAAGTAAGTATTAAACTTCAAACCTTCTGGTAACCCACTGAAATGACTAGCCTTAGATGAAAATCACCCAGAGGTTCTTAGCAAATGTTGGATCCTGAACATCTGATACTGTTCTCATAAGAAAAAAACAAATGTCCCAAGTGGAGAAACGTCATTTGCTACCAGTGGCAACAGCAGGAGAGCAGCAATAAGCATGACCTGCACAGCACAGGAACATGGCTGTGCTGGCTGGTACCTGGGGACACGATTCATGAGAGCCGCAGCAGCTGGACCAAGCAACAGGAGGCACAGCACATGGTCAAATTGTCAAGGGACTGTAACAACCATGAAACTCTGCCTTCCACTACAAACAATACAGCCACACTGATGCCCCAGCTATGACATCTGGTTTTTGTACTGCAAAAATTATATCTGGCTGCAGAGCTTGGCTTTGAAAAGAAAGGAACAGAAAAGTTAGTTTTTTCCATTTATCTAACCTTCTGCATGTAGGATGCACTCCAGCTTATGTGACTTTGTTACCAACAATGTAGAAATTTACCCCAGGTTCCCTTTAGAGTCAATAAAGAGCAATAGACACTTTTAGGGCATCATTCATCCAGTTTATTTTAGCCACCAACTTCAGTGACAGATGAATTATGGCCCCGAAGTACCTATTTTTCTTAGTTGGCAGTAAAGGGATCCTAGAGTCATTATCCCAGATATAGATGTCTATGCATGTATCCCACACTCTAATCAAGCTCCCTAAGGCCTTTTTCTACAAAGAAAACTGGTTAAAACCTTTTGACAGCAATGTGCTCTAATTTCATGAACTAGTTTCTGTTAAAGGAAGTGATGTTTTTTGAGATGGAAGCTAAGCTTCTTGAGGTACTTTTATACACTTATTTGTAGCCTAAAGGATGTGTTTTTGTATGAAAGTGGAGAAGTCTTTTCAAGAAAAGTCCTAAAGTGGGCACTCCCATGATCTTTTTTTCATTAAGGGAGAGTTTAAACACAGTGATTCAATCAGACTTCAAAGTTGTCCCCAAATTCTTCTTGTTTAGCATTTGTATTCTGACTAACTCTGAGAATATATTTTAGGACTTTGTGAAGTGTGAAAGCTTTCTTTTGGATAGATCTGTTTATGCTGTATAAATACTTCTTTTCAATTTAAAGGAAACCTGGAAAACTTGGAAAAACAGCTTAGTCATCCCACAAAAGAAAAAAAAATGTCTGTGACTGGAAAGGGCACAGGCTTTGATTTGATTAGAACAGGCTTCTGTCTTGAGCGGTAATTGAGGTTTGTAAGTTTCACAGCCAAAGCAATAATCAAACATATGTCCAGAAACAAAAACTAACTTCTCTGCATCTGTCAGTGTGAGCTCTGTACAGTTTTTTTTTTCCTTAGATGTGCTCTAGAGGGAACTTTGTGAATTACAGTTTCAGAGGATGAAGCCTGGAGATGCTCAAAGTACCAAGTTTGATTGACTCCAGGTTTCAGTGGATTCTCATGAGCACACAGCACTTGGAAATCTGAGCATCCCTTTACACATCTGACAAGAATTAAAATGGAAAACTATGCTAGGCATTATCCATTCAATACTTATCAGAGAAAATAATCCACATGTTCCTAATTTAGCTGTGAGTGTACTTCAGCAAAGGGAAAACAGCAAGAATGTTATTAAGTCCTCAGTTTTAAGTAAAAACATTGGGGATGCTTTCCTCTGGTGCACAGGGTGTGAACCACTTCCTACGACTGCCTGGGAGTTTCATTCAACAAATCCCTACTATTGGGAGTCAGACAGTGGCACTGCTCTTAATATCTTCTACTCACCTCTTGCAGCACATTAGAATTGAGGATTCTGCCTGTCAGTTCCTCCTAGACTAGTGGCAAGCGTCTGTGGCCCTCAGTGAACTTGGGCTGTGAGATGAAAATATTTTGCAGAACTTTCTGCTTCCCCGTGATTGGTGGAGATGCAATTTGCCAATCCTGTTGGCTTCTTCACAGCCTGCACGATTAAAATTGTCTAACTGTTGAGAGCTGGAAAGGAGATGAGCTTGTTCCATGAAGCACTGCTAGGGAATGAGGAGATAATGATACTTTTTCTACCTCCCTTCCTTGGTAACAGCAGAAACAGCTGATCTGGTTTTCCGAAGTTTGACCTTCTGCTACCTCTCTGTGTCCCTCTGCTCTGCTTTGCCTGTATCTGCTTTGCCTCATCTGAGGAGTTGGTGGTGATGACTTAGTAAACAGTCATAAAAACAACACTTAGCTAAGAGTTGTCATAGCACCCACCACCCATGACCACTCTGCCGCCTGAAAGCCCATGATGTTGGGGCTGGGCTGGGGTCTGCCTGCCTCCCTTTATCTTTGTGGCTAAACACTCCTTGCTGACAAATTTTATAGCATAAGACCGGGTATATGAAAAAGCCTGTAATTTGTCTGTTCACTTTTTTTTTCTTTTTAATTGAATGGCATTTGAGCAGGTTGCTGAGCCCTGAAGAAAAGACCATGCAGGTATTTTATAACAGATATCTCTCATCTTGTTGACAACCAGGTGTTAATTTATACTCCTTTTTTGCATATGATATATCAACATTTTTCATGAATGTCATAATCAATATCCAGTGTTTCATTTTCTGCAACAGCTTTTTTGCCTGATATTCTTCAGTAAGAGTCATCTAGACACAAAATGTATGGGATCTCCTTTTTTGGAAGTCAAGGTAGCATCGCATCATATTTTTTTCCAGCAGATTGAAATAAAATAGAAAAAATAGAGATAGAAAGGGAAATAAAGAGTGGAAGGATTAACACAGTAGAATTACCTAGGAAGAGTCCAGTGACTTTCAGTAGTATGGTTAACTAAAACTGGATATTAGCTATATGTTGTGTTCTTGTGTAAACATAAATGAAAATTACAAGAATTGTCAAGGGAAGTTACTAAAATTTTTGTTTTGTTTTGTTTTTTTGTAAAGGTGCTGGAGGGTCTTTGTGTCTACAACATCCAGTCATTTTTATTACCTTTTTTACTTCAGATTAATGCTTTCTCTTCAGCTCTTCTCTCCCTCTGGTTAAAGCATCTGTATGCTATATCCACATTTATTGTACACAGAATAAACATCCTTTTTTCCTGGGTGCCACTAAAATGTATATACTTGTGACCTTTAATTTCTTTCTCTTTCTTGCCACATACTCTTACCATATGTTTATGGGTAAGAATCAGAGGGGAGGCCAGAAAGGCAGATATCATGGTGGGAATCTGTTATAGGCCACCCAACTAGGATGAACAGGCAGTAGAAATATTCTATAAGCAGCTGGGAGAAGCCTCACAATCACTAGCCCTTTTTCTCATGGGGGACTTCAACTTACCAGATGTCTGCTGGAAATACAATACAGCAGAGAGGAAACTCTCTAGGAGGTTCCTTGGAGTCTGCGGAAGATAACTTCCTGACACAGCTGGTGAGTGAGCCAACTATGGAAAGGACCCTGCTGGACCTGTTGTTAGTGAACAGAGAAGGACTTGTGGGTGATGTGACAGTTGGAGGCTGTCTTGGGCACAGTGATCCTGAAACGATGGCATTTTTGATTCTTGGAGAAGTAAGGAGGGAATCAGCAGAACTGCCACCTTGGACTTCCAGAGGGCAGACTTTGGCCTGTTTAGGAGATTGGTTGACAGAGTCCCATGGGAGGCAGTCCTGAAGGGCAAAGGAGTCCAGGAAGGCTGGACATTCTTCAAGAAGGAAATCTTAAAGGCACAGGAGCAGGCTGTCCCCATGTGCCGAAAGACAAGCTGGCACAGGGAAGAAGACCAGCTCGGATGAATGGAGAGCTTTGACTGGAACTCAGGGAAAAAAAGAGAGTTTATGACCTTTGGAAGAAGGGGCAGGCAACTCAGGAGGACTACAAGGATGTTGTGAGGTTATGCAGGGAGAAAATTAGAAGGGCTAAAACCTACTAGAACTTAGAATCATAGAATCATTAAGGTTGGAAAAGACCTCTAGGATCATCAAGTCCAACCATCAACCCAACAATACCATGCCACATCTACACATTTTTTTAACACCTTCAGGGATGGTGACTCCACCACCTCTCTGGGCAGCCTGTTCCATGCTTGACTACTCTTTCAGTGAAGAAATTTTTCCTAATATCCAATCTAAAGCTCCCCCAACACAACCTGAGGCCATTTCCTCTCATTCTATTGCTAGTAACATAGGATAAGAGACCAACACTCACCTCACTACAACCTTCTTTCAGGTAGTTGTAGAGATGAGGAAATTTTTTATTTTTTGGATGTGCTAATTCTGTAACTGCAAGAGTTGGAACCAGCACTAGTGATGAGCTAGTGTAATACATCTTTCAACAAGCTCTTGTAAAGTGAGGTTGCTGGAAAGCAACCACAGAAGGTTTAGGGAATTGTTTTCTAAAGCCACACTGACGTAGCAGCTAATGGGGATCTTTCTTTGATGGCTGTTTGGAGTCGGTGCAGCTGGAAGAAAAATTAACAGTAAAAGGAATTCAATTTATTTTGTCATTAAGTTTTATGTTGACAGATGAATTCCAAATGCTGTGGCAGACTTTTTGATTATAAAATCTGAAATATGTATCTTTGATTCATACACTAATCAGTAATGGCTTTTTTGTAATCTCTGTCCCAGAAATTTTCCTTATGGCTACATCTACATCTACCACAAAACATAAAAACATAATCTATTGTGGTTTAAATGTGGAAAAATGCTGAGTTTGTCAGTTAACGTACAGATATGAATTTTTATATCTTTATTGACTTGACATTCAAATTACAGTTTAATACATTTTCTGAGAGACTAAGCAACCTGCTTTTAGCAGGTACTTGTTTTGGATGGTTCTTCATATTGTGTTTGCTGCTTTTCTTGGACCTGTGAGGAATATTTTATTGGCTCAAGCACAGAACAGCTGGCTGATCCACAAAAAGTAAAGCCATAAATTAATTATTCTGCTTGTCCTAAACATATAAAATAAACCCATCTACTACAGCAAACAACCCAGGATTTTTGTTTATCTTGCACATTTTAGAAAAGCTATTTTATAAAGTAAAAATTAAAGAGTTTTAGGAAAGTTTTATTGGTATTGCCTCTATCTGTTCCTTTCACCTGGCAGGGTCTTTGCTTGCTAAGAGCTATAGTCATTTAGGTAAAGCATACACATCTATCAGTTCCCTTCACTTGGCTGAGCTTTGGCTCGCTAAAAGCCACAGTAATTAAGGTAACGCAAATTCTGACTCATACAAAAAGGGAGTACCACTTTACAGTGTACTTCCTGCTGTCAATCATGGTCCTGGGTGACATGCTCTCCCTAGTGACTATAAAGCAAGACTCTGAGGCCTACCTCTACAACCCCTTTGTATGGTAAGGTGGCTACATCAAAACTCACTTTTTGTGTGTGTGTGTGTTAGGCACAGGTAACTGCAAACTAACTGTCAACATTTTGCACTCTATTGCTGTTCTATAATGAGACATCTGCTTTATGGATGATTTTTCCCACTCTGACAGTGTTTCCCTGGCATCATTCCAGCGCTACCAAATGATTACCATCTCTATAGGTAAGGTCATCACAGAGTTTCTGTAATTAGGGTAACTTATTCCTTTGTTATTCGTTTCCTTCTTCCTATTAACACCAAGCTTGGGTTTTGTTGACATTCCACTTGACTTCAGGAGCCACTGACAGAGGGGGATGTGCCCAAATATTTGTTGCTTTTTCTCCCTTTCCCAGCAGAACTGCTGCTAGTGATGGACTGAGGCAGTCTGGCACACCTTCCTTAGGCAGCTCAGGTGGCATTTGTACATGGGAGATTTACTCCTGGAGAGGTCAGATCTGTCTGGATATAGGGCAGGTGTGTGCTCTGCATGTGCATGAGTGTGCATAGTCTGTTGAAGAACTGATGTTATGCTTCTTAAATCTTAGGGGTTTTAGGGTCTGTGGAAAATCTAAGCATATATAGGTGCCAGTAAGTGGTCCCTAATGCAAGGCTGGGCTGTACACAAGGCTAGGAATCCAGTGTTGCACAGCCTTGCAAGTTTTCTTGGACTCCCAATGATGATGGGATGGAGGACACTGGGTAGGGGTTGGGATTAAAATCTGACATCCTGGTACCATAGGTATATTTTGTGTACTTAATGTCCTTGAGACACTAGCTTAGACAGGAGCTCACAGCTTGTAACTGGTGTGTCTTTTCTTTTCTGCCTTTGTGCATAAGCCAAAAGCCATCTCATTAAATTGTTACAGACTGTCTTGCTATGTCCTGCCAAAACACAGTTTAAGATCCAGCATGGCAAATCAGATGGCAATTGCCACCGCACCCAAGGTATAATCTATTTGAAGAAATGTGTAAAAATCCTTCAGAGTGAGCATTCAATTTCTGTGATCCACACAAAATGCCGTGCTGCTAACAAATGTCTGTTTTAAATGTTTTCCTACCAGAATGAGGGGCAAGGTCCAAGAACTGGTTGAACAGTTAACTGTGCTTCCCTGACATGACTGTTACATACTGCTCCCTCTCTCACTGGTAAAGCATAATGAAGTCTGCTCAGTGGGTCTGCTGTTCCCACACAGTCCTATATCTCCTTGGGATATGGAGACGAATTCGTTATAGGTATTAGGACCATCTCTGAGACAGGTCTGTTTACCCCTGTTCTTTAAATTGCCATAGTATGTGGGAGGAGACCATCAGAGACTGTAGAACTCACACATGCTTCCTCCCCTATTTAATCTGTCCCAGTGTTGCTGATATCTTCTGTCATGTTTTCCAGCTGCAATGTGTTTAGCCTGGAGGCGCCAGTAATGGCCAGGGGAACAAGTGGCCATATATAATTTGCTTGTTTATACTGTCAATTGTCAGAGACATGCAATAAAAAAGCAAGAATTTGGTCTTACACCAGACCAGTAAGACCTTTGATAGGTAATGTTTTTTCCACGCTACCTGTTCTCAAAATGTCTGAACTGTCAGCCTTTCCCACAAAGGTTAAGAAATATTTGCTGTAATGAAGATGTCCTTCAATTCCGATTTTGCTTATATGCATATGCTGTGGGTGTTGCTGTGGGAACGGCTTATTTATTTGTTTCTTGAAAGTAAATCCCAGTTGGCTTCTTATTAATCTGTAGACTCTTTGGAGTTAAAAGTGGTGGTGTTCAGAAGCTGCCAGTGTGTAAGTTTTAACTGTCCCACCTTTGCACAAACTCATTGGAAAGATTATGTGTTATTATCAGAAAAGATGAAACAAAATAAATTGTAGTAATAAGAAACTGCAGAGGCACATGATAAATCAGTTTTTTCAAAATTATTATTATACTTTCTGAAGGAGAGCCAAGATACAATGACTGTATATTTGAAAAATTTATACTTGCAAAAATCTGAGAATAAAGTAGGCTCTGCCCCAAAGACATGTCCTACAGATCTTTTTGTCCTTCAGTAGACAGAAAAAACACTATATCTTTTGAAACATCAGGTAAGTATCTTAAACAGGAAAAATCTGACTCCTCTGTAAATTTTCATGATTTGAGTTGACAAAGTAATTTTCTCATCCATAGTTCAATTTGATTAGTTTGATTACCTGCTTTGAATATCCAGTGCTTTGATGATTTGGACATATTCATCATGTCTCTACTTATGACCTTGCTTCTGCTATGGAAAAAGAAATGTCTGTCTTTAATTAGCTTTCAGAACTTATGTAGCAGCATGGCTTATGCTAATTTGTGTATTTATTCATATTTTTAATGAAATCCTTATTTATTCTAATCTGTTTGAGATTTACTTGGCAAATTACAAAAGTACAGGTAATCTCCTACAAGCAATTTGCATGTTGCTTGTCTCTGCTTCCTCAAACAGTACAATTTTTTTTTTTCAGGTTGTCTCAGTGACACAGAAGTACCCTAGTGCAGTATTCCAACAGTGTAGCAATCCTTTACCAAATTACAAGGAAACATGACTTTCCTGATTTCCTATTTCCTGGGAAATATTCTGGAAATTATTTGAGGCTCCAATTCTTCAGTATATTTTGCCATTCTAGGCTGGGACTACTGCAGTCCTCTCCAGAACGAGATTCTAGGAATATGGTGCACGTTGCCTTAATCTTTGTGTCTGCTCTGTTTTGCAGTTTGTTTTGACTGGCCTCCTTTTGTCATCAGCTTTTCAGCTTCAACCCCTTTACATTTCTTTATGAGTCTATATTATTTCTTCCATTCAGAGACAAAAGAGAGTTTGCTCTAAGCCAGGTTTTCATCTCTGAAAGCCAAATAATACTTCCTACCCCTGACATAATCTTTTTTACCTAAACAGGTTTTTTGGAATTCTCAAATATAATTTTTCCAAACGGGGTTTCTTGGGTTATCCCTATTCTTATAAAAAATCAACCATAAGAAGTAAAACAAGCATTTTGTCTATAAAACAGAGGTATATTAATTAATATCTACAGCAACCAGTGTTTTGTTTGCAAATACACTGTAGAAGAGCAGTAAATTATAACAAAAGTACAACAAAACTTTGTAATGAGCTCCACTTTCAGTTTATTTTATTGTCAAAACCTACAAGTTAATAAACATACAGCATACATTTTGTCAGTGGACAGAGGCATACTAGGCTTTCATCTCTCTCTCTCGTCCCCTCTTAGGACTGTAAACAGCTTAAAGCTGTCACAGTGAGGTAGATACTTGTAAAGAAGGATTTAGTTAAGTGGTACTTAAAGGTTAATGAATTTTACCCAGAGACTGAGTAATCTTTTGGACTAGCACTGAATGGTGTATCTGACTCAGTAACTTGCTGCCTGGTTAGATTGCCAGGATGCCTACATTACAGCTACCTAAATAGTATCTTTATCCCTCCCTGCTTTTTGTCTCTTAAATTTCCATCAAAACCACCTAATAATAGGCAGGAATATGTATTAAAATGACCTTTACATTTTATATTTTGTACCTAAAGGACACCAAAGTTAATGTGAATCTTTCCATTCACTTCAGAGGACTTTCAATTTAGACCTAGAGATAATTTTTAGAATTGTCTTGTACCTTGTACTTTCCTCTGCTGAAATGATTGCCTGACTGTGAAATTGTAAGTCAGGAAGCTTTGCAAAACAAAAACAAAAAACAAACAAACAAAAAAAAAAAAACCAAAAAAAAAAAGGGCAAAAAGGCAACAAAGGCAAAAGACAATCAAAAGCAAAAAAACCCAAATCCTATCAAGGATCGCACTGCAACCTTGTCATAATGGGATACATCAAAACAGTATTTCTTGGACTGTACATAGCCTGTCTCTTGAAAGGGTATTTCATCCAGAGTCCTGGATCCCCAGTTAAATTTCACATTGTTATTAGAGTTTACGGGAAACAGAAATTCTGTTCCATGAAAAATGTTGTCTTATCAAAAATGTCTTACAGTTTTACTGATAATTATCCTCCATTTAGCCAGTGCAGCAGTCTTTCCTTTTCTTGGTCATTTCCAGCTGATAAACTCAACTTCTAGCAGAAGTTCTTAAGTACATGACCTGCATTTTGTGCTATTGCATTTTGGTATTTGCAATGCTTCAGTCTGGATCCAAATGTAACTCATTTCTTCCTGTCCAACAAGCCAATCCTTTCCATTGATTGCATTTGTTAGCTTTGCACCACTAGCAACACCTTCCTACTTTTTGTCCCAACCCATGAAAATAGAAAATTAAATTAGTTCCATCATGACACCTGAGGAATTCCATGAGTTACTTCTCTCTTTCATTTCTAAGACCTTAGCTTCTAAGAAGAGCTATCTTCCCATCCATTGGGTCATTGCCCACTTTACAACTCTTGTGCAAATTCCACTGTTATTCAGTGAAATAATTTCTCAAATAAGCCCATAGCTAGATAGCTTAATAAAATCCAGTTTATGCACTCTTTCTGAACTCCATCCACCCAAAAAAATAAAAAAAGATTGCTATTCAAAGTATCAGGATGATCTGGCATGCTCTAATTTAGGTGAACACATATTACATTATATCTTACTTCTTACTTGTTTGTTGTGTTTACTTTTTAATTTCTGAATCAGTTAGCCCCTTAATGAATTTGCATTAGTGAGCACTTCCCATGTCCTTCCCTCTTTTATTAGCGGCTTTGGTATTTTCCAATCATACAACACAAGTTCAGCTCTATAATTTCATGTGTCAGCTCACTTAGAATTTGGGATGGAGGTTATCTAATTTCCCTGACAGGAAATGAAAGCAAACCTTCTGTGAAATGAAGTCTTCTGTGTAAAGAACTGTGGAACACATATATAAAGGACTAGCTGCCAAAAAAGAACTCCAGAGAATTAGGTGCTGGAGAGAACCTTTCTCCTATAAATCACAGAGTCTGAGGAAATTGCCTGAATGCTGGATTTTCTGGGATTTCCTCAGTTTTGACAAAGTGACATTTTTTACCTGTTTTAGAATAACTTAAGGGTAAAGTATTAAATACCTCTCAGACATTCAGAGTAAATGTTATGAATAGATGCCAGTCAAGCTTCTGTAGCAGAGTTGTCTAAACATGGTCGAACATGCTGGAAGGATTGTGTTTTTTTTGTCAACCTGTATATGGAAGTGGAAATAATGGTAAGTAGGATCTCCAATGAGAAGAAATATGTGAAATGGAGTAATTATGCAAAAAATTAATCCCTCCTCCATAAAAAAAACGAAACCTAACACCAAAAAAACAGTCCCCTCCAACGTCTTTTCATTCTATTACAATTATGTTACATTCCAGATCTCAGGATCTGAGAAATTTCTGATTCTATACTGAGCTTCTGGAGTTCTGAATTCCTCTCATAGGAACTGCTCTTTCCATGACTCCCAGCGTTGATAACTATATACACCATATCAGTATGTTGTCTTAAGATGGGGCAACTTGTTTACACTGAAATCTCATTGAAAAAGAACGTTGAACTTCTTAAATGCCAAGTTTAAAGCAGTGATTAAGGAAAAAATCAACACTCTGCAGACCAACAAAAGGGAAGACTCCTGAGAAATTTTCCATTACAATTGACGTTTCTTCAACATGCTTTAGTGAAGATAAGGAACTCTCCCCTTTATCTCAACTGGTTTCTTAACAACATGGTGCTCATCTTCATCAGAGGAAAGGGAATTCTGTTCTTTTCAACACTGGCTGTGTTTTTCCCCTTATTTTTAATAGAATTTTGTGGCCACATTAATCAGTTCAGCAGTGACTGTGCGAACACTCTGTGCGAGACCTGTGGAACCACAAAGGTCCTCTCCCACACTGCATTGTCAAACTTGTGTCATACAGCTGCAGCATCACTGCAAGTCTTTCAGTCAAAACAAAGAATATTGTTTATCTAGAAGAATTCAGAAATGTAGGTGTTGAATTAAGACATTCGAGCTGAAAATATACCTTGTTCAATAGTTATCCATCTGATCCTTAATTCTGTTCCTTATGCATTTAACTTGCGTGCTGAATTAGGTAGTGATTCTATGAAGAAAAATAGGATATAACCACATAATCAAAGACTGTGGCTTAATGCAGAGGCACAAGGGACAACAATAACATATCTTGAGCTGAGTTCGCTTTTCATATTAAATAATATTATTTTAAAATTGTTGTATGCCATTTCCAAAATGCTTTCCACAAAGTGCAACAAACTCATGAAACCCTCCATGTTCAGTTAGAAGAATTTAAACATTTATGTGTATCAGCAGACACTGCTTATAGTTGAATCGAAGGTCAAACTTAGTTGACTGGTAACCATCATAGATTATTTTGGTTGTTGATTGATGAAACATTCTCAGTCTGATGTGCCAATACAGTAAATTTTATCTACAGATGGTCAAGTTCATAGGGCAGATCAGTTTTCTTGTATCTTATTCTTACCTGGTGCCATGCATTTCTAATATATGTTCTGGTAGTCATCTGGACACAACCTTAGAACACTTATGTGATTTCTTTTGACACTTTGACAGGAGCGACTTTCATATTCAAATGTCAGAAAATAAATAAACAGAAATTCATGGAAAAGCTTATGGACTGCTCTGTAGCCTGAAAACACTCCCCCCTGTCAAAAGCTTGCTGTGGTAACAGATCCACTGAAGTGGCAAACATTAGGAAAAAGGTCTCATCACCAGTTGGTACCTCAAGGGGGTAAATTTAAACAGATGCCTGCTAGACAACAGGCCAGTAATCATTTTCATTTGTGAAGGAATTGGCATCCATGGAAGGCAATTAACAAAGCTCATCTGGTACAGAACTGGATCATTTTTGAGGGACAAAGCCTGTTTCTTTTCCCCAAGAGTACAGAAGGTTGGCTCTGTGGCAGAACAGATGTGTTTTTACTGACCAAAGCAGAAATCATGTTTGTTTTGCTACTCACACCAAAGGTTTTGGAAGCCTTGAAAGTAGATTAGACCCATTGAAGTTCAACAGCTACTGGAATAAACCTGTGCCTAACATGTGCAGGATGTGTTTCTTAGCTTCTTAGTCACAACAGCAACTTTTAGCTGCCTCCAGGACTGCTTTTTCCATTTAATGCTTCCAGTACCCAGCCTTGGCTTGGGTATCAGTAAGGAAGGCCTTTATGATACCTTACATTCCTTGGTGTCCCACAATTCATTCCTGTTTGACTGCCATCAACCTTTAATATCCACATACAGGAAAGAGACTCAGGTGTTGAAATCACCTTGCTATTCATTGCTAGGTTACTGAACCTAATCATTACATCATTTTCCACATTAACAAATCCAGTACACCACTTGAAGAAAAACTGCTAGCAATTGTTTTTTCTTAAGCAACAGATGAAGTACGCATCTCCCCATATTGTTATACAATTGTTTGAAATACTGTAATAAGAGTAAATAAAATGTATTAAATGCTATGCAGCACAGAATAAAAATGGAGATGGAGTCACCTGGGCACAAAATCACATAGTTGAGCTGTTATATTGCCCATCATTTCTCAATAAGAGACAGTAAAAAGTATTATTTGACACATTCTCTTAAATGCTAAACATTTTGTTCATCAACTGCCTCCCCCAGCATGTTCAACAATTTAACCTACAAGCTGAAAGTATTTTGGTGTTTCTAGTTGAAAACTGAAGACACTCGAAGGATATTTTTTTTAACATATTTTTTGAACTTTTGTTAAATTGTTACTGGAAGGTTGGAGAAAGGGGAACTCTATCTATCACATCTTTAAAGGAAAGTATTTGTGTATACCCTGATGAACAAAGCCAAGTTATTTATAAAAGCATACAGGAATGCTATATATCAGTCTTGTTTCCAAAAAAAGGAACATAAAGTTTGTAAGATCTGTCGGTTAAGGAATAGTCAAACAATGCTACTTTTAAAAGGTAGAGCAGGACTTTTTACAGTGTGGCCAGCTACATGCTTTCAATTTCCTAGCTAAACACAGGATGCCCACTTTTTGGTTCAAGAGATGCGTACAACTGCGTAATTCACAGATGGCCCTCTCTGTCTTGCATGTGAGCTAAGTCTTTCCTTCAACAACTCCTGGAATGTTTCTGTTTTTTCTCAGGAACAATAGTCAAATTCAGAGTTGTCCTTTGTTTCCAACTTTATAGTTCACATAGGTATTTTTATGGCATGGACTAATCACTTTTTGCTTCACATTGACAAACGTTTACCAAGGAAAGTCAATAAATACAGAAATACTGCATTAAAAAAAATGGCCTTAAGCAGTGATGTCTTTGTGCTTGTTGCTTTACTTTTGAGCTTCTGCCTCTCACAGCAACAAGAGAAGGGAGGAATGGACAAAACCCAATAAATGATTTGAAATCCCTGATGGTTGTCCATTACCATCTACTTATGGTTACAGGAGGAACAAGGTGAAAATACATTTTTTAAATGAATTTGTAATAGAACTTTTAACCTCTTCAAAATTAAGCTGTATTTTGTTCTCATCTTATCATGCTTCTTTTCTATCCTGTCTATTATTTTTTACCTCATTTCCATGCCTTCTCTCTCTCCACTCTCTTCCACCTTCTTTAGCCACCTCCATTTCCTTTTAAGTGGCAACGCTAAATAGCTGCAGAAAGAGCTAGCGCTATCTATAAAATCAATCAAAGACCTTTAGTATTTTAAGGAAGACAATATCTCTGGCATTTTCCTTGCTTTATGCTGTCAAAATGTTCCCATGAAGTCTCCATCGAGTTTTAAGGGAATCGTACAATCTGTCACACTTCTTTCACTTAATTTGCTATTTCTTCTGTCTTCTATCCATTTCTGCCAGTGCCAGTGCTTGAACTTCCATTGTACTTTACTGGTCTCTTCAGAAGAAATTATATATATGTGTATTTATGTCCTGTATTCAGTCTAGATATGCCTATCTTATCTGACCCAAGTTAAAACCTATCCTAGGAATACAGCTGGGAAGAAGTGGCTTGACTATGTGTGTCCTCTCATCTGACTGATGTGATTAGCTGTACTCCAGACAGGGGGTATGAGATAGACACACATCAATCACAGAGTGGGATATCAAGGAATGAGTCTGTGGGCTGAATATATTATTTTAGCAGGCCAGGTTCTTCCTGTGTGTCACTGTTCAAGACAGATCAATTTTAACACAAGGGGAAAAACATATAATCAGTGAAATAGTGTGGAGGAACTGAAGACATCTATTGATGGTGGTACGTTCATTGCAATGATGACTGAAGTCTAGTAAGTACTACTAGGAATTAATTTTTTATTGATGGATGGACTATGGTTATGTTTATGCTGTAAAAGAAAGGGTAAAAGAAAGTTGAAAGAAAAGGGGGGCTAGGGGAACAATATGAGGGGAAAATTCAGCCAGGTGAGAACAGTTGAAAGACAAGAGGTGTTCAGCTCTTAGAATCATAGAATCATAGAATCGTTAAGGTTGGAAAAGACCCTTAAGATCATCAAGTCCAACCGCTAACCTATCACTGCCAAGTCCACCACTAAACCATATTCTCAACGTCTACCCTTCTTTTAAATACCTCCAGGGATGGAGACTCAAATACCTCCCTGGGCAGTCTGTTCCAATGTTTGACAACTTTTTCAGTGAAGAAGATTTTCCCTAATATCCAACCTAAACTTTCCCTGGCACAGCTTGAGGCCATTTCCTCTCATCCTATCGCTTGTTACTAGGGAGAAGAGTCCAACCCCCACCTTGCTACAACCTCCTTTCAGGTAGTTGTAGAGAGCGATAAGGTCCCCCCTCAGCCTCCTCTTCTCCAGACTAAACAGCCCCAGCTCCCTCAGCCGCTCCTCATAAGACTTGTTCTCTAGACCCTTCACCAACTTCATTGCCCTTTTTGGACATGCTGCAGCACCTCGATGTCCTTCTTGTAGTGTGGGACCCAAAACTGAACACAGTATTCAAGGTGTGGCCTCACCAGTGCTGAGTACAGGGGCACTATCACCTCCCTGCTCCTGGTGGCCACACTATTCCTGATACAAGCCAGGATGTCATTGGTCTTCTTGGCCCCCTGAGCACACTGCTGGCTCATGTTCAGTTGGCTGTCAACCAGCACTCCCAGGTCCTTTTCTGCCAGGCAGCTCTCCAGGCACTCCTCCCCAAGCCTGTAGGGTTGCATGGGGTTGTTGTGACCCAAGTGCAGGACCCAGCATTTAGCCTTGTTGAATCTCATACCGTTGGCTCCGGCCCAATGATCCAGCCTGTCCAGGTCCCTCTGTAGGGACTTCCTGCTTTCCAGCAGATCAACACTTCCACCGAGCTTGGTGTCATCTGCAGACTTACTGAGGGTGCACTCAATCCCCTCATCCAGATCATCAATGAAGATATTGAACAGGACCGGCCCCAACACTGAGCCCTGGGGAACACCACTCGTGACTGGCTGCCAACCGGATTTGACTCCATTCACCACCACTTTCTGGGCTCGGCCGTCCAGCCAGTTTTTAACCCAGCGCAGAGTGCACTTGTCTAAGCTGTGAGCAGCCAGCTTCTCCAGGAGAATGCTGTGGGAGACAGCGTCAAAGGAGTTAAAGTCCAAGTAGACAACATCCAGAGCCTTCCTCTCATCTACTAGGTGGGTCACCTTATCATAGAAGGACACCAGTTTAGTGAGGCAGGACCTCCCTTTCATAAACCCATGCTGGCTGGGCCTGATCCCCTGGGTGTCCAGCACATGTTGCATAATGGCATTCAAGATGATCTGCTCCACAACCTTTCCCAGCACTGAGGTCAGGCTGACAGGCCTGTAGTTTCCCAGATCCTCCTTCCGACCCTTCTTGTAGAGGGGCATCATATTCTCTAGCTTCCAGTCATCTGGGACCTCCCTGGTTGACCAGGACTGCTGATAAATGATGGAGAGTGGCTTGGCGAGCTCCTCTGCCAGCCCCCTCAGTATCCTCGGGTGGACCCCATCTGGCCCCATGGGCTTGTGAACATCCAGGTGAATGAGCAGGTCGGTGACTGCCACCGCTTCAACAACTGGGACTTCATTCTGCCATACTATCTCCATCTCCCAGCACGGGGGCCTGACAACCCTGAGGATGATCAGCCTGACTGTTAAAGACTGAGGCAAAGAAAGCATTATGTACCTCAGCCTTCTCCTCATCTTTCCTGGCAAGGTTACCTTTCACATTCAACAAAGGAGGGAGATTCTCCCTGGCCTTCCTTTTGTCACTGATATATTTAGAAAAACATTTTTTATCTTTAACGGTGGCGGCCAGTTTAAGTTCCAGCTGGGCCTTTCCCTTCCTAATCTCTTCCCTGCATAACCTCACAACATCCTTGTAGTCCTCCTGAGTCACCTGTCCCTTCTTCCAAAGGTGGTAAGCTCTCCTTTTTTTCTTGAGTTCCAATCAAAGCTCCCTATTCAGCCAAGAAGGTCTTCTCCCCCACCTGCTTGACTTACGGCACACGGGGACGGCCTGCTCTTGCGCCTTTGAGACTTCCTTCTTTAATAACATCCAGCCTTCCTGGACTCCTTTGCCCTTCAGGACTGCCTCCCAAGGGACTCTGTTAACCAGACTCCTTAACAATCCAAAGACTGCCTTTCTAAAGTTCAGAGTAGCGGTTTTGCTGACCCCTTTCCTTACTTCTCCGAGAACTGAAAACTCTTTCATGTCATGGTCACTGGGCTCAAGACAGCCTCCAACCACCACGTCACCCACCAGGCCTTCTCTGTTCATAAACAGGTGTCCTGTCTAGCAGGACGCTTCCCCTAGTTGGCTTGCTTACCAGCTGCATCAGGAAGTTATCTCCCACACACTCCAGGAACCTCCAAGACTGTTTCCTCTCTGCTGTGTTGTATTTCCAGCAGATATCTGCTAAGTTGAAATCTCCCACGAGAACTAGGGCTAGAGATTGTGAGATTTCAGCGAACTGCTTGTAGAGTACTTCATCTGTCTCCTCATCCTGGTTGGGTGGTCTATACAGACTCCTACCAGGATATCTGCCTTATTAGCCTTCCCCCTGATCCTTACCCATAAGCACTCAACCTTATCATTATCGTCATTGAGTTCTAGACAGTCAAAACACTCTCTAACATACAAGGCTACGCCTCCACCTCTCCTTCCTTGCCTGTCCCTGCTAAAGAGCTTGTAGCCATCCATTGCAGCACTCCAGTTGTGTGAGTCATCCCACCATATTTCCGTGATGGTGACCACATGATAGTTTCCCTGGCACGAAATGGCTTCCAGCCTCTCCTGTTTATTGCCCGTGCTGTGTGCATTGTGTAAATGCACTTCAGATGATCTATTGATCTCTTCTCCAACACAGGCAAACTACCCCTAGGCTCATTCCTAGCAAGCCTGGTTTTATCCACTTCCCCCTTTGCATCTAGTTTAAAGCTCTCTCAATGAGCCCTGCTAACTCCTGAGCCAGAATCCTTTTCCCACTTTGTGATAGATGAACCCCCTCTGTCTCCAGCAGGCCTGGTGCCATGTAAACTGCCCCATGATCAAAAAGAACCAAAATTCCACCACTGGCATCAGCCTCTGAGCCACGTGTTAATGAGATGGGAGTTCCTGTTCCTTTCTGTACATCTCCCAGCTACCGATGGGATGGAGGAAAACACTTCATAACTGGAGGAAAGCTCTTCGTAAGTGGCAAAGGATAAGGAACAAAAATGAGGGGGAGGGAACACAAAGGAAAGAAGAAAGGAATGAAGTGAGATTTTATCAATGTTTTGTTTTTGTTTTTTGTTATCCTTTATTAAAAGGCCAGTGAGGTCCTCTGATAACACCGAAAAGGTGAGAAAAGTTTGAGAAGTAAGTCAAAGCTGGCATTTAGTTTGCCAGTTATATAAGAATTATTTCAAACAGAATTGATAAAAAGTATTTCTTAAAATCAGTGAAGCTCCTGATCTGGGCCATGATGTGATCAGAATAGCTGAAAGAGAATATGAAGGACTCATGGTTACTCTTTATGGGGTTAAATTACATTTTCTGGTTTTACAGGGTTTTCCTACCTGATGCTGAATCTCCTGTACAGAAAATTGGAACCTGGGGTTCCCAAAAGCCAGCATGCAGTATTAGGCATCAAACATTAAAATAAGAACATATACTAGAAGTGGGCTGTTTCACTAAATATTCTTAACAGAGGATATAACAGTTCTGAAGATGTTTTCATTTCTTTGAATTTTTCCTCCTCATTAAACTCAATTCACTTTTCATTCTATTACATGAAAGATGAGTTTAATATTTCTCTTTAATTAGGCACTGGAATGATGTCATGTTTAATTAGTTCAGCCTCCCACAGAGTCATGATTGCACACACAGTGTTTTAGACTGTTACTAATATTCTATGATACATTTAGTCCTGCAATTTTTTGGGGGGAGGTCCGGGTACAAGAACTCACATTTGATTGGTATCTTTTTGGAAATGGGAGATATAACCAGCAGCTTCGATTACGGCATTTTGTCCCATTAAGAAGCATAAAAGTTTTCTGTAAAACAAAGCAAAAAGTCTATCCAGTCCAATTATGCATTTACACATGAATATTTTAGGTTGCTTTATTACTTCCATGTTACTTTCTTCTTGGAATCAAGTTGAGGATCTCCTCCCTGTTGTTAAGCTCTGTACTTTACCTAAAGAATATAAAATGTTATTTTCAGGTGGGTGGCAAATGGTGGAAAAGAACATAGGGCTCTTCATAGGATGAGGAATATAAGAGGGAATTCTACACAAAACCAGAGTTCTTACTTTGTCTCTTGCCTAACTAGTGCTGGAAGTCAGTGCTCTGGGATGTTATGTCACTCATAGTGTAAACTGGGCTGCTTAAGAGAATTAGGCGGCAATTTTCTGAATTTTGGCAGGTTGATATTAGTTTGCACAGGGGTAGCATAGGAGACAGTGCACTCATTTGGGTCAAGTTGCTTATTGTTTCCATTGCCATATAAAACTAATGTTAGAAACTATTTGTTTGGTATTCAGATGTTAACTTTGTGACCAGAAACCCCATAAAACCTGTCTCTTGTAGTCTAATCTTTTGTTTAAAAGTGAAAAATTCTTGGCTCCTTTCGCCTTGCTTATCCTATACATCTGTAAATATTTTGAATGGGAACACACTGCTGAAATATAAATAATATCTGCTTTGGTGAAATACAAATAATACCTGCTTTGCTCAAGTTGTTGAGGTTCTCTCTCCAATCATATCAGCCCAGTTTTCAAAAACTGAGAAGCAGTGACAAGGGAGCACTGCCCAGTTGAAAGGGATTATGGTGGACTAACGACAGGTCACTTGTTCACCTCCAGAAATATTGCTGGTGGCTGGGGCGGTCCCGCTTTTTGTATTGGGCAAATTCTGGAACTGAGTTCTTCCAGGACTTCATGTTGGTGTCCAAAATCAATTTTTCACCACCTGAGAAAAATGGTGAACTTTCATTTGCGTCACTGCAATCCTTTCGTAGGGCCCCATTATCATTATATCTAAAAGGCTGCAAATAAAAAAATGCCTTTTTTGTTTGTTTCACTTTCAGCAAGAATCCACTCTAATGTTACAGCTTTGAAGATTAAACTGGGCACATGACCTAGTTGCTACGGAAACCTCTCTGGAATAAAATGAAAAGCAAGGGGAGGGAACACTGATGAGTGTTAATTTACAGAAGTAAGAATATTAAGTATCCTTGATCTGTGGCAATTGATACCACCTCCCTGTTTTATTTATTAGCAAAATGGTTGAAAGGAGATATCTCTTAATTTGCCCCCTGGAAAAAAATACATACACAATTGCTACTATGCAGTTATGGTTCATTTGTTGTATTAGCTTGGCTAATGCAAGAAGGATTATTATTGTATTAAGCCCCATCTGCAACAGACATAACGCAGTGTAGTCTCTGACAGCGTGGATGTTACTGTTGTGATCCCTCCCACTTAAAATTGTATGGTGGCTTAACCTTGGCTGCCAGGTCCCCACCCTGCTGCTCTCTCACTCCCCCTCCTCAGCAGGACAGGGATAGAAAATAAGAGAAAATCTCATGGGGCAAGGTAAGGACAGGGAGGTTGCTCACCAAGTACCATCACAGGCAGAAGAGACTTGATTTGGTGAAGATTAATTTATTTTCTTGCCAGTTAAAAATAGAGTAGGCTAGTGAGAAACAAAAACAAAACTAAAAACACCTTCCCTCTGTCCTGCCCTCTTCCCATGTTCAGCTTCACGCCTGACTCCCTTTCCTTCTCTCCCTCAAGCAGCGAAGGGGCATGGGGAATGGGGGCTGTGGTCAGCCCGTAGTGCATTTTCTCTGCTGCTTCCTCAAAACGCTGTTCCCCTACTCCAGTGTGGGGCTCCTCCCACGGATACACTCCTTCACAAACAGCTCCATCATGGCCTTTCCCATGGTCCTTCAGGTACGAACTGCTGCAGTGTGGGTCCCCCACAGGCCACAGGTCGTGCCAGAAAACATTCTCCTGTATGGGCTCCTCCCTGTGGGCCACAGCTCCTGCCAGGAGCCTGCTCCTGTGCGGGCTCTCCATGGGCTGCGGCTTCTTTCAGGGCACATCCACCTGCTCCAGCACAGAGCCCTCCACAGGCTGCAGCGTGGATAATTTGCTTCAGCATGGTTCTCCATGAGCTGCAGGGCAGCAACCTGTGCTGTCATGGTCTTCAAGGGTTGCAGGGGAATCTCTGCTTCAGTCCCAGAAGCACCTCCTCCCCCTCCTTCCTCACACACTTTGGGGTCTGTAGAGCTGGTTTTTATCACATATTCTCACTTCTCTCTCACAGCTGCTGCAGTGTTTTTCACCCTTTCTTAAATATGTTATCACAGAGGTGCCACCAGCATCCCTGATAGGCTCATCTTTGGCTAGTAGTGGGTCCATTTTGGAGCTGGCTGGAACTGGCTCTGTCTAACATGGGGGCAGCTCCTGATGTCTTCTCACAGAGGCCACACCTGCAGCACCCTTCCTCACTGCCAACACCTTGACATGTACACCCAATACAAAATGTAAAGTTACTAGCATCTTTCTACAACATGTATTATCTGGCTTGGATGTTTTTTCTAAGGATGACCACTCTGGCATATGATCCAACAATCGACAACTTTATAACTGGCTGTTTCCTCCCAACACCTAACAGGCTTAAATAGAGCAAACGTGGGATGCTTACGCCACACCCTGGCTGCAGATCAGCACTTGTGACCATGAAGCTGCTGGGTACAGTGTGGTTGGCCAACCAAAAATAAAATCTTTCTATAAAATCTTTCTACAGAAGTTCTGCAGAAAACTAAATCCTGGGAGTTGAAAACCTCTTCTCTCAGTGAACAAGGCACTTGAGCCCAAATGAAACAGCTTTCTGTCCAATCT
The DNA here is from genome assembly GCF_949628215.1 of Phalacrocorax aristotelis. Classification (NCBI taxonomy): domain Eukaryota; kingdom Metazoa; phylum Chordata; class Aves; order Suliformes; family Phalacrocoracidae; genus Phalacrocorax; species Phalacrocorax aristotelis. Next base: position 56,616,677 of record NC_134278.1, read on the forward strand.
GTCTTTTTCATTATTGCCAGTTCTCAGAAAGACATATGATTTTTCCTCTTGTGTGGTGACTCTTTCTGTTTTGTGTCTAACACAGTCCATCCACTTCTTGCCTGCTGTGGTTTTCATCTGACAACAGGAGGTAGAACATGAAAGTAGGCAGGGTGAGGATAAAAATGTTTTCTCAAGTGGAAAGGACCAGAGCAGAAGAGGGGTAGTGAGTACATGTGCACTCTGTGTTTTGATAAATTATAAATAATGAGCTATCTTCCCCTGATGTTCCAGTTACCTCTTTAAACCAGATTTAATGATATATCTTCACAGACACAGATCTGTGTTTTTTCCTTAAGTGTGACAACATCTTATAACCTGCATTGGTAGTCTGTCATTTTGAGTGTGAAGGAGGCAAGAATACTTATATTCATTGCTTTAAATGCTTATTTTAAACCATATAGGTGCAATACAAGGTAACAAGGTAATACATCATTAGTAGCAGTCATTTACTGCATGATACATACGTGCAGAGTAGACTACATCCCAGTGGTTATACCCAGTGGGTTTAATTCATCACGGTTTAATGAACCACTAGACTATAGCATGTCCTTCTATCTAGGCACTATCTAAAAAGATAATGTTTCATAACTGGAGTTGCTGTTGACATTAAATGTCCCAAGATCCTTTTTTTGTTGCACTTTATTTTATTTTCTTTTATAGGACTTTCTTTCTTTGGTATTTTTTGTTTGTATGTATGTATGGAAAAAAATATAGACTGTTTCTAAAGCAGAAAGAGAAAAAAATTACTAAAGTCCAGTGCAGTTCATTCTTACTTGTGAAGCTGATCAGTGAAGTGTAGAGTTTTGCCATTTAGCTCCTACCTGCCGAAGTAATATGCTCAGTAGGTCACAGTAACCTTATGATGTCTGTTTTCTTGAGTTGACTTTGCCATTTGTTAGGAACAGTAAGTGGGCCAGGTGGTAGAGACTTAAGAAAAACAAATCTTGTTATTGTAGCTTCCCTCTTTGCTCACTGTACTTAGAAATCTCTTGGCATTATACAGATCCTATCAGCTGGTGGGGCCTTTTTTTCCTAAATATGTGTTACACAATATGTGACATTCTGCGTAATATTTTTATATCTTACACCTAGGATTTTTTTAGAATTGTCTTTAAACCATCCCTTTTCTATATACATATAAAAATGCAAATATATGTTTGTATTTACATACACATATATGTCTCCTCATGCTTGTATGAAAACCTTGAATTTGGTGGAGTATAATGTTTCTCATCTTCTGAGCATAAAATGTCTGTGTAGTTTAGAGATTTTTTGACACATGTCAGAATGAAAGTTTTTATTACTTAAGAACCTCATGTATATGAAGCTAATTGACAGTTGACTCCTTCTTTCCATCTTAATTATTAAACTTCAGGAAATTATGAATAAGAGCATTGAAATTTTTTACCCTCTAAGTAATACGGTGTGTGCACAACACCAAAAACCACAGTAAAATATTTCCCTAATAATATCAAGAACTAGTCATGGGCATTCTGCCTTCAGGAAGTAATTAAGAAATTTTTCCAGAGGGTATACCTGCTAAAACTGCTTTGCAAAACAAGTTAATCAGAGTGGGTAGGAATTAATTTTTTACCTCACCTTCAGGGACCTAGGGACATTTTTTCACCTAGTTTATTTACTAAAGGAAGAAGTGTGCAGAGACTTCTCAACAGAAAATTAATGTGAAAAACAAAAAATGGTGTGTCCATTTGAAGGGTGTAAAGACAACTTTAACAAGCTGCTTGTGTGTGAGGAAAGGAATGACCTTCCACAAGGTCCACAAGGAATGACCTGCCACAGAAATGTGTTCTGATGTAAAACAAAACAAATAAAAATATTTTTAAAAATTTAAAAAATAACTTCAGCAGTAGGAAAGATGTTTGAAAATGTGTGTGTGGAGAAGGGATGGGGAAGGTCAGAACCAGTGGGTCAACTTGCTGCTGGCAAACTGATTATAGAGTAAGACAGTAAAACATCTGTCTGGTGTCATCAGGAAACAAGGAGATCAGCAGGTCATATTTAAAATAACAGATAACAAAAGCTACAGAAGATGCATTAACTTTGAGCCCTTGGTACTGGAGTTTCTGTATAGAAAATCAGAAGACTTTTATCAGACCACAGCATTTGCTGTTAGGTTCATTTTACTGTCCTACATTCTCCTGCTAAGAGGTAATGGTAGATCCAGGCTTACAATTTCCTGATCAGCCTAGGAGGGAGAATGAATAATGATGACCTCTGGGCTGAAATTGTTTACAACAAAGCTGAAGCAGTTGTAGAAAATCTTGGAAACTTGCCTCAGTTTCTCATCTTTAGAGGAGAGTCATAGCACTTTGAACATTGTGGAGATAATTTTAACAGTGCTGTGATGCCAAGATGTACCTTCTGTAATAGTGGAGAGGTATGTATGCGCATTAGTTTGGGAGGTTAGTGGTAAACAGGGAAAGGAGTTATTTATCTGATAAGCTGGGTGCACTTTCAGACATTCATGGAGAAAATTGATATTTTCTGATGCCTGAAATGCATGTATAAAAGGAGGTGCTATCATATGTGAAGCAAAGAATACCTTCATCCTCCAGAGTAGCACTAGAAGTGCTCTGTAGTTTTGTGATTAGATTTCTGAAAGAGTGATTAGAATTAGAAGATCAGTAGCTATTTCACATGACTGAGCACATGGAATAAGGCCACACCTGTGTTTCATATAAGACACACATTTGTCCTTGATTTACTAGGAAAGACAGAAGGAAAAAAAACCTAAAAATGTTTGCTTCTCTCCTGTCCAGTGCTAGCCTAAAAATAGGTAAGGTTTTAGAATATCTCTGGACAATTAAAAGTGAACCTGCAAGAAGTCCTATTAGTACAGGACTGTAGTTCTAAGTGATACTGCCTGTCTGCTACTGTCCACTTAGGGATAGCAAAGTATGTGTAAGTCCAACCCAGATAAATAAGTAAACACGTTAAATGTTTAATTGCAGTTGAAAACAAATATTAAAAAAAAAATCACAGTATGCTGCAACCAGTGTCTACTGTGTTATTTACTAGCTGGATAGCATATACACCTGCTTCTTCTCCATTACTCTTAACTCTTTGAAGGTACAAACTTCTTAGCAGGAAAATTTTTTAGTTGATGGTTGATTGTTCTTGGTGCCTGCAGTAATCTCTTGCTCTCCTATTTAATGTATGAAGAATGCATTACCTTTCTATTTATACTCAGTTATTAAATTTTGTGATGTTGCTTCTCTTTGACAAGAGAAAGATTATCAAAAAGATGATCAGACTCTAGAAAGCTGCCATGCATTGTATGCTCTGAGGGTTGTAGCAAAAGCTGTCAAAGTAGCACTGTTCACTATGCTACTCACATCAGCTACTCACACCATCTACACAGATACCCCAGAGTAGGCCATGATCTGAGCTTTGGAAGTAAACGGAGATGATAAGCAAGAACATATTTCATTCAAGAACTCATTAGTACAGTCTAGAAAGGTGATGCATAGGGTAGGTCCTGGAAATCCAGTCCAATATATCAGCAGCAGAGTGCTTCCAGGGAGACATCTTGTATCCAAAAGCAACCTTCCTAGGCTTTGGATGGATGCTATACTTCTGACATACAGAATGGCTGTCACTGAACTGGTTCCCTGTCTACACAGTAAAAAGTACACAGAATCATAGAAATGTTTGGGTTGGAAAGGACCTATAAAGGACACCTAGTCCAACCCTCCCTGCAATGAAGAGGGACATCTTCAACTAGATCAGGTTTCTCAGAGCCCCGTCCAACCTCACCTTGAATGTTTCCAGGGACAGGGCATCTACCACCTCTCTGGGCAGCCTGTCCCAGTGTTTCACCACTCTCATCATAAAAAATTTCTTCCCTATATCTAGCCTAAATCTATCCTCTTTTAGTTTAAAACCATTACGCCTTGTCCCATTGCAACAGGCCCTATTAAAGAGTTTATCCCCATCTTTCTTATAGGCCCCTTTTAAGTACTGAAAGGCCGCAGTAAGGTCTCCCCAGATCCTTCTCTCCTCCAGGCTGAATAATCCCAACAGTCTCAGCCTGTCCTCACAGGAGAGGGGCTCCATCCCTCTGATCATTTTTGTGACCCTTCTCTGGACCTTCTCCAACAGGTCCATGTCTCTTGTGCTGAGGGGTCCAGAGCTGGCTGCAGCACTCCAGGTGAGGTATCATCAGGGCAGAGGAGAGAGGCAGAATCACCTCCCTTGATGCTTTTTTTGATGCAGCCTAGGATGTGGTTGACTTTCTGGGTGCTGAGCACACATTGCTGGATTTTGTTCAGCTTTTCATCCAGAAGTACGCCCAAGTCCTTCTCCACAGGAGAAGTTCTCAATCCCTCATCCCCCAGCCTGTATTGACAGCAGTGGTTGCCCTGTCCCAAATGAAGGACCCTGCACTTGGTCTAGGTGAACCTCATGACGTTCACACAGCCCACTTTTCCAGCTATCTGCATAGCATCCTGTTCCTCAGGCAGGTCAGCTGCACCACTCAGCTTGGTGTCATCTGCAAACCTGCTGAGGGTACACTCGATCCCACTGTCTATGGCATTGATGAAGATATTAAACTGTACTTTCCCCAGTACGGACCCCTGAGGGGCACCACTTGTCACCGACCTCCATCTGGACATTGAGCTGTTGACCACTATCTTCTGGATGCAACCATCCAGCCAATTCCTCATCCACCAAACAGTCCACCCATCAAATCCACATCTCTCCAGTTTAGAGAGAAGGGTGTTGTGGGGGACTGTGTCAAAGGCCTTACAGAACTTCAGGTAGATGACATCTGTAGCTCTTCCCTTGTCCACTGATGTAGTTACTCCATCATAGAATGCCATTAAGCTGGTCAGGCAGGACTTGCCCTTGGTGAAGCCATGCTGGCTGTCTTGAATCACCTCTCTCCTCCATGTGCCTTAGCATAGCTTCTAGGAGGATCTGCTCCATGATCTTCCCAGGCACAGAGGTGAGGCTGGCAGGTCGGTAGTTCCCAGGGTCCTCCTTTCTACCCTTTTTAAAAATGGGTGCAGTGTTTCCCTTTTTCCAGTCACCAGGGACTTCGCCTGACTGGCATGACTTTTCAAATATCATGGAGAGTGGCTTGGCAACTACATCATACAATTCCCTCAGGCCTCTGGGATGATCTTGTCAGGTCCCACAAAAAAAAACCATACAGCTCATTAGGAGTGGATCTGTGGAGTCCCATCAACATCCACTGTACATGGTGTTTCATCAGGTTTTACATTAACTCTAGTCTGGTCCCTGGTTAGTAGGTGCAACTCTGAAACACATACTCCAGTTTAGTTTCATCCAAAAGATATCTAGTTCATGCACTCCAAGACTGTTCTCTGATGTGAGCCATAGTGTGTAAAGTAGGGATGGTTGAGAGCATAATTTTAAAAGCACACTTCTGATTCAAAACGAGCTGCTAATGTAGATGCACCCAATAGAAATATAAAGTGTGTGGACCACAGTCTTTCTGTACTAAATGCTTTTTTCTCACTTATCTTTCCTTTGCAGGGCAAAAATACCAGGAAATCTAGCCTCACAACTAACACTTTCAGTCAGAAAATAAAAGTTCTTGCTCTTTTCTTTTGAGAACATTTAAATGTTGGTTGTCTTAGCCCAAAGAAAAGCTTTTCAACACAAAGTCAAGAAACTTTTTTTGGAGAACTGGAAATGAGGTTAAAACCCAGTGACTGTAAGGAGAATCTCCAGTGTGACTTTCTGGAGGCTCGTACATTTTAAGGCCAGAAAGAGACAGCTCTCCTTCCTCTGTAACACGGGCCATGGATTTCACAGAGGGATTCTTGCATGAAGCCCCTTAATCCATTCATTCCCCTTGTTCATGCTGCAAATACTCTTTTCTTATTTTCAGGACTCCCAGTGAAAGGGAAGATACTACTCTCAAAGGGACTCTGCACCTGCGATCAATTACACTCGCTATTAAATACACATCTTGCCTGCAATGTGCAGTTTCAATTGACAAGAACAGCAACATGGAGAACAGCAGAATTCAAGTATATCTAGAGTATGTTTTCTGTGTAATAAGTGGAGGGGCTTTAATGAAAATTATTTTGCCTTCACTTTTATATTCATTGCGTGTACTAGTATGGATATAAGCAACTGTTTGCTTAATTAAATGCTATGCTGAGTTTCCTTGGACTTTGCAATAAGGTCCTTCTGGAAAGAGCATTGCCTCTGTGAATTCTTCTCAAAACTGCATGTAGGACAAGTAGCATGAAAGTAATTTCAAGGAATATCTCTCCAGCTGAAAGGTGGCAGAGAGTCCAAGCTGTTGATGTTGGCTGCACTGTGGAAGAGTTCAGAAGCAGAAATGCCTGCAAATTTTCTCTTTCTTCTAAGTGAAGAACAAACTCCCTTATGGCAATTTTCAGGTAGCTCCAGTTCAAGGGTCTGATTCACCAACTATGAGGTGCAAGAGGGCCTCTCTGAGTGGTTTCAAAAGGCACTGGAGTAGGTCCTGAGAAAGCAACCTTACTGGGAAGTGTAGGGCCACTCTACAACCATTATATCTGACAGCAATTGCTAGAAAATAGAATTAAATATACATACACTGCCAGCAGAGGCAGAACACACTCAGTACTTTTCCTGAAATACCCATATCAGGAAATCCACAGAGCCTTCAGATAATAGTTTTACAGCAAACAAATTCACCCTTTCAGCAATGGATGTGTCTGGCTGTCCTTGGATAAATGTGAATAAACTTTGCAGGCAAAAGAACTTTGACTATTGTCCAGAGGTCCCAAGGATATGCCTTTCTGGTTTGGCCTACAGCTTTTCCATGTCTCCAAAGCTTGTGCAGTCAGCTTGATTTGAATGCAGAAAGTCCAGCAATCAGGATACACAAATGAGTGCATTATTGAAAGTGTTTGACCTGAATCTGTGTTTTAGGGAAAACTCCAGAACATCTAGTTGCTGGTTTTACTTGTCTTTCCTCTCATCTCCTAGTTGCAAATGTTGTGTTCAGTGGTATGTTTTGCAGGTATCTTTCACACTTGCAGTATCTCATATTTATGTTAATATATGTCTGCACTAATAGTTTAGTGGTATAGGAAAAATATTCAGATGTGTAGTATAAATATTTGTCTTTGGTTAGGCTTCATAGAAATTATTTCAGTACAATATGCTCTACACTGATAGCTGGACATAGGAAAAGGGTTACTTGCAATGCTGTTAGGTTGGTGGTCAACTAATAATCATTTCAGCTTGAGCTTACTGACAGTCTGCTTTCTCACACCATTACTGCTGGAGAGGAAAGAAATTTTTGCTTCAGATTTATTATTATGGGTCTAAACTGGAAATCTCTAGTTCTGTAAAGGTTTACCCTGAAAAGAGACAGACTGTGGTCCTGCTAAGTGAGTTTCATGGCAGGCATATCATAAAAAATATAAATTAATCAAATAGAACATACTGTGAATTTGATTTTTTTTTTGTTATATTTTTCGTTCTTTTCTTTTTTTTTTTTGGTAATTGCATTAATTTTTCCTTTCTTTTGACTGTTATCTTTGTGCTTGTGGATGTATCAGACAGACAGCCTTTTATGTAACTGCCAGTAATGGCAATTACATAGACATTTGCATTGGAAACTTCCTCGGTGGACCTGCATTTATAGCAGCTGCTGATCTGAGCAGATGGAAATTAGAAGAAGGAAGAGGGATACGCTGAAAATCACACCATGGAAAAACTCTAAAAAAGATGTAACCTGCCTGTTGGACTGTAAAATTGGCCTGGGATGGCATGTGGCAGTCTGTCTTCAGTTGCCTAATTCGTCCAGCTTGATTGACAATGCTGTAAGATTGAGTAGATGTCCTTCATGAGTGAACCATATTATCAATATTTTGGAGATGGGAAGTAGCATAGAAGAAGGAAGCACTCTGGCTATAGCAAAAGCTGTGCTTCTCCTAACTCTAAGGTGCTGAGATCATATGACGGTATGTCCATGTATTTTCATTATTCAAAGAGTACTTGTATGTGGTTACACTGGTTTTGCATGCGTATAGATATTATTATATGTCCTAAATGTAGTATAGATATTTTTTTAGTTAATGTGACTTTAACAGTGTCTAATTTGGTTATTCTTGCCCTCCAGTCCTGTGTATAGATAGAAGAAAATCAGACTGGTGCTTTTACAGAGTGTGCTGTTACTATGTCACTATGCTAAATCATTCTAAATGTTGAAGGAAGTACTGCAAGTTCTGTTTGTATGGTGCATGGAGCTTACAGTATGCAAATTAAGGTGTAGTTTCCAAATACACTAATCACTGTGTTTATCCAGATGTGCTCCATGTAAAAAAGTTAACTAACCTTATTCTCTGAGGAACACTGTTTTTGCAGCATAGAGTTTTTTTCTTCTTTGTTGTGAAAGACGAAGAGTGTCACTGTGTCACGTTTTAACCCCAACCAGCAACTAAGCACCACACAGCTGCTCACTCACTCCTCCCCAGTGGGATGAGGAAGAGAATCAGAACAGTAAAAGTGAGAAAACTCATGGGTTGAAATAAAGACACTTTAAGAGATAAAGCAAAAGCCGCTCACACAAACAAAGCAAAACAAGGAATTCATTCACTCCTTCCCATGGGCAGGCAGGAGTTCAGCCATCTCCAGGAAAGCTGGGCTCCGTCACGTGTAACGGTTACTTGGGAAGACAAATGCCATCACCCTGAATGTCCCCCCCTCCCTTCTTCTTCCCCCCGCTGTATATGCTGAGCATGACGTCACATGGTGTGGGATATCGCTTGGGTCCGTTGGGGTCAGCTGTCCTGGCTGTGCCCCCTCCCAGCTCCTTGTGCACCACCAACCTGCTCGCTGGTGGGGGGGGGTGAGGGGCAGAAAAGGCCTTGACCTTGTGTAAGCCCTGCTCAGCAGTAACTGAAACAGTCCTGTGTTATCAACACTGTTTCCAGCATGAATCCAAAACATATTCCCATACTAACTATTATTAAAAAAAATTAACTCTATCCCAGCCAAAACTAGCACATTCTGTCAGTTATGGTTCAGCTATATAGCTGTAGGAGCCAGGAAGAATTATCAAGTCAGTCTGTAGTATTTGTATACTGAAAAATGCACTGTTCATTTACTCATGCATTTATGCCTCACCCTCTTTGGAGAATTTTAGAAAGGAATGAGGTTAAACAATTCAATTTTAAGACCAGATTTCAAAAAAGAAAATATCTTGCATTTCTCGTTCTTTTATTTGATGAGAATAATTTAATTTGCCAGCAATGCCTAAAAAGCAGGTGAGTTCCAGTGTGGAGGCCGTAAATTATACTGTGTATGATTCAGCTATTTTTGTATTTTCTTTTTCCTTTCAGGCTTCTTTATTTTAAATCTCAAATACCACAGAAATAATGTCACCAACAGCATGACGTGAACTTCCCTCTTAAATCTGTGTGAACAAGGATCATTCAGATTTAATAGGTGAGAATACGTACGTGAATTTAATTTTAAGAATTTTCTACTGCTATAATCTGTTGCATTTCCACATATAAGATCAGGTTGTTTGTTTACCTCTAATGATCTCTCTGGCTGAAATATTTTTTCTTTACTATCCATGTTTCATGAGTGTTGGAGTGAAAATGTTGCATTCAGTCACATTTACTTTTGAAATTACCAGCTTAATTTTTCTTTTTATAGTAGAGATTTTTGAAAGCCAGTTTTGTTGTGTTTGTTTAGCTTTATAGTATGACAAGCGCCCATCTAAATGGGCAAGGTGCTTCTAATGAATGCTTAAAGAAAATCAATATATAAAAAAAGAAACTGCAAAGCTACATCACATCAGCTTTGTTTGCTTCAAAAGGCATTTTGAGTTTAACTCACATAAGGTCTCCTGTAAGGCTGAACAAGATGTGGGTGATTCAGTGCATGTTAATGAGATATATGAAACTTTAATCTGGACTTCACCAACTTGAATGCTACCTATGTCACTTCTGCTCCATGGTTACCGTTTGCTAACAGGTTAGGTTAGCTTTGGAAATCAGATTTTGGTATCTATACACTTTTGTTCAAAACACATTTCAGTCCTCACAGTGATGTTCATGCTGTGTCAGAGAGGTTGGCGTGAACATGTGAAAGCACACTCAGGATGCTTTAGCTCAGTAACTGTACATATCAAGAGCACTGAAGACACAGGTGACAGATACCTTTGTGATGAAGACCATACAGAGTTGTTGGGTACACCTGCGAGGACTTTATGTACACACAAATCTGTGTCACTGCAGCTGGTCTAGGGGCTGGTACTAATCAAAATTCCATGATCTGAAACTATATGCCTGATTTCAGCTTGAACAGAGCTGTAACATCAGTGCTATTAGTATTCCCCATGCCTAGGTAATGGGGAAATGAATGCTTTTTTCATTCTTAAATCAAAATAATTTCTGCTCATATACTGTCAGAGCTGTATAAATGTCTCTGTGGGAGCATTCCTAATGCTGAAAGTGTTTCAGGTAGCTGCTGAATACTGGTGAGCTGTTCCAGTTTTCTAGAAATTAGTTGTTCTTCATTCAGATTGTCTCATAATCTGTTTAAATACAAATTAAAGTATTCTAGATAAGAAAAGACATTGAAATGTTTAAGATAAAAATAATTATTTTCAGGTTTGTAATTGAAAAAGGAGTAGCTCAACCTTTTTCTCTATTTTTTTTTGAGGAACGTTATTAACAAGAAATATGGGCCTTTGTCATAAAGGCTCATGAAAAGTCCTCCAAGAAACTATCATTAAGTTATGCAGTTTTCACAGGGTGGCATGATGGACTTGAATAGGCTGGAAGCTTAACTTAGTCTATGCCTGCTTTCTGCCCCGAGAACCTTTTATTGGTCTGTGACTTGCACTGCCAGGCAATTGCTCTTTTACTCCACTGATGGTAATCATGGCTACTGTAAGATTAAAAGGCTGCCTAATCTTCACACTGCTGTCAGTCACAGTCAAGAGAAAAAGTCCTGAAAGGTGACGCACAGTTTGTGAGCTGAATAGGGAATGGTGTGCACTTCACAGTGCTGAATAATGGGGCGGTAAGCAGTGGAAAAAGGCGCTCCACTTCGTGTGATATTGAACCATGAGCTGCTGAAGAGTGCAGCTGTTTTGGGGTGCTGTTCACTGCAACTGGTGGTGGCACTGTTGGGGATCCCCAAGAAACAGCTGTGTTTGCCATCAGGCAGCCTCACACCTTCCAGGGGCTGTGGAGGGGCAGCATGGGGAGGGCAGAGGCAGCTGCGACTGCGATGCAGAGGTAGTTTCTACGTGACCTGATTTGAAATCAGGCCATTTATTTGAAATGACACTTAGGGTTTGAAAGCACACTGGGTTTACTGCACCCTTTTCATTTGCCTGAATGTGCTGTTGGTGTCGCACCCTGCTCTTGAGCCCTGCGCTGTGGTGCTCTGCCTGCCTAGCTGACTGATCTCCATGTGTCAGTCCTTATGTGTGCACTTCTGCAGTGACTATGGCAAGCTGCCAGCTCTCCTACCTCACTGCCCACATGTGGCTGTGTCCTTTGGCAGGGCTACCTCGGCAGAGGGCAGCTGCCCAGCTAACTTCATTGCTGAAGGGGACAGTGGAGTATCCAGAGCAGGAGTAGGAGACGGCTTTGCTATCACTGAAGTTGAGGCTCTTGGCTAGTTCTCCAGGAGTTAACAAAAAGCAAATGTTTTAATCTGATTTACTACCATCCAATGGTAGTAAAGCATTTGCTGGCAACCCCTGGCTCTATAAACTTTTATCAACCCTGAAATCATGTAGACCTTGCAATGTATTTGTCCATCGGCTAGCACCAGTTGATATAGGTGTCTGTTTCCAGCATGAGACCAAAGGTTGTTGATGATCTTTCTGTGGTATCCTCATATTGATCCCTGCAGGAGGCAAAGTAAAGGTTAGATTTAAACCAATGAAGTAATTCAAAGTATATTTCCTGGCCAGAATTAGCGCCAGTGCTGCTGAGTAAATGGTGGGGTGACCACAGCAGAATAACTTCTGTACAGAGTAGCAAAAAGCAGAAGAATAAAGTCAAGTTATCAGATGTCCATTACCCATTGCAAATGCCTTGTTAGACAGTGTTTCTACTATTCCATTGCATTGCATGAAAGCGTTTTATCTTTAAGTCTTTATTGTGCAGAGTACCTGTTGGACTAAGGGAGTTCAGGTACTCTCTGTCTACACACCCTGTGAGTATTGGTATTTACTGATGTGCATGACCTTGTCAGAATTTATGGTGCTGGTACAGGCAGCTGGGCTGTAGTCATAATTCTCTCCTGACAAGGCAGAGGAGTTCAAGTGTTTGGGGTGACAGATAGGTCCACAGTGACTTTTCCTGCAGGAATGAGGAGTGGCACCAATCTCTTCTTTACTCACTGCAATCACTTTTGCTGCAGGTTAAAGATGATGTAATTCAGAGCTGCATATTGCCAGGGTTTTACTCCTTGAATTACTGCTATACTTAAGTGACAGTACCTCAAGCCATGGCAAACATGTACATCTTATTCTTCTCTTGGACAGCTGCCACTGTTAAGCTGAGTAGCAAAGGTTTTCTCCTGAGGATTAGAGCTTGCTGGAAGCCTTGCAACAATTTATTTTTTTTCTGAAATATGTAGTTTTGTCAGAAAGCAAGTGTTCTACAGAAATATTCTTTTTTTACCTCTGAGTTTCCTCCAAAGCGTGTGAAGGGGTCCAAGGCAACCTACCAAGTGAGTCTGCCAAGCTGCTGAATCACAAAAGCATTGATGGTGTGGTTCTCCAGACACCTCTCATAATATGTACACAGTGTTTAGGTGAGTCATTGTACATGCTTGTGAGCTCTTTGCTTCAGAGGGACACTGTTGGCCAATTGTTGCACAACTGGGAATTCCAGCACTTCTGGTTCCCTGTTGATCTAAGAAAACATAGGAAGAGCTGTTCTTGTAGCCATTTTCTATTTATGTGGCATAGAGTTTGAAAGTCTCAAAAGCCCTTTTCTGCCCTCTCTCTTGCCATGAAGGACTCTAAGATCTACAAAAGATGGGGTAGCCCATTAATTCACTTAAGTTTTATAAAAAATTGAAATAATCATAATTCTTAAAAATTATGATAAATTCTCTCAGCTGTATTTCTGCAGGAATCCTAATTTGGACCAAAAAGCTAAATTTAAAAGCCAAGATAGAAGTCATCTGTATGGGATGAACATGCCAAGTCTTGACCAGTTGTAAAAAGGTAGCTGTTTTCTGTAATTTTCCAGAGTACACACCTCTATGGAGTCCTTCTTTCAGGACCCAGACTTTGGGACCCAGTTAAGATCTGGGTTCACTATTACTCTGTTTTTGAAGTAATACAGAAGGGGATGTAACCTGTGCCTCTTCTACATCTGTTTTATGTCAAGTCATTTGCCCAGATGCTGTGGTGAACTGGAACCTAACTGACAACAGTGGTGGAGAAATGGAAGCACTTGGTGGAGTCTGGGCAGATCCAAAACTCCCTGTTATAGTGTTACATTGCCTTCACTGCATACGCAGCCCATTTCCAGTCTTAAACACATTAGTTATCCCATCCCATTCCAATCCAACAAAGCAGTTAAGCGTATGCTTAAGTCAAATTGCTGTCAGTCTGATTTAAGTAGCACTTAAGCAAAGCACATTCTTAAATGTTTATATGACTGTGGAGGGATTGAAACATGTGCTTAATGTTCAGCACATACTGGTATGTTTTGTTGGATGGGAATTTTGAAAATGAAAAGGGACTAAAGCTATTTTTCTTCATTGTACCTGTGCTTATTCCTGCAGATATGCTGATGGCTGTTAGAATGGGATGAGGTTAGTTCAAACTGAGTTCAACAGGATTGCTCTCATCTATCAATTTTTTCAAGTTCATAAACATTTAAAGGAAGGAAATTCCATTCCTGTGGTGAATTCTGGATGGTGTGGTAATCCACAGTCAGTGCAGCTGAAAGAACAGAAAAAACAATGAATTTCAGAACAGTATGATTTTTAAGATGGTTTTCTCTTGCATACTTAGCAAGGTCTGAGAAATAACATAGAAAGGGATAACTCAGAAAATTTACTTATACTTTCAACAGTAAATGGAGAGTATAGATTTCATCAAGAAAGTATGAAAAAAGATATTTCAATCCTGTTTTGACTGGAAAAGTTCAATGACCCCTGAATTACGTGTTTTCATATGTTTCCACAACACGTCCTTTTTATTCTTTCACAACTCTGTAGAAAAAAATGCTTATGACACTATATTAATCACTTTGGACACCCTGATAATAACTTATCAAACTTTATTCAAGCAACATTACATTTTAAATAATTTTTTAAAAATTTTTTCCCAAAGGCTCTGCCTTCCTCTGTTGTGGTCCTCCTAGAGTTTCTTGGCTTATGTAGGTTTTCTGTCAGGATTCCGGTTAAGCCTAGTAAAAAGGATAATAAAAAATAATTTCCAAACCTTGCCTTTATAACAATTTATTTCTTGTAAAGTCTAAAAAGATAAAATAATATTGAATAATTTCAGTTGCAGAGGAGAAATGGGAGTCTGACAGACTTGGACTAACTTAGTGGGAACAGTTGGCATACTGAGTGGTAGAGACTTCATCCGGAGGGAAGACTGGGCCAAGAGAAATATCATGAAATTGAGCAAGATGTGCAAAGTGAGGGGAACATCACCATGCACCAGTGCTGCCTGGGAACCAATTGAAGGCCAACTTTTGTGCAAAGGACCTGGACAGGCAATGGGTGCCAAATTAAAGAGGAATCAACAGTGAGTTTTTATCGTGACTAAAACAAGCCTCATGTCACTTATAATTTGAAAAAAATAAGTATGTACTTTCAGTCATTTGTAGACATTTTTTCTTAAGTACCTGACTGAGTTCTGTAAAACATTAGGTGTGTGAAATTAGCACTATCATTCAGAATGATATGGAGTATTAACTAGGAGTTATTTTAACCACAGTAGGTTGCTAAATCACAAAAACCTAATATAGCATTGCCATGCAACGGCGCTATTTGGTTTCTATATGCACTATATGTAGTATCAGGTCTGATACTACTCAACAGTTTCATCAATGGTCTGGAAGAAATATGAAAAAAAACTAGTTCACAAGATGACGCAAAGATTGCTACAGTGGCAAATGAACTGTGAGATCATATAGTCCTCCTGATCACTTGCTTGCCTAGGTCAAACATTAGACTTCTTGCTACAGTTTAAAGCAAATGTAGGTACCTAGAAATAAGATATTCACTCCACATCTTAAAATACTGGGGTTTTGTCTCAGTATCAGTGCTCTGAAAAGACAAAAGGCTTAATAATAGGTAAAGAAAAAGAATGAACCCTGAATGTGATATCGGGGAAGCATAAGTGAGTACGATATAAATTATCATATAAAAATTGAGTTAGGAGTAGAAGATGATTTCATTCAGTATCAGACATTGTGAAGTTGCTAGCAAATTATTTTATAAAATATAGGAGTCCAGAGTTTTTAAAAGGAAAGTAAAAGGTACAAGGAAATTATGGAATTTATTAAAGAATTGGAGAATACTTCAGTGAGATACTTAAAGCTCTCCATCATTTGATTACAGTTGTTAAGTACCAAAGCGAAGACAAATGCGAACACAATAAAAAGGTGCTGTTTGTAAGCAGTGTCTCCACCAAGGAATTGCGCTGCTGATGTGAAAAGTTTTATTGCCTCTCTGAAATGTGTTCTTTCTATGCTGTGAATATAATACAGAAAGTGCTTTTCAGTGTTCAGCTCTGCTAGATTGGTCTTTCTAGCCATTTTCTCATAAGAAAGGGTTCTTTAATAGAGAAAAAAATAGAAACAATGTCTAGAAACTGGAGCCATACAAATTCAGAAGGGGAAAAATATTTTTAACAGCCAGGTGGACTGGATCCATGGGAAAAACAGGAAAAAAAAAAGACAAGGGATATCACAGAGTGACATTTCTCATTTCTCCAGTCCAAAACTGGGTGTATTTCAGAAACTGTGCTTTAGTCAAAGGCATCCAATTCTTTATCAAGCATTAGTAACTGAACTACTGAAGGGTAACTCGGTGAAAAAAAATAATTTATGATGTCCAGAGATTCAGAATAAATTTTCATACATTCATAGCCAGCATTGAACTTTATGAATCTGTTATTTCAGCTACCATTTTTTGCCTATTAGTACCCACCACATCTCTGCAATTTTCAACGATCTACTCATCAGTCAGCAAAGCAGTGTTCCTCAAGCACTCCTATAAACATTAGAAAGGCCTCTTAGATGTATTTTTGATCCCAGGACTCCTAATTTCCACAGAATAAAAAGCATCAACATTTGTGTCCAGTAATCAATCTAAAAAGTACCCATGAAAAATATTCTTATTAAAAAGCTGAAAAGCAACTTCCCTATAATTATCATATGTTTTCAGTAATGGTGAGAGTGAACAATGAAGAAATACGTGTAAATAGTAACAATAAAAAAATCCATACTGTGCTGTGGTATTTTATGTTCATGCTGTAAGTACCATTACCAGCTTTCACCTTTCCAGTTGCCAGTTCATAGCCCCAACCTGCATAGTGTCCTGACCCAGTGAGGCACGATAAGTATACTGTCACAAACAAAAATCTGTCTTTCAGTTGTATATCTTTTTATGTCATCATTTTTTCCCTCAAGTACATAGGCTTACATTTCCTGGGGAGGTTGATAGCCCTAGGCAAGTCCATGGTGTGTTCAGTACCTAAATGGCTCTAATTTATGCTAGAGAGAATTCTTGCCAAGAGTTTGCCTTTGCCAAGCTGTTTATTCTCCAACCTTTAAAAGGAGTGGAATAGCCTCCACTTGTCCTACCCTCACATCAGTGTGACTGATTCATTGTCTGATACCAGACAACATGTTTTTAGAAAAAATATGCTTATTATATTCATGTAATAATTAGTAGTTCCATTGATCTGTAAAAAACAGATGCAAAAGAGATCCATAAAACTGATATTGGAAAAAAAGGTTTTACATTTTAGGTTCAAAGAGGAAGTGCAAATGAGAATTCAGAAAAACGAATCTCAAACTCATGTGTGGTATCAGGGCATATATGCCGGAAGTATCCCCGAAAGAGCTTGAAACTAGAATTGCAGTGACACTTTGTGACTTTAGTATATGAGGAAATTACTTCAGTACTTTCTTTTGTAATATAAATCTTCACAGAAATCTTTCAAAGATGGATTTCCCTGATCCTAGTCTTGTGCTATGGACATTCAGAATGGAAAGCATTTTGACTGTTTTTATTCAGAAATGTTGAGACTTCGGAGGGACTTGGACCATAAAAGTATCTTAATTAAGTGATAGAAACCCTTTTATTTTGGTTGCTGTTTAAGACTATGTAAAATATATACTATGTGGTAGTGATCAGTTCTCCAGTATTAACAATTTGAAATCTCATACTTGGAGACCTTCTGAGTTTGTATTGTTTAACAGTTGAATGTACAATTCTTCCATAGGTAAAAATAAGTCCTGGATATTGCTTAGGCAAGCAAGATAAATCGCTTAGTTTATCACAACTAAGGTAAGGTACAATATCACTTTGTTAATTAAACATGCATGTTACAATAATTTTTTTTTACACTGCTGCTTCTATAATGATATCTCTAAGTTATCAGTGTTCTTTATACCCTCTCTTCCGTACAGCTGGAGTTCTTCATTCTCCCTTCAGTTTATTTTTCCTGAGCTGTGATTTCCTGTGCAGAAAAGCACAGATATCAATGGATGTGTGTGATCATATTCCTGTAGTCACATCAAAAGATTAGATTTTACTTTCTTCATGACATTATGGAAAGATAAAAACTTTAGTTCTGAAGTAAAATACTTCCATTATAACAAATGCTGTTTGAGTAAATACCTAATACAAAGTCTAGCAATGTGAAATGGAATCTGAGAAGTAATTTGGTCATCTTTGTTTATTTACTCCCTCGGAGGCCTAAGAGTGCTTCTTGGTTTGAAAGGTTTCATTATACCAATCTGAGAGTTATCCAGCTTCTTTTGTGGAAGCAAAGAGTGCATTCTCCTGCACCTTCAGAAGCAGCAGAATATAGCCAGAAGTGTCCTTGTGTATTAAAGTTATGAGCATGTCTTTAAATTATCTTTTACTCCCACATGAATAGACATGCTTTCTTAGCTTCTCAGTTTAGTATATCACAATTTCAAATTATCAAAGTGTCCTTAGTGGGGTTCTTCGTTTTCTAAAAGTTGCGCCTGACACCTCTCCAATAGCCCCATGAGGAACAGAGCCAGCACAGCCTCCCGGGCAGCCTGCACTGCTGCCCTGCTGTCCCCAGGGGAAAAGCTTTTCCCTCAAGTGCTGTCTGAACCTCTTTTCTTTGGTCCAGCTGATGCTCCTTGTCTCTCTGGCTCCTGCTTCTTGACCACCTCCTTGCAAGTACCAGGGGCTCCTTTCAGCCTCCCTCGAACCATCTTTGCCCCAGGCTGAGCCAACCTGTCTCTATACCTTCTTTCTGGGACCAGCTGTATCAGCTGAATGTTTACAAGTCCATGGGGCCGGATGGAATTCATGCCAGAATACTGAAGGAGCTAGTGGATGTTATGGCAGGAGCCCTTTCGATCATCTACGAAAGGTCTTGGGAGTCTGGGGAGGTCCCTGCTGACTGGAAGCCAGCCAATGTTATTCCAATCTAGAAAAAGGGTATGAGGGAAGACCCAGGGAACTACAGACCTGTTAGTCTAACCTCAGCTCTTGGAAAACATATGCAGAGATTTTACTGGGTACTATTGAAAGGCATTTAAAGAATAATGCAATCATCAGACACGGTGAACATGGGCTCACAAAGGGAAAATCCTGTTTAACTAACTTGATAACCTTCTATGAAAAGGTCACCTGCCTAGTGGATGAAGGGAAGGCAGTGAATATACTTTTTCATAGAATCATAGAATCATTAAGGTTGGAAAAGACCCTTAAGACCATCAAGTCCAGCTGCTAACCTATCACTGCCAAGTCCACCACTAAACCATGTCCCTAAGCATCATGTCTACCCTTCTTTTAAATACCTCCAGGGATGGAGACTCAACCACCTCCCTGGGCAGCCTGTTCCAACGCCTGACAACCCTTTTGGTGAAGAAGTTTTTTCTAATGTCCAACCTAAACTTCCCCTGGCACAGCTTGAGGCCATTTCCTCTCATCCTATCGCTTGTTACTAGGGAGAAGAGTCCAACCCCCACCTTCTTGATTTTAGTAAGGCTTTTGATACTGTGCCCACAGATTCCTTCTGGACAAGTTGTCCAACTGGGATGAGCGGGTTCACAGTGCACTGGGTGAAGAACTGGCTGAACAACAGGGCTCAAAGGGTTGTAGTGAGGGAGGTTACATCTGGCTGGTGACTGGTCATCAGTGGTGTGCCTCAGGGTTCAATTCTAGGGCCACTTCTGTTCAATATCTTTATCAATGATCCAGATGCAGGAGTTCAATGCATCATTAGCAAGTTTGCTGATACCAAACTGGGAGGTGTTATTGATTCTCTTGAGGGACAAGATGTCTTGCAGAGGGATCTAGACAGATTGGAACATTCAGCTATGATTAATGGAATGAAATTTTACAAGTCGAAATGCCAGATTGTGCACCTAGGACGGAGTAAATCTGGGCGCAAGTATAAATTGGGATAGGTGTGATTGAAGAGCAGCCCTGCAAAAAAGGATCTGGGGGTGCTGGTTGGCAGCAGGTTCAATATGAGTCAGCAGTGTGCCTTGGCATCCAAGGGGGCAAACCGCAACCTGGGGTACATAAAACACAGTATAACTGACTCATCAAAAGCAGTGATTATCCCACTGTATTCAGTTAAAGAGTTGTTAAAAAAGGTAGGGGTCCCAGGAGCTACCCATGTGGTACTCTACTGTTACCAGTCTCTACCTAGATAATGACTCATTAACCACTGTGCTTTGGGCACAGCCATCCAAACAGACTTTTTACCCATCCTATTTGTCCGTCCATCCAAACCTCAATGTCCTACCCTGGATACAAAAATGTTGTATGAGACAATATCAAGAGCTTTGCTAAAGCTGAGATAAATGATTTCCACTGCTTTCCCCGTCTCCAGTTATCTAGTCATTTTATTGTCAAAGTCAACCAGGTTTGTCAATCATGATTTACCCTTGGTAAATCCATGCTGGATGGTCCCAGTCACCTGATTCTCCTTCGTGTGCCCAGAAATGTCTTTCAGAAGGACTTGCTGCATGATTTTCTCAGGTACTATACATGAGGTTGATTTGTCCTTCATTCCTGGGGCTATTCTTTTAGCCTTTATTGAAGATGGATATAACATTCACCTTTCTCCTGTCATTAAGAACATCCCCTGTTCTCCACAGCCTTTTGAAGATATTAGAGGCCATCAACCAGTTCTCTCAGCACCATTGAGTGCAACCTGTTGGTGCCATGGATTTGTATGGGTCAAGCTCTCTTAAGCAATCTATGACTTGACCCTCCTTCACTGCTGGTCTGTCTTGTCCTTGAACTCTTTCACTAAGCACAGAGGCCTGGGACATTTTGTCATACCTCAATCTTTTCTCTGTTCACTATTACTAAATCACTTACCCTAGTCAGAAATGAGCCACAGATCCACATTTTTAGTACTAACATTAGTAGAAGTTTTAACTTTAATACTAACATAGTAGAAGTTTTGCCCTTGATGCCCCTTACATATCTCAACATCAGATAAGCTTTGGCTTTCCCAGCACCATCCCTGCATGCTCAGAAAGTGGTTCTGAACTTCTACTTTGCAGCCTGTCCCTGATTACTCCTCCTTTATGCTGCCTTTTTGCATTGTAGCTCTGACCTGTGCTCTCTGTTTAGCCAAGCCAGTCTCTTACTATGTCTGACTGTATTCCTAAGCACTGGAATGGATTGTTCTTGTGCTGTCAGGATGGTGTCCTCAGAAACCTGCCAGCTTTCATGAGGTCTTTTGCCCTTCAGAGGTATCTCCCATGGGACCCAACCTAACAGTTTCCTGAATAAGCTGAAATCTGTTATACGAAAATCCAGGGTCTCTACCCTATTACTCTCCTTTCTCACCACCCTCAGGTTCTGAAACTCCACAACTTTGTGGTCACTACTGCAACACTGCATAGTAAAATGATATCTTACTACATTTAACAGCTTGTTGAGGGGCAGTTTTGTTACCTGGAATTGTGTTTCTGGCAGTCTATTCAAAAGGTAGCTTGCAGTTGTCTGAAACAAGTTTCATATAAATTTCTCAGAAAGCAAACATCAACATATCAGTCTTTTGGGGCATCAGTTTTGTTCCTAATCAGAGCTTTGCTTCAAACCACCTGCCAGTAATGAAGTCAGTTTATTGGGAAGACTATGCTCCCAAATGTTGCTTGTGAATTAGGAATCAAATGCACTCATCTATGTAAAGAAGCAGATATTACTTTCTCTGTATCAATTAATAATTTGTGCACTTACACTGCCAAGCCAGTGTTGCTTCACAAGGCTGTCTTTCAGTTGCTTAGTCCTTTCAGCAGTCCAGTTTTATTCTGCATAGTATCATTTTAATTTCTGGGAAATTGTGCCACAGATTGTAAGGTGGTATAAGCAGGTCAGCATTATCATTGCAGACATTGCTTTTTCTCCCCTTGATCATACCCCAAATGCTGATCATGCAAATTGTGACCAAGGGACTAGTCTGCAAAAGACTGCAGTGTAGCACTGAGGCGAGATGCATCGTGGGAGATGACTGGGTTTCCACTGTGGTACGCTACTGTGGTTATATAACACATCATTTGGGTGTGCAAGATCATTTTTCCTCAATACTTGCCTTTCTTCCCATACCACAATACTCTCCCTTTTTTTTCTCCTTTATCAACATACAATTTCTCTGCAGCTCTATTTATGACAGTGCTTTTTCTGATCTGTAAGAACACTCACTGTACCCTGTGCTATTCTCTGTCTGAATGTTAATATCACTTCTGAGGTGTTGGTTTTACCAAAATAATAAGAAGTCTAAGGCATGGCAAACAAAATTCTGTAGCTCCCAGATGTATTTGTGTGGAAACTCAGCATTTATACATTTATAATAGTCAATGTGAATTCTACCTCTACAATATGATTCCAAAGATACTAATCTCAGTTTGTCATGAAGGATGTAGATTTATAAAGCATGAAATTTGCAGACTTTTGTTAATCTGACAGACAAAATTACTTTTGAAAATGGTTTCACCTTTTTGCAGGGGGCTTTTTTAGTCCGTATGTGTTGCCTTTCATATGGCTGTTCCTTAATTAAACCATGACCAGACTGCTCTGGGAGGGAAAGTAAGCTTGTCTTTCCTTTCATGATTCCTAGCTATGCTCTTATTACTGGTCAACAAGTGTACATATTGGATTATACTAAGTACTACACTGACATCTGCATACCTATAAAACTGTCTCTCCTTCCAAATAATACTAATAGAGATTGGAGTCTAAGAGACTGCAAGACAGAAGAAGGCTGATTAAAGAAATATTTTGTTTGAGATATATTCTGCTCTGAAATTAATCTTCACTTCCATCTTTACACTGAAAGAGATGGTAATTACTGAATTGTGAGGTAGAGTACAAATAAAAAAAAACTCATTTACCCACAGTTCCCTGAACAGTTCAGGATTTGGTGAAGACTGCTATAGAAACACATTGATCTAGGTTGTATTATAGGGCAAATCCTGCGTAGAGCAGCTGTTTACATTTCATTAGGTCCTGCTGCAGAAAGCAACTTTCTAGAAGAAGCTTGAGCTGTAAAATGGGTCATGTTAATATTTATGCGCATAAGCAAAATAAAAAATGGAAAATACAATTTCACATGAAGCTGATAATGGTTGTCTTCTGCAACACAGATCAAATCTGGCATTAATAAATAATGTGAATTATTTATTCACATTCATTAATAATGTGAATAACCACATTCGTACTTTATGTCTATGGGCTCACGATAAAGGTGGCATGCCTAGCTCTTTACCACTGCCTGGTGAAGCACATTTCAGGGCTGGAGCACTCTTGCAACTACATCTCCTAATCAGCAATATGCCTAACCTACATTTTATGACTAAAACACACACACAACACTGAAAATGAGCACCAACAGGCTTTTAGCCCAGAGTCATATTTCTGGACTCCTCGGTTTCACATAGGCTGGGTTTCCTTCAGCATTTGCCACTTGCAGGTCTATCTATTTATTTCATAGACTTATATAAGTTCTACTGAGATTAATGTGTGAACATATACTGGTTTGAAATTGGTTTTGATTCTGGTCCTTTAACTGCTGTTTTGCCCTGTTTGTTTATTTAATAAAGAAATAAGCATGAAAAGCAATCTTGCTCACCCTTTCTCTGTCTTGGAAACTTTTCTTTTGCTTTCTGTGAAGTTCCTTCCTCACACTCCTGGAGCTGTGAAGCTTTGAAACTACTTAATGTCCAGCAGATTAAATGGTTTGCGCACCCTAACACTTCCTGCAGCTAGGAAATTGGGTCCTTCCATGAAAATGTCATTTAATTTTTTCAGTACAAACTGCTATTCCATGAGTGGTTCTTCTCCCAGTGGAGACATGGCAGAAAGACTGTCATCATCACTAACACTGTTTAAATTTGGAGTTTAAATAGGCTTTGTAATAAAGGGCATCAACTATATAACATCCATAGGTTTTCTGTACTATTTGCAGACTGACAGGCCTGAGCTCTGCATTCTGCTGAGGGCTTGTGCACATGTTTTGTTTTAAGCAGCTGGGACTACTCAGAGTGCATCAAGTTAAATACATACAAAAGCCTTTTCAGGATCCAAGCCCTGAGAGGACTCCTGACATCTTATAACCTTCAAGCTTGAGTGCTATCCATCCTGCAGAAGACTAGTGGGATTTGCACACTTTTCTAAGTATTCCACACAGACTTTTCCTACCGATGCTTGCTCCTTAGCTTTGATGAAATATACTGTTGAATTCAGGTGGAGAGAGAGATTTCAGTGTTGACATGGCTGGGAATACTTCAGACCACTTGCCATCTGCTACTATGGTAGTGATAGCTTTGTAATAATATTAAAGATTCTTGGAAGTGGAAAGGTACTATTTTATAATGGCAAACTGATGTCAGAGGGGTTGGCTCTAATGGACAGAGGTATGCTGGAATGAAGGGATTATTTGACTCTATTACAAATCCTCAGAATTTAATACATTATCAGGGGTCAAGGTTTCACAATGCATTCTGAGATCCTGATTTCCATCTGTGTCACCATGCTTAAAATAGGTATGCTGAAATTTTATTAGAATGTAAGGATGACCGCGTCAAGTGAAACTAAGGATCATCTAGCTCACTGCTTCCAACAGTGGCCTGGTGTGAACGTCTATTTCAGAAGCTGAGCATCTGCTTTTGGCTGCTTGTTGATATGGTTGGTTGTTTTCTTTACATTTGGGTAAAATTATTCAGCTTTTTTTGAGACAATAGACAGAAGATGCCAAAGACAGAGGTCATGCTGTCGAAGAGAGGAAGCAGTGACAGTATTAGGAGGAAGTCACAAGGAAAAGTTTAGGAAGACAGGGGAAAAAAAAATAAAAGGATAGTGTTAAAAATATTCAAAGACAATCCACTGAATAACTTTTCCCAGTTCCTCAAGATCCTGTCAGCACTTTGGTTTCAGCTCACACTGGCAATGTGCGTCCTCCACTGCCACAGAACCACTCACTCAGGATCCCAGCCCACAGACATACCACTTTCAAAAGGGCTCTTTTTATAAAATCACTTCTGTGAAAAACTACAAATAATTTTTTGCACACACACAGAGAACCATTTTGAGGGGGGAAAAGCAAGATCACGTAGTAGATATAGAGAGAAGATTTTAGCTGTGCCTCTGTACAGACTTTGTAGAGAACTGTGAATCCTGAGTCTCAATGTTTTTATTTGCAAACTGTTGCAATTCTGATAAAGCAGGTATCTTTACCCTCTTTAGTTACAGGTCCACATCACTTACAAACAGTTTGAAAGAAAAATGCTGTCAGCAATTAAATCCTGCGCCATCTTTTAATCTTTTAACTTTCATATGATTAGAGGGTTGTGGTATAGACCTAAAGATCCCATCCCTGAAGATGACTTATGCAGAGAGTAAATATAAACCTACAAGATATAGCCCTGAGATTTTTAATTTTTTAAAAAAAGGAGGAAATTACTTCCAAAAGCAAGTGTTAGTCTCATTAAATCATATTCTTAAAAGTTAGGATACACCAGCATTATGACTATAGCCTATGTAAACCTAATTCATTCCCCTGACATTAATCATAGAGTCATGTGACTTTAAATTTTTTTCCATATCTACCTTGGGCAAATAAGTTTCAGGGACAGTTCTGCCTAGTCCAACAAGTATCTATTAAGTAGAGAAGTACACCTTATCTCATTCTGCAGAAGTGTTCGGAAGATTGATTTTTTTCAATATGTAGAAAGTATTAATATGTTAGAAAGACATTACCTG
Source organism: Phalacrocorax aristotelis (assembly GCF_949628215.1). NCBI lineage: Eukaryota > Metazoa > Chordata > Aves > Suliformes > Phalacrocoracidae > Phalacrocorax > Phalacrocorax aristotelis. Next base: position 56,642,159 of record NC_134278.1, read on the forward strand.
AGGAAAAACCTTGAAGAAATTAATTATGTTGTCCTTGGTTCAGGATTTGAATGTGCGTATAATGGATGTACAAAGCCTCTCATTGAATAATGCTGATAAACAGAAATACTGAATCCCTGCTAACAAAGCGAGTGTTGCATCGTACGTATTGAATGATCAAGTAATCACAAACTATTTAATGATTTATAAATATAAGGAAGTGGAAGGAATACTGCCCAGGCAGCCTTAATTTGGGCACTTCCTAATGTCTGAGCACTTGATTTTGTAACTTTAAAATGAATTCCACTGCTGTGTCTTTTTTTTGTGTAATGTGTTATGCCATACAGACTTGTTGTGTTTCAAAATCAGTGATGTATTTGTGATGTAGTTTAAAAGTTGGCTAGCATCATAAATAAAAGACAACCTAGAAAAGTAGTTATATGAAGCAGGTCAGAATTTTACCAAATAACATAAATACTGTTGGTCCGATAAGAAGACCTATCTCTAGAGGCAAATTAGTAGAATTTCTTAATAACTGAACATACAATGTCCTTCCTAGCCATCCCCTGCATTGTCTTCTCACTTTTGGCAGTAGATAAGTAGAGAAGTTACTTTTGTTTTGGTCTTCCAGCAGACTCCAGCCACTGCTCATGCATCACTATTCTTCTGGCACCACTGACTTGATAGAATTCACTGTTTAAAAAAAAAAAAAGCCTCCCCCAGAGTCCGCTTTCTCACGACCTCATTTTTGCTAAATTTAGTTCTTAATAGCTCTCAGAAACCTGGTTTCCCTTTCTTCACAAAGCTGGAAATTTCAGATGCCAAACTGGAATAGCCCCTTGAGTGCAGCATGATCTACCTGCCAGTCTATCAATATAATGAGATGCCACTATAACCCAGCAATTAATACAGCAATGATGGAACATCCAGAGCAAACAGCATATACTGCCCTTAATGTTAAGGGTCTGACTGAAACACAGACAAGCATGTGAAATTAGAGTAGGGTATTCGGTAGGAAAAGCTGGATGGGTGGAGAGAAAGGCTACGCATCATTAAAGGTATTTGCTCTGTTAAGAGGCATCCTTCTCTCCCATTGCTTGAGAACAATATATCTCAGCTCAAATTACAATAAGAGTGTGTTTCTCTGTTATATGCAAGCTGCCCTTCATTTTAATCCCAGCCCAGTGAGGCAAGTCTGTTGATGTAAAAGAGGAGAAAAAGATTGAGTGTGGCTGAAAGATTTTCATACCTTAATGGGAACACCTGGTGTTTTGGTTCAAGTCACTTGTACAGCAAAACCTTTATCATGAGCCCAGGATCATGTCCCGGCACCACGGTAAGGTTCAAATTTAACAGATGGATCAGAAAGGCTGCGGTCCCCTACTGCTTCATTCTTTTCACTGTGCTTAACATAACTTTATCCCAAGGATCTGGTCTGGTTATCGGTTTTTCACAATGCTTACTGCAAAATATGAATACGTAGGATAGATCTGAAGCTTTTTGGACAAAGAGAAGTGTACTTAAAAGAGTTAGGGTGCAGCATCAGTGACTGGTTTACGGCAGATTAGAGAGGTCTGATTTGGGAAAAAGGAAACAGATACAGAAGAAAAAATAGTGACTGATTCCTTTGGAATTGTTTGCTACAGTTATTACAGGAGATACAATGTTTTCCATGTGTATTAAATATGCATGCCAGCATAAAATATTTAAAATCAGTAATCAGTGCTTTTGCTGATTATTGTCTGAAATAGACATGCATAACAGTCTGGTTTAAATTATCCCACAGTGATGACAGGTAAAGTCTTTCATTAATTATAGTAATACTTTATTTTTCAGTTTTATAGTAGTCTGTAATTAGAAGCATCTCAATTTCTGTGATTAGCAATACAGAGGAAGAGAGAGACATAAAGCCTTTAGCTCGTTACCAGAGTAGAAATTCAGAAAACTATCCACCACTTATGCACTGTGGTGAGATCCAAGGTGCTTCCACTTTGTATCACCTCCTGCACTTTGGATGCTTTGTTGAGTTTAAACTTTAAGCCCATTTCTTAATGCATGTTTCACTAACGTTTTCATACATTGTTTGTCTTGATGGAGCACTGGTCTCCTTAGGGCCTCTAGGAATTGTGGTATAAATGATTTGTAAAATAGCAATTAGTTACAGTTCAAAACACAAGGTGAAGGGGGAGGAAGGATGCTTGAAACTTCATACGGAAACTAAGATGGCAGTCTCTACCTTGCTAGAGAAAAAGTTTGTCATGACCTGCCCTTTGGTCATATTTGCAGGGGGTGACCAGGATCCAAATGCACGGAACAAGCACCGTTCTCCCTAGATCTCAGGAACTCTGAGATTTTTTTTTTTTTTATTTCTCCTGAATTTTCAGTAAAGGTTGACCTTCTGGGTTTTAAATCTTCTCCATCTTCTGGGGTATTCTGGATCTCCTAGACTGGTCAGTGTTGTTTACCTCATATTTGGGCTTATGTTTTCAAGGGATTAAGTTAGATCTTTAATCTCCAGTAATGGTAAGCTGTTGGTATTGACCTCACTCACTTGGTAACTTTAACAAAGAACTTAGTTTGGTATTTTGGCTATCTCATCTGCCCTCCTGCCATTCTCTTAAATCATTAAGAAAAGATCTATGTCAAACAACAGAATTAATGAAATTGCTAAAAAGATTTAATAGCATATTGCTTGAAATAACTTTTTGATTGGTACATTTGCTTCCCTAGTGAGGAAAAGTGGACCTAACACTGGCTTCTTATACATTTATGAACTCTCACAGATATTTGCTTTGTTCACATTGTTCACATAATTCACAGAATAGAGGTAAAGTTCCCTGTACTAAAGAACTCTTCGTAGATGACCTTTCAGAATAGAAATTTACAAAAATATCTTAAGATTGTACTTCATATATTGATGCAATCAAAACTCAATTAGCCAGAAAAGTGATTTTATTATAATACTACAGTTATAATTTTAGTGAATAATTAAAGCAATAATAATGTGTTTCTGTAAGCAGGCTTGTGTGTGCATGTACACTCATGTGTGCATGTACACTTGTGTGCGGTTACAATTGTAAATTCTTCAAAATTGTTAATTTTAACATCTTGTCAATCCAGATGCACTTTTTCTTCCTTAGGCTGTGACAGTCCCTGTCTTTTTTTCATATATACTGTTCTGAGCACCATCAGACAAATAAGACATCAGTGTGATGCACCTTTTTCTGGCTGAAGAAGTAAAGGAAACAACAAGGAAACTGAAATACCAAACACAGCTTGGTCTATCAGAAGCAGCTGTATTCCATTACTGCAATATTTTAGGTACTCAAAATCTTTTATATTGCACATAGCATACAGAGTGTAGCATTGTTTATAGAATCATAGAATGTCCTGAGTTGGAAGAGACCCACAAGGATCATCACGTCCAACTCCTGTCCCTGCACAGGACAGCCCCAAATTCACACCATGTCTCTGAGGGCTTGTCCAAGTGCTTCTTGAATAGCATCAGGCTTGGTGCCATGACTGCCTCCCTGGGGAGCCTGTTCCAGGGCTCCACCTCCCTCTGGGTAAAGAAACTTTTCCCAATACCCAACCTAACCCTCCCGTGGCACATCTTCCTGCCATTCCCTCGGGTCCTGTCATTGGCCACCAGAGAGAAGAGATCAGTGCCTTAAGGGGAATACTATTCTTACTATTTTACAGATCAAAAGAACTGAAAGACAGGCAAAATACCTAGCTCAAGTGAAATGGAAATATTTGGTGGAGCAAGTAATTTCACAATAAATTTATCTCCTGTGTAGCCCCACTATCAATACAGGCTGTGGGATGAAGGGATTGAGAGCAGTCCCATGGAGAAGGACTTGGGGATACTTCTAGATGAAAAGCTGAACAAAACCAGCAATGTGTGCTCAGCGCCCAGAAAGTCAACCACATCCTAGGCTGCATCAAAAGAAGTGTGACTGGTAGATTGAGGGAGGTGATTCTGCCCCTATACTCAAGTCTCCTGAGACCCCACCTGGAGTACTGTGTCCACCTCTGGAGCCCTCACCACAGGAAAAACATGGACCTGTTGGAGGAGGTCCAGAGAACGGTCACAAAAATGATCAGAGGGATGGAGCACCTCCCCTATGAGGACAGGCTGAGACTGTTGGAGCTGTTCAGCCTGTAGAAGGGAAGGCTGCAGGGAGACTTTATTGCAGCCTTTCAGTACTTAAAGGGGCCTGTAAGAAAGATGGGGATAAACTCTTTAATAGGGCCTGTTGCAATAGGATTAGGGGTAATAGTTTTAAACTAAAAGAGATTAGATTTAGGCTAGATATAAGGAAGAAATTTTTTACAATGAGGATGGTGAAACACCGGGACAGGTTGCCCAGAGAGGTGATATGTGTCCCATCCCTGGAAACACTCAAGGTGAGGTTGGATGGGGGTCTAAGCAACCTGGTCTAGTTGAAGATGTCCCTCTTCATTGCAGGGAGAGTTGGACTAGATGCCCTTTAAAGGTCCCTTCCAACCCAAACTATTTTCCATGATTCTATGCTACTGGTCTATCATTCTTCTGTTATTTACTTCCATTCTGTTCTTTCTATTACATAGTGAATGCATACTTGCTTTCTAACAGTTCTTAGACATTTGAGATGGCAATGTCCATTTTGTTATATTTTGCTTTGGATAAAGTTGGTCAACTGAGTTGTCAAATAACCAGTTGGTTATTCCAGTTATGTCTTTTCCCCTGGAGCTATTTCCTGACCCAGTCAGAGAGAATATATTCTGTTCCTAATCTGAGTTTCCTATTGCTTATCCCTTATACTTTTATGTGACATTTGTTTCCCTTTGTATAAACCACAGATTTTAGTGAACATATACCAGCAAAGCAAATGTATAAATAAATGTGAAGCCTTGGGGTGGTATTGTGGTATCTCCACCAAAATTAGTGTTCTCAGACAGTCTCAGCCTACTTGCTACTGCTTCCTCTCATCAGGTAAACATATCTGATAAATGCTTCTTTTGTTCACCTGATAGTGCTTTGGGTGTGATTCAGATGCCTGCTTTCCATCTGTGGTGCATGTTTGCCTGATGAGCCTACTGAAAGTGTATTTGAAGAGAGAGAGGGAAAAAAGAGATTTATACTTTTTACTTTTTATATAAAGCCACATGGACAATGCCTAAATCCCACTCAGTAATGCTATTTTAGGGACTGATCTTTCTGAAGTCAATAGAATTGATTATTACTTTACTTGGATTATGGAGATTTGAACTATGACAAGATAAGGGACCAGCTGGCTCAGAAAATCTACATCGTGTTTCAGTCTACTCAGAAATCTTTCTGAACAGTTTTCTCCCTGTGTAGAGAAAGCATATTCTCTCATTGTAAAACTGTATGTCAGGGAATGAGTGCCTTCATGTGGCGCTGCTGTAAAAAATGCAATAGTACTCGACAAATGCTACTGGGTAGTACCTGTATGGACAGGGAGACAAAAATCAGCTTCCCAGGAAAAGGAAAGAACCAGTCCCTGAGGATGAACTGTAGTACTTCTGCTTGTAAAAATCCTTCAATCAAAAGCTAGAGAAGCACAGAGGGCTCCCAAACCCCTGACGAATGCCAAAGCTCTTCTGTTCTGTGTTGTTGTAGTTGTTTGTAGCAATTAAAAATAAGAATCATAGATCATGGAAACATGTGGAACTATATTTATTGCTGTTCTACATAGTTATATTTCCACAAGGCCAATCCTGATATGCATCTTGCTGCTGTAAAAATACAACTGACATTTTATTATCCCTGTTACAGAACATCCTTCATTATTTATAGGTATTGTGTTTGGAAAGACAAATGACTTCTGTTCTTTGCAGAAGCAATAATAAAGTGATAACACTTTTCGTTAGCAACCAGCTCCTTTCTTACCCCTTGAGCTTGCTGCTTGCTCGTCTAATCATGGGGTTTCATAGTCAGTTCGACAGAATGCGCCACTGTATATATTAGCTGTCACGCATCAAAGATGTCCTTTTGTCCACTTCTATTTTCCACTCTAATGATGGTAGTAATAAACAAACTATTTCTTGAAAATAATGAATTCAGTTACGTGTTTTGGGTGTATTTTTTTAAGCAGCTGCATAAATACTTCTGTTAGTATATGGCTTATTTTAATAGAATTTATCATCTGCTGACAGACCACAATGATCATGCTTCTTCCCAAACTAGCGGTATGGGGCTAATGCTTAAGCTGTTGTCTTTATTAGACAAACATTCACAGCAGTTCTTTGATGTATATTACAGAACTATTATTCATAAAATAAAGTATTATTTCTTAATGACTCTGCATAACTTAGATATTAATGCTGTGAAGCTGATTTTCAAGCTTTCAAGCACTCATTCTTTGATAATGTTTCCTATTTATGAGCCTCACAGAGGAGCTTCTGCACAGTATTCCAATAATTTGTATAAAGAGACAGCAAAATTTTTCAGTCTAGTGCAGATACAAGCAGTAAAAATCATGCAAGCAATCCAAGGATATACTGAACAGAATTAACACTGAGAAACACATTTCCATTCTAGGGAAAGACAAGTGGAAGCTGAAAGAAAGACTTAATCAAACAGGGAGCTGGATGTTGCCTAAGGTTTGCTTCAACTTGTGTCTTTAAAATAAAATGCACGCTTCTAGCTAAGAAGCCTAGTTTATGCTTTGAGCCACTGCTAAGTACATGAACCATTGCATTATTCAGTGATAGCACAGTAAATATTAATTTGTGCAGTGGCTCTATTTTTGGTGAAGCATCAACAGAGCAGACCAGGTTGAATTTTACAGTAATTCGAAAACATAACAAGTTCATAGGGATGGAATGTGAATGTTTCAGTGGACTTACGCAAAAAGTTAATGTAAAATGTACAAGAAAGCCAGTCTTGACAGCCATTCTTGATGGTAAATCTAAAGAAGGGGAATTGGATTGGAAGGCTGGATTTCGCTTTCATTTTGTTACGCCTTTGCTCTTTGTATCAGAGGGAAGAGGGCAGGAAAAGGACTTTTTATCCCATTTTCACTCTTTGCAGAACTCAGAATAAATGACTGCATATCAGATTTCTTCTGTTGGGCCTCTTGTCTGTTGTATCAGTATATAAATACTGTCATTTAGTCATGAAGATAATGACTGTAAATCTCCCAATAAATTGGTTTTGCTTGTTGATGACTGACTGCTGTGCTTGGTGGAATATGCTTAAACATCAGTTCTCCTCTTTTCCCTTTTAGGTGTTGATGGACTCTATCAACCCTCATTTATATTGTTGTTCTAGTAACAGAAATGGACTGGCCGGGGCATCGTCTTTTTTCACAGTTTCCTTTAGCATTTTCACACCCACCTGCTTAATTCAAAGTATATTTCAAGTAACTTTGATGAAGAATGAGCTGTAGTTAAGCAACAATGTTAAGCAACTCAGAGGTTCTGAGTTAAAGTCTGTGAAGCACTTTACCAGATTAACCAGGTTACTTTAGAGAAGTTTATGCTGATCAGTAGTGCTAGGTACACAGACTCTGAAGCTAGCATTAATTGAAACTGATATGTTTATGTCAGTCAATTATTGGCTTGGTTCTAAAACCAGAAGTATTGTGTTGGTACTGTGCACTCCTAAACATATGAGGCAACACTTTCCAGCCTGAAAACAGGATTTTGCTGTTGCCATTCAAATGCTATTACCTCTACACAGCATTGTACTGGGGCCTGTGAGTGTATCAGATTGAGTTAGTAGCTGTACAGGGTTCCCAGAGTGCGTGTTACTGAGAGCTGTAGGTATGGCTCACATGCCTCCTCGTCATGCAAGCACTATTGCTACTCGCAAGAGGTCAAAGCAAATTGCAAGGATACCACGTTCCTTACCTTTACATTTCCCCTTTTCAAGAGTTTAAGGATACCCTCTTCTACTCTAGAGCAAAAGGCTGCCTTTGAGAATGCTCCATGTCCTCCTTTTTTGCCTCATGTATTATGAGGACCTGCAGGTGGACTGTGTAAGTACTCAGGGTTCCACAACTGTGACATAGAAGTAGTAACATATAAATGGATGTTAATACAATAAAAGTTTGAAGTATTGAACCAGGTCAGAGAGATTTTTTTAGGCTATGGGAGCTTGTCTAAAAGTATTGAACTCTTTTCTCCCAGAGGGTGTTTGCCTTAAATTCAAGAAAAAAAGGGAATTAAGATTCAGTGCAGAAGCTATATTATTCCTGAGAATGGAGAGCCTATAAAACCTGCTGTGTGTTTTGTATGATATGTTATGGTGCAAAGACATTATAGAATGAGTCTCAGCTTTGGATTTTGCTTGTTTTTTAAGGACCTAAACCAGCTGTTTCTAAACAAATGGGGGGGGGGGGGGGGGAAGGGTAGGAGGTTATGGTGAATTAAGGAACAGCAGAACTCCCAAGACTGCTATTCTACCAACTTTTCTAAACAAGAAAAAATAAAGGATTTTCACAAATTAAAATGTTAAAATAATGGATTTTGACTTGAAAAATGCAGAGGAGGCAATCGAATTACTGAAGCTTGGGAAACTATTAAGCAAGTATGTCAATCTTATACCAAGAGAAAGTAGGGGACCCTTTTAAAATTTAAATAGCATCCTCTGGAGTTTAATTGCAAATCATCTCACCTAGAATGTATTGAAGGTTTATATTGGAAATGTTCCTAGTATTGAGTCATTTGGACTATTCACTTAAGAAGCCTGGAACACTGCACAGTAAGTTGAACATCTAAAAGTTATGACTTGCAGCTATTTTAAAACCAGTCCTGTTAAGATCTCATTTTTCTTTTTAAACTTGAGATAACTGGAGGCAAAAATGTAATTGAATCTTATGTATCTTCAATGTGCGGAGTAAGTAGGGGGTTAAATAAAGGTTACACTGTAGCAGTCCTCTTTGCAAGAAAACGTGGGTTTTTCTAATGAGTACTCAGCATAGTCTAGTGTGAATTTTCCATTCCTGCCCACTTACACAGCATTTTGTGGCCAAAAGAGACCTTACAGACTGGGGTGAAGAAAAGATAATTTGCTGAAAAAACCAAGACATATTCAAAACAAAAACTTCCCCCTCTTTCCAAGCTGCTCATCTGTCCCAAGCTAAAGCTGACTGAAGCCCGCCGCTACTCCAACAATGCAAAACAATTTGTGAATCTTAAGTCAGTAGAAATATACAGGCTGAATTTTGACAGGTATCTCTACCTTTTATATTTGCAGGGCTCCCTATAGCACTTTTTTGTGTCACAACTATAGTACAGGTACCATGAGAACAGCTTGCATGATGTAGGAATGTTACAGTCTCCATTTGGGGTGATGTAGGTTTTTCTCATTACCGAACACAGCTTTGTTTTCTCATTCTTTGCCCCATAATTTCTTGTTCAGACATTTTGAAAAATAAGCACTTAGCATGTTGTTGACTGCACTTAGGACTGCTAACATGAATCTGTATTCTCTGCAAAGGTTGTGATCAAGATATAAAATTACAGCCATGATTTTGGATATGCTTTTGAACCATTCCTAGCTAAAAATTTGAGGGCTGCTTTAGTATGAACAGAGATTGTTACTGCCCATCAAATTCACTTTCATTTGTCAAACAATCAATAATCAGACAAACTATAATGAAACTGTAATTTAAAAAGTAAACAAAAAGAACACCCCAAAACTAAAACCCTGAGATGTAAAGAAATAATAATTTATTTATTTTCATTCACATCTTCCTCAAAATTATTTTCTCAACAAGCTAGCCAATTGTGCCCTGATGAATTTCACCATGTCCATGGCAGAACACAAATGGGAGCTGTTCTTATACTTGCAAGGTGGTTTGCATTTTCTGCATTTGTCCCTGGACTACAACAGCATGTTCTACTTAGCAGAGAGGAGGAGAATGTCAGGAATTACTTGCTTTGTTTTGGGAAATGTCTTGAATTTGTGATCTAGAACCTGCCTGCCTCATTCATGTCAAGTGCTGCCTTCATTCACCAATAATCCATTGCATTGCATTCAGTATTATTCATGGAACAGAGATGCTACCCTATGCAAAGGAGAGAAAGTAACTCTAACTTGCAGAGGTAGAATAAACAATACTTGAAAAATCTTCCAATATCTTCTTGGAAATGATACATCACTTTTAGGAATCTAGGTAGCTGCATAAAATATATTTGCTTTTTTGACTTTTCACAAATAGATATTCTGCAAACAAAATAAGGTTGTATTAGATATGCTACTTACAGTGACACATTCAGAAGTGAAGTTTGTAGGACGTCAGCAAGAATTTGAGATTATTACTTCTCCTCCTCTTGTTTCACAAACACATTCTCTCTCATACCTTCCACACAGTTAACTGCTTGACCCCCTTCCAAATATTCTTCTTTCTGTGCTCTGTTGTCCTTCTGCATCTATCAAGTCAAAGGTCTGAACTGCTGTCATTCTTGAAAACTTCTGTGTCACCTTTTATGTCAACCTTTATGATGCTTAAAGTGTGATTCTTTTTTACATGCAAAGGGTAAGAATGAAAGAAAAAATCTATGTAACAACGCCTCCTACTGATCGATGCTTTTCACAGAATCACAGAATCACAGAATGGTAGTGGTTGGAAGAGACCTCTAGAGATCATCTTGTACAACACCCCTGCTTGAGCAGGCACACCTAGAGCAGGGGGCTTTTGTGCATTTGACTTCCAGAGGCTGCTGAGCAGGAAGAGCTGATTCTCCAGACTGCTTATTTCTATAAGTTTTTTATATCTTTTTCTCATCATTCCCATACATAGTACGTTGTCTTACAGTATCATTTCAGTACGTACTTAAACATTATGCTTCTGAGTTATGGTGACAATGAATATGACTTTTTTTTTACATAAACTAAGTAATCCATCATAAAAGAAGGTAAACTACTTTTTTTTTTTAATTATCTTAGTTCATGTAAAAATATGCTCTCTTCTTTGGGTACGTTTTCTGTGTGGGACAGATTTCTCTTTTTCCCTGCCTCTTATTGGTATTAGGTAGCAAATTAATATGCAATGCAGAGATTCTTGGAATAAAAGGTCTTGTAACTGCTTACTATTTTGCTTTATCACATGAAAAAAAAATCAAATGCACTCCAAGGATCCATTACTACAGACTAAGCTGAAAAATGCCATGCCTCATTTAAACATTTTAATTTCTGTGTTAAAGATTAAAAGGTCTTTTGTCTCCTTATTTTAAACAAACAAACAAAAAGTTTTATAAAATAAAACAGTAGCTGTCAATGCATGAACACTAGTAAGATGGCATTTAACAATTGTCCTGCCAATTTCATCTATTGTTTTAATTTAAAATAGAAACATATAAACTGCCTTGACTTCTGGGTTCCAGGCATCATCAAAAAGTGAAGAGTATAGAAAAATGTTTTCTCCTTCTCCTTCTCCTTCTGCGTCTGCAGCTTCTCCTAAAAACTGTTTCAGTTTAAAAGATAGTTTATGTCTGAAACAAAAGGGCTAGCAAGATATTTCCACACATCACCAGGAGAAATTAAAAACTTCAAATGGAATAAATTAGGGAAAAATATTCTCAAACCAGAGAGAGTTAGAGAGAAAAGCCATGACCTCTTTTAGAAACTAGCTGTAGGATTGGTAACAGATGTAAAGTAGACATAAGAGAGCTAAATACACCAAACAAACAATAGGCTTTCTTTGCTGAAAGGTAGAGAAGGTCTTTTGTTGCCACTTGTCTTTATGTTTCACCATGCTATATGACAGAGGAAAGCAATGTCCTTGGTATTGCTTCTTAAGCATTTGCAGAAATATTTAAATTGACCGGTTACCAACTCAGTTAAAATGCTCTGTAGAAATGGTGATGGTTCAGAATGTGATACCCCAGGAGCTCAGATATCTTTCCAGATGACTTGGTGTGCATAGGGCAGAGAAATAACCTTGCAAGCCTGTTCCAAAGCTGTCTCCGCTCATCACTGTAAGGCCTTAATTGTATTTTCCATCCTCAGTTGTTGAATACCTATGACAAAAGAAGATATAAAAGTCATATTCACAGCTTAGAATGTGAATGAGGATTCATAAAATAATTATGATTCTTAAGGAGATTGATAGTCACGTTTGGATTGTGAAAGCCTCTAGGTTCAGCATCACTGAATCTGAAAAACTGGCCATCTGAATTCCTGCTAAGGAAGGGAAAAAACCTATAGTTACCTGCTCTACAGAGTTAACCCTCACATCCCAGGACTCCTGATACAGGCTACCTAGAAGTAGCCGAAATACCGTGACATATCAGGACAGTCATTGTTGCCTGTATCTCTGAAAGGAGTGAATTTGACAACGGCCCAGTCTAACATCAACATCTTTCCCAGTAAATAAAAAAAGTTAGGGACTTGGCTGCCACTAGGTCAGAGCAGGCACTTTTTCTCTGCCTTTAAGCAAACTGTCCTCGGCATGTGCTGTCCCCTATGGTGTGCCTGGACTTGGGTTAGGAGAGTGAGAACAGGCCAAACCTCTGTCAGGAACTGGCTAAAAATTAAATGGTGTGGATGACCAGTACACCTACCCATACCTTGGCCTTCTTTTTAGGTGGACTCCATGAATTTGTTCTTGCTGTGCAATACAGCAAGATCCTAGTTTCCTCTTCCTGCAAAGTTGCATCACTAACTACTTTATTAGAAAAATACTTGACAGCAGGCTCAATATGAGTCAATGTGCCCTGGCACCCAAGAGGGAAAACCACAACCTGGAGTACATCAAACACAGTATAACCAGCTCGTCAAAACAGGTGATTATCCCACTATATTCAGCATTGGTGCTGCCTCAACTTGAGTACTGTGTTCAGTTCTGGGCCCCACAATTTAAGAAGGATGTGAAGGTATTGGAATACATCAAGAGGACGAGAACAAAGCTGGTGACAGGGCTGGAAGGCGTGTCCTATGGGGAGCACCTAAGGACTCCGAGTTTGTCGAGTTTGGAGAAAAGGAGGCCGAGGGACGACCTCATTGCTCTCTGCAGCTTCCTGAGGAGTGGAAATGGAGCGGGAGGGGATGAGCTCTTCTCCCTGGTATCCAGTGATATGACACATGGGAATGGTTCAAAGCTGCACCAAGGGAGGTTCAGGCTGGATATTAGGAGGCATTTCTTTACTGAGTGGGTGGTCAAACACTGGAACAAGCCTTCTGGATATGTGGTTGATGCTCCAAGCCTGTCACTGTTCAAGAGGCATTTGGACAATGCCCTTAACAACATGCTTTAACTTTTGGTCAGCCCCAAAGTGGTCAGGCAGTTGGACCAGATGATCATTGCAAGTCCCTTCCAACTGAAATCTATTCTATTCTATTCTATTCTATTCTATTCTATTCTATTCTACTGTTTAGTTAATGAAGTGTATAAGAAGGATAGAATGAAGGTTGTGGTCTCATGTTTTTTTTTTTGTTTTCCCTTATTAGTAAAGCTTGGCTAAGATCTTCATGAGAGGCAATATTTTTTTACCCTTCATTGGAGAAACGAGGCACAAGAAGAAATGGTCTCCCTTTTATAACATCTACTGACATCGCTGATGTTATTTGAGATATACTCTATCACTATAATGTATTGTAACTATTGATGTATTTAAGTGGACGAGTCCTTTTTAATGTGTACATTTCTAACAGGACTATTTTTATAGGGATCTTTTTCCTTATCTACTTCTGTTTGAGTTAGATCTACTTTAAATCTATATACTTCCCCTCACTCCTTCCCTCCCAAACTATTTTATTTCTCAATATTAAAAATGTCTATTTCCATAGATCTGAAATGTATGATTGGGTGGTTGCATTGCCAGGATATAAATAATGTTTCCTTTTCTTGTCTTTTAAATTTTTCCTCTTTGAGAACATGGAAATTGCCTCTTTGAGTATTTGGAAGAAAAGACCCACAGGAATGGAAAACCTGTGGCACCATTTTCTGAGATTAGCTATTCAGTGCTTACACTGGTATTTGTATATAAAAGCAGCTACAGAAGAGCGAAAGGTAAAAAAGACATTGACTGTTTCAACATCTGGGTATATTTTTTCAATTAATATCATCTGAGGTCTTATGCAAGAGAAGTACTAATTGTTGTCCAGTCTCATCAAGAAGGTGGGTTTTTTTAAAAACAAAAGAGAACACACAGAAAAACCCCAAAACCTAAACCAAAAACATTTTGACTCTATTACTAAATAAATACTCATCACATTTTTCCAGTGTTGTAGGAAAATGTTGATTAGTACTTCTCCATGATGTTTTAGAAGGCTCCGTTTCATTTGAAAGAAAACATTTGTTTTAAAAACCTACTTAGTGATCATAATTTAAATGATTTTTAGACATTTTCTCTTCACTGAGAAAAGTGCCATTTATCAGATACTTCTTACTGAAATAACCAATACTTAAATGGTAGACAACTGATATGGGCAAGTTAGACTGTTTGCCGTAGTGCATTATGAAAATAATTAAATGAAGTAATATTTCAAAATACTCACAAACCAGCATACTACTTTCATTTTTACATGAAATTTATCATCTGTTGGAGCTGATAACAGCTAAGAGTGTAAAAATAGTCAATTATTAGACCATAGTCCTCTGAACTGTGAAAATATGGCTTAGAGTAAATGCTGTCGCAAATAAAACTTCTATGAAATTAGAGTTAAAGAAAAAAGATCAATTCTCGCCTTCCGTTGCATGTGCTGTAAATGATAAGCCTAGAGCTGGTTTGTTTCTCCTATCTCTGTCTCCAGTCTTTTGTCACTGACCCAAACTGGGTTGGTCAATTAGACTATGAGAGCCCCATGAAGTGGGATTGGAATGGTACTCGTATTGGAGATGTGGATGAGAATGATCTCTAAATTTTTATTTCTTAAGACTAAAAATAATTATTTAATTATTTTATTCTCCGTCAATACAAAAATAGAATATGTGTTACTCAGAAGAAAGGATTCAAGGAGACAAAAGTTTAATTACACTGATTTATTTCCTTTGCAGCTGTGTCCCATTAGCTCACAAGCACTGGGGTATCTCTTTCCAAGCTCTGACCCTCCTACCAATATATTTTTGACAAAACTGGTAATTAAAATCAATTACAGGGGACAGAAGTGATGAAAGGGATATTTTTCCCAACAGAAACCTCTGAATTAACTTTGCTGCCATACAATAACATTCTAGTTTACTGGTTGCTGATTGCCATATGCTCATTTAAGATTCTTAAGGCTGAGAATAGTCCTCCTCAAAAACAACTATTTGGTCAGGTTTGGTAGAGAAATAAGAGAATGGAAAAGTTTGTGTAGTGCACGCTGATTGTTTTTATGCACATTTTGAAGGGGTGATATATACCAGCTAAGTCTGTAATTCTTGCTATGTTTAATAGAGTATTTAGTGTATATTTCACAGTGTAAAAGGTAATTAAAAAAATTAGCAGGAGTTAGTATCTAACCTGATTAGGCTGACTTTTTAGAATCCCGTTAGGTACACAGTGGTTTCTGTGGTGGTATTTGCTTTTGGAAATCATGGCTTGAATGCATTTTGGATATACCAGCAATACTGAATTTATGGGCTATTTATGTCATCCACCTTGGGGAATTTTCTAAGAGAATTCAGTAATGCTACAAAGGCCAGATTAGGGTCCTTTGTCTTTTGAGCTGTTGGAATATGTGACTGAGGTGTAGTTATTCCATTTTTTCCTTTTTTTTGGTATGTGCTTATAATGCAAATGTAGTGCAAAAAGAATGACTACGAGCATTCTAGACAGAAAAAAAAAAAAAGAGAACATTTCTATGTCTCCTCAGGGCTTTTGAGCTCTTCTCCCTGTGAAAATGTATACTAGAAATATTACTGGTATGGTCTTGTTTGTTGGTTTGTTTGGCCATAGGGAGTTTAGCTATTCAGTGAGTGAAAACCAGGAACACAGTGGATCATGGCTGACACCCACCTAGATGTCACATGTGGCACATAACCCAAAAGTCCTGAGACCTAGCCATGATCTTCTAAATTGAGAATGGAATATACCGTGATGCATGTGGTGGTTAAATAATGACCTCTGATCTATGAAAAGCATTATGAAGTATTAAAGTTACTTGTAGTGACTTTCCATAATCTGCTGGAAACCAGAAACAAAGCATTTTGTTTTTAAAAACTGGTTCTAGGGCACACATTTTCAGAAGTCGGCAGATCAGACAGGATTTCACAGCCTCATTCTCCCCATTTTTCTTTCCCTCACTATTATTGTGGAATATGCTCTGTTCCTGCCTTGGCTTTTTCTTTATACCTTTTGCTTTGACAGTCCTTCTGTTGAGAGTTTATCTTTCATTAGCTTTTAGGCCTCCAGCCATAGTATACTGTCATCGTCCTTTGGGGCACATTGATCTTTATTCCAGCATTGTCTCACTCACTTGAAGGCTTTTCTTTGAAAGGCTGTCTCTAGTTTAATATCTGAAGGTTAGACAACACATGATAGACCCTTTAATCTCACCAGCAGAGTCCTAAACTAGCATTATCACTACTCTGCTCTTGTATTTGTAGGTTTTAATTAGTTTGGTTGTGTGGGAGAGGAACTTTAAAACAGTCATTAAATGTGATTTGTTGACTCCTCCAAATTCTCATCTCTATTTTAATAATATGCATGAGAATTCTAATAAACAATAAGGTCATAATGGAATCTTCATTAACGTAACACTACCCATCTGATCTGACAAACACAGATCCTTTTCACTGGATTTTTGAGTGTGGGTTGGGGTTTTTTTTAATAAAACAAAACAAAAAAAACTCCTCCATTAAGCAGTCAGCAGTAATGGATTACGTGTTTTGGTTTTTGAATGATTCTGCTATAAAAACAAAAAACCTTGTGGGAAATCCTGATAGAGTCACCTCACCTTAAATTGTACAATACACTTAACTAACTTGGAATTAAAAAGAAAAACAAGTGTGTGGGGTTTAGCCTTTAGATTGTTTGTTTAATTTGGAGGAAAATACTGAGCAGCTCAGGAACTATGGCATTACTCTTAGGATCCAATTTGCTCAATGGACTGATTAGCAAGGGAAAAGAGCAGAGGTGGAAAGGTGGAGAACAGGGATGGGGGAGGCTTTTTCTGCGGTTTTGTTCTTACCACAGGAAAATCTTTCAGTGTTTGTGCCAGTTAAGTTCTCATGGAACAGTGAGCAGCATAAGTCCTACTTGACAATATCTTCTGTGCTACAATTTGCTAAGTTTCCTTTCAAAACACCTCAAAGAAAATATGTTTCTTCATTATTATTTTAGAAGAATAAATGCATGCTTCTGCTGACACTGTGCTTTGAGCCATGGATTCCCAGCTGACGGATGAGATGCCTCTACATCTTCCTCATAGCCGCATGTCTCCCAGATGGCAGAGCACCAGTAGAAATCCATATACAACAGTATAATAAAACAATACGGTATGGTTCTTTGGCTGATATGTAAGCAAATCATTCTTACTAATATGAACTGCTCTTATTCTTTGAATATGTATTTCTTGACGCCAGAAATTAACATAACCTTACTTAGTTCTTTTTAGATCACCAAGCAATAATTTCTTCCTTGGCTCAATGTCATCTACACTCTATCCCTGGATCTGTTAGAATTTTTTCCAGGTCAAAGCTGTTTCAAAATCAAATGAAGTTTTGAGGCAAGAAAAATAAATTGTTTGCAATTGTCTGCCTTATCCTCAGTTCGTATCCTCCTCTGCTGCATCCTCATTCACTTCCCCTCCTCTTTTCCAAGTTTATTTATAACTGGAGAATGCTTTTTCTAATTTCTAGTTTATACGTATTTGATGTCAATTTATTACCATTTGTTTTCATATTAGTATGGGAACCTAAAAGATTCTTCTCCCTCCCTAGTGTTTCTACATAAACATATGAATTTCATATCTGTTTCCACGCTTGGTTTTCCTTTCACTAAACTGAATAAACTAATCTCTCCCAGTGTCCTTGGCTAATATAATCTCTCTGTTCCCTTGGACATCTAATAAAGCTTTCCTGAATCTCTTTAGTCTTAAGTTCAATTTTTTTTTTTTGAGCATAAGCAAAATTCTGATGCAGGCTTATCATTACCTGATGAAAAAAAAAAAATCTGCTTTTATCCCCCAAAGACAGACAGGCTGAATAAAGTCAGTAGTTACTCTTTTGCACTGCTATCCTAAAAAGGGGAGCCCATAAGAGATGGCTTTGAAATGAGATGCTTTGCTGCATTGTTGTGAGCTACCTGGCCTTACTATAAAACACTTCACAAAGCCTTAGAACTTTAAAAACTTGCCCCCTTAATATTGCTAGAAACAGTTTTGACACAACGAAGAAGCTGTTCTAAGCATATCTGGATCCTAATGGGAAAGCAATCCTTTAATTCTGAGAAAGTCCAGGCTCTGAAATTGCTTTGATGAAAGTGGCTGTCACACAGATGAGTTTGCCAGGGTGGGTGGAAAGAGTGTTAACCCAGCATGCTCTCCATCTTTCCACTAATCATTCATTGCTGAGTTTGTCACAGTCCTCGTTATTGCTGACAATGATGCTTTTCTATGCTGAAGCTTCGTATTTGCATAATGTCCTAAAGGTTGCAAAGAAACCTTGTAATATGTGAGAGGGAAATTTCTTACAAGGAATGTAGCTTTTTAAAGAAAAGAAACAAACAAGAAAAGAACAAAACCTGTTCACTTTATTTATTAGAGCTAGTGGTAAATGTTTTAGTGATTCCCACCCCCCAGAAAGGATGTGCAAACAACTAGAATTTCCTCACCAAGGCATAGGATAAACATAATGTAGAAGTTTGATATAGTTTGTTAACTGGCTTCCCGCTATACCCAAAGGTAAGAAAATGAATTTTAATTTGGACAGCCCTGAAGTGGTCAGGCAGTTGGACTAGATGATAGTAGTAGATCCCTTCCAACTGAATTTATTCTTTCTCTTCTCTTCTCTTCTCTTCTCTTCTCTTCTCTTCTCTTCTCTTCTCTTCTCTTCTCTTCTCTTCTCTTCCATTCCATTCCATTCCATTCCATTCCATTCCATTCCATCTAATCCACCTACCTTAGGAGATAAAAATGCCATCCAGAAGTGACACTGTCTCAGACTCCAGGAAAAGCATGCTTTTGTTATGGTGAGTTTAACCCTTTGTACAGACTTAAGGGACTTAAGGGAGAATGTATTAAAAGTTTTGCATACAATGTAAGTGAATCAGTTGTGCATAATTACTGCATGATTACTTATATTAAAAATTGTTATAACATCTCTAAGTCAAAACAACAACCCAAAACCATCCTCATCAGTTGTATCCTGAGCTCTCATTACACTATATAAAGCATTCTTGATTGTACACAATCTGTACTGGGAATCCCTCAAGAAAGATTTGCTAACAGAAAAAACTACAAAATGTTTATGCTTTATATTTCCCTTTCTTAGGTAAAACAGTTATTTACTCTAATTTAAATTAATTACTTTGCTTATGTTCTGAGTCCAATTTCTCTTCAGAGATGTATTTCTCCTGTACTTATAAGCAAAAACTACCTTTTAGATTCTACCTTCTGTCACACTAATTATTAGATCTGCTTTGCCCAAAACAATAAAAGCTAGCAATAACAGTAAAATATGGGTTCAGGATTGTTTATTTTATGTTACATTTTATTTTCAAAGCAGTTTTGAAAATTAGGATAACGGAAAAATTTTGCCCCTCTAAACAAGAAACTGTGTTGGAAACCTGGAGTCCTGAGCTCTAAACTACCCAGCCACTGGTTATAAACCACCAGTGTGTTCCAGACACAGTGATAAAAAGACACTGCATGAAAAATAAACTGTAGACAGGTAAAAGTGAAAGAAAAGAATGGAAAACTCACTTTCCTAAAGGCAGGAGTTTTGGTGCTCACTCCAGAGGAGACAAGGGAGCTGAGCTTTGCTACTTTGGCTCATGGCGTCCCGGGAAAAAGGCATTTGCCTGTTTCTTGTTTTCACTGGAGTAGGTATAGCCAGAGGTGTGACAGACCACCAACTCCAGTTCACTGCTGTTGCAGAAAACCAAAAAGCCACTTCTCCTGCCTTTTATGTTTTTGCTACTCCTATTCTCTTATTTTCTGGCACTTGCCTTCCTCAAGTGCATTACATATTTAATAAAGATTTCTGTTTTTCTCATCTTCGCTTCCCTTCCTTGCATGTGTTACCATCTCCCTGACTTTCCTCTTCCTTCACCAGCAGCATTTCTTAGCTCTCCTCTCTCTGTGCTTTGCTGTCCTCTCCCCTGTAATATCTTATCTAACCCTTCAGAATCCCTGTGCATTTAGCATCCCTCTTCCATTCACTCCAGCTTCATTAATTTCTCATGCATGATTTTCTACCTGTGACAGCTCTTCACCTCACACTCAGACTTTAATTCCCATCTCCTCCTGTATTTAGATTATAATTTGTTAAAATATAAAGCCAAAAATGTTTTATAGCAGTCATAATTCCTGACCAGAACCAGGCAGCCTAGATTCCCCTGCCTTTGAATATATATATAAAAAAATGTAATTCTATTTTTCTTGAACCTTCATCATGTATAGATAATACCAAAATCCATCTCTCCTAAAGTCACTTTACTATGACCTTTAATAAGCAGAGGTTTTTTTATTATTGCTTTAAAAAAAAAAAATCTGTTATGCTTCTGTACCTTTGTTCAAGAAGTTTGCCAAACCAGGTTACGTATCTTCAAGATATTAGCCACATGTGCTTCCTTTCCATTATCACTGTACTGTTTGTGAAACACTTTCTGGCAGAATAAAGCGTGATAACAAGTTACATAGTACTGGACTAAGGGTCACTGAGGAGTGAATTCATATCAATGTACTTTAAGTGCCTTAAAGTTGGGCATCTAGTTCAAGTGCATCACTGTGGCTCCGCATATTCCAAGATGAAAGAGCTCCTGGGATGTAGCTTGCCTGCCTGAGGGATCTTTGTATGGGGAGAAGTGCCCATGAGAGGTACAGTACTCCTTGCATATAGCTAGGTACCTAAAATTAGGTGAGAGAATAAAACTATCGCTCTTACAAGACCCATCTCCTTAATTGGCCTTTTAAGTGCACCCACTTAAAAGAAGATGGAGACACCATCTTCACTTTTTTTTTTTCCTTCCAAATCAAATTTCCTAGAAATTTTATGGCAAGCTGATTTAGAATATATTAAAATTTAATTTGTTAAATGGTGGGGTTTCTCTTTAACTCATCCAGTTATCACTTTGGGATGTCATCGGCACCACTTGGATATTGTTCATGACGCTGATCTTATGAAACTACTTGCTACAAAATTCAACCTACATTAATCAAGTCTGTTAAAAAAAAAAAAAAAAAAAAAAAAAAAAAAACAACACCAAAACCCCACAACGCACAAACTTTATTCTGCTTAGAATTGCTGCAAGAAACTATGATCCTCAGAGAAAATATGGACAGTTTTCAGTGTTGCAGACTGGATTTCCAAAAGCAACAAGATAAACGAAGAGGTAAAAACCCAAGAACATAAAGACATATAACTCCTTTTTTTTTCCTAAAATAAGTTTCTGTACCACTTGGGAATCATAGGCATCACTGTAAATAAAATATTTAGTGCATGTTTTTCTTTCATGAAAAGTTTGATATTATTGTGTAAATAGTTTTATGTCATTACTTTATCTCCAGAACTGAGTGATTTTTGTTGGACTGTATCCAAGTAGTTGTCCTAAAAGAATGCTGTAGTAAATCTACATCTGATTTTTTCAAGTACACAGGAATTATGAGTTTAAAAAAAATATTGAAAATCTCCCAACTAATTTTTAAAGGCTATTATTTTATTTAGCTTTAAGTTCACTGATTTAGTAACAGTGTTTATTTATCAAAAACATATTAAAAGAAATAAAAACTTCTCACAATCCCCCAAATATATAAGATCATATGTGAATAAACTATTTCTCTTTAGTTGCTTTTTTTTTTTTTTAATCACTATTCTTCTAACACTTTACTGCAATTTATGCCTGAAAGACAAAAGCCTATCAACTTGGGATTTCTTCACTGCAAGCAAATTTTTTTGAAATCGTAGCAAAATGTATAGAAGTATATGGAAATTGTGAAAATACTAGATCTACCCTTTTCCTCTGGGGCTGTTTTAACCTGTGATTCAGCATGACTGAAAGCTTGCTACAGTAGAGGTGTGGTTTAATTAAATGGCTATATTAATCATTTACCTCACACATATCTTCTGAGTATTGGCTTTATTTCTTTATCGCATTACAACACTTCTTTTTTTTTTACCTTATTTTTTTCCTTCTCTCTTTTTTATTTTTAAATAGGAGCAGAGAATCACAGAGACATAGAGCGTAAGCGGTATCCTTCCCATATCCCTACACAGAGCAGAAATTACCATAACTGAGCTATCTATAGCAGATGTTTAGCTAAGTTGGTCTGGAGACCCAACATAGAAGAGTTCCCATAGCCTATCCAGAAAACCTTTGTAACACTGCACAAACTTTATCGGTGCAAACCTTTTCCTAATGTCTAGTTTACATGTTCTTGGTGACGGATTGAGCTACTTTCTTCCCCTTTCACTTTCACACAGAAAGCAAGTCATAAACTGTCTCTCCAGGACTTATTTTTCCATGCAGGAATATCACTATCAGTTTTCATACAAATAAGGCAATAGTGGTGTGGAATCTTCTAGTGGTAAAATGAAAGGTAAAGCTTTACTTTATTCTGGAAGGATTACAGCTAACAAAATCAAACAAATCATTCAGTTCATGGAAAACGTTTTATAAAACCTGTAGAAGAGGATATATTATTAGATATTCTCTCAGTACCCAGCATGATAGACCAAGCAGAACACCCACCTGCTGCTCTGGTATTAAAAAATTGCAATTATTAGTACCTTTTTAGCACTCACGTTCTGCTTTTCATCTTTAAAGTGTTCTAAAGTAGAGGACTGGTTAGCTGCTGCCACTGTTAACACCTGCATGGCTGTGTTTTCAATGTTATAGATCACATCAGGCTGCCACTACTCTGCCTAAATTGGGTTTCCAGTAAACAATTCAGCTGGAAATAAGATTTAAGTGTATGTCCATAGCAGTAGCCTGCGTTGAGAACGGAGTCCAGCCCTGAAGACATACCAGTTGTGTGATTTGTGGGAGCAGGTACCAAGCTTTCCCAATCTGCTCCTCGCTGCCTGAGCACAGAAGTGTGACATCCTCTGAGCTGTTGCTCTGCCCTAGGTCAAGCCCACCAGGAAGTTCATGGACAGAATAACACTTCAGCTACATAGTGCTGGTGTGTCGCCATGCCATAGGTCCGATTGCCCCTCAGGATCAGAAAAGCTTTGCTATCCAGCAGTGTCCAGTGACAACCCAAAATCCACAGCAAGACGGAATAATATAGAATTTTGCATTCAAGCCTTCAGCTTAAATATATGCTAAGAAGTCAGTTTTGGTCATCACCCCTACTTGTCCCCACAACCAGATGGTAAATTGTACCAAAAATCTTGCATTATTACTGCTCATGGATGTTTCTCGTAATCACATATGACAGTCCACTCCAAGTCAGGGTTACAAAGTCTAGCTTGTACAAAATTGTAGCTCTGTTTATTTTGTGTATGAAAAAATATCTAATTTTTTGCCTCTCTTCACCTACAATATCTGAATTAATGAATGTTGTTATACATCTTTAAATGATATCTAGGGACAGGAAGCACATTAGTTTTATTCATATTTCCTAATTTCTTTTCATTTCAACTTATCATAATATTCATGTTAGGAATCAGAAAGGATGAACTACTCTGTTCTGTGGCTAACCCTGTTTTTTTAAATAGTTGCTTCTTGGAAAGTGAAAGTCCCACTTGAAGTTCAGGAATTATACAGAAGTATTTTACAGAGGCAGGGTTATACTGAAGAAGATAAGAATTTAATATTTACATTTAGATGATGGTGTTTGTATGTTTCAGATATCAGAAATAATCCATTTATGGTTTCTTCTGTGGTTTCCCATTTCCAATATCTCTCTTTTATGTCAGGATCCTTTTCTCATTGTTTGAATTGTAACCTATTGTTCCGCACTGTGAGTTTCCAGAGGTATGTGCAAATAATGTGGTTTCTAATGTGAAAGAAAATGTGATGGAATTGCCCCCACCTACATAATTACT
This sequence comes from Phalacrocorax aristotelis, assembly GCF_949628215.1. NCBI lineage: Eukaryota > Metazoa > Chordata > Aves > Suliformes > Phalacrocoracidae > Phalacrocorax > Phalacrocorax aristotelis. The sequence goes on from NC_134278.1 coordinate 56,666,233, forward strand.
TCATTGTGGTGCTGCCTTAATGCTGTACTGATTCTTGGGTTTCATGTACCATTAATTTCAACTTGCTTTCTTCATTAAAATTCTAAGAGGCAGAAGGCCTTAAAGAGAAAATGACCCCAGTAACACAAAGCAGTGAAAATGTTACCACAGTTTTCTTTACCCTCAGAACTATTTTTATTTATTTTTATGTACTTAATTTTTTATTTTATTTCTTAAAACATTTATTTAATGCATAAAATGTGAGTTCTTTTTTTTCCCCCAAATACATTTTAGAAGAAAGCAATGAATGAATAGGTTCTAGTAGGTTTGCTTCAATAAATGTAATGGGTCATGAGCTGCTGTCCTCAGGTATTGCCTCCAATCAAGCCCTGTATACTTTATATAGGAAAATGAATTGACATAATTCTTAGAACAGCATTTTTCAGCAAATTGTCCTGTTAAATAGGAAAATTTTACTCAAGCCTGCAGAAGCGATAAGCCTGACCCTCCAGCTCTGCTTTGAAAGGTCATTTTGATTAGTATGGGTAAAATTGGAAAGCAAATGCATTTTCAATGCCTGGTGTCTCTTGGCTATTAATGGCCAAATGGCCTGATTTTTTGGAAGTGTAAAGTATGTGCAGGTTCTGCTGAACTCAATGGAAGCAGCAGGCATCACAAATTCCCGACAATCAGACCATGAGTTTCCTCCTTTCTTTCTCTCTTCTCCCTTCCCTCCCCACTCTTTTCTTCTTACAATAATGTAATGGCCTTTTTGACAAAGAAACTTTATTCATGACCTGGTAAATATAATGGCTTTCATCTCAAGGTATTATACTGAGAAAACTATTTAAGTTTCCTTTCAATTCATCAAAACTGAATTATGCTTCAGACAACATATTAAGTGCATCAGAGGTCCCTTACAGTGTCAACCACAGCCAATTGGCAATCCACCTGAAACTGTTTAACAGTACAGAGTTCTGCATGGTTAAACCCATTATGAATTATCCATAAAGTATCCACATTCAGATTTAGCCTATGAAATTAAGGTTCTCAGCTACAGTCAAAATTTATAAGGGATCATCACCAAATAATTAACTTTTTCTCAGGAAATTAAAAGAAAATTTCATTGTTCTAAGCATAATGAAGGGGTGGAAACAATAGGGTGGAAAGGAGCAGAGATTGCAGCTGTGTTAAAAGTTTATAATTTATTGCAATGAAAAAATTTTCACACAAACATTTTTTAAACAAAGTAATTTTAAAATTAATTTCTATTATTTTAGATATGAAAGAACAACAGAGGCTTGGAACAAATTATACTCAACCAGAACTTTTCTAGTCACAGAAAAGTGGTGTTTTAATTAGCCTAGCACAGCTAAAGCATTATATACTATTAGTATACAAATATTAGTATACAAATAGATATTAGTATGTCTATTCATACCGGAGTTGTAGAAGAGCTACGCAAGTGAAATGTATATACATTTTTTATACTCTATAGCTATAAGTATTTCTATCCAAAAATGACTGAATCTACACTAGGGTTCTTATAATAGGGTTCATATCTGAACCAGTTTACCAGTATAAAACTGCATGTAGCCATATCAGAGACTTTAAAATGGAGCTCAATATTATTGCTTGCCATTTTAATAAGCCGTTCAGTTTCTCTGTGCAAAGAATTTATGGCTCGTATTTATTAGTTTGATTCTTTCATCAACCTCACTTTTCCTTTTTAAATTGATTTCATATTTAAGGTACACTCTGTCAGAATGCACAAAACCTTTTAAAAATTGTTAGAAACAAATTGTTGAATAAGCAGCCAATGTGACAGAAAAAAATGGCCACATATAGATATTGTAGACACATGACTAGCCTAGAGTGAAAGGGAATCAGTCCTAATTCCATCTCTTACAAAGGAGAATAGGAATGAAGGAGAGCAGTAGCATTCTCTGCAGCCAAGATAAACACACTGCGTTGGGAGCTGTGATCATACGTTTTACTCTAATTCAGTGATTACTTTTTTAGGAATACTTGCATTTTATCAAAACTTTTAAATTGTCTGCAGAATAATTGTTTCAGGCTAAAATTGAGGATATAATAGGAGACAGGCTGCATTAATGCTTTGGGCTGAGGTGGCCTAGATGGGAAGGAGGCAAAGACGACTACCTCCCGACTTCTTGTGAAGTTTTAACATCAGTGGGAAGAAGGAGGGTTTAGCCTGCCTTGATTTGAAGACATTCCCATGCTGATAAGCAGCAGTGAAAGAAGTAGTTCAGAAATTGGATGAGATATTAAACAATTTAAAAGGTAATATACTATTATGTAATATAACTCTAAAAAGCATCTTTACTTGAATTAAAATAAAAAGGGACAGTAACCTAGGGCCCTACAGTCTGTCAAGGAAATACAGAGTGGCTGTGATTTTAGTCTATATCAAGGAGAAGGAAAAAAAAACACAAAAAAAAAAACCCAATAAACTCAGTATGACTTGATATTCAGTTACCTTTAGGAAAAACAAAATGATGGCATACTGAACAGTGGGTTTTAAAAAAGTAACATGGGGAACTGACACATATATGTGCAATCAAAAGCCTAAGGAAGTAAAGTCACAAAAAACTGCCAAATTTTTAATGAACTACTGGATTTTTTGTTTTCAGTAATGGGAAAAAATTCTTAAAATCTATTATCTGAAGTGTTTTATAAAGTCATATTTAAAAATATGAAAATTGTGAACATACAAGCTTAAAGGCATATCCTTTATTTTGCAAGTGTGTTTTTAAACTTGAAATCACAGAATGTTTGAGGTTGGCAGGGACCTCTGGTCGTTGCCTAGTCCGACCCTCCTGCTTAAGCAGGGTCACCCAGAGCCAGTTGCTCAGGACCGTGTCCAGATGGCTTTTAAACATCTTCAAGGATGGAGACTCCATAACCTCCCTCAGCAACCTGTTCCAACTCTTTTCCAGATAATCTTAGTTGCTGAAAAAATATTTCAAATAGCTTTTTTTAAAAAGGGGACTTTTGTAAAACATTGATTTTTTTTTTTCTCTTCTGAGGGTGTGTGCGTGTGAAGGTCCTATCCACAAAACGGAGCTTTATACAGTAAGAATAAGAAAGAATGTAGACATACAACTAAGAGCTGAACCTTTAAAATATTAAGTTGAAATTGTTCAAGGCATGCCTGCAATCAGGGACAGAAATAATTGTTTTGGTAAATGGTTACTCTTTGAATCAGTCTGTCAGACACCTAAGCAGAAATATGCCTTTAACAAGCATGCGGGCAGAAGCAGAAAAATGTAGTCTGTACACATGATGAAATTACAAGAGTGAGATTTAATTTGTCATATAATAATTTTAAAACCAAAGCTAAAAAGAAGCTACCAACAAAAAAAAAAAAAAAAAAAAAGAAAGGGGTATGACTTTAAGATCAGTCTTGAAAGCAGATAAAAGTGAACAGATGAGCAGACTAGATACATGAGAGAGAAAAGTTATTTAGTCAAACAGAAATGGAAACATTTGCTGTACTATTGAATATACATTATTGCAAAACATTAAAGATGAGCTTTTACGAATTTAACAGATGACAAGGTGCAGTTTAAAGGATAGAGGAAAGTGACAAAGAAGAAATCAAATGAAAGAATACTTTCTATCACTTATGAGATAGTCGACCATGAAAATGTAAAAGAATGGCATATATTGTCAGAGAAGTTGAAGGTATCTTCTCACAGTTTCCTTGTGTACTACAAGAACAAAGGATGGATGAAGAAGAAAATTAGACCTTTCTAGCTTGGAACAGGAAATTATTGACATCTGAGGAATACCTAGACCAAGCCTTGCTCAGTCAGGGTCAGCTACAGCAGGTTGCCCAGGACTGTGTCCAGTCAGCTTTTGAATATGTCCAGGGATGGAGGTTCCATGACCTGTCTGGGCAACTTGTTCCAGTGTTTGACCACACTCAGAATAAAAGTGTTTTTTCTTGTCTTCAATGGAATTAACAATGCTGATATTAAAGAACTTGAATTAGGACAAGTCTTCTCAGTGAGATCATGCTTAAAGAGAAAAGAGAATGCCAAAGAGAAAAGGACTAAGAGCACTCTGGTGTTCTTATTCACAGAGATCCAGCTGTAGAGATTCAGACTATACAGAAAAAGAACCCAACAACATGGTTTTTTTAGGATGAAGAAAAAGAGAACAGTCCCATGTCTTCTTCCAAAAGACTGTTCAGACATCTACGTTTAATTCTTTCACCATTTTTGTGTCCCTGTGAAAAATGCTCCATTTCCCTGTGTGTTAAGAGAATTCTGTCTCTGGTTCCTTAGAAATGCATGTTATAGAGAACACACCACTGGTATTGTAAAGGGTTCATACAATTTCGGAAGTAAGGCCAAAAGGGCCTTCATTAGGTCAGAACAATTCTATCCTGTAAGATAAGGAATAGGAAAGACCTAACAGACCAAGGAGTTTACAGCATCAGAGAACCCTGCAGCATTTTGCAAAGAATTGGTTAGATAAGTTATGCTGCATGAGGCAGAGGAAAGCAGAGATATTCCAGTCTGTTTGGGAGCCTTGTGAACCTTATCAGGGAGAAAATTTCCCCCTACATCAAATCCAGCAATCAGCATAGCTTTGTGAGCAAGACACATCAGCCAAGTCACCTGAGAGGTTTTCCTACACCATGTAATATCACATTTCTGATAGTCCTGAGGAACATGAGAAATCATTCAGGAAATGATATTAAACATATGAGAAGAAAAATCCTTCCCTAAGTCCCATGATGGACTGAGAAGGGAATCTTGCTAGAAGGAAATTTGATGTGTTAACAACTCATAGACATAAGATGTTACTGTATATCATCGTGACTTTGTCCATGAGAGGGCTGGAGCTGATAACACTGTGTGACTTTTGAAATCATGAGAGCCCATACAATTTCACACATCGTTCTCCCTCCTGTTTGTTTCACAGGGTGATGTTCTAGCTGGCTCCAAGATGTATGCATTCAGCATAGTTTGAGCTATTGTGTGGATCTGAACCCCGAGCCAGCTTGACAATGTAAGCGTACCTATACACTAGAGATGTATAGTGGTAGGAGGAAAAGGTGGACCAATGCATACAGATTGTCCATTGCTCCATGAAGAACATAAAAAGATAACTTCGGTCTATTACTACAGTAGTCTTCACATAATTAGGTAACATATATAATGTAATTTCATGTAACTACAGGCACTCTTCAGTATAAAATAGATGCTTATATCAGGCTCCATATCTGTTTTAGTTTTCCACTTATTGTTTCAGCTTGATAAGAATATGTCAAGAGCGTGAGTTCTAATTAAATGGATAAGGACATGTATTCCAAATACATTCCTTTTAAAGGAATTAAGCACAGGCAAAGAAGCAAACAATTGCTAGGTGGGATTATCCAAAATCACTAACTACTGAACTCAACCATGAAAGTTTCTCTTATGTAGTATTTATATTTTCCGGCATCCAAATATCTTTTAAAATGTGGTCTTAAGATTTAAGCAAGTTTGCAGCATAAAAAAATGACTGATTTATAACTTATTTTACTAGAATCTTGAATTTATGAAGGCTTCAGAAAACAGCTACCTAGTTTTAGGAGAGATCTTATTATGGGTGATTAGTATAATGTATTCCTAAGAATTTATTGCAACGGAGAAAGTTCAAATGCAGAATTTTTCAGACTATTATATTACCACCAAGAGCTGGTTGTTTGCTGTCTCCAGGGATAGCAGAATTAGACCAACTAATGTATTTTAATTTAAAGCCCGGATTTGTCATGAACATTAGGTCATTTCCCATGAAAGGGGAAGAATGAGGATCAGAGGTGTGATCTGAGAGCTGGCTGTTGGTTCACATTTTACTGAGTCATGGTGCTAGTATATTTGGTCTCAGTGTTTTGTAAGCAAGTTCATTATTTTTCAACACAACAATTTACAAGAAATTTTAAGAAGTCAAGTACTTCTAAAAAAGAAAATAAGTAAACCAGAAATCTTTTGAAGATAAATGTTCTTTCCGCTAAAATCTTTGGATGGAATTTAGATTTTCTTGGCCTTGAATATAACAACTGGGTTGCAGATTAAAATGAAGAAAAGCAAAATGAAGGCACAAAATGAAGGCACAAAAAGACCTAATTGAAATTTAAGCATTAGTCCCAGTGAATCATTAGAATGTGTTTGAAATAATATCTTGCATACTCTAAAGCATGACTTCTGTTCACAGACTTTGAAGCTCTGAGTTATACCCTATTTTGCAAACAAATTTTTCTATATTTGCCAGCCATAATTCAGCTCTGCACCACAAGATATTGAGCATACCATGTAAACTGGATAAGAGGAAAACATGCTCAGAAGAGACAGAAAAGTAGCCATTTGATTGGACCAAAGGAAGGATATTTAGAAATCTTGATTATGACACCATTGTGGTTTGGTATGCACTAGCAATGCAATTACTGCATATGTCACTCCCAGTTGGGGCAGAATAGTCACTCAACTAACACAAATTAGGAGGCTTGCTCAGTTTCTGTTTGCAAGGCATTTTCAGACCCTCTGGTAGAACATCTAATCTGAATTCTGTGTTCTATTGATATATACATTATAAAATGCATTTGTCAGATGGTGGCAGGTTGTGATCTATGGCCGAAAAATCATCAGATCACAGGGGCAAGACTTCAAGAGAAATTACTCTATTACTCTCGATGGAGCACCATAGACAAGAAACCCATTTTTACATGTTAATTTACATGCTGAAGCATAATATAAATGTTAAAACCCTATATGGCTTTGGAGCAGGAGAAAAATGTTCTCTCTCCTGCTCCAAACCTATGCATAGCCCCAGCACTTCCCCCCCAACCCCCCTCCCCCCAGCTCTGGCATTTCTTAGGCTTCCATCACTGTCTCTAAATAAAAATTCTAGGGTGCAGAGAGAAGAGTAATCCAGGTGAGGGTTTAAGGCAGATTGCTGCATAGCTGAAGACTGCCAAAACCAGCCAATTACAAATTCATTGAAGTTACAATCCATATTACACTTTCAATTTTATGAATGTTGTTTCAAAAAGACTCTTTCTTCAACTGTATAGAAAAAAAACCCCACCCTATCCATGCAAGTCTCCGAAACATTTAATTGGACTGCAAATTGAATGACTCGTTCTGTAGTTCAGTTAAAAGGACGTCCTAATGGCTTGTGGATTGGAAGGCTAAAGGTCTATAGTAAAGCATCTGCTAGAGATAAACCATGCTTAAACAACTGTGCTTTAAGAGTGTATTCTGAAGGAAAGCTTCAATGGCCTTTTTCACACTAATGTAATTACAACATCAGAAGGGGAAACCAGACTGAATTTCCCTAACTTTCTCAAAAAAGCTGAAGAAAATCGATTTGCATCACTGAAGTAAGAGAATATATGTGCATCTATGAGCATCTGGTTAAAACTTTCAGATGGCAAATTACGCATAGACATTTAAATGAGTTTTTATGAGGCATGCTCTGATAAAGAGAATGTCTTCCAGCTGGGATGTAGTCAGAATTGCCAGTAAACTTTATCACTGTATTATGATGTAAAATTTATCATTGTATCACTGCATCAGTAATTTGAGGATATTACTATTTCTTTTTTACTACCCAACTTCTTGAGCTGGGCTCTATGGGCTAAGCTTAATTACTGAAGATGATAGAAATGCTCTAATTCCAACTTTCTTTCTCTCTGTTATGCCACTTCATCACCTTATATCACTCCTAACGTTATTCCTTTAAAAATTAGGCATGGTGAGTTCAAGCTCCTTGGCATTAAACAGATTGGTATTTGCTTTTAATCTACATTCTGTGTTTCAAAGGTTTCAGGTTTAGGAAAGAAAAACTTTCATTCAGGACAAATGTAAACATTAGTCAAATATGAATTGGAAATGTACTGAAGAATTGTTACATCCTACCTTATCTCTCCCCTTCATTCCTTTTTGCCACTTTCATTTTTATGACTTATATCCTTTCCTTCACTTTCTGACTGCTTGCTGACATACTTTTAATTTAAATGATAACTTTCACTGACATCAGTGGGAGGTTAGGGTGTAAAAAGACTTCCTTGAACCAGGAAGAATACAGAATAAGATGGACAGAGACAGGAAACAGCAATAATAAAAGTACATGGTTATATAGGTTAGGTAAGTTCATAGTGTGGTCATTCAGAATCAATGATTCTTTCCAGAAGTAACTGCTTTAAGCTGTATGTCTATTGCTTCCTAGTGATTTCTACAATGAATAAGTAAGCCAGGACTCTTCAACCTAAAACTGAGATGAGTTGGGGTATAAGATAGAAGTGTATGATTCTAAGTTATTAGCAGCATGGAGATAGACTGCGGGAGACAGAAATAGATGGTATTGAGTGGTTACTGTGCCTTCCAACACACTAAATATGCAATGAAACTTGGAGGAAAAAACCAAAAGAATATACCTCTTCATTGGGTAGATTTTAGACTACAGAAGTCCTTGACAATGGACCTTACAGTTGAAAAGGCTCAAGAGGAACCTAAACAGATAATTATAGAGAGATTGCTTAAAGTTAGTTTAACCACGCTAGGCTTGGACTATCCACCAACCTGGAAAAAATCAGAGGCACACAGAAAGTAAAATCAGAACACACAGAGAAAGCTTCATATATGTTTTTCCTGGCTTTACTTCTACAAAGACTTCTGCTTTTAGTCAGTGTTGGAAACAGGATATTGGGCCAATTGAACCCCTGGTCTGAAACTCCATGGCTCTGCCTTGGTTCATAAGTTTTCTTACAAACACTGGCATATTTTATTCTACTTTATGGCAGTGGTTCCCATAGCATGTTCAATTCTATATACCCACAGAAATGTTTCACATCCACTTACCAGCTTGATGATAAAGGGATATATGCTTCTCTGACACTATTTGTTGAAATTTTTTTCCAAGTTCTGCATCTATTACATGGTTATGGTACTCACTTACTCACTGTTTCCATTGTTTTAAGTCATGCTTTCCTTGTGTTTTTCTCTTTTCTATCTTTAAATATTAATCCTTCATTATTTTGTTGTTGTCACTTTCAGTTCTTGAGGCCTTATGAGTTTTTAAATTTATAACTATTTTTCTTTCTATTAAATCCTTCCTCAGGACTAGCCACTGTCACCAATTTTAAAAGACATTGCCGGAAAGCATGCATTTTTGTGTATAATGTCCTTGTATAAGGAGTGCCCATGGTGAATGTGGAGACACTTAATCACCAGAGCTATCTCTTATGTTCTGTGTTAACTGACTGAATAAATCAGGTGAGTTTTAACATAGTGTGGGTATTCTGGGTGCTTCAGTTTGATTGTATATTTTCAATAAGACCACACTGCTGCAGTAATAAAAAGTTCCCACTGAAAAGAAAGCTAGCTAGTTTAGCTATGCAGTTGGTTTTCCAAAACCATTGGAAAAATGCATTGAGGCATAATATTCTTAGTCAATGGAAGTTTATTGATTCAGCTGTCTTTATGAGAAACATGAATTTATAAGTAAACAGCTGGACACTCCAGAAGCTGATCTGCACCTATACTATGTGAGATCTTTAGCTTCAACATGCCCTGCTGATAAGTTAATTTCATTTGACTTTGCCACGTAGAAGAATACTAAGCCTGAAACCAAAATGGAAAATAGGGTCTTGCTTCTCCAAGGATTGCTCTGAAAAGATCCAGGTCCCTCCTACCACAACCACCTTGATAAAAAATAATCTTATAACGTGTTTGCAGAGCCATTAGCTAATCTCATCCCTTAGGACTTCCCCCCTCTCCCTCTGGCAGACCGTTCGCTTTTATCCTCAACATATATGGCAACTTGCAGAAAGGAGCTGGACATAATCATGACTGAAAACTTCCTCATTTAATTGAAACAGGATATTGTAATTGATTTTGAAGTCCCAAATGGACCAGCAGCTTCCTTGCGGTTTCATTGGGAAAGCTTTGTACAGCTTTTAGTGGCTATATTCATGCGGAGCAGTGGAGGCATTCAAACAGAGCAAGGAGACATTTAATGGCCCCACCTGTTTGTGTGTACAAGATTGCCTGATTATCCATTTACAACAGCTAAAATGGAAACAGCTGTCTTAGAACAGTTTAGAACTTTATCCCTTACTTAACTGTACAAATAAATAAATACCATTTCCAATGCAAATTATTCTTGATACCAGCTAAAAGTATTTAACAAGTTAGTTATGTTTATACTAAGGCTTTTTAGGATTCATATTTACCCATGTGGTTTATCTTTAAAAATAATAACATGAGGTTTGATGCTGACAAAAGCTATGAAACACATACAGTATGGGCAGGCCTCTCCAGCATAGTTGAGTGAAACTACCTAAAGGCAGATCGCCAATCAGTTTCCCTTGTTACAGCTTTTATAAGAGTCTGGATAAGAGACTGCCTGTAGTTGATGACACTGTGCTTTGTAATGTGTCTTTGTCTGAGTAGCTTAAAAGACATTGCAAAAAATATTATTTGGAATGCCTTGAGCCAGTACAGCCTGTCTACAGATGCCCAAAACAGCTGTTTCATGTATTCTAAAAGTGCTGTCTCTACTGGTTTCCTCCCAGCATGAACAGAAAATTACAAACATAAAAGCCTATTGCTACACCCAGCCTTTGTACTTTTTTTTTGCCTACAGTGCAATACATTATGCTTTGAATTTTACTCCCAAAGATACTACTGTCAAAACCAACAGTGAGCATTTGGGGAGAAGTATTTTCTGAAGATACAAAATGGATCGACACAGTGACTCATGTCGGGTCTGAGTGTCACAGGGATCTTCAAAACAGCGTAATGACCTAAAAGTTTTAGGGAAAGAAATCTGCAGCAGCTTTCTTTTCTTCAAAACCGTGTCCTGCTTGAATGTCTAAGCAGTACTTCTGTGGCAAGATGGGTGAATTCTCTTACGCCAAACTATTAACGAGCAGCTGCTTCAATAAAAGTTTTGGGGAGCTCCCTAGTTCTCCATTCCCTCTCTTGCTGTGAGGGCAAAGAGGATTTATTTAAAATTGTGCTATATCTTTAGACTTCTTGAAAAGCCAGGTGAATTCCCTGTAGGCATTCTGTTTCTATATGAACTAATTAGTTTACCCAACTGTCTGACTTTTCTTTCCAGACACTTCTTCATTAGCTTCTATTTAATACAGTCAGTCAGGTCTCTATCTTGTATTTTCAGTACCTCACCTCCGTCATGTTCCATGATTTTTTTTCCCACTTGCAGAATTATAAGGTCTTCGTCTCCCAGACATATCCCATGGAGTCTAAAAAGGGTTGAATTAATATCTTAGCTATTTCCTCAGCAATGGTGTTTATAGAGGCATCTTCTTGGACACAATCTTCCAGGAAACTTTAAAATGTTAATTATCTTTGAAACTATGTTCCTTCATTAAATAAAACTGAAATCAAGTAACAGGTTAAACAGGTATTAAAGAGAACATGTAGGCAGAATGGAGCACACATGCACAAAAAATCTTGGAGTCTTTAGTCATCAAAAATTCACAGATAATAACGAAAAATAATGTCTTCCAGAAAAGGGGGTGTGGGGTTACCTTGTAGAGTGCTAATATTGAAATAATCGACTTAACAAATAGTAATAATAATAAATTCCTGAAAAAAAAATTAAATGATGGTCAAATGAAAGTTAGAAATTTTCTTGCTTTGAATTATTTCATCATTTGTGGTGACGTGTGGCTCATTCCTGGGCTTAAAGAATGAGACGAGGGACATTTCTGAATTTGCTTAGTGCTGCTTTGCCATACTGAGTTAGTCAGACACTCAAGGTCTAATTCTGTCTGGGATACTTCATCACACTGCAGGGTGATAATTTAAAAGCAAACAACAAAACCTCATCCTCATTTTGTAAAGCAGCACAAAAATAACATGAAGTATGGTTTAGCTCAGGTAGATAATATTAAATATGATGTCCCTTAAAAGCCTATGAGGTTTAAATCATTGTAATAGTACACATTATAATGGCTTATGATGTTGTGTGAGAAATGATCAGTGCTGCTTCTGCCTGTAAGTTGGAAGACAAAGTTCTATGCTGGTGACGTGATATGAGCATTATGAATCCATAATTTCTCACATTCATCTTGGAGATTCAGCTTAATTCTTAGCCAAAGTGTTACGAGCATTAAGCACACAGAAGTGGTGAAAAGGGTGATGGAAGTTTTTCTAGTGGGACTCATTTATTTTCTCTGCTCTTGTCTAATACTCCTTTTGACTGAAGGTTACTTTGAAAGATCCTCATTATGCTAAAATGTGTTGTTAAATACTAATTAAGAAAAGATAATATATTGACCTTTTGGACTAGTTCAGTAATCACGAGCCTTCAGCTAACATGTATGCTTGTTTCCTCATCCTAGAACAACTTGAGATTGCAGTTTCTCACCATGGAAGAATTTTTCCCACTTTTTCTTGGAAACTAACTTTTTTCTGTTGTTCTAGTTCAGTTGATTATAATTTGGTATTTCAGTGAACTGATACTAATATTCATTAAACTACTTTGTTCAGCCATAATAAATAGCAGTGACTGGAGGTCTTCATCAACTACCACATGGCAACTGGCCCACAGCAGAGCTATGATTATTTTTGCAATGTCAAAACCCATCTCTTCTGCCCAGCTAAATAAATAAATGAAAGACTAAACAACTCAGAGTCATAATACAAATAATTTCCTATCTGATTCAAGAGAACCTCTGACACCAGTTTGGAGAATGAGCTGCATTTACTGTGGTTTGCATGTTGCATGATAACATACTACAGAAATGCCACCAAAAAATACAGAAGGGCTGAACATAACAGCAATAAGGATTACAGAGAAGGGAGGAGATGCAGATCTGCCTGGCCACTGCCATATCACACAGCCTAGATATGTGCATCAAACAATGCAAAACTCATGATCTTTGAAGCAGTCAATAAAAGCCTTATCAATATTTTGCTGCAGTAAACCTTTTCTACATGCCACAGCAGAACTGGATTAAAGAATATTTTTAATATATTTGTAGAACATATCTAAATGAATACACTTTCATCTACCAAATAGGAGTTAGAAAATATATTCTACTTTCTAAACATGTTAGCAATATTTATTTACTCCTAAATCTTTGTGCAATAAATCAGACTAAATCAGAAATATACTATGAACAGTTGATTAATTCTTTCTTCAGTGTCCTTATAATTGCAGAAGTTTGCCTCTTTTGAAAGAAAACTATTTTCCTGTAATTCCAGGAATTCCAGGGCATGTGCCTTGAAGCTTTTCAAAATATGAAGTGTAATGGAATCTTTAGAAATGAGGTCTGAATGGAAACAGAGGGTAGCATACAATTATACTGTGCCATGTATTTCCCAAAAATAACAGCTGGCCACTTATCATATTATCTGGTCTTATTATTTCCAGTGAAAAAATTATTTGATGACACATTTACCACTGACTTTCTTAAAAGGCCTGAGTTCTCTTATTCTCTGACAAACTGCCACTGAAGCTGAAAGCACAAATCAGCATTTGGCCTCCAAAAAATAATATAATGAGAAAAAAAAACCAGTTTTAGTTTGGATTGCAAGTTTATTGGCTTATGGAAAATGTTGCTATAAGTAGCTCATGATAGATACAAAGTCAAGCTGTTTGGATCGTTAAACCTAGGCTGAAAATAAATCACTCTATTCCAGACACAGAGAAAATGGACTAATATTATCTGTTAGGTATGCATTTATGTTCTGCTATTGCTATATAGTGAGCTACAGCGGTTTTAGAAAAGGGAGGCAAGTCTTGTAAATTGTCAAAAAGCAATGATGGGTACTGAAGGGTGGATTACTTAGAAAGTTAATCAAGCTTGAAATCCAATTAATAATTGTTCCATGTTGTTTTCTGGCCTTACTGATCAATCAGCACTGCATCTGTATGCAGCCGTGATAGTGCCATTTCTGGCAGAATTTATTCTCATATTCCCTGAAATTAAGGTAAAAATTGTGGGTTTTTTTTTCTGTGTAGGCATACATGTTTGTGAATGTTGTGGTTTAACCCCAGCTGGCAACTCAGCCCCACACAGCCACTCACTCCCTCCCCCATGGTAGGATGGGGGAGAGAATCAGAACAGTAAAAGTGAAAAAACTCATGGGTTGAGATAAAGACAGTTTAATAGGTAAAGCAAAAGCCATACACACAAGCAAAGCAAAACAAGGAATTCATTCACCCCTTCCCATGGGCAGGCAGGTGTCCAGCCATCTCCAGGAAAGCTGGGCTCCGTCATGTGTAACTGTCACTTGGGAAGAGAAACGCCATCACTCTGAACATCCCCCCCTTCCTTCTTCTTCCCCAGCTCTATAGGCTGAGCATGACGTCCTATGGTGTGGGATATCCCTTTGGTCAGTTGGGGTTAGCTGTCCCAGCCTGCTCGCTGGTGGGGTGGGTGAGGGGCAGAAAAGGCCTCCGCTCTGTGTAAACGCTGCTCAGCAGTAATGAAAACATCCCTCTGTTATCAACACTGTTTTCAGTGCAAATCCAAAACATAGTCCCATAGTAACTACTATGAAGAAAATTAACTCTATCCCAGCCAAAACCAGCACAGTGAACCATGGCAAAGAATTAAAAATTCACAAGATAGGTACAGTACAGTGAAGGACAAATCAGCTTTTCAAATTAACTTTGCCTGACCATGATATTGCATTTAAATCTTGACTTAAAGGGAAATTTGTGTTTCTGATATTAGTTAGTTCCAAATCCTTCCACTGAAACTTCCATAAAACATCATTATTATTTGCAATAGTCATCTTTTGCTCTGTGTGCATAGGCTTTGAAAACTGAGTCAAACATCATATCTGTCTGACAGAGACTGTGACACATGCATCATGGCTTCTGATTGTTATTGATCTGGTCTACATGACCAAAGAGCTAAAATACCTTTGCTTCTTTTAGAACTGCTTGAGTTTACTGTATTTTATTCACACTTCATTAGACTTCTTTCCAGTAGTTCTCTAATGATAATTCTGATTCAAATCGCCTTCAACCAACTCCCCATGTTTTTTCTAATTCTCTCAAAAAATGCCGAGCTGTATGATTGGTAGCAACACATTGTGATGTTAGTAAGATTACTTACTACCCTCTCAGGGGCATCACCATATGTGTGGATATTTCATACCTATTCCACCTACTCAGAATTCTTCCCTTCTTTTGCACTCTAGTGAATAATTGGTGATATATAGAGAAATAAGTAATGTATGCAGGGCATGAACATGAAACCTGTTACTCAAACCATTAAACTTAAAAGGGGGCTGGGGGAGAGGAACAGGGCACAGGTCAGTGACCTAAGTTACATATGCAGATTCTGTGCTTTGCAAAGCTTTAAAGCTCCTAACTTTAAAATACAGCTTTTACTCTGTTGGTATCAGGTCATATTGTAATTGTATCCTTGTTATGAGTCTTATCAGAATTTTCCCAGATGTGGAGGCAGAATTTGTTTCCCTGTGGAAAACTGCTCTGCAGATAAGTGAATTTGGTCTCCTGGGCTCTGAAAGGGACACCTTGCACCTTCTTCTAAAACGTTAATGGAAAAAACCACATTCCCATGCAAATTTTAGTTGAAGTCCTTCATGCAATGATTAGCTCCTTCAGCTCTTACCTGATCTGAATGATGTAAAAGGCATCTGTATCATGGATGTTCTATAGTTCCTGTTCACATTTATGCTGGAATCACACTGCAGACTATTCACAAGTGATACACAATTAATACCTTGCTAGTATTCCTAGTACACAATGAAAATCTTGCTATTACTGCTAGTACACCGATAGTCAGTTTCTAAGATAATCTCTTATGCTAGGAGAATACTTTATTCCATCAAATTTTCTCCAGATATTACTGAAGTTACTTCTCAGGAAAAAAATATTGGTAAGGGTAAAAAAATCTTGACTCCTGGTGTTCAAATGTATCTGTAAATTCAACCTCCTTTATAAGATAATTTGTTTGAAGTTACGTAAAACTTGTCAGAGAGCCAAGCTTGTTCCAATGGCTGATAATTTCTTTCTCTGGTTAGATTTCTGTGTTTGCAATCATTTCTCATTTGCCTAATGTAAAACCATTTCTTGACAGACCACCCATCATAATTTAATTTTGTCTACTGGGAAAACTGTGCCAGTCTATTCCTCTTCAATGAAGAAGCCATATATCACAAGTTTTGTTTTAATCCTGATATACAATCATAATTTATTATCCTGTAGTCCATAACATATACTATTACAAGAGAATAAGCAGTTTTTTTAAAAAATTAACCACTACTCTTTTTTTATTAATCTTTTGACTTTACTTATAAAATTTTCCAGACAATTGAAAAATATTGCTTTAGATGTGATGTGCGGAATTTTAGACATGATAAGTCCAAAGACAAGGTAAAACCCATTAGCCTTGTAAAGTTGTTCTGAAATACTTAAGAAGTAAAATTCAACCATACTGGCTTGTAAAATCATAGCCTCAGTTCAACTTAGAAATTGTTCTACAGGATCAAAAAGGTGCATAGGGATAATCTGTGTTGAATTTCTAGACATGTATTTTCTTTCAAAAGGAATGTTACATAAATCAAGATACCATATACATCTTTATTAAGAATACCTTATATGTAGTATAATCATGAGTGTAGCAGTAACGTGGTTGAGGGAAAACCATTGCTTTAGCCTTCCTATACTAAATTGAAATTAAGCCTGACATCAGCATTTTCTAAAGTTCTACTGATGGAAAACTCACACCAGTTACATCACGGAAAATTCACATTAGGTATTATGAAAAAAGAATTATACTCTGAAGATAGTCGCATTATGTCATCCAGAGAGGCTGTGCAGTCTCCGTTATTGGAGATACTCACAACTTGCTTAGATAACGTTCCTTGTTTAGCATTGAACTTAGCCCTTTTCTGGACTGGTGTTTGGAGATGATCTCTTGAGGGACTCTCCAATGTGAACTATTCTATGGCACTCTAATTTTTTAACTACCTTGTGATTTGGGAATATGTTTTAGTATTTCTTCATACTGTATCAGTCAAAATGCATATCCAGCTGAAATTTCTGTTGTTCAGACTGTTTTCAAACAAGGAATTCAGCATCCAGCTGAGCTGTTCAGAATATGTCAGGTTTTATTCAAAGCACTCCAGTCATAAGAACATACTCCTTGTGTCTATGGACTACTTCTAATATTTGCTGTTTTTTCCTTTCAGATTGAAACTCCATAACACTGGATCTACTTTCAAGTTTTTCATCTGAACTCTTAAAGTTTGTCGTATGGCATGTACAATGCCATCTTTCAATAAACTATCAGGTTAATTTCTGGTTAATTTCTATTAGTTTAGTGGATCTCAGAGTAAAGTTTTGGCCCTTGCCAGTTACTTCTCAAAACATGGAGTAAAGCATATTTAAATTTGTTCTTCGTGGTTCTTGAAAGCATCCTTTTGTGGCCATGGGTAGGAAAGACTTCTGTGGCTCATAATGATCCATAGTTACATTTCTGCCTTGAAGCAACAGCTTCATCCTCAATTTAAGCTCTTATTTTTAAGACTGTAACTAGATATTTCTATGGGACTATAATAAAAAATAATGCTTGTTATAACTATACATTTATTTGCCTAAAATATTTACACACCTTTTTGGCTTCTGTTTTCTGTAACTGTTCTAATAAAAATGAATGTTAAGCCAATATTGGAAATCATTTGTGGCAAGTTATTTTAATTCATAAATACAAATATACACATTGAAAACCTGATTTTCAGAATTTATGCTCAGCAATTAGGAAAATTAAACAATGCCTTGCAATAAAATGTTATTAACAACTTCAAAAAATAATATCACGAATAATACACAAAAGTCCCCTAGTGAATTTTGACTAATTCTCATGAAAAAATTGCAATTTCCTAGAATACAATAATAAAGGGAAACATATAAAATAATATGATAGGGAACTGGTTTATTAATAATTCCCTGGCTCAGATCATACTTGGGTAAATATCCATTTAAGTTACTGACAGTTTTGCCTGAATAAATGCCTGGAAAATTTCTGCAGAATGTTGTTGCTGAGAAACCTTAAAGAAGAATGGAGGTGTTGAAGGGAGAAAAGAGAGAAAGAATTTCTTGTAAAAGACTGAGAAATAGAGACCACTGGAAGATGGAGACCTCTAGTGATTTTTTTCTTTTTAATATATACAGCAAAAAGAAGTGCTAAAGAAAAGCTTCACTTTTATGTGCATCACTGGAAAAATCTGCAACCTTTCTGTTTTTAAAAGGTTTATGATTATTTTAAAAGTCTCTACCTTGATTTTTTATAACAAGCAAGGCAAGGTTCAATTTGGGTTTGACAGATGACTGTTACTGCAGTCTCCACTAACTTCACAAAGGAGTCCTGGATAAGTTAAGGAAAAAAAGTATTTTCTCTTGAGAACCAAAACCACTCTAGGATCTACTCCAAGAGTAGAAAACACAGAGTTGCCAGTTTTTCATGAGCCTCAGGCTTGTGGGGCATATCAGACCCATGGGTGACACTTGGTGGCTAAGTATTTCTCTGAATCTTGCTCTTTGTTGTTTTAAAAGATTGTTACCATAAAGCTCCTAAGTGCATTTGTACGTGGAGACCCAAGAAAATTTGTAGCAAAAGAATGTCTCGTGTAGATATTTGTATTCCAAAATGGTAATAACTTTTTACAGTTTAGTGTACACCAGCTGCACACTAAGCTACTTTGAAAAAAGGTGTCTACAGCAAGACAGGTGTGCCAGCAAAACAGAAGAACCTTTACCTAGTTTGGCTAGCAAAATTGGTTCAAGAGCATTATCCTTCTATATACCTTCTAGTGGAAAAAAAAAGCCTGCTCCAAGCCAAAGAGAAAAACAGATTTACCTATCACATCTATGAACATAACTGTTCATTCTCTTCCTGCCTTGCCGTCTCCTTTTTCTTCCATTTGAACTTCCTTTTCCCCTTCCTGTTCCTTTTCCCCATTGTAACCAAGGACTTTGTGTTCTTATCCTCTAGGTGAACAAAGTTTTCTACATATCAAACATACCTACCTTACTTTTGTGCAGCAAGGATAAAGCAGAATTTTAGTTTTGGTGTGGGATTTTTTTTTGTGGATTTTTTTTTTCCCCAGTGATTAAATTTAATTCATCCTATTTTGGTCTTTTCCCATATCCCCTTTTACAGGCAGAGTTTGCCTCTTCAGCACATTTGTTTTAATGTCAGTGTAAAATCTCAACTTGACAGGGTAGCACTTATTTGAATGTGCTGGGGTACACCGAAGCTAGTCTCGAAACTTTCCCATTACAGAGCACCAGCTGTCTGTAATATTTCATTATGCAGTGAAAGGCTACAATAGTTATTTTAACTGACACCTCAGCTCTTTTTAAACTGATCTTTAAAAGTCCTTATGCTTTCCCCAAAATATAAGTCTCTGGCTCTGCCATATCTTTTTCTTCATCTGATAAAGGGAAATTAGAATTTTTTTTTAAATAAGTGACAATGGTCTTAGCATTTTAGTTTCTCTTATATTAGACCTCCATATTTCTTTTAGGCACTCTTTCATGAATAATTCTCTGGCTTCATATATCCCACTGTTTTGAGGGAGAGAGCATTTGAAAAAGATAACCATATTTTAATTTTGATGTAGTTCCTTTGCCAAATCAGCTCTACTTTCTGATTTTTTTTTTTCTGTTGAGCCTCTTTTGACATTTCTTTGAGGCAAGCTCAACCTTTTCACTTAAAGCAGAATTGAAGCTAGACTTTCTAAAGAACACAAGTCTGTGTGACAAGTATATCCTTTGCTTAGGCGATATATCTGCGATATACACAAATCATTTACACTTGTGGTCTGTTATCATCAGTAGAATGAGGTAGAAAAATGAAAAAGCAATAACTAGGAACACAAAAAGAAACCTTTTCCTAATGCAGAAGTATGTGAAAGGAGAAAGCAGGAGGGGAAAATTAACCCAGTAAATATTTAGACATTAATAGGTATAATACCAGTTTAATCCTAATGTCAAAGTTTTTGTAGATACATAGATAAATGGGAAGATAAATTCACAAATTGAGAGAGTATATGTGCATCTTTGGATGTACAAGGTAAGACTTACAGTGCGGTTGTCACTTCTTTAATCTATATACTATAATTATATTGTTTATAATATACATTGCTGAGGTAAATTTGTATAGGAAGTTAATACCTGTCAAAAGAACAACAGTAATGCACTCAAAACATTTTCAAGCACTGACTTCATTAATCATAGTGGTGGGAATCCTGGAACATGCAGTTCTCTTGTTCATGTTGTTCTGTTTTTATTTTGATTATTGATTGCTAAATCAGGTAGGTTGCTTCATGTTCTTACTGTTTCTGGCACTGAACCAATGTGAGTCAGCACATGTTAATAAAGGAGAATTTATGTTGATCAGAAAAACCCAGAAATGCTACCAACTCCAAGTGAAGCTTACCTCTGTGGATTTAATAGGCGAACTCATTCCATATACTCTCTTAAACAAACACTTTCAGCCTTTTTTTTTCAGATGTAGAAATGTGTACTGAGAGATGAAATAAAACCCCCTGAAATACTGTAGGTGCCACCATAATCTTTAAGAATAAAATTAAGCTTTTATATCTGAGAATGCCCTTATTACCATTTCAACAAAAGAAGCCTTTTAAGAGTTTTTTTTAGAGGTTTTTTGTTTGGTTGGTTGGTTTGTTTTGTTGTTTGTTTTGTTTGTTTTTTTTTTTTAATTTGAACTGGTAAACTTTAAGGATCTAGTGAAGCATACATTTAATTGGATTTAATTTTAATTGAGGAATTACAACATATATAAAATGAGCTGAGTTACTGTCATATTAGCTAGGGACCACAAGACCAAGATTTATTGTAATTTGCATTTTTTACCTCAAAAACAAACTCATATGAAGAGGTCTACCAGAAGATAAAATGCGATATCATGGGAACTTGCAAGTATTTCATATTAAAAAAGTTTGAATAAATTATGAAGATAGTCTGTTCCAGACCCAGCTGACTTAAAATCAGGCTCAGCCTATTGTTTCTAATACCCAATTCCTATGTTTCCAAGTATTAACAAAAGAAATGAACAGGACCATTAAGGCTAGGAGTATTCTTTTTATCCTTCATTTACATGACAACATCCTTTTCCTTATATTTCAATGTCAGGAGACACCAGCTTAAAATGAGGTCCCTATTAGGATAGGCACCTTACAAGAAAATTAGAAGAGAGAATCCCTGACTTAAGAAACACACAGGAGAAAGAATCCCCTTTGGTATGCGACAGACCTTGAAAGACAGCACTTAGAGCACTAATCCTACAGGAAAACAAATCCTGTTCCTGCATAAACTTCTGCTGAGTTCAGATGCAGATTTTGTTTAACCACAGGGGGCCTAACCTAGGATCAATACATAAGCGGTTTTCCTTGAGTACACAATTTGACAGTAGCACACTTGCACTTAAACTCAAGTCTATTATATCACAGAGTAGTGATGTAAACACAAAACCATTGCTAAGCTCTCCATGGCTTTCATGAAAGCTTAGATGCATGTCAGTTCCTGGAAAATACCACAAACCCCAAAGATTTTCCATACACCTTTCTTCTACAAATGAGTTTTGCCTTGAAGAGAGGGATCCTACGTACTGAGTAGTTTGCAAGGGACGGAAGGATTTAGGGTTCAAATGATGCCAAATGTAAGTAAAGCATCCACTACCCAGAGAGAGACTGAAATTAACATGGATTTTTTTCCTTCAGTGTCTCCTTATTGACCCTTTTCAAACAGCTTCCTGTTCTGCTTTCTAGCTTTTGAGAAGGTTTTTTAAAGTAAATAATTTCCCACCTGAAGTGTGTAAGGAAACAGGTGCTGTAATCTTGAGGTTTTCAGGAACCACTTTATGTCTAGCCATCACTCTAAGTGTGGTCAATTCTCAAACGTGGCATTGGTTGAGCTTCTTTGAATTCATTTTGCTCTATATTTTTGCTTGTCTTTGCTGGAAAACAATAGATTTTTTTTTTCCATTCATGACTTTCAGTAAACTTTTTAATATAAATCTTTTTTCCTTGGTTTCTGACTGCCTTAGAAAATCAAACTAATCTGTAGACTTCCCAGGTGCTCAGGTGGCCTGAGGCACCTTCCATTTCAGCAAATCTTCCCAGTGATTTAGACAAGAATTATGTTTAAAAATATTTGGAGTTAGTTTTTAACTATTAAATCTTTATATGCCACCTAGAATTCTAAATCCAACACCCTTCTGAGATTTAAGTGCAGATAGCATTCATTTTTGTCTTTGGAGGTCTGATCCAATTTCTTCTTAAAATTTTGACATCTCTCCCACTAGTTTTAGGAGAGCTATAATAAATACACTGTCTGGAATAAGGTCCTAACTGTAAACAGACTGCTCCACCTTCCATAATCAATACATTAATTTTGACTATTCAAAGGCTGAAGGTAAAACTCATATATTAAAGTTCATAAATGTAAACTTAACTCCTTAAATTACTGTAGCTCTACCGGCTCGCAGCTGAGCATGTGACATACAGTACTGTTAAAACAATGGTAATTGCTAGGGACAGGTGAATTGATGTGCCTAATCTACAATAATCTTATACACTTTGGATTTGAAAGTTTGTCTTGGACATCATTATCTTGACATTACATATATGAAAACATTGAAAGGCACAACAGCTAAGAAAAAGTCCAATCAAAATAAAGCCTAGTTTGACAGAGAGTGGACAGGAATTTCATTTGAGGGACTATAAAATAAGAGTTAGAAAATGTAGGAGAGATGTCTTGTTAAAAAAATAACCTGCTCAAAGTAAAGCATTTTAGAGTTGTCAGCTGAGGAGACATGGCAGTATACGCATTCTTCAAGAAAAGGATGTAGTAATTTGCTTTACTGAGTCAGGACTAAGGTCTGTAGGACATGTGCATTTTATTGGTCTAGTTGAGATCAGCTATGATTAGGCCTGATTTAGGGATTTTTTAAAAGCTTTGCTGAGGTAAATTTCAGTTAAATATGCAACTCAGGAACTCAATGGATGTATGCATATATTACATTGTCTAAAAAAATTCAGATTTACTATACTGCAGAATATGATTTGCAAAGGAATATGTAAAAGTAGTAAAGGCTTTGAAGAAAAAGCAGCAATGTGTTTTAAGTCTGTAGGGTGAGAAATTTACCCAAGACTTCTAGCTTTCCAATGCAACCCTGCACTTAGCCCTACCCTCAGGAGGTCACATATACCAATCTTTCAAAAAAGAACATCTGAAAATATGATGTTTACACTCTATGTTAAATTGATAACAGGATTCTCTGTCCTTTTTTCTGTTTGCATGGCTAGAAATTTAAGGCTGGGCCTTGAATCTGGCAAACCCAACTAGATTTTGTACCTCAAGTCTATATGCTGGGTAACTTTGCCTGACTAGAGCACTGTACTCTCCTTTTTCAGCTAAAATGGACAACTTTCAAACAATTTATATAGTTTTCTGCTGCTCCACCTGCCTTTACTTCCAGACAACAGGATTCCTCAGCCTATCAGTTTCACTTCACAAGTTATTTGTTTATTATTCAAGTACCAGAACAAAGGCACCTAGTCTCTTCAGTGTTTCAAAATTTATTTTTTTTTTTCCGAAAGAAGCCAAAAAATGCCTTGCTTTTGTCCTGCAAAAGGAAGTGAAATTTACCACAGTCATGAGTTCTAATATACAGTGTTCACACTACACAAATAGTTATCAACAATCATTACAGAAGCAAAACTACAAAACTAAAATGCTCATATCAACCCCAGTTTCATCAATAACAGTCATGGTTTGCTCATCCCTCCCACTCCTGATTGCAAAATCAAAAGCTATAGATTGAGCAAATACCCAAATACCGAGTCTGGGAAAGATTCAGTCCTCAGGTTGTGTTTGCCTCCCGTGATGGAGGCCTTACAGATCTATAAAATCCTCCATGTTATAAATTACTATATGCATTTACTACTTGTGTTTATGTTCAGCTGTTACCCAACAATAATTCATTTTCACAATTTTTAACAAATTACTTATGCCATATTCACAGTAAATTCCTTCCTTCTTTCTTTTCTTTTTCTTTTTTTTTTTTTTTTTTGGTCACTCCAAATATGCAAGTAAATTAACTTTGAATGCACTGTCAAGATAACCATTTTTTCTTATGACTGAGTGACTGCAGCGCTTACTGTTAGAGGGTGACACAGCTGGCATCCTCTGACCCTGAGCAGTTTCCATTCGCCATCACTCTCACCAGTCCTTGCACAGTGCCATAGCAAAATGAGTTGATCATAATAGAAATATTTCTGCAGAAACAAAAATTAAAAGTCTGAAGATTGTAAAAGGTGGTGAATATTTCTACTAAGACAAAATATAGGTAGATGGAAGTAATCACACAAAGTATTAAGGGATGTTAAGAGTGGTCACCACCTCCAGCAGCTTGTAGCCTGAGAATCCCTCCTGCCTAGCTGCTGGAGCCCAGCCCTCAGCACCTGGGGACCTCGGGTCTCCATCCCACAGTGATGGACATGTCTGCTATTTTCCTGTTTGCAGATTCAGCCAGTAACGAGGCTGAGCACGTATCCCAGACACATGTGCACACAGATGACATGGTCATGGCTGGCTACCCAGGCCCCGACTCACTCCAGTGGCTGACAACACAGGCCAGGGGGGACGTATACCCCAATTCTGACTCCAGTTGCTACCTCAGTACCCAGTCACACCAGCGGCCCCAGTAGCAGGCACTTTGCCCTTAGAGCACACACAAGAGGATAGAAGGTGAAATTACACAGAGAGATAAAGAAAGGATTGAACAGGAAGGTAGCACAGACCTCAGGGCTCAGTCAGACATATTACATTTGCCCAGCCCCTTTTATACCCCTTTCTGTCTCTTCCCCCATTATTCTTACCCAATCCCCTTCCCTTGCATATTCCTTCATCAGTTTACATAGACCCACTGTCCACCCCGTCAGATATCTGGGCCCCCCAGGTTTGCATCCTTATCAGTTGCAAGGCATAGGTTTGCCTGCATTTTCTTAATAACCCATCAATTACTATGATCACAGAGGTTTGTTTCTTCTCATTTTGCCCGTTATGTTTGTCTGCCAGGTTTGTGTCTCTGTATGTTCTGTTCATTGCCTTCCCCCTTTCCTTTCCATCCCATTTTCACAGGTTTCTTGAGCATAGTCTTACTGAAATCAAAGTTCTCACATTGCGTGTACCCTTACAAATTAGTGTGACTGACCAGGTTTGGTTCTGCCTCCCTTACTGTTTGTTGGTCAGGTTTCTTCCCCTGTATGCTTTGTTTGTTGCTTCCCACCTTTTCTTATTATCCCCTTCTACACCAGAAAGGTCGCTGACAAGATACCCTTAATGGAGCAGATCTCCCTCCTTCCCCATACCCTTCCAGAAACTGCTACATGCATCTTACTTTGGAGTGACAGAGTACCTAAATCAAATCAATTAATTAGCAAGGTGTCTCCCAGATCAGAGCAGTCCCTTAAAATGTAGACCACCAGGATTACAAACAAAATCTCCAATAAGGAAGTGAATTGGCTTTTATTAACTCTAAATGTAAACAGGACGTCACCTGGGTATTAACTTCTTGTGTAAGCCACCTCAGTCACTGCAGATGTCTTCGCTCCCTGCTTTTCAATAACCTCCATTCTTCACCGCAGTGCACTTACTTCTTTTTGAGTTCTATATCTGAGGACTACGGTTTAAAAATAACATGGGTTGTATGATGCCCTACTGTAAATGCCATGGGATCCCATGTTGATATTGTGCCTTAGTGTTTTGTCTCACAAATCAATCTGTTCTAAATTTTACCTTCATTGTAAGAAAGAAAATTCCCTCTTTCTCTCCCTCTCTCCCTTTTCCTTTTTTTCTGGTGTCTATTTCAAGTTTCAGAGGGTACGCCTGCCTACAAATATTATATAGCATCTATCTATACAGTTCTTTTTGTCTGTATTTGTAAAAATATTCATCAAGGGTGAATAAATCTTACTATCCTACTGCTGAGAAAAATGAAGTTCAGAAAATTTTGTAAGTCACCTACAATCATATGCCTATCCTACTTCAAGTCTAGTGATTTTCCACTGAACTTTTTGTCTCACTACTTGTGGACTACAGAAGATAAAGAGGTCTTTTTATTCTTGAAAGAATATCATACTTACATGATTCTACACTTGCTGAGTCAGATGTCCAATTTTTTTATTTTATTCTGTTGTGCTTTCACTTTCTCTAGGAAAATTTCATATTCGTGTCAAACCACAGACTATATAGTTATGTAAGTGATCCCCTTGATCCATTGTGTGTCTTGTTTGCTTTTTTTCATATTGGTGCTTTTCGTTTTGAATATTTAATATAGCTTTTAAATTCGTTTTCCTTCCATTTGCCTTTCTGAGCTTTGTTCTTTTTGTTGATATCTTCTCTTTTGCCTTAGGTTATTTTTTATTTGCTTATTTGTTTGTTTGTTTTTTCCTCACTTCTATCACTTTACGTTGTATAATGGCTTATTTTCTTTTTTTCTGAATCTTCCCTGTAGAGTATAAATTCTCAGGCCTTGCTAGCACTACTTGATCTATTCTCCATATCATTGACACACTCACTGTTACTTACCTGTCCTTCCTAAAGTGTGATTTTAGGTAGGAAAATGAAGTACAGAATATGACTTTTGGCTTGGGAGGTTCAGTTTTTGCTTTAGGAATAACTTTTTCACCAAGAGGATAGTGCAGCAGTGAAACAGGTTGACCAGGGAAATTGTGGATCTTTCAACTGGAAGCTTTTGATCCTCAGCTAGACAAAACTAGGAGCAACCTGACTTAGTGTTAGCACTACTCCTACTGTGAGTGGGAAGACTAGGCTTGATGATCTGAAGAGTCCTCTTCCAATCAACTTTTCTATTATTTTATGCAGTTTCTGGTTGAGAACCAAAACAACTGAAGCCCAGCAGGTGCTGAACCCTGACTGTATACAATCCTGCTGCTAGGAATTGTGTGGGTATTATTTGCAGGAAGCAAAAATCATTCTTTCCTGATGCAAATGGTGCTGATAGTGCAACTATAAAAAGATAAAAACAACATCCTAAACTCATCTACACCTATAGTATTCTACAGCTGATGTTTAGAACCACAGTTAAATGAGTGTGAAGTGGGAGAGGAGGACAAGTTGCTTAAATCATTTATTCCCACTAACCTAGATAATTTATTGCTTTCTCCCCAGTTCCTCCTTTCCCCTGCGTCCTAGTACAGAATGTTCTTTACAGTCTCAAAGTCATTCAGTAGTTAGGTGCAGAAATGTCCTCACTAATTGTTCCTTTTATTTCAGTACGTTTGAATTGACATTCATTCTGAACATAATTGAAAATCCTCCATAGAAAAGCTGTTTGAGCTACACAGTAATTTAATGAACATATAGATCTAATATTCTGTCCCGGTCCCACTTTGTTGACATGTTTAAACTACAAGCCCTGTCTATCTTTTCTCTTTCTTTCTTTTTCTTTTTTTTTTTTTAATAAACAAGAAGGAAGCATGACCTTATGAATTAGATTAGAACCTCATTTCTCTGTAGCATCTCCTTTAAAACTGAGTCCTTCTCAGCCCATGGTAACAAGTAGGAGGTAAATGGGTAATAGAATCTGGAGAAATAGTTATCAGCACAAACTTGTGCATTAAATAGAAACATAAGATGTGTTTGAATATCTTTTGTTGTTATTTTTTTTCCCCCCATCCTTTCAGCTTTAAATCTGAGACCCAATTTTGAAGTTAAGAGCAACAACCCCTCCTGTTCCTGAACTGCAGTTCTCTAAAATATTAGTATGCACACCTAACTTTTGGTTTTTGAACAATTGCTCTGACTTTTCTTGATATTTTTGACATTGTCAAGTGGCATATTCTTAAGACCTGGATACAGAGGAAGGCAAGCTTCATTTACTTGCAGGCTGGAACATTACACAACATCTACGTAACATGGGGTTTACATCTGCAGGAAACTTTCTTGAAGAGGACAGTGCATTAGGCATAAGAATTCTCTTAATATGATATTCCCTCAGTACTACTGTTTCAGAAAGAGCAGAAAAAAGAAGTGAGGTAACAGGAGAACAATACTTTGCTCTGGAGAAGCATGACAGATGGTACAGTGTCATCTTCAAAGCTGCCTCAAATCAAGTACTCTGTGAGGTTTTAACTGCCAAATATATGTTAGCATTGCTACAATGAAAGATAAATAATAATTCATTTAAATACCAGTAAAGTGCGTCTGTCAGAGCTGTAGATGGCAGTGCCATATTCTACATCAGAGAACCTTTGACAAAATGTAGAAAAGGACCCTGATTTGTCAAGAAATAAAATTAGCTTATTTATTCACAGCTGGTTGATATAAAACTTCTTAATTCCTACTGTGGAAAAAAGATGAAGTCTCAAAGACTCAGGGAGATTTCAAGTCCAGTGAAAAGAACTAAGAATACATCTGATACTATTGATAATAAGTCAAATTGTTGACATAAAATGCTTCAGAGGCTTCAAAGGACATTTTATGTTTTAGGAGAAGAAATCTCTGTGGATTTCTAGAACAACGTTATTTGCTGAACATAAGTATCAATCTAGAGTGAATATGTATACTTCACCTGATAATTTCACTAGATAGACTGCAGGGAAAGAGTCTACATGGAAAAAAAATTTATATGTGGTTTTTAAAACTTCACCACTCTATGCTCAAGGTGCCTGCAAACATTTGCCATATATCATAGCATCCAAAAAGCTGTGAATATGAAAGGATCTTTGCAACAAACCATCAGAAAAGCATTAAAACTAAATATTTGTTCATGCCCATTTACACAGCTGAGCATGGTCTGAGGTAAGTAGAGTTAATCCCAGTCAAGGTCAATCTAAGTAAAGGATCAATCAAGTGTTGTAATTTTGAAGATAATTTTTTTTTAACTTTTAAATGTCGTGACTGACACTATACTAGTATAATGTTCAACTTTATTAAATAAGATATTTATATTTTTATAATGGGTGCCATACCACTTTTGGCTTAACAAAACCCTCCTTGTATACAAGAAAATTAGGACTTTTGTAGTACTGACTGGGCAGTACTATCTGAATACTCAATCCATAGTGCCTGGGTTTTAACTACACTTAATATCTTTAACTATAGGACCTCGCCAACGAACTTAAAGGATTTTTATCTGAAGCTATTATAGATGCCTCTTTTAAATCCAGTAAAGCCAGTCAAGCAGATAAAAGGAGCTAACTGGAAGTTTAGTGTGAATGGTCTGGTTATGAATGCAGTGTTTTTCATACATCATAGCTTATTCCAGCTGCATTCCCTACAGAATACCACATGATTCAGAGTTAAAAGCTCTAATGTACATTTGATCAATTTTAGTTTGTCACTTGGAGGAAAAGCTGTCAAACTGCCATTGAACTAAGTTTCTCTTAATTCTAAAGCACAAAAAAGTAACACTTGAAATAATATGAATATCAGGCAAAGTGAACTTATACTGTGATAAGGAGTGATGTAAGTCAAGCACCCCTGAGTACAGATAATTGCAATGGGACAAAATAACAAATATAGATGAATTGTGTCTTTCAGAAAAGCATTCATTTAGGTGGACAGTAAAAAATACTCTGCAAGAGCAACACTCTAAAGGTTTTACAAACTAATTTAGTGTGTTACAAATTGCTCTCTGCTGTTTTAGTGTTTCTGCTTTGCCCAATAGTCACATCGCTGCAGGGCCCAAGGAAGGTGAGGGTGTAGGAAATGACAAGGTGATCTGTGGATAAAGAAGTGATAAAATACATCTGACGGTAACATAAATATTAAAGGAAGATGGGACAGCTGGGATTTAAGTTGTTCCACTTTCAAGACAAATTTATTTCTGTAATTTATTCTTCCTTATGGGGGCATTCTTGGATATTACATTTAATTTATATTTTAAAAGTAAAATACCCAATTCTTATCAGGGTCTTGAGGGCTCCCACAGGCCTGGTTATCTCTGCCTGGCCCCTGGGTCTCCCCCACCTGCCCAAGGCCCAGGACCCCATTTAAAATGCCGGGTCCATCAGCCCCTGCCCCAGTGATGCAGCAGGGCAGTCTCCAGCTCCCCACAGCTTTGCCCTGCCCAGACATGGGCCCACCAAGCAGGGCCTACCCATGGGTTCATGTCCCCACTCAGCCTCAGCCTGTCCCCATCCCCAGGTGCCTGATGACCAAGGCAGGGGTTGCCCTGGTGGCCCCAGCCCCTCTGCTCCTGGCTGGGGCAGTGGGACAGGTGCTGCTGGAGGTCCTGCCCTGCCAAGCCCAGGGTTGAGAAGCCCTGGACACTCGCAGCAGCCCAACCCTAGGGAGCTGCTGGACCTTGCTGAACTCTGACAGTTCTCATGGTAGGACACCATGCTTTCTCCATGTCTGAAATACAGTTAGTTTTCAGTAAGTCCTGATTTTATACACATCTTGTTACCTCAGTTATTATTAACTGACTAGGTGCTTTGTGAATTATATATTTGTTAAAATCTAACTTGACCTGACCTTGGTTTGAATGGTGAAACTGAGAAGAGTTTCCTAATGCATGAAGTTGTTGGTCTGTGGTGGGACATGGTCAGAGACAGCTCAGTTGTCAGGCCAAAGACCAGCCAGACAGGAAAGGCAGCCCATCCAGCAGGTCCATCCCCTGGGTAACACTGTGGAGGCAAACTTCTCTGTCTTTCAAATTTCAAGCCAAGCTGGAGGCATATGGACCAGGAGAGTGAACAATAAGATG
This sequence comes from Phalacrocorax aristotelis, assembly GCF_949628215.1. Taxonomy (NCBI): domain Eukaryota; kingdom Metazoa; phylum Chordata; class Aves; order Suliformes; family Phalacrocoracidae; genus Phalacrocorax; species Phalacrocorax aristotelis. Next base: position 56,697,005 of record NC_134278.1, read on the forward strand.
GGTGGGAAACTGAGTGGTCTTTCATGCTCAAAGGGTAATTACCAGCAGTAGAAAGTCTGGCTGGTGGCTGGTGACTAGCAGTGCTCCTCAGGGGTCAACAGTGGGGCCAGTCCTGCTTCATGTCTTTATTAATGGCGTGGATAATGGGATGGAGGGTCAGCAAGTTTGGGGATGCTACCAGATTGCAGGGTAGGGCTCCCATTCAGAGAGATCTGGACAAGCTGGAAAAAATTGAGTGCCTTGAACCTCAGGAAATTCAACAAAATCAAAATTCTGTACCTGGGATCCCATGCAGCAAAACAGCCCCAGCTAGAAAGCAACTTTACGGCAAAGGACAAGGCACCTCTGACTGACAACAAATTAAGCATGATTAACAGTGAGCTCTTGCATTAAAAAACAGGCAGTCATGTCCTGGGATTTATTAGCAAGACTGGAGCCCACAGGGTGAGGGAAGTGATTCTTCCGTTTCAATTGGCACTCGAGAGACTGCATCTGGAGTATTGTGTCTAGTTTTGTGTCCTCAGTACAAGAAAAAATATTGACAAACGAGCAAGTGCAGAGGAAGGGTAACAAAATTATTGGGCAGCTGGAACACGTGAGATAAAGCACAGGGTGAGAGCTGGGTTTATTCCTCCTGGAAAGGCAGAGTTTAAGGAGAGATCTGATGATGGTTTACAACCGCCTGATCAGAAGGTACAAAGATGAAGGAGATAGATTCTCTCAGAGGTGCACAGTAGAAGGGCAAGAGGCAATGGACACAAACTGCAATATGGGAAATTCTGACTTGATATAAGGAAAAAACCCACTGTGACAGTGGTCAAACACTCGAACAGGTTGCCTGGAGAGGTTACAAATTTCCTCCCTTGAAGATTTTTAAAACCCAACTGGACACCACCCTGAGTATTCTGATCTAACTGGACCTGCTCTGAGCAGGGAAGTTGCATGAGATGACAAGAGGTCCCTTCTGTCTTACATGCTTTCATGATTTCATGATCAATCTTAGTTTACCACCTGCACTGATAGCAAGCACAGATCTCTGAGATAATGTAAGGCTTGGTGGATTTATTTTTAATGCATTGCTGTCATTAACAGAAATATCAATGATTCATTCATTATGTGACTCAGTGGGTCGCAGCCAGCTCAATGTCACATCATTGCTCTTGAGCTTTAAAGATTAAGTAGGATGTATATAACAAGAGAGCAATTATTTGCTTCACAGTCACTTCAGCTACATTTAACATAAATATAACAAAGCTGACTTGCTAGGCCCCCCTGTTGTGGGGGATTTAAAGAATTGCTTTAGTTATTAAGTAGAAGATCAACCCAAAGGCAATTCTGGAGACCTGGATTTTTCAGAAGTAACACAATAAAAATCAGTGTTCTGATTCTTGAAAATAACTTTGTGCTTGCAAAATAGTAAGTGTGGGAAAAGGACTAATAACATGTTTGAACACTCTTTTTAATAGCAATAGTGGTGGAAAGAAAGCTTCTGTGTACCACATGCCCTGTAGCATGGCAGAAAACTTTACCCTGCACTAGCCAGAGTCACTACAGAAGAAGGGTGGAAAGAGAAGAGAAAGACATAAAGGTGAGAATTTACAGCTTTGTCAGATCTAGTAAATCTGTCCTTGGTAAGTGAGATGGGGCATGGATTTTTTACTCAATAGTAAAACCTCACAAGACTGAGAAAGCACAATCACAAGGCAGAAAAAGGTAGCAAGGAAGGGTCACCAGGTCCACACTTTTCTATCGGGAACAGTCTCATTCAATCCCTATCAGAAATTTAAGCAATTTGAAAAGGTTTTAAAGACTATTCTCTTCAAGCCTGACTTGCTCCTATCCAGTCTCATAATTTTACTTCATCCTTCTTCAGTGTTTTTCGAGGCAGAGTGCAAGATTTTGCTGTGTGGATTTCTGAGTACATATACATTTCAGCACTTGGTTTAGAATCATTAGAAGTGTTTCAGCTGTGATCAAAGATAAATTTCAAATGATGCTCAGCATATTCATTTGTTGTGGCAATTCATGAGCAGAAAAACTATTCCTTGCATTACTTAGCTTTGCTTTAAGTGTAAATTCATATTTCTCTTTTAAATTAACCAAAAATGGCAACTACCAATCCTACAAAGGCAAAACTGTCAAGGCAGTGGAGTTTTATGATTTCTCCAAGTGTTGCTTGGAGTCACAATGTCTGTCCTTCAATATCCCTGATTTCCAACCAGTGAACTACCAATGAAATATCTAGCTAATTACAATGCTTGTATCTATTTGTCACTTGATCCAGGACCGTTCTGTAATTGCCTGTTTTGGTTTAAGAACAGTGGGTTCACCCCAGCCTCTGAAGAGGGATGGCGCCACTACAGTGAGACTGGTCTGAAGCACTGAGCTGACACGAAGCTCATGAAGGTTCTAGCCAATTACATGTCAGAAAAGAATTTTCTTCCCTTGATGCTTTAAATCTAATGTTTCCTTACAACAGTTTTAACAGCAGCAACTTAAGAAGGTCAATGTCTCTATACTTAACCTTCCTAAAAAAGAAATTATGATCAATACTATAATTTCCTAGTAAAATTGTCAGAAACCTGGTTTAAAAAAAAATACAAAAATAAAAACCAGCAACATACTCTGTTGGGCAGGACATGCATGGAGACTACTTAAAATGAATCGATGGAAAGGCGATTGTCAGAAGAAAGGGCAAAAATCTCTCCTGGCTCATCAAAATCTGTAAAAATCTTTAAGCATTCTCATAGTGTCATTATCCCAATTTTGCCTGAAGTTAAGCATACTGTTAAGTGTTTTGCTGAACCGGGCTTGTTTGAGTTGTTATAATTTGCGCATGCAAAGACACACAAATTTATTGTTACATTTAGGTATATAAGTCTCCATGTGTTTCTTTTACACAAAATACAGAGCATTACTGAAAATTCCCCAAAGAAAAGCCTTTGTTTCAATTATTTGTTATATTGTATATCAACAATAATATACTTTCTGTGAAGGCCCAGTTGGGAAAACTTCCTTTTTTGCTAGTTTGGGGCCATAACTATACTAAACACAGGTTTTAAAGGAATAGAATGGTCCCAGAGGGCATGATCAAACTTCTTTTTCACACAAAGGAACACATTTGCTTGACCTTTCTCAGTAGAAACTTTGAGGAAGTTGTTTAGTCAAGACAGTAAGTTTTTTAATAGGTGTTATGACATTTTCTAAAGGTGTATTCAATCTTAAGTTATCTTTTTGGTGTCATGGATTAAACAAAAATAATAAAATAAAATAAATGTTCAGATTTTCAGCTCTGTAAGCATGACCACTATCCAATTACACGCTGACCTTCACTATCCACAGAAGCACTAAACAATGCTCTGGAGTTGAACAGTAAGTTGAAATCCTGGGATATTAGCCATTTGCAGTGTTGCAGTGAATGCATATCTCCCCCCCATCCCTTATTTTTTCCCCAGCACAGAATTTGTTATTTTAAGAAATGTGACTATATATCTTCAGCTGGTGCACTTTTCTTCACTGATCCTAGGATACTGTTCCAGACTTTGGAACCCTAGCAAAAAACATAAGCCTTTCTAAACTAATATTAATAGTCCTGTACCCTTAATATTTTTGCCCTACTCGAAATTTTGATGTTATAAAAGTTTACTTAGGAAAGCTTTTGCAATAAGATTCAGAGTGTAGTGAAAAAAATATTTCCCTATGGAAAGAAATTATGAGGAAAGAGATTAGATTTGAAGATCAGGCTCTTGTAGATCAGAAATTAGCTACTTCTGTACTTACAAAAGAATAGGCATGCATTAATTTGTATGTGCACACACTCTTCAAGTTGATGGAGTTGATTTAAAGAAAGGGATGGTGTTGACCATCTTCAAGTATTCACTAACATTTTTGGCAACTTTATCTGCAACCTTCATAAGAAAGAAAATAACAAATTGTTTTTTCAGAGCAAAGGGCAAACATATTTCCAGGAGAGATGGCATTTCTTTGCACAGAATTCATTCTGTTAACTGAACCGTAAGATGGGTCCCAGTATTCATTTCTTTGCAGTCAGTGATTGAATAGTTTCAAGATGATCTCAAGAATATTGCTACCTGATAAATACAAGAATCTAAAACTTCCTTTTGTTTTGACATGCTAGAGAAAATTACAGAAACTCAGTCACAAATTTCATTTCTCCTGTGATCCCTATGAATTATGAGTACCTGAGGTCTAGGAATACTGGGACAATTGTAAAGGACATGAGCCCAAACAGTGAGACAGTGAGCCCCATAGACAGGAAAATAAACCCACTGCAGAGATCCTTTTTCAGCATAGGCTTTTCCTCTCACATTCATTTCATGCCACTGAGGCTGAAAATAATTTGACTGCTTTGGTAGACAATGAAAAGATGTCAACACCATTTACAGAAAACATCTAGTGACTTTGTTCTAGTTCTAGTTCTAGGGAATTTTCTGCACTGAGTATTAGGAAAGTTGGCTTTGTGCACTGTAACAGCTAAACTGCACTTGGCCTGCATGAATGGTAGTAGTGCAAGATATTCTCTTAACCCTACTCACCAAAGAATAAGTCCTCAAAAGTGAATTGCCTAGTGACGTTACTCAGCTAATTCAGATCATGTTTTTCTTTCCTCGAAAAGAACTTCTAAAGTTCTCTTTTGCCACGTATCTGCATCAATATTTTTAAGTGGTGTGTAACTGGTGAAGGCACAATAAATTATCTGTTATAGTACTTGTACTTTTCATTTCAGATTCTCTTAAGCTATCAGTGAAACGCTAGGATCAATCAGTGCCCTCTAACTCATGTGCTCTAGGCTTTCCCTGAATTAATTTGTTTGAGGGAGAACACAGACTTTTTTTTTAAATGTCCAGTTTGGACTGAAGAATGTCTAGTTAAGGGGAACCTCCTACACCCTTGACTGAGTGATACTTGGCCTGATCACCCTCCCAGTTAGTAGCATGTATCCTCTTTTTTGATATAATATGTGTAGACCACTTTTTCCTTCTGTAGCTATTAGTTGGATCTGAGGCATTTGTCAGTCTGACTAAACAGCCCTCTTTTTCAATTTCCTGTTTTCATGCAACTACTAATATATCCCTTGGTCTTCTTTTTATCAAGCTAAACAGCTTTGAGCTCTTGGAGAAAATTACTGATAGAGTTATTTCACAATACTTAAGTCATTCCATACATCATCTTTGCATCCTTCAATTTATCAACACTGTTTGGGAACTGTGTACACCAGTACAAATTGCATCACTAGGCAATTCATTTGCATTGCTATCAAGAACAAAGGGAATATGATGTTTCTGATCCAATCTAAGATTTTATTATATATATGCAGCAGAGGAATGCATTGCTTCTTTTGAAACGGAAGCTCATGTTCAGCTGATTACCTGTTATGCACTTCTGATCCTTTTCAAGTTTTTTCCATTTTTACAATCTTTGTGGCATCTACAAACAACATTGATACATCTGCAGAAAACCCCAGAAATTACTTCAGCAATTAACATTTCTATTAACCTTACATTCTTATACTGTTTTTCAGGTTCACAGAAAGCTCCTATAAAACTTTGGGATATCTTCAAAAATAACTACTGTTATTGAAAACACTATTATTAAACCAATATACTCATAAAAAATAAACCGAATTGGTTTGTTAACGTCTAGTTCCTAAAGAAGTACAATGAACAGTGGCAGTTTTTTTATGAATACCATTCTGTACTAGCAATTGTATTACTGCTCATGCCAATTGCTTATGTGAACCCCCAGGAAACAATAGCCAAAAAAATAGATCTCAGAATTTACCGCATTGTCCTAATACTTACGGAAATTCAACACAAACGATAGAAGAATCTCATATAATTTTAAAATTCTAGGAAGTTATCTATATAGGTCCACTGATGTACTTAGGCATTTCTGTTAAATACTATACTGCTTCATGTTCAAATGAAAAGTAGTGTATTTGGAAAGTATTTATTGTATTATGAAAATATTTAATTGTTGCACCAAAACACAATACTTATTGGAAGAAAACACTTATTGGACAATTTCTTTTGGTTATTTTTGCTAGTTCTACCACCTTATTCTGTAAAAGCCAGTCTTATTTTTAGGATTATTTAAATTCTTCATACACAAAACCCCCTATTATTTTGTAACTGTCTGCCAAGTTATTTTTCCTCTTCCTTTTACTTCCCTTATAATTTTCTGCACTTCCAAACACCTAATCTTTATGACTTATGAGACTCTTTTCTGTTATTTCACTTCTTAATTTTCTTCTGTACTTCTGTACTATCATTTTTATATGCATACTTCTACTTTGCTTCTAGACAATGTCACTGGGTTATTTCACCTAATATGGTTGTCTTTCTCTGAAGGATCATAGTCTTCTTTAAGCAGTCTTACAGGCTTTCCAATTTTGTTTTACTTTTTTTTTGGCTTGATTCTTCTTCTTCCAATTGATCCGACTCAGAATTATGTTCTGCTTCCCAAAACTGCAGAATGGAGTCTCGCTTTCATTTTTTCAACTCTTTCAGGTGGTGTAGTTTTATCACACCAAAACATTAGGAAGATCAATGTTTTCCACACTTTTCTGAAAGTGGTACAATCATAACCAGATGGTTACCAGTGGATGTTCAAAATAAGACCATTACTGGCCCTGAAAGTTAGTGCAGGAAAACTCTATGAGATTTGTGAGGAAGAAATATACTTTTGCTATGTGTGTCTTCAAAATCTAGCTTATTCATAGTTCTGGCTCTAATTCGTAGTATTGGTTCAATAGGAAACCATGAAGTGAAGTCCTACTGTGAACCACAAAGGCAGCTCTCATAGGTTCTGGAGGTTGCTGGTCAGTTAACACAGAACATGCTTAGAGAGATTTCTATGTAAGCAAACTTTTTGTGAGTTGGTGAAACGTGAAGCTAGTTCACACTGAGTCATCCATTGCTGCAAAATTGTTTTGCCTATGGCTTCAGTGGAGAGGTTTTTGGAGTAATTTTTCACTCACCTCACATTTTCATTTAGTTTTTGCAAGCTCTTGATAACTCCTAAAAAGCTTTGGTATTTCTTCCATACAGTTAATAATGGACAAACTAACATATTATGGATAATCTATTGATATGCCTTACTTTATTAGCTCCTGAAGCCCCATTCCAAGCTGGCGTAGCCTACAAGAGTAATTTCTGAAACTGTCAAATGTTTTGGGGATGTGTTAAGACCCTAGCAATTGGTAATCAATGAGCACCTGGGACATAAGACGTCTTAAGCACATGGCAGATTTTATCTAGTGGCTTACCAGACTAACCAAATACTCAAATGAAGGTTCCTTCCTTCCTTGAATTGAAACTTTCAACTAAGAAAAATAACTTCGCACCAGCACACAGATGCTTTGAACTATTGTTCATGAATTTATATATGTGCACTGGGGACATACTTGATTTTACTTAGAAGTATGACTTTTAATATTTTTTAGATTATAAACTAGGGAATCGATCACCAGAGAAAGACAGTCACTTTGGCCTTTCAACCCATCTTAACTGCCTACAAATAAGTGCCCCAATCCCCATGGCACTATGCTATATAACTGTAGCAGCCGAGCAAGCTATCCCCATTTCATCTTAATATCTGGAGCAGAAGCAAAGACAAAAAATTACACTTTCCACAATTCTGGAAAAAAAATTAAGTATTTTATGAAGTAAAAATAAAATTAAAAACCATATTGTGATTACAATGCTGGTTGTCACTGATGTGAGAAAGAAAACATGTAAAGATGACTGGAGATGAGAAAATGCCAGATATCATTTTGTTTCCAGGCATTTAAGAAAAATGAAATCAAAACAATTTTCTGTTTAAATTGAAAATACCTAAAATGAAAAGTGGTCTTACTTTAAAAATAAGCTAGTTCAACAACAGAGCTAGTAATGTTTTTCCATTTACAGCTGCCTGATAATTAACTTCTACATTATTTTCTCTTTTCTGTCAGAATAGAGAAGCCAAATAGGTCCATGTGATAACATGGCTGTTAGGAAAAGTGCAGTGGTGCAATGGTGGTACTGTGATTTGGTAAAGCGTATTAGAGACACAGAATACGCTTTCATATATTCAGGAGTCTGTGTCCAAACACCACATAAATGCACATAGAGAATCACAGAATCACAGAATGGTAGGGGTTGGAAGGGTCCTCCGGAGATCGCCTTGTCCAACCCCCCTGCTTGAGCAGGGGACACAAGACTACATCCAGGCAGGTTTTGAATATTTCCAGAGAAGAAGACTCCACAACCTCCCTGGGCAGCCTGTGTCACTGCTCTGTCACCCTCACAGGAAAGAAGTTTCTCCTCATATTCAGGTGGAACTTCCTGTGATCCAACTTGTGCCCATTGTCCTGTCCATGGGCACCACTGAAAAAAGTCTGGCCCCATCCTCTGTACACCCAACCTTCAGATATTTAGAAGCACTGATAAGATCCCCCCTCAGTCTTATCTTCTCCAGGCTGAACAGACCTGGTCTCTAAGCCTTTCCTCAAAAGCTATGCTCCAGCCCCCGATCATCTTGGTAGCTCTCCACTGTACTCTCTCCAGTAGTTCCCTGTCTTTCTTAAACTGCGGAGCCCAGAACTGGGCGCAGTACTCCAGATGTGGCCTCACTAGGGCAGAGTAGAGGGGGAGGATAACCCCTCTCGATCTGCTGGCCACACTAATTTTTCTACAGCCCAGGATACCATTGGCCTTCTTGGCCAGAAGGGCACAGTGCTGGCTCAGGGTCAGCTTGCTGTCCACCAGCACTCCCAGGTCCTTCTCAGTGGAGCTGCTTTCCAGCAGGTCAGCCCCCATCCTGTACTGGTGCATGGGGTTTTTCCTCTCCAGGTGCAGGACCCTACACTCGCTTTTCTTGAATTTCATGAGGTTCTCCTCAGCCCAGCTCTACAGCGTTTCCAGGTCTCGTTGAATGGCAGCACAGCCTTCTGGTGTATCAGCCACTCCTCCCAGTTTTGTATTGTCACCAAACTTGCTGAGGGTACACTCTGTTACTTCATCCAGGTTACAGAATCCCAGGTTGGAAGGGACCTCAGGAATCATCTAGTCCAACCTTTCTAGGAAGAGCACAGTGTAGACAAGATGGCCCAGCACCCTGCCCAGCCAAATCTTTAAAGTGTCCAGCGTGGCCGAGTCAACCACTTCCCTGGGGAGATTATTCCAATGGGTGACTGTCCTCACTGTGGAAAATTTCCCTCTTGTGTCCAATCGGAATCTCCCCAAGAGCAACTTGTGTCCATCCCCCCTTGTCCCCTCCATGTGACTCCTTGCAAAAAGGGAGTCTCCATCTTCTTTGTAGCTGCCCCTTAAGTACTGGTACATGGTGATGAGATCCCCTCTGAGCCTCCTTTTCTCAAGGCTGAACAATCCCAGTTCTCCCAGCCTATCCTCATATGGCAGCTTCCCAGTCCTTTGATCACCTTGGTGGCCCTTCTCTGGACCACTTCCAGCCGGTCCACATCTTTTTCTGTATAGCAGGGACCAGAACTGTACCCAGTACTCCAGGTGTGGCCTGACCAGCGCTGAGTAGAGCGGAATAATGACTTCTTTATCTCTGCTGGTGATGCCCTTTTTGATGCAACCCCGCATCCTGTTGACCTTCTTGGCCGCAGCAGCACACTGTTCGCTCATGTTGAGCTTCCTGTCCACCAGGACCCCCAGGTCCTTTTCAAGGTCGTTGATGAATACATTGAACAGGACTGGACCCAGCACAGACCCCTGGGGAACACCACTAGTTACGGGCCTCCAACGATACTCTGCCCCAATGATCATGACACTCTGAGCTCTGCTGTTCAGCCAGTTCTCAATCCACCTCACTGTCCACTCATCTCACCCACACTTCCTTAGCTTGCCTATGAGGATGCTATGGGAGACAGTGTCAAATGCCTTGCTGAAGTCAAGATAGACAATATCCACTGCTCCCCCTTCATCGACCCAGCCAGTCACATCATCATAGAAGGCTATCAGGCTGGTCAAGCTTGATCTTCTTCCCTTAGTGAATCCATGCTGACTACTTCTGATAACCTACTTGTCCTCTACATGCCTGGAGATGACCTCCAGGATGAACCTTTCCAGATGCGGTGGCAAGGCTGACTAGCATATGTTTAATAAGATTATTATTATTATTAAACTGATGCAGTCGATGATTTATAGTTGTCTGCTGTCTGTAAAAATAACCTTATTAAAAAGAAGTGAAGTAATTAAATGAAACCGTTATCTTTTCAGCTGAATCTAAATATCAAAGCTGACTAAAATTTATAAACATTTTAAGAAAAACTGATGGTCTACTTTTGTAAACAAGGTTATGAAGAACAAATCTGGGGGAAGATGTGAATTAGACTTTTCCACTGACCTTACTATTTAGTAAAGCTTTGAGAAAAAGGCTGTGAACACTTGTTCCAGTATTTTGGGTACTATGATTATAATAAATGTTAGTTTGTTTTACTTTTACTACCTTTTATCTTATCATTCATACATTTTTGTGCCTCCAAATACAATACTTTCACACAATTAAGAAGCATTAAATACTGAAACAGGAGTAAAAACAACTGCTAAATATAGGAAGAAAATTTTAGGTTACTCATGAGAATACACAGAAAAAATCTTCAGAGAAATATTTTCAGTTCTTCTTCCATCTGTTATATCTCAGACAGGGAAAAAGATGTATATCAGTTGCCTTTAAATCCTAGATGACATGTGCAAAGGAAAACAAGAATAAATATCTTTTTCTTTCACATACCCACACTTTTCCTATTACTGCTCATGGAAGCCGAGCAGATTTAGCAGCCTGAGCCCATGTCCTTGGTGTGATTTTCCTCCTGGAGGTATTTGAAGGAGACCTGTTTGGTTCTTTGATATTTGTTGAGGTCATAGATTTGTTTACTAGCCTCTAATCTAAAGAATTATTTTTCTTTCCACATGCAAAAGGATCCTCAAAGCATTCTTGGTAGTCACTTACCAGAAGCCAAAGATCAGCCTGAACCTGATGAGAGTCTGAAGGTATGAGAATATAGTCTTTAATATGGTGGCAGCCCAGGACAGGTAGCAGCTGGGACACTGATGGGATGGCTATTGATGGGCAAGAGCACAGACAAGGAGCTGTTTGGCACGGAAGGCATCAGAGGTCTGATACATGGAGATGTTTTCACATAGCACTGTGAAGGCTGTCGATACAGAAGTCAACTGCAGGGAACAACAGGGAATGTGACTTCTTCTGAGGGACAGTAAATGCCACGGCTGTTACATGCAAGGCCTTGGTACAGATAGCAGTGCATTTGCAAAGCAGCACTGCTAATCTGCATGTCCTGGGCCACAGCCACAAAAGGGTGGGCCCATTAGTGGTATGTTTGATTTTTTTAATCATAGATTTGATGATGCTGAACTTGCCTTCTACAGATGGGCAGAAGTTTGGCGTGGTCATTTGCCTTAATGCAAAAGCTACTTGCTCTGGGACAAGGTTCAGGGCTTGGATGTGTACTTAAGTACAAGTTTCCAGTACTATTAACATCTGAAGAGTCATGGCCTGTTGCTGAGTCTCTGGAGAGCAGTGCTATTTCTGCTGCTGGTAATGTACACACAGAATGGGTTTGAGAAAGCAAAAACAAATTTGTTTGCCTCCAGCAGTGTAACTGTGTTACCCTGTTACTACAGACAGACTGGTACACCTCTGAGCCACTTCTTCAGAGCTGAATTTCCTATGGTGATAGCACCATGGTCTTGTCACTGGCAGTGGAGTTTTTTCTGGACACTCTCTGAGGCTTCCATGGACACTCGTGCTCTTACTCGTACTTCAAAGCTCACTGATTTGCTTAGCTGTATGTGCTGTCACAGTGACATGAGTGCAGATGCCAAGGGCCATTACGTATACAGGGTATCTGGCTGGCCAGTGCTGTGGGCATGAAGTTGTTAGATCGGGATAGTCACACTGAGACAGTCCTCAAGAGCACACTAAGAGCACAGAGGCCATGACACCCAGTTGTAACTTGCAGCCTGCATCCACCCTTCTGTGTACAACTTTGTCCACTTCATATTGCCCACCTGTGTTTACCTTCCTTAATCCAGCATTATCAGATTGCTGAGAATTGTAATTTCACATCCATTTCCAATGGTGAGCGACAGGATTTTCCAGGAGTAATTTTAGTAAGAACAAGAATTTTGTACCCTGATTAGCTGTATGCCAATGACAGATATAAATCTATTCCTAACGGACTAAAATGAGACATGCTATCCATTTCTAAGCTTCACAATGATTGACTGCATCCCCAATTAGGCCGAGGCATTCAGTTGTATTTTGTGTACACTCTTCAAGGGCAGCCTGAAATACCTTGTACTCTTAATTCTACTGAGTATATGGCTTTAAAAGTTTTTAAATTGAATTGTAAATTTAATTTCTTTAATGCAGTACTATCCTGTCACAGAAAGGCAAATATTTTTCAGAATGAGTTTATGTACGGGGTTAAATCTACCTCAGACATTTAATTTTGAAGTGACCTTGTTTGTGCTGGGTGGGAAGAAACATTTATTATATGCTTGTTAAACTACAGCTCGGTGCTCAGCATTACAGGAGTCTGGGCCCTTGCCTCCAAAGATTAATATAGTTTTGATTTGAAGTTAGTGAACATCTTACACTGCTTTTGGTATTATATTAAAAATTTCTGTATAATATTTGACCTGTTAAAAAAAAGGAGGCTCATTCCACAGAAAAAAAATGCTGATTTTTCTCATACTTGTGTTTTGGAACCTAAATATTGTAGAAATCATCTTATAGCTTGGAAAGCAATGCCTGAGTGTCACTGAAAATATTGTGTTTAAACAAACACCACAAAAAGTAATAAAACTCTTTCAAGGGCAGTGTTGACTTGCTTGAGCATCAGATGTGAATGTGATTAATGCTTTCTGAAATAACTTTACATAATGTACACAACTGAGGACACACATATCTGTTTTTTATCTACCATTTTTATCAATGTAACACAGTCTTTTCTTTCAAATTTCTGTTTACGACCTGCTGGGTGTATTTTATGGTTCAGTTTAGTATCACTGGTGTGGTCACTATAGTAGTTTGATTTTAATATGTTTTAAACAGTCATTGCCAGCCTGAAGGTTAACTCTAAGGGTTACGATTTAGAGTTATCAGTTCTATTCAGTATTATATCATGAAAGGAAAACAAGACATGGCCTCAAACCATGACATTTAGATGGAGGTTCCAGCAACTCAGACTGGAGTTTGGCAGTCTGATGTGGGTTTTTAATTCTGCCTGGTTTAACAGAAAGGTCACTTTGTAAAATTTAAATCTGAATCTACAGTCCTGTTTCAAGTTACCCACAACTTTCAGAAGGTTGTTCAGAATTGGGGTTTTAGTAAAAAGTGTATTGTGGGTTGAAATATGGTCTTACTTTTGGTTCTCAAAAGATTTTACAGTACAGGGGCATTTTTGGGGAAATAATTAAAAAAAAAAAAAAAGGTTTTAGTTGTGGCAAAGTCAAAATTGCAGTTGTTCACATGGAGTATTGGCTTCCTAAGTTGAAAGAGAGGAAGGAGATTGACTTCTGCAGGTGAAAGGTATGCATCAGCATAAATTGCATTGGTTCAAACCCTGTGATTTAAGAGAAGGAATAAAATAAGACTTAAAGGAACATAAATTACCTACAAGCTATTTCTTAAATTGAATCTTTCCTCTCAGCTTTATCTGTAGATCCCTGCATCTAGTAAGCTGTTTCCTTGCTCTGTTTTGAAAGAGTCGGTGCTGATATTCGACAACATTATGATCTGTATTTATGACCTCATAAAGACAAACTAACTACATATTAGTACTGCTTGTGATTGCACTTCTTTAAGCTGAGTTTATGGAAGAATTAATCCTGCTGAGTACACACACTGCAGTCAGGTGGCATTGTTAACTTTGCCATTGATCGACAGAGCAAAGAGAATTTCTGATCAGCACCTTGCAGCCCTCTTTTAACTGTCTGTTGGTACCTGACTTCTGGAATTCATCAGTTCTTCAAACAGCCTCTATTGCTTACCCATCTGACCACCTTACCCAACTGATTTTGAAGAATTAATGGTGTCTGTCAGGTCTTAGAGGTCTGTATTTCTGAGAAACAAAAGAAAGATGACTATTTGATGGGACATTGATGAGCAAGTTTGTATATGGTTTAATTGTCTCTTTCCTGACCAACCCAGTCATCAAATTATATTGTATGTTACATGCAAAGTTTTATTCTGTAATGGCCTTCCTGCAGTCTCAGGCTCTAGACTCTACAACATCAGATTCTCTAACAATATTCTTCCCATAGTGTTGATAAACAAGCCAGCTAGCTCATGACGTGGTATCAATCAATCCCTGATGCTTATAGTTAAAATTTTCTGTTCCTGGTGCCAGAAGTTACGTGCAAATCTAGTCATCACTGATCTCTTACTGCTAGCTGTGGTGTCTGATACATCAGTAGCAACAAGCTATAGATGTATCCAGACTGAGGTAAAATGGTTGTACTGAGGACATTTGCCCCCTCTGGAGCTTTAGTCTTCAAGAGAGGTCTTCCAAGCAATGCATGAAATATTCATTTGTACTTCAGTTGTCATTTGTCTATGTTCCCTTATACTATGCTGTTGCTGAAGCACTGAGTATACTGCTCTGTATTTTCATCTCTTTGTATTTTATCTAATACAATCACTATATTTTGACTTAAAAGATTATCTTCTGCTAGCTCTTTCCTTTGAGCAGTTGATTTGTGGAGATTAAAAACTTATTAAGCATTCACTCCCCATGATGATGACTGTAGCCTACACAGTCAAACAGACAGATTATTGGAAATGTGTATAAGGTGCAACATAATAAATGTCTAGATAGCAATTGAATGTAAATATCTCGTGGCAGAAATCAGGTGCCAAGTCTGAATGCTTCCATACAAAGAGCTGACTGTATTTTTCAAATTAATGTCTCTTTAGTAGAACATACATAATTTAAAAATAAAATCAACTTAATGCAGTCCTCCCATGTAATTCTCAGTTTACATATCTATGCAAACTTACCCTGTTACTAAATCAGATTATTCACTTCACAGACAACACAAATGCATATATTTAGAAACTTGGCATACTAACAATATTAGATTTCAAAGTATCCCTTAGGCTAACAAAAATAAACGTGGTTTGGTTTTTTTTTTCCTTTTGTAATGTGAAATAGCAAAAATTTTCTGAGGAGCCCCACAGAGGACACAGAAAAGATTCTATCACGGTCAAATTATAGTTAACCTAAACTAGTTTCTTTTTATTCTGCATTGAGACAATACTTATATTTGTAAACTAATAGGCATTATAAATATATATATATTATGCCTTCTTCTAATGTAATGTAATGGATATATGTATGTTTATACAAACACATATGCATATCTATACAAGTAGGTGTATGTGTATATATGTGTATGTACATGTATAAGTGAATGGCTTTAATTACATCTTTGCGTACTAGACCAATCTGAAGTCATACTGCAACTCTCAGCAGGATTTCTGTTAAGAAGATACTCGAGTTCAGTTACTTCAGTTTACTATACTCATGTTCATGAGGTTGAGGTGACTCAAAGTCACCTCTTTCTGAAGGGGCTGAACTAGTACCAAGCCAGAGGAGCCTAAGCAATGCAAGTCTATAATATATATAAACTCACATGCAAATGTGTTTTAATGCTTTAATCTAAAACCTAAGCATTTTTAGTGATAATATAATTTAGGAAATCTCTGAGGGACAATCACTCTGCTATCAATTTACCCAGTAAAAATTTGTAAGAGGTCTAGCATTATATACGCTATACATTCAGGGAAGAATTAACATTAATAATAACATTAATAAATATATTATCATTGTTGAACATCCAATCATTCCACATTACTTGTTGCCTAGCCTGTAATGCACAAAATGGTTTAAACTGCTACTTCTTTGCACAGCCAGTTTGTCCTCCTGTCTTTGGCTCCCACCCTTCATTCTAATTATTGGTTGAATTCTCTGCCTCACCCATCACCTCAGTTGAAACGTTTTTCTGTTCTTGGATTGTACTTACCTTCATTTTGGTAACACCTTTCTGGTTTTTTTTGTGTCCTTTCAAATGTCTTAGCTACATTATTATTCCATGATGACTACATTTCCTCCTTTATTGATGTTTGATTCCTGCTCCCTCTCAATGTACTCCCAGTGATTTCCCATACTTACAATAATCCTAACCTTCAAAAGCCAGTCCTCTCAAACACACCTGGCAGATCCTTTTCTGGGTCCAGGTGCTAGGAATGCAAAGAGACTGCTGTGGAGGCAGATCACACTGGTGAATAAACTGTTCTCTGATGTGCTCCAGCAGGATAGACCCAAACTGTTGTCGTCAGTGCTTTGAGAGTACTATGCGTAGGAAATCAGACTTCTCTTTACTACCACAAGCAAAAGCGAAACATTTCCTAAATACAGATGACAAATCTCTCTATAACAATATTTTGCAACTGCCAAACTGGTAAAATTTTTAGGTGAGAATTTTACAAAACTGCATGTATATTTTAGCTCAAGATTTTTCAGTTAATGTGTGCCTCTGCTTCTGGATTTGTATATGAAAACCCCATTTGGGTGGAGGAATTTTCTCTTCATTGGTATGATCAGGTGTACCTGAAGATTTTAGTGCTTGAGCTATTGTGCATGTATTAAAAAGGTTCAGGTCTGAGAAATTTTCAGTACTGCCACTGAATAAGTAGGTTCCTTTACATTTCAATTTGATATTAAATTAATGTGATTTTTGCTTCAGCATTGGGGTTCTCAATTATTTTATTTATAGCGAGGATATTTCAACTACTGCATAAATATGCTATCTCATGGGTCATTTGAAATACGCTATAGTTTCAGCGTGCATGAACACAATACAATTTTACAATAAAAGCCCATAAATTAAGATTCCCATACATCTGAAAATCCTGCTGTTCTAAGCAGGAACTTTGCAGAATTTAATTCCATATCAGGTTCATTTCTTAGACAATATTTTTTAAAAAGCCACTTTATCCATAATTAAAATGAGAGACTGCTCTGTCTTTTGGTTTGGTTTTTTTTTTCCCCCACCTGGTTTTATGCCCACTTAAATTTTTCATACCTAAGATCAATACATGAGCACAGCTTGAAAGGTACTGGTGAGTGTGTACCATGGAACACTGAAATTCCCACTGGAAGTGGGGCCAACAAGGTCAGACATTTTCTTTTCCAACTTTTTCCAAATCTAGCGCAATTCAAAAAAAAAGAATAAAAACTGCATATATACTAAATCAGAGGTTTTGCATCCATTTCTTAAATTTCTTCGGATTCAAAGTATCTCTGCACAGCTTAAGCCTGACTGTAGTGACTGCTGCACATCTTGCTGTGTGAGAGGGCAGCAATGATGAATCACTTCCTGCAAAGTGAGTCACACTCAGACAACAAACACAGCAAGAGTCCAAACAGTGATCAAAAGGCAGCGTGGCTCAGTATAATACTGTTCAGCAACTCCAGGCTGTGTTGAGCAGTTAGAAACAATAATGAGAGGCACAGAGAGTGCTAAAGACTATCTTTACTCCCCCACCACAAAATAATACACTTGTGGTGATCTAGGACTACATAGTCCAATTGCTAAATATTTAAACATTAGATCTTGGTAGTCCTATGAAAAGACCTACCCTATTAATAAAGGAAAAGGACACTTTTTAAACTTTTTTTCTTTCCCAATAGTCAACTATGAACAGGAAAAATGTGATATCATTGACCGCAGTTGAATCCAACTTGACATTGTTATATATTACTGCCTCTGTTCCAGCAGATCTCTGAGACTAGCTACACTCGCTAGTTTGTCTGCTTTACTGAGCAGACTAGAATAACTCTAATATTTTTATTAAATCAGCTGAAACTGAAGGAGTACAGTAATTATATTAGATGAGTTAATAAGCCAGTTAGATATTGATTTATGGTTCTTAGAAAGAAATACGTTTTAAGTTATGCTCTAGTAGATATGTGTAGACGGCAAACCACTTCAAGAAACAGAGGAAAAAGGTTGTTTTCTCTTATGAGATATATTTGAGGGTTTCTTTTGCTAAAATTGTCTGTTTACTGTTACCACAGGGTTAGTGCTACTTCTGAATACAACAATAAGGGTACTCAAATAGCCAAGACTTTAGGAGGTACTCTCATCCTTTCACCACCAAGCAGATTAATGAAAGTGTACATCAAACTGTAGGTGATAGGAAGTCATCCACAGTATATCCTCACTTGCAGAACTACTGTTGCTGTAAGAATGAATGATTACTACTAAAAATTTGAAGATATTTATATACTGATAGCTAAGCACTGAACTTAGCCATGTAGGTTAGCTGGCTAGTTTTCCCTGACTCCCTTTAAAATCAGTCGAAAGCAGGTCACCTTTCCTAGAGAGTCACCTTAGGTATCTTCTATGCTAGACCTCTCCTTTGAATTTTCCTCTGGACAAACCTACTTACCTGCACTACCTAATCAGAGCAGGCAGAAGACCAAAGGGCTGGATTACGCTCCTGAAGATAAGTATTTGCCAAGACAGTTTTGGGTAGATGAGATCTGAGGACAGACCTGGGCTGTGTTTCATCAGAACTGTCCTTTTAGCCACTTGACAGAAGCAGAATTTTGTAGGTTTATTTTGTATGGTGTGACAGTACTAGCATCAGTAAAAGTTCATCATAAGTCAAGAGTGTGGTTTTATGTGTTGGAGAGACTAAACTCAAATACTAGCTCTGAAACATCTTTGATGTTCATGGGAACCTTCCCTAATAAGGAAAGAAATTAAGTGCTTATAGACATCACATTTTAATTTCTATGGTAATAATTGTTCCATATTACATAGTTATTATCAGTGATAGACAAGAAACATTTTTGGTTTTGCAGAATTAATAGAAATTTGTGTTACTACTCTTCATTAGATCACTCTAATGCTTAAAGTTTTATGGTTGTAAAATATTCCATGAAAATGCAAAGTCAACATCAGGTGGTCCCCAAGATATTTACTATTCCAACAGAACAAGGGAACAAAGCTTACTTCTTCTTCAGGCCTTCTGAAAATTCAAACCCCCAAATTATCCTTTTTTTAAATTTTGCTTTCTATACTGTCACTTTCAGAATGAAAAAATTGTCTGATGCAGGATTTTAGCATTAGTGGTACACTACTAAGAGTTATGATTCCGGAGTCCTTTGGCTTATTGATGTGAATCATCAGTTTAAAGGAAGGTAGGCAATAAGAGAATCAGTTTCACTTAGTAGCAAAAGATGCCGACTTGTGAAAAATGTAATACCAAGGAGAAGCCCAAACACCTGAGAATTTTGGCTAGGCCATAGAGTTTTTAACACGGACAACATAGTACTCCATTTTTATAAACCGCAGAAAATGGAATTTTCTTCAGGTGAGGATATTTTGTTCAGACTGTTCTGAGGTAGACGAGGGATGCCTCTTTGTTTTTCATTCTTGATCTCAGGGATTTTGTTTCAAACACTTCTCACTCCAACATGTATTTCCTTTTTGCATTCACAATATACCGTATTTTATTATATGAACACCTGCGGGAAAGATCTTGAGATCTGGGTTTTTTAAAGGATTTCCTTCAAAACCTTAATTTTGACTGTTGCTACACAGAAAAGAGTGTTTTCGTATTGGAAGTAAACTCTGCATTACAGATCTTGATAATTTAAAATGTACATTTATTATTGCCTTAGAAACTGGACCTGAAAATCAAAACTTTTTAAACAACTGTTAACTTATTCAACAACAGGTTGATGTGTAATACTATGTAGAAACAAACCGTTTTCTTAGACTTATGCATATATTCCCAAAGGCAAAAATTCAGTCCTCTTACTTGTCCCTTCTTATTCATCCTATAAATAAAACGTGGACTCCAATTACAAAATGGAAAAGAGGCAAGTTTTAATCAGTTATAGGATGGTGAATGTGAAAAAATCTTCAGTCTATTTAGTAAAAACATATAATACACAGGGAAATTCAAGGAATCATACAAATAGCTACAAGCATTATTTTTATTAAACAGTTCAATCTTAATAAGCTTATGAACTACATAATTTAAGTAATATTTCCCAGTAGGTTACTTCATTTAAAGCAGCAATTTGAGATAAGTTCTGGAAGACAGATAGTTCCTGGCTTAATGAAATCCAGTTCAGGTGTGTCCCACTTTTTCTGTTTTAACACTGAGAGGTTTAGTTTTACTTTTATACTGCTTCAGTTGCCCGTTTCCTACACAACAAGAAATTTTCCTTTACTTGGTTTTCCATTTTCTTAATGGTTTATTAAGATTATTAAAAATTGCCTAATATGATTTGTAAGCTTTTTTAAAAAAAAAAAAAAAAAGGACCACAGAAAGCAATAATATTGTTAGAATAATGACCCTCTTACTCACAAACAATAACACAAGACATGTAGAAATAAACTGTCCTGGCATCATGACAATCTAATTTCCAAGCTGAAGATTTGACTCTAATGCTTATTTCTCCGCAGAGTCTTATTGGATTTATGCCATTGAAACACTGTCTACAGAATTGTATTTGCTTTGACACAAAATTCATGTAATGCTGTGGAGAACTGAGGCACCTAATACTGAGGTGCAACACACAGCCTACATACAAGACCACGTAAGACTGTTCTTAACTTTAACACTGTATTTGAGCACCCCCAATAAAGGTAATAGGACTGCCTGAATGAAGATAAGAATTACTGTGCTTAAATAAAAACCAGTATCAGAGGAAAGTTAATTAAATGTTAGTGTCTAAAAGTAAGACCTGCAAATGAATGAGAGAATGGTTTCAGTTCTTAATGTAACTTTTTTAGACAGTTTGTTTTGCTCATGGGAAGAAGAGACACATATGAACTGGTCATCCGGTAGCAAGAGCTGGACCATCTCTCTAATCTGTACTACCAAATTCAGTGATCATTGAATCATTTTCTGTAAATTCAGATACTTCTAGTGGAACAGTTTAATCTCAGTCAAGCTACTTTGCACACACTTGGTAAGCAGGAGCATTTGCTGATTATATATTATTAAATATTCTTTTTTGTTCTCATTACCTACATCTTTATATAGGTGGCTCAATAAACTGAAGAAAAGCTTAAACAGATACATAATAATGAACCAACATACGTGTACATAATGTACATAAGGGTACATTTTATTTCTGTTTTGAGAGCAGCAAAATCATTCATCTACCTTGACTCCTGTAAGGTCTTTGACACAATTCCACACATCATTCTTGTCTCTACATTGGAGAGATATGGATTTGACAGATGAATTGCTGGATGGATATGGAATTGGATGGATGACCACATCCAACATGTTGCAGTCTATGGCTTAATGTCCAAACGGAGATGAGTAAGAAGTGATGTCCCTTAGCAGTCTGTATTGGTACCAGTACTGTTCAATATATTTATTAATGAAATGGACAGTGGGATTGAGTGGACCTTCAGCAAGTTGAATGGTGCACTTGATTCTCTAGGGGGAAGGTATGCCACCCAGAGGGACTTTGACAGGCTTGAGAAGTTGGCCAATGTGAACATTATGAAGTTCAACAAGGCTCAGTGCAGGGTCCTGCACCTGGGTTGGGCAATTCCCATTATCTATACAGACTGGGGGATGAAGGGATTAAGAGCAACTCTGCAGAGAAGGATTTGGGGATATTGGTAGATTAAAAATTGGACATGAGCTGGCGATGTGCACTTGCAGCCCAGAAAGCCAGCCATATCCTGGGCTGCATAGACAA
Source organism: Phalacrocorax aristotelis (assembly GCF_949628215.1). Classification (NCBI taxonomy): domain Eukaryota; kingdom Metazoa; phylum Chordata; class Aves; order Suliformes; family Phalacrocoracidae; genus Phalacrocorax; species Phalacrocorax aristotelis. The sequence goes on from NC_134278.1 coordinate 56,718,807, forward strand.
AAGCATGTCTAGCAGGTCGAGGGACGTGATTCTGGCCCCTACTCCACTCTTGTGATACCTCACCTGGAGTACTGCATCCAGCTCTGGGATCCCCAGCACAAGAAGGACATAGACCTGTTGGAGCGGGACTGGAGGAGGGTCACAGAAATGGCCAGAGGGATGGAACACCTCTACTATGAGGAGAGGCTGAGAGAGTTAGAGCTATTCAGCCTGGATTAGAGAAGTCTCTGGGAGGACCTGATTGCAGCCTTTCTATATATAACAAGGGCTTATTAATAAGGACTTACAAGATTCAATAGAATCATAGACTCATGGAATCATTAAAGTTGGAAAAGACCCTTCAGACCATTAAGTCCAACCATAAACCTCATACTGCGAACTCCACCACTAAGGACGATAGACTTAGAAATGTTAGGAGGAAAGATGACGAGGATGATCAAAATTAGCTATATGACAAACATATGAGACAAAGTATAAATCTTTATACTGGAGAAGAGACAGCTGAAGTGGATAACGTAGAACTCTCTATGGTCATCAGTGTCAAAGTGTAATATCTAGGGCATCAGTGCAGTTTAGCATTAACTACCCCAAGGCAGAAGTAAACTGCAAAGTTGTGTTGTCATTTGTTAGTATGAACATTTGCCACAAAAATGGTAGATGTGGATTAATGTTAAAACAACATAGTTTAGAATGATACAATGTCTTTGCCTCAAGTTCAGATTTACTGAATTTGTCATTACCTTTTCCCAATCTTTGCTTCTTTTTATTTTCTTCTATTTCCTGTTACGCTGTCCTGAATATATCAGACCCATGATTTAGACTCATGTCAGCCAGCATGCTTCCTTTACAAGCAGCAGAAATATCCTGTACATTATTCTTTATGGTTGGAATGATAGCACCATAAAAGTACACTCCTTTTCTATATTTTTCAATATTTGAGTTAGGTATGAATCATTTAAAAATAAAACTAATAATGAAATATTTTTATTTTATATTATACATTGACATGATGCCTTCCTCAGCTGATGCTGGGCAAGTTAAATTTTCATTTTGAAAACTACTTCACAATGAAAAACAGAAATGGGTATTTTAGGATGAAGTAATTTCACTGGGTCTACTAGATTTTTTTGGAACTCCAGGAGAGTAACTGTGTTTGTGTGTGCAGTCATTGATAATACAGATGCAGGATAAAATATTTTAACATGGTATTACCTTCACTATTGTCTGAAATGAAATAGAATTCTCAAATGCAATCTTTAATACTAATATGAAATAGTGTTTTTCTTGCCTCATAAACATGATGCCATGTCTATGTTGTAATTCTGGTTTTTTGTTATGAAAGCTGAGAAAAGATCTCCCCCAATAACCTTAGATTTTGCATTTTGCATCTTTCCATTCATTTTCCCAACAACTTTTACTTTTTAGAAAAGTGTTCTCAACCCCATTGATATGTTGATTTATTAATTATCAGGTTTTCTACACAAGGCTCCAGATTTTCTTTGTAAAAATTTTCCAATAACAAAATACATTCTCATGTACAGTTAGGTTGCTCTCTCATGATCCTTCTCTTTAGTTTCCTGTACTTTTCTTAAAGGAGTCTCTCCTGAATTTATGACTTAGAAGGTCTTTACCACTTCCATAAATGAGAAAAGATAAGTACTGTATCTTCATAAATCTCTCAGTGAGAACCCTGAAATCTCTATGAACTTGAGAAAGTTTGCTCTTCTCAAGACAAATCTGTTTTATAAATTTCTCCTTTATATTAGCATTTGCAGAGATTTATTCCTTAAGAATACTTTGATCCTGAACTGCTTTCAAATTTTATTATATTGACTATGAGTATTTTACATAAATTTTTGAAATTGCTTTAACTGGGACATATTCAATGTCAGTACAATAGTAGCATTATATTATTTATAATTATAAATATAATACCAAGCATATTTCTCATATGTGCTAATTACTCAAATTACAATATTAATTATGGTAAAAATAAACAGTGGCAACATGCTAACTGTGTCAGTCTTAGGAAAGGAAAACGTTTCGTAGGCTACTGAACCTCAGAAAGTGAATTGGAAGGTTATTGTCTGAGATTATTATTAGACAAGGGTAGCATTCATTTGATGTCAATGTAATGATGTCAACGTTCTTGGAGTGTGGTCAGTGTCAGACTCATGAGTGAAGTGAATTCTTATTGTAATTAACAAAGAGATAAAAGCATTTGGAAAGAAGAAAAAGAACATTGCATATCTGTGGGGAATTTTTTACTTTCTGGCACTTATTTGAATTTCAGAAAAATTTCCAAAGAGGCCATATTTCTGCAGCCAATAAAAAACATGTCTTGTTATAGATTTCTCATTCCCTAAATGATCCACAGGTCTCTTTTTTATTATAAATTTCTGTAAAAAACATCCTGAAATTGCCTGGTGCTTTAAACAATTTTCTATCCCAGAACATAGAACTTCCCTTAAGCTGATTAGTCAGCCTGGTCATTTATGCATTACGGCATTACAGCATAATGCATTTTATATTGGCATACTTAGTTACAAATAGAGCAATCACTGGCCAATGTTTTGTCAGAACAATTGTTTTTTTCTGTTTTGCTTTCGTTTTAATTTTAAGGCACATGCATATAATGTAGTTTTGTACTCTTGCTGACTACCCCACTGTACAGACTGTCTCCAAACTTCTCCCAGCTGTGTTAGTTCATTTCCACAGGAGTTACATAATAGTAAACACTGAACAAGGAAAAACAAACTATGAAACATGTTCAGCAATGAACTCTGTCCATATTCGGTCCTAAATATATTATGAATCCTGTAAGGAAAAGTGATAATGAGTGGCCATGTCATTAAAGATTGAACTCCAAGTTAGAACTGAGCCTGTATAAACAACTGTAATCCTACTTCATCCTTCCTTGTGTTTAACTTTTCAACTTAAATAATTGGTACACTTCAGTATTTTTGTATTTATGCACACATTTGAGTAACTTAAGAGTGAATAAAAGATCATAAAACTGTTTTACTGTATGTGATAACCCAATTTACTAATTCTCTTTATGGGATAAAACCTAGGGGGAAAAAGAAAAGTAAGCAAAGGCAAAATCTCTAGACCACAGCATATAACAAATTGTTACTATGTGACTAAGTAAATTGACTGACAACCAAAAAAACCCAACAATCAATAGGCCTATTCATAGGCCCATTCTTAGGTCTATCTATAACTGAGAAGTCACAGTTCTTGTGCTGGATTTGCAGCACAGGCTGTAAGTTCATAGCATTATGTGTCTTTTCAGAGACAGCTACCCACTTCCAAAAGTATATGCATATACATAGGTGTAAATTCAGTATACAGTGCATGCATATGTAGTATGGTATGTAAAACAGTATCATCTGAGAAAGTCTCACCAAGTGTATACATGCAAGAATCTGAAGGAGGCAAGCTTGTACCCCATTACAGCTTTCTGACAAGGAATTTCAGGCAAGAGTTCATTTCAAAGATAACTCAAGCATAAATATTCATGTACAGTAACAAGAATGTTGAGTGTAGATAAGTAAATATGTACATTTGAACTTTTACTCCACCACCCTCTGATACTACTCAGGAAAAATTCCATAACTAGCTGTCAAGAAGTTATTCTGGCAGATACTCAGCCAATCATTTTACTTTGAAAACTTTACTGAGAAACTTACTTTCCCTTCCTTCATTGTTGAAACATAAATAATCAGGATTGTCAAATCATAGTTTTATTTTAGTCTGCAGGGATGATATGGACCTACCTAGATTTTGATTACACTTTAAGTCTGACTGACAAACAGTTCTAAGCAGGTCACATTTCATACCTGATGGGTAGATAGTGACCAGAAGAACAAATATGCTCGATTCTGTGTCTTCTCCAGTTTGGTACCTCAGGTGGTCTAGAGAAACATTCAAGAGTAGATACTTGGTAACCCCAGACACGGGTGCTGCATTCCTAAAAAATAGGTACTTGTCACTGGAAAGGTTCAAATGCTATCACCTAAGATTTTAATTTTTTAAGGGGAATTTTATATTAGATGGTCAGGGAACTGAATTTCAGGCCTTCCATGTAAATATTGCTTGGTAGAGAGGCATCCTCCTCTTTTCTCCTGTGCGGTGCCATTCTTTTCTTGCCTGCAGAGCAGCTGAGATTCAGCACACAAGGTGAAGGCGGTGGTTGAAAGAGGATGAGAGTTTTGAATGTCCTGAAGGTGAGACAAGAGTTGAACAGAGCACTCCCATCCTGTGTCTGACTGCTTTAATGAAAGCGGCAGCACCATTTCATTAATGACTCCAGCCGCCTGCACTTTGTACAAGACTGTTCTTGCGTGTCAGGCATGCATCAGCGAATGCCGTACAACTAGGAGTGTTTGCTTGCCCTCAGGCACTGCCGTTGGCTGCCCAGACAAATCTCAGGCTGACTGGTAAATGCCTCATGAGCTTTAAGTGGGTCAGGGATAAGGGGACTTCAAATCACTGTTTTCCAGGTGGGTTTTTAATACACTTATGCATCATAATTTCATCCAAATTTTATTTTAAGCATAAAAGAAGATGCCCTGAATCTCGCTTCTCATTTATCTTGAAGTGTTTCCTTGTGCCTTTATATAGACCTGGCTAGTCACTTGGGTTTGTCATCTCAGCTCCTGCTTCAGTGTAGTCTGGTTGCAAATAAATCAAGGCACAAAATTCTTACCTTGGTAATGACATAGACTTTATTTTTGGTTCAGGACAACTTAATCTTAAATAAAGTTAAGGCGACATTTTATTCTTAATCATGCCATAACTCTCCTAATTCAACTTGAAGTATTTTATTGAATGAATTATTTGTATTTGCTTAGTTCAGGGGCTATATTCCTTATTCTGAGAGAAATACTGGCAGGCTGTGGGGTCTACCACAGGCAAAGAAATTAGTATCTGGTACTGATAACAAGCCACAAACTCCATTTTGTTTTCAAACACCGTTTCATTTGCCAAAAGGGAAAAGAAGACCATCTCATGCCTACACTTTGTCTCTCTACTCTCTGCATGCAGTCAAAAGAAAAACGAAATCACTCCTACAGAAGGCTAAAATGGAAGGTTGCTAACGTTGATGCCAGACCTTTCTGAGTGACACACATGCTGGCTGTGCCGAGTGAGCCCAGGGCACGGGGCTGCTCTCGGCTGGTGGCCAAGCCACAGCCCCCACCATGCACACAGCCACCTGGGTTACAACTACAGGGCTGGCATGGGGGAACAAGGCAGTGAAAGGAAAAATCAAAACAAAACAAAACAGGGCTTGAACAAGTTCCCCCTGGCATTAAGAAAGGAGTATAACTGCATCATAATGGCTCACGGCTGATGCTTCCTTTTCATTTCCCCTGATAGAAAGGGAACGGCACCCCTGGGTGCTCCTGTTTGAGCTGGAACCAAGCGCTGCCAATTGCTCACCCCCATCTCCAGGCTTCCCTTGGGAAGCAATCTTGTGGCACACCACTTGCTGTTGTTGAGCTGTGTCTCCATTCACCCTGGCCTCCTTGGCTGCCGTGGTCCAGTGGTTGCTGCAGCTGCCATGGAAACTGCAGCAAAGCCCTAAGTTGTCACACTCTGGCATGGAAGTTATTTATGTTTTGGAGTCCAGCTGTCTCTACCGAGCTGTCTGCTGTCTTTCTTCCTCTGATCCTAACTACCACTGTGTTTTTCATGTACGATGAGGGGAAAGTGGGAGTTAATTGCCAACTATGGGCAGAAAAGGGGAGTTTACTCAGCCAGCTAATGGGTAAAAGCAAACAATGTTATGTGCTGAACCTTGAATATTATATCTGAGTGGAAAATCTTTCTCTAAAAATAGTGTTACAGTCCTGTGCTGACTGTGAATAAAGTATGTATTTGATCTGGATATCTGACTACAAGATCTGTGCCTGAATCAACTGTGTCTTTCCTCAGAGGCTAAGACATAAACCAGAGTGGGTATTTAAGAAATTGAGAAGCACAAAGGAGTTCTTCAGAGAATAGTATTCAAGCTCATCAGGTAAACCGTAAAATCCTGGTAAGCTGATGTAGAAAACTAGAAACTTTGAACCAAATCTTTCATTTATCTTTAGAAAAGGGAAAAACACATGGGTTTAGAGTATGGGATTTGCATGTGGAAATCTGATGCCACATGTCTGTTCCTGTTTACTAAGTGCCACTGGTAACCTCCTAGTGGAGGAGGAAAGAGAAAGAAAGAAAGGCATCGGGGGTTCCTGGGTTAGAAGTGGGAAAATCTGAAAGAGATGAAATGCACACAGCCAGAAGGCTCTGTAAAAGTAACTATTTACCTATTATACAGTAAAGTACATGTGGTGGCTCCTGCATTGTGTGGGTTCTTTCATTGACCATATAGGAAAGAAGAGTTAGGATGATAGCTAATTGCAATGAGACTCATGCTGAAGAGAAAGACATGTCCTCACTGAATACATTGTAACACCTGATAATGCTCCAGTGTCATAATCCTTTGCTGTTCACCACCACAGTGTCTCCTTCTTTCAGATTTCAGTACACAGCAAGTGAGAGGGAACAGGAGAACAAGGAGATACATGGAGTCAGGCTGAAAGCCAGAGGTGTCCACTGCTGCTCCCACGGAGGAGGTTTCTGTAGCCTTATTGAGTAATTCTCTTACATGATCTATTAGTGTAGGTTCCTAGATGGGCTGTGGTGCAACAGTAGCAAACCCAAGAGTCATGGTTATGTTTCCCATTATTATTCGTGTGTGGCTGCGTTATTGTAGTCTTCAGATTTATTCACTTTCTGGTTGGAAACTTGTAAACCTAATTGATACTATTTTTCCCTTCTTAGTGAAGTGCCAGAAACATGGCTAGAGATAGTGGGGGGAAAAGTGGATGGCAGTTGTTTGAATCATTTCCATAAAACAATTTGATCCCATTTTCAGCTGTTCTGTGAGTCACAGACAGGTTTGCTGCAATACATTTGCTTCCCTGGCAGGAATGTGGCTTCTGCTCTTGCTGGTCCTTCCTTAGGACCCTAATTCCAGAGTCCTTTTCTGAGCAGCCAGCAGGCATGTTGCCTCCAAGCTGTGGACTTCAGGACTGTGACACTACTGTTGGTAGCTTTGCTTGCTTTCATGCAGAGTTTGAAATTTGAGGATTTCTTTTCCCCTGAATTTAAATAAAATCAAATTTTGAGCAGTGTGCAGAAGTGTCTTTCTCATACCACGTCCAGCTGCAATTATGTTTATTTCTCTTTTCCTTTGTTTCTCTTACTCTTTTTCCTTTCTTTCCCCTCCCATGTTTTCTTTTTATAGCTGTAATGATTCAGGCCATCTCCTCAGTCAGCATGTCCCACAGGGTCTGTTTTTTCCCCTCAGTAGGCAGCGCTGGGAAGGATCCAGTTAAGGTATTTTTAAGTCCTCCTAGGAACACTCCTTGCCTTCAGTGATTAAGATTGCCTCTGTAAACTTACCCATTTAATACAGTCCTGGTTTTGATGATATGAACTTTGTTTCCAAGGTTTTAAAGATTTCTCAGTCTTTCCTTTTGTAGTAACTAATGTGATTGTAATATTCCAGTGTCTTAGAACTGCCTGTTAAGCTAGCCTCTTTGCTCTTTAAAAGCGAAGCAGTTAATCCTACCAGTAAAAGAAGGTTAAAAGGTGTTTTGAAGTCTATAAAGCAACATGGGGCCTGTGCACAATTTCTTATTTCTAATTTCCAGCTATCGTGGATGTAACTTTCTTTTCTGTTTACAGTAGCCTTAAGTATATGTATTTCAGTGAAACGTAGCACTTCCACCAAAATTACCTGGGAAACATAGTACATATTCTGTGAGGAAATAGTTAATAAAGAGTTCAGAAGATTTGGAAATCATCATATTCATCATGTTTAATAAAAATTAATCACCTTGACTCAGAAACATCCTTAAGGCAATATTCTGTAATCTATCAGATTTAATTAAATATATGGGAAACAGAAACTGTGGATACAGTTGCATTTCTTTTTATTCAGGGGACAGAAATTATATTCTCATCTTTCCCATAAAGAATGCTTATACCAGGGTGGCAGTCTAAAAATTGCCTGGGCACCCAGGACCCAAAACAGTCAGGTGTTCAGAGAGTAAGAACTGGTTTAGGTGATGATTACTGCTGATTATTTCTAATCAGGATGCTAAAGGACTGCAGAGTTTCTCTGATGCAGGAAACTGTCATTGATGAAGGAGCTTCAATGGACTATGACGTAAAAGCTGCAGCTGACTTGAGATGGAGGTACTAACCCTTGTGTTCCAATCACTTGACTTCCAACAACACTAATGTCTTTTTTAAGAGTTTTATGATGGGCATGCTGATGCCAACAGGAGTTAGAAATTTTTGGTAAACCTTTTATTCTATTCAAATATTCAAGAAAGCACATAGTGACAGTAACTATAAAATGTGGGTGTTCAACAGTGAACTAAATGCTAAAGGGTTACTACTGTAGTATCACCTAATTCAAGTTTACGTGTATTAACATGCAATATAGAGACATCTTACTTTTTGCAAACTTTGGGGTTTTTCTCCGGACAAAAATAACAAGTCTTTTGACTTGTTAATTGGGGAGGGAATCTCTTTTGAAAAAACCTACTACTTTAAGCACTGTAGTGTCGTCCTGTTCATAAATTTACATATACATTGGATTTTCTTGGTACCTTGTGCTTTAATTTTGAATATTCTTTGTGAGACTTTGATATTATTTTAGCACAAGTAACTTATAAGTAATTTGCCTATAAATCTATTTAACTCAAGAATTGGATTGCATCTAGATTAAAGTAATTTAGTTTTTGGTTTTGCCAATTTTCCTATTGTCAGATGTTGATTTATCAGAAGACTAAGATGTAAATGAACTATGTCTCACATACAACTAAAATAAGTGTTGTTTAGTTAGTCACTGATTTGGGGATTAAATACCATGCTCAAAATTATTTGTACCGGGGAGCAAAGACACAGCTGAGCCTGAAATGGACAGGGGCACTTAGAGATAGGGATCTGGACTAGCAGGGCAGAAGCAATAGACAAAAAGGAAAGAATAAATGAGAGAAGAATCTTTTCTTATACAGGCTGCATCTTTAAACTGTGAATATTCTCCCTATGGCATTGTGAGTTAAAGCTATCCTAAGATTTTCAGAAACCCTTGGTGCTGAGGGTGCAAACGCACGATACTGTGTATATTGAGAAACTGAATTCTATACACAAGTCAGGATTCACTGCCCATGTGGTGTTGGTATTCTCTGTGTTTGAACCATCAGATTGAAATATTGGATTTCACACCTACAAGAACCACTAATTGTCCCCAATATTGCCTTTCAAACCAGGCTTTGTGTAGCCAGTATGTAAGATGACAGAATTTCAAATAAAGGAAGATACGTTTTACATCCTTTTGTTCTTCCTTGAAAAGAAATGTTGAGATAATGCTTTATTAGCAAGAACCTTCCAGGAGGAGGGCACATGGGACTAATGACCAGAAGAGCCCTTTTGCTATGAGAACCTGAAATGTTATGGGCAGAGATAGAGATTGGTTTTGAGGATGGACTTGAAAATATACACTATTCGGTGATATAAGGTATTTACTATTGAGTTTTTAAATTTCTGCATGTTCAAAATTAGACACTGTCATTGGTAGTGAGGTGCTTTGCAGACAGTTGTGTCTGTCTTTGTCTGAAACTGGAGAAGCCCTCTGCAAGGGTAAAAAGATGTGGAAATGGAGAAATATTATAGCACTGTCTTTCTGTAAGACAGCCACAAAATGAGGCCAGTGGTGGAAGCCTCTGTGGGCAGATACCTGTGATCTACTGCTCTTATGGGGAAAAGAGAGCTTTGGCTGCTGACTAGTAGTGAACGTAGGACAGGGCTGAATGGGTGATATTTAGTACAACAGTGCAAAGGAGATGTGTGTTAAAGCTATTTGGGTGTAGAGGTAATACTCTCTCCCTGTAAGATGAAAGACCATTGCTGTGTTTACATCACTTTGGAGGCTCAGCGGAGACAGTTCCACAACACCTAACTTTTGTATCCATGTCAACAGAGACACACTTTTACAAACAGGATCCCCTCCTTTCCTGGTCCTGGCCCTAACTTGGAGTCTGTGTTCATGAGAAATTATGTCTGAGGTGTGACAATGATGGAGTTGAAATCTTATCTCAGTCACAATAAGAATTTTCATTCAAGCTGCGAGGAGAAGTACATTGGTGTGTATTTCTGTGGTGATCTTTACACTAACACCTACAGAACTGAAATAAATGGTTTGGACAGAGATTCATTATTTCTGTAAATGGCATGGCAAAGGCTGTGTGGCTGAAAGTAATGAGAGATCCTCTTTCTTAGACATCAGTCTGGATTATGACCCAGAGGTTGAGATAAACCCACTGGTGCTCAGCACCACTCTGGAGCTTCACTACACAGCATCTGCAAACTATAACTGGGATTCATGGGCAGGGAAAAGAGGAAAGGGAGGAGAATCTCAGAAGTACAGTTCTATTTGCTGGAGAACCTGTGCAACACAGAAAACCTGAGGCAAAGGCTGCAGCCCCGTTGTCTAGAATACAAGTTGCTGAGTACTCCCCAGGTAAATATTTTCTGTATAGGACACTTAAAAGCATAGTCTTAAGGAATAAGCATGTTAAGAACTGTTTCCCACTTTAAGGGTGTCTAAAGGAGAGACTAACCTTTCCCAGAATCTGTGTGGGAGCACAATCCTCTAGCAGGGGAACTAAGGAGGATGAACATGATTTTTGTTCTACAATGTTATATAGGCCTAAATCTTGAACTGACCTGCTGACAATGCGTCAGTTACTGTTTTGACTGGACAAACCATCATGTTGTAGTTCAGAAATCTTGGCTTAGTTTTAGTAAAAACATTGTAGCTGAACCTTCTCCTCTGCCCTTGTGTGTCAGGTTCTTCTCTGACAAGCAGCAAAGGGCTGTCACCAGCTCTGGCCTGGCCAATTGCTCCTGTTCCGAAACTGAGTTGAAATGCCATAAAAGCTGGCACTGGAGTCTTCCCAGGCTCTGTTCCAGGTAAAAGCTTTTATGTCTTGTTCTATCAGTCCATATTATGGTAGGAAAATCAGGTTATATTCCTCTCTTGTGGAGACGAATGACAGTCCAGTTGCTCTGACTGCCAGCCAGATGGCTCAAACAACACATAAAACATGAGAATAAAAAAACCTGTCCCTCTCCTAAGGTCAGTTTTAATATTCAGAAAAGTGAGAATATTTTTTACATCATTCACTTTGCTTTTTTTTTCTCTGCAAACTATCAGCTGCAGAATATTTACTACTATTTTCTTGAAGTTATCTCAGTAGAGATGGGAATAATTGTCTTTGCTACCAGCTTTAGTATATTACATCCATACTACATTACAAATCCCGTACATTTATATTAGGCAGCAAGCAGATACCCACTGTGGATCCCTACTTATTGTATAGTAGGTATTTTGGACCCTTCAACCTGAGTGTCTCTGCAGATGATAGATAAAGCAAACTGAAGACTACTAGAAGAAAGTCTGATCTGATATTTCCCCACTCTCCCCCATCTTATCCATCTGCAATAGTTGTGAAAGAAAGAAAGCCTTAGTACTGCACAACAGAATGTTAAATCAATATTACACTTCTAGGTGGAAAGTTCTGTGGTCAGGATTGCTCAGTGAGAGATTTGGGACTGATTTTAGATTGCAGAACACCTTGTTATGCAATGGAATTTTTTGAGACTGAAGAGGAGCTTAGGCTGTTCTCCCATACATCCTGGTCTATTTTTCTCACTGAAACATACACAGTACTAATTCGCTGATTCTTAATCCTTGGAGTCTCTATGACACTTTCTTTGTCAGAATCAATTTATATAGCACTCTGCAGTTTTAGTTAAGTAACTGGTGAATGTCTGTGTGTGTTTCAGACAAGGCAGAATTACAGAGTATTAGACGCAGAGCTTATTCCTTGCATAATTAAGAACAGACTAGGAGACAAGGAAAGAGTTGAATTAGTAGTATGTGATGGGAAGTACCTGAGGTGTACTAGGACATTACTTTCCTTAGAACTTCTGAACCCTTTGTATCCCTTTCATCCCTTTCGATCCCTTTTTCAAGAGAAAAAGCGAGCCTGAGAAGAGAATAAAAGGGGTATTTTACTTCAAAGTTGGACAATTAGACTTTGTGCTTGGCTTGAGCGCATGAGCTTTTGCTGTATGGTATTACAGCAAGATGTTTTTGTCATGGTTTTGCTTTTAGAGTTCTCAGACCGAATTACCCTGCAGTGAACTAGGAGGAAATCAGGAAGGAAAAAATCACTTTCTCCCTTTTTCTTTTTTTTTTTTCCCTTCTCCTGCCCACTAAAATCTTCAGCTGTCATTTGAAGTACAGATGACAATCAAATTGAAATTGTTCTTGGCCAGTCTGCTACATAGTAATACCTGTTCCTAGCTACAGATATGTTTGGGTTTTTTAAATTGAACCTTTCTAGGGAAAAAAGCAATATTCAAATTAGATGCTGTACAAATACTATATAAGTAAGTAATGCCTGCTCCTCAGCTGTGGGGATTCTCTGCCACCTCCAAATACCAGGGAGGGAAATAATCGACAGAATTTGTACAGTGGTAAGGAAAATGAGAGATTGGGAGGAACATCCACGTAAGAAGGGAATGGGAAATAAAATATTTAAGCTTGCTTGATTTAAAGCAATAATTGGAGTGTGTAACACAGTTTAAAAAAAAAAAAAGAAGAAAAACACAGATGGGCTGCTTTTCATCCACAAGTAAAGATTGGTAGGGAAAGAGGGTCAAAAAGATTTCTCTTTGCATCCTCTTATAACACAATAACATGGAAACATTCACTGAAACTGACAGGCATTACATTTAAAAGGAACTGCTTTAACCCAGTGCATAATTAAACCATAAAACTTACCGTAATAACATCATTACAGATACAGTTTTACACAGCTGTGAATATCGTTATCTATATAAAATATTTTTGAAAGCGTCTCTCTGCCTCTTTTTAAAAGAAAGATAAGTCATCATGCTTCAGGGCATGAGTCAAACTCTAACAAATGGGACTTAGAAGATCTCCTCTACTAGTATTTTCAGATGACTATTCCTGGGTTTCTGCATTTGCTCTGTTTCTGATATGGTGGTTCTAGTGCATTTTTGATCAAAACTGCATTAACTCTTCAGATGGCCACACTTCATTCTTGCAATGCAAGAAATGTCTAGGCAGAGCAAGATATGTTCAACTGTGGAGTCTTAAACAGTTCTGAATATTTGACAGGACCTTGATATGAGCTTGGTATCTTATACTGAAGTCCTCAAAACTGTGTTGAATGGGAAAGTAGCACGATAACAATTGAATGTCATTTATTATTTGCAATTTTCTAGTGTGTTTCTCTGGGCAGAAATAAAACAAAATCAAACTCTAATCAAAACCCAATGCAGAGACTACAAACAATCACTTTTCCATTGCATCCAACAGACTAGCTAAAGAAAACAAATCATGATTTCTGAATTAGTGATGACCCACACCATTTGTTCCAGAATGCACAGTGAAATGACATGGAGTAACAGCAGCTGTGATATGGAAGGAAAAAAGGCTTGCTGTATGAGCACTAGTGCAGTACTGTGTTATAACAGGGATGATGCTTCTGAACCTACATCATTCTTTTAATGTTAACATACAGTGAACAAACTTGAGATGTCTTTCAGCCATAGTATATGCCCTAAGAAATAAAAGTGACATACAGGGGGCACTGAACCCTCTATTGTCTAGTGGCTGCAGCTATTTCAGCTATATGACTGAGGCTGACACCTGGTAAAAAGATTTTTCTGTTGTTTTCATCTTTGTCACTTCATAAAGGAGGTGGAAGGTTTATCCACAAACTGATTTAGAGACTTGGGATCATGTATGTCCCAAACCAATCTGATCTAGTAATTATAGTGTCTCTGAGCAGAGAATGATCCCCAGTGCTTCCACAGGCATGTTTAAATGCAGACAATAGGTCTTATAGTACCATATCTTGGATTAGCTATTCCAAGTGCCATTTCATTGAGCAAGGCAACAACCCGTGCCTCCTAGGAGGACCTGCGTCTTCACAGGACAAGTTTAAGGGCATTTAGAAGGTACTCAGGTAGTATGATGATACTTAAATATATGAACATAAGATATTACGGACAGTAAATTGGCAATGGAGATTTAAGTATTCAGAATGTAATTATCAGAATTGGAATTTAGCCAGCGCATTAGCTGAGTTAATGCTCTTCTTTCACCAAAGTACAGAGAGATTTCTGAAGCTCTGAAGCAGTTCATATCTCTTATGACAAATGTTGTGTGTGGTATTGAAGAGTCTGCTTGCAGGTCAACAGTTGTACCCATTCTTTCTTTTAACCTGTATCCCTTTCTTTTCTCCTTGATGTTACAAGATGGCACAGTGAAGACTTGGAGGGGGGGTATGTGGTGTCTAACCTGTTTCTGATTTTTATCAGTAAAGTACAATCATTCTTGTATTTCAGTAAGTGTTTAGGTTTGCCCTGGAGATTTACTGAAGAAATGCGTTAATATAACTTGTGTAGGTGTTTGAAAAAAGCTTCTAAAGAACAGTCAGATGTTTTCATTTATCTGAGGACTCCCACTTTTTTAAAGATGATAAAACTGCATTAACTACAGCTAGGAAGTTTAGCATACATACGTTTCCACTTACCTAGGGAGTCTTTCCAATTGTGAACAAAAGACTTTGTGCGGCACATTAATATTAACAGGCAATCTACCTCTATTTGTGCAGGTATTGCTCCATTTGTTATTTCCTACTCCATTCACCTGCTCTCACTTCATACTCTTGCATCTGTTTCTATTTCTCCTGTGCTGTCTCTCTCCACATAGCAAAAAGCAAAATTGTAGCAACTCATAATGTGCTTGCACCCATAATGGAGCTGAGCAGGGAGGAGAGGACTTCTTTCCATCTCTTGTTTACTTTTCTGCAAGACAGAAATCTGTTCTTGGTACCTTCAAGCAGTGTGATTTCCTGGGACACATAAACACCAGTATAGCTTAACTCAAAGATATATTTTCTCCCATTTCTTCCCCAAACATTTGGGAAAAGAAACAAATGAACAAATCAATATAGAATATTGAAAACTTCACCTGTGGGTCTTAGCTTCATCAGGTCTCTTCAGGTTCATGCCCTGAGGAGCTTCAGGCTACCAGGAGCCAGGTGCAACTAATTTAGAGTGAACCTGTCAGACAGGTGAGTTAATTGTGCTGCTCCTTGCAGCCTGTGTGTCTTGAAGAAGTCCTATATCTCAAGGAGTGTGCTACAAGGGTTGTGATATGCAGAAGTGCTTGTAGTTCCCTCATGGGCTTCTTTCTTGTCATCTAACATGTAAGTACTGCACTATAGAATAGTGCAGTATATAGAAACTGGTGTTTCTCCCATTGGAATGGATGCAGATGGAGAGGTTAGGCTTTGTTTTCATGTTTGTAGCTATGGAAATTAGGCTACCTTTAGATTTTAACTTTTTTGGTTCTTTTGCTTCTTACTATTACTTGCATCCCTCCCTCTCCTCAATCTTTCTTCTTGATCATGCTCTACCCCATAGTAGAGGAGGATTATTCTTCCCTTCATCTGCCAAGTACCTGCTACCTCTGTTGTCAGATACCCTTTTGAACAGACTCAAGCATTTTCATCTTCAAAAAACTCTGTTCTCTGAATGATTGCACTATGCTTTTGCTCTGCAGGACTCACTGTTCCAGATGCTGGTACAGCGATATGTAGCATTGTATAAATATTTGAACAAGAAATGCAGTTTATGAGGCTGAATTTGAATGAAAGTTGGAACTTGGGGGGTACCCTTGTATTCAGTGAAGAATGACACCAACCAATAGTGGATTATCTTTATTTAAAAAAAAATAAATAAAACCCCCCAAACAGTCATGTGTAGTTAGTGATATGAGGACAGTTACCTCTGAAACTTAGTATTATATCTTAGATTAAAGAACTAGCCCTTGCTAGGGGGCAAAACAATCAGTGGATATGTATTAAAGTATGTATTAAAGTTCATCAACTTCTGCCTGCTTTCCCCAGCTGTCCTTTGAGCTACCTGTTTCAGAGTGGATGGCAGTGGTAAAGGTCAAAAAAAAATTGGTAATGAACTTCAGTGATTTAAATGTTTCATTTTATCTTGGGTGGGGGGTGGAGGGAACCTTTCTTACTGTCCTTTCTCAAAGCGGAATTACTTCTTATAAATCCAGGATGGTTTGTATGCTAGTTCTCTATCTTATTTGCCACTCAGTTGGGTACAAAATCTTTTTCTTTGGTGCAGTGAAATGTAGGAATAATCCTGACAACTGGCACTGCACATCTGCAGAGTTAATGCTCATTTCCTGTTGTGCTGTTTCCAACATTCTCCCCACAGCATCTTTCTCTTCTCTGTTCTATGCCAGTAGCTTGTGGTCTTTCAACATTTCCTATTCTAAACCCTTTTTGGTCCTCGGCTGGAAGCTGGCTTGTGAAATCCTCACCTGTGAGGAGAGAGGGTGGGAATCTAGGTGTAAACTGTCTGGCCTAATTCCAAATTACAGGATGCAATGTATACCTAAATAATTTTTTAGCTGTTGTTCTTAAACTCTACAAACTAATTTAATCTGAAAACGTAACTGCTTTACAGTTTTTTTTTCTTTCTAATGAGAAAATGTTTGTTTGTCTAATTCTATGTTAGTTTGTAGGTGCCAGCTATACAGTATGTCACTTTACAATGAAAGAGATATTGCTTGGTATATTTAGGGTTTTTTTGCTGGCCTCAAAAAAGAACCTCCCCTCCCCCACCAAATTACCTCAGGCTTTGAAGAAACATGTAGAACTCACGTAAAAATGCTGTACTGCTGACCAATTTGAGTGATGCAGAAAAATGTGGAAATAAATGGTGACTACTGTACAAGAACAAGTACTTAAATATTGCCTCTGTAGCAGAGCATCCCTTTTCTCTTGGTTACTTCTTGCCTACAGGTAGCGAGCAAGTGATGAGTGATTGCTGGTGGTAGTGATGTTGTCATGCTCCAGTTAATCTTATTTCTTGCCCTTTTTCTACTTTCAGAATTTAATAAACTGAAGTCCCACCAAGGAATTTGTATTCTGAATCTTGTGAGCTCCAATATGTGGAGCATGCTCCCTATCTTGAATGATGAGAACTTTTTCCCTCTCATTTTCCGTGATTTTAAATTCTGTATTGTGTAGTCTTCTTCACTTTATTAAAAAAAAAAAAAAAAAAAAGAGATGAGCTTACATTCACTGAGAAGCCCCTTTTGTTAAATTTTCATAAATACCTACATATCTTCAAAAGATCTGCAGGTATTCAGTTCTAATTCTCCTCGAGGCTAAATTGAAGAGCTCAGGTCTGAAGTGGACTGTTTTGAAACGGTAGTTTATCACCATGTGGGCTTTCTGACTCCCAGCTAATAAAATGTTTTGTTAGATGACTGTTTAGAATTCTTCCAGTCTAGTAGCACAATACATTATGATGCAGATACAACTACTAATTTTCATCCACATTCATGCTAAAATAGGTGATATAGAACCAGGTTTAATTGCTGAATATAATTGACAGGTCCTTCCTGAAGTTAAACAGAGAATTAATTGTCTGTCATTTGTTATTTCTTTCTGTCCTCTCGTATCATCAGGATTGCAAACAGATAAAAGAAACTGTGCTATTGTGCATGTGCTTTTCTCTTCTGATTTAGCTCTTGTCTAACTTTGTGTTACCGCTTCTGGTCCCTGAGATGTTGAATGTTCTTGGGATGATAAACAGATTTCTCAACCCTGTATTTCTATTGAGTGAGTGGGTCTTTTGCTGTATTGATGGAAAGTTCATTAAGTATCTGTGGGAGGGAAGCAGCTTCATTTTCCTCTTGGAAGCAATTCATTGGCTCGCCTCTAAGAAGCAGGCCAGGAGAATGCTGAGAAGCCACAGAAGCACATCAGACGATACACTGCTAAACAGTAGCTATTAGTGGTGAATATGGAAAGATATTTTTTCATATTTCCTCCCAGGAGAGGGTTTTTGAAATGCAAGTTTTATCTGCATCTTTATGTGTAACAGTCTTGGGTGGATTTACTTTTTTTTTTAATTCAACACTTTATCTGTTGCCACTTAATCCCATTTAATATTTTCTACCTCAACAATATCTTGTTTGCTGTTTAATCTGCCTACAGTTGTGCCTTTCACCAGAGAGCTAAAAACTGTGACTATAGAAACAATATTTAGTTATTAGTCTCAAAATCATGTTTATTATGCAAACACAGGCTGTTTAGTATTCCAGGATCTGATGATGTCAGTGGATAGTGTTGCTTTTTATGAATTTTAAGCAATCTCATCTTCCCTTTTTGATCATTGTGCTATTTCAGGTTACATTTAAAGATACTTTTCTATTTGTAGCTAAACAAGCCCAGGTTTTTCTGCATTTACAGGATAGTGACTGTCTAGTGGTCACACAAAGTGACCTTGTGGAAGACTCTTTTATGACAATGAACTTAATTAACGTTCACTATTTGCCTAAGCAGAAAGATTTGAACTTAATAGTAATTCATTATAAACACATCAGAATCTACTCTTGTAATGCCATTAAAGGTAAGGCAGGTGGGACTCTGCCTTGTACCTTAATCTTTATCTGTATTCTTCCCACTAGTTACCTTGTTGTTAAACCGAAAAGAAATTTGGTACTAACTGGGAAAACAGGCTATACGTTTAAATGGAGATCTCTGTTCAACTGCCTTACACAGGATATTTGAAATACTAATAATATCCACCTGTGTGGACTGTGGTGTTGGATGTGGCTTGTAAATTTTCATTGACTTCAGGGCAGTGATGTAGTGAATGCTATTCTTAAGTAATCTTCATGGGGGTAGTCCTGAGAGAGGAGGTAAAATATGAGGAAGTAGCTGAGAGATCTCCTAGAGAGCCAGGATCCAGAAGGAGGAGGATACAGAAACATACTGCATCAAAGGATGTATGAGAGACTATGTGCTAAAAGCAATTCCTTGTCTTGTGAAAGCCATTACTTAGTTTTTTAGGTGATTAGTGAAGATGCATTTTTTTATGTATTTTAGTTGTGGGGTTGGGAGAAAGAAAAACTATGAAAGTGTTGGGGCATGAATTCCCTCTTGTGTTAATGTGAACTGAATATAAATAGTCTTGAACTCAACTTAGTTTACAGTTTCCAGTTTACTGCTGCAAAATGAGGTCTGGAATCTCTTTTCTTTCTGCTTCTAGTTGGTGTGAAGATATATAAGCTTTTTGTACCAAATGCTGATTGGTATAGATAATTCAGTATTTATAAACTGGTATTATGTAACATAGTAAATGAGTAGGAAGCACAAGGAATATTGTAAAATCCCCAGCAGCAGTTACAGCTTCTTTCTCAGGTCTAGATGTATCAGTTTATAAAGTGTGGTTTGATTTCTTGACTATTATTTGACTTTGAGATTAAAACTACCTTACTAGTTTCTTGTAACTAACTATAAATGAGTGGTAACTCTTGCATTTTTGTGAGGGGATGAACAATGATTTTCATTGATATGTGTTTTGAGCTAATATTTTAAACTTAATTTTTCTGTCATATACTATACCCAAAACTACTAGGAGAAAGAAACAGAGAAAGGAAGCAGGAGAAGTAATCAGTTTAGAAAGACTAAAGGTTCTGTAACTTCAGTGCTACAAAATATAATTTTGAATACTTTGTATGTTATATTGTGAGAAATAAATGTTGTAGGCAAAAATAAAACCAAGTTAATTATGGTTTCCTATGATGTTTAGGTAAATGAGGAGTGCTAAGCAAGACGTGGCAACTGAAATCCAAGAAATTAATTTGCGTGGGAGTGTCCTGGTTTTAGCTGGGATAGAGTTAATTTTCTTCCTAGTAGCTGGTATAGTGCTGTGTTTTGGATTTAGGATAAGAATATGTTGATAATACACTGATGTTTTAGTCATTGCTAAGCAGTGCTTACACTAAGCCAAGGACTTTTCAGCTCCCCACGCTCTGCCAAGTGCACAAGGAGCTGGCAGGGGACACAGCCACGACAGCTGACCCCAACTGACCAAAGGGATATTCCATACCATATGATGTCATTCTCAGCATATAAACTGTGGGGAATTGCCTGGGGACCAGGGATCGCTGCTCAAGGACTGGGTGGGTGTTGGTCGGCAGGTGGTGAGCAGTTGCATGACTTGTTTTTTATTTTCCCCTGGGCTTTGCTTCTCTCTCTCTCTCTTTCTCTCTTTGTTTTCCCTTGCATTACACCATCAGCATTACTATTATTATTACTATTATTATTTTAATTCTTAAATTGTTCTTATCTCAACCCATGAGGTTTCTTGCCCTTGCCCTTCTGATTCTCTCCCTCATCCCACTGGGGTGGCGGGGTGAGCGAGTGGCTGTGTGGTGTTTAGCTGCCTGCAGGGTTAAACCACAATGGGGGGTCTAGCTTATGGCAAATTAAATAATTTATTTGGCAAATTTAAAGTACTGTCGACTGGTCTCTCTTGGAAGCAGAAGTATGAGAATAAAGAACTGAAGGAAAATAAAGATGACCTTTGGGAAAAAAATCTGATGAAAAGAGACCCCCTAAGGCTCTTCTTTTTTTAACTTGGAAATTTAGTTCAATCCTTTGGAAAAGACCCAGGTCTTTAGGCTGGAAATTGCTGGGAAAGGTAGATATGAATTTTTCTCCAGTGTTAAATTGATAGATGTGTTCTGATTGCTGAGAAACACTCATGAGAATAATAATATATTCCATTTGGGAAGGGAGAAAAGCTAGAAGGAAGGGAGAATTACATAAAATTCCCAGAACTAAAAGGTTTGTAGTTTTTTCCTGGGATTTTTTTTTTTCCAGACTGCAGTGTGGCTTGCTCATGTTTTGTAAGGTATAGTTGTCTAAAGGGTCCAGTAAAAAGAAATGTATGTAATGTAAAAATTCTATACAGCTGAAAGATCAACAGTCAAGAGGACAAAAATATAAATCCTGAAGAAAGAAACTGGAGCAGGCAGAAAATCAAAGCAAACAATGAGTCAGCTTCACCAAAAATCAAAAAATTAGGCCTAGTTTTTGGTGTGGAGAAGAAAAGTGAAGAAGAAAGGTTTGTTGGGGGGTTTTGTTGTTTTCTGTGGGTTTTTTCTCTTTTTTCAGAGACTGAAACCTCAGTTCTCATTATTGTGCCCTTTAATTTAAAAGTAGTATTTTAGCTTTAGCTGCCTGTAAACATAGCTATCTGTGTTGTTTGTTCCGGATTTCCAAAGAAGACTTAATGCGACCATTCCTTCTCAATTCTCCCCTCAACATTTAAGCTATTGTTCCAAAGAAATGTGTGCTTAGCCCTTAGACATCAGACAATTCTTCAGTTGCCCCAAAAGGAATTGAAAACTTGTACCTTATTGTATATCTAGGCATCATACCATGAGGCAAAGCCATGCGCAGTGGGGATTTTTAATTCTGCTGATTACAGAATTTCTTGTGTAATTTCTCCAGAAGCAGATTTCTGCCAGAGGTATATTACCCAAACTGCAGCAAACTTAAGTCCCTGCTGTCAAATGCACATAATTAAATGCATATAGGTCTGACATGAATTCCGGTAAGCAGGGATTTTTCCAAAATCCAGAGCAGTTTCGACTTGGAAACAGGAATAGTTCTGAAATAAAATAATAATAAAAACAAAAAGCACTTACTAGATCTGGACACTTTTATCTTTTGTTGAATAGCATGCTGTCTTTTTTCCCTCCTGATTATAACCAGACTGACCTTTGGGGAAAGGGTCTGAATGTCCAGGAAACTCCCATAAAGAATACTGCAACTGCCATAAAGCATACTGAAAAGGTCACCTTTTGTGTAACACAGAATCGTGTAATTCAAAGGATGTAGTTCATAGAATGGCATTCAAGTTACCTCATCATCACAAGAACTGTTTCTCCATAACTGATGGAAAAATAGTCCTCCCTAAGGTATTTTTCATCTTTTCTCTTCCTTTCTTCTTTTTCACTCTTAATGTAGATATTGGTTTGGCATGCACAGTTTTACAGTCATATACTGCATAGGGCAGCCTCATGCTGAACAGTGGGATAGATTTATTTCTTGGATATACACCTTGCCCTATTGCTATGAGCTAGAATGAGACATTCAGTTACAAGCAGGTCACAGAGCGCCAGTATAACAGCTAGTGTGCACAGTAAGTTGGATTCTTCTTACAGCAGCTAAAAGATATTTTTGTGATTTAGAGGGTTGTTCAATTGGACAACATTTCTACAAAATGTAGAAAGTTCAGAAAAGTGTGAAGAGTTCTACAGATGGCATTTTGGTTTGTTTTCTTTGGACCTCCTGACAAGGAATGACAATAGAAGGGACAATCCACATTTGAACCATTGGGCCAGGCTGAGTTTCAGTGTGCTGTTGATGAAGGGGGGGTGTTGTTTGTGTGTTTCCAGGAACACTGACATGAATCTCAAAAGGTTTGGCAGTTCATTTGATCTTTTATATCCCAATCTCTTTGATCAAGAAATCTGACCTAAAATTCTCAGAATAAAATACATATTGGGGTGGGGAGAAGCACAGGGTAGTGGTAATACTGTTCCCTCCAGTGAACTCCAAAATGTTCTGCGGTTAAACTTCAGGGAAATTCTGGTTCTTGTTCGAGCAAGTAATTGTATTCCATCTCTCTTAGGCCTAGCAAATCAGAACTGACATGGAAAACAATGAAATCTATTGATTCTAAGGTGTCCGGTATATTAAAAACCTGGCAAATGAAGAATATTTCCTTTTGTGTATGATATTATTGAGCATCACTTTTGCCATAGCTGTTATTAATGTTTCTAGCCTCAGATCCACCAGGCCTTTAGCTGTTAAATATAGAGATGACTACTTTGGCCTGAGACTAAGTGTTAGGAGCAACATGGCTGAAGGATGAGGCAGGAACCAAAGTCTGACTGTTGGAGACCACCTATTTGAAGGAGAAATACACAGAGAAACATTGTTGCTGGGAATGCAGTGGCAAGCAATTTTCCAGCCACCTGTGTGCATATGTTCAATGTGACTGTGAATGTTTTAAGGCTTCAGAAACCTTTCACCGTTACTTTAACTTCAGCCTTTTTTACCTAATCACTTGTGTCCCCTTAAGTGCTGCTTTTCTGAAAGGAACAATGCTATTTCCACACAAATTAAAAGAAGACAAACCCAAAACACACACACAAAAAAAACCCAAAGAAAAAAACAGAACAAACAGACAAAAAAACCCAACCCCAGGCTCAAAGGATCAGTGATCTTTGCTTCTCAGGTAGTTGGTGGAGAACAAACAAACAAGGAAAGAAAGAGTTTGCATTTCAGGAGTCTACTTTCTTGTTTGCCTTCTTTTCTCACGGCAC
Organism: Phalacrocorax aristotelis; assembly: GCF_949628215.1. Taxonomy (NCBI): domain Eukaryota; kingdom Metazoa; phylum Chordata; class Aves; order Suliformes; family Phalacrocoracidae; genus Phalacrocorax; species Phalacrocorax aristotelis. The sequence continues at coordinate 56,742,202 of NC_134278.1, forward strand.
TTAATTTGCGCACATCTAAATCAAACAATTATAATCCTCTATTTAGAGCAATGTCTGTTTCTAAACTTATTGTAATTGGTTTCTATTTTATGTTTCTTATTCTGTTGAGAGTTTTGCTAACTACTTTAGGTATTGTTGGTGTTAGTAATGAGAACTTATATTTTAATTAAAACAGAGTTGCTATGAAATATTACAATGGATACCAGGAGCATTTATGTCTTCACTCCAGTCTCCTTGAATTTTCAACTGAATGGTACTCAGAAAAGTGGCTTTTGCTATCCAAATCCTACAGTGTATACAAGCAATGTTTTTCCTTTCATCTGACTATAATGTTGCTTTACCCTTTCTGTAATTAATGACTCTTACTATTTGTCTGAAATACATAACTAGGTATGCAGTGGAAAGAGCACACCTGCTTTTCAAGTACAGTCTTAAAAAACAAGATTACAGGGCAAGTTGTTTTTTTAATTTCTTATTTCATATCTTTCTTTGTCAATATTATGCATAGCAATGGTGTAAAAAGAACCTTGTGCTTCTCCCCTTCCCTCTGACCCTTCAGGTAAAATAAGGTTACTCTGGCAAGAATTTTTTGTTTTAATTATTGTCAGCCCATCACATAATCTTTATATATAATGTACAGGAGCTTAATTTTAGACACAAATCACTGCTGAGATAACTTAATTCAAAGTAAAATAAAAACTCTGGCCACTTTATGACCTTTCAGCAAGAAGAAAATTAACTTGGTAGTCATATTTTTACACCTTTGAAAGGAGAAGAGTTAAAATGGGAAACACGAGAGACTGGAAAAAGAATAAAAATTAAAACCCAAAAATTTGTTCTGTAAGTATGTAGCAGGGAAATGGGGAATAGCAATAATTGCAAGAGAGTGAATAATTTAATTTTGAAGCAAAGATGTGTGCTACTAGATTCCCCCCTGAATTGCTCTGGTTTTAGTACATTGCTAATTTTTATATCTAGTCACATTGTCTGATTTGATGTATGATGTTAAAGAACTTCTGCTGTGCACAAGTATTTTGTGTTAGAGCTTAAAATTCTTCAACCATGCACCTTATTAGTAATTCAGATTACTACTACATAATTTACCATGCATATCATTGTGCATTTGTGGATGACATTGTCAAGTTTTATGTTTGCCATTGTAAATATTTTTGTGATTAAAGCTACAATTTTCTAAATTTTTTTTATGATCTGAACAATTAAATATCCACATTCTTGTCTTAGAAAGACCCTACATTTGTTCTTAGAATTTCCTTTTGAATTGTAAAATATTTTAAAACGGGACAAATAATTAGACTCTGCAATTTCTTGCTTCACTTAAGAATCAGTTTGATTTTAAGTAAATGGGCATATACCTCATGATAATGGTGTCCAGTAAGAACTTGCTTCCTTCTCTCACCCCATAAATGCATCCTCTAAAAATAATTATTTTTCCCTATTTCTTGCTATATAAAAATAGTAAATTTTATTGCTGTAGCATGCTACAGTGGGGACCAGCAGAGTAGGTGAAATGAAAACACAGGAAAAAGTTGAGGTGTTTGTGCAGTGACTCGGTTCTCTCTATTTTGTCAAAAAAAGCATACAGACACAATATTTAACAGCCTTTATCTTCTTAATCTGAAAGCGGAATGTCCTAAAAATGGCTGCTTTCATGCATGTTTGCTTTCAGCTGAACATACATTTATCGAAAGATTTATTGTTTTCATAGTTAAAGCCCATTGTAGCTTCAGTTAACACGATAATCCCCTTTATCTGGCACAGGTGAAGTCAGGAAGAACCGCCATTTTAGCAAAGCCAGCTGAGAAGTATGCTCAATAGCAGTGCTGAATCCTTCAGCAGGATGATAAAATGCTAGATTGAAAGGATGACAAGAAGTGTGTGATAATTAATAATGGCTTATTTGACATTCTCAGATGCTTCAGAAGAAGAGATACAAAAAGCTTAATTAACAGATAGGGCACTTGTTCTTGTCTCTGCCTATTAAAAACAGAGTGCATACAATATCTAATTTTTAGAGTTCTGCTTTAAATAGACAGACTTTTTGGTTGAAGGCTAGGCATACTCAAGCTAGATCACTGACACACATTTGGTCCTTCTGCAATAGCAGGAAGTGTTTCTTAATGTTTAGGTTTAAAGGAAGGTAAATTCCTTCTAGAGGATGAAGCTGAGGCCATAAAATCATAGAATCATTAAAGCTGGAAAAGACCTCTAGGATCAAGTCCAGCTGTCAGCCCAACACTACCATGTCTCCTAAACCATTCCCCCACGTTTTTTGAACATCTCCAGGGATGGTGGCTCCACCACCTCTCTGGGCAGCCTGTTCCAATGCCTGACCACTCTTTCAGTGAAGAAATTTTTCTTAATATCCAATCTGAACCTCCCCAGCAAAACTTGAGGCCATTTTCCTCCTGTCCTATCACAGTAACTTGGGAGAAGAGACCAACACCCACCCAATACAACCTCCTCCATAACCTCAGCAGAAGAAATCTGTTCCTTCTGGCATGGAACATGGAGCATTGCAGTAACCTATCCAGCCTTATTTGTACAGTTATGATTTCTTAGCTCATGTTCACTCTTGAGAGAATGTCTGTGTTGTCAATTGTTGGTAGTCTGGCAAGGAAGGGGGAAAACACATTAAGTACACAATACACTGTCAATCGCTCTGCATTCCTCTATTTTTATTCAACTACTCTGTAACTAAAGGCAATTTCCATTATTTACCCACCTTCTCCTTCTGCCTGGTCCTGCTGTTAGGTCATCACATGTTTGTGACGTTTCTCTGTTTCAACAGAAACTAATGACCCTAAATATCTTATATCTCATTATGATTTGAGCACAAGATTCAATAAGTAAAGAAAGTGGGCTGGAAGTTTTTAGATGCAAACCCATCACAGCTAATAAGAGTATGTCAGGAATAATTATAGAAAATAAGTTTGAAATAGGTTTGTCTGAAACACTTAAAACTCTCCCGAAGCATGGAAACCTACATGAAGAAACTATTCTCTGAGGGACTGATGTGGCCTTGCACTTACTTAGAGTTTTTTATAAAAGCACTTACTGTGCTATTTTAATGGTGCCATCTTATCTTGTGACAGTGGCATGTCCTTTGTATTGCTATAATGGTAAGAGGAAGAAATGCTGGTTTTCTCGGTTGTTTAGCACCATCATTGATTCACTTTGCTGTTCTCTGAATAAAGTAGACAATGAAAATTATCTTTTCTTTAAATTACTCCTCTTATTTTTATACACCAACTTAAACTATATTTCCTATTCTTAACATAAATGTGTTGGCTCTGTGATGCCACAGTAATTTCTCAAAACTCAGTCTCTTTCTCCTTCACTAAAAATGCCTATACTGCACAGTATTTGGTCCTCACAAAAGCAGCAGTTGCCAGGATACTGTTAGGCTCTTTGGTCATGCTTGGGGCATGATCGCCAGTTCCCCAAGCACAGGTGAAGGGGAAGCAGAGGAGAGGATTTCTGCAAGCCTGGAGAAGTGGACTAGCCCAGCAAGGGTTTTCCAGGTCCTTGTGGAGAGGGGGTTGGTTTAACAGACTAAAGCTCTTGTTCGTTCCCTCCTGACATCACCTCAGTTTCCAGATACATTTGGCAAGGCCAGATTTGGTTAGCCAGTCCCCTGTTTGCCTGCCATAGCAGTAGCTTGGCTGCCTCCTTTCCCTTGGGGTTGAGGAGGCAGGTATAGTGTCAGCATGGAGGCTGATGAGGTTGCTCCCCTGCCAGAGGTCTACTGTGCCACTGTGTGAATACGTAGGATGAATTCCCTGCACAGCCTTTCCCATGGCTCTGATAACCAGAAGTGTATGTTGTGCAGCCATCACCTCTCATTAGCGCTTCTGCCCTCCTCAGAAAATTGTTGGTGACAAAAAGCCAAAATTATACACATAGGTTTGAAAAATACACTGATGCACACAAGGATGTTATTTGCCTGATTCATTTGACATAAATGCAGACATGTCTTTGAATGCTGATGAAAAAAATAGTGGAGCTGTTCTAGTGCAAACAGGTTTGAATTGCTTTAAATTCTCAAGTTCACAAAGTTTATATTTGTTTGTTTGTTTTGAGAAAATAAAGCTCTTTTTACTGCTTAAAGGTTATCTATGGAAAGAAGTTCTCTAAAACAACCTCTGGCTTCTCCTTCCAAGTGATGCCCAATAGTAGGAATATTAAATGAGTAAGATATCACAATATTTCCCACAGTCAGGTAGATTTGAAAGGCTTCGTCAGAGGAAAACATTCCAACTACCAATATAATGTGACTTATTTAATACCCGATGTTTTACATCTTACTAATTTGCAGTAGTATTTAATTTTATTTTTTATTAAAAATCTGTGGAAGCCAGATTGTGGACTACAGACAGCTCTCTACCTTGCTTTGATATACAAAAGTGTTTTCTAGTCTCCTTTCTGCGGACATGTAAATTATGAGTAACTTGGTTGTTTTGCCTATTTTGTATGTAGATAGAAACTGCTCTGTGGAGGCAACAGGGGTGGTAAGATTAGTTTGTGGTGGACATGGATTACTGTTTGCTTGAAATTTTTCTCTTGCCTATTTGAAGAAAATAGGCAAAGCAGACATATCTTGTTTGCATTTTACTGAATATTTAGCATTGTTTAACAATAAGAAAAATTTTCCACAGCAGATGTGCATTTACACACTTCAAGGACATAATTCCTCACAATGCTTACCCCATCAACAGTTGCTGGGCATTAATGGTATTCTCTCGAGGGAAAAGTCTGTTACTTCTTTGATGTGAGCACATCTTTTATCAACGATGATTACTAATCTAGTTGAGGGAGACCAGAGAGGCTGTTAATTATTCTGTTCAGGTGTGTTTTAATGAAGTTATTAGCAAAGTACATCTGTGAACTTTCTTTTACAAAATAAAGCTTTCAACAATCTGAAATTGGATATTAAGAGAAGAAATTCTGGCATTTGCCTGCAGGATAAACGGCAACATTTGTGAGTGTAGGTATACTTCCAATAATCTTCCCTAATGAGATTTCTGCAAGATAATTTGTATTTTAATAATAACCATTAGTTATGTTGGTAGCTTCTTTTCCTGGTAAGTAATGGCTTTTCCCCCTATCAAGTTTTTTAGCTCTGGGTATTTTTTCAGTTGTCATGCCTTTCCTCAAGACATTGTGAGCAACCAAACAGACCTGACTCAGACAGGGCACAGTGTAAATCCTCCAGTAACAAACACTATCCTAAATTCTGGTAGAGCCCCGCTGCCTGTAGATGCCTTTAGCAGGCAATACTTGGACATCCATGAATGGTGAGCCCAAACTGAAAATCCAGTTGCAGGAAAGGGAATAGGACATTAGCTTGGGAGAACAGGGCAGTAATAGCTATGTGAGAGATATTTCTTCACAGAAGTACAATTCTGATAAAGGGTTGGAGTTTGGGTGGGGTTGCGCTTCTGTTCCCTGCAAGTGCGTATGAATAGGCAGAGATGGGTAGTACCGTATAATTCTCCCATTCTCATCTATTACATTCTTCCCATGAGGGGTGCCAATCAGTGCGAAAGTCCTAGTATCTATAACTATGTGCCTGAACCACGATTGTTGTCAGTTATTTTATTACTTTTTTTTCTCAAGACAGTGGTTCGCTAGTGCTATTCTAGCTTCTCTACTAAACCTTGTGGCACGGAGTCTCACTTTTTTACAACTGTGGGAGCAAAGGCTAAATAGATAAATGTCTACTGACTGGCAGTTCTCCTGCCCTTTTCTACCCCCAATTTCTATCCGGTGTTGGTAGATTCAGCAAAACTCTTTCTACGCTGCTTCCTAAAGAATTATTTCTGCATTGCTGTTCAGCAAAAATCTTCAAACTAATGTTTTTAGGTCAGATAATCACGGTGTCTCCCAAGGCTCATATTTCATACACCCAGAACATATTCTTGTAGATTTTCAGATGTAAGGGCTTTTGGGAATTTTGAGTAACTGAAAGTAAGAGATGTCCCTTAAAGAACATCTCTTAAAAACATCTCTTAAAGAACAGAAGTCCTGTGGTGATGCAAGTTTTTACCAGAACAAACCGTAAAGGTCAGAGTGAGGCCAGCGAGAAAAAGAGGTGTACGTGAGGATGGGTTGACAGTAAACAGTCTCTCAACAGGCTTGGGTTCCCAATAGGAAAATATGGATTGGCTGGCTAAGACTTAAAGAATACACATGCACAGCTTCTGCAGCTGCAAAATTATTGTACACCTTCTAATACTTGAGGGCAAGTGTGAACTTCAGCTAACAAGGTTTGTGTTTTCTCTTGTGGTCAGTTTAAAAAAAAAAAAAGTTTGAAGGACATGCTTAGAAAGTAACAGCTAGTTTCAACAGAGACCTGGTTGCACTTACCATTAAATGTCCAAGATGCTCTACTTTTCCATGCATTCTAAATCCATGTCAGAATGAATACATTTCATTTCTCCTCTTCTGTGATGTTTTTAGTTATAGCTGGCATTGGACACCAGAAAGCACAACCTTTTCCTGTTTCTCTTTTTTTTTTATGTGATAAATTCCTTCTCTATATGTATTTTATAGTAGAAAAATAACTGTGTTCAGCTATAGGGATGGCACTTAATTTTATGTATCTATATACTCTGTTGGTTTAAACCCGTTTGCAGTACATCATTGCAAAACTTCAACCTGGGACTACACCAGCCAGTGCCAGCAAATAGGGCAGCTGTTACACCTTGCGGTTTAAAATTGTAATTCACCACTAAATCAGTTGCAAGATTACAGGTCAGAAAGTAGGTGAGCAGTATGCAAAAGCCTTGTAAAGAAGGATATTCTGTTACATAATGGAGATCCTGGGTTACAGTAATGTTAATATTGTTCAGTAATGTGGCGAGCAGCATCATTAAATGACGTGAAAAAATTGCAGGGAGGTTGTTCAGAAAAAAATGAGATCTCACTGAGTGGCATGGCAGAATTCTCTTTGATTTCTTCAGAAGTGGAATTTAATTACCAAGGGCAAAGTTAGTTTTGTAATATTTTGTTCCCAGCAACAGGAAAAAAAGCAGCTCTAACTCTGTTTAAGAAAAGATATGTTGCAATATGCCCTTTCAAAATACAGAAGTAGAAAGAAAAGCAACCACAAAAAAACTCAAGTCCTAAAACACCTCAGATATTGGTGAGTTGAAATTGTTTAATTAGCAACTGATAAAATGCTATTGGAAATCTTCTGCCTTTTATAATATACGTGAGAAATGGAGCCTTCTGGACTTTTGCTGGGAGTTTATTGTTCAGGAACTAAGGTTCTAGCCTTATGAAAAGAGTGCTGCAACAGGGCTGCATTTAGCTTTGAAACCTCACTAATGGTTTGAGTTTTGCTTGTTGTTGAGCAGGTCAAAACAAACAGCTCCCACTATTGCTACCTGCTTAGGTCTTGATCTTGTTAACCATGAAAAAGGTATTTAACTTATAAGTCTATTATTAGTACTCTTTTTTCAGGCTGTAGAACTATATTATACTTAATTTATACAACATTCCTGGTTCCTTTCAACCCAGAAAAAATCAAATTATTTTCTCCCATTAAGAGTCTTTCGCTTACCATATTCTCTCTCATTATAAATTACTCTATGAGACAAGAAATATTAATGTAATTTTTAATGCTTTTCTACTGTGCAGTCTCTGAAAAAATTGTGCAGTTACAGTACTTTTACATTTTAATACATACTTTGTTTGCAGACACTCACCCTAACTTTAGCAGTAATTTCTTTTTATAAATTTCTGTATGTCATATTTGCATTTAACCTAGAAAACTATTCACTGAACGAAATGGCAAGCAAGAAGTCTGCATCAATTGTAAACCTGGTGGTTTTCTTTTGGTTTCCAGTACATCAGCAAATTATCTCTCAAAAGGCTCCTTCAATGGCAGGAATTTTGTGTTTATCTATAATTTGTGATATGGGGAAAATGGGAAAAAGGTTTATTGCATGTGCTTGGTATCATGCAGATTGTGTATTACAGTAAAGCACTTTGTTCCTAATGTTGCTGCACTAACAAACTTTAAATAAAACAATGTGTACTAATGGTCTGGTTTAAATTTCACTCTTGAGAAACAAAGAAGCAAAAGGATATCTTGCAAAATTAGATTCATTGTGAAAATTTAATTTATATGCACAGCAAATGTGTTTTTATATGCAATGTAAGGGCAGAATTGTTTTTAGAGGCCACAACTGAAAGTATTATGTAAGTTCATTTACCCAGGTGGGTAATTGCTGAGCTACATTATTGATAGCTTAATGTATTTAGTAGTGTTAAGGTAAGTAAAAGGATATTTATACAGCTGTATGGTATGTAACATATTGAGACAATGTGGTGCACCATATAGGTGGCATGTGGCAGGGCTTCTGCAGTGGCCAGGACAACCTATGCCACCTCAGTGAACCGGGGCAAGAAAGAATCATTTGCAGAGATGTTGGTGTGGGCACCATTAAAGCACAGGCCTGCACTGTGGAAGCCTTGTGAACCCCAGATTTCCAGCACGAGTAAGGAGGACAGTCCTTGCAGGAGGGATTTGTCATCAGGCTTTCAGCCTCCTTACTTTCCTTTTCACATAGCCATTGCTCTGTCTTCCTCATCCTTCGTGTCCATGCCCAGGTTCATGTACAGCCTTCAAGTTCATCTACAACAAGAGCGTCATCTCTGGTTATAACCTCTAGCAATACTCTGCTTTCTCTACGAAGCCCACAAAGAGCTTTTAAATTTAGCAAAATACTTGTACATGTTAAAGTGTTGATACTCCTGTCATGGCTGTTTCCGGTATTTCAAACCTAGTGCTTAGGCCACTGAGTAAAGCTGATGGAAAAAGATGTGCTTACCACACAGATCTCAGGACAAACTGCGATACTTCACCCACCTGATATGTAAAGTTACCTAAGAAAGGCTCAGCTGTAACCAGAGACCTCTTCCCCACTAACACTACTCTGTTCCTTCGACACCTACATACTCCTAGTCTGGGAGTCCCAGAAGCACAGCCTGTCTTTCTGTTTGCTTGTACCATCTTTAGAGAAATAGTACACAAATGTTTCTGCAGGCTTCTTTGACACTTGCCATGGTAGGAGCAGTAGCAATAACCTCCAGCATTTTCACCGGCTCCATTCCGAGTCAGGGCTGATCCTCACAGGACAGAATCTAGCTCGCAAAGAGAGAAATGGGTCTGATAAAAGTGCCGTGCATTCTCTCCACCTTGTCAATAAGAAACATTTCACAGAACCTCTTTCACAGGGATGTGAAAAGTGTCTAAGCTCTTCTGTCCTGCTTTGTATTAATCTACGGTGCTTTGGATTTTCTTAAAATTTAATTCAAGATCAGAAGGGACTGTTGTATCATCCAAACTAATCTCTGTATCACGAGCCTTTAACCTTCTTCATTTTGGTCCTGAAAGCTCTGGTTTGCCTAAAGTATATGGTAGATATGATTAAAGCACATTTATCAGAAAAGTACCCAGCCTATGTGCAGATACAGAAAGACACAGAGTTCACCACTCTCCTGGCATCTGCTCACAGAAGCCACCCTTGCAGACCCCTGCTACCAAAACCTTGCCACTTAAACCCAATACAACCAGCATTGCAGAGAGTTGTAAAATTGCCTACTCCAGCTTGCTGTCTTTGTTTCTGTTTACACATCACAACATTTCTCGGCCCCCTGACCATACCACTGGGCTGGGACTTCCATGCTGCTACGTGGTCCAAATCTTTGGAACTCCCTGCAGTCCATGGCGGTCCTTTGATTTTATAGCTGCGGTATACTTTTAAAAGTGTTGCTTCAAGCTTGTCAGTAATAAAATCCCCCTTTAACAGACTGGAACTATTTCAAACAAATGTTGTGTATACATATAGACACTGACAAGCTACTGCTGGTTCTGGCTGAGGTCACACTATGTAATTTTAGTTGCATGAGCATGTGCCGAGCACAAATTACAAAATCCTCAAGAGAGGCAGATTGTACAGGCCTGGACTGCCACCTGATCCACAAAGTACCATGTAATACTCACCAGGGGATTCAGATCGCATATTGTGACTGACCTTTCATCACAATTATTTACTGTTTCACCGCTTTTTATGCTTCACAATTTTTTTAGTGGTTTTATGGTTCTCCACAGATCACTCATTAAAATATGAAATGTTAATGGACTTATTAGCTTCTCCTGTGGGTACCACTCTCTAATTGGTGATTCCCCGTGGAGAGGTGCTTTTTGGAGGGAGAACCCAAACGTCTGAGATATGAATGTTTTTCTAAGCTTCTGGAAGTATAGCTGTATAATTGTGTCTTTATTAATAGTAGATGAGGACCCAAATGGTTTACAGCTTGAAGGTAGCTTAGGAGGAGTTGTTGACCAGAAGAAATTCCGCAGAAAGCTAAAACATTGATTTTGTTGTGATAAAGATCCTTAAGTATCTCAAACTTAAAAAGGTTTTGCTTTTTTCTTAAAAAAAAAAAAAAAATCAAAGAAGCCCATCTTCCATTTTTAAGTTTAACATAGACAAAAGAAGAAATTTAAATTAAGAAACTAAAACAAAGTACTGTTTTGGGCTGTCATGGTTTAGCCCCAGCCAGCAACCAAGAACCAGGCAGCCGCTTGCTCACTCCCCCCTGATGGGACGGGGGAGAGAATCGGAAGAGTAAAGGTGAGGCAACCCATGGTTTGAGGTAAAGACAGTTTAATAGGTACAGGAAAAGCCGTGTGTGGAAGCAAAGCAAAACAACGAATTCATTCACTGCTTCCCATGGGCAGGCAGGTGTTCAGCCATCTCCAGGAAAGCTGGGCTCCATCACGTTTGACGGTTACTTGGGAAGACAGACGCCATCACTCCAAACATCCCCCCCTCCTTCTTCTTCCCCCAGCATTATATACTGAGCATGACATCATGTGGTATGGAATATCCTGTTGGTCAGTTGGGGCCAGCTGTCCCGGCTGTGCCCCCTCCCAGCTTCTTGTGCACCCGGCAGAGCACGGGGAGCTAAAAAAGTCCTTGACCAGTGTAAGTGCTACTTAGCAACAACCAAAACATCTCCACATTATCACCACTGTTTCCAGAAAAACTCCAAAACACAGCCCCATACTAACTACTACAAAGAAATTTAACTCTATCCCAGCTGAAACCAGGACATGGGCCTATTACATTATTTCAGTGATACAAAATGTAGCCTCCGAGGGCAGGTTTATTTTAGTCCCTGCTGTAATTCTGCTTTGAGTGTGAACCAGCCAAGACTTTGTCAAACTCTATCCTCTCCCTGCCAAAATTGCAATTTGCATACTGAACTGCATTAAAAATTACCCACTTACACTTGAAGAAGTCCAGTACTTTAAACTAATTAGACAGGTGTCACTTGCTATTCCTCTCACTCTCCATTTTTAATACAGATGTCAGTAAAAAGGCCTTTATACAACCTTTGCCACTAACCTCCTTCTAACTAATTCTTCACCTATTAGTCTCATTCTTCCCTGAAGCTGACTTATCTTTTTTTAATTATACTTTTTCTACCAAAAATCCAATTTTATTACTCTTTTTAGTGTGCCTTTATTCCTCATCTCTGTCCTGTAGCTCTGGACTATATCTTGCAGCTCCAGATGCCTCAGGGAGATGCATGGAGATTATTTTGATAGGAGAGAAAGAAAACAGTGATTTGGCAAAATCTAGTTTTTAGCTTTAAGTTAGATGGATTTCCCCAAGTCATGAAGCATGAGGGAGGAGTAGGATGCATCTTAAATTCTGAACTAGCGTGAAAGGGAAAGCTAGGGCTGACATGATCTTCCTCACCTTTTTCAGTGCAGTTAAGCTGTTCCAACACTCATTCTGTAGACTTTTATAATTATCAAAAGTAGGTGACTATTTTAACTTTAGTGGATCTGGTAATTGTGCATAGATACTTCTCACAAAAGTAGTCTTCATGTCAAGGGTACCCTTGAAGAGTTCTTCTGTCTGCTTGATCTTCAACTTCCATATGCATTACAAGCAATGCAAATTAGCAGAATATCTGTATCACAAATATAGAAGCACCTGATTATCATCCAGAAGACCCTCTTTCTCAATATTTTTTGTAAAGCAACTTGTCAGCTAATTTGTTGTATGAAAGTTACCTTGTCAGCTAAATTCTGAAGGGCTGATTTCAAGGTGTTGTTACCCTATAGACTGATGCTGTGATATACATTTGTACTTAGTAATAAAATACGCTTCACTGAATTAGGCACTGTTTGCAAAGTACTTTTGCTTGTTTTTGTGTTTCCACACAAATGTAGGGAACCATTTAAAAGAATTAAAGGTTCCCTACCCTCTTCTTCCTGCAGTACAAACTCAGTACAGAGTTTTTAATATCAAATGTCCCATGTAAAATATGGGGAGCTTTATTAATAGTAAGAAGCTGAAAGAAAGGAGATTCATTCTACATTGAATGCAGAGACAAACTGTAAGCATTCAGGAAAAATAAAATGAGTATTTGTAGGACTTAAATGGAAATGAGGTTTTCTTGGAAATGAGGGATTTAACTGCATATTTGATTTCTTTGTCAAATCATTCAACATTTTAAAAGAAATAACAGATGAAGTTATTTAGATAAATTAGAAGCGATAAAAGTTTGTCTTGTGAAATTATTGTCTCACCGTTTCCTATTTGCACTACATTTGAGCAGTGGGCAAAAATTCTACCTATCCCCAAACCCTGTAGCCGTTTATAAGAATACATTTCCTTTGGAGTAATCTTCCTTTCAGTGTCAAAGCCAGAAAAGTATATTCCCTCCGTATGAATTCAAGGAACCCAGGAGTAACATGAGCCAGTGGCAGTAAATAATTCTGCCACCTGCACTAGAATGGAATTTCTGATGTCTTGTTTTTCATCTGTTACTAGTGTCTCAATACAATATTTTTTCAGACTATAATGAATATGATAATGTGGCCTTGGTTTATTTACAGAGCAAACTGCAGTGTGGTGAAGAAAACCACCTTTTTTTGTATTATTCATCAAATTCCAGGCTGATGCTAGTGCAGCACTCAACACATCACATTTCTACAGAACTGAGATGCTTTTATAGCTATAAAATTTTTTTTCCAAAAATGCAAAGACTAAGAATGTTGTGTGGGGTTTCTTTCCCCTGGAAGGTGTGGGTGATATCATGGAACCAAAACTGTAGCCAAGAGATTCCAGGTCAGTGCAGAATGGATGGTAATGGAATTATGGCAAAGGTACTTGTAAGAAAAAGGGAATAGCTGAACTGTACACCATGATCATGAGTGTTTCCAGACCAGGTGAAAGAATCCACAAGATGGAGAAGATTGTTTTCAGCTGAGAATGGAATTATTTTTTATGTTTCCAGGGCTTTTCCTTCTATTCTGTACCATGCTTTTAGAGATGGAAGTTCTTGCTATAATCGCTTGCGTGAAAGCACTTGTACAAAAATACGTACTGGAGTTTTCATGGTTGGGCAAAGGAAAAGAAGGCAAGATGTGTGTGTTCTTTTAAAAGAACACTATACATCACACAATATAACCCCACTCCACACAGTGGTGCGTGAACAGGCTTGTTCTTAAGATGGGGATTTGGCAACAAGACATCAGTCTTTTAAAAAATATATCAAAACAAAAGTTGCGATTAATACTTTGAGAGGATGGATACCTAAGAAATGAACTCTGTTACACATTATGGGACTGATTAGAGATTGACCAGGAATGACACACGACTGTGCAAAGGCTGGTGAGAGGAAGTAATTTCAGAGTGGATATTTCAGAAAAGCAACAAAGGAGAGGAGAAGAAAAGGACATACAAGGAAAATGAATAGTTCTGTGGTGATCCATGGTATTGCAACTGTTGGAAAGCAGCTTGGCAGAAAAGAATGGGTGGGGTTCTGGTGTTGACCATGAGCCAGCAATATGTCCTCACAGCAAAGGTCAACAGCTTTCAAGGCAGTATTAGGAAAAGCATCACCAGCAGGGTGAGAGCAGTGATCTGTCCCCTCTGCTCAGCACTGCTGAGATACATCTGGAGTGCTGAGTCCAGTTCTGGACTCCCTTGTACTAAGGGAGGCACAGATGTACTGGAGTGAACCCAGCAAAGTACCACTAAGATTATTAAGGCCCTGGATCATCTGATGTATGAGAAGAGGTTGCAAGAGCTGGGATTGTTTAGCCTGGAGAAGGAAAAGTTCAGGGTGATCTTAATCAGTGTGTATAGACTCTTCTCAGCAGCAGCCATTCAAAAGGTAAAAAGCAACAGGTTTAGATTGGAATAAAAGAAAATCCATTTTTTTTAAAGAAAAAAGACTTTTTTACAGTGATCTGGGTGGTCAGACACTGGAACAGGTTGCCAGGAAAGGTTATGGAGTCTCCATCCCTGGAGGTATTCAAAACCTGACTGAGTAGTGGCACAGTAGCAGTCTAGGTGATATTGCTCTGAGCAGTTGTTAGAACTAGATGATCTCCAGAAGTTTCTTCCAACCTCAACAATTCTGTGATTCAGGTTACAAAGATATTAGCTCTGGCTATGTAACCTCAAACCTTCTGAAGGCAAAATTAAGGTTTTTTTCTTACTCCTATTAGTTTAGTGTTTCTGCTTTCAATTTCACTTTAGTAATATGGGCACCATTGCTGCAGACTTGAACATTGTAAGATAAACTTCCAAGTGGTTTACTTTGACTGTTACACCAATCTTACTGTACAGGCAGCGTAAAAAAATTCTCTTTAAACATTGTAAGAGCTATTTTTCTGCACATCTTTGTCTTTTCTAAGAGATGAGCCAGGATTCCTCTTCTGTTGTCTACCGATGGGATCCCAGGTAGAGAATTCTGTATCTTTTACCATCAATAAGGCAGCATGTGCAGTTACTTAACTTTGCATTTGTTAACAGGGGTTCTATAAGAAGAAGGCAGCAAAGGAATAGATAACGTGAAAAAATAGAAAAAGTTGCACTTGTTTCTGGAAGTTTAGAAGAGAGCAATTCTCTTGAATTTTGCTTCCCAACTTGTCACATAAATATGTTATCCATGGGAACCACGAGAACCAGTTTTGTCTTCTTTCCACCCTGAAGAGAAATCTAGGATTTTTTTGTAGAAGACTGAGCTATCCTGGGACTGTGAAATGGAGTTTCTGTGGAACTAGAGGTGCAATTACATGGGGATATATGAGGGGCAGAGACACACTGATCAGCATTGATCCTGAGTGTGGCCTGCTAGAGTAGGCAATGCTGTTATATGCTCTTCCACAAGGCAGCATGTGTGGTTCTTGTGTGGAGTGTTGTGGTTTAACTCCAGTTGGCAACTAAGCACCACACAACTGCTCGCTCACTCCCCTCGGTGGGATGGGGGAGAGAATCAGAGAGTAAAAGTGATAAAATTTGTCGGTTAAGATAAAGACAGTTTAATAGGTAAAGCAAAAGCCACACATACAAGCAAAGCAGAACAAGGCATTTATCCACTACTTTTCATCAGCAGGCAGATGTTCAGCCATCTCCAGGAAAGCAGGGCTCCATCACGTGTAATGGTTACTTGGTGAACTGGTTTTGGCTGGGATAGTTAAATCTCTTCATAGTAGCTTGTAGGGTGCTATGTTTTGGATTCGTGATCAAAACAGTGTTGATAACACAGGGATGTTTTAGCTGTTGCTAAGCAGCGCTTACACAGAGTCAAGGCCTTTTCTGCCCCTCACCCCACCCCACCAGCGAGCAGGCTGGGGGTGCGCAAGGAGCTGGGAGGGGGCACAGCCGGGACAGCTGACCCCAACTGACCAAAGGGATATCCCACACCATATGGCATCATCCTCAGCAATATAAAGCTGGAGGAAGAAGAGACAGCAGCCAACTTCCCACATCCCTCTCCCAGCCACAACAGATACTTTGTCTCATCTACCCTACATAGTAGAAAAACAAGTATGAGTTCTGCTGAAACCGCACAGTGTCCACACGGTTGTCCTCGGAAGGGAGGGTAACAGTGAATCATGCATGACTGATGTTAGTTGCCTTGCTTAATGTGTTTTTGGAATTTACACAAATATGAGGTCAGTGCAATTAAGACCTAATAGAAAATAGAATACCACAATCTTAGGATGACGGTCCCTTCTAGGGCCTAGTGCCTAAGTCCTGACAAAACATAGCAAAACTTCAACCATTTACTGGGAAAACTAGAGTCCTGAAGCTCAGCTGTAACTGTTAAAATAATCAAAGAAAGATGAAGAATATACTTATCCTGCTGCAGTGCACTTTGGAGAGAGCCCAGAGTAGTTTGTTGCAGCATTGGAGGTGAGAGGCTTGACTATCAACTTGATATTTTTTGTAGTTCAGGCAAAGGCCATTTGAGACTCATCTTCAAAGACCACAAAAGCAGAAGCTGTTGTCAGTCCCAAGCTTTCCCTTTCCTGTGGTTTAGCTGCTGAGGAAGCACGGTAGAGCTCTGTGTGATAGAGGAAGGTCCTCAGAGCACCTTGATGCATGTTCAAAGCTACGTAGAAATGGAGACGCTCTTGCACAAAATAAGCAGAAATACTGGAGAAAGCAGCTCAGTTATGCAGTGTAGGCCTGATGTTTCCCTTGTACACAGAAAAGGTTCTGAGCTGGAATTGCTGCTATTATTATTTAACTACAGGCCACCTGATGTATTTTTGATTCCACTGTTTCAGTTTTAGTATTAAGAACTGAATGAGGCTTATTTCCAACATCTTTATGGCTGGGAGGAAGATAATTCAGTTTAGGCTGCAGGTAAAATATCTTAAAAGTTTCCCTTGTAGTTCAACAGTTTTTAGTGCAGTTGCTTTGAAGTCTCATCAGCTATTTAAATCCTGGTCCATTTCGGGGTGAAGGCATAATTAAAATCCTTTGATACACAACCCTTTTGAGCAGTGCAGTCTTTCTGTCACTGAGGTTAAACAATTCCTCTAAGAGCATACATTTTTCTAAGACTGTGCACCAAAATTACAGCATATGTTTTGAAATAACTTTCCTTTGTCCTGAAGTTTTTACTAGCATGTAGATCATTCTTTCTTTTAAAATGCTAATAATGAAATCCCAAACTAGAAGACTTCATTGAACTAAGTATGGTCCATACTAAGGCTGAGAAATAGTTCCTTTCCTATAAAAGAGAATACTGGCAGAAAGACAGTATCATCCATATTTTTAAGACAGAAAATCAAGTGACTTACCTGAAGCCAAGCTAAAAAATTAACTTTTTCCTATTCTGAATCATAGTACTATTTTTTCTTTCTTTTCGTTTCTGCACTAAAACAAAATCAGGCTGATGAAGAGACTAAGATAGTGGGTATTGACAACATCATAATGTCCAAGTCCAAATTTTGTTCAAAGGTATTTTTAATTATTATTGTTCATTAAAACGTTAAACTTTGGCTTTTAAGTTTTCCAAAATGATCAAAGATTTTATAAGCAAAGGGTGTACTGTTGAACTTTAGCACACTTCTTCCTTATTCCTATTGTTATCTAGTACAATCTGTAGCTGGGATTCATGTTTGATATCTGCGAAGTTGGACAGCTAAAAATAGGATGCCAAAACCCCACAAGTGTGTGGAGTTGGAGGGTGGGTGGATATCACCTAAACTATCCAATAAGAAGCACTATAGATGAGTCTGTCTTACGACTTGCCCTTTCTAGGTACTCAGATGATGAGCATAGTAGCTGGGACTCACAAGCCTGCATGTTTAAGCCCTTCTGTCGTTGGATCAGACTATGCCGTCTTGCTAAGAACAGGTTCAGGTCTTTAGGCTGAAAGGTAATTCTCATTCATGTCCTTGGCCCAAGTAAAAAAAAAAAATGTTATTCAGGCACAGTGGAGTTGTTTTAATAAGTAGGACCGAGTTCATCCTATTCCAGAAAACCTTCTTCCTTGATTTTAGTACACTCCATAGGAGAGGTAGGACTTGACAAGACCCTCTTGTCCTTGAATCACTGTACTGGGTCTGCGTAGCAAGGTTTTTGTAGCAGGCAGGGCTACAGGGGTGGCTTCTGTGAGAAGCTGCTAGGAGTTTCCTCCATGTCCAACAAAGCCAATGCCAGTCAGCTCCAAGACAGACCCACCGCTGGCCAAGGCCAAGACTGTCAGCAGTGGTGGTAGGACCTCTCTGATAATACATTTAAGAAGGGGAGAAAAAAATCCTGCACAGCTGCAGACAAAGAGAGGAGTGAGAATACATGAGAGAAACAACCCTGCAGACACCAAGGTCAGTGATGGAGGAGGGGAAAGAGGTGTTCCAGGTGCCAGAGCAGAGTTTCCCCTGCAGCCTATGGTGAAGACCATGGTGAGGAAGGCTGCCCCACTGCAGCCCATAGAGGTTAATGGTGGAGCAGATATCCACCTGCAGCCAGTGGAGGACTCCACACTGGAGCAGGTGGATGTGCCTGAAGAAAGCTGTGAACCCATGGGAAGCCCATGCTGGAGCAGGGTGCTGGCAGGACCTGTGGACTGAGGAGCCCAGGCTGTAGCAAGTTTGCTGGCAGGACTTGTGACTCCATGGGAGGCCCACGCTGGAGCGGTCTGCTCCTGAAGGACTGCAGCCTGTGGAAGGGACCCACATTTGAGCAGTTCGTGAAGAACTGTAGCCCATGGAAAGGACTCATGTTGAAGAAGTTCAAGTAGGACTGTCTCCCGTGGGAGGGACCCCATGCTGGAGCAGGGGAATAGTGTCAGGAGTCCTTCTCCCCCTGAGGAGGAAGGAGCGGCAGAGATAATGTGTGATGAACTGACCACAACCCTCATTCCTGTCTGCCTGTGCTGCTGGAGGGTAGAAGGTAGAAAGAATTGGGAGTGAAGTTAAACCTGGGAAGAAGGGAGGGGTGGGGGAAAGGTGTTTTTAAGATCTGATTTTATTTCTCATTATCCTACTCTGATTTGATTGGTAATAAATTAAGATAATTTCCCCAAGTCTGCTTTGCCCATGACAGTAATTTGTGAATGATCTCCCTGTCTTTATCTTAACCCATGAGCCTTTCATCATATTTTCTCTCCCCTGTCCAGCTGAGGAGGGGAGTGATAGAGAGCTTTGGTGGGCACCTGGTGTCCAGCCAAGATCAACCCACTACAGTCACCTATGTTCTTGGTGACTGCTTTATCTTTTGAGCTCTGGGAAAAGGTGGAACAGAGCTGGAGCTTGAACAGGCACAGTAACAGCACCTGAGTGGGCATAAAGAACTGGTGGAACTGAACATCTCTGTTTAGGATGCAAGTCTTACTCTCTAAGCGCTTTCTGTTTATGCGGTATGTAACTGAGGAAGTTGCTTTGCCTCTGTCAATGATGCAAATTTAAGTATTAAATCTTGTAACTGTTTATTACAAATCCTTCAAAACAGCAATTTCACCTGAGAGGTCTCTGAACACAAAAACAAACTGTGAGCTTCCTGAGTTAAATTGTACTGATTCCTGTGAATATGGTCTGTCAGACTTACCAGCTCTCAAGATTTCTAATTGCAAAGGAGATGAGGCAAAGTGCCTGCTGACAAGCCTGACAAGCTGGACAACTTGCATAATGTAACAGACTTAAAAATGCATGGCAAATAAGATCCTTTCCCTTTTTCTGTGGCAGCTCGCTGTGGGATTTCTGCGGCTCGGTTGCTGTTGGCAGCATGGTTGCTTCTCTGGGGTTCTATGTGTCTCAGAGGATGGGAGGACAGTGACAGAACGCTGAGAAGTCCAGGTTCCATAACTGATATCAGTGATATCTCACCACAGTCAGGGAAATTCAGTTTTCTGTTCCAGTGCCCCATCTACAGAATAGATACAAGGAATGCCTATTCAAGGTGTTGGGATTTAATGTTTACAAAGATACAGAAATATGTAGTTGACATTCACTTGGGCTTTGGATTACATTCTTTTCCTCCTTCTCCTACTACAAAAATGCTGAAGAAAGGCCCCGTTAAGCTTCCTTTCAAGAGAAGAATACCTCCATTTTATGTCAGCAACAATCTTTAATTTTAGAAATCTCTTCATTATTTTCTTTTTGTTTGTCTGAAGAAAACTGGCTCTGAAACAGAGAACACAAACTTGTTTGGCCTTTTTGCCACTTGCACAGCAGCAAATGCTGAGCATCTCCGTTCTGCTGAGTTGAGGAAGAAAGTGAGATCATTCTGGCACTGAAATAAGAAGTGTATCAGCCCTTGACCTGCAGAGTTATCACTTTTCTTTTTCTCTGCCCGCTCTTACATACACTCTGCTCCTCCATCCAGCACACACTCAGCAGGACACTGGTATTCAGGCTCTGTTAGGTTATCGACACTTCTGTCCCTCAGGAACCTCCTGGGATCAGAGCAGTTGAGCTCAACAGTTGACTATATATAGAAATAACCCTGACCTTTTGCCCTTGCAGTCGGTGTGCTGACCATATGGGGAATGCCAGTTAAGAAGCCATGGATGTTTTGACTGAGGGGATCTCAGAGTAGAATTGGGTCAAATATAGCTTTGAGGTTATATAATCACATTTCTTATTAACTTCTGAAGTTAGGAGGTACAGAAACATTCCTTTCCCACCTTCCTTCCACCAGTGCATTTTTATTCGTACTTGAAAGGCATGTCCTTTTTTGCAAAAGCAAATCAGCAGCAGCTACTGTCAAATCCACCGGTAGAATTCTAAATCTCCTGGAAGATTTATCACTGTACCAAAAAAAAAAAACAAACCCCACTGTGGAAATGGGGATGCTTCCGCCTTCCTTTGCCACCCCCTCTCAGCTAGAGAAAGAAAATGAGATGATGTGTGCACTGAGGGTGATGATAAGACTGAAATGAACACCTGCTCACAGTTCTGCTTAGTTCAGATGGTTCCTTAAGGTGAGCCTGTTCTCTGAATAGCAGCTGTTACGTTTTCTGAATTAAGTGGAAAAATAACAGTTGTATCAAGCAGGAAAGCAGTGACAGATGCTGAACTGGATGAGCAAATGGCCGAGGAAACAAGGAAGGAGAGCTCCTCGTCTATAAACTACAACACCTGCACAAGCAGTAGGGTACAGAATTGAAGCTTGTGCTGTACAGAATAACTCCTATATCAAGCCAGCAGATTTGCACAGGGGGCCTGCTGTTATCCACAGGAGCCAGCAGCAAAACAGCTTGAGAGTTTTCTATTTCATTTGCTGAAGCTTAGTCAGCTTTGCCCTAGGAGTCTATGAGGACCCACTTACACATTATTTTGTGATACATCGCTTCCAGTTTTAAATAATACATGGGTAAAGTCAGGTTATTTTTTTGTGTTGCTGGTGTGGTGGGGATTTTCCTGGTAAAATGGAAAACAGTATCAAAAGAAATCAAAATGACCATCTCTCTGGCCTCTTCTCTTTTCTTGTGCTATGAGTGTGATGTGTGGGGAGGCGGGGAGAAGGGGAAGATTTCATTAGAAATTATAGGAAAAGAAAGGGTATGGTAAACAATAAACTAATGAAAATGGAAAAGTTGAACTAATGCATCACACAGTAACTCAGACAAAAAAATCTGCTGAAATATGCATGAGGAGAAGTCTCCAAAAAGAATATGCTGGGAGGAATTAAGGGAGCAGAAAGACATGTGTGAGGGGAATTCAGAGGATGTGCACGGGCTGGCACTGAACAGAGAGAAGACTTCATCAGGAGGAAGCAAGAAAAAGAATGGAAATGAAGGGTGAGCAAAGAAAACCTTTTCATGAAAAGGTGATGCAAGTCCTTACCAGGTAATGGAAGTTGATCTTTACAGGAGCCCTTTATAGCAGCTGAAAAACTTGTGTATGCCAAGTTCTTTGAGGCTAGGGGCAAAGGTGAGAGACATCAGGGCAGAAATGGGAAAAGCTCATTAATGATGAATAGAAATTAACACATCCCACAGATATGTGATTTATTGATTTTGGCTGGAGATAAGTGTTGGTGTCTGTGAAGGTTTTCAATGATAACTCAGCCTTGCTTATAGGCTGCTTGTGCTACACAATTCTGAAACAGCATATTTTCATTGCATGGTTTCTGTCACAGTCATCTGTGAAAAGCTGCATTATGATGGAATTCTCAGTTTGGAGTTAATGAATAAGGAATTTACTTTGATAATGTATCATTTTGCTCATGCTAAGAGAGGAGCTTCCGAAAGGACACAGTGATGCTCAGCTTGCCAGGAAAAGCTATTTCGCTAATTGAGAAATCTCATTTGAGAGGTAACTTCATGCCAGACCACTACTGCAATATTATACACAGAGCACGTATGGAAGTGATTATATTTTAATCTTTGGCCTTGATGGGGGCCTGCTTCCTACAGCCTTTCAGTTTAAATTCTAGCTTGGCAAACATACAGGCTCCCTGTAGAGTGACATTTATGCTCTTGTTTAACTTCTTGTCCTTGAGGCTGGCAGCTTGGGTAACACTGCTTCTGGAAACCTGACATCACACTGAGAGAAATCTGACTCTTGCCCTAGGAGCAGAGAGGAAACACAATGCTCTGTACACAACAGTGTTGTGACTGCTGGTATAGTTATAAATGAGAGGAGTAGCAAACCCTGCATTATCTATGCTTCAGTGGTTCGTTTGATGGTGTTTTTTTTTCCCTGTGGGGTCATGTTAGTTATATCTGGTTTTGTAATTTATAAGTATTGTGGCTAGCACATACTCATAGGGCCTTTACGCTGTGCCGTGGGGAAATAGACCCTGTGATTTAAGGATAGGTTCAGCAAATGAGGCCTGAGGCACAGTTCTCATTAATGTTGATATTACAGCACATTCTCCTATGTATAGGTGTTGAGGTACAGAATGGTTAAATGACGCACACAGCTAGAAATCACTTCTAAAAATAGCATTGTACAAGTGATATTGACCACAACACTGAGAATAGCAAGGCCCTAGATGCGACCTTTTCTCAGGAGAGAAAAGTCCACAGGATGTCACTGACACATCTTTATGAGAAAACAAAGTAAAAGATGAGAATAAAGGTGTGCCAGGTTTTGGGCTTGTGATGGTATTTAATACTACACTTTTGTTTTTCATCTGAAAATGAATATACAGTGCTGGATGCAGAGACAGTCTACAAGTTAGGATCCACATAAGCAAGCTAAAGTATAACAGCAGGAAAAGAGTGAATAGCTCAGCCCTTGGTTTACTGGGAGTCAATTAATGGTGGAAACAAGAAGAGACATATTCTTAGTGCCAGTGTCCTTTGCCCTGGACTAGGCTTTCCTTTTTTTTTTTTTTGTGGGAAAGAAAATCCAGTTTTAGTGTTCCTTTTCGAGTAGATGTTTGGATTACACGGGCTTTATAATTATGTTGGACTAGATAATTATTGTAGGTTCCTTCCAACTGAATGATTCTATTCTATTCTATTCTATTCTATTCTATTCTATTCTATTCTATTCTATTCTATTCTATTCTATTCTATTCTATTCTATTCTATTCATTGCCACACTTTAAACAAGAACCAAATAGATATGTTCAGCAACTCTTCACGCTTATCCTGTCACTGGATACTGGACGTTTTTGTTCGAAATCTGAAGAGGAATACAATAGCCTGACCTCACAGATACTTTTTTTTTTTTTAAAAAAGATCTTTTTCTGCCAGCTGCTTGTGAATATCTGTAAATAATGACATGATTCTGAGGTATTCTCCAAGTTGTTCCAGGAATTATGACTGAAAGCCCAGACAGTAACCCATCTCCAGAGGGAGAGACATGTAAAGCCAGAAACACATGGTTTTGAGCTGAAATGACCTTTCTTCCTCACTGGAGACAGTGTGCATTATCCTAAATTGTGGAAAAAGAACAGGCATTTCCTGCCACATTGGGAGCCAAGTGGTGAATACTTAATGACAGCTTGTAAAGGCAGGGTTGGTTTAAAGTTTTAGGCAGTTTACTTTATTTTTCAGTGGGATTCTTGGGAAAAGGAAGGTGCTCAATTTAAGTAATGTGAATGCAGAAAATGGAGAAAAGGAATACCTATGGAAGCAGAGAAGAAAAAAAAAGGCAACTGTAAGTAGGTAGGTAGCTTTGTGATACAGAAATGCTCCAGATGGTAATCTTAGGAAAGATATAGAAATTTAATACTCTCATACCGGTTTGGGGACTTTAATTTCATTCTTTTTTTTCTTTTTTTCCTATAGGAATCTGGTATCTGCAGTTATTCCAAAATCTGCCAGACAATATACAAGAGGTCTGTTAAAAGGCAGAAAATCATACTTGAATTAGATCAGGGGTTGACCAGGAACCATCAGGTTATTTCCTTCTTTTCCATTTGGTCCAGCTTCAGAAAATCCTTAACAGAAATATTTCTGCTATTCATAAAACACTGAAGAAAGACAGGTTGAGTGAGGCCTGCTTTGTCTTTCATCTAATACTGTCTGATCAACATTGTGTAATTCAGCAAACATATAAATGGTACAACCAACTCCATCATCCAGCTTTTGCCAATGCCTTTTGAAGATAACAAGCAGTTTCTTGCATTGCTGGCTGAGCTTCCTTGTAGTGAGATAGGACAGCACGTTGAGTAAAAGCAATGCAGATGAATGCTGATGGTGATGCTGCTGAGAGCAATGGAATCACCTTCCACCTGGGCCATTCAGTGAGGTCATATCACAGGACCCCTCTCTCTTCTAATGAAAGTTACAGGGAAATAAGCTTCTGCTGTGAGTGCGTGGCAGAAAGTCTTCCTTTCCTTTCTAGTCCCTTTGGCATCTGTTGCAGAGGTGGTTTGAAAAGAAGGTGCTCAAGTGTGCCTGTCAGTCAATCTGAAATAAAGGGAAACATTGTTTCTGAGCAGTATTCAGTGACTCAGAAGAGGGATTCAGCACTTAGTTTTTGTCTGCCAAATCTTTAAGTGCGATTCCAGTTTTGAAAAAGTTACGGTAAAAATGGTGTTGTGAGTTCCCATATTTATTCCTTCTAAAAAAATTATCAAATCAGATTCAGAACTGTATGAAATATAGTGGTTTTGCATTTTGATCTTTATATATGTCTTCTAACTGCCAGTCTTCTGTATTCAACCTAGATCCTGAAAAGCTGTCCGGGTTCTTTCTGACACAGGTGTTGTCACCAGAAAGATTTTGCTGGTGGAAATTACTTAACAATAACCAAACTTGTGTATAACCTATTAATTTCACCATTTAGTCTTGTAGCTGTGCCTGCTTTCCCAGATCAGTGAGGAAAAGTAAATGACAAAACTACAAATACAAATAGAAAATGTTCTTTAACCCCTCCTCCCCATAATGTACCAAGTAACAACCATGGAAACAGGCTGTGTGCTGTGCCTAACTCTTTTCTGTTCGGGGTCTTTATTATACCTGCTTCATCATTCTTGTCTGTCTGACAGCCATACCTGCATCCCTGGTCCTTCCTTTGCCAGGCCAAAGAACACAGTCTTTAGGAAGCAGCTACTGTTCATCTGGCAGATGTGTGCAAACAGCTGAAGCTCACTTATTCCTGGTACTTCAAGGACTATCTTTTGAGCTTATGCTTCTCTTGATTGTCTTCCTCCTGACACAGTCCTACCAATTAACTGCAAGCAATTTTCTGTAGCAGTTTATTTCAAAGGCCGAAAGTCATCATATGCCAGTCTTGCTGGAGCTCTGCCAGGAGGCCGCTCAGAGTACATCTGATAATACATGCCTCGTGACCAGCCTGCATCTCAACCTGTGGAGATTCCCTTTTGGGGGGGGATTTGGGTTTTTTTTGCTACTGTTGGGGTTTTTTGTGTGTCTGGACGGGGGGGGTGTGTGTGTGTGTGTTTTCATTTTAATCTATCACTGTCAGAGTTTGTCTAGAGCTGCTCGTACCAGCTACATGCTCTTTTTTTCTCCTTAGATTATAGTAGTTTGGGAGTTAGGGTTTTTTTTCATCCTTGCAAAGTTTTTTTCTCTCTCTTATAACTTTGAGTGGAAATTTTAAATATCAACGAGATCCAGTATTTACCAATATCTTAAATAATCTGTATTTAAGTTACATATATGCAGGGTTTTTCTGTTTATCATTAATATTATTTACACCAATACATGTTTGATAAATAATACATACTAATTCTCAATTAAAATGAGATGAAATTGAGATGGAAGAGCAGCTAGAGTTCTAAACTGAATGGTTGGATTTGAAGAGAAAAAGGCAGCCAATATTTCATTTTCCTGTGTATGTCCATCTGCATGAACACATATGCACCCATTTCTCCTTGTTTTGCACAAATTAAAAATTCCAAGAGCTAAAGAGGTAAAAATTCTTAGAATAATTTGGTACTTAATGGGCTAAGACTCATAAGTAGTTACAAACTTATGATTTGTGAAGAAATAATTTGAAACACTTTTTGAGAGTGAGCTGAACTGGACAAGACTTTCCCAGTTCCAAAGTGCATAGAAAGATTTGGAAAACTAGCCAGTCCATTTAGAAGCCCAAAAGCTCTCTCTTAAGCCTCACCATGGCACAGGTTATGGAGTTACAAAAGACATTTGGTTTTGTGTTCTGTTCAAATACATAGTGGTTCAGGATGTAACATCCTCTTCATTTACCCCACTGGGTACTGATTAGCTCTAGTTTCCAAAATTTAGAGGTTGCCTCATAAAATATTGTTTATGAATGTTTGGAAAAGTGTTAGAGGAACTATTAGATTAGCACAGAAATGTTAGTGTTGAGAGAAAGAGAAAGCCTAGCACTCCAGCTGGGGTGGAGCTGTGAAAGTAAAGCATAGCCTGCAGAGAGAACTCGGTCATGAGAATTTTCTGTCTGAGCAATGGTCAGGCAGCAGGGAAGGGGGACGCTTGCCTAGTGTTATCCTTCAGAGACAGTAATATCACTTAGTTCTTGGGGGTGGGGGGAAGAAAATCTTTTTATGTCATCATGGAGAATCATCATCGATGCTTGCTTGTTTGTTTTCATGATAAAGACCAATTACAGTGCACCATGGTAATGCCTAAGTCTGTTGGACCTTGCTCCTTGCACTGTTGCTGTGAAGCTCTGAGAGCTGTGTGCAGGAGGCTTCCTCTGAAAGAGGGGGTTTTACTTGTTCCATGAATGAAAAGAAAACCTGGTGGAAAATTTGTTGTTTAATGTTACTTCAATAATAATATAATTTAGCACCTTTCACCATAATTCTCCGGGTGCTTTATGAAATCAGTTATTATTTCCTCATTAATAGAGAAATTGAATTGTAGAACTAGAGTTGCCAAACTGTATCGGCAAGTTCAGTGGCTGTTAATTGAGAGCTGAGTTCCTGATGTCTTTTAGGGAGTCTCATCAAACCCTTTTCTTCTGATGTTAGTTTAGCCAGAGCTTATCTAAGAACAATAGTGGCATTTTATGAACCGTGGCAGTTTTTCAGTTTTAGTTTTAGCAAACAAAGAAGAAAAATAAGCTTGTTGAATATTCATGCAGAATGGATTTATGTTTTCTGAAGAAATCAGATTCAGTTTTTCTGTCACTTTTAAAGAAACTACTCAGAAAATCTCAAGTTAAAGGTCAGAAACTTTTCATGGACATCTTAGGGCTACACTTTAGCATTTGAAAAGTGGAGTGATCAGACATACCAAGTTGTCCTATTTAAACACTAACTTTAATTGGAGACTCCAGCTGAAGGAAAAATTCTTTGTTTTGTACAGGTGAACAATTCCTGACTTTGTTTGTGTTCTTGATAATTTCAGTAGCTATCCATAAACATGGTAGTATATTATAGGTACCTTGGGAAGGACAGGTAGCAGGGAGATGAAGAGATTTTAAAATGAAACCGCAGTAGACCTTTTGTGCAAAGTGCAAGTTGCATTGAGAAAAAGTCAGTTGTCTTGCAGGTGGATATTACATGATTATTAACTTTTACATGACTATTATGTGACTCTTTTATAAGGGATCACAGATTCCTGTTCTTCACACTTGTTCTTATGTAAAAGACAGGGTTAAAGTAAATTAGAGTATTTCACGTAAGGACAAGAGAGAAAGTAAATGCAAAGATAGGTAAGTGTGTACAGTATATACAAGTAAAGGCATCTGGAAGCAGGGCTTTTAAAAATGTAGTAAGTTGAGGAAAACAAGGCTGCCTTAAAAACATTGGGGGTTATTCTTTTTAAAGGTATTAGCTATATTGTTATTGTTTGTTTCAAATCTCACTGTTTGTCCTCCTGGTTAGACTACCAGGAAGAAAACCTTTCATCTTCAGAGGCAGAAAAGAATACGTAGATGTGCTCAGTTTTTGAGAAGTCCCTGTCCCTCCCACAAATTACGGACATAAAGCATCTAAGATAAACTCCACTTGTAGCTGAGCAAATGCGTATGTGGAAAGGATTGTCATGAATTGTTTATATTAATGTCCCATTGACAGTGAAGTTTCCAAGAAGAAACTTTCCCCAGCTGAAGAGCTGGCTCAGAGCATGGATGTGTAGGCATTGCAACTGGATGTAACTGGCTACGTGTGCATTGTCTCTGCTACATGTTTCCTTAGATGTAGTGGGCCATGATTTCCAATGATGGCAGCTGGTCCTGACTGAAAGGAGGTCAGGCTCTCTCTTATATCCCAGGTTCAGTGGGAACCCAAGCAAGATTCAACCTTAACTTCAGTAACTGCTTCAAACCTTGCTGAGTGCTACGTGCTGCTTCAACCATTTCCATGCAGCAGAAATTTGAATAGATAAACAAAAGTGAACAAACTATATGTAGCTGGGGGAGGAAAGCAAAACAAGGACTTTATTTCATGGAAAGAATACCTGGGGGCTCACATACTAGTCCTTTACTTTAGCTTTTCTATATTTTACTCATTTGCTGTGATCCACAGATGAGCATATTTGATTGTCCTTACGTGTACATATTCAACTTTGACTTATAGTGAACTCAGGAGAAGAACATGATGGGAAATCCTTATGCAACCCTTACCAGAGAAAGTTGCAAATGTGGGTCTAAAATAGCCTCAAGCTGCTACAGTGTAAATGAAGTGCCCTAGAAATTTTCTGACTTCAGTTGAGTGACCAGCCTGAAGGAAGGTCACATCTTGCTGGGAGGTGATCTGGCCTGACACTGTGGAGCCCTTTTCAGACTGAAAAATAAAACTGTACTAAGCAACTGAAAATAGAATATCGTTTATGATACTTTTCTTTGTTTTGCTCTCAGTGGTGGGCTTGCTTTCCTATAACAACCTGCCCTTGATCTGAAACCTGAAAACTCACTGCCCTTGGTGAGGACATGCAGTCAGTTACCAGCCTAATGTCATTGCCTCTTCTTTCTTATTTTTCTTTTATATATAGATACATATATGCATATGTATTCATATGTACATATGTACATATGTTCATATGTACATATATTTGATTGTGTGTATATGTATGCATATTTTTGTGCATGCGTGTGCATTTGCAAAAATAAAAATCAAAAAGTTGTGCACTGCTGCACACTGTCTTGGAAGGAGACTTCACTTCTATTTTTATTAGGATATTTGTGTCATAGTTTTCACCACATTTTAATTTTCTCACCTTCTTGGTCAGTAAGTAGAGAGTATGATAACAGGGCCACAGATTAAAAACATTAATAATAAAGAAAAGGAAGCTGATTGTGTGTTAGCCACACTCTAAAGGGTACCGTTTACTGTCTACCTGGCCAAATATCATTCGGATATTTCTCTAAATAAAGTTTAGGGCATGTGCTGAATATCCTTCAGGGTTGGTTTGGGTTAGAGATTGCTATATCCAGCAGTCCGATAGAGCCTCAGCTGCCCCAGCTCCATGCCCCAGATCCAGCCAGTAGCAAGGCTGAGCATGTAACCCCCAGTAGACAGACACATACATATATACACACATACACATAGGCAGCCACACAGATCAACACAGAGAGACACACTCAGCACTCACGCAAACACAAACAGCACCAGTGGCCTCATTTTGTTCCCCTCTCTGGCTGACCAGGATAAAGGTTCGTTAGTGGGAAATATATACATACGTTTATGTATATACAGCGCAGAACGCTCCAGTGTCTGGCTTAGATGCTAAGTCTGCCCAGTAGAATCCTGTGGATCCCGGGACTCCCCAGTTGCTTGCACTGGGGCACATGAGCTTGCACTGGGGCACTCCAGCTGCTGGTAGAAACACCCTTACACACATCACCACATGACGCATGCGTGTGCACATACGTTCACGTGCACACATGCGTACACATTCACTGGATCCCTCCAGTAACAGCCCTCAGATATGCAGTCTATCCAGGAGCTGCCTGGCTCCTTGCACCCACAGATGCCTCCCTTTCCTGTTTAGTTCTGCCCCTAAACATCCCGTAATAAGTTTTGTGCAATCCCCAAGTGCTCTCCCCCCATAATGAGCCCATATCACCCAGCAGTGACCCCTTAATCTGTAGGTGATCTCTGGACAGGGTCTTCTGCTGACTCACAGAGGTGGTTGTCAGCCCCAGCCAGTGGAGCTGATGCCCTCTTGGGATGCCTTAACAGGGCCAGAGCAGGGACTCTCGTCCCTGACTGGCTGATTGGGCTTCATCCCTCCAACACTGGGCTGCTCTTCTCCTTCATGCTTGGGGAAACCAGCTTCTTATCACATGTCCCAACAGTGCTGCTGCTCAAGTGCTGATTCACTGCCTACAGGACTAGCAAGGTTAACAAGTTTCCTGAACGGTTTTCAGTTAAAATTATATTGTCTCTTCATCGTTTTCCATTTTATTATTTTAATTCAACTATTTTTCATGACTGAAGCAAATGTACTGATGTGCAGTGTGCTATTAACTAATTGCTTTGTGTCTTCCAAGATGTGGCTGCATATCCGTGGTAGTGTAATAATTTGCATGTGCTGGTAAAACATTTTTGAGCCCTAAAAGTGCTGTATAACTCTCCTTTACACCTTTTCTTCTCCAGATGGTCAGAGCTGACTACTTAAGAACAAATGAACAACTATTATTCTGTGTTCATACTAAGTTGCGGAGATGAGGGATTTCATGGTCACAGGCTTCAGGTCAAGTGTTTGCACACTTCAAGAACACCATTATGGAAATAAAGCAAGACTGCAGTCATTAGCACTGTAAGAAACATTCTTTTCCCAACTCATTGTCTTCATTTCTTTCACTTACTGCTGTAATATAGCAACCTCTTAAATTACTCCAAGAATTTTCCTTTTTCTAGATTGTGTTCTGGTAAGCATATAATTGTACTCAAAAAAAGCCAAAGACTGTAATTTCCATTTGAAATTTAATTGTGTTAACTTCATAATCAGTGCAGTGTAAATTAGGCACAGGTGTAGAGCAGACAGAAGGTTTCTTTTACCTAAAATTATTTCCTTTCTCTTGACTGTATTGAACAGGTGCATTTCAGGGCTTCAGACTTTGGAAAGATCTTGCTTTATGAGTGGAAAGTGTGTGTGCATATTTGGAATTGATATGGGCAATGATTTATTGTCATTTTTCTTTGAAATGTCTTAGTAAAATAGCCCTTTGCTGGAAATGCCCATCTTGTGCTGCTGATTCTGCAGCCCATTTATAGAATCCTGGAAATCAAGGTTTTGGTTTTAATCAGGTTTGCTCTTTAAAATTAAGGCTGCACATAAATAATCTTGCAGCATTAATTAAAAGCAGTTGTCATACTTGTCAAATATCTGTAGTCTGCACAATTAAAGGCCCTTGGAGGGAAGCGGGGGGTGGGGGGAGTGCAGTTTGAAAGAGAATTTACAATAAAAAAGAATCTTCCCTTGAACAATCGACAGGATGTTAATGAGGTCAGGAAAATCAGAAGAGAGTGGATATTTTTGCTTGGTAGTTAATGCAAGAATGCTTGAGCTTTATGAAGAAGAAAAAGGGAAGCTTGAAAATCTGCTTGCTTCATACACACAAAGATCGGTCTCTTTTCAGTACTCTGTCGTGCTTTCCCCAGGGTAGCTGTTAGAAAGCAGCCCATCCCTAGAGTTCTTCATTAAGCTTCATATCCTTAATCTGAAATCTAAATTTATATTCCTTAGAGCATTTCAGGGGAGGGAGAGGGGTTGCATTTTTGTTTTGTAATGACCTGATTTTTTTTTTATCTAAATCTAGCCCTAACTTTCAGAAATCGTTACAAATAAAAATATATTTGATTTTATTGATGAAAAGCAGGAGAAATGAAATCTTTCATAGTTTGTCTTGAAAACTCATGTGTCTACTGGAAAAAAAGTGGTCTTTCTTAACCCAGCAACCCATTTTTCAATATATAGAATGAACAATGAATATTTGTTCTTCTCATTTTTCTTGCCTCAGGAATGCTGGATGACAATACACAGATGAGCTGTTTTATGGTCATCTAAGGTGTTCAGGGACAAGTACACATTTAATCATTCAGTTACCTGACTAGACATGGCAGAATAAAATGCATTCATAGAAGATATGCCTTCAAACATTTACTGAGTGTTAGACAGGATATGCTGCAGAGGAGATGGTCATCTTATTATTAAATAACTTCTTAAGATGATCATCTGCCTTTCATAGGATTGATTTTTATCATGTTGGCTGAACATTTCATGCTCTTTTACCCCCTCCCCTGGGGTTCTTTACTCTTTGAAACAGCAAAAGAGGAAAGCTGTGCTTTCCATTCAAATTTTATTCTGTTGCTAGTTTGTTTCTCTAAAAGTTCTTCTCTTCCTGATATTTTATGAGGCAGGCATTTCAAAGTACTCTATGAATGAGACAGATGAAGAGACACACAGTATCTGTGGAAGAAAATGGATCAACTAAATACTGAATAATAGCTTGCATGCACAGATTTCAATGTTAGCTTTTAGGTTTTTCAAAGCACTGCGTGAGGTTGTTGCCACACACGTTCTGTAAGTAAAGCTCTGCATGCCTGATAGAAAATGCTGAGCTGCTACTGAATGAGGAAAGGCATACTGTTTAGGTCTAAGTATTACCTTTAATTTTTTTGCCTTGTTTTCTCAAGAGGTCATATTTCATCTAAACATCCAGAATATGTAGAAAAGAGGAACATCCAGTCTGAAGTTTCAGACTTGGCTTCCTAAAGTATAACTAGGTTTCTGAAAACCAGGCTATGCATTTTCAATTCCCTAGTGACTTACTATAACTGTAAATATTAACACTGTTTTTTCCTAGAGATATTATGTTGCTGTATACCAGATAGCAAGGCAAAATGTTGCTTGTAGCGAGGTCTTGTTCAGCATGCTTGGACCTGAATGACTCTCAGAAGTTTGCATTAATAAATCTGCTCATGGATGGAACAAGTGTGCTCACTCTTACGAGCTCAGTGTGGTCCACTGCACAGTAAGACAATTCTTACTGCAGTCTTAAGTGATCTGGTCAAACATAACATAGAAAGCTCATTATTTTTTCTCTCTGAACAGTCATGAGAAAAAAAGTGATTCAAGTCTGTACTGTTCTTTGAGAATCTAAACCCTTTTTTGCAAAGCCCAAAGGCTTGTAATGTCTCTGAACCATTTTAGCAATAAATTGTGTCATCTACCAAAAGATTTTTCAGAGACACCACTCTACCCCTTCCTGTGACAATAAACCTCACTCCTACTTCATTTGGAATCAACAAAGTTGATTTAATCGATCTTAATCCTGAGCCAACGTGAAAAATAAATTAGATTGTCAAGCAGTATTGGACCGGAAAGAAGACATACTAGATGTATCATTTTACAGGCTTCACTGTCGTCAGCCTGTTATCCTACAGTTCTTCTGAGCAACTTTAGAAGAAAGTTGAAGCACAGAGCATGTAGGCTTCTTTGGGACTCCTGTCTGTAGGAAAAACATTTGTTCAAACCCTGCACGACAGTCCTTTGAGGAGAGGGAGTGAGACCATCTATGAGTTAATATCAGATTTGTTCCTGCTTTAACATGATTGCATACTCCTCTGCAATGTTGGATAAAATAGTTGGCAGTATGGTTCCTTTGACCTGGCATTAGTCTTTCATCTAGTAGATCTTTAAAAGGCTTAGTTTGGTAACACGTTTCTCGTTAACTGGTGATTTCTTGTAGTCTTCCAAAATTTCTCAACTTTAGAACAACACAATTCATTGCAGAAAAGCACCCTGAGCAATAATACATTGTAATAAAACAAATGTGTTTGCAGCCATCAAACAGAGTAACAAAGCCTATATTGAGAAAGAGGTGGTTATGTTTAAGGATAAATTTAATAAGTTATTCGTTAATGCATTTAACACCCCAGACTGCATGCATTTGGGCTGGGGAAACCACAATGAATGGCTATTCTCGGTGAGATTCATGCATTTCTAGGACACTGGTTAACTGCAGAGTCAAGTCCCAGGAAATATGTACAGCTGCACTTGTCTACTTGTTCAAACTAGGAAAGAATATTTTGGTTCAGTAGAACAGCTTTCTTGGTTACTGCCTGCCTAGTGGTAGACTGAACAGCTTTTTTGTGTTCACTGCTAATAATTTTTAAAATTTTTATTTATATGTTCTATGACTTCTTCAATGAATAACATGAGTTGTTCAAAGCAGTTTGGTCATTTGGTTAGTTTGACCTGAGGGTAACGAACTGCGTCTTCCAAAAATGCTCTTGATTAGAGTAGAATCAGTGTTAGTTCCTGTATGGTTTGTTGCTGTGCCAACATATAAAATCAGGTTTTTGTTGTTATTTGCTTGTTTTCATACACATATGAAGATTTTTTTGCATTTATGGTATGGGAGGATGCAATACTCCAGCCATGAATGCTGCAATAAAAAATGGCCTTCAAATAATGTAATGTGAAGAAAGTGGTGTGCTTTGATTCACAGAAGAAGTGTGGGACTCATTCCTACAGCTGCTAATTACAGCAACACCCAAATAGCTTTTGTAAAGATTGACTTCAGATTAGGTGATAAAGGCGAAGTTCTGAGGATACGACATCTTGCTTTTTTCCTTTGCTACTTTAAAACCTCTTATTTAGGTTATCATTTGCTGTTCATTTATTTTTACTCCCTAATATATTGTCTTCTGTGGAAAAGAAGGAAAGTGGTAGATTGGCACTGTGTGGCCAGAATGGAAAAGATGTTTTTTTTAAGAACCTCACTTGTGAGCTTCTTTCAATAAAGGAGACAGATGCATATTCTTATCTTTAAAAAAAAGATTATTTTAAAAAGTACTAAAAATGGCAGTCTAAAACCTCCTTTTTGGTGGCAACTACTTGATAGCTGTTGAAAGAATTTGGCTTTTTGACTGTTAGCAGTATTTTCATGTGTGAAAACAATTTTTGTTACTTATAGTCTTGTTTCCTGGGTAATATAACCTCACAAAGATGCTTCAGTCATTCAGAAACCTTGTGAAACAAGTTGAATATTTTTTCCCAATAGTGATTCAAATACTTTTGGTCAATCAAATGTATCTAATGCCTGTTCTAAAAAGCATATTTAACACACACATTGTCAACAGACCTTTAGAATTGTAGAAATTATGCCATTTTGCTCATAGGAGGAATATTATCTCTCTTCTGATGATTTTTTGAGCTTTTTGGACTGAATTGTGTTTCATTAAAAAATGTCACAATTATAGTTTGAGTGCACTATAGTGTACATGCGGTATACTTAGGAATTGCTGCTGCCTTCTTCCAAAGGTATGTATCTATATATATGTATATATACAACACATGCATATATATACACATACAAAATATACTTAAACATACAGTCATATATACATATATGAAGAGAGAAATGTATCATTTACTGTGTGATTCTATGGAGAAATGCTTTACTGTAAGTACACATACTAGCAAATTGTCCCATTAACATAATTAATAAGGAGGTCTACACCACTTTAGCATAGTTTAGGTACTAAGTTTGGAGAAGCAGCCCATTTCCATGGGCTTTTTTTGGCAGTAAAATCTGTCCTGCAGCTTCCAGTGATTTTGGTGTTTAGTCTATTTACAAATGTATATCAGGAACTGGTTTTATCTGAGTAGTAGCCAGTTAGTTCTTTGAATATCATTGAAATAGGGAAAATCAGAATACATGACTAATTAAGAATAGCTAAATAAGCAAAATCCAAGTTTGTTGTTTAAAGTGAATGCTTTACGAAATACCTGAGACTAGCTGAATGAAGGGAGGATGCAAATGTGGGAGACAGACAATAGTGGCAACAGTATCAGTTTTGGTTTGAGCGTATTTGAACCTTGTTTATATTTTTAATTAAAAGATATATATTCCAGGAGGGAACACCAAGTGGTTGTTCTGTGATGTTTCATTGCACAAATAAGTATGATTTTGCTCTTCGGCTTTTTAATGTGTGCTAATTAGTCGTCATCTGTCAAAACAGATCGTAATGGAAAAGTGGGGTTCTGACTAAATAAACGATTTCATGCCTATTGTCTTCTGCCCATGGAAATCTCCAGAATTTTTAATGGAACAACTAAAATGATGAAAACTGGTTTCATCTCCCAGTGATGTATTCCACTACATTGCATCTTGTTACTGAGGAATGCATCTTGAGAGATCTAATTGAGCTTTGAGAGGAGAATGGAAGCACAGAAATCACAGCATCCATTCCGGATCAATATTTTTATTTTTATTAGATTTCTTTTTAAAATTCAGCTTTCCTAAAGAAAATGCTTCTTCCCTATGGTCAAAATGCAAATGGAGTGCTTAGAAAAAAGGGCAGGTATTTTGGAAACATCTATATTTCAAGCATATGGAATGACTTCTGGTCATCTGCCTAAAACAACACAAGACAGAAAGCCTTAACAAGCTAAATTTGTGAATTATCAGCAGCTTGAATTCATAGGTCTTCTTTCTCAGGCAGCTCCAAGGCCTCTGATCCATTTCTATCTTGCTGTTTCTTCTTCAACACTCTCTCTTGCCCTTGGCTCTTTTATTTTTTCCTTTTTTCTGAAGTTATTTGAAGAGACCTTCTTACCTATTTTCAAGGTCTGTTATTTTTAAAGGCACAATTGTTCTCTGTGGATAGGAGTTATAGCTTGGAAATACAGTCCTAGGAGAAATTCCAGAGGCTGTTCATGTTTTCATTGTTTGTGTGATTTCAGCTAGGCTTGTCAGCACGTTTAAGTATGATTCTGAACACTCACATTAGTGATCGATGGGCTTTTGATATATGGATAGCTAGCACAGACAAGCATAATATTGTGTCAGACAAATTGAGCATTAACGTTCTTAATTAACACAATTTTTTAGAAGTGGACAAACCCGTTGAGGTTATTCAACTGCATGAGATCTACATTCTTAATTCCTGATCTCGACCACGTTCCTCCCTGTTCTATGACAGACAGACAAGTGAACAGGTGCAAAGAAGAAAAAAATAGATTATATGCTCTGTGTTCATAAACGAGTGTATGTGTTTTATCCTTGTTTTGATTGATGGAAGCTTTATTCCAGGAAAGGTTATCCTCTATTTATTATTCATACCTTGTGGATGATCAGAGTAGCCTAGAAAATGCTTTTCCAAATGAGCTTGCTCTACTAGCAGAGCCTGTATGAATGATTTTGCTGGCTTTAAAAGAAGCAAAGGGAAAGGGAGACAAGTGACCAACACAGATGTTCTCATCAGCATGTATTTAACCAGGAACTAACCCTTTCTGCATGAACACACCGTCACAGGGCATAGATGAACTGCTGCTTTTCTGCCCTATGTTTCAGACCTCAGCTTAAGCTCTGAATGCACCCATGACTGCAGCCTATGCGCAGATTCAGAGGTTTACAGCTCCCCACCTCTCAGCTTTGCTGTCATGAGAAAGTTATTAAAACACAAAAAAAAGAAGTAGGTCCATTGTGTGTGTTATTGTACAGAAGTAAATAAAAACTTAGGACTCTGAAAATTAGATTTTTTTTTCCTGAAGCTGAGGAGGTCTTTTTTTATCATTGTTCATTATTTCTATAATTGGCTTTTGGTTTCTTTCTGAATACTGACTAGGTCACTGACTGCAGTAAAAACACTGAATTTTGAAACTCTATAAGACCACATGATTTTAAAATGTCTTTGAGACTGTAGTAGAATTACATTTTATGGGTTTTATGAGAGGAAACTACTATTATATTTATAGACCAAAAAGCAAACTTGTTCAAGGTGTTGCCAGCTTATTTTGCAGCCATTTTGAGTTTGCCTGGGCAAACTATATCATCTCTTTTCAGCTTCAGGCAATAATTGTCGAAAGCTGTGCTACAGTTATGTTTCCTCATCAGTCATTTCTGATGTTTCCTTTTGTCTCTGGTTCTTCTGTTTCTTTCTTTTGTATAACTTATAGTCCCCTATATCTAGTATTTCTCAGCTCTAGTGGCCAGGGTGGTCTGCAATACCAGGCAGAGCTGGAAGTGTTTGCGGCAGTCTGCAGGGCTGCCAATGGATGGCAACAGCCCACTTGCATGCCAGAAAAAGGTGCCTTGCTCAAACACTCATAAGGGCAGTAGCCACTGGGGTAGGTGACACAGCAGGGTGATGCAAACCAAAGGAAATACGCTCTGTGCTGGGGAAGGTATGTCTCTGAGGGCCTGTGGCCATGGGCAGACCGTGCCAGGGCAGGGACACCCCTGGGGGAGCGCAGCCTGTTGCCTCATTTGCTCCTGACTCTGTAGCACAATCTATTTCATTTATTTTTGCTTGTAAAGTTTTGAATTCCAGATCACTCCAACAGGTACGAACTCTGAAATGTCTTCTCAGTTAACTGCTTTTTAAGTTGCCTTTTAGAGTATAGTCCCCATGTTATTCAAGTCACATTAATTTTTATAAAGGGCGAGTTACACGTGGCAAACAAGCATTCATACAATCAGATCCGTCTTTGCAGAATGTTGAGAAGGGTTTTTTTAGTATACTTTTCATCTTTAGCATAAGTAAGGAAAGAAACAGAGTCATATATTCCTGTGTCTCCTAATATAAGTCATATTTAAACTTAGCCATTTTTAAAGTGGTCAGGATGTCTTAGATTTTCCTAAGCCTTCTGCTGAACAGTTTAGCATCATTCTTCTCTCAGTCCTCCTCTGCCAACTCTGCATAAGTAGCAAACTTGTTATCTAATACCAGAAGCAGTCCTTGCAAGTATGGGGCAATAATTGTGTATGCTTACTACAGGTAATGAAGTAGGAGATTCAGTAAATTCACTTACAACTCCATTGTGCTATTTTAGGGTTTCTTCCCCTCCCACCCTCCTATGGCACTTCCCTGGTCAGATCTTGTGTCAATTCACACAGTTTTCTTCCTCTCCCATCATTTACTCTCACAACTTACAAGCAGCAAGGAAAATGCTTTTCTCCAGAGTAGAAGAAACTAAAGCAAGCCATCTCTTCTGACAAAGAAGGATGTTGACTTGAGGCCCTCACCTCTGCATCAGATTTTGAGTATAATAACATCTTTCCTCAAGATTTATTTTCACTCATATGTGTTCAGTGAGTCAGTTCAAAAGATGGCTTAACAAATGGTTGTGTCATTAAAGTGAAAGAGGCATCACTGTGTGCAGCGGAGGGAGCTCAGGATTTCTGTTACTGCTGCTGGAGACTCTGTATCATGGAGCTGCTGCCTTGCAGCTTTCTTTTAACTGGTGTTCACTTCCATATGGAAAAGCAGCAGGAAGTGGCTGAAGGGAAAACTAAGTATAGAAGTCATAGAAACTAACTGTTCTACTTAGAAGCTTTGTAGTTCAAGTGTAATTTGCAAAGACATGAAACCTCAAAGATTTGGTCTTGTACTGTATAATATAACAGCTCTTGAATGCTTTTTCTGTATTCTTGTTTTGCCTTTATCTAGAGTATCAGCTGTTTGGTTGCTCACTTTCAAGTCAGGTGCTCAGGCTGGTGTTTTCCCTTTCCTGTTTGTCATTTTGAACAGCTGAAGTTCGTGTTATGGAGACCCTGTTTTTCCAGCAGAAACACTCTGGCAGTCTGGAATTCCTGTTTATGCCTGGCTGCCTGCCTTACCAGCTGTAGTTTGATAGTTACTGCAATTAATTTATGCATAAAATAAAGGCTTCGCTGTGCACTGCTGGGGCATTTTACACCTAGCTGACAGAACAAGCACCTTTCTAATTACGATGCCATTCTCACACTGCTGTGTCTGACCTTGCTGATAAATCTGAATCAAACAAGTGTACAGGAACCTGTAATTCAGAAACTGTCACCATTCCCAAAACACTGAAATAAGAATTGAAACCTTCATTGATTTGAAAGGGAAACAGCTTCTTCTTAATGACTCAAATGTAGCCTTTTGTCAGAGAGAAAAGAATAATGTGGGGAAAATCAGCATTCAAAGGCATAATTTCATGAGGAAGAACGTATTATTTTGTTGTCTTCTACATATTGGTATTGCTTTAGCTAATAATAGGTTTATAAATAATGGCTTGATCCTGAATTCAGATGCACATACCTATAAACTACTACATACTAATATTTTAAAAAATCTTACTTGCTTTCCTGTGATGTATATCTCCTGCATTTGGAAGAAAAAAAAATGTTGCATAAAATCACCTGGTGTCTTATAATATATTTAGCCCAGATTCTAAAAGAAACTTTTTTGTGATTATATGGATTTATAGGTGTTTGGCTGATACAAAATGTCAGCAGCAGTTCCCAGAGCATTTGGATAAGTTGTAGACTAAAATTTACCGGCACTTGACCACTACGTGAAAAATGTGCAGGATCCTGGAAATGAAAGAGGCAGCAACAGCTGGACGCCTCACTCTAGTCTGTTTGCTAGGACACTTGCTTAGATATTTCTTATTTACACATGTGCTTCTAGGTTAACCTACTCCCACCACCTCCCACCTCCCCACCCCCACTCACCCACCCCCCACCCCCCACCCCATTCTGTGGCTTTTTGATGCAAGAAGTATTGAGGAAATCCTGGAGTTATTCCACAGGGTATGCCTGTTGCATGCCTCTCACAGATCAGGATGCCAAATCTGTGAATCTCAAAATTGTGGCATGAGGGCTGTTCCAGTGCCCTGGCTGAGCAGATACGCAGTATTGAACTTCGAGGTGCGTGCCACTGAACTTTTTATACATTTAACTAAGATTCTTAAGTCAAGATCGTTAATTACATCAGGCCACTCCTTTAAAGACTGAAATGATACTCATCTTGAGAGGTTGGTTGACCCACGTGATCTCCATTGCTGTCTAGAACCTATCTCTTACTGACCTGAAAGACCCTGATCTTCTCATTTGCTTAAATCTCTGACTCCTATGAAATCTCTCTGTGTTACACATTTAACCCTGCGTTTAGCTTTCTACATGATATCCTGACAGAAAGTTTGGAGGCATAAATTGTTCAAGCATCGATTTGACACTACTAAGAGAGGAGTTCAATCTAACCAACTAGAACTAGATTTTCCTAGATTTCAGGCTCTTTGAGAAAAGGGCTCTTTCAGTAGCTATTTGAATATCATCTAGCAGAAGTCCTGACCTTGACAGTGGTTTCTAGATGACTTATAAGACACCAAATGTTATTAAAACCAGTAAAGACATCACTAAGTGGAGATGTATAATTTTAGTCTCAGAATCAAAAGTCTGAAAAAGCACTTGTCTGGATTTCACATATTGTGAGTCACTGCTTTGCTGTGTTGAATCTTTAATAGCTGACTTCAAAACAAAAGATATGAATTGATGTACATTGTCAACAGAGTGGAAAAGCTACAGAAAGATGCACAGAAAAAGACAAAAATGCGTAATTAAAATAGCATTAAGTATTCAATATGTTTCAAATCAGAAATTACCCCAATTCATTGCAATAAACCTCTGAAATAAATTTTATTTTTAAAATTGTAATGCATGGGGAAGGAGGCTATTCTTGGTATAAGACCAAGATATCGTGAAAATGCTATAAAAGTGTCTGCTTTTAATTTGTAATGACATATTTTATTTTAGGTGTCTTATTGTAATTACAAAATAATAAATTATTTCACAGCAAATTTGACTGAAATTTAAATTTCATAAATTTAATTTTCCATCAAAAAGTTCAAAGTATTTCCCAGTTCTAATAAAAATCTTGTCCCATGACATTTCTATTTTAAACTTTCGTCCAGTGGATGAATAAGTTAACACTGTATAAAAACTGTAAATTTTGAAATATGTGCAAGAGAATTCCCAGATGACTGCGGTAGGAAGAAATATTACGATGTAAGGAAAGGTTGTGGAAGACAGGTAGCCCAGGAACAGCAATGTTTGAAGTAATAAAGGTCAAACAGAGCTTCTGTGTCATTGAAGAAAATTTTTCTTTGCAGCCCTGGTCACCATGCCTTCAGACAGGAAGACAAAAAGTGGCTGTGAAATAATACAGATTTTTATCCTGAGTGTTTGTTGGTTTAACATCTTGTTTTAGCAGGTGTGGGAGAGGAGTTGTTTTAGGATTATTTCTTATACCTAAGGCAGTGAAAAAAAAAAAAATCTGAAAAAAAGTTGTACAGAGGTAAATATGGAATAAAAATGTAAAAATGCAAGAACTTACCCAGAATTAGATGGTAGTGAGACTTTTAA
This sequence comes from Phalacrocorax aristotelis, assembly GCF_949628215.1. Lineage (NCBI taxonomy): Eukaryota > Metazoa > Chordata > Aves > Suliformes > Phalacrocoracidae > Phalacrocorax > Phalacrocorax aristotelis. The sequence continues at coordinate 56,784,488 of NC_134278.1, forward strand.
ATTTCCAGGATGCTTTATGAGACTTTTTTATTTCTTTTCAGGTGTATGAATTCTGACAATCTCCTTCTGACACAGAATTTAGAAGGGGATATAATTGGTTCCAGCAGTAAGTTCAGTGTCTTTTATCTGTAAGGACCTCAGGAGCTTCTCGAGGTTCATTTATAATATGAATGTGTCTCTAAGGACAAAGATTAGCCTGTCCTTCAGTATTCACAAAGTACATACATATGTATTCCCTAGGTGTGAAAATATCAAGAAGAATATGAAGAAACTACGTAAAACAAACAGAAAAAAGAGCCTAGCTAGTAGGACTTCTATTGGTTACTAGAATTATAAGGTTGAAAGAGATCCTATCTTAAAGTAATGACATTTTCACTGATGAGTTATTCTGGAGGTGTACCACACTTCATTAGTCTCAGGTTTTTTCTTTACTTTTAACCCCTTTCACTGTGATTCTAGGTACTGAAGATTACGTGTTAAGAGTTGGCTATTAGAAATAATCTTGGTTAAAATGCTCCATGCAGTTCTAAAATGTTACCAAATCAGCATTTGTGTAGCTTATAAAAATGCATAACACCTTGCTGTGACATGATCTTCTGAAAAGCACCCTGGTAACCTTTAGTGGGCACATAAATAACCCAGCTTCAAAACCAACCTCGGTATATAATGTGATTATCTGAAATTCAGCATATTGACGGCTTATATATCACAGAAACATGTATTTTATTTGGGTAAGAATATCTCTTATACATCAACATAGATGTGTGTGTTGTGTGCACATTTTTTATTTCGTCTTAACATTGTAGAAGCATACAACTTCCCGTGTTCTTGTTTTTAATTTTTTCTATTCATTTCCTACTTATCAGTTTCCTTCTCTGACACCTATCCCTTGAGATGATTAATTTGAAGTTTTTTTTTCCTTCAAATTCTTTCTCCTAGACAACTTGTTCATTTTTCTAGGCATTTTTTTTCTAAAAGTCACCATTTGGACTTTTCTCCTTCCTTCACCCCTTCTCTCTCTGCACCCTTCTTTTTAGTGCATAAGCTTCCACACCTACTGATTGGTGCCACATCACTTTCCCTCATGTTGTCTGAATAATGTGGAAATCACAGAACTGCTAGTTTGTTGTGCTATTAATTTAATTTTGTAAAACTAACTTCTAAAAGAATACTTCTTGTAGGGTTCTATAGTCAAGCTCTTAAATGTCATAGACAACTTATTCTAATTGTCCCACTGTCACATAAATCAGTGGTCACCAGTAGAATCCAACATTTACAAAACTGAGCATTGTATAGAAATGTTACAAAGTTCTGAATCCTCTGTAGAAAATCCCAGGGATATTATTTTCTATTAACTTCTATAGGATGGGGTCTTTCACATGCCTAGCTTCCTTGAGTCATGTTTTTTGTTAATTATTGAAGATCTTTCTTCAGCATTTGCTGAAGAAAAGCATTTGCTTTTCCTCTTGCATCTTATTGTATGCTGGCTGCCATGCCATTTTCCCATGCTGTAAAGCAAGGATGCAAATTATATCTCCTAGTCTCAAATTGCCAGTTCAAATGAAGTATGTGCCAGCCAACAGCTATTTATCTGTCTTTCAAATCACCTGTCTAAGGTCCCATTCAGTAATCACCTCCCTCAACTTGTTTTACAGAAGCAATGGGCAAGCTATCAAACACTGAAATCTGTTTTTTGCTGCTTCTTTTGTTTTGACCTCAACTGGTAACTTGAGCTTTGTGTACTTGAAAGCACCACATCTGTTCTGTCAGGGTATTCAAAATGCCCCAATGGAGCAAAGAACTCAGAGACTTCAGTAATGTAGCTACAAGTATCCAACGGATGGCGCAAACACATATTTAATAGTGAAGAGAGGTTTTTCCTATGTTTTTTCTTTTCAATGCTTTTGATCTAAATAAAGCCAGTAGGTGATGGCTTTCTGATCAACTTTTGCCATTAAACCCAAGGCAGGAACTTTTATTGAAACCTGATAAACTGCCTGGCTACATCTCTAATCTGAGGAGGAAGGAATATAAGTTACCCCATGCAAATGGCGAGGGAACTGTCTGACCCACATGATGCTGCCGATGAGTTGTTCAAAGTCTCATTGTGATAGTGCCTAGACGCACAGTTATGACAGTATAGGTATATATAGACTAACATGACAAGGTCCTGTACCTAGGTTGGGGCAACCCCCGGTATCAATACAGGCTGGGGCATGATTGAGAGCAACCCTGCAGAGAAGGACCTGGGGGTACTGGTGGATGAAAAGCTGTAAATGAACCAACAATGTGCTCTTACAGCCCAGAAGGCCAACTGTATCCTGGGCTGCATCAAAACAAGTGTGACTGGCAGGTCGAGGGAGGTGATGCTGCCCCTCTACTCTGCTCTGGTGAGACCCCACCTGGAGTGCTGCCTACAGCTCAGGGGTCCCTAGCACAAGAAAGACACGGACCTGTTGGAGCAGGTCCAGAGGAGGGCCACAAAAATGATCAGCGGGATGGAGCACCTCTCCTGTGAAGAAAGGCTGAGAGAGTTGGGATTGTTCAGCCTGGAGAAGAGAAGGATCCGGGAAGAACTTATTGAAGCCTTTGAGTACTTAAAGGGGGCCTATAAGAAAGATGGGGACAAACCTTTTAATAGAGCCAGTTGCAATAGGACAAGGGGTAATGGTTTTAAACTAAAAGAGGGTAGATTTAGCCTAGATATAAGGAAGAAATTTTTTATGATGACAGTGGTGAAACACTGCACAGGTTGCCCAGAGAGGTGGTAGCAGCCCCATCCCTGGAAACATTCAAGGTGAGGTTGGACAGGGCTCTGAGCACCCTGATCTAATTGAAGATGTCCCTGATCACTGCGGGGGTGGGGTGGGTGTCAGACTAGATGACCTTTAAAAGTCCCTTCCAACCCAAAGTATTGTCTGATTCTATGATTTTCAAACTTGGCTTTTTCAGTTTTCACATTTAAATGCAGTATAGTCTTGTGATTAATGCATGAATATTGAGCTTTTCTGACACTGCTGGAGAGAATAGAATCCAAGTTTTGTGGTGCATGGGTGGCTGCTAAAGTTGTAAATACTCCTTATATGCATCTTACCCTATTTTTCTCTGGCAGTTGTGGCTCCAGTTTTTTGATGTTCTCTGCCATAAGTGATGGCCTAAATTCTGGCACAGTTGACAAATAAGAGTAGGTCCACAGAACTCTTCTTCATTATGTTGACTTCAACAGCTTTTAGTCGCTTCTGGAAATAAGGCTACTTGCAGTAAGAACTTACATATGAATTTATATTTCTGTTTGTAAAAGAAATTAATTTTGAATTTTCAGTCTAATTGCATAATTATTGATCTACATATTTGAAAGTATTAAAGATAATTTTCTATATTAAATATGCTTTCATCTTTGGACTCCCTTGTGTTGACCCTATAATAGACTGTGTCCAGGAGGCAAGGCGGTTTCTGTGCATAGTTTATGCAACATCAGATACATCAGAGAGCAGGAGGATTGCCTTTCTGATCCTTGCAGGCCTTGCAGCTTCATTATCTTTGTTTTATCTCACATAAGTACAAACTTGACTACCTGCAATTGAATAATTCTACTCTTTAGAATGCTGCAGGTGGGGATTTGAGGTGCTGACCTACTCACCATCAAATCTACAGTCTGAATATACTTTGTGTGAAGAGGTATTCCCTTGAGAAGTGCTAAAATGCCTGCTTTAGGACTTTACCAATTTTTTCCTTTGTTTTATAGAACTAGAAAAGGTAGAAAGGACAAACTCATCAGTCTTAAGTCTACAGATTTTAATTATGAACATCTTAATTGAATCTCCATTAATTTGTCTCTGTCCTCACCATCTAATTCTCATAGTTAGAATCTCCTGGCATATGTAAAATATGCACAGTAAAAAATTTTCTGCAGACATTTGCAGATATATCAGGAGGTAACTCTGCCGTAAAGGTTTTATTAAGCTTTTCAATTAAAACAGACATAAATTTCCCTATTTCACACTTTAATGATAATGTAGTCTTCAAAGTTTCTAATAGCCGTTAAATTTTTCTAGACCATTTATATGCTAAAACAAACCATTCTATTAGTAGCAGAACTAATGAAACTTGCTTTCCTATTGTCATCAGTCCTTGCACACCAGCCCACTTTTGCATATTTTGTCATGCACCCACCACAGCAGGCAATGTAGTTTGTCTAGAGCTGTGCACCTGTTTTAACAGATAAAAGATGTTTTTTTTCCTTTTTTTTTTTCCCCCTGTGTATTGGCTGCTGCCTCTTGGAACAGATTTGGACTGAGCTCTTTCTGATTTTCCATTACTAAGGGGATAAATAACATCTTTGTCTTCTCCCTAGAAGGAAATTTCTACTCGGGCGAAAAAATAAAAGCCTTTAATATCCTTTAATATCCTTAAAACTTTGTCCACTTTCACATGTGAATGAGATCATCCTATTGAGGAGACTGACAGAGAGTACAATCATTTGAGTTTTATTTTTTAGGCAAGCTCGCTAAAATCTGATATGCTCTATAAAATAAATGAATCAAGAAGGCACCTAGTTTTGAAATGCAGCTTTAAGGGCATCACTTTACTTTAAATGTAGACTAAGAATTCCTAAGGTAAATTCCTAGCTGTATGGAACTTAATGTAAGTTTTCTGTTCATTAACAGCTGGAGAGAATTGGGTGTTTTAGGAGGAAGTTCAATTCAGCTGTTTTTAATGTTGGTGAACATTTGCTTTGGGGTGGAATTAACTGTGACTACATTTCTTCTGACTCAAAAGGGTGTCTGTGTTGAGTGATTCAGATACTGACATTTAGTAAAACAAATCCATCCACAGCCATCTATTATCTGCTGTTTGTTTTAAAAAAGTAAACCCACAAAAATTCCCACCCAACATCGTCTCTTTAGGCTTGATCCAGAATGTTTTGCGTAACAAATCTGTTGTGGTTAAGGCCAAAGCTGAGTTCTGAATTTGGGAGATATCGTTGGGGCGTTGTTTGAGAATAGACCCGTGAGTGAAGTTTTGGCCATGTTTAAGCTGGTGGGATTTTACTGTAGATATTTTCATAGGCAGAGGGAATTCCTGTGGAACAGGTAGCACAACTATGAGCTCCTTGACCGTGTTAGGGTTGAACGATGCTTGGCAGTCCTTTCTAGTTCAGTCTGGTGGGGCAGCATTGGTGGTAAGTCTGCCTTACCTGTTTTCAGGTAGACAGTTAAAGATCCTTTTACACATATGGTATAATCATGCTGCTTCTCTAACTGTCTAATTCAGTTATCTTGCTTGTGTTTTCAAAACACTCTGAAAGGTGAGAAGAGACTTTACCGTGTCTGTTGTCTCTTATTTCCTGCTGCTTAGAGAGCTCACACTGAACTATCAAGATTAAGGAAATGTGTCATTGTGAAATTTCCACTTGACTGTTTAGGTCTGTGTTTTTACAAAACCAAATTATATGAAAGAACAGTTATAAAAAAAGATACATTAAATCCCATTTTCTGTGACATTTGAAGCAAACTAGAGATGTCTTTGACCTAAAGGAGTTACTTTTAATTCACAGTTCAATTCTAGTTTCTTGATTTGAAAATGCAGGATTTTACATTAAACAGGTTATAAAATTACAGTGGTTTTTCACTTTTTATGGGGATAATTATTAATTCACAGCAATAACATTATTTGCAAATACAAAAGATGTTGACACTCTGCCTTTCTGCTAATAACCATGGTCTCCCAGAATCGTAACTTGATGGTTTTTTTTGTTTGGTCATGTGTCCGTGTCCATGTCATCTCCTATCCCCTGCCGTATCATGTCCCAACTCCCCCCGTCCTCACCCTGATTTAATCATAACTGAGCAGAAATTTGTCCCAGTAGAAACCACAGGTGAGAGGAGTTGTGGTCTGAACCAAGGGATGGGAGGGCAGCTACCGTGTCTAGTGCCTGGCAGCACACCTGGTGCCAGGCCTCTGTGGTGCAGATGCTGTTGCACCTTTGGTTTCATCAAGAAATGTGTTTCTGCCTGAAGCAGTGGCTCTTCTAATTCAGATAACAGTTTGTGCTGCAGTAGCTACTGAAAAGCAAGTCACTACACGCAAAGTAAACTGATAAGAAACCCAAAGATTCAAAAGCCAGAAAGATGAAAGAATTAGTTTTCCCTGAAGCCTCTGCTCTGTGAAATACGAGTGGTGGAACAACTGTCTCAGGCTTGCTGCAATTAGCTTCCAACAATTTCTAGATACGCAGTGTTATGTAGCCAGTTGCTATTTTTTATGTGAGTTTTTGTTTCTTGAAACAATACAGCAATTAACACTGGTATTGCTGTGGGTTTTGTGTTTTTGTTTAACAAAAAAACATCCTCTATTACTCTGACAGGTGTATGAGCCATTTTGTCAAAAAGATTTCTTTGAAAGGAATCAGTGTGTTCTGTTGCTTTGCAGAAAACAGCTATGATTTGGAAGATAAAAGCAGTTATGAACAAAAGGCCTTCATTTTCATTCAGGCATCGTTGCTTGATAAGTATATGAAAGAAAATCCTCTTTTTAATATGTATTTCAAAACTGAGGGAAGAAAAGCAATCCTACCCATGGATTTAAAACGTGCTCTTGTTAATGTTGAAGGAGTAATTTAAAATGATGATGCAGTTTTAAATTCTCTTAAACCTCATTTGCTGGTGCAATCTCTGATGACAGTCCTCAGAAGGGAAGTTGAGATTTCAAAACTGCAAGGCGGATGGAACACGAAACGTCTTGCTCCTGACAAACTCCAGTCGGTCCCAAGGGATGCAGCTGAGACTAGAAATTTACTTCCTGGGAGCAGTAAAATGCTTGAGTGGAAGAGATTCCAGACTCTGGAAGGAGATAGAAATAGGAAGCGATTTTGATTTAGATACCACTTTCAGACAAGAATGTGATTTTTTGAGATTTAGGACTGCGTGTGGTTAAAGAATAGGAACAGTATATTCTTTCAGCATTTGCTAGAAGGCAAAGGTTTTGAAGTTAGGTGATGACTGGTTTTTGTTTTGGTGTGGTGATGGTGTTCTGATGTGGTAGTGAATTTTAATACTTTGGTTTTTTCCTTGTCATAAGGCTTAAGGAGGAAGGAATGAAGCTATCACACAGCTGGTGGTAATGAGCGATAGACCGAGAGGAAATGGTTTCAAGCTGCATCAAGGGAGGCTGAGACTGGATATTAGGAAAAAATTATTTACTGAAAGAGTGGTCGGGCATTGGAACAGGCTGCCCAGAGAAGCGGTAGGGTCGCCATCCCTGGAGCTATTTAAAAGACATGTAGACGTGGCACTTCATGGCATGGTTTAGGAGACATGGTGGTGTTGGGTTGACGGTTGGACTTGAGGATCCTAGAGGTCTTTTCCAACCTTAATGATTCTATGATACTACTCCAGTTGTTGACACACCCATTTCAAGTGTTTATTTTGAAATAAAAGTCTCCTGTGTTCATTGATACTCTGCTTGGGTATTTTAAAGAACTTATTTCAGTGTTAGAAACTAACAACAATGTAATAAAACAAACAAAAAACCAAACCTTGTTGTATTTTAAATGTTCTATCAGTTTAGCATTGTTCAAATTGCTAGCAAGGTTTGCATTTTATTAGACTGCCACTTAAGAACTCACTGTGCATTTCTGGCCACAGATTGGAAAAAGTGCCTATTTCCTTTTAATTTCCAGAAGGACCTGAGACTCACTTTCATCTGGTTTTCTGCTTTAGTTGTAGACTTTTAAGACATTGTGGTTTAAGTAGTCTTTTCTACCCTGTTATCTTTAAATGGGAGGTTAAAAATACTGCAATGACTGGGAAAATACCACATGCTTATAAAAAGAAACAGTGTTTCAACCTTCTTGATTGTTTCTTAATTCCTGGGTCCTTTGGTTTGAACTGGCTGCTGCCACCTTACACTGGCCTGTAACTCAAGGATCTTTTAGCTGTCCTATAGTTCCATGCATATATCCAATGTTTCAATTATAACTGTAAGCCAAATTGCAAAATGAGTTACTATTTTTCAGCTTTTCCTTGAAGTCAATATGAATTTTGATATATATGCTTGAGGTAATTGTTATTAGGTCATGTGTGAGGAAAGCTGCAGTACTATCCACATAATATTAAGAGGTAGCTGGATCTTTTTAACTTTTCATTTTTCACAAGCCTAATGAATCTAACTTATGCAGTTTTTATAAGGCTACCTTTTTAATCCTCATTTCCTCTTCCTATTTTTGAGGAGTACAAGGTATCTCATTACTAATCTCTGTGACATCTAAAAATTTAATGAAATGAACTAGTGAATGTACTAACTTTAAAATGTGTAAGCATTGATATTCAGCATCTTTATTAGTATTCCTTTGCAATTCTTAACTCCTTTCTACCGAAGTCATGGAAAAAGAATATATCTCCCTAGAGCTAATCTAATATCTGTGAGCTCCCATAACTATTAACTGATAAAAACTACCCTTCTGGCTAATGTAACACTCCTGTATGTTTATAAGGCTGTGAGTTCAAATTCTACTGTGATTGTCTTAATTTAAAATAAGTAAATTATTACTTTGTCACATATTTTGCAGCCAGTTTATATGTGTAAAATACATTTCATGTAAAGGATGTTTGCATCTTAAGCTTTGCAGTAATTCATCATGCTACAGAATCAACTCTCCATTTTTTATTTTTGATTGAAAAATTTACTTTTCAGCCACAATAAGTTTAAACAGTGTTTCTCCCTTTGAAAAATGCAGAAGGGGGATTTCTCTGAGGTGGCCTCTTCTTTGGCCAGAACGGGTCTGTGTTTTTGAGTTTCTTGGTTCATGGTTCTCTAAGTGGAAGCTGTACTGTTGGCTCATTAGGTATAAATTAATATTATTTGTCTGCTTTAAAGACATTTTTAAAATGCTTGTGTTGTACATGAATGTGGTACTTTTTATTTGTAGTGTGAAAACAAGACAAATAATCTAAACAATTTTAAACTTCTGCGTGTTGCAATTAAGGGAACATATTTCTTTTCATTAATAGCCAAATTTTCTCCTGTGGTATCTAACCTACTAGATGGAAAGAAATTTCAGGTTTTGATCCAATATCATAAAAAGTTTCCTTTGCAGTTGAAACAGGTATGTGGTCTTTCTGTGTTTTTATTTCAGTACAGAACTGCAAAGTATCATCTCCAAACGTATAACTCTTTTGAGCCTCTGTATAATAATTCACAAGCCTCTGTATATTCTTGGCCCATGTTCAAACTGATTAAAAGTTGCATCCTTGAAGAAATTTGATACCTGTGGCCAACTTTTCTCCATTCCAGAAACTCTTAACAGAATAACAAATATGTGAAAAGCCTTTTATCTCAAAAAATATCAACAGAAGGATTTCAGTCTATGTTTGAAGAATGAACTTTTGAAATTCTCTTCCAGTCTTATTTAGTATGATCTTACAGAATACATTGTAGTTGGCTAAAATATTTCATGACTTCTACCTAATCACTGTGAGTATGTAGTTCTACATGGACTCAAGGCAATAGCATAGGACTATCTTGACTGAAAAGCCCCTGTAATATGTCATCACAGCGATGCTGGTGATCAGCTTTCTTATGTCACCAGCATCGCTGGAGGCTGGGTTTACATGATTGAACCATGCCTAATATATTAAGGGTTCCAATTCAGAAATTAACAACCACAGCTTACACACCTGGCAACTTCTTATTACCAAGCATGGGGTTTCTTCATGACCTCACTTCACTGTCACATCTGGAGTTTCTGTTAACTTGTTGCATCATGCTGCAGTATTCATTCCTGGCAAGGATTTCTGAGATGCAGCCTAAGTTTTGAGGGAATACAGACTTTCCTTGTGGCCTTATCACACTCACTGTCCTCATGATGTAACATGATGGGGAGTCTCATGCACAGACCAAGGAGGTCTGTAATTGCCACTGCACCCACAGTTTGCATTAAGTTCCTCCTCAGCTTTCTGCTGCCTTGGGTCACTGCAGACCAGAAGACGACTGCAGGAGGAACTGAAGCGCAAGCAGGGGAAGCTGGCCGGGCTTAAACAACCAAGATACTGACACCAAGTGTCCAAATTCCTTCCACTGAGCATGGAATGCAGATATATTTTGGTATGAGTACGGATTGATAAAAGCTGTGCTGCATCACAGGCTGATCATTAGATGTATTCTTTCTTTGTACATCACAGAATCACAGAATGGTAGGGGTTCGAAGGGACCTCTGGAGATCATCTCATCCAACCCCTCTGCTTGAGCAGGCACACCCAGAGCAGGGCACACAGGACCACATCCAGGCAGATTTTGAATATTTCCAGAGAAGGGGACTCCACAACCTCCCTGGGCAGCCTGTGCCACTGCTCTGGCACCCTCACAGCAAAGAAGTTTCTCCTCATATTAAGGTGGAACTTCCTGTGTTCCGATTGGTGCCCATTGCCCCTTGTCCTGTCGTTGGGCATCTCTGAAAAGAGTCTGGCCCCATCCTCTTGACACCCAACCTTCAGATATTTAGAAGCATTGCTAAGATCCCCCCTCAGTCTTTTCTTCTCCAGGCTAAACAAGCTCAGATCTCTCAGCCTTTCCTCATAAGGGAGATGCTCCAGTCCCCTGATCATCTTGGTAGTTCTCCACTGGACTCTGTCCAGTAGTTCCCTGTCTTTCTTAAACTGGGAGGCCCAAAACTGGACACAGTACTCCAGATGTGGCCTCACTAGGGCAGAGTAGAGGGGACCTGCTGGCCACACTCCTTTTTCTACAGCCCAGGATACCGTTGGCCTTCTTGGCCACAAGGGCACAGTGCTGGCTCAGGGTCAGCTTGCTGCCCACCAGCACTCCCAGGTCCTTCTCAGTGGAGCTGCTTTCCAGCAGGTCAGCCCCCAGCCTGTACTGGTGCATGGGGTTGTTCCTGCCCAGGTGCAGGACCTTACACTTGCTTTTGTTGAATTTCATTATGTTCCCCTTGGCCCAGCTCTCCAGCCTGTCCAGGTCTTGCTGGATGGCAGCACAGCCTTCTGGTGTATCAGCCACTCCTCCCATTTTTGTATCATCAGCAAACTTGCTGAGGGTACACTCTGTCATTTCGTCCAGGTCATCAATGAATATGTTGAACAGGACTGGACCCAGCACAGACCCCTGGGGAACACCACTAGTGACAGGCCTTCAACCAGTCTCTGCCCCATGATCATGACACTCTGAGCTCTGCCATTCAGCCAGTTCTCAATACACCTCACTGTCCACTCACCTCACCCACACTTCCTAAGCTTACCTATGCTGATGTTATGGGAGACAGCATCAAAAGCCCTGTGGAAGTCCAGGTAAACAACATCCACTGCTCTCCCTTTATCTACCCAGCCTGTCATGCCATCCTAGAAGGCTATCAGGTTGGTCAAGCCCGATATCCCCTTGGTGAATCCATGTGTCAAAACAGCAAAGTTAAATATGACAAGTGGGAACATCTAGAAAGGGAAATGAGTGAGGGAAGAGTAATCTGTTTAAATTGTAGTAATAAACACACAATTATTGATGAGTTAATCCTCTTTTCTTATGCCTGGGTAGGGTTCAGAAATCCAAATATGGGAACTGAGTGGCAGGGGAGGATTTCCCTATACTTGAATAAGATTGTAACTGGCTTGTACACGACCAAGAAAAATCCAAGTTTGAATTAAAGTTTATATTAAGATGTAGATATTCTAGGGAAAACCACGGGTTACCATCCTTACCAGAGATAAAAGAACAGTTTCATAATTTTAAAATTATTTTTCTCCTCCTGCAGTTTTTATTCTTACTGAATTATATGCCTATAGGTACAATTCGCATATCTTAATATGGTAACAGTTTTGTTGGAGACTTGGAGCATCTTGATGATGCTTGAAATTTTTTTTTTACCTTTGGAGGAGTAGGACTTATTTTGATGTTCTATCTAATCAACCTACAAAAACAAGATCAGTTAAAATCTTTAATGACTTCTGTAAGAGAAATTATCTCTCTTATGTGTAAACTTAGTTTAGATGTAATTTCCAAATATATATTTAAGTAGTTGGAATCTTTCTTAAATCTACAATTTGCCACTAAGAAATTTTCTCTAATTCCTCTGAATTTTTGCCCTCCTCTCATCTGCAGTATGCAGGGCAGACATCTTTAGTTTAGCATTTTAAATAAATAAAAAGATGCCATCCTGTTAGGAAACAAGAATTTTAGAAATTCTTCTCTTAAGTCAAAGGCAAAAAAAGCAAATGCATTCAAATTACAGAAACAGTCAGAAAAATTATACAGCAGTACATCCTTTTATGTAAACATGTAACAGCTAGAATATTTAATTCTGGGTGTTTACAGTATTGCAAGATTTTCCCAAACTTATTTACCTTGTTGAACTGCTCACTGGGTAGCCAAATAGTAGAAAATGTCAGTTAAATTTAACCATTATTGCATCTTTCATCCATTACCAGTAGGACAGTGTAATAAACACTCTGCTTTTATATGTCGCAGCTGAAAAAAACCCCACTGTTTCTGAATGCATTTAACAATAAAGAACTGTGTCTGAAGCATACAATAAACTTCCTGGCATGTTCATTCTGTTTGTATTGCATGTTCATTAATCTTATTGTTTTTGCATTGTCAGTTCTGAGTGCTACTTAAATTAACATTGAGAATGTGAACTCAACAAAATATATAAGAAAGACAATATACCTAACAGATAAAATGTACCTAACAGAAATGTACCTAACAGACAAAACAAATAGCAGTATATTTGGACATTTATAAAACAAATGTAAATATAAAACAAATATTATCAAGTATGGCATTTGTATTTTTTTTTAATTAAAAACTATTTTTAACATGTTGTAGAAGAGTGCACTTCCATGAATAACGTATTCTAAGCAGAGTTAGTGTGTTATGAGACTTGTTACTACAGTGTTGTTTTGAGGAACAATTCTAGAATGCATACATAGTCTGTCTTTTAAAATAGTCATAACATAAGATGATGAAGTGGACTTGGTACACATGTTCCTCCACTGGGACTCTCTACAGAAGAAAAATATGGCTTCACTGGTCTATTGTTTTAGACAACCAGAAAGCATCTTTGTGGAGATACAGCCTATTAGCTCAGCAGATAAATATTTTCCATAGCTATTTTGATTTAGATTTCTTCGTATTCAGGTCTCAGTATTAATAAACTTCTTTAAGTATCCTGAAGCACATAGCACCCCTGGTTGTTTTTATGAATGTTGCTTGAATGAGTGATCTCCAGACTCCTCTTAGGTAGGATACTTAGTTGCATAAGAGAGCAAGCTTTATGTACAACTAAATCTCTAAAACATTAAAGAGACTTTCTTGTCTCAATGACCAAATGGCACAGCTGATATTACAAGGCAGAATAATTTTCTGTCTTTCCTCTCTCCCTTCTCAGCATCCCCTCCCCCAGTATCACAAGTGGGATAAAGCTGCTGGATTATTAACTCGTTAAACATTTCTCTTAATGTAAAATTAATTTTGTTCAGACTGGAAGTGTATATTTGATCTTTGAAGATGTGGAAACTAAATCACTTTTGAAAGTGAGTACTACAACTCTAATGTCTGTCGAATGAGCCATGTTCCATTGTCTGAAAGCTGCTGTCATATATTCATTAGTCAAGAGCTGTGTCTCTACCGTCATCAAATAGACTGTAATGTTCAACAGGTGCTAAAGTTAAGTTCAGAAGTGTGTGACAAGCATATGGGACAGATGTAAAGCATAGAGAATTTGGAGGATGGCACAGGCACAACCTTTTGAATCTGTGTCTGGAAGCAAACAACTTCATTAATAACTAGGGAAGGGCTGTACAGAACAAGACAGTGTTAGCAGGTCTGAGATCAGGTCCTTGACCAAATCTGAAGCACTTCAACAGACTGGAACGTCTATTAATTTGTTTTTCTTTCTAAAGTGTTTTACTAGTCAAGGACTGACCAGCCATACAAAAATAAAAATGTCTATGTGCCCTAGGGGACTTTGAGTAATTTTAATAAACTACCAAATATCTTGTAGAAATTTCTGTGTTGTCATTATGTTAGATAAAGCTTTCAGAGAAGATAAGTCTTTGTAAAATTTCTTTTAAGAAATGCAAACTTTTGTCTCTTTATCTTAATATTTGGAGTGGAGTGAATCAAACAGTGTTCTTAAAATATTTTATCAGGAAACAGGAAAATCTATAGAATTTTACAGACTGGTATAATCTGAATCTAAGCCACTGAAGTTTAAAACCTTTAGTCTCCAACGTATAATGTGCTTGAACTTAAGCAAGTATGGCATCTGCTGCAAAACTGTATTGTTCCTAGAAGACTTTCTTACTGACTTTAAGTCTCTGCTTTTTTCTAAACTTCAGTGCCCAACTGTTAACAATGAAAGGTAAGTTAGACTTTCAGAAAGGGTAGATGAATACAGTTGTTATTTTTATGTATACATAAAAAGATTCAAACATGGACCCTGAAGGTAAGTCTTAAACCCATTTTTTTTTTAGACATCTGAAGTCAGAACTTCAAACATAAGTGATAATGAGATTCATGGTGTGCAACTTCAGACGATAGGATCCTGTCTGTTCTTTCATGTATGACAGGTCACTGACTGACAGAAAATCACTAAGTTCAGTAACCAGTATTTGATAGGCATGTCTGATCAAGAAGGCATATATTATTGATGTGAAGATGTTAAGAAATCAACATTTACCACTTTTTTGGTTAGCTTATTTCAATCACTATCTATCTTCTGGTTTAAAATGCGCTTACTTTTTAATTGGGATACTTCGGTATGTTGTCCCAGACTATAACAACATTGAATGCTCAGAGCACAGGAGGAGTAAAGGATGATCTTCCTCGAAGTCATCACTAGAAATAAGAAAGCAGGATATTTGGATGGAGATGAGAAATTTTGAGAGCTGGATCTGCATGAGTTCAGCATATCTTTACAGCAGAACAGGACATCAAAACTTGATTCTAAATTGTGGCACTGAAACCACGTGCAAGTACATAATCTCATTGTTTTCTGAGGGAGTTTAGAAATATTTGTATATAATATTTGGAAGATACCATGTTGGAAGTCCTTTCTCTTTTAATGTAGATACACCTTTTTGTGTGTGTGGACTAAGAAATATTTTGACTCTGATTCTCACAGAATATTGCATGCCCTAAAGTTTTAACCAATGTTAAGAAAGTGGGCCAAATTCTCAGCTAGAGCAAAGGGAACCTTTCCAAAACCACTGGAACTGTCTGATCTCCCAAAGAGCTAACTGTTCTATGGAAAATCTGGATGAGAGTTTAACCTGGTGGGTTGTTCCTTTTTAATCTTTTGAGACTTCGATTTTTATTAGATTATGGTTTCTGTCTATCTTGTCTTCTAAGTAACGCAGAACCTCTGGGAAAATAAAACAAACAACACTGTTTATACGAAAATATTTTTTTCTTCAGATTGATTTTTCAGAGTGACTTACTGTCCTTTACTTCTTGTGGTGATAACCCTCATGAGGGAGAGGGGTCAAGTGATTTAATTAGGTTGATCGTATGTGCATGATATAGTGCTGTTTGAAAGCAAGTACTCAACCAGTAAAAGAAATGTAGTTAATGTGTGCTGGAGCCAGGTTTCATTAAAAGTTTTGAGCAGAAAGGGTCTTTTGCTTTTATTGATGCCGTGGAAGTTAGACAGGAGAGGACTGAACTGTAACATGAATCAGCAGAGGGAATGAGCCTTACTGAAGTGAATCAATACTTCAAAATGTGCAACTGGTGTTACCATTTTTACCAGCATGTACTTAGCATGTGCTCTGCTATTGTCAGAAAAATTTTACTAGTACTTAATATTTTAGAGATTTGACATATTATCTATTTTTAATCCATCAGAGATGTGAGATCACCCTTCACAAGAAACTTAACCCTATTTTTTTACTTGATAAACTGTCAAATATGAAGTACTAGGAGGTGTTTTATGTATAGAACTAATACTTATACCATATAACTATATAATTTTTTGATACAGGAATCATAATCAAGAAAAACATACCATTGCTTATTTTCTATGGTATATACTTCCTGTTCTAGTTTTTCTACCTCCTGCATACAAACATGAACATATTTGCATATACTAAATACATAGCCTGGAACAAGTTTCATTTAGGTCTGTGCAACTGACACACATTTTTGCCCTAACGTTGTGTTGGATTTACAAAAAATTGTGCATCACAATTGACAATGAGTTAATGCTTCAAAGAAATTTAATTAGGTAATTAGTAATGTAACTAGGGAAATATGAGGAGTCTAAAACTTCAAAATAATATTTATTTACTGTAGCACTGGAAAAGTCCCTTGTTATATAGCTTTATTGTTTAGGCTAGCAAACAGTACACTGAAATTTTGTTGTGAAATAACAAGCCACGTGATTAATCCAGATTCAGTTCTTCATAACTAACTCCCCTCCCCGCCCCAATAAGAAGTTGAATATTTGTGCCTCCAGGGCATTTTTTGCATGGTCCTAAAGGGCTCTTTTAATGCAGTGAATCGGGCAACCTTTAAAAAATATCCTATCCCCATTTTTAAGAATTTGGGCATGCAGCTATTTTGGTATCTGCAAATGGTCAGCTAAAGGAGAAGCTGCTGCCCTAAGAGAGAAGCCACTGCCCGACTATTCACACACCATTCAGGGAGTCCCACACACACCACAGGGGACTTTAACTCTTAGGATCAGAGCCCCTTTGCAGCAGCCAGCTCCACTGAGCCAACATGTGCCCCTTTTCAACTCCTCACTCACACACGCTTACTTTTGGGTGCTTTTTCTGCTCTCTGGCTCGACTTTAGGTTTCCCTGAAATAGGGTCTTACCACGATGTATGCCAGATGAATTTATTGAGTGGTACAGCAGTAAAGAACATCTTGAACTGGGTACCTCCAGAGAGGGGCCCCAAACAAAGAAACCCCTGGGCAATTATACCCTTACAATCTAAGTTCCCCTCCCTTCACACAATGGTTCAGTCCAATAGCAATATCTGGATCTGGGGTCTTCTTGTTCCTTATTGGATCCTTTCTCTGTCTCCTGGCAGGACGTTCCTTTTCTTAGCTTAATGGATGCAGCTTCTGCTGATGGTTGTGGCTATTTGTCAAACATATATAATAATATAGACGTTCCTTTCCTGGGTTAAGTAAGTATAGGTGCCCGTACAGTAAAGACTAGTGATAATTGTCTTTTTGGCAGGAATGGTGACCTGCCATGGTACCAAGCCCCAATCCATCCCTACTTACTCTCACCCTAATTATCACCAGCTTTTGTCAGCCTTGGCAGCTCCAGGGGTGTCCAGCTCTTGCCTTGGATAAGGAGGAAAGGTCCATTTATTTCTAAATCATAATACAACATTTACATTCAGACATTAAGATTTTGCAATGGTTCTTACTTTACTAGCACACATATGCATAATGTCCACTAGTGAGAGCAATGCTCAACTTGATGATCAACCAGCTAATTTTTCCTGCCAGGAACTAGAGAGTCTGAGTTCTGTCAATAATATATAGTTGCCCTGATACCATTTTCCACATGGACCCAGCAGAAATCCCATAAATTTACTTATATTAGCATTAGTCAGTTCCTGTACTTGATCTTATAGGTGTTGGTATTTCATAACCCTTTCTGCCCCTGCATCTGCCAAAGAAGTTAATTTACTCTTGTACCTAAACTGTTGTTGACAAACAGGGCTTGGCCTTCTTTAAGAAATATGAGGCCCAGGTGCAATTTATATAGTTCGTTCTGTTCATCTTTCAGCAGCAGCTTTTGGAATACTCCCTAGTCCTTGTTTTTTGCCTCTTCAGCCAACAACTCACATAAGTGATTGTGCCTTTTAGTCCTAGCATCGTGTACCACTGGTCAGTATCCAATAATATGTGCACAGGACTCAGTGTCTGTTTGACAGCGTCAACAAGATTTAATTTTACTTTCCTGTCTAACCATTGCTAGAAATTTTCTCATTGGGTAGATGTTGGTTCTCAACTGTAATGCAGTGATGAGCTTTCTGTGGGGAATGCCACTATCAAACTCTAACCAGTTGTTACTGATCTTATCCTTCTCAAAGCTGAAAATACCATGGCCCTGGTAAACCAGCTTGGTCCAGTTTTCAAATTCCTGTTTTCTCCAGTTACAGGGCCTCAGAAAGATTAGTTTTGGAGTGGGTAGCTCCCATTCCAAGACTGGTTCCTTACCACTGGGCTCCTCAGATATCACCATTTGCTGTTCTCAGGCCCCAGATAGATGGAGCTTTTCCCTTATACCCTCCTTATGCAATCCATAGTTTTAAAAATTTTTTTAAGTCCCTCTTCTTGAGCCACCCCTTGTACTATCTCATCTGAAGACTGTGTAGCTGCAATTCCATGCTTTGAATCTGCTCTTGGGTATCAATCCCAAGAGCCTGGTGATAGGTAGGCCTCCACCTCTCTGGTTTGTACCAGTTTCAGGGCCTTTCTTCATGCAGCTAAGTTCAGTATACAGGCAGTGTATCTAGGTGAAAGTTCACAGCTTGAGGCCTATGGCTTTAGCAAGCCTTGCTACTAATGATATGTATTGGATTCCATTTGGGCTAGAAAGTGACTTCTGCAACGTGGTCTTCATGTAGAGCTTCTGTTGTTTCCTAGAAGGCTATGACCAAGAAAAGTTAATGGAAGTCATCATTATACCTGATACAATAAAGAACCTGATACAATAAAGAACAAAGTAAAATAATAGTAAATGTAAGTTAAAATTAATTGTAAGTAAAAAGATTTGGCCTCTTAAAACTGAAAGTTTGTTATTTGGTATTTACATTTTGTAGACTGTGAATGTGTATATGCATCTGTGTATCTCCATTTGTTTTAACCTCCGTTTTTGAATCAAGGACTAGTTGTGGACAGGATTCTTATAGGCCTTGGTCTACACCTCTGTACAGAACTCTAGCCTGCCCGTGGCCCAAGTACTCAGAGTAATGACGATAAACGAAGTCTGTAGTTCTGCTGCTGTTCATTTCCCAGCTGAAGTGTATATCCTGGAAGTCCTTGTTGTGCCATACTTCTGTATTCCCACCACATGCTACTTAAGATTTTCCAAAGGCACCAGGCAGGCATAGGAGGGATAATCCATTATGTTAGCACTGGTAAGGAATTTACACTTCTGAAGCCTGCTTGGAAAAGGAAATGTGCCACACCAACCTGAAAATCCAGGTGTTTGTTTCAACCAATATGAGTGGAGTGGTCTTTGAAACAAGACCGGTGTGAGCCTTGTGATTGTGTGTCCAGATCAATACATGAAGACTTCCTTTCTCACCAAAATTAAATTGTTGCTAAGCTTTTGGTGGATAAAGGACAGAGGGCAGTTGTTCTGTGAAGTTGAGCTCAGATGTGGCAAAGACCAACATTCTATCTCTAAATTTCTGCTTGTGTTTTTAATAGTACCTCTTAAAAATGAACATTTTTTTGGTCACCTATGAGGTGTATGCGAATGAGGGAGGAGATTTACACCTGAGCCTCAATAAGTAGGCTACTCCCTGCCTAAGTGCTGTTTCTAGGCTTGTATTAGACTCCAGTGTTCTGCAAATAAGCAGCTAAATCCTGACTGACAGGTAAAACCATGTAATTCCTAATGGATGCAGCTGCAAAGCAAGCTAGGTATTGAGCTGGGCAGCGGGGTATCCCTTAGTAACAGTGTCTCTCCCCACCTTGTTTTGTGTGACCCTAGGCTAATCATTCTATTTCTCTGTCACTGCATCCATGCTTAGAATGAGAGTAATATATGATATACTTGCTTTCTTCATGTTGTTGCTTGGAGAAATAATTATCCAGAGTGTAAACAGAGTTCTGAAAATGTAAAATTTTGTATGAATTCACAGATGGCATTTGATTCCTAATCTAGAGAGGCAGCTGTGTTTCTTAGTATGTTATTTTGTTAATTATTATCAACACTTCGACAACATGAGTAACATGTTAGAAAGCGTTTAGGTAATACCAAAGGGACTATTACAAGGAAAAAGGCAGAAATTACTCTTAGATCACTAGTTGGAAAGGACTTAATGACTTATTGCAAATAACAGAAAAGGTTAAACTACAAATTACAAAAAATATGGTACCGGCTATTGCTCAGTTGCCCTACATTTTTTAATTTGTCTTAATTTAGTGACAGATTTTTGAGTCTGAGATGTTAGACAACTACATCTCCTGCTTTCACTGTTAAAAAACAGAACATTCTTCTCATGCATACAGGCTATAAAATTGCTCTTTGTATAGCATATGTTAAGTAGTTTCATGGTTTTGAGAGTTCCATAAATCTTATAAGCCAGGGTGCTGACGAGTTAGTGTCCTTACACGATTGTTTTAAAGCGACTGCCTATTGCTAGCTGTAGTTCTTCCATTACACTGGGAATTAAAGATTAAGGAAGCTTGTTTAAAGAATGCTTACTGCTGTCTTTTAGCACAGAGAGTACTATTTGTATATAATTTGCCATTGTAAAAAGATTAAAAAGTACAGTGATTCTTCATCATCTTGGGGTCTGCAGTGAAATTAATTCTTGTGAGAAGAGAAAGGGATTTGGCGACGATTCTGTAAAAGGTGCGAAAGCAGTAAATAGGTCATAAAGCAATCAGTGGCAGCTATATATGAGCACTATATATACGGGCCCTGTAAAGGAGGATGAGAATAATCTGCTATTTTCACATGTAGCATCAGGAGTTATTAATAATGAAATGGTGCCTTAACTCCACAAAGATGTAATGTGAAAGAAAATATCCTGAAAAGAGACCTCAGACATATTGCTAGCTGAAGGTCTAAAATCCTTTCCTAAGGAAATCTGTTTTTTCCAAAAGATGAGTTATTTCAGACAAAGAAGCAATGCGTGCCCTCGCACTAGTTCCCCTGGCCAGCTACAGCTTCTTTGCTGAGAGGTTACAGAGAGGCCCCTGGTCAGCTTTTTGTCTAGACTTCTTTCCCCACTCTACTCCTTTACAGAGGCTTAGAGCTGAGGTTTCTGTTGCCAGGTTCTGCAGTTCTCATGTACCATTTCAGGAGGTAGTTTGTTTTATATTACTCTTCTGAATAAGACAAGTAAAAATTTCATCTACACTTGTGATTATTATAGTTTTCAAAGTTTAAATCAAAGGCAGCAAGATGCCTTTAGAACCATTTCAGAAATTTTACAATTTTGTTCTTGCATTTCCCATCCTTGAACCTTTGTCACAGAGGTACACAAAGTCAAATTACGCAGGTGATGTAACCCAAAAATAATATTTATTCTAATCAAAAGTGTTTTGGTACTTCAATGAACATTAGTAAACTACAGGTTCAGGATACCAACGGGAATTAATAATACACAGCCGGTGTAAGAATTCCTAAGCTTTAGAACAATGACTCAAGATGTGCAGTCACTCACCTAAGAAGATGAGGGCTCTCAGCCTTGAGGAGTTACTGTGTGGGGCAACATCCTGCCCCAAGGGGAGAGCCCCCAGCTGCCAACCTGCTGCTCCCAGGAGGACCACCTCCATCTGACCCCGCAGGGACCCCATTTGTACCCTCGTCGAAGATGACCTGTGGTCATACCTGGCCATGTCAGCGCCTACTGGCCGAGGGTTCTGTCTGCTGGTGGCGGTGTGCGTTGCCACAGTCGCCGTGAGGTGGGCGCCCTTCACCTTTGAGGAAGGGCCCGCCACAGCTGTTACTGACCACCGGGTTTGGTCTTGCACCTGCCTTCACCAGAAAAGCCAGTAGAGCATACAGGGAGGCGTTGTGTTACTCAGGTAACTCTTGCCTCGCGTCAGGGCAGCTGGACTGTGGGAATTTTTGGCTGTCGTCTTTGTTATTTTTTTCCCCTGCTGGAATTTTCTGTTTTTCTTCTAGGGTAGCTTAGTTTCTATTAAACTAAACAGAGCTCTAATGTTCCTTTTTGCCTCTGCTTTGTTTCTCTCAATGCTTATCATCTGTCAGTTTCATCAAGTGTTCTAAGAAACTTCTGCTTCTTTTTAAGGTTTCCTGAACCACTTGCAAGTTAATTAGGCAGTGTAACTTCTCCTTGTGTATCCCAACTGCTGATTCTTATTTTGACAATTTTTTACAGAATCTATGTTGTTCTTCAAACATCTTTGAAGAATAGCTTAGAATAATTGTATGGCTAGACATATCAGAACAGGCTCTCTAAAACAGGGGAAACAGGGCTTATGGACATCTTGCCTCTCTTTTTCTCCCATAAGGCTTTTCTTTTTGATTTAGCCCTAAGATGTGATTTAAGTTGGACAGTTGAAATGCTTTAAATCAGCTCCCTCATTTAAATGCCATATTCTGGAAATTCTGACAATGTCCAAAAGACAGAGCCTTTTTGGCATGAAAGGTAGCACATAACATTTTATTTGTTGGCCCAGTAAAAGGTATTGCATTATCTACCTCGTCGGTATATCCTGACATTTAGAGTGCTTGGCCCTTACCCTGGTATACGTAAAACCCTCTTGATAAATTACTTATGAAATGGCTGGGTAGACAACAGGCACAATGATAGTAGTGTATCTCCCTTCCTTACCTCATTTGAACAGGAGAGACAGTGTGTTTAGTTTTTCCAGTATGGGATGTTTCAGAACGATTATAGTAATTAAATCTGGTAGCAGACACATTTGTGGCTTTGCAGAACTATAGCAATGTGTAAAATAGCATTCATTGTTTTCTACCCTTAGTCTCCTGCAATGGCCTCCTATTCTTCCCACCAAGAAGAATACCGACTCAGGTAATAGCTTTTATATCTGTTAAGGAGTTAGCCCTTAAAGTGCACATCCGATCACCTTTTTTATGTGCGTACTGGCCTCCCACAGAATGTCAAGACAAAGTCAGGGATTCGGCATCATCCAGACTGTGTTTCCAAACCCGGTGACACCTGGAGTTTCAAGACGGAAACCTTGTCCTAAAAGTTGGCTCAAGCAAACTAGACATTTCTGCAGGTGAGTAGAGCTTGGCCAAGAGGAAGACAGATCTCACTGGCTGCTGGGCCAATGCAGGACAGGAATGTTCTGAAATGCTCATGGGCAGGGCTTAATGTTCAGCACCATTCACTAAGGAAAACCCAAATCCAGATCCCACTGAAATAAGACATCAGCCAACCATTCCTCTAGAAAGTGGATGAAAGAGTGGACACTGTTTATGCAGCTGATGGTCTATAAATTCAGGGACTGTGAAAAATGCTTAGATGCTACTGTGAACTGTATTTCTACAGGTCCGTGGAGGAGGTGTAGTTTCAGTATAGGCTTAAGAATCTATACAGATTTGAACTGATATATGGAACTACTCCATCCTCATCCTTGAAGATTTACACACTATCCAGCAAAGTCTGAGGGTATAGAGTGACATCAAAGAAAAATTCAATAGTTGCTGAGAAACCATGCATTTCAATAGGTTGCAGAGAATAGTTCTCCTAGGGAAAAAAAAAAAATCTACCTTCTTAAATCTGTCAGGGTTTTAAGGATAGGTAAGGATGATACACTTGGTTTTCAGAAGTCATTAATATTCTAGGTGAAATATTTATGACCTGTTTTATGGGTTTGGTTTTTTTTTTTCCCCTGAAGAGGTTTTATTCGTTTCTCACCCTCTATATATTTTAATTAAACAAGTGAAAATAGTGTAGAACAATTTTAAGGTTATTCTTGTGTCCACAGAGATTGTCTGAATAGGAATGTTGTGGGCTTTCTTGTGTTGAAAATGCAAAAAAGAGATTATTGTTTTAGTACACAAATGTTCATCTAAATGACATGAGTCAGTCGATAAAATAAGGCAAGAGCTATATAAACAATTCATATGTACCAAAGTTCTGGAGCACTGGGTTTTAGGAAGAAGTTTTTATATGGGATATTGGGGTTGAAAGAAATAGGAATTAATGAAAAGTGGTATCAAAAACCTGATGGAGTGAATTCATATAACAACAATGTGAAATAGTCTGATTGGGTCCTACAGGAACATTAATGACCTTTCAAAGAATATCTGATTTAATTCTGCTTCGTAGGTTGGAAAGTGATGCTCCTTAAAAAGGATACCTGTAATCTATGAGGGAAAACATTTGAGTATGAAAGGATGGTTGTATTTAGATTGTGACTTTCCTTTTATCTTCTCTTTCTGGTCCTTCAGGCCTTGCCCAGTAAATGTGCAAGGATGCAGAATGAATCAGAACATAGTCATTTATATTTCATTTGAATGCAGGTAGTATGTTTTGTGCTAGAGACTTGGAAGATAACTTTGGGAGTACTATGCAGAAAGCCCAAGTCTGTAAGAAGTAAAGATTATCAGATACTCTTCTGTTTGCCTGTTATTTCTTCAGTCCAACTAGCTGTTTATCTGTTCTCCGTCTCTTGCAAATGGAGAGGAGGTTCTCAGATGATTTCTAAGAGAGAATTAAAATATTTGCTATTACTCCTTTTTCCTTGGTGCAAGAAATGTTCTATGGAGAATTCTTATATGTTGTTTAATAGACTAAAATTTTAGGGACGAATGTTTCTTGCAGAAAGTTTTGTCAGAAGAAAAGTCCTTAACTGTACTACATGAAATGCCTCTTTCCAGTAAGCTGCTGGCAAATATTTATTATTAAAAAAAAAAAATTATGCTTTCATCTGTAATGTCAGATAAGAATTATTCTTTTTTTTTTTCTTTAAGGATTTCTAATACTATTTTTTTCTGGAAATAATACCTTTGCATTTATCTGAAAGTCCTTTACATTAATTTAGTCTCATAACTCTCTTACAAGACGGAGGAGTATTAGCCTTGTCCTGGTTTCAGCTGAGACAGAGTTAATTTTCTTCATAGTAGCTGGTATGGGGCTGTGTTTTGGATTTGTGCTGAAAACAGTGTTGATAATGCAGACATGTTTTAGTTGTTGTTAAATAGTACTTACACAAGTCAAGGACTTTTTTAGCTCCCCATGCTCTGCTGGGTGCACAAGAAGCTGGGAGGGGGCACAGCTGGGACAGCTGACCCCAACTGGCCAAAGGGGTATCCCACACCGTGTGACATCCTGCTCAGCATATAAATCTGGGGGAAGAAGGAGGAAGGGGGGGACATTCGGAGTGATGGTGTTTGTCTTCCCAAGTAACCGTTACGCATGATGGAGGCCTGCTTTCCTGGAGATGGCTGAACTCCTGCCTGCCCATGGGAAGGAGTGAATTAATTCCTTGTTTTGCTTTGCTTGTGTGCACGGCTTTTGTTTTACCTGTTAAACTGTCTTTGTCTCAACCCATGAGCTTTCTCACTTTTACTCTTCTGATTCTCTCCTCCATCCCATTGTGGGGGGAGGGACTGAGCAGCTGTGTGGGGCAGAGTTTCTGGCTGGGGCTAAACCACAACAGCCTTCTGTCATGAGTAGAAGAAGCAGGATACAATGTGTTTTAAGTAACTTCTATCAGGTCACATATGGAGTCACTGCAGAGTCACCATGATGCAAGACTGCTGAACGTGTTGTGCCTATTTGGACACATAGACCATATTGCCCTTCAGGATCATGGAGAGAGATGTATCAGTGGGAAGCTTTTTCTTCTAATAAGTGGTAGTTAAAATTTTGAAAAATATGTATTAAATGGGGTATTTTGCTTCACTGTGAAGGACGAAAGGAGAAAGATTATATTTCTGCCCTTTATAGCAACTAAACAAAACGTTTGGCATCAGCAGGTATCCTATGACTAACTAAAACCAGTGATCATTCATAAACAAAATAATGGAATAATGAAAGAACAAACATAGGAGCATATGAGTAGGAGTAAGAGTAGGGTATGTGTAAAATGAGCACTCTTCTCATGGAGAATTTCTGTTATTGTTTTGGTTAATAAAAGGGTTGCAATTTGGGCAGTGATTTCCATCTTATGATATTACATTTAACAGTTGTATGTTGAAGCTCTCCTCTTGCAAGTTCATGTATCTATAAATAAATTTTAAAAAACAGGTTAAACCTACAAAATGCATCTGGGGATGAGAATGAGTGATGGTAGGTTATCAGTTCACTCTGAAATAGTGGTTCCCTCCTGTGCTATAACAGGCATGGTCCATGGATGCAAGAGCAGGAATCTATCAATGAAGACAGTGAGATGTCCACAACCAATCACACTGAAATGTTGGAAAGATTTTAATAAAGAGAAGAGGCAATTCTAGCTCTTGCAGAAACAAAAAGAAGAAAAAAAAAAAAAAAGAAGAAAAAACCCCCAGCAACCACAAAAAAACCACCCCACTAAAAACCCAGTTTAGTGAGAGATCTAAGAAACCCAGTCAATTTAATGCTTACTTTAATTTAAATCAAGTTAAAAGTTGAATTGATTACAGCACAGAGGTACCTATTGGGATTTCTGAAACTGAGGAGCTTATTCAAGTAGCAGAAAACTACAAACCACTAAAGAAAGGCTGAGTTCAACCAGATATGTTTCCGTAACAAGGAATACACTGTTACTTTTCACTTTTCATAAGGATGGCAATTAAATATAGCCATCAAGCAGCACAACAATCCTTTACTACTTGAGCCTTATGTTAAGAATTAGATATAGATCAAATGGGAGTTATTGGTCAGGTGAGGTGTGTGTACTTTGTTATGGAGGAAGTCAGTACTTGATGATAAATTATTTGTTTGGCCTGAAGATTTGTGACTTTTCTGTAAAAGCAGTTTTGTTATCAGTGTTTTACCCTATATTTCCAAGGAAAACAGGTTCTCCCTTTAATTTACAATTTACCTACAGCTAGGTTTGTTCAGAGCATTTATGTTGTCCTTTTTGGAATGCTCCCAACTGAACACTTACATCCTAATTCCCTTGAAATCATCCATCCACCTCAGCACTTTAGAAGGTAGGAGTGTATTCTGTGTATCACTAGACGGATTTGGGATGGATTGGGGATCAAATTGCATGGCTCTTTGATTATGCAGCCATTTGTTTTTTGGGGCAGAGATGAGGAAAGGCTCCCACAGAGCAGTAAACACTTGTCTGAATGTCCAGAACCAGTGTATTTTCCCTGACCAGGTATTTGCAGTCAGAGTATTTGATATGACACCTACTACTTTGAGCTTGAGTAGCAGTAAGCAGATCTTTTCTTACTGTGCATATTAACTTCTGTTGGCCAGATGTGCAAGTAAATGTATCACAGTCCAGCTCTTTGCTATCACCATGGAAGAGAATGGGAACATTGTGGATGGTGGGATGGTGTAATCACTAGGCAGAGCATATGGACTGACAAGTGATATTAACTCAGGAGCTGTTGTCCTCTTATTCCACATTTTGTCCATACAGATACAGGTAAGTGTCTGTTTGTCAGTGACTAAACAGGACAAGACCACATCCTTTGATGTATTTATTAATCTTCTGCAACAATACAACTGGAGACCAGGTGACTACAGACAAAGTTTTCTGTTGAAGTGGGTTTGTGTCATACCCAGTACCTAGGGTTTAATCTTAGCAAGGACATTGCCACATTTCTTTAGGCAGCCAGTATGTGTCTGTCCATCAATGGAGTCAGTGAGAGCCTGGTAGTTCACAGATGAAGTGACAGCTAAAAGACATGGTCTCTATCATCATTTAATTTAGCTCCCGTTTGATAAGATTTGGCCAGTTTTCCTTTCATTCCAAGATTAAAATCTTTTAACTGCACTTCAAATGGAAGAAAGCTACTCACTTTGTTTCTGACAGAAAACGCAGCAGGGAACAACAGTTTTTGAAGTGGTAAGAACAAAACAGTCTGTGTCATCTTTACTCACCCTAGTAACATTAATTGCTTGCAGATGTATTCATTATACATCCAGAGGCTGAGTATCAGTTCCAAAGGAAACCAGAAGCAATGAGTAAGTCATCTTCACTTCTTTACAGTGCTAGCATCCATTGGGTTTAGAGTGCCCTCATTATCTCAATCAGAAATGCCACATAAGTCTAAAGTTATGACATCTCTTCCCTTAAAAACAGGAAGAAATATCTTGGTTTTATAATGAATTATCATTTGCCACATGGGCTCTGCTTTCTAGATGTGGCTTGAAACAATTTTCATAGCAGTTAAAATCTCCTGTATTTCTTGAGTGTAAGGGAACGAGAGGCCAAATGCACCACATCTTTTCAGCTGAATTCAATTTGCGATTCTAGAAAGGAGACTAGGCTTTTACTAATAAAGCTTGTAGTAAGGCTAAGAACAGAAAAGATAAGCCCTTTGCTCTTTTTGCTACTCATTTCTGGGAATGAAATGTGAAGTCTGAACTTTTGCAAAGGAGCAGAACAGCACTTTAGGATTTCTTGAATAGCCTATTCTTCTTAATGGGCTTTTAAAAATTCTGTTCTGAGCGTTTTTCAAATTGTAGCCTATTTCAGCTTTTATCTAGCACTTCTACCTGTACTCCACACTAACTCTCATTGTGATAGCCAGAGACTGTCTGCATTATATACCTGTGTTTCAGGGGAAGGCAGATGGAATTTTTGTTTTGTTTTGTTTTTTTTACCTAAGGCTTCGCATCTTTTATTAGAATACCAAGGCATTTACTTGCTTATATATGTTAACGTTGCTTATTGTTAAGACCAGTGTTCAAGTTTAATCCTTATGGTGGTCCTAGGAGCAGATCCTGGTATGGGTTAATTTTTATAGTTGCCAGAAATTTTGATGAAGCACTGACCACTTTATGTCAACAGAGCATTGTCTCTGCTCAGAGTTAACGTTCCATCCATCTTGTTGGGAGTTTTCTCATCTCTTCTTGCAGGAAAAATGGAGTTATAGGCAAGAGACAATATCCTCTGTAACTGTAAATCATTGTAGGATTGATTTTGGAGGGAGGAGGAGATGGGGACACAAAGGTATAACGGTTTATAAAAGTTGAGATATCTGGCCATAACAGGCAGACGAAATAGGAATTCACTGCAGTCCAGTAACATATATTCCTTCTTTCAGGAAAGATCTTTCTCACACAAAGGTGGCATACTATATGAGTTTGTAATGTGTCCAGCCTGCATGTACTGCAGTGGTGAGGAAACTGGGGGCAGGAATTGCACTTAGCCCTACTTACTTGCCACCTATATTCAGCCCACAAATTTGGCCCGGTGAGGACAGTAGGAGCTCAATGCTTTAGAAAATGCCAATGAGCCAAATTAAGGTCAGGAAAGGGTGATTTCCTCATTAAAGTGTGCTAGCCTGAACAGAAAGGCATCAGTATTCAGGATGAGCTGATAACAGGTTTAAAAGATGTAGTATAACCACCACTGCCAGGAGACAGCATACACAAATCATTCCTTGTCTGCTGCTGTAGAATAGAAATTACGTTGTCCCGAAAGGCTGTACTGAAATAGAACTTCGTATCTGTGCTTTGTGCTTTATAAAAAGTTGTGATATTTGGAGATTGCTGAAGCAAAAGTTTCTCTTAATTTCTTTTTTTATATATATACTTATCTGAGGAAGTAGAAAAGTTTTAGTATAGCGATATTTGCTAACAGGAGTTGTTGAAGGTGTCAGCATACTGTAATGCCTAGAGCAGGAAGGAACAACTTAAACAGCCTCAGGGAAGGCTTTTAAATGGTCTCCAGGATACCCAATAGGCTCTGTTTTGAGGGCTGCCCTTGATTTTACTGAAGTTAAAGAAAGAAAAGAATGAAAGGAAATATTTTTCCAGCAAAGGTCTTTCTGAGCTGACCTTATAAATGTCTTACTCCCTAATCTTTGCTGAATGAATAGTGAGGGGATCAACACTGTCAGTTGTGATGCATGCAGAAATAAATAACAAAATGTGGAAGAGAAATAGTTTTCTGTTATTTAGTTGAGAATCATTAAAATTACAGAATTCTGTAAGGTGTGTAGAAATCTGCACAGTTTCTTGGGAAAAAAGTATAGGCCAGGGCCCTATTTCACTAGGTCTGGTTTTACCTCTGACTAGCTTTTAAGAGTACAGCAGTTTAGCATTTGAAACCCACTGTCACTTCATAATGCCATGCTACCATGGAATATCAGTTTTGCACAGGTGATGTAGACTGAGGTAAGCATTGCTCCCAGGCAAAATTTGGGCAACGTCTTAGCTATGAAATTTGGATCCTGAAATAGTGATTCATAAAGTTTTTTAAATATCTGGGAGTCGTCTTAGTTTTGCATAGAATCAGCTCTTATAATGAGATAAACATGGAGCCATAATTTATCTTTATTGTTATTAGAAAAATAAATCAGAACTTAGTTAACAATGGTGGAAAAAGGCATGATTTCTTATTCTTCCTAAGGTGCTAAAAATGTATAGAAATTTTCACTTTTAACTTCTTCTAGAATTGAAGGGGAAAATTTTAAATTTTTGAAACTTTTATCCATGTATTGTAAAGGTTTCCATATGCACTGCTGATGTCCAGAACCATAACTTTTATTTACAGAAAAGTAATCTTTCCATATATTTGTTAAAGAACAGTTTGATTCTGAGTGAGGATAAGGAGGGTTGATCTAATGAAAGTCAGTTATGTTCACAGCAAATAATAGACAACTTGTAAATGACAGCTCCCTAGAGAGTGGCATCATTTCTTACATGGACAGGGAAAGCAATATGAACAGTTCCCTATTTTCCTCATCTGCCTTTTTAGCTGTCTGTGTTAGTTTTGCAATACCAAATCAATTCATCAGCAGTGACATTCTGTAAGAAAAGTCTCATTGCCTATCAGTCATGCACTAAGAAAACTATTGTTCAAGACCACAGTGTCAAGCAAAATGGACTTATTCTATTTTACTCCTATCTCAAAGGCTGAGCTTCTGATAATGACTGTTACTTTCTTAAAAGGGATTATGTTTCAGATATTTCTGAAAGCACAGAGAATCACCCTAAGTACCTCAAAGAGGCTAAGGCACTAAGTCACTCTATCAGTTGAAGAATGATCAATTCTTGTAATCAACAGGAACCAAACGTGACTGTTCCCTGACACACTGCACATCCAACATTGATTTATTGCTCATGAAGGCCCTTTTCTTTCTCACTGCTGCGATTAGATTACCAGGCTTCCTCACAGAAGAGTAGACCATTTTGTTCCACATCATGGTATGTTGTAAACTCAGGTAGGATGACATTAAAAAGCCTGGGATGAACTAACCATCTGCGACTTTCAAAAATCCAACCCTTGGTTTGGGTGCAGGCATGGCATGCTAATGTCTGATTCAGACCTTAGGACTGAATTAGAGCTAATCATTGCAGGCAGCATTGCAAGGCAGAGAGCAAACAGCGACATTCAAATAAAGCAAAAGAATTTTGTGCTATATAATGAAGGATTGAACGAGTGGCTTTTTTTTCTGATTATTTTGTAATGAAAAATTTGGTTTTGTTACTGACCTATTGCTAAAGCCAGTAGCTTTTAAATGGAAATGGAATGTTAATAACCTAAGTATTTCTTTCTGGTGATTCAGGCTTAATGCACCTTTAATTAAATTTATTGGAACAAGTGCTTTGCTTTTCTTGGAAAGGTGAAAAAAATGTTGATAATGATCCGTTGCTAATTTATGGATTGCATTTTTATAACAACCAATGCAATTAGTGAAGGTTGCTTCAACAGTTTGAAGCAAAATGTAATGCTAGAGCTTTGAAATGTTTTCTGTAATCTTTTTACATGTGTAACTCTGCTGAAATAGAATAGTGATAACAGTAAGATGCTATTCCTTTTTGTTAATTTTCTCAGCGCTTTCCCTAGAGCAAGTTCTGCCAGTAGTATTAAAAAACAACAAAAAAAAAACCAGTTGACAAAGGGAAACCAAAAGCATCTTTATTTCTACTTTGTTGCTCAGCATGTGAATGATATGCCACTAGTTCTTACCTTTACATATAAATAAAGGTTGAAAAACAAAAGGTGAATTATCTATGCTGTTGAAGTTGATGGGAGAACTACCCTGACTTTATCAGAGGCCAGTGTGAACTCAGAATGAACTCTAAATGGCTGAAAGTTCAGTTCTGGCAGTAGATACAGAAAGCACGGCTGGCTGGCTGATACACCGCAGCATCTCACTAGTGCCCGTTCACTTGCCTGTAACTTGCAGTCATGGCTCAGATAACAATAGTGGTAGGGTAATGAGCTTGGATCAGATCTGCTCCAGAGGAAGAATATGCTCATTTCTATTTGTGTGGAGAGAGTGGAGAAGGGAAAGCAGAAGAAAAAAGGGAGGAATTGAAACCTTCTTCTGAATTTTCTTTTTCTAAGGGGGAGGAAGGTATATAGTGCTTAATGGATGATGGTAGACACCTTATGGGGTCTAAGAGAAGAGTCTGTCTGTTTCTATTCAAGAATATAACTGGGGAAATTTTTCCACTACTCTGATATCTGTGGGAAAAGAGAAAATATTGCTAGGAACATTGCTAACGTGAAGGAGCTTCTGTTCTCATTAAAGTCTCCCCCATGCTGGCATATAGTGCAATTTGCTGTTACTCAGTGTTATTTCAATACCTGACATGATGCATCAACAGGGAAAGAATCCTCTTGAACCGTAATCACTGGGCTATGGCAACAGATGGTGGTAATGACTCCCTTGGGGCTGTGTTTGTAGACAGCATTAAGGTCTGCTGTGGTGTGTGCAGTATCGCTTTGTTTAAGACAGAAGAGTTTGTAACAGTAAGGTACCTTTAAAACAGAAGAATTGGAATCCACTAAGATTCCATTTGTAAGAAGCTACTGTTTTTTCCAGACCAGATATTAATGCCAACCGACCTCAGTGACAGGGTGCACACACCTCTGAAATACCTGTTTGATGTAAGATTAAACTTTGTTGCTTGCTGGGCATTTTGTGAGGCAGAAATACCAATGGCACACCTGCCTTCCAGGTACTCTTTGGCCAGGGAAATCAAATGTTGCTGAATGTCATTAACTGCTCATGGGCTGAGAAAGTTTTTAGCTTTGAGAATGCGCATTCTTCCATGACAATATAAATGATAATAAATACATGTTTAGTACTGATAGATGTTATAGCGACCGATTAGTCTGTTTTAAAAAATGCATAAAGGAAAGCAACATCCAGGACATGTGAAGAAAACCTGTCAGTCCCTGTTTACAGCCACGCATGGTGAGAAGAAGAGGGCTTGGGCTGGAGGCAGAAGTACACTTAAGTGTATTCTGCTGATGTAGCAACAAACATTGCTAACCAAAAAGACCCAAAGTTGTCCAAACAGTACAGTACACAAGTATGCACAGGCATTTCAGGAAGAGCAGAATGTTATAACTGGAAAATAACCAAATTCAAACACATACTAATAAAGTTGACATAGATGTTTATAACGAGTAGTTGAAGAAATATTATGTATATTGATCCTTTTAAGGAATCACTGCTATACAGAACAAATTTTCAGCTGCTCTGTAGCAAGCATGTATACCAGCCATCAATAAGGTGTGCTGAAGTTGTCAGAAACTGCCTCAGAGGAAACATAGTTTAGAATCATTAAGGACGTCAAATGGCAATCCGGGGATGATAACAAAAGCCTTGAAAGTATAGGCATAGGACCACAGAGAGGCCTTCAGACTGTAAACACAGATGGCTACTTATTGATCAGTCTGGATGCAACCTGGAAAGAAACTGGTTTTAGAGCATAACAAAAAACATATTGTTCATCTTACCTGTGCCGATTGAAGGCATTAGTGAGGCTGAGGTGTGTATCTTGAAGACTATTGAAAGCAGGATTCTCCTGCTGGAAGAAGCCATATATTGTGAAAAATTGTAAGGCAAAACAGCAAATTTCTGTTGAATCTTTTGTTAAGCACTGTATGCAGGTTTCCTGTAGCTTAATCATGAATACAGTTGGGTAACAGCCTGTGAAAATTGACTATAATTCATTATATAGGTGGAGGTGTCTTTAGATTGTTTTTGCAAGTCTGTAAGACAAATCGCTGGGTTCACTGTTACCATGCTTCAGAAATCAACATGCAGAATTGATCGGTCTGATATCCTCAGTTGTACTAACACACATGCAAGTATCATCTTATCACTAAAAAAGATTCTACCTGGGTATTTGGTTAAAGTTTGGTTGATTCTGTTTTGATCAATTAGTTTGGTTTTATGTCTTCGAGGACTCGGTATTAAATCTGAATGTAACAGGACTTTGGGAAGGGCTTCAGGGTTCAAAATTTCAGTCTGTATACACTGTCATGGATGTTTTTTTCTTCCTAGGTTTGGAAATATTGTCCTCTTAACAGAGCCACTGTGGCGAATCTTGATAGTTATCTGTTCAGCTGATCACGCATTCCAGTTTGGTTTCTCTTTCAAGTGGGATAGAATAAATGAGATTTTCCACAGCTGAATTCTTAAACTCTTGTAAGCTGAACGTGGCTATAGTTTGTCCACTGATGAGCCACAGAAACAGTGAAAGTTGCATCACACCATTCATCAGTATACTGGGAAAGTAACCATCTGAAAGGATGGGAATGAGGTAAATGTTATCTGTTTTTAAAAAACTGTTACGTTATTTACTCCAGTGTTACAAAAAAAGGGGAAAATACCAGAAATAGTTGTTCATTTTCCTGGGTGAAGGAAAAGCAAAGAAGCTATAACAGTTAAAGAAAAAGTTAGTATTTGGTTTCCTCATAAAATATGGGGGAAAAGTGACTAGCTGTACCAGAAAAAAACACATTGTGGTGGGTTGACCTTGGTCAGCTGTGAGACCCCGACCCAGTCGCTCTGTCATTCCCCTCCTCAACAGGACAAGAGGAGAAAATACAATGAAAAACCTTGTGGGTGGAAATAAAGGCAGGGAGATCACTCATCAGTTACTGTCATGGGCAAAACAGACTCAGCTTGAAGAAAATTAGTTTAGTTTATTGCTGGTTAAATATAGAGTAGGGTGGTGAGAAACAAAGACAAAACTAGAACACCTTGCCCCCCACCCTCCTTAAGCCTCCTGGCTTAACTTCACTTCTTCATTCCCAACTCCTCTACCTCCTCACATCGTGAGTGAGTTTTCCTCACCCCTCACTGCTGGGCACTGTCTGCCCATTCTTAGACAGGCTTTTGCCAAGGCGCCTCCATCGCGGCTGCGGGGCTCGGCCATGCCCGCGGTGGGTGGGTTGGAGCCGGCTGGAACCGGCTGTGTCCGGCTCGGGGCAGCCCCGGCCACTCCTCACAGGGGCTGCCCTGCAGCCCCCACTGCCAGCGCCTGGGCACCTGCACCCGGTACACACATGAAAGGCATGTTGGAAGGAACAACCAAAGTGAAAACAAGAACTCTTAGCGTATGCTGTAGAAGAGGGGAGGAAAAAGCAGGCAGAAAGAAGCTGTAGTATTCATTTATGCAAAAATCTGGAAGGGATGGCCAAAATATTCTCGCTGCTTTGTTCTTGGTGCTGTTTCCACGGCAGGCTGCTGGAGTGCCTTCCTTGCTGCTTTCCAATTCTAAAATATTAGCTTTGAATTCAAAATGCCAAGTTCAGTTTTGGCAAAGGTTCAGAAAGACATTTGATTAAAAAAACCTAAGGACTTTTATGTTTCAAATGATCTGCGGAAACTCAGCAGGGTTGAACCCATGTTGGAAGTGGCATATGCCGTCATGGAGCCCCTTACAAATTGGGGCCTCACACGGCCTGTGGCTCTGTGTGCTCCTGCCTGTGGCTCCTGGAGATTAAGCAGAAAAAGAATGAATAAAAAAGCTACTCAACTAAGTGTTTATCTAGGTGCTAGTATAATTTTGGGTGGGTCATTAGATATAAAGCTTATGTCAGAGAACTCTGGCCTGTAATGAATTAATCTCTACTGCTTTAAATTGCAGGTATTCATGAGCCTACTGCAGCCCTGGTGTTATGGGCAAACTGTGCGTGGGGGAAACCAAAGCAATACTAATGAGGATCAGCATCACATGCACAAGCAGTATGGAAAAAGAGGTAAAGCTGAAAAAGTAATCAAAGTAAACACAGGAAGAACATTATCAGTGCCCTTAGGCTGTGAAAAAACAGGTCCTTAGATTTTCTCTAGAAATGTTATACATATAGTGGTAGTAGCTGGTATAAATTTCTTTTACTGACCTCTTGTGCACAGGCAGGCAGGCTGAGATTACACCCAAGAGTTAGGTATTGTATGGTAGAGATTTAGGAATTAGGGAAGAGCCAGGTGTAAATTTTAGAGTTTTGGTAAATCTAAAACGGTTGGATTTGGTATGGAGATGTCCTTATCTGAAATTTCCAAGGCTGAAGTGTCTACGGGGTTAGATCAGAGATCAGCAGTGATTTTTACAATATCAGAGGCAGATTAATGAAAAGATTCACAGGTAGTTGGGTGTAATTCTTTTGGTACTGTAGGAAATGGCCTGTATCACGATATTATCACAGTCATAAAGTATAAATACCTTTCTCTTATTCACATTAGACTGAGGTGTGGAACAGAAACTTAAAGTCTTATCAGAAGCGAATGAGGGAAAAAACTCACTATCTATCCCCATTTTTATTTGCTCTTGGTGATTTGAGGTCTTGTTTGTTTGTTTTCTTTCACTCCTTCCTTCACCAATTAACATGGTGTTTACTGGGAAATCTGAGAAACCAAGGTAATTTCTAATTAATTCCTCTGTAATTCCTCTTTTGCAAACATGTCATCTATATCAGGTTCTAAGACTTTCAGTCTAACATACAGCAAGGAAAATGTTCCCTATCAAATTGGGTACGGGCTTAATCCCTGTGTCTTTGTGGGTGAAGTGGGTTAATTTATTTCCAGTCTGAAATCTTTCTCTTTGATGAATGGCCTATGCTGCTTAAGAGCTTTTGTACCTTTCATCTCTAGACGAGGTGGAGTGCTGCATTGCTGCATTTCAGAACAGATTTTCTCTAACAGTGTTGCCTATTCACAAAAAAATAAATGCCTCTTGCAGAGTCACAGCAAAGCATAGTGGGGAGATGGGGTTAGTCACAATTTGAAAATCGTCAGAAAGAAAGCAGTCTCCTGAATGAACACCTTCCTACTGTATGTGGCTAATTAAAATCCATTACTGCTTTCTGCTTTGCAAAAAGCAGTTGAGAGAGACTACTGGTGGCTTGTGGATAAAGCCTGAAGAAGATCATATTGAAAAGCAGGGAACTATTTGCAGCTAGGTATTGGACAGTAATGTATCAGTGACATATATCTGAGACTGACTGTGAATGATCAAAATATTTGAGAGAAACTGGGCAAATTCTTAGGGGCATACCCATAGCTGGCAGTGGAGCAACCAAACACCAATTTTAAAGCCTTAGATCCTTCTAAAGATGTAAAAAACACTTAGAAGGATCTAAGTACATGTGGCAATATGAATGCCTGTACAAAGAATTGAATGCCAGGTATTAAGTGCCCCAAACTTTGAAACAAGTATGTTTCTTTAAGCTAGTTTCCATGATTTGTTATCCATTGTAGTGCTGTTGGAATATCTTTGCCTAACAAATGTGTGGACCTGAGACTTCCAGTTGATATTTTTGATGTTTGGTTTTTTTTTAATTCAAAAAACTTGAAACTATTTAAGCATTTCCATATAATAAGGTGTTTAAAGCTTGCAGTTTCTCAGTGAGACTGGAACTGGCTAGACTAACATGGAGATGCGCAATTATGTGCAAACTCAAAGCTGATCACTCTTGCCTGGAGGTTGCATGGACATAGCGTGGGCACGTGTGCATTCATGTCTCTGAAAGGCTTCCCAGCCTGGGCTGGGCTGTGTGCTGTTAGCCTACGGCCTGGGCAACTTGTCTGGTGTTACAAGATGAGTACTTTCCTGTTTGTGTCTGATGAGGTCGCCAGAACTTCCAGAGCAGCCGGGTTGGGAGGGTGGGAAGAGCTTGATCTCAGGTAAGCCAAGCAGGATTTTTAAAATACTTGCTGTGGGTTTATGGAAAACTCTTCACTGTAAGATGTTTCAACAGAGCTGCCTGAGGCCAATACACTGGCAGTTTTAACAAAATGGTTCTGTCAAGAAATAGTCAGCTGTGTAAACACAGGACAGCGTTGCACAGAAGACACCATTCTACAGTAGGGTGACAGCTCTATTGATTCCATATACCCCTTGGGGTTGATTTTTGTTGCAAGCAGATTATACTTTCATATCCATTGGAACTGCAATTTTAAATTCAAATGGTCTCTGTTGTGCTCTGATTATTTTATGAAGGACCTTGTTTCCAACTCCATGCTGGCATACTAATTTGATAGTTATTTCTTTTCTAATTTCTTAGTCTCAGACCTAATGTTTATACTCCTTCTAATTGTTTTTTATTATTACATTTACTGTTTTAAATTCTGGTTTCTCTCTCTACCTTAAGTAGCTTGCTGCCAGTGCAGCATCTTTGCTACACCACTGTGCGCACAGTGTTCACTGTCTGCATTTGCATAATAAGCTAATCTTTGTTGGCTAATTACTTTGTAGAAAGAATTGAACATTTAACTGATAATAATTGCAATATATCAAACTGCACAGTCACGTCACAAATGATCGCAGTATGTTTGCTAAAACTTCTGCTAAATTTTACGAGCTCTCACTCTCCGTTTGACACCTGACTAGAAACTTTGCCTAAGATTCAGCTCTATCAGAAGAAAGCCTGGGTACTTAGGTCAGTTGTTCTGGAATTAATAAAAGCAAGAGATTTAGTAAAAAAAAAAAAAAAGCCTGATCTTTGTTAAAGGCAATCATGTATCTTAATATAATGTTAGTTTGAGGCCAATGGAGAAAAGTATGTACTTTTCCAAGCTATTGTTTTAAATTGACTGCCCTGCCTTGTTGTTCAGAGTTTAGAATTCTAAGGTTTTCTTTGCAATCAGAATACCTAAAGCTTTACTTTCTTCAGCCAGATTAAATAACTCTAAAGTTACATATTAACTTAACCATCGCACCTAGCCTGAATTCTTCAATCTACCCTTTTGCAGAAGCGTTAGCAGTTAGCTAACTCTTAGCAGTTAGTCTTAAAGTTAGCAGTTAGTTACTTAGTTAGCAGTGAGCATGGCTTTCTGTGTTCACAGATGAAAGTCCTCAAATTGAATTTATAAATAGCCTAATCTAATCTCAGTTAAATTATCACTGGGATTAAACAAAACAAAGATGTCGACATTGGCCTCTACTACATGGCAGAGTGGCATGTTTTTCTAAAGTGATAAAGTGCAGCTAGGTCACTTGGCCTTTGTGAGCAGCACATCCTTTTTGTGACTTTTTGACTTTTTCGGAAACATAAACCATGAGACTGTCACTGTCATTCAAGCGGAACTTCATACCTTCCTGTCCTGTGTCCTGAACTCCTTTGAAATTGCAATAGAAACTGGTAGCACAAATACTAACGAGGAGACTTTTTCCTGAAGAACTTGCAGGAGCTAAGGTGGAGAGGGGCCAAGTATTATTCTTCACGTTGTACAGCTATGGATCTGCAGTGTGGAGAACTTGTGATTTGTATACCATTGCCCTTGAGGAGGGATGCGGAGTCAGGAACTAAACGCAACTCTTTCTCTTGAATGTCTGGTGACAAAAGACCTTTAATGATGTACATGTGGAGTTTCCCATATCGCTCATACTTCTAAGTAACTAACACTCAGTTAGAGACTATATTTAGAGCATTCAGTTTGTGACAAGCTTCCAAACAGACTTCTGTTAAGAGCTGTGACAACTTTTAAGCAGTAGCAGGCTGAGCAAAGCCTTGTGCAAGGAGCCTGGGGCTGCAGCCAGGGAAGCTGGAGAAAGGCCAAACTTGGCTGATCCACAGCACACATTGTGAGACCCCAAAACCATCATGAGTCGACCGCATTGTCATCAGCCTGGAATTTGCAAGTAGTGGTTCAAGTACCCCTTTACAGTTACCAGTTCAAGTGCACCCTTCTGCTTGAAGATCATGAATCCTTTAAAATGCATTCCTGATCTTATACTGTTGCAGTCATTGTGTAACTTGGCTGTTGTTTTTTTAAAAAGTGTAAAAAAGTGGTAGGTTTTCAAGGATCTTAGGGATAGACACTGGCAACGGTAGATAGCGGAGGAAAAGGACAGTTCAGCGATCAAGCTGAAGTAAAAGATACATGCCAAAGAAGATTTACTGTGGGTCTCAGCTGGGATTTTCCCAAAGGAAAACGTTTGCTGTGTTGCAGGTGCTGAGCTTGTTTTCTTGATTAGTATAGGAGAGAACATTTGGCTTTTTCTAGTTTATTGCCTGTTCATATCTTCTGAAAGGCTCATTTGGAAGACCAGGTTCTGACATTTACCTCCTCTGCTCTTCAAAGTCAAGTCAAACTGGCTGCTTATAACCCATACCATGCTATACCACAAAGTATGTTAACGTATTTCTTGAAATCTTTCAAACTCCTTCTTCAAGAACCAACATTTACAGTAGGAATATGTTCATTTGGGAGGAAAACAAACTAGTCTTACATCAGATTTTTGACAGTTTCATCTTCTCTACTGTAACAAATGACAATTTAACTGTGCTTGACAAAAGTGGAGGAGAGATTTTTCCATGTGTGTGTGCGCTATTACTCACGTTACAAGTTCCGCTTGCAACCCTGATGGACCCCCCCCCCCCCCCCCCCCATCCAAGCACCTGGAAAACAACACCCACAAAGTAAGAAGATGTCCTTCAGCTGCTTTAATGATATAAGCCAGCTAGTGGAAGGATCTTGTAAGAATCAAAGTGGTGCAGGCAGTGGGAGTATTTAAACATAGGAGGAGGGGTTATAGAAGGTAGCAGGTTGTTAGGTTGTTTTAGCTCAGTGTAAGAGCATGTCCTGGGAGTTCTTTATTACTCTCTTTCTGCAAGGAGTAATATATTTTATATAATCCCTTGTTATTTTGGGAGGCAGTGCTGATGGAGAGGAAGGTTATTTTTATAGAAGACATTTAAGAGGGTTTCCCTCTCTGAAAAGAATCACTGTGATTTTATAAAGTATTTTATGAAATCTGATGTAAAATCCTGTTGAGGCAAACAATTCCATTATTATTCACAATAGAGAATGAGCTAGCAGCTTGCAGGTGGAAGATGATACTGTCTTCCTCAGCGTAGTATGTTAGTATTGCATGCTGTTGTCAACAGCTGAAGCTCTAGCCTCAGAGATGAAAAGCAGCTGGCACTAAGAATAGCCATAGTAGGCTGCGACAGCATTGCACAATAAATCCAGAACCGTGGCTGTTAAGCACTACACTGACATTCTCCCACTCCTGCAGTTGAGGATGTTTTGGAAGCTTCAAGTCTACTGCATGCTGAAGGTGAAGGCACTTATTCAGGATATAAAACTAGTTTCTCTAAGGGGGAGAGATGTTCGGGTCCAAGTGATTTGGCTGAAAATTCATTAAATTTAATTGTCATGGGGATGTGAAAGGGTTGGGTTATCTAGAGGCCATGGTTTCCCAAAACCTCCAGGACCTGTACAAAATGAATTTCCTACAAGTATCTGAATGACTCCAGAGTGATTTAGACAGATGGTCTAACTGCCATCACTGTCTATAATTTCCCCCAGAAGGAATTCCTTGCCAAAATTGTATTTGTTCCAAACCTTGGTTTCCTATTTTCTAGCAGGAGGCTTTTTTGTTGTTAGAGCTGGAGAAGAGTAACTTTATAACTAAACAGCATCCTGAATCAAAACGGGGACTAAGTTCTTTTGGACCTGAAAGCTTTACCTAGAAGGTCCATGACACAAATTGTGACAGTGTACAGCATTGCTCACAACAGTGGGTTTCACAAGCCAAGAAAAAGTTGATCAGAAAAAAACACTTGTAATTTGCCTTCCAAGTGAAAATTGTGCTGCAGGGAGGTAGTCTTGATAACTCCAGAAAATGTACCTTATCTACACCATCAAGAGTTTGGAGGAGAGGGAAGTTCAAATAGATTAATGCAAATATGACGAAATGGGCACAATGATTGTTTTTCATCACTTTTCCTGCTTTGCTTGCAGTTTCATCTTCTACTCCAGAGAACAGCTGACAAATGGCTTTTGTTATTAGGCTCCTCCTTTCAATTAATGTTCATTTTACCAACGTGGTGAGACCCTCAGCCTCCTGGTTTTATTAGGAATATTGCTTTCTTTCAGCAGTGACCTTACCTGCAGCTGTGGTGCAAAGAAATGCTGCAGTGTAAAGGGATTCCTGTGGTGGCTTATGAATGTCTGTATTAACTTAAAGCAACATTTTAAAAGCTAAGCCCAGTTTAAAAGCAGGTAATTCCCACATCATGGTTGAATCTGATACTGTGATAGGCTTTGGGTTAGAGCACAGGAAATACCAAGAACAGATGAAATCTTTTGAGAGAGTAAACACTGATTTCTTTAAAATGGTTAATTTCCCTTGGAGGTTTTTGTTGTTGTTGTTGTTGAGCTTGTTTCTTTAAAAATCTACCACAAAAAAGCCCGCTTTCCCCATTCATCATTCCAAGCGAATTTCACGTATTCTCCTTGTCTCGTTCTATTTCTGAGCAGGAAACTGACCTGATGAAATATTAGTCAAGTGTCAGTTCCCAATTTAACCCCATCTAAACTAATTTTTCAAACCATGTTGATACCTCCCTATGCCCCAATGTGTTTGTACATTAAGCTTTAACATCTTTTTCTTTTTTCTTTTTTTTTGTGATGAAGCAGGACCAAACAGCATTATGCTCTGGCGCTGTGGGGCTTTTTTAATTTACTGGTGGTTTGGTATCAGAGGAACAGGGAAGGTGGTTTTTTTTTTTCCCCTGATACTCTATCGAGTATACAAAACTTTTGAACCAGTTCTTGTTAGTAATAAAACTGGTACCTCATCCATGATCTGAAATTAAAAGATTTGTTCTGCTTTAGCTTAGATTTTGAACAAAAGTGAAATCTGAAAGGACACGGTCTGTGATTCTGGAAATAACATTTTAAATGATTGGGAACTAGGTTTAAATGATTGGAAACTGGCCCAGCCAGCATGGCTTCATGAAAAGCAGGTCCTTTACCAGAAGTAAAATAACTTGGCAAAAGGTGACATGGCAGGCAGGAACAGGTGAAAAATATTTTTGTAGATTATTGATTTTATCCTAAAAGGCTGAATCATGCTGCAGAAGCTGCCGAATGAGGTGGCCTGGGAACTGCATGTCTTTTAGGGGTAACGCAGACACTTCTATTCAGCATAGAGTCCCAGCTGATGGTTAGGGGACACGACAGATGGGCAGAGGCAGCAGTGCTTAGCTCCCTCCAGTAGGAGACTGGGTCAGGACTGCTGACAGCTTACTTCGGGGGCCATGTGGCTTCTCATTTTTTTCCAAGTTGGGGGTTCATGTAGTGTTTCTTTGGTTTTTTTCCTTCTGTCTCCATTATGTTTATTTTAAATCAAGTTTAGTTACACATTTTAGGTACAAGCAAGGAAACACTTACAATGAGACGTCTGAAAATGAGAAAAAGCCCGAAAGAGGTAAATACAATCAAAATGGAAAGCAGGGGAAAAGTAGCTGGAAGAGGCAACCAGAAAAATACGAATAGAGATAGAAAATGTCTACATCTCAGTAGACTTTAGTTCCCTGAAAGAAAACGGGGAGCTGAGTGAAGGGAGAAATTTATATATAAGCCAGCAAAGCTGGATGAGGGAGCCTTCAAACCAGAAGTAATACAGCATGTGACCATGACTTCAGGTATCTGTTGCTAAAATGGTCGTTTGATTTTATACTGTTGTTGATCCAAAGATGCCACTGGTTTCCCTGACTACCATCGCTTCAGGCTCTGTTTCAGTCTACTTGTAACATGTGCCAATGTCCTGCGTCTGTTGTAGGGCACAACGGAATTTCAAATTACTATCAGGTATTAAGATTTAGCATTTACATAGAATTTTCACGCACTACATGTTTTTAAAATATTCTCTAATTAATCATCTCAG
Organism: Phalacrocorax aristotelis; assembly: GCF_949628215.1. NCBI lineage: Eukaryota > Metazoa > Chordata > Aves > Suliformes > Phalacrocoracidae > Phalacrocorax > Phalacrocorax aristotelis. The sequence goes on from NC_134278.1 coordinate 56,828,184, forward strand.
CACCTACATGGACTGTACAGAATGTAACTGTTTTGCAGATGGGGAAACTGCAGCTGATGGAATTGCTGGAGGCAATGCAAAAAGTGCTTTCGTCAGAAGCAGCACTTGGTACCTAGGCTGTTTGCTTTGTATTTGTATTCGACTCATCCTCCTGATTATTGTGTACTCTATCTCTTTGCATTGATTTGATGCAATATTGATGAAAGTCGCTGATATTAAGGGTCAGCTCTGCAGCACCTCTCTCTTCTTTGTTGGGGGATGAGGGATAGAAAGTGGCAGCTATTTAGACGGCAAGAGTCCCTGGGTTACTCAAATGCCTAGCAAAAGAGCTAATTTTCCTGACAAATATCTGCTGCCTATAAAGGAACTGATGACTTCATAATTAGTAGCTTAATCAACCGTGTTCTCTTTAAAAATGTATAGAATTTCTAGAAATACATACACATTAGCGTTCTAGTGTTAGTCACCATCTGTATGTTTGTCATTTGGTTATTTCGAGATATGTGCTGAAAAAGTTATCTTAAAAAAAAAGAGACTGCTATTAAGGTTAAAAGAACAGATTTCATGGGAGTCTCAGCATTCTTTGACCTTGGTGTCAGACAAATACTTGGTTCCATCAATTGTTGTCATAATTCTTTCCTCATGCTTGCCAGCCTGTTTTATTAATGTAGGTGAGCCAACACAGTTCACAGAAGTCCAAAAATACTTAAAACATTTTTTTTTTTTCTAGACACAAAAAAAAGCTAAACCTATGAACTTATGAAATGCACAGTCAGGAAAATAGAAATTAGTGGCAAAACCTTTGTCAGTGTTCACTCTTAGGTTGCATATAATTACAGAAATTTCACTGCAGGTTCTAATGTATTTTATAATTTGAATCTGTGTATGTGCTCACACGTTCATTTTACCTAGTGAAGTTGTTCTTCAAGAACTTTGCAGTAATGTTTAAGTTTGTCTCACAGGAATATGGCAATGATATTGGATAAGTCTAAATTCAACATTTGTGTTTTCTGTTGGACTTTAAAAACGTTTATTATATAACAAATTCTAATCAAAATATTTTGAGATACCGGACATTCTGTTAAGAAAATGCTATTGCAGGTGTTGATAAAACATCATATTTTCCCAGTTCTTTAACCAAATAAAGAACTACTTAGTGCTTAACTTTCACTATGTAACATCATCTAGTAATGTTGCCTACATAAGTAGGATGCACGTGGGAAATGTGTACTGCTTCATTACTAAACTAGCTACAGCAGTGACTTGACCAATTATGCTGGCTACTTACACTTCACAGGATAAAGACTTCTTCCTGTCAGAACAGAGATGACAAGTAATTTTTTGCTAGAGAAGCTGAATCTTGTTTCATTTGATAAAGAAGCAATGTCACTGGAAACATCAAGGTACTATGGGTCTGATAGTACAAGGTACAGGGCAATTTACTGACTTTCTATGCAAAATAATTACCAAGACCAAAAATCTCTTTAAATGTAACTGCAGCAACAGGGCATTTCACTCTAAATTGAAGTAGTGTGACTATTACTTTGGCTGAAATGAAACTGAAATCCTAAGAAAGGACAGATCTCCTAATAAAAAGATACATTCAGTATTTGCCATTTAGAAACTCTGGGTGGTTGAAGGAGGGAGCATGAATTTCAAGAAACTTCAGAATTATTGACGCAAATTTACTCAGGGAAAAGAGTATCTCAGGCTGAGAACAGGTTTACTGTCCATGACTGAGACAAAAATGATCTTGCATTCAAAAAGCTGTTTAGGAACTTGATACTGATGACACTAGAGAAACTCTTATCGTCTCAAAGTAAGTAATAACATACTATTTGCCATTTTCTATGGAGCAGAGCTTTTGCTTCATCCAGTGGCAAAGCCTGTTTAGAAGCCACAGCTGAACATGCTTTAGTGAGTGACACCATGTTCCAACACAGGATCTTAAGACCTTAAATGAAAATTAAGGCAGTTTCGTGGACAGATATTGTAAATCCAGGTACTGGTAACTCTTGATGAGAGCGTGGTTGTGTTACGTCTGAGTTTTTGAAAGCTTCCCCACCGCCACCCCAAAGAACAGAGTTTGAAAAAAATGCATTAATAAAGGGCATGTGTAGGGGAGAGAAGAGGGGGGGGAGAGGGCCTAGAGATTAAGCCTCCTATGATTTTTTTATCTCCACTAAAGTCATTACTTCCTTTCTTCCACTAAGTCAACTTTTGCCTAGGATTTGCCTACTGACTGCAACACTTCTGAAAATAGACTGTTTCCCACCTCTAAGGAAGAGAAAAGGACTGTCACTGCCTAAGCAAGCTGCTAGTGGGTCAACTCACAGTACACGAGTAGGATTTCTTGGTGAGTTTCTTCATAGCACCCAAAAGGAGCTATGCACCTGTTTTAGAACCTATCCAGAGGTCCCTTGGGCCTTTTAATGTTAAGTTTTATCATGCACCCTAAAATTCTTAACAGATAATCTAGAAAAAGATAACGTCTGTGAAATGATTACAGAAAGACAAACCCAGCCTTCAGATCAAATTCACAGATCATCAGTTGAAACTACCTGCATGGATGAATGAATATTATAAAACATCAGTCCTGTTACTCTGCGGGGAAGGCTGTGGGCCAGCAGGCAGCAAGTACCAGTTCTGCACCAAGTGCAGCACAGGAGAAAAAGCAGGCAAGGGTGCCTCCCTTCATGGATGGATGCTACTGCTCTGAAATGCTCCCAGAAGCTTTGCTCTAAGCTAGTCTCTAAGCCTTGTAGGCTGAGTTAACCCCACTATCTGAACCCCTTCAACCTTCCCAATACCCAGACAGTGAACTTGAACAACTCATGAGACAGAGCTTCAAACCATAAAGTTCTACTGGTCGGTAGTACATAAGAAATAGATGAAAGTCCAGATGGACACAGAAACAGAACACTGAAATCAAATGAAAGATAATGCCTCTTGTAGCAGAGAATGAAAAGAATAGGGTAGAATAGAGGTTGTGAGAAATGGGCAGTAGTGCCTCTACTGAGAATACCTTCAAGCCCACATGAAAAGCCCTGAAGAGGCCAACAAAACACAGAAGTGAGGAAAAAAGATCTTACAAAAAGAAAAGAACAAGCAATCTACAAATAATAATATGGGGGTGCATGAGGGAGATGGGAGAGGAAGCTTAGCTGGTGATGGGTAGGATGTACCAAACAGACCACACTTTTTCTCATCTTCCATTTAAAGACTTAGTGTAACAAATTTGAGAATAAATTTTAATAACTGCTCTAATTTTAGATTTTCTTTCCACGTGACTATGAATTTATGCAGTTAGTAAGCTATCATCTTAAATGTGTACTTCTCATCTAACCTCATGTGGGCATTGTAAAGGCTAGAATTCTACCTGACATTTTCTGTTTTGGAAACTTTTATGCAGATCTGATTGACTGTATGAAAAATATTAAAAGGCCTCAGGATAATACCTTGTCATTTTCCACCTATGTACTTTGATTACTTGCAAATACTGAAGGAAGCCCTCCTGTTTGCTAAAACGATCATTTTATTGGCCATAATTTCAATCAAATACAAATATAATTATTAATTCTTGCCAAGCCAACTGTAGTATTAATTTTAGGAATATGTTGTCATTTAATCAAGTCTTATTTATCGACTCAACATCATGCCTAGTGCTTTGAAATTTGGATTCAAAAAACATCTATTAATTGGTGCAGAAATACATATTGATTTATAAATAATATTTAAAAACTATATAATATGGAAAAGAAAGCCACAAGAATGTTTCCTCAGCTACCCACTGACCACTGCCTAAACCCTATCCTTACAGCAAATGGGAGGCAGCGCTCCTCAAAAGAATCATGTTTCTTTTGAAATTGGGAATATCAGTCAACTTCAACAATGCTGACATTTTACCTACACTGCACTGGTGTTAGAAAATATCATGCAGCCTTAATTCTAGCTTTTCATTGATGATGAAAGGCCAGTACAGATGAAACTTATTAGTTTTTCTGTCTGAATGAAACCAGAATCTTTAAAAGTGATAATTTACCAGAGATATAAAAAGCAGGCTGCTCAAGTACTTCTCATTCACTTATGCAGAGTGTACGTTACAAATAGATGTTCTATGACATAAAATTATTTATTTTATTTAAAAAAAAAAAGACAGGAATATCAGTCTTTTTTCACTACACGTATGTGAACACCCCATTTTCTCAACCTTATCCACAAAGTCAGAACAGCTGTGTACAGGGAACTTGTTTTTCATTTGTTGACTTTTCATGCATATGAGAATACACACTAGCAGTTGTTTCTAAGAAAAATCACTTTGTCAGACCCTAGAAAAATATGAAGGTTTTAGGACTGTGCTACAAGGAGATGACAATAATGCAATGAGCTGGGAATGGGTTTAAGGCTTTATAAGGAAGACTTATGTTCTAAAGAAGACACTTCAGCATCGTACAGGCGGGTTCTGAAGCTGCCTTCTGCTACCTGAAAATGAGGCTGTGCATTTAGCCTGTCTGGGAAAATGTGGTATTTTAGGTCATCAAACTTGGATTAAGTCCTTTGCAAAAACTATATCCTGAAAACCCTCCTTATTAGTTTTACAGTATGTACATTTACACAGCTTCACTTATTTTAGGTGAGATTGATATATCAATCAATCAGCATCCTTTTAACAGATGTAACCAAAACTGGAAAATAAAGTGCTTGTTTGCTTCATCTATGTATTCTGCACTCTTATGTTCCTCATGTCTTTCAGCAGCATAGGTCTGTAGATCGCCTCCAAGCTTTCCATGTATTCTAAATAATCACTCACTCGAAATCCATGGAGTGCTTCTTCCTGCACAAATACACACAGAAAACATTTATTAGCTAGGAAAAAATCCCAAGCATCTAAAGATAGCTCATTTTGTTCTGCTTGTCACAGCCCGGGTGTTTAAAATACACACATTTTATTACATTTCACTTAGAAATAAAGAATTGGTAATACACCTGCTTCCAGACAGTTCTTTCTAATTACAGTCTTGGTAACAAGTAGGTTTTTTCAGGTGGATGTTGTTCATCTCATTTTCTGAGAATGTGCCATATAAAGACTTTTAAGGAAAACAAAGTAAGCTTTAAGATGGCAAAGCCAGGTCCTAAAATATTCTTTTGAAAGATTTCTATACCAGCACGTGGCATGCTAAAAGCTTCCTAATGTGGCTTTTATATCACACTAGGTTCTCAATAAAACCAGGAGAGTAACAGTAGATACTTATTTTTAAAATCAATGATAAAGAAAGATCTTTATGACGTGCTGAAATAAAAACAGAATACACACTTCTGCATCGCCACAAATTATTAATTCTTACTAATTCCAAAACACAGAGTAAAAAAAGGTGCCCTCAGGAAAAAGAAACAAACAGGCCATGTTCCTTCTCCTAGCTACTATATTAGAGGGAGAGGGAGGATGCACCGCAGAAAGCAGGATCTTGAAGAACAGTCTGGCTAAAATGGGTGAATTTGTTGCTGCTTTGAACTGGAACAACTTGTGTGCCCACCATCTACTCAGCAGTGTTACCTCTGCTGGCAGCATGTGCTGCAACAGGCCCTTTGGAGCCAGACAGTCCTTGTGGACACATGTTTTATCTGCTGGTGTACTGACTGCGTATCTCTGCTAAACAGAATTCTCCTGAGAACATCTCAGCCTTGGAGGCTGCACTCTGGATCTGAACAGGAACTTGAGATTGTCTTTGTATTTCTCCTCCCCTACTCAGAAGTGAAAGCAAAGGCACGATTTTACCTTCCAAATTGCTCTTCGTGTACTGTCAGAAGGTTGACTACAGTGGGAAAGAAAACTGACTCCAACTAGAGGACTGTAGTAGGTATTTTAACCTTTTTTTTTTAATAAGCAGTCAAATCCTATATTGATTAAACCCACACACATATTAAAGCATTGATCAGCAGTTCAGTTGTCGATAATATGACTCATACTCACAGAAAATAAAGTGCAGAGTAGATAAATTACTCCTGGAAGAGACTGACATACTGGCCTATGTGTGCTACTACAAGCCACAAACCCTGTAGCCCCATTTTCTCTATTTTATCCAGGTGAAACCAATGAAGACAGTCAAGACAGGTTTACTGAGGTGGCAGGTTCACATGTGGAAATTACAAAGCTATGCACCTTCATCCTTCCATGAAAAGATTAATGAAAGACCAAGCAACAAATTTAAGATTCAGTTAATGCTGAAACTTGAAGATACCTCGAAGTGTTGCCACTTGTGTTGGTAACCCATCTCAGCCATCAGAAAGTACCAGAAAAGGGGAAAAACTGTTCACGGACAATTCATTACTCCTACTTTCTTCTTGGCACAGAGGAAAGGCAAATTATAGAGTAATAGAAAATTATCTTTTTCACGAGTGGTCATCTGATTTTTATCACTAGAAGGCCACACTGAAAGGCTGATTGTTTTACTTTAAGTGCTAGGCACATCATCTGAATTGACAGCCAAGTTGTCTCTAACTTCTTTTTTTCACGCACAAATGAAAGTATCTTTATACTTAAGGAGAAAATATTTGTTTTTAATTTTAATAGCTAGCTGGAACTCCTTACTAGATAATACCAACAAAGGTGCAATGCTGACAAATCATCGTTTTTTCATTACAAATACAAAGCATGTTAGAAGCATAGAAACAGAAATCACTATCGGCTCTTGAAAGGAAAATAGGCAGCAGGACTTGTTCGTATAGCAAATGACCATTACTGGTATGTAGTTCAAGTTGTGGCATTACGTTAAAAAAAATAAAACGAATATTCAAAGGTTGTAGGCTTGTTGTTTTTTTTTTATTTTATCTTAACTTGGATTATGTTCTCCGAAGAGTTTATACTTTCACTTTTAAGAGAATTGCTCCACTACAGTAATCCAAATTTGTGAATGTTGGGCTGAGAAATAGGCTAAAACTTGAAACTGAATTTGGTTATTTCAATAAAACGGCAGCTGACTAATGTCTTTGCAAGTATTAAACCCAAGTAACCTCACATTAAGCCTGTAATATAGCTGAAACTGAATGAATACAATGACAGAATAAATTTTTTTCTTTAGATGAATTAAGAGCTATCAAAAGCAAGAGTACATTTTAAGTATGCTATTAACTCCTCTTTTTCTGCAGTAGTCACTCAATGAATTTTAAATACAACAGTAGTGCATTAATATACAGTATTTCTCATTAATTTAACAGGACCATGACAAATCTGGCCTGTTTTTACTGCAAGTGACAACATGCAAATTCTTTCTTCTATAATTTACATAAACTACCCCAATAATGCCATCAAGATGAAGTAGTTTTTAAGCCACATTGACCAAAACCAGGTCAAAGAAAACAATTCACTCATTAGACTGTGTACCAAACATTTTCAAGGAAAATGACTGAGCTGACATTCATGTTTAAGTATATGCAAGTTGGATGCAAACTAGTCAGAAAACTATTACTGTTAGGACAGATTAAGATGCAGACATATATCTCTCAGAAGAATCTTGACTAGAGAGAAAAAAAAACCCAAAGAAAAAAGCAAAAATGTCTCTGGGAACAAGAGTCAAACATTTGTATCTATTCATGACTGCATCTAGAGCTAAGCAGTGTCCTGCAAAAAGTATCCAATAACCAAACATAATTTATAATATGGCAGACCATGAAATAGTGAGGCTGGTTGTATAGTAATTGGCATCTGTTCAAAATAACAGCTCACTGAGGTTTGTGCCACATCTCTTCACGCTCCAGTAGCAGACCTTTCTGGAGACCATCTAGTTTAATGAGATTGTGGCCACAGAGAGAGATCTGAATTGAATACCCTCATGACTTAATGTGGCTATTTACTTTGCTTACAAAGGGAACTGATCGGGACAAAATGCAGGAAAGCTATTCTCTGGAAAATACTATACCACAGTTTTCTACCAGGAAGTAAATAAAATTAAAGTATTATTTCACTCACTTGAAATCAGTAAGTGAAAATCAGTAAGAGCTTCAGATTAAGCAACATGTATATGTTCAGTATTGAGAGCTTTGCTTCCCTTCAGCAATTGAAAAATAAAAAAGAAACCCTTACTTTAAGAAAAACCTGGAGGTCTTGGGCTTCAGTGTGCTTCAGGATGTCTTGCTGTAGGTGTCTGAACACAGAAATACACATATATATTTGATAATCAGGACCAAGGAAAATACACATAGCAATGTAGTGACAGATCTCGCTCCAGTCCATGTAATTCCAGAAACACTGAGTTATCCACTGCAGACAAATCTAGATGAGAATAACAAGATATATAATTAAATTGCTGTAGACATTCAGTCATAATTGATCAGCTTTATCTCCTAACTTTTCTATGCTACAGACCCTTTTTCCTGTAACATTACCCTGCTTATAAAAAGGGTAATGAAGCTGATGAAAGTATGTTTAATGTGGATTTTCCTTTAAAGTAGTCTTTGCCTTATAAACGAATATTAGGCCCTTCCCTAAGACACATTTTCATTTAATGAAGTGGGTCTGGAGCACACTTTGCAACTCCTTTTCCCAGTTCTGAGTCAAAGTGTATAAGAAGTGTACAGCACATTTCGTTTAGTTCTGGACCACAAATCTTCTGCTAATCAGTCCTTAAAGTGTTTAAAAATATGCAGCAGCAGAAGTACCAAGATTCTAATTAGATGACAGCAGCCATACTCTGCCATTAAATCTGTTTTCAGGTATTTATTGATGTACACAAGCACTTAAATATATCAGAGTTGTTCTCACAGTTCCGTGTTTTCAATCCTGCAGTAGAACTGTGACATCACGCAGAAGATGCAGTGGCACCCACCAGTGGCATTTCAGTAACATGTTAAATAAAATAAAAAAAATACCCAAATAAAAAACCTTGTCAGCAGTTTAGAACAATAACTAGCCTGTTATTAATTTACTGCAAACCATAAAAAAAGCATACAGCACGGCTTACACAAGAATAGCTGAGGAAGGAGTGACTGTCCCTGGGTGTTCTCCTACCCTGAAACAGGAACCTTATTATAAGCACCTCATTCCTATGCTGAGATGATGTCCCTCATCTGCCAATCTTCTCGAAGACCAAATCCCAGGCTGACTATTTTAAGCAATATCTGTACCATACTGGCATCTTCCCCCATTAAGAAGTCTCTTAAGCTGCAAATCTTGTGGCAAGAAGGAATTTTGAAGGTATAAGATGAAAAATGTTTATCTTGCCTTGGAACAGCAATAAGCTTTCTTCCTGCGGTAAGAGGTCCTTTGCATCGGCAATCTAACTTATCATTGCATAAAGCTGTTTACACTTCCTCATGACTGTTGTTTTTGCAAGTAATGCTCCATACATGGCATTCCGTGTTACCAAAGAATTGTAGTAAGTAGGTAAAATGAAAGCTAACATTATGGATAAATGTTCTTCTTTAGTAACATCTCTCTTATATAGATTAGTGTGTTACATGATTGTAACCATTATGGTAGCTCATATAAAATTAATTTTGCTTTAATATCACCTGAACTGCTTCCTATCATGCATCTATTCCATATTACTCCATTTCCCTCCTATGAAAAATTTAGAAAATTATGCCAGGGAATAAGATATTCTATTTATTTTTAACGATAAATCTGAGGTCTTAGTATATATTATTTTTATCAAGTTTTCTGCATGAACATGTAATGGAAAGTCATCAGATGCAGTACACTGCCGGTATTCCACCAAAGTCAGTTGCTTTCTGTTTTCAGACGCTCTAAGTCACTATGCATTCAATACTATCTTACCCCCAGTTTCAAAACCTGCACAAAAGTGCGCTATAGAAAAACCCCGGTAGCTCCTGAACATCCTTGATTTCATGGATTTAAGTGAAAAAGTTGGTGAGATATGCTTTCATCAGTTACCTGGGAGGGAGTGAAACCAGACATGTGGAAGGCTGAAAAGACAAGTGGCAACTCAGCTTTCAGCAACATTTCAATGTGGTGAGCACTGCAAAAATAGACTGGATGGATGCCAGATTCCACTGTGGTAATAGGCAGGTGCATCTGATTAACAACAACAACAACAACATCATCAACTACAACAACAAAATTGAGGAAAAGGATTAAAGATTACAAAAATGTGTTAATACCTTGCTGAGAACAATATATAAAAATATACACATTTACTTGTAAAATAAGTCATCCCAGTTATTTCAGAGACAGGAACTAGAATAAACAAAAAAGCTGGTACTACCATCAGGAAAAACATGTAGTTACACTAAAGAAAAAGTTAGAAACTGTTATTAAATCTACCCTGATTTAATTTAATTTAGCAGGGATAGAGAAGCCGTTGTTATCTTTTGAACAAAACAATAGAAGGGACCCTTCCAACCTGTGATTCTGTGATTCTGTGAAAAGACTAATATCTGTTGGATTTTTTTTTCTCCCCCCTTTACTGGTGGATAGAGTGGAACTTTTATGGTATTTGAAGATGCCTTCTGTGTGCCCTTTACTTTGCAGTATGTGTGGCTGCTATGAGTGAAGTGCTATTTTGTGCAGCAAAGAGGCTTTATCAGTATGGAAAGCTCTGGATATCAGTGCCTGGTTTCTAGGTAATGAATCTTTAGCTTCATGCTAGAAGGTCAAGGTACATCCTTTGGAATTTTCCTCCTTCCTGAGGTAGGCAGCATCACAATCCCACGGCTGGATAAGTCCTCACTCATGATTTGCCATATTATCTTAGTTTACATGGTGGTAGTTACGCAAACAGATTAATTATTGAATTTTCTCTTTGTGTTTTCAAGATATATTATGAAAAAGAAATCATTTAGATATTGAGAATGAATGTTAGCACTGCAGCAACCTGCCTGCAATGCTGGCTAGTTCTTGTATGGAAGAAGTCTCAGCACTGATGGTGTTCAGCACAATTAAATTCACACATGGAGCAAAACTTCATTGCACTGGAACAACCTTAGGGCTGGACTCAGCATTGCGAGTGGACCAATACGGTCACTTCCAGTGACGAGACCACTTTGTATTAATACAAAAGCTTGCATGCAGAAGAGGTAGGGAATCTAATCTGTGCCTCTCATACCCCAGAGTCCTCTCGTACAGACTAAGCTGTTTTACAGTTTATGTTCAAAAAATTCAAGACAACTTGACAATGTACAATCTCAAACTGGAAGGATTTTACTTTAAATAGATGGAATCACCCCTAATGAAACACGGAAATAATGTTACAACCTTGATGCAAAATACTAATAATTTAAAATTGTCAAGCGTTCAGTATTTGGGCAGTAATAAGTTTTAAAAGGTACTAAATACACTTGAATGTGCATCTAGTTTTATCTATTTAGTAGATAGTTTTACTAAAAAAATCAAAAGGATGGACTTGCACACTGTAATAATAATAATAATAATAATAATACTGATAAAGCAATCAACAGTATCACAGACTTCACACAGACTTTAATGCCACTGACAAAGTTTACTTCACTGACAGCTTTAAAATTCAATAACACTGCCTTTGCTATCAATCCACCTGTTATTTCACTACTTTTAAACAACCATTTGAGCAAACGTCAAATCTCTATTTTTCTGAGAGAATTTTTCAGGGTCACGTATTCAGTCAGAGTGCCTTAATGAAAACTTAATGCATTAAAAAAACCTGCCCAAAACTAAGGAAATAGATGAAATATCCGTTAGAAACTTTCAATGTTGCCTTTCAGAAAGAAACAGCTTGTAAATTCTTACAGATAAATGCAGTCTCGGTAGCCAGAGAAATGCTGAAACAAGAAGACATGAAAATCGCTGAAGAAACCTCAGTGTTTTCTCCCCGTCCCCTGACATGATGAGGAAGACAGAAGATGCAAACCAGTCGTAGCCAGCACAGCGCTCCCGCAAGCAGCCTGCGTGAGAAGGTTAAGGAACTCGGGCAGAGATCTCCTCCTCGCTGCCCTGCAGGAACCGCAGCCCTCCTCCTCCCCAGGCCCACGCACGCAGAGGCAGGAGCTGCTCTGCTAGACATGGGACAAGGGGAACAGAGCTGCACAGAAGGCAGCTTCTTGAGGCACGACTGCCTCTCAAACTGAATTAAGAGAGACAATTTAAGCTATTTTCCCTACATGCTGCTTTTTTTTTCCAGTCCATGAGCAGCCAAGCCAAATGAACAAAAGTAAACAAATCCCAAGTCAATGCAAAAAACCCCACATGAAAACAAGTGTGCTTATAGTACTAGAAAGGACAATGGTGGAGGAGGAAAATAGGAGTTGCGAAGATTATGGGGAAAAAAGTAAGTTAAAAAAAAGCTTTAATGAAGAGATTAAGAATATTCTGACTAATATACCTGAAGTGTATTTTAATGGTCATCAGTCTAACACCTGAAGAACATAACGAAGCTTGTTGGAAAGGGGTATCTATTTTTTTAAAAAAAGTTCCACAGTAGATCTAAAAAAGCCAGAAGTCAAAACATTCCTGTTGATCAGATTACAGCCACATATCATTACACAGGCAATGCCATTAACACTGTCGGTATTGTGGGAGTACCACAAATACTCATTAATGCTCAAAGGTGCATTGCTGCAGATTCTTTACCACATACAGAAAGATGTGATCCTGCTCCGAAAGAGTTTGTGACAAAAAATGACTAAAACAATTTTAACAAAGTATGGGAACAAAAGGGCAAAGATCTTCTTGAGTGCATTGGGCGTGCATTTTAACAAAATTTCAAAGTAAAAGTGCTCCTTTTTTTTTTCCTTTCTTTCCGTACATGTTACACATCTCCACCACCATCTAAAGCCCAAAATGAGAGTTCAAATTCCACTGACATTTTTAGGCAATATAATTTATGCCATCAAAAGGATACAAAGTGAGGATACCACAGTTCTTTGCTGTTGTTTCAGAAATTTCTCACAATTCACTAACACGAAGCACAGCCCGTTTTCGGCATGTTCTTTTAGCAAGTTTAGGTATTTTCCATATCTAGCACAGAAAGTTAAAATCCAAAACTGTTTAAAGGTTAAGTATTTTCTAAATTGCTAAAAAGCAAGCACTCATATTTAATAGGCCTGAGAAAGTTAAGCTGTCATAGCATTATTCATCACAAACACTGTTGTAGATATACACATAAATGGTTTAATAAAACCTATTATGCTTAATCTAGGAAGGATACGCTATACATCTGCTACTCAGTATTACAATTTCTCACCTATATTCCTTCTAGTTCAGTTTTAGAGACTGTGGTGGGGAGGAACAAGTACCCTAACACATATGACTCATTTTCTTCACATACCCTATTTAGAATTCCACCTAAGTATATTGTATGTGTAATTATTAGCATCAGATTTCAAATATTATGCTAAAGATAACAAACTGTGTAAGTATAGACACATTAGCTTTTCCTTCATCACCGCTTTGCAAATTACTAGCCAAATAAACTGTTTAAATGGCATCTAACTAAGCTTAGCTAAATAGAATAATTTAGAGAAGTAATATTAGGGGAAAAAAAAAGCCAAATAACTCAGGATAATGTATTTTTATGGTAAATCTTACTAACAAGTTACAATTAGCCTTTACAACAATAAAGGATAATAACCTACATAATCTGTAAAGTTAATTATGTACTAATAGCTTTTTCATTTTCAAAGTTAGAATTAATTTTCTTAAAGATGATCTTTAGATTTAAATGGTATAAAGCATTGAGTTGGTGGATTAAATATCATTAAAGTCATTCCATGAAAATCCCAGAAATACACTAGGGAAATATTTTAATACGATGTACCTGACTGTCATTTCAACACCAAGCTGCTGCACAGATGAAAGGCTTTCATTCTTCACATCTGCATCCACGGCTAAAACAAAATAAAATAATATAATAAAGTATTATGATAAATACAATTCTAACTGAATACTAATGTAAAGCTTCTTTTATGTATGAATACCAATTCTGGAGAACTGTTTCTTATTTGAAAAGAGTTTATTAGTGTTTGTAAAGATGCATCAAGAACCTTCATTCTTCATATATCTTTGGTTTTTTGATTAAAATCACCTTCTTTATAGGGAAGACTTCACTGTTAGTATGGTTGTCATTAGCTTTACAGCATGATGTAAACAAACAACATCTCTTTCAGTCCCAATTCTTAGTAGAGCTTTATTCTTTCTGGCCAGGAAATTAGACAAAGCGGCATTTTCTGATCTACTTTCTTCCATTCCAGTGGTCTTAAGTCCCCTAGCTGTAAAACCAACTTAATTAACAAAAATTCTATTTCTATATGAATCACAGAAAACTTTATAACTGATGGATTTAAAAAATCTTATACTTCTATGCGTTGTTCTTTCACACAATAATATATACCCAATTTTCTGCATTTGTTTAAATTAAAAAAACGAATAAATCATTAATTAAAGGAACCTCTGTTGTAATATTTTCTCAAAATTTTAAATTCTAAATGCAATTAAAAATGGGGCATTGTTTCTCTCATGTACATATATCATCTAAGATAACTATACCTCAGAAAAAAATCACAGTCCAATAATGAGTTACAAAGCTGAGGGCTTAAACCTTTAGTATACTTCTTTCAAAGTGCTACTTCAAAAACAACAAATAAAACATATAAGAAAAAAACACATAAGAACTGACATAATTTTTGTAAAAATTTAAATACCATATGGCAGCAGAAGTTAAAATACATTTATGTAAGTGATAAATGTAAAGATCTGATTAAGCCGACCGCACAGTAACTTGATATGTATTTTTTTCTACATCCTTCTCAGACAGGTAGAGAAATCAAGCTGAAGGATTCCCTGGCTACCCATTCAGGTAAACACTCTCTGTTCATGGTAAGCAACCAGGGACTAAGGTATGAAATATGTACAGGTTAAGGGACCAAATGCCTCTGGTTAGGAAGAAAAGTTAAACAAAAAACATGAGGAAGCACCCTGCTCTGATGAGATGAAGTGGGCTGCAGTTTCCATGAAGAGAACAACACAGCAAAATTACACTCAACAATGAAGCAATAAAATTCAGCAGAGGCAGTATCATAAGAAAAAAAAAATCCCGCTCTGTGTTGTAACTGTAATAGAGGACAATGATCTAAGTGTTAGGGTTATGAGAAATTAACCTTGTGCTTTTGACAAATATACTTATACATAAGAAAAATCAACTGGTCTTTGAGTAAAACAAATTTATTGGAAAATCTGATGGGACTGAAATAGCAAACTCACATCAGAGTGGGTTTTTTACCCAAAGAACAAGTTCAAATCTCTTTTGCATAGCATACCCACAACACAGTAGTTGGAAGAATAT
The DNA here is from genome assembly GCF_949628215.1 of Phalacrocorax aristotelis. Classification (NCBI taxonomy): domain Eukaryota; kingdom Metazoa; phylum Chordata; class Aves; order Suliformes; family Phalacrocoracidae; genus Phalacrocorax; species Phalacrocorax aristotelis. The sequence goes on from NC_134278.1 coordinate 56,843,453, forward strand.
GTATAAAATCACAGGGCATTTCAGCTAAACACGCACAGAGATGAGTGAAATAGTTCATAACCTTTTACAGCTCCTGTTCCAAGTTACCTGTTTACTCAGGCTGTGGCTACCATACTAAGTCAATTCATTTTCAGGTTCCTGTGTGCAACTGTGAAGGCAAGAGGCGTCCTTATATCCTAGAAACCAGGGGGTGTTTCAATGAGGTGGCTATGAATAATGGCTAATTCAGTCCTGACATGACCATATTTAATGGCAGGAGAGAGGCAAGCAGTATTAACCACCTCTAAGCCACCGGAAAGCCCTGCTTCCATTTTGAGGTGGATCGTCCTGCGGGTGGCAACGCAGGAGCTGGTATCCAAGTCCAGCAAGGATGTAATGAGGAACAGCTGTATCACAACCCACAGTCTGAGCCCACTTTCCATTCTGTAACAGTTTACAGCAAGTACTGAATGCTTATTTCCTATTAGCGTCAAAAGAACACAACTGATTTCATTGTTTCTCATCACCTTTCCTCTCTGTTGTAACAATTTCTTAGTTGCCAAAAAGGGTTTTCTCCTTATCAGTTTTCCTTTTGATATTTCCCCCTATATGTTAATTTTATCTTCTTTCACAATAGAGTTTGGATTGAATAATAATTCTATATTACAAAGTACCTCATCATGGCAAAAACCCTTGCTTTTGTACACCAGTGTATTTGATATAATCACAGCTCTGTACACTAGGCAGTCAAGTTGCTGCCAATCCACAGCTCACAAGGGGAACGCACGAACTGTGGTTCTTTGTCCTGGGTCAAAAGTTTTGATTTTCCATTTTATTTACCAATTAATAGACTGGGAAGACTACGCTTTAGAAAACTATGCAGTCATTTAGAATACATGAAGGAACACTTCCTACTGATTAAAAATTGGACTGAGAAACCATAAATGTTCCATTAAGCTTAGAAATTTGTTATTAACGCATCTTGTGTCAATAGGAAAAGATGGGCTGAGTGTCTTCGGTGGTTTTTATCTTCCAGGTCTTCCTGCAAAACTCTGAGTAATCATAAATGTCAAAAAGTATTAGGGGGAATGGGAAGAACAGGATGAAGGGAAGACTGGGAGGAATTCTTTAAGGAATCTTAGTGTTTCCTTGCTTCAAGGTCCTGACTGATCACTTGCACTAATAGTGACTCTGTTCATTTCAGGCATCTCAAGGGCAGTACTTCTCAAAATGTTTTGTAGCATTCAGGAGCACAAAGATGGATGTCCCATAAGGCATGACTTGCAAAGGCAATTACATATTATTATTAAAGTCAATCTATAGCTACAAACATTTCAGAATAAGTTAACTGGCACACTGTCCTGATTTCAGCTGGGATAGAGTTAAATTTTCTTCCTAGTAGCTGGCATAGTGCTGTATTTTGGCTTCAGTATGAGAGTAATGTTGATAACACACTGGTGTTTTAGTTGTTGCTGAGCAGTGCTTACACTAAGTCAAGGACTTTTCAGCTTCCCATGCTCTGCTGGGTGCACAAGAATTTGGGAAGGGGCACAGCCGGGACAGCTGACCCAAACTGGTCGAAGGGATATTCCATACCATATGACGTCATGCTCAGCATATAAACTGTGGGGAATTGCCTGGGGGCCAGCGATCGCTGCGTGGGGACCAGCTGGTGCCGGTCAGTGGGTGGTGAGCAACTGCATCTCTTGTTTATCCTGGGGTTTGTTTATCTCTCTCTCATTTTCCATTTCATCTTCATTATTATTATTACTATTATTATTATTATTTAATTATTAAACTGTCTTTACCTCAACCCACAAGCTTTCTTAGTTTTGCCCTTCCGATTCTCTCACCCATCCTACTGGGATGGGGGGAGGGTGAGCGAGTGGCTGTGTGATGTTTAGCTGCCTGATAGGTTAAACCACAACATGCACACAGTCCAGTAGTATTCTTCCTGATCAGACTAGACCTCAGTCAACTTTACAACTCATATGAAAGATTGGTTTTTTATTCATTTTCCCTCTTACATTGAAGAAGCTTTTATGTGTTCAATTCAGAAAATGGGCTACATCACGTTCGTACTGAACAACAGGAGACCAAGCTAAAACAGCTTTACGGCATATCACATACAACTTGTATGGTCTTCAGGTAATAATTAATTTATTTCCCTCTGTAACTGCTGTTACCCTAAAGAAGCGAATGGCTTTCCTTTCGTGTTAAGTGAAGAAAATTATTAAAACTGTTGCCCACGTTACTGACTTAGCCAAATGTTTTTATGGCTATATAAATAATCTTTGCAAAACGTTAAGGAATGGTGAATTTTAACATCAGTGATGGTAAGAAAGATTAGTATTTGTTGTATGGATGGAAAATACTTCTGATTCAAAGTAACCATGTCAGTAACAATACTGCAAACAGCTGAAAAACCCCATGATGGTCAAAGCCACTTGCATAATTCCTGCAGATCCCTCAAAAATCTTTAAAGTATGTAGTTATGTTCGCTTTCAGATCTCTAGTCGTTGGCTTTGTCTATACAAATGGAAATTGTGGAACTCACAAATTTTTAATTTTGTTTTTTTAAAGAAAAAAGCAGGGTTTTTTACTTACTCATCAAGAGGTATCTAAACATTGACATGGTGAGTGGGCAGGTGCCCAAGCAGTCAAGTATAGAACTTTATGATTTGTCAGCACCTACCCTCTCTCCTTCTGATATCGTAATGAAAGTTTTCTATTTTAAAACATCATTTGGGGCTGAGGCAAAGCAGAAGTCATACGTTTCTCACTATATTCTCTTCTGCCATTTTGCTACCATTTTTTGATTGTGTTGTCTCATCCACCAGGCCATTCATCTAGAGCACTTCCAACAGTCTGAAGCTCATATTCATTGTTAGAATTGTCTGTAAAAAAAACCATTTCAAAGAAAAGTATTACTACTGTTGGATTTGAGCTGTGAATGGAGACAACGTAAACAAGATCCAAGAATAAATGCTGGAGAATGTTGTTGGCTTCACATCAGAGCTAGGTAATCCCATGTGCAATTCCACCTTGACTACTGAAAGTATCTGTTATGTCATCAGTACACTTGTCGTAACAATCCAAGATCAAAATATTCATATCTAGAACTTCTTTATGTATTGGTCATCACAAATAGTCAAGCTATTTTTGGCAGCAACATCGTTAAGAATGAACCACATTTTCAGTCCAGTTACATCTAAACTGGCAGAGGGCAAAATGCTATTTGCTAACAGCATCTTTAAAGAGGGCACCCATCTTTAAAGAACTGCACTCATCAAATGATGCAGCAAGAAGAGAAGAATGCCCTTCCTTCTCCTTCCCTTTCAGCCCAATTTGGGGTTGTAGTCCTGTATTTCTCATTTGCTACTCCTTCTGATCAGCTCTATGCTGATAGCTACCCATTGGTGTTTTTAAAATGTCTCAGTTCATTATCCAATCCACCTGACCCTTAGAAGATTAAGAGCTCATTAAATAGTAGAAAGTTCCTATGAGATTTTGTTCAGCCAGAGAACTAAGCCTCATCTAGAGAAGGAACACATTTGTGTTTTACGGCCAAGACCTGAAATCCCTGAGGTTCTGTCCCTGTGGCAGAGCTGCTTCAGAGACAAAGTCCAGTGGAAGTGGAGAACTGAACTGCAAGGTCACTTGTACAACCAGAGCTACCAAAAAAACCAGTTGATCCTGAAAGGTCGTAGCATTCCTAAGTTTGGGCAGTCTGCGACACACGGCAGAGATCAATTAAGAAGTATAGACACCAACATATTAGATGACTCTGCAAGTGGAATTCTTTAAGAAATGGATTTTTGGAACCTTGAGAAAACTAATACATTTCCACAAAGCATTTATGTTGCAATGAACTGAAATTTGCAAACGGGAAGAGCAAGTGGCCATTTTAGGCGCTTCATATCACTAATGCGTGATGCCTATTTTACCACTACAGCAAATTTCAGTTTCTTGCCATCCTATTGCCTGTTACAGCTAGACATCAGTGATTTGGTTTTCAATGTTTTGGGGTTTTTGAGAAGAAAGAAAAAGCAAACTAGAAAGTATTAATTCTGGGAAAGGGGATAGACAGAGTTCATTAACATTTAACATACATATCGTATGTTATTTTACTCATCTGAATCCACATCACAGCAGTATCATTGCTGCTAGCAGAAAGTAAACTTCAAGTGAGAGTTGTGTTACTGTTCATAATTAAACATTGCAACTGCATAGTGGTTTAGCAGATACTTTGCCTTCTCTCTCATCTTGAAAATGATAACAACCCAAACTAATTTGATTTTTCCATATTTGCAAATTTTGTAATAGACTGAAATCCTGAGGGATTCTGCAGCAGATGGATGACTGTATTATTCTAAATACAACTACCTATGGGTTTAGAAAGCTGTAATTTTTTAAGATAATCAATTTCTCATTTCAAGAGACATGATAAACACTGAATATCTATGAATTGCACTGAATCTGCTTTCATTAAAATTGTGGCTTCTCTTCACTAAAATTAACTATTAGAAACTCCTTTTCAGTTTCTCAGACCCAAATTTATTCAAGAAAATGGTGGACGTATGCAATAGAAGTGCATGTTTGGCTTACTTAGACGTGCAGCTAGAAAGACGCATCTGGAACATAGTTCACGTTAACAACTCACTAGCTTTACCTAATTCAGAAAACTGTCTCTAATGTAACAGCAGTTCTCGGATTTAGCTTAGATAGCACTTGCACACATGTATATGGAAAAGATACTGTGAAATAACATGGCATTCAATAATTAATTTTTCTCCTTGGAGAAATTCCAACCGTTAATACACATTAGCAGAAAACCCTGGGAAATGTCTCCAAATGTATACAAATCTGATCAATCATTATTCTGTCACTGAGAAACCTAATTTTAAGTAAATAGAGTCTGATAAAGATTTAAGCATGTTTTGTTTTTTCTTTCTGTACAAACACAGGAAGTGTAACACAGACTTGAGTTCTCAAAGCTCATTCCCTGTCTTCACAGGAATGCCACACTACGTTTTATGATGTAAAAAAGAACCTGAAACGAGTGTAAATTTAGCTATGCAACTGATTCTTACAATCAAGCCCTTTTACTGTTCCAGGGTGGAATATGGTCATGGATTCAATTTTAGAGCCAGATTTTTGTTTCCCTTTCATGTCAATCAGCATGAATTTATTGGTCTAAACTTGTTTCCTCAGACAACACTCATTGCGACACCTGTCTGAAAAAGGTGCTATGAAATTTTAGTAACTATTTGCCTATAAAACCTAAAAGAAACCCTTGATGACACATATGCTGTTTGCCTGAGCAACAGTCTTTCTGTTGCTGGAGGCAAAAGAGAAACTTTTAAAATGTATATTATTACATTTTATATCATATAATATACGATATAATAATGATATTATTTAGCTATAATTATTATAAAATTATATATTAATAAAAGACATTAATTATAAACTATTATTAACAAACGAATTATTATTATAAATATATTTATTATACAAATTGTAAAATATGATCACATATTTATATTATATTTAAACATGTATATACTGAATATATAATATTATAACTATATTTTTATAAAAATAAAGAATTATCTACTGGAGAGCTCTTCACAAAAAGAGTCTGTGGTAATGGTTTTGCTGATAGGGAAAGAAAACATTAAGACACCACCAGCCCTTTGCCTACCTTTCACATCAGCTTCTTACTAGCAGACAACTGACTATCCTTGAGAAGGCTTCTCACTCTCCCGTTTCCAAGCTTGCCTTCATTAAAGCACATGGAATACCAAAAGCTTTTGCAAATGAAAATTTTAAATTTTGCAGCTTTTATTTGAGAAATGAACAGGCTAACTTAACCAGAATTAATGTCCAGTGGTGCCAGCATGAGATCGTATGAAAAAAATATTCAGAAAATACAAAACGGAATGTCATACATACTGGGTTGGCTTATCATGGAAAGTAAATCTGTCAAGCTCAATAAAACCACGAATTGAGGCTTCTACTATGTTATCTTTGGTTTGTTTCTTTACCTATTCTTTGGGATTTTCCATTCTAAAGAATTAATTTAATGTATGCAATTGTCACAGGATTGTCAAACCTGGTGTTTCTTCAAAGTTGGCATTAAATTTTAGATAAATAATGTAGTGTTGTTGTCGCTTCCACCTAATCAATGTTTGATGGTGAAATCAATAAAGCAGTAGAATATCCAGGTTCAGCCTTCCTGAACGTGTTTTAAATCCTAGCTTTGAACAAAAGGTTGAAAAAAGTGGACTTAAACTAAGGTACTCGACATCTAAGTGAACCGAGTATGGACTATGGCTTCCCCTTTATTAGAGTTCTTCCACACTGGATGGAAGCACTTAGCTGTTATGATTAAGAAACAGCAGGATGCTGTCTTTGCTGGGCAAGGCATCCACAGGTTAGAGGTTGCACAGTTAGATGTCTGTTCCTCCTCTATTTAGTTTTTGCCTTATTCAAACCAAGCAGGTTTTCCTGTTTTTCTAATAGGACCTGGGCCTCCCACGTCACTGGAGAATGTGTGAAACTTTGAACTGTGACCTAAGAAGAGAGATGTACAGAGAGGAGTGAGAGGGGCAGTCTAGGTGTCAAATAAATCATTTATGTCATGAAGGCATTATGTAGTCTTTTAAAGGAAATATCAGAATCATAATTTGAATTGAGAAGTGCCAGAAATATGTAAAGAGCAAGTCCTATGAGTCCACGAAAAGATTTTTATTGCTCATTTTGCCTCCTGAGAAGTTGAAAAGTAAATGACAAACTAATGCAGGATAACAAAAAACCCTTTAAGGATCTTTTAAGGAAAAAAAATAGTGACAGAAAGAACTGTCACTTCAGCAACTCTCTTCATTAAGCAGAGGGAGAGATTCTCAAATAAAATTAAGAGTATTCTGTTAGCAAGCTTTCAGAAGGTAAAGGCCACTACATAAAAGAAAGAGATCCTCTAAATTACTAAAGGGGTTTTATGCTTTGAAACTTCAAAGGCAAGTCTTTAGTCTCCAAGGACAGTATATTTGCATCCTATGGATGTGAGAATAAAATAGCAGTATAAATAACAGACTCTCCCCAATGCAAGGAAAATCTTGGTTTCCCAGAGTTAGTGGCAGAGTAAGTACTCTAAATGACTGAACTACAACTTAAGAGAAAAGTCCTGGACAGATAGTAAAGAATGAAAGTGCATTTTCTGGCAGATATTAACAATGTTTCTAAATCTTCTAATTTTGCAAGTGCTTTAAAATATTGAAATTTATTCCTTTACACTCGGAATAAATTCACTTCATCATTCATCTTTTATTCTTGGCTGTAAGCACGACATCTGCACAAAACTAACATTCAGATTACTCTGCCAACAATAGCAGTTCTTTAATACATACCTTTTAATGCAATATAAATTGCATGCCTTTGGGTTGATCATATATTATGGGGCTTCCAAAATGTGAGCCAGATTGCTTACACCATCTTAAATGTTTATGCCACCAACTTTGCAAATCATTCTATAATAGGTGTCAACAAATACTTTGAATCACACCCTCACCTGTCCTGTATCTCCATCCTTCCATTACACATACATAAATGTGACAGCCCACCACTAATAATTATCTGTGCTGTTTACTCAAGCACATCATCTTTTGCTCCAAGGTGAGGTGTTTCCCACCAGTTAAGTAATGAATTTCTGAGCAGTTAAAGAACAATTTAAACAACCCCCAAAATGCTACAGACACAACTAAAAGGGAAGTAATTTAAATATGAAGAGGCTGCACGGCAATAAAGTATTAGGAAACTGACCTTTATAGTTTCCTGTGCTGAAATAACAATCCAATTGGCTCTCAGAAAGATGTGACACAAACTTTTCGATTAATTCTGCCAAAACTGCAAAAAGTAAAAACCCATTAAAACATTAGAAGCAATGAACAAAACGTGGAACTACATTACCTACCAAAATGACAACATGTGAGAATATAAAGCTATTTGAATTCCTGCATGCTTATTCATGTTTTTATGGGGGAACAATTCAAAGCATGCATTGAGCTTTTACATTCCTAACACCACTCCTAACTTAAATTAAATTTTAATAGCTTTACTGATAATATATTCAGTGTAAATGGAAAGAGAATCCCATATTATCTTTATATCTTCCAAGGATTACTTCAGAATTTGTTACACGGTTTCAATATGAAATGAAAATTAACTATAATTAAACTACAATATCTTACCACATTTGTCTGTGTATGCAGACAGGAAAGGGAAAAAAAAATGCCAACCAAACAGACAAACCAAAACCCCCAACAACCCACACTCAACAAAAAACCCACACCACCCAACATGATGCTAGCAAAACTAGATGAAGTTTTAAGGACTGTTTCCAAAAGAAAAACCAATAACAAAGCACCATTTATTTCACCATCACAAGATAAAAACTGTTCACTAAAAATTAAGCAACAGGATCATTTCCTTTGGGAAATTTTGTCTGTATTTTATGATTGGGAGCATTTCCCCTTTGTGAAATACTGTATTTTATCATGACCATAATGTTCTTTTTCAGCTCTTTGCCTTGGAACTTTGAGTCTGCAGGCACTGTATAGGTAAGGCAGATGCTGACACCTGGTCACTATGTAGGAAATCATTACCTCCCACCTTAACAGGATGTTAGCCAGGAAGTTAGCGAGAACTCTCAATGACAAATCATTAGCAAAAACTGATCCTGATTCCTCAGTTCTGCAGGTTTGAGGTTACTGCAACTGAGCACACAGCCACCTTAGAGGATTAAACAAAGGATGCAAGGAAGCCTTTACGCATACTGCATGGAGATAAGCCACATTAAGAATTTAAGACAGCAACAATGAATACTTTTGCAAGTAAATGCTATGCTAAAACAGCTGCTGTTGTCATGATGTACAGGATTTAAAGAATAGCAATATAACCTTCTTTTCACAATAATGCAAAGCAAGGAAGTGTATTTAGAGAGTAACAAGCGCTGCTACTTGTGGGATTTCCTGTTTCAAGACTGTAGGTTACCATTTCCTTGGCAGCACCTAAGTTTAATAGCACTGAAGCTTCAGGCCCTGGTCCCCCATTTCTGCACAGAACTCCATGCACCCGCAGGTGGTTTTGCTGGTTTTAAACTGAAGAATTCCACTACACCATTTTAGCCGATAGCTGCACAAACAGTTGTAGCAGCACAAGTAAGGCAAAACGATCTGCGGTGGAGGTGGCAATGGGGAAAGCTAGAGAACTCGAACTGGCCTTGCTCACAGGAAAACTAACACAGGAGACGGCAGTGCAAGCTCTTTCGTGCGTGAGGAGTAGGAAGACGACAGAACCTCCGTCCAAACCTGATGCTTGTTATGCCAGAAAAATAATGAAGAAAAAGTTATAAAGACAATTAACCCTTCTTCCAACCATTTTAAGCTGACATACTGACATTAAATCATGATTTTTTTTTCTTCATTAGTTGTCTAAAACATTTACAGGAATTCATTTACACTGAATGAGTCCAGAACAAGTTTTTAAAAAGCTTAGCTTTGATAGTACTATGTTGATGGGTAGGGCAAAGGGCAAAAAAAGTTTCACTACAACAGCTAAACAGAAATTTACAGTTAGAGTAGCCAACTCCAACAGTTACAAAATTAATTTTGCATTGCAGAGGACTACTAAATAAAAAAAAAAACTGCATGTGTAATTTATATTCTTATGCATTTTTATGGAGAGAAGAAACTGCTAATTAAATGTAATATAGCTATTTTTAATCATGGTTAATAAACCACATGGGGCTAGCAAAAAGCAATTTATTTTATAGAAGAGTAACAGTTTATGCATTTTCTGATAATACACAGAATAAACAATCCCACTAATCTTCACTAATATGCTTAGTGGAATTTGGTCCACAAACAATATAAAAAATATTTGTCTAAAATCAGAAAAGGTGTCTATACCTGGAGCTATAGATAGTAAAAAGCAGAAATTAAACGTAAATCGTGTAACTAGCTAGATGTATACTGTATGACTATTAGTACTGTGATTACTGAAATATGCCATACTATAATAACAAACAGGAACTATGTTAAAAAGACTAAAATACAACATAACTCAGAAAATTTAAAGGCAAGTCATAACATCCTATATTTCTTCCCTTTCTCTTGGAAGGCACCCACACGCTTGACCTAGCAGTCAAATATTTCAGTTCAGTGCTTGAGGTAATGGGAGAAGTGACAGCTCAACTGCTAAACAATTTTTTGAAACTCAAGCACTAAATTGATGTCCACCATTTGAAAGTATTTATCTAAGTGCCTATCAGAAACTTTGAAAAGCTTTTGATCGGGGAGGAAGACACACATAAGAGTTTATCAAAACAAATTTGGCCAATACACAAATAGGGGGTTTTCACAGCACATTTTCTCTTCCAAAATAATGTCCATGTCAAATGACAAGTAATTATTTTAATTTTTGACTTTTAATACTAAATCATTTATCTGTCATGTGGACACTCCCTGAAAATCTTTGTAAAGGTGGAAATTGGCTCAGTGATTTTTCATTTAACTGGAAAAGCAGACAAAAGGAATTTAGGAAAATTCACTGCATAGTACAGCTGATACTGTTGTAAAAGCCCACATTCTCATGCAGAGGTTATGTTCAGAGACAGAGATTAGTGTTTGTGGCCTACCAACTCAGTGAAAATATTGATTTTTCTTAAATTATGGTAGCTTGGCTGTATTAACATTGAAGTTTTTAAGAGACTGGCAATTACCTCATGCATATTTAATCCACACATCCAAAATAAAGATAATTTTAATTTAGGAGTGTGTAATCATACACAAAATAAATGAAAGGGTTTTAAAATTCCCTGAACGATTGCAGTAACGAGTGTTACTGGATCATATTCTATACCAACTCACAGATGCTTCAGAGGAGTTTAAAAGAAAAATAACTTCCCTAAGAGTTAACAGTAGTCCTGCTTGACTTCTGTTAGAAGCTAAAAAATTCAAGAGTGAAAACCTTGGACAGCTGACTTCTTTGTAACAGTAGTGTCAGAAATTTTCAACTCCATCCACCATACTTCAGTTTAATAAATCTATGAAAATCACAGTTGGCAATTCCCTTCTTAATGGCAGCACTAAGGAGCACTTTTTTGAATTCCTAAGATAATGGGAGAGACTTTCAATTGTCATACATTGAAATGGCAATGGAAGAACCTGCATTTTCTTTGAACGGAAGAAAACAAGGCAATGAAAATTCTGACAGTGTTTCCATTGGAGATGAAGGATGTGTATCTTATACCAATATACAAGTATCTTTTTTTATTAATGCCTTTCAAATCCTAATCAAATGTCATAACCTTCACACACATGCATGCACATTCTCACATACTCACACTGCTTACAGAATATTCCTTTGGGAATTGCTCCAAACTGGTTTGGGGGACAGATAAAGAAGTTTTGATCTGCAATTGTTCTTCCTGCGTAACATCAAAGAAACACTGTTCCACTCTAATCCTGAAACAAGCCTCCTTGAAAAATCAACGACATAAAAAGGTAAACATCTTTTTTTTTTTTGTATTATTCTAAAAAGCTCTTTTGCAAATGCAGTATTTTAAAATTGCTCATACTAAAAAATGAGAGCAGACCACATGCAGAATCTACATCTAATTGAATGATCTTTGAGGCAGAAGATTTGGCCCATATTTAAAAAGATCAAATTGAGCTTAGAGAATCTACGTTCTTCTTGCAGAGAACAGGCTCCTCTGGGGGTCAATTCAGAATGAAAAACTAACGCAGTTACCCTGATTTGTCTTTTTGAAATCACAGCCTAGAGGATTCTCTCTCACACACTTAACAACAGAGCCTATGGAAGACTACTATGCAAGACTAAAGTTAGCAAAATCTCCTTTAGCTGGACCTAATGAAGACTGAAATTTAAATAGTTTTCTCCTTAACAGAAGGAACAACAGGCCAGTAACAGCCCTAAAAATGCAGTATGTCGTTGTCTTTAAATCCAGAAGATCCTTATCAGTAAAAACTGAAGTCCCCTTTATCTTTACTTCTATATAAAGGCAGAGTGGTGACAATTGAGATACCCTCCTTGTTGAGATTCTAGGAGCTGCGAAGTATACCTTCATAGAAGCTACATTTACAATGCCTGATTAGGCTATTTTGATAAAGTGCCAAAAGTTTAGCATTTTGTTATCCTGAATAAAAAAAACCACTACCACACACAACAGTCATACCTACTCAAAATATCCATCTTTGTTTTTCTTCATTCCATGGGAAAAGTTCTGCTTTCAACTTTTTGCAGCAATTGCTAAAGGCTGTAGCACCCAAATGTCACAAACAATGACAATACAATGATCCTCGAATGATCATAGGTTTTTTTTGTCAGCATGTTTGACAGAGCTACCTCAGATGATGCAAAGCTCACAAGGAATTAATGGATTGCAGAACACACAGTGTTGATTGTAACCACGCTGCTTTCATCAACCATTCCACTTGTAAAAAAATGAAGAAAAATCCTGTGTTTTCCAGTAAGATCTCACACACAATTTCAAGAGCTGCTACGTATTTCATATCTTTAAAGTTATCAATAGTTGCTAAGACTCAAAGAATAACTGCCTGAGGATGAAAATTACCTTAAAAAAGAAATGTGCCTCTGACATGTATTTGTGTGTTTGTTTAAGAGAGAACATTTTGGAGGTAAATTAATAGGCCCTAAAGAATATTGGTAATCGAAGTCCAGATTCCTGAGGGAGATATGCCATGAAAACTCTGAATGACTCCATGGAGCTAGTCACTTTAGCTGAGTTTACTATATCCCTGTCCATATCCACACATGGATATCAAGCTTGAGGAGAACGATTAGAATTTGGGGACTGGTTACCTCTCCATTCAGAAGGGAAGAATGTTAGCATATAATTATATGATCCCTGCAATACCCTCAATTTCTGTTACTTAAAGTCTCCTAAAAGAGGAGAGGATTAAAGACATTGAATCTGCCCAGACAGGAGAGAAAGAAGCTGCTGAGACAACACTAACTAGGAACAGATACAAAAAGGAGTTGCTGGGGCTGAAAACAACAGAAATGCCTTCTGTAAAACCTGAAGGATAAGAAGGGAGAGACAACTGAAAAGGGTGAACTGAAACAGATGGGCCAAGATCACTGGTTCAACAAAAAAATACCTCCCAATCATGTGAATGATTTCAACATGGAATATACTGAGCCTGGATTCACAAAGCCCAGTAACTTTCTATACAAATCTAAGCTATTTCTCAGATGAGCTGATTTCCCCATTTCTCTTCCTGCCAAAGCCCAGATGCCAAAACACTGAAAGCTCTTATCTAGATATACTAAAGATGCTTCAGGGATGCCATAAAAATTGCAAAGAGCAGTCCAAAAGAGGCCAAGACTTAACCTGACCAAGGGCTCTATCTGTGGTTCGCTAGCTGATCTAAGTGACCCAAAGACATGTACAAAGACGCTCAACAAGAAGCAGCTATATCCCCAGCATCGACAATTCTGTGGCACCTTTACAGAAGGAATAACTAGAAGAATACATTTGTCTTAGCTTATTGTGCTTAGAACAATAGAATGTAGAAGCTGGTTGTCTACAGTATGATTTGCTTTTAGATGACCAATAAAAATCCCACACTTTCAGTCCTGACACACTAAAAGACATACAAGCCTGAGGAAGGTTTGTATCTCCTTTTAGTGGTTTAATAAAGCCATTCAAAACTTGATCTTGATGTTCGACCACGGAAATGACTTAAAAGCTACAGTCAGAGGTGATGCTTCAGTAGACAAAATGCCAATCTAGGCATGAAGATGGACATTCCCAAAAGTAATGTGATACCATAGCATTTGGCACAAAAAAATTGACCAAGTCAATGGGATGGTAATCAACCCCAGAAGAGTGAATTAGAGATATTAAGACTATACAGTTTGCTCAAAAATTTTTCTAATGGAGTTCAAGCAGGATCTATAGATCAGCATCTGGTAATCCTGACACCAGATCACAAATTACTTTAAAAATCAATACACGCTACACTATACAGTCATTAAATCCAATGTCATCTTTGCCAATTATGTTCTGGTTCAACGGCTTTTAATGTCAGCCCTTAGAAAGGGCCCAGTACAAGAAGCAAAAGTATGCATCTTTGTTCTGTAATCCTTGGAGTTTGCTCCATCTGTAACTAAAGAGAAAGTTTTGATTTCTTGGGATCTGGACTGAAGCCTCTCAGTCCTCTGAAATTTGTGAGAGCTTCACACGCTGCAAAAGATACATAGCAGCACAGCTGTCTCTTGTAAAACAGTTTCAGTGAACATGATGTTGTCTTAAACCACGCAGATAGCAGATATTTTGCTGCTTCTGAAATATCTCCAAGCAGATACGCATCATTTGAACAGCTTTGCATCCACCTTAAATTACCAGTACCTACAATTAGTTTGCAATATTATTATTCTTTTGCAGGATGTTTTTATTTATTTATTTAGTGTTTCATTATGCTATTCTGTTTCTATTTTTATACTCTTTTTTTTTGGTGGTTTATGAAAGCACTTGCAGAAGCTACTGTGAGGCTTAACAACAGTTCCATGGATACTTTCTTGCTGACTTCTACTCCCAGTTCAATTTCAGCTGGAAACAGTTACCCAGAAGCAAGAATAATTTTTTGCTTTGGGTTAAGAAATCTTAATGACTCTCTGTAATTCCTCATTCTAGCTTCTGGCACCTCCAACAAAGGAAAAAAACCTACACAGGTTTTGAGGGTGTGTATGGATAACTTGAAAGCACAAAAGGAAAGACTTTTCATTTTCTTTGTAAGCCACCTAATTTAACTATATGTTCTGGGTTTTGTGAAAATATGTTTTTTTCAACAACTAATTCCTTTTAGATGCAGGAAGACAAACAGTTTTCAACAAAAATTTCACATAATCCACAAAGAGGTCAGTCTAGAAAATATGCTGCATTCAAATAAAATCTATTTTACAAACACTAAATGATTTGTGCTTCTCAATATATAGTATCAAAAAAAAAACCCTCACTGAACTACTACATCAGAGTCATGCAAGAAAAGTAAACATAGCATTTTGCTAAAAAAAATCTAGTTTTTTTAATTGCTGCTCTTAAATTTATTTTTTTTATACTAGCAGAAGCTCATATAAAATACAGTCCGTTGTTTCTGAATGGTTATTAATCTCTGTTCACCTGTTTCACAAAGCTGAATACATGCATTTGTGGATATGTAAAATATAATGTATAAGTGCATATATGTCTTATATACAAATACATATGTACTCTGTCTACACACACATTCTTCCAAATAGAAGGTGAAAGCTCTGACTGCTTTACAGTCAGTGAAGACTATAGACTCAAGCTTGTTTCAAACAAGCAATAAAAACAGGAAGCTCTGAGAATTTAGAAACAGTCAATAAATATTGACTTTAACTACATTATACAAACTACAAATTCCTTATTAACTATTTAGTATTATATCAGTTCCTGTATAAATGACTTCCTCAAGACTTCTGAAACCGCCCTATAACTTTTATATCGCTATACATTTTATCATGAAATTCAGATCTCTTAGGTAAAACACACAGGCTGGGTTACTCTGACCCCATATAGAAGATATTTCATCTGTCTTCACTGTCAGCTGTATTAATTGCTTATGTAGTTTAAGGGAATTTGAATTTGAAGGGGAAACCTTTGGCATCAGCAAACAAAACGTTTGACTATGTACTGAGCATCTGACCATTATCAGAATTCTTACATGAAATGAAAGCCAGTAATTTCTGAAAACACCTAGCTTCTTTATAGCTACTCAAGTTTATATGATACTACAAGTGAATTATTACATCTGATTTCTGATGACTTATGTCATATGGGTGACTGCTGGTTTTGTTTTGGCTGGTTTGTTGTTTTAACTGATTACACCAATGCTTCTGCATCAGCACACTCTTCACTAGAAAACACATATGAAAACAAATTAAAACCTGAATGAGTGGATTCTTTGATGTTTAGTATGGCTTAATTCTGAAAATTTTTACGGACATTCGCTATTAATATAATTTCCCAACCCAGCTTAAAGTCATTCACTGGTATCTGGGAAATGTCTGCTTTCTCTCAGGCTCTCTTTTCCATTTTCTCAGCATCTCAATAATGGACCCTTTAGAGATCTGAAACAAAGACTTACATTTAAGCCCTATTTCTGTGCAAATTTCACTGAAAACAGCCAACACAGAGGGATGATGGCCATAAAGACAAAAACAGGACATGAGGCATAAGCCTTGTTTTCTCAGGAGAATCCTAGTGAAATAGTTTTCATAATCAACACAAAATTATTGACTACTTGTATGGATAATGTAATCCTCAATGAAATTTCAAAGAACGGTTGCTTACTAGTGTCCTTCTGTTTCCTTGCTTTGTTTAACTCAGTAAGTCATACTCACCTGTTCCACTGATGATATCCGGTCTGGCTTTCATGACTTTGCAGAACTGTTTTCTACAAATTTCCATCCATCCAGTTTGCTTCTCTGGACTTTTTAACAGTGACAAGAGCTTGTCAAGATCTTTATCTAGAAGAAAATAAAAATTAGTTTTACTCTGTAATTATAATCTTGGCTCTTTTTTTTCTTTCTTTCTTTTAAACTTACTGCGTAAGTAATAAGAAACTATTAGCTACAGACTACCACAGAGACAAGTAGATGCATTCAGAACTAGAAACCATTTCAACAAAGAACAGGAAAGTCAGACCCAGCCGAGAGCTCATTGCCGGGTATTTTTGGCAGACATCATACCTTAGGAAGAAAAGACTAAATAAATATCCCTTATCGTATGACAATTAAACTGGAAAAGCGGTCCTAAAGCTGATGACATTCTGATTTATGCAGAACAGAAATATTCAATCTACTTATTGCTGGGTTTTGAACATTTAAGACATTACTGTAGCACATTTTATAACTCCCCTAAAGTTATTACTCCCCTGTCCTGAAATTATAAGAATTGGAAAGACATTTTAAAGAAAGTAGTTTGGCATTTCCATGTAATTTCACCACTCGGAGAATCTACAATAGAAAAGATAGGCAAAAATCCTCCACCAAATATCACTGGTTTAATAATAAAACCATAAGGTGGCAGCACTATTTTTTTAAAGCATAAAATAAAGGATGGTAAGACAGCACTGTAACATTGTTCCATAGAAAATTTCTCCTTCTTTCTGTAAGCAGGTTTCCTTCAGATGCTTCTACTATGGACAGATATTACGGTACATATGTGTATGCCTTCCGGTTGCTAGGTATCAAGTAAATTTTGTGAAAATACATTGGGATGCCCATGCTCTGAGGATTCTTATAATAGTTTTGCTGATGATCTCCAGCATTTCCCAACTTTAGCCCAAGGACTTACAATTGGGACAAAAGGTTACACTAAAAGTATACTTTTGCTGTCACTGAAATGTCACCTTCTAAGTTTTGCATTAATATTTAGAGAAACTTAGAGTTCTAAATTGAGTTTTCTGAAGAATCTAGGTGCGTCCAACATGCTTCAGCCCAGGGCCACAGGCTCTTTGTTGGTGCTGTCAGAGGCTGCAACAATATAATTCTGGCATTTACTAACTTCTGAATACTTGACTTTTTACCCAAGCACTATTAAAACATAGTCTTTTGGTACAATTATTATACATGAAGCACAAATGTATCAGATAACATTTTTTATTATATGTTCAGCTTGCTTATAAAACAAATTTGCAGAACAGTTTACAAAAAGATCTTTATGAAAGATTCCATTTAAATGCAAAGAAAGAATTTCAAAGATTGCTCCTTATTGTTACTTTTACCTTGTTATTAAACACGCATTCTCTCTTTACAATAGGGAGACATGCCTTCAAAATTAAAATTGCCATTCATGCAGTGACAGAAGGACAGTAAGTATGTTCTCTTCTTGGCTGAAGTGGTTGTTTTTTCCTCTGTTTTCTACTAAGTTAGAGGAAATTACACATACTTTACCAACTTTCTAGAGTAAAATATCACAGGCTGAGGCAGTAAATAACACAATTAGCTGAGTCTCACAGAGGTTTGAAGACAGAACCACCATAGCGACAAATGTAGAACCATACATGAAAATATTAAGCTGCTTTCAACAATATAATGTCTGTACTTAAAGCCTTAAGAATTTTTTTCTTTAAATCAAACATCTTCTGCAATCAAAATGTCTATTTTGGAATTCACACTGAATAATGAATATTAGCAAGCTACCATGACACATGATGACACAGCACATGGAATAATATATGCAAGGTAGCAATTAAAAGAATGTGTACATATGCTTTGGCAAACCAAAAAGGAAATAATTTCTTCCCATATGCAAGTTAGTTAAAAAGTGCTAACATATTGAGAAGGGCTGACTGTTCAAATTCTATTTTTCTGAAGGCAGAACAAGCTTCAAGTTCAAATGCCAAGACACTTTATAAAGTAATGTTATGTAAGATGAAACTGATCAAACTCAGTTTTCTAACAGAAAATGGACCCTACAAAGTGGAAACAATCAGTTAGACTGCCTCTTCTCAGGCAACTTGGTTCCCAGAGTACTTGATGCTGCTATGAAATATTTTCTAGTCAACTTCAGGGGAAAAATAGTGGTGGTATCTGTGATAAGGTAAAGGCACGTGCCCTCACTACAGCTGTGTGCAATCTTTTGCGATGGGACTATGCAGTTCCTATCATTAGGAACGGATCGTAGCCTATACTAGTACCACTAACTATTCACTAAGGTGATGGAGGTTCTTCATACCTTGCAAACTCTCCTTTGTTGTTTTTCTACATTTTGTGAAAAAAAAAAAAAACAAAACACAAAAAAACCCCAATATTGAAATGAATTATCTCATGAAATGAGACTTCTGATTACAGATTCAGCCAGTCTACAGCTATTTAGAATAACTGCTGTCACTTTTACTTCTTTAGAGTATTTCAGCATTCCATTTTCCAATAAAACTTAATTGTTTCCACAAACAAAATACTATTTTCAAATTACCTTATTATTTTAAGATGATTAGAATATTTTCAAGACAATTACGATATTGCATATAATTTATTTTAAGCTGGTCTAAAGACCTTAATGATTTATAATCAGTAAATTGTATCCCCGTCACTGGAATTTAATACATGATACATAGTATTTAAAAAAAAAAAAAGAGCTGATTATAGTAACTTAATCATTATAATTAATAATTATTCCAAATTAATTAGCATGAAATTCCTTTGTCATCCTCAAATAACTAAATCCTCAGTTAGAATCTTTCCAAATAACATGCACTGATGCTTAGAACAGCTTACGTGAGTATGAAAATTTAATGTGAAGAAGGATTTACTCTTAGTAAATACTGATAGTATTATCAGCAGGATTTCTAGTTCTTTCTCTGCCCTTTTCTGCTATTTCTGTAACAGGTGAAGGTTGAAGAAAATCTTAGAATTGCAAAGCAACTCTCCTATACAAGTTAAATAGTTGTATTACTTTCCTAAAGGATCGTAGTATTTCAGTTTGGCAGATAAGGATCAGAGACTACAAGCTGAGATTTAATCAGTCAATTTACCAAACAGAGACCAGGGTGAAATTTTGATTCCTCTGAAGGAAATAAAACTACTAAAAAATATCCCCCAATAATTTCAAGAAAGTAGGACTTCAGGGTGATGGCCCATCCATCTCTGCTGCCTCCTCCTGGCTTCTTGATTTCACCTCTATTTTTCTTTGCAGTTTGTCTCTCTAATATTCTCCCTCTCCTGCAGGCTTTACAAAACTAAATTTTTATTCTGTGATTGCTGAAATGTGCACGTTAGTATCAAGCAGCATCAATACATCCAAACTTGTACTGATTAAACATGTAATCTTTTACAATGTTAATTTATGCTCCAATAATAGGACAAGGAAATAAAGATTATGGTACCACATTCTTTTCTGAAATTTTGCTGAAGACCATGGACCATTGTATTTGCCGTAAGTTTCCTCTGGGAAGGTAGTCTTTAACAAAAAAAGGAACCTAAGCAGCTTCAAAAATGTACCAAGTATAACAAATGCAGATATGTGTATGCAACTCTGCAAAAAGTCTAGAGAGAGACAAAATCCAAGAATAAATATTCTCAGTAAAATATGAACTACCTACTTATCACAACTGGCAAGTAAACACTTAATTTCCATTTCTGTCATCAGACTAGAGACAGACAAGAAACCTACTGAAAACAAGAAGTCGTTTTTATATAACCAGTGGATTATTTTTTTTTCCCCAGTCAAGGAGGATACAAGACTTAGGATCCTCAGAGAGTTCACAGGAATGTTCAAACTCAAATGACAGAGAAACAAGCTTAAGATTCTTGCAACCAAGATACTATAGCATAATCAAGTACTTAATATATCCCTTACATAATGTAACTGGTATCATATTGTGGCAACTCACAGTTTCTTAGTCCATATTTAATGACAAGCTGTTCAGAGAAGTAAATGGTTTAGCTGGAAGAAACTATCAGTTTCTCCAGCAGGTCATCACAGTACAAAAAAAAAAGAGAACTTGGGGCGGGGTTTGAATC
This sequence comes from Phalacrocorax aristotelis, assembly GCF_949628215.1. Classification (NCBI taxonomy): domain Eukaryota; kingdom Metazoa; phylum Chordata; class Aves; order Suliformes; family Phalacrocoracidae; genus Phalacrocorax; species Phalacrocorax aristotelis. The sequence continues at coordinate 56,864,030 of NC_134278.1, forward strand.
AAAATATCTTCCAAAAATCTCATGATACCAAATAAATGGCAGCTTACTTTCACCAGTTAGTAGGCAACTACAACTTGCCCAACAGTATTACCATGTAGCTGGAACTCCAGCTACCACACAGTCCTGGGCTATGCATATTGCTTGTTTCTGAGGGTGGGCTTTCACACTACCACTAGAGGTGTTCTAAGCACACCCCAATGCCAAAAGAGAAAAGTCCTGCTCTTCTTTCTTCTCTTTTCTGGTATGTTACTAAATGGGTTCACTAGTTATCCTAGATTAATGACCTGAATTGGTTTTTTTTCTGGAATAATCTTTTTTTTTTCCTTTCAGAAGGGAAGACGACCTTTTCTGCTGAAGAAGGTGAAGGATGGAAGGTGAGGGAACAGAGGAAGAAAAAAAAAAAGTCTGCTGCAGTCCTGTCTTCCTCCTTATATGTGGTTATATTTTGCCAGCCCATCCCTTCCTTTGTGCTAGCACTGGTTGCTTTTTATAGCCTTGCCAAAAAAAACCCAACAACCAACCAAACAAAAAAACCCAAACACACTTACTAGCTTATGAAGCTATGGAACTGCACTATAAATAACTTACAGCTACCTGCATGTATAAAATCTGAACCACCACACCATAACTTTCTGCAAGTTTAAACTGGTCTGATTCCCCAAAAGATGCTGCTTTATAATTCTTCAAAGAATTCTTCAGCTAGCTTTTGTGTCTAAAGTGAGTAAGCTTGAAAAATTTATAAATATTTTAGAAAATGTCAGAAATGCCACATGCCCTTTCTCATCTGATGTGTTTTGTGATAAAAGTGTTTTTCTGTGACTAAGAAACTAAGATCTGTAAATCCATGTGTATCTTATTCAAAATCTAAATTTAGAGATAATGAATAACCTGACTACATTGTATTCGACTACTGCATGAAAACAAATCCATATAAGGTTATGTATTTTAGGAAAGCCCAGGTACATTTCTGATAGACCTGTACACTTATTTCTCTTTCATATTTCATTAATTGAGTGAACTTCTTAAAGAATGGAAGACAACAGGCTCATACATGAATACTGAGCTACAAATGAAAAGGAGGACAAGTCAAAGAAGTGCAGGTGATGAAGACATTTACTTGAAATTGTAAGGGATAACAGGAAAGCTAATACCGTCAGTTCTTTGACAGAGAAAGTTTAAAAAAATTAAAAAGAGAAACTGCTAGTTTTAGGCAGATATAAAAAATACATAGCTGAAAAGAAATCTGATAAAAACAAAACAAACCACTCTACAAAACAGAAAAATGACAGCATGTCTCCAGTCAAGTTAAGAGTATAAAGTAAAGAACTCAGAGAACAGTGGCTGAGATAAAACAACATAAAACTTTAAGAACATTATCACAGAGGATTTTGGTAGCAATTCTGGACTGTAGAAGTCAGGAAGAGAGTAAGATTAATGAGTGATGGGGTGCTTATGTATATGGAAATGCTAAGCAGTGAATGCGTCGTTGCAGGACAATTACGGATACTACTCTTCAGTAACGCTCATCACCAACTGTCACAACTGCAGAGCTAGGAGATGAAAAGGCAAATATTCTGTGCAAACAGACAAGTGAATATTACAGTTTAATACAGTTCTAAAAAGTTTAACTTTTAATAACCTATAGTGTAGTTTAACATTACAAGTAAAAAAAAAATCATTATTTTTAATAGTTGTATACTGAATACAAAGTGCTATATCACTCTTAGAAAATCACTTATTAGTTCTTCCTCGAATTATCTTACTGAAATAATTGAATAATTAAGACAAAAGAAAAGCCACAGGGTATCTTGCTGCAGTGTAAACAGGTGGAAATGGCATAATTAAGTTACACATGTAAATAATGATCCGCCTAAATCATTTGAAGCTTTGCTATAAATTATCATTGACAGAAGTGAACCACTAATATACTGCTATCTGATAGTTTTCCAAGTCTAAATACTGGCTGAAATAATTAATGCACATTAATACACAACCCAGCAAGTTTTTCTTCTGTATATCCTTTCCACACAGGCAAATGCCTTATATCTGCAAAACCAGGGCTGATAAAGAGTGATGCACTACAGATTTTCCTCAAATACAAATATACTTTTTTGGGTGAATCCACCCATTCAAAGTGTCATCATGAAATGGAGGAATTACTCCACTACTCCAATTTAGTTACTAATTTTACCAGCATAAATTATGATAGCTTCGTTTTCAACCCAGTGATGCAAAATATGCAGTTGCCAGTGTTTGTGAGCGCTACATTAGCACAGAATAACAGCAAGAGTGTTAAAAAAGTTCTCTAAGATGCAGCCTTCAGGCCTTGGTGCTGGGAAACACATGTTCCAGACACTCTGCAGAGTTAGCACTGCTCTGCTTTTTCTTACAGCTAATTAGTCCTCTCCCCTTTCCCCGCCAAACCGAACAACCAAAAAGATACCAGTGCTGCATGTTTACCATTGTCCTTCAGAAAAATTGAGAGAAGGAAGGAAAAAAAACCCCGAAACTATTTCTTGGGTTATCTTAATAGAAAACTTAGTGTGAATAAGTCCTTTTCAGTGACCACCCCTCATATTGTATCATATAAAATACCATATTTTATCTAAGGTTTCCACTACACTAGATACATTCATAGGCTCACAGGTCTAGGGCTGTGGGAACAAAGCTTCCTGTTCCCTGACCTCAGTAGTACATATACTTTTCGGTGAAAAACAGCCACACTAGTTCCAAAACATTCAGTCTGTGATTTCAGCTTGCACTCAGAAAGGCAACTTCTATTAGCTGAGAGACACCCCTGGGAGACAAAGGTTCTGTTATTGCATCTGTCCTTCAACTCCATGTAAAGGGGTGGGGTCAGAAGGAAAAAACATGTTCAGAGACAGCAATGTCATATCTGAGTGTACATCTGTAATGCCTCCCCTGTCTTCCCCCAGCCATCTCCAGTATCCGTTCTATAGATATATTTAAAACAACAACAACCAAAAAATCAACTCAGGCTTTGTTTTTACAGCTGACATCACAATTACATGACAGGGACAGAACCAATTTTCAAAGGAGAAAGAAAAAGTAAGTTCCTCTTCAGGTGTCCAGGAAGACAGAAGAGAGGAGGTAAATAAGAGGCCAGGACAGACAGAATAAAACCTACAGTTACAGCCTTTTCAGCCAAAGAAACTATACATTCTTTAACAGGGCTAAGAATTTCGTAGTCTTAATTCACTCTTGCCACTCAGAAGTCTGTGTGAACCTTGTCCATCTCCTTGCACTGAAGCAAAATTAAAATTTAACAAGTCTAAACTGTTTTTAAAACCTCTGAGCAAGTTGCATAAGTAACACATGACATGAATTCTGAATATTCACAACACCAGAGAAGATGTTCTTAAAATCTCCCATGATGTTTGGAACCATCCTTCCATCTCCAAAAACCCTCCCTCTCCAACGCCAAAGCTGGTATTTTACATTAAACTATTCTCTGACTTCTCCCCCAAACCCTCTAAACTGCAAGCTCCAAGACAACAAAGTCAACAAGACAACAAAGTCAACAAGACAACAAAGTCAACAACCACCCCACCCTGCCACCACAAACATTCCCACCCCATATGAATAAAACACAGCCACACCACTAAGATCTAGCCAAACTAAAAATATTCCCCCCCATCTTCCAGATGTATCCGACTAGATTTTTTATTTTTTACTTAATTTGTAAAAAGATCTTTGTTGCCAAGTAAGCCAACTGTTCCTTCTTCTGCACAGGGACATAGAAATGATCAAGCTGCCCTCCTTATAACTGCTTTTAGCATACTAAAATACTTGCATGACCTCTGTCTTTTCAGCATCAGCCAGTTCCAATTATTTCAGTCTGTACTCACGTATCACATTGCAAAGTCACGATCTATAGCTGTGCTCTAGAATCTCTCAAATATATCTATTTTCCTTAGACTGCAGTGACAGTGCCAGAGGTACTCCGCCCAAGGACTTGCCACCTTCAAGTGAAAAAGATCATCTTTTGTCTTGTATAAATGTAACTTGTAGATCTTTTTCATAATCATACTTCTAACCTCCTTTGTGAAGAGCATTCCTATCACTGCCATACCGTGCTACTGACGAATACGGTTCAGATACTCCCCATCTTCTACTTATGTTCTTGGTTTATTTTTTCCAAGCACTGGGAACAGTAATTTGTGAATTTCATTCTTTCATTTTTTGACCTATTTACTCTGATACTTTCTTTCAAAATGACTTACACATCCTGCAAGCTTCAGTCTGGCAAATCAGATATTCACAGCTTGGTGGAAGAATCTTTTTTTGTTTGTTTGTTTTAATTAGAAGCGAAGTTGAACACTTTCAATGTTTTGTTTTCCCCTTTTTTCAATCAGCAAACAAAATATTTTGTTTGGCAATGAAACTAAACATTCTGTTTATTTTTCAGTTATATAGTCTTTTATTTCAGTTACCTCTAATGTCAAAAATGCCATTTCAAATAAAAATATTCCAATACTTCATCAAACATGCCTGCAAATCTTCATTTCAGCACATATTAATTTCAGCAAATTTACTGCTAGTCAAAAAGTTTTACCCTAGCTTTCCTAGCTGGTTGTCATCCACAAAAGTGACAACTACAATCTCCATTCCATTATCACACTTGTTAATGATGAGCGGCAGAACTGCTCTGAAAAAGAGAACCGAGAGGTTCTGTGGGATACAATAACACATGCTTTTCTGTCCAAGAGCAATACCACCAGCCTCCTTGAAGACATATATAAAGCTACTGGGCACCCACTTTACGGTGCTTTGATTGTAGTCTTAGGAAAATTTCCTTGGGAAGCCTGGAACAGTATTGCCAAAGTTTAGAGAAAACTCCTTTTATAACGACACGGCCTTTCTTCTTGTCAGAAGGGAATCACTTTTTTTTTTTCAGGTTTTTCTAGGTACTTATAAACAGACTATTTTGTATTCTACAGTTAATGTAGAATTTCTATCACTTTTGAAAATCTGTATCTGTTAAGGAAAGTCACAAATAATTTCTAATAAGTACCTCTCAAGGATACAGTAAACATGAACAAATACAAAGAATTATTTATTTACTATATACCATTCATCAGTTCCTTTTGCACTGTCTATGCAAATTAAAACCTTAAAATGGTTTATCTGTATGAATTAAACTGCTTTGCCTAGACAATTCTTCAAAGGATTCTTCAGTCTGCCCACATTCCAAATTGATGTTCAGTGTGGAAACCAACTATCCTAAACGCTGTCTATTTCACACACCACCAAGCTTTGTAAACACAGGGATCTGAATCACGGAAGTAGTGTACAAAAAACATGTAGCTTAACCATACTGTCTTGCTTCAGTTACTAGAGGGATGCTATAAATACATCTCGAGTCACCCACCTGAGACAAGCCAAAAGGTTAATCTTCGGGTATGCATAGGAATTAGATTACTAAACAGAGCTTTGCAGATTGACAGTTGCACAAAGCCAGACAAGCAAAACCAAATGAACTTATTTACCTACAAATGCAGCCAACAATAAAACCTCATAAATTACTTATGAGATTATAATCTGGAGGATGGGGGGTGGAGGGTGGGCAGGAAGGAAAAAATATTTTAAAAATCAACAGAAATGCCTGTTTGACACCTACTCTGTTTGCATGCTTTGTATGTACCTTGTCTGAATTCAGCTTTCCTAGGAATTTCTGCAATATAGCACTTCGGCAAAGGTAACGATGAAAACATTGGCCAAGGATACGGATCACTGCCCTAGGAACAGGACCAGAAATAAATTCATTCAGGAGAATTAATAGCATCTGCTCGATTAACACACAGGTAAAGTTAGCAGAATTATTGCCTATGCACCAAAATTACGCTTAATAATACAATTTGCTATGACATACTCTGTAACTTTAAAAAGGAAGTTAAAATATTTGAGCCAGAACTTTTTCCAGTATATACCACTAACAGTTTTGATTTTACAGTTCTTTTTTTAACCAAAAAGGAAAGTGCAGTTTTTATAGAAAGAAAAAGCAAAAACAAAAAAAACACAAAACTGTGTTTCCCGTTTTCTACATTGATCTAGCTGTCTTTGCTGTGCTGACAGCCAGTGAGAAGCAGAACATTTAAAGGAGCTGCTTAACAAACACTGTATGGTTAGAACATCAATGAAAGCTCCAGCTATTAGACACTGCAGATGAAAACCCAAGCATGGAAAAAATATCAAATAAAAGGAAGATATAACAAATGGTAAGCTAATAAAGAAAACACAGAAATATACAAGTGAAAAATATACAGATTGTATTCACCGTTATAGTAGGAAACGTAACATTAAAATGGAGCAATATAAACATTTCAGCTGAATGTGACATATCCAAGGCACATGCCAATCCCCAGATACCGGGGACAATGTATTTTTCCAATGTATCATTTCTTAAAATTTTTTGCCCTTTTATTGCTAAAGGTGGAATGATATTTCTTAATATTAAATAATTTTTTACATGCTGAATTAGCAAGAAAAATGTTCAATTAATGAAGGCAGGAGTTATGGAAAGAGAAACTGTTAAGTGTTAGATTCTAACCTTATCTAGTACTCTCAAAGGCAAAATCCTTTCCTGTGGTCCTCCAATCAGGTTTATCCTTACAAGAACATGGTTTCTCTCCACTGATAGACCATCAATTATAAAATCTCTGGGAAAAAAAACCCAAAACAAACAAACAACAAAAAAAATCCAAAAATCAGAACCGCTTTGATTTACCGACTGTTTAATTCAGAAAACTTTAATGAGCAAGGATACATTGAGAGACATACTGGAATTAAAACAACCAGGAGAACACATAGGCACAAAGAAATAAACAGAAACATGAAGTATTTTAAGATGTCTGCAAGCATTATCCTAACTTCATACTTCCTTACCTACTGCTGATTGAAAACATCTGAGCAATTACTGGACACAAAAGAGTAGAAAACTTTGCAAGGTTTGTTATGCCCATATGCTCAGTAATTAGGGCAGAGACAGTTAATGGACCATCAAAATTTGCTCCTTATTTGGCCTACCAGCAAATTTCTGCTGTCATAAATCAGCAGAGCGATCCGTAACTTAACACACAGCCAACTTGCTGTCTGAAGGTACAAAATTTTTTAAAAGGAATAAAAATCAGTTTCTATACACCAAGTATCTTACAACTTTTTCCTTAGTAAAGGAATAGCAGGTCTCATCCTCAAATTGTATAAAACAATCATCTATATCTGCTGAGACTTCACCTCTGTACTGGTCCCATATAATAAACAGTAAGATGAAAGGTCTCAAAATTCAGCATGCTGGTAGAAAGGACAAAATGTCTGTGACTAATTGACTGTCCACTCTGTCCCCAAAAATACACTTCTCCTTTTGAAAGAATGCATTGTGCAATTTTATTTAGAAGTCATAATGGAAAGTCACAGAAGTTGGAGAGTCAACTGAGTTATAAATACATTAAATAAAAACCCAAACCAAACCAAAATCCAGAGTACTGATTATGCCTTTAATTATAAATGTTAAAACTACAACCTACTTTTATATTACATACATAACATCAAAGAATAATATAAAATAAAAATTAAAAGGCATAGTTTCATCCACAAATTTTGCACTCTATTTTTAAAGAAATAACTTGATCTTAACACAAATAAAAATGAGAAAAATATTTGCTTTATTATTTCTTACACTCCTGAGGTGGACATGGGAGAATGAACAAGACTGTTGTATCTTTTCGTAACTTAAGATTGATGAAAAACCCGCACGTAAGTAAACTTCTGCACATTAGAAGCCAACTTGAGTGAGAGCATTTGTATATTTAAAGCCATTAAGGTATTCATGCATTTGTTCTCAGCAGAAAAGTTTGATAGTTAAAATGATATTTACATCAGGCACTTCTTACCCTGGTCCTTCTAGAGTTTCCGTGACATTTTCCCCCTGTGCAGTTAGTAAAACTTGTGACACCTTATACTGAGTCTCCAAGAGTAAAAGGGTATTCAGCTCACAGCATAGCACATTTAACAACCTGCAGAAGGACACATTGAAATGATAGCACATCGGTCAGGAACGCAGTAGTGCAGAGTAAGATAAAGGTGAATACGTTTATGAGATCACAAATGGAATTAAAAAAAAAAACAAAACCAAACCTACCAAACCCAAACTTGAAGTGTCTGAAAAATACCTGGACAGAACTGGGTCAGGAATACTCTCTTATATTCTTTTTAGCCACTCAAGTGGCACAGCCTTGAGCAAACAGGGAATGGTTCCCAATAGATTTTTCATGTGGACTGAACAATCAGAGAAAATATTCACTGGTCAACTCAGTGTGCTTTTGAGTTTATATCACAGAATACCAAAAGTGACACACACTTAACAAGACTTTCCATGTGAAATGTGAAGAAATTATACAATTGTCTGGTAAGGCAACTCAGAATCAGATTGTCGAAAAGTGGGGGGGAGGAAGGGAGATGAAAATACATCTGTCCTTTAGAAAACAGGTTTTTAAGCACTTCTGTACAATCAAATTTAACATAGTTCAAAAGCAATAAAAGATTTAACATGTAACAAAACCAACAAATTAAGTCTGATCAGCATTGTATTTTGCATTCAATTAAGACCTGATATGAACTAGAGAATACTATTTGAAATTTGTAGCCTGTTATTCAATGCTTATTTTCTTCCATGTAATTCCCAATACACTTCTACTGACAATAGCAAAAATCTGCAAGCAGTTCTCTGGATAATTTAACACCTGCAAATTCACACAATTGTGGCCAAGGATTAAATAGTCAAGATGATAACATGTCTTTTTCTTTTTTAAATTTTTTTGCTGTTGCTTTTTTAATATAACTTCATCTGTTCAGTTCCAGTTTTATCTATTTTCTGTTAAATATTTCCTGACATTGATTTGTCCTCAGTACTTTTTTAAGTCACAGAAGAAGAAATGACAGTTGAACTATAAATTTTTTTATTATTATACAGAAGAAAAATCCACAAAAAAAGCAGTGAAACCATTATGAAGACGGGCATTTGTTCTGGAAGTGTGATGACTTTAAATGGCAAAAGAACCTGTTTCCAGTAGTTAATAGCCACTTGGGAGAAGACTGATGGCTGAGAATGCTTATACCATCTCTTCTAGTACACAAGGCAGAACAAAAAAATAAAACAAACCATAAGCAAATAAAATTAGGTAGGATAAATGACAAAATACATGAAATCTTACACGAGCAGCCTCTGCTGGGGCGCTGGACAAGATGACCTCCAGAGGTCCCTTCCAACCCCTACCATTCTGTGATTTCGTGATTCAAGCAAAATTTTCATCTACATGGAAAAATCCACTTAAAAATACCATCACTGAAGTACAGATATTTGGTTAAAGGTAATATTCCATTGCTTTACCTTCCAAAGTCATAAATGTATAAAGTTTGAAACTAAAAGAAAAAATATCACATTTTGTAGTGTATATTTGTGAGCATGCTTGAATATGGCTGTCGAGTTTTTCTTTTTTGTTTGCTTTTAATTGCGTTTGGAACATAAGAATTGGAACAGACCATCCAGCTCGATATCCTACCTGTAAGGAGTGCACAATTATGAACAGGTATAAAAACCTGACAGATATAATACAATAAAATCAAAGCATATCTTTTTGAGATATATTTAAAAATTTTCTTTTTAAAGGAGAAGATAGAATTCTCAATCTAAATGTTGCTGAAAACTGGAAGATAAGTTTGATGCAAGGTCTTGTACCTGAGAAAGAATAACCCTATGCGACAGTACGGACTGGGGACTGACAAGTTAGAAAGCAGCTTTGCAGACAATGACCCGTGGGTTGAACATTAGACAGCAACGTGCCCTTGAAGGCCACAGCATCCTGGGCTGTGTAAGGAAGAGCACTGCCAGGAGGTCACGTGAGGCAGGTGACCCTTCCACTCTATCAGTACTGGTGAGGTCATACCCGGAGTGCTGGGTCCAGTTCTGGGCTCCCCAGTAAAAGACAGACATGAATGCACTGGAGCAGGTTCAACAAAAGGCCACAAAGATGATTAAAATCTTGGGCCATCTGACACAGGGAAAGAAGCTGAGAGAGCTGGGACTGCCTAGCCTGGAGAAAAGAAGGCTCAAGGGAGATCCTGTCACCATGAGAAATACCTGGCAGGAGGGTTTGAAGAAGATGAAGCCAATCTCTTCTTAGTGGTACCCAGTGAAAGGACAAACAGCAATGGGCATGAATTGAAACACAGGAAATTCCATTTTAAAATACTGTGACAGTGGTGAATCAGTGGAACAGGTTGCCCAGAGATGTTGCAGGCTTGCCAGCCTTGGAGACGTTCTAAACCAGACTGGACACAGCCCTGAGCAATGCTCTCTAGTCGAACCCACTTTGAGCAGAGTAGTTGGACTACACAATCTTCAATCTCCCTTTCAATCCTAATTCAATAATTCTGTGAAAACTACTAATAAGATACACCATACTCCCAGGAACAAACTTCAATACAGATAAAATAAAGGTTATCTGAAGGCAGTCTTTTACAGAACAGTAATTTTAAAGAATTCAGAAAAATCAAAATACATATCATAGTTGTGAAAATATGGTACTAGTAAGTAATTTTGTTTCTGAATTCCATATTTCCTGTCCTATGTCATCCCTGTGTTTCTTGGTGGGTGCTCCCTGGATTCTCCCCTTCAACTGTAATTTAACAACTAATACTCCCCTGTAGAAATCTCTAGACTGAAAGAAGGCATGCTAGCTAGTACTTGTGTACCTATGTGAACTGACTACCTCCTTGGTTTTGGTAGGTGGAATCATCATGACTTCTTTAATTACGGCAGAACAGAAGGTCCTTCATGGGATATAAAACAGCTAGTAAATTATTCCAGCTGCTAAAAAAAATCTTGTTATTTTTACATTGCCTCTCTAAATTGTTTCACCTGAAAATAATATAATTAAACCACCGATTAATTTCTCCAAGTTGCTAAAAACACCTATTGTGAGGACAGCTTATCATCTTATTTCTCAGTATTTTTTCTGAGTTTCTTGTAAGAACACAAAATAATATGATGTTCCCTGTACTCCCATTTTCTCAGTTGTCTTTTTCTTTCCCCAACTTCAAATCACACCTCTCTCAAACACCACCTTTATAAGTGTAAACCCAATTCTAGTTTTCTGCAGTTCCCACTACACTCCCATAGACTAGTCTTCCTTACTTTCATAACATATGTTCTTTCCAAAGCCAATCTGATGCTCTGTCCTCGCTTCAGGGATGCCTGCAAATGCACAACTGGCAGGGAAAGACACAAGATACCTTTCTTGGATACAGTAGTTGTAACTGTCCGTGGCGCACTGACACCAGCCAGTAACTAAGCACTCACCCAGTTGCTCACTCACTCCCCACCTCCCACCAGCACACCAATGCCTAGCGTGTCTCTGAGCAGTGGCTACCTGCACGACCAACCCCCACCCCCTCCCCACTTTTTATTGCTGAGCATGACATTATATGGTATGGAACATCTCTCTGGTCAATTCAGGTCAGCTGTCCCATCTCCATTCCCAGCTTCTTGCACGTCCCTAGCCTACTTGCTGGGAAGAGAGTGCTGATGCTGAGTGGTGCTTGCACAGTGTCAGCCAAAACATAGGTGTGTTATCAATACTGTTTTAGTCACAAATTCAAAACACAGCACCATGTGGGCTGCTAGGAAGAAAATTAACTCCATCCCAGCCAGCACAGTGTCCTAGGAACACAAAAAATTTCATGCCATAAGCAGAACCCTATCCACCATAGAGAAAAAAAGAAACCAGCAGATACAAAGTAACCTATACTGCAACATATGTGTTCAGGCAGCATGTAATGCCTAACCAAACCCAAAACGCTTGTGCCTATGCTGTCTATAAGGTATTCCAGTGATGTGACCCCAAAATGGTGGATTAAACTGGTCTTTAGTAAAAGGTTTTCTTTTGGCTTGCAATTACTGCCTTCTATAGATATAGGCATGGCTGATTCAGACCAGTGCAAATATACAGCATGACATTTGTAGAGAGCTCAGCTATGGGACAAGGTAAGGTCTTTCCTTCTCTCCCAGGAATCAGTATTAAAAGCATAAGTGGGAAAAAAATGAGGACTGGGAACTCTTTGCAGTAGCAGGACCTCCTTCATGTTAAGTGAGTATGTATACCAACAGAGAAACCCAAAGCAAAATTTTCATTAAATAATTCCAGTGTCGTCATCATGGGGGACAGCCTCAAAACATTTAACAGCAGAGCCTACGTTATCAATTTGATTTATTCTTTAATATGCTTTGAGTAACAGCCTGAGCTCCAGTGAGAACACTGATCTGAACAGTGAGTGGCAATTACTATCAAGTGTGTCAGACCAGTAGACAAAAGAAAATGGCCAGCAAAAAAACAAACAAACAAAAACAAAAAAACCAAACCACCCCACACAAAACAAAACAAAAAAAAAGCCAAAAGCTACCTAGTCTGTGTTAGAACACAAGGAGCACTTGAAAGCTTCAGCCATGCAAAGCTTTGCATGCTGCCTTTGCAGACTGAACAAAGGGCATTAGTAATAGACAGAGTGAACATGCCCCTGCTTGTGGTCTTGCTAAAGAATCAAGGCTTTTAATTGTCCGACTGAAGGAAATGCTCAGTGGTTTTGAAAAACACAAGATCTTCTGGATACAGAGAATTTATCAATACCCCGAGTTACACACCCCCGATGCCTGGGGCACTGGAAGCTACTACCTCAGGGCAGTCATGCCTCTTCCAGCAAGAAAACTCAGGGACTGATGTATTCCTTACGATGTCTTCCACATGAAAAGATTTTCAAAAGAGCACCTACAGCACTTTAGCTACCCAATGTACTTACAAATCACATGTAATGTGATTGCTACTGGTAAAAGAGTTTCCCTAGCTAAATAAAACGCTTTTCATGAGGATCACTTGCCAGCCTAAAGGACTCAGAAGTGAAGCACATTTCAAATTGTAGAAAGTGAAGTGCTTTAATTTCTCTCAGTGAAGTAAAGAAAAAAAAAATTCAACAAATGAATGACAAGATCCTATCACAGAATCTGCGCTTCCTATTTTATTAATTATAAATTCTTTTAAATAAATATAACAAGCTTCTATTAACATATAAACTAACAAAAAAATGAATTAACTGTACAACTACATGATGTGGAAGCATGCCAACATAATCCTGTTTCAAATCCTGATCACTACTAATGTAGACTATGTCCTCTTTTACCCTTGGATTATTAAACACGGGTCAAAGATTTGCAAGACACATGCACTCGCCAGTGATCTCTACCGCAGAAGTCCTGTCTCTCACACACATCCAGCATACACACTTGGAAGGAAGAGGTTCATTTCCAAAGAACTGTATATCACTTACTAAATAGAAAACACACTTAAAAAAATAGAAAATTAGTCTTTAGTTCATTACGAGCTCAATCAATTCTCCTTATTTAACTGAAAAAGGTTTGGTTGGAAATAACTGGAGGACTACATAGTCCTTCATGCTTCCATCGTAGGAATTCAAATCTGGTGGATTTGGAGGGAAAAATAAATACTGCCAGGCTCAATTCCTCCCCTTTCTCACTGTACTCCTCCCTACCCTCAAGAGGAGGAACTCTATGAACATGCCTTTCTTCCATTCACAAAGACATAAGGCTGCTGAATGCACAGGATGTGGCACAAAAAGGATTTCTTCAGTACATCCAGCTAATAGGACCATAAATATTGTTGTAAGAGTAGATGTACCAGCTGGTCATTCAAATGTTAGTGATCAAAAACATTCATCAATAATACTTGACAACAGTGTTCATGGGCTATGACAGTATATTTGAAACAAAGATGTCTGGAAAGCAAGAGGTACAGCCTTGTTTCTCATTCTGCAAGGAAGCTGGAAAAGAAAACATGAAACTAGTAAAAGAATGCCACGTCTTCTAAAGGGGAAATTGAATTTGTTTAAAACTCATTTTAAATAAAAAGTCTTGCTTCAGTTTATAAGGAATGAGATTTTAAAGAATTATATACAAACATTTTCAAGAAGCCTCTGCTACTAATAATGCTTTTTAATAAGGAGAAAGGGGATAAATCTAAACATGATGTTGGCTTAAGGAAAAATATACACCAGAAGGCTGTGCTGCCATTCAGCAAGACCTGGACAGGCTGGAGAGCTGGGCTGAGGAGAACCTCATGAATTTCAAGAAAAGCAAGTGTAGGGTCCTGCACCTGGAGAGGAACAACCTCATGCACCAGTACAGGCTGGGGGCTGACCTGCTGGAAAGCAGCTCCACTGAGAAGGACCTGGGAGTGCTGGTGGGCAGCAAGCTGACCCTGAGCCAGCACTGTGCCCTTGTGGCCAAGAAGGCCAATGGTATCCTGGGCTGTAGAAAAAGGAGTGTGGCCAGCAGGTCCCCTCTACTCTGCCCTAGTGAGGCCACATCTGGAGTACTGTGTCCAGTTTTGGGCCTCCCAGTTTAAGAAAGACAGGGAACTACTGGACAGAGTCCAGTGGAGAACTACCAAGATGATCAGGGGACTGGAGCATCTCCCTTATGAGGAAAGGCTGAGAGATCTGAGCTTGTTTAGCCTGGAGAAGAAAAGACTGAGGGGGGATCTTAGCAATGCTTCTAAATACCTGAAAGTTGTGGAGTCTTCTTCTCTGGAAATATTCAAAATCTGCCTGGATGTGGTCCTGTGTACCCTGCTCTAGGTACACCTACTCAAGCAGGGGGGTTGGATGGGATGATTTCCAGAGGTCCCTTCGAACCCCTACCATTCTGTGATTCTGTGAATAATCAGGATTCCTATCTTCTACCTTTAGAAAACAACATAATTAATGCTCCTTCCATTGTGTTGCGATCATTGAAATCACATGTTTTCTTAACAACACACATAATGTAAGTACAATTAAGGGAACAAATTATTTCATATGCTGAAGCTACATCATTATTAAAATACAATGATATATAAGAGACTGTATTTACAATGCAGATGAAAACACAATGGAAAAGAATGCAGGGTGTTTATTATCTGTATTTCTTAAATCCACAAAGTTGTCTCTTGTCTATGACATGTTCATCTCCCAGCTCCTGTAGGATTTAATTAATTCACCTGGATTTCACTGGAGTGCACTAGATGAAATTTTGACTAACACATATTGCTTCGAGGCAAATTTCGAGATGCTGATTACTTTTGATGTCAATATAATATAAGCCATTAAAATTATCTTTCCTAAATCTTTTTCTTACTGGTTTTGTAGGCCAACAGAAATAGATACAATGCTTTTTTAACATCTTTTGCACCCATTCAGCAAGGAAGAAAATGGGTATTATAATAAAAATTATATTCACCATGATATTTTATATGACAAAAAATGTGACTTCACAATGTCAAAATATTTATTATACAAATCTGAAAATAAGAAGCCAATATTCTTTTTCTACCTGTAGCAGGCTCTGTAGCTCTACAATCCTGAGGCTGATATTGATGAACATGTGACTTAAGACTAGTATTTACAATTTTCTATAACTCCACAGAAACATAAATGCATTTAGAGGATTCACAGAGAGCACTATCATAAATACTCCTTTCTCAGCCTTACTTTACACAGGCCTAAAATAAATCTATTTTTCAGTGTAGTTCAAATGGAGATCCTAGAAAACAGGTTATCTTCAGATATCTCTAATGCTAAACAAGCACATTCTGTCTTTAAAATTAAACAGTCCCAGTTTACATATCCGAAGGAAAAGTATTTTACTTTCAGAGTTTTCCAGGTATTTTTCTGCAAAAAGACAAACTCTTGAACGGAGTGCTGTCCTTGTTGCTTAATGCCCACTAGCATGAAGCGTTTCAGTGAACAAGTGTGGGTCTAACAAAGATTCTTCTGACTGAGAATGTACATACAAAAGATCTTTTGACCTCAAAATATTTAGGAGTTTTATTGACTTTTGGCCAAAATAAGCCACTGGGGAAGAAAATAAAAATCTAATAGTGGCTATTTATATAGAATAGTGAGAGAAACAAAGGGGTTTTTTCTTCCTCTTTGAAGTATTCAGATGCTTATTACTGCCACATTATCATACATACACACAAAAGAAAAAAAGTTTCCAGGAACAGTATATGTTATAAATGAACTCTTGAACTCTGTCAAATTGAGGGTAATTTTTGCAAAGCTGCCTTTAGACCAAATCTGATCACCTCCCACTGCCCACAGCCCATGCCTATTCCCAGTAACACAGTTTCTCCTTTTTTTCTTTTTTTTTAATGGAAGACAACACTGACTGAGTATCTTTGAATTTATTTTGGAGCACTGATACTTTTTAGGGATGAGGGTTTCATTACTGAAGGTAAAAATTTGGTATTTTGCCACACTTTAATCCAGCTAACAACACAGTGTCACTAACATTCACAGAAAACTCAGTTCCTGAATAGAGAGAACAGCAATATGTAAAAGCCTGAATAACCCTTTAGGCAGAGGCTTTGAAAAATATATATTATGCATATATTTTCTTGGCAGGCTGTAAAAACTCACAACTTGTAGATGTATTCACTGTACTGAAATACTAGAGAAATTGCCTTGATGCCATATAATTCATCAGTCTGAGATAAAAAAAGTATGTTACCACTGTTTACTTAATTCCTTTGTTAATATAAGGTACAGAGATACAAAGAGCTTGGCCTTGAAAGGCAGGTGGTTAACATCCCCAGTGTCACACCTTTATGAAAACTGGTCTTTCTCACATCCAATAGCTTATAAGATCGAGTACACTTGTAACAGAAATAAAGCTGATCATTAAAATAAGGAAATTCTATGTGTTTAGTATGTTAAAAATTTATTACTTTGATTACTGCTGTGAATTCCCTTTCTCTAGGATTTGTGCTCTGACAGCAATTTGAATTCAGAATCTTCTAAAATAGAAAGACTATTGAGAATTTTTGCATTAGTTCTTGTGCACCCAGATTTTCAGGCTGTAACAAAGAGTGGCTGAGACAGCCTCCAGTCTTCTTTTATCAACCAATATTCGCCAATTGAGAGACTTCCTGCTTGTAAATAAGTAAAAATTTGCTTTGAAGTTGAAAGTCGAACTGACAGTTTGAAAAATCTTCCTATATGCAAGTTAGGAACTGTTTACGTACGTCCACTTTTCTAGTCTTATCTCCAACTTCTTGCTTAAAGTTTCCCTAATAACAATAATTTTTTTAAAATGAGTTGAAATGGACCTTCAAGTGAATAAATCTTGTCCTAGAAACACGCAATAGCTGCAGTTAAGGGAATACAAGATCAGTGTCTGTGAAACTGCTAAAGAAGAATCCTATGCCAAGATATTTCCCAGTTAAGAATTACAAAAAAACAGATTCGGACTAGGCTATAGCTTGCTGTGGAACTGAGTATTTTACCTTGATCACACAGGACCTAGTCTGTATGAGCGCACTCTAGGGAGCATTCTTTATAGACTGAGAAATATTGTTTATGCAAAACCACAACTAGCTTCCCTATGTTTTCCCTTTGATTTCTACCACGTGCACACTGCTTTTCAGAGCAGGCAAGCTCGAGAAGGAAAGTTGACAGCAGAGCCTCTGCAGGTCTGTCCTTCAAAATAATAGCTCAGACTCAAAATGAAAATAATCATCCACCAGAAAATGCAATATTAACATTAAAACCAAACAGATAGACCTGTGCTTTCTGGATTAAAGAAACTGTAGAAATACCTATATATTTTAAGTTTCTTATACAGTTGCACAGCTAGTAACCAAAATAATTTTAAGTTAGTGAAGCACAGCATACACATGAAGAAAAATGTTTTAAATTGCAGAAGCTGCTTAACATTCAAGTAAGCAAATTTGTAACTCTTCTGAACAATAAGAGTGGGTTACAGGACCTCAGAGTATAACCTATATGTTAAACAGATCTGAAGTTCAGCACTCAGCTGTGGGTCAGCCACGTGTACAATACCTGACCAAATAACAAAGTACATGGCTGGGTAGCTCTGTGAACAACTAAAGAATGTGGGTTTGGCTCTACTATGGGTATTAAGTCTAGCAGAAACAAATGTTTATAGACAAACATCTCACCAAAATCATTTGGTCACACAACTGTTTGGTGTTTCAATGTTGCAATTATCATAAACGTTGCATATTTTATTTCTACACAGCAGCAAAGAGAAATATAGATCTTTTGCTCTTTCTATTCAACTTTCTAAAATTTCAGATCTGTTAAGCATCTGGTATTATTTGATCTAACTGCTGCTGAGCTCGGTATTCTTGATGGAATTTGGTAAGGAGCAAACCAGCTACACATGGCAAGGTTCACTTTACGTAACACAGATGTCCAGCAGCTCTCACAGAAAAGCTCAAGGAACTTGGTTTCAAAAGGTATTTAAAATGAACTGTATACCTCTCATATTCAGATAATATAGCCTATGGTTTCTTGCAAGCCTTAATACTGTAAACAATAGGGTATGCATGACAAATTCCAGAATGATCCAGAATTCTGGTATCATTTTAATAGCAAACTTTGAATAACTATGCAATAATAAAAATTCTTTTTGTGCAGGCAGTTGAATTAGTCATAATAAAAGGCTTATATGGGCCTATTCTCTATTATTTGTAAAAAACATTTGTGCAGCAAGCCCCACATGCTCATGAAAAGCCATTTAATCAATAAGAAAACACAGTCGTACATTATCTGCGGTACACACAGGCCCATATTAAAATCCCTAGAGTTGTATCTTCCTTTCTTTTATACAAAAGGTAGTGAAAGGCAGGGGAGAAGGGAAGAGGGCTTTTGAACAATAAAAAAAAAAAAAACAAATAAACAAAAAAGATTAAATCTGTTAAAAATTTAAGTCCTAGGTATCACTGAGATTCCAAAAGTCCCTGCAGAACACAAAGCCTCTACTGAAAATTATATTTAAATGTGTTAAAAATTTTTCCTTTACCTGATTACTACTTAATAATTAAGATACCCACCACTTTTATGAGTAGGTTTCTGCACTGAAAACACCATTTAATCTATTGAAATCTGGCAGTTTGACAGGATTTTCACTTGTTTTTTGACTTTGTTTGTGTCCAGCAGAAAATGTCATTACCACAGTGAACTCTGAAGATCATCTTATCTGTGCAATGATACAGCTTCTTTTATGTGATTACAGATGAGCTTGTTACACTGCTCATATATGTAGTTACAGGTAGTTCTGCTGCTTCACAGGATATAGGCCTTGTGTTGAACGCTTACAATATTTTTAACAACTTCAGCACATGATCCATGTATTTGTATACCAGCCTCAGTCTTACAGCATGGGAGTCAACTACTTGTGCAATCAGACTGAATAGTTCATTTCTGCCTATACCTTACAAGGCCTCCTAATATCACTGTAGGAGAAATCTGGGTTTTTACCTTATAAAGGTAGAACACAATACAAAAGCAAACTACTATTTTAACCTGTGAAACACCTCACTTTCCCTTAACCCTAATTAAATCAATGGGAGTTCTGTCAAATTTTTTATGAAGTCAGTATAATCCTAAAAGAAGAATAATATATTAACTTTTCAAATTTCATTTTAGGACTTCTCCTTCCTATCCAACCAGTGATTTCCTCCAAAACAGCACTTAACTTCTGATTTACACAACAAAATCATGTATCTCCCAACTCCAAATTCTGCCACTGTTCACCTCCTCCATGCTCATCCTTATCAGCAAATTATACTGTATTTTATGGTTATTCAAACATAGTATGAATAATTCTACTGTGATATCGAAGTACAAATAAAAGTGCAGAAAGCTAATGTTGCAGTACTTAATCAATTGGGCTATACCTTGCCCAAGCAAGGTTATCAAAGTTTTCCATACCGTGAAGTACAATCCAGCAAATTTTTTATTACAATTGCACAAAATATGTTCATAACAAAAATGTGAATTCAAGGATTTATATATTCATCTTTGGAAAACAGAAAAAAATGCAGAAACTAATTTCTATGTTAAAATATTATAAAGCACTTAACGTTACAAAACATGAGCATGACAGTGTGCCTGTATCTTAAGCATTCCTGCAGATTCTAGAAGTATTTCAGATCACACGGTACTCCCCTTCTCAAAGTTAGTTTTGGTGAGATGGGTGATAATTAAACCAATACATTAAAAAAAATTATTTTAAGTACAAGGAGACTAGATGAACCAAACTGATACAAACATGGCAAAAAATATTTGTTTATTTTAGTATTTCAGTATGTTTTTTGTTTGATGCACTACAGTGGATGTACCACATGTTCTTTTCAATCAACTAGGCAAAATAACAACATGCAATTTCTATTACTGCTTATCTTATTACAATATATCCATTTACAGGTAATAAGATTAGATCCATTGCTATTCTCATTTTGTAGGCCATTTTTCATTTAATCTTCCTATATGAAAAAAGGGGGAATTTCACCTTCATGCATAATAAAAAATAAACAATATTATCTTATCAGAAGCAACACATCCAAGCATGTTATATCCTATTTAGTTAATGTGACCAGAGAATAAAAAATGAACATCTTACCTCAGACCAAAGATATGTGATTGTTCATAACTGAATAAGGAATGAATTTTAGCTTCTGAATTCAAAATTATAAGCCTGTCAATGATATCCTGCCAAAGGAAGACAAATATAAAAAACTCATGTGTGATTTTATATTTTATGCACATAGTAGTTTCATAGTGATGTTTACTATAAAATGAAACCTATTACTAAGACACACATTGAAATTATTTCTGTAAGAAGAGGTTTCTTCTGCCATAAAAGTCAATGGCAAAAAGAAACCATACAGAAGGTGGGGGGGGGGGGGGGGGGTGTGTGAATTCAGTTAAAAATAAAAAAATCAGTATACATACAAGATCCTAGTGTATCAAGTATCCTAGTTCTTAGTTAGTATTAAACTACACCAAAAATGTTTAAGTTTTTTGTATGTTTGAAATGTGTATACACCTATTTTAATGAAAAGAAGAGCAAATCCTTTAGTATAATACTCTAATACTTATTAGTACTACAGGCTTCAATCCACGTCCATTTATTCTCAGTGTAGCAAGGCTTGGCTTGGATGTTGAGGCTTACATGTTTCATCCTACAGCATCTCATGTACTAGGAAACGGGCTAGTGGGCTGCTTCCCACTTCTTCCACAGACCCAACCTAATTATCTTCCCCTCTGGTTCACTGAATATCCAAACTCCTTCTGAAGAAAGAATTTAATTAAAAGACTAATAAATGCATAAAAATATCCACTGATGTTATCGTCTCAGAGACAGACTGCTGTACTATGGTCAGAAGAAACAAACTACAAAGTCCTTATAGGCTTTATTTAATCTGGATTAAACCCAAACTTTTATTTTCTCCATGTTTAAGAAGTATAGCCTCAGAGACAGCAGAAAGTTATTATTCAACTGGTTAGAACAGTGAGTTATTTCAACATGATACCAGAGAAAAGTTAAGATCCATGCCTTCATAAAATCAACCAAAGCTCTGGTTTTCAACAGAGAGAGAAGCAAACACCACAAGTAAAACTCCCAGTAATAGCAAAAAAAATCTAGAACTAGTCAAATTAAACTGTCTTCATAAAATGCATTCTTATCTAAAATACAGTAAAACCGTATTTTCCCTATTAGATTTTTGGGGGCAGTAGGGAAGAGGACTGTGAAGAATGCACTTTTTCCACATGGTATGTTCACAGTAAAATTCACAATAAGATAATTCAACTCAGACCTCAAGGCTGTTCATAAAATCAGTAACACAAGCAATTGATTTGTTCAGGGTTTAAGGCTTTTTAGATACTTGCACACCTAAAGAGTTAAATGCCACAGGATATTTCTCTGGCAACAACCTCCTCCTCTCATCTAAACATCAAAGCTTGGAGCCTGCAAGAGAGCAGAAAGAGCAGGCACAAAGAAAGCACTATTGAGAAAGCGGACCAAGGTCTGATTTGGGATATTAGGAAGAAAAATAATGAACAAGGTCCAACACAAGATCCAATCAGAAAAATGTACAGATAGATCTGCACAGCTCAACTACAGAGCATGTCTTAAATATTACAGGTAGGATGACATCTACCCTGAATACATAAGATACACCATCTAAATATAAGATTCTCCATAATCACTGAAAAAAATATTAATCTGCTTTGACATATCTTTCAAAGCTACAGATCTGGAGGCTACCTTCCAAGCTATATTCCCTTGCATGTGTGTACTGTAGAACCTCTCAAAGGAAAAGTGGAGACAGGCAGAAGGACCTTGATTCATCTGCTCCATTTTCTAAAATATTTTTACATGACAAACAGATTAAAAAAAAGTCTGGCATGTATGAAGAAAAGTTTTCCTACAGGCACAAAATAAAAACCTGATTAGTCAGCAGTTAAAAGTAATAAAAGCCCAACTGATAATCTGTTCAGTCAATGACACAACCAGTCAGCCAAAAATACAAAGGAGGAAAAAAATGTTTAAATCCTGTGTATTTAAGAAATAAAGGTCATAAAAAGATGATTAAGTTTGGTGCATTATCAAATATAGTTCAGCATAAATATTTTAAGTGAGATTCTGTGGCAATGTGACATGATTCAGAAATATAGAAAAACGAAGCACACAAAGCAATTAGGTCTTCTAACCAAATCTTCTTGTGGCATCAAAACTGCTTTTACATTTCTTTCTAACCATAGTTAGATCTGGTCAAATCTTTTATCGTTAGCTTTCTGCAATCACTGCCCAAAAATAACAAATCTGTATGTCTGCTTAATCCCAGAAGTTTTCTGAACACTTAGACTTAGCCATTATATGTTAAATTAAATGTTAGATGAACTGACTGTTTCCCTTCTGTTAACTACATAATCTTGGATGTCTAGTTTAGGCACTCTTTAGGCACTCTTGCACAGTAGTTAAGTGAGACAAATCCCATCCAAACCACCTGTAACTGTTCAGGGAACTTTGAACAATTTTATCAGTATTGTTATTTCTGGAAACCTAGAGAATTCCCTCAAAAGCCAATATAGGCTTTCAAAAGTCACAAAAATCATTACTTGAGATCTACCCCAACCTGAAAGCTCTCAAATATGTATCACCTTCCATACATCTATCTCCCCAGCTCCCAGTGCTTCACAAAACTTGATGACTGAATAGAACTGTTCATTGGTGGACACACACCAACAATGAGTAGATTGGAAAAATGAAGTTTATCATCCCATTCCCTCCTGAAATAATCAAATCAGTATTACAAAAGGGAACTACAAAAAACCCTTCCAAACATAACATACACTATTATGATATACTCTGTCTAAACAACGTAAAGTACCACCAATCCAGAGCCTGTGCTAAACAAACACTTTAACAGCAATTCCAAGTGCTAGCTCATTAGAAGAAAATCTGACTTTGACTGCCACTCGAGGTCACAGATTAAATTTTCCTGTGCTTTGTAGATGAGAAAAAAAACTAGTGGATCACAGTTGGATGAACTAATACAAAATACTAAATACAGAACTGATAATACTATTTTAGGACTGAAATATGCCCTAATCAGCAACTTTCCAATTAGTGATTTTTTCTGTGTGTGATTCATCTGTGCTATTAAGAAAGCCTGAGGGTTGGGGTTTTTTTTGTCCTTTTTTTACATTTTTGTTTAAACCACAGATAGTGTGATAGAGCAATATTATATAGAATACAAGTACAGGTATTTTCCGGCATGTAACTGCATGCACATACAGAGGTTTATATGTCACTTTCTTTTTTCATGAAAAAACACAATTCTAACACAAGCCAGGAAAGCTGATCTTTAAATTAGGCATCAAATTTTATATTATCTTTAGGATGTAAAAATGAAAATTTAGGTTAACATGAAGTGATATGTGCATATACTGCCCTCATGCTGTATATAATACAAAATGCAGAAAATTTAAAAATATTCCAGTAAGAAGGAAAAAATTATTCAATTAGTACGGTAATATCTTCTCAGGAAAAATGTCTTCACAGAAGTATTCATTTTTCTTTCAAAATAAAAATTATACTTACAGTAATATCTGTAGGTACTTCACGGAGTGAATAAATTGGTTTATTTGGTAAGTCTTGTTTACTCAGGAGCTCAAAAACTGCAGGGTATGTGAGAAAGTTTGTCAGAGACAGAAAAGACTAGAGAAAGAAAAAAAGCAGGGGACAAAAGGGAATGTTAATCGTTTAAGTACAACCAACTAAAAGTTAACAACTATTTGACATTTACTTTAAGTGTTTTCTTATCCTTCTTTGTAGGCTGAGCTTGACATAAATAGAGATGCCCAAAATAAGACTGCAAACCCTGGCAGGTGTCTATATAATATAAAAGGGCAGTAGTGTCTGCAAAATATGTATTATCTATCAAATTGTACAAGTAGTTTTGAAAAAGATATCTTTGTTATCACATAATTCTAAAGTCTAGAGACACAGCATATGCTAAAACATGCCACTCTCCCTGATCTTACTGCAGTAATCAGAGACATGAAATGATGACCAGCATTTTAAGACTTTCACTTTTGTCATGATTGTTATTTATTATTTTGTATGGACTTTAATGGATCCTTGGCATTGTGACCTGCCATGCAACACAAGAATCCTTTCAGTCAGTCATTATTTGACTAGTGTATTATACTAATTTTGCCCCACATGACAAGAAGCAGGTATAGTCGTATATAAAAATTTACAGAAATGTATGTATCATCCTATCTGAAATGCAGCACTGTGTTTTCCATGCCAATACAGAAGATTCAGTAATTTCTCACCTTCTGACAGCTTTGGTCAATAGGGTCAACTGGAGTACATTTGGGCTGGGTTATCCTCACATCATCTTTTCCACACTCCAGAAGAGCCCATAATTCAGTTACAAGTGCCTTTATAAAACCTAAAACAAATTTTTTGTTCTAATCATGAGAACGGCAAGAATACCAGAAAAAAAATCTTCATATTAAAAAAGAGTTTTACACCACAGTTCTAACTCAGATATTTGAAATTCTCTACATCGTGGACTAAAATTTCACAAGACAGACTACCTGAGGGTTACTCTCCCTGCTATTCTCAATCCTTTAGTTAAACTACCTTTCTACAGCGGTCTGCTTATATTCAATCTAAAATCTACAGCAACAATTTGCAAAGACTATTACACTAGAGCAGAAGGATATTTATGTACCTTCCATGTAAATGAGCTGCTGACCTTCTTTAACAAGTTATCTGCTACAGATCAAGGCTTAGCTAGTACTGGTTCAGGAATTTTAAAAATACAGATTTACTATAACTCATTAATAAATGAAAACATACCACAATGAAAAGTAAAGGACTGAAAAAATCTCTTTTAATGGAAACACCACTAGCTGAATATAAAATGTTACATACTAAAATAGAAGAGGAAAGACAGCCATCTAATTCTGAAATCTCCAAATTTAAGTTACAGGCTCACTACAAACTTAACATACATTATGCAACCTCCTCTCAGGGTTGAAAAATCAATGCTGATTATTTTTGCTCTACCATTTGTCTTTGATGCCAAGGGCCATAAGAAGCAACTTGGCTGAGAACCTTAAACAGGACAGATGGGTTTCTCCTCAAGTAGATTTGCTCTCTCTTTTCTGAAAGATCCCAGAGGCATTAGTAAGCAACTAACCACCAGTTTCCTTGACTGGCAGAATTTGCCTGCCTTTCTGACAGTCTTCCAGTCAAGTAATTTTCATTACACACCAGCTACTTCACGATACTCAGAGAGAGAATATTCATAACTTTTGTACCTCATGGACTTCCTCAGCAACTTAAGACGGTAGCTTTACTTTACTGATAAGATTCTAATTTTAGCATGACGACTACCTAGACTGCTGGGCGGTATGGCAACAGTTGAGTTATCTGAGAATGAATCTGAAGGGACTTTGTGGTATGGGTTGACATATAAGAAGAATCATCAGTTCAAACAATCTCAATTCCATCTCAGCACACTTTAAGAGTGCCAATGACATTCAGGTCTTTGCAGTTTCTCACTCTTTGAGCAGCCAGTAACCATGGAAAATTATATACAAATTACAGAAATC
Source organism: Phalacrocorax aristotelis (assembly GCF_949628215.1). Classification (NCBI taxonomy): domain Eukaryota; kingdom Metazoa; phylum Chordata; class Aves; order Suliformes; family Phalacrocoracidae; genus Phalacrocorax; species Phalacrocorax aristotelis. The sequence goes on from NC_134278.1 coordinate 56,890,100, forward strand.
AACAGTTATTAATTCTGATCTGTAGATCAATAAGAGGCACTTGCAAATTGTTAGCAACTTAGTTTTCAACAGATATAAATGTCTTCATGCACACAGAGGAAATTTCTGGAAACCCAAACCAATGAAGTAAAGATTTTGCATAAAATGGGGGGGGGGGGGGGGCAACCAAACCAACACCACAAAAACAACCCTGCATCAAGGTAAGTGAATTACTTAAAAGCTGGAAAGAATACATTTCCATCAAGAAGAAATCAATAGACATTTAACCAGTCTTTGCTAGTACTGTGTAATTATTCCACTCAGTTAATCTTTTTAACACCTTTCTCACTCTCTTTTTCTAATATGCAAGACTACAGCATGTAACTATTTGTAATAACATCATTCTTCAATTTACCTGAACTCTGTAGAGCTACTGCACCTGTTGGTGTTGTTGCCATTTGTGTAACAATCACCCTATTACCAAATTCTTCATAATCATTTGTCTGTTAGTAACAAATACAAAAGCACAGAGTTAGTTATTCAGAAATCTGAAGTGATTTCTTGAATATTGATCTTTCCTACACCGGTTTACAGAATTTAATCCACTGTACAGTTAGACTTGAACAGTTTGTGGATATTATCCTCTACAGGCTTGCCAGGGTCAGATTTCAAACCAAACATCTTTAACAAGTATCTTATCAAAATTTAAATGCAAAATACTATGGTTGAGACCTGCAACATCAGCAAAGAATAAAAATGTTAGTATTACAATGGTTTTTGCACACATTCAGTAGGAAGTCAGTAACGTGGTTTTTTTTTTTTCCTAAAACAGACATTAGCTGATTTTTGGTTACATTGCAATTATTGTCTTGCATATCTAGACTTCAACACCACCTACCAACTCGGACTACAAAAGTTTGCACTTAGAAGAGAAGAAGAAATGATATTTTGCTTAGCATTTCAAGCTTTACAGTAAAAAGTAAAAAAAACTAAATACATGTCTGACATTGTGAAGATGGGTAACATCCAACAAACTTAAATCAGCATGGCACCAATACCAAGGATGATAAGCTACATTTTTAATTCATTTTTGCAAAAATTAAGTGACAAAATTGTTTCTGGATTTATTTCCTTACTATTTTCTTTCTTCGTTTCACCATAATCATGAAAAGAAAAAAACCAAACGTACAGATTCTTTAATGCTTACCTGGAGCTTTTTTGATAAACTGCTGAACATAAAGTTCACACAGTCATTCATGGCACCTGTACTATGAAGCAGAAATAGTCCTTTGGGTGTGGCAGAAAAATTTAGCAAGGCATCTAACAAAGTCTCTTCCCATAACAAACTGCAAGAGTAGCAAAATAGTAATTTAAAAAGATAAGTACAAAAGCATGGGAAAAAAAGAAAAACTGCAATTTCTAACTCAAAAACACCACCACTTCATTCACTGGACTCTATGTTTACTCTATGATAGTTTAAAAAAAGCATTTGGGAAAGTTATAAACTGTATTAGACTGTACTGTGTACAAACATTCAAACTGATCCTGGCAAAACTAAGGCTAGGTAGGAACACATAACATAAAGATGATGTAATGGGGAACCCAAAAGACCCATGCAATCCTTAAATGTTCTTACAACTTACTATCTGACCCTAGACAAGCCAAGGTATAAAAGTGGCAGTTACAAATTGGCAAAGCAGGCACAGAATTTGTCACCGATGTAAAATCGCTATGTGGAACTAATAAAAACTCACGTTTGAGGAGATTAAGGCTCCCGCTAGAAATCAGTACCGAATTATGAAAATAAGGTGCTATATATACACATACCAGCTTCATGTACTAACAGCAGTAAATGAAAAATATTTTCTACAGACATGGCAGGAAGAACAGCAATTACAAGGGTAAAGTATGATCATACACTCTTCCCTACAAAATATTCCACGTCCTAAAAAGAAAAGTGAAGCAATTACATCACCTTTGACTAGATACTATCCCTGCAGGTATCACTAGGCTCTTGTGATTCTGTTTCTCTAAAAGCATTTCCTTACTGGATTCTCATCTCTAGTCCTCATTTCCCATGTCTGACTCCTATCACCAGGAAGCAGCAGGCAGCTGTTCTCGTAGCAGTCAACCATTACCCCAATCTTTAATCACTTCTGCAGAACCCCTGCCGTGTCATGTTCAGAAGCAAAAATTTCACCCAGAAAAATATCAGCTTGCCTTGTTCCATAGTTAAATGAAAAATCTAAATGCTAGGAGGAAACTGTAGCTTATGTCAATGGCAGTGGTTAGTGACAGCCGCCTCAGTCAGAGCTCTGCATCCCCAGATTTCTTTTTTAACACTAGATTTGAATTGTTACAACCAGTTCACATGCCATCACTAGAGACTAGAGGAAACTGTTGTGGTATCTTTGCAAATTATATGTGAAATCTACGGTAAAGTATAAACAACAATCTACTTAATTAACTAGGCTCGGCACTAACACCAAATCACCCTGAATTTTCAGGCTCACAAATAATTGTATATTTCTCACCTTAATGCATACAAACATCTATAAAGTGATGTTAAGTTTTAGTATAAAAGGAAGGATGCCTTTACTTAATATGAATCAGGCTTTCAGCCAGAATGCTGCCAATCCTGCTACATAATATTTTGAAGGTGTGGATACCATTCAGCAGAACAGCATTTTAAATTAACACCACATCAAAGCCATAAGATAAACTTTGACAGCTATTTTGTTTCATGCTTTCTAATTCACATTTTCCTCAAACCAATTTCTGTAGTCACAGAGAATCAGCTCTAAGTCAATTTTCCCTAAATCAGACAAAACTCTGTAAGTCAAGAAAGTCCTGAAAGGTCACAAGCAACTTTGTAACTCTACTGATACCTATGCTAGGACCACTTTGCTCCCTCTTCCTACCCCTTTGCTTTTGGCAAAAAAAGCACAGGGCTGTAAGCTACCTCAACTGTGGATGAAGTAGCAGTGTGTGTTCATACTTTTGCATGTGCACAAATTAAACACCAACTTACACGTTTTTTGACTCTAGACTTATTCGTGAAGTTGAGTCTGCACCAGTTACAGGAGTGGGTACTCTTTCTGAAAGCAAACTTGCCTGTGAAATAAAAAAAATAAATACTTCCTTACTGCTTATTTACACCATTTTTAAACTCCAGATCTTGCTCATTCTCTTATTATATATTAAAAAAATAACAGTGACCAGGCTGTAATCTAGTCTTTGGCACAGAATAAACTATACCACTATATTTTTTTATTCCAGAAAAGCTTCCCCCCCGCCCCGTTGGGAAAAATACTAGCATTTTAAAGCTAGTATATTTTTAAAATTTTTATTAAAATCCTTAAAATAAAAACCTCTTTATTTTTACTTTTTAACTGGAGACTTCCAAACCGAAAAATTGGCATTTAAAAAAAAAATCAGAAAGTAACTCTTTACTTCTGTCACAGGTATGGAAATAAACAGCCTCTGGAGTCAACAACTCAGTATGAAATCTATTAAGTAATTCTGCTGAATTTTATTTTATTTACTTATAAACTATATAAATGCATGTATCTCAGTGTGGATATAATTAGGGCTACAGACATAGATACATACATATACATATTTTTATATTTGATGGAGCTTCTACCTTAAATGATACTTGAAAATAATTGGTGTGAAAACCACGGTATATTTACAGTGAATAATTTAAGCTGGTTTACGTTTCTAGGGATAAAAACATATTGCACTATTCAAATGAAAGTAAGCAGTCATTAATTTACTCTCTTATAAATGTGATCTAATAAATCCACAAAACACTTCCTCTGTTAAACTAGTCAGTTTTCCTGGATCTGTTAGGTTCCCCTTTTATTATCACCTGTACAAATTCTGTCCCAGAATTCCAGCAGAATTTGCCAAGAAAAAAAATTGTTTCTCCATCAGTCTTAAAACTCCAGACTTGTAAAATAGGAGGAAACAAATTACAAGTCTATCCATTAAAAAATTATCCCTACTTCTTGGATAGAGTCCACCAGATTCCACCATTTTTGCTACACTATAAATGGTAGAATATTTTCTAAACTGCAGATGTTTGAAAATTGAATGACAGAAAACAATTTAAAAAGTAATCAAGATGGCAGAGTTGAAAATGTGACTCTCCTATACTAACTTGTTGATTCCTGAAGTCCTGAACATGTAGATTCCACTTCAGTCTCAATTTGACCTCCAATGTGATGTGAAAAAATGGCATTTTGTCAGCTAAATGTTTCATGAATTCTTTTAAATTTGACACATTCAGCCTACTTATCTTGTATGTGTCAAAACAATTTGTCTAAATGATGTTCTATATGATAATAAAGGATTTTAATGTGCAAATAAGTCTTTTGTGCAATGAGCAAATGCTGTGGTGCTTTAGAGCAAATAACTGGAAATGCCCATCAAAAGCATATAACAGTCTGCCTGTGACAAAAAATAAATAGAGTAACAGGTTAGTTCAAGACTGACTAGTTACACAATAGGAAAGCACAAAATGACAGATTGTTATGTAAATTACAGCACAATTCAAGTGAACTAAACCCTTTAATTCAATAAAATCCTAAAGTTCTCAATGCAATGAAGAACATATGTTTCAAAACCAACATTCTTTGATGGGAAACGGAGTTTCCTGTGATATAATTATGATTGTAATCAATACATTGTATTTTCAATCACAATGTGTGCTTTCATAATAATATTCATATATAAAAGCAGTGAGAAATACTAGTTGACTGTCCTCACTGTGGAAAATTTCCCTCTGGTGTCCAATCGGAATCTCCCCAAGAGCAACTTGTGTCCATTCCCCCTTGTCCTCTCCATGGGACTCCTTGTAGAAAGGGAATCTCCATCTTCTTCGTAGCTGCCCCTTAAGTACTGGTACATGGTGATGAGATCCCCCCTGAGCCTCCTTTTCTCAAGGCTGAACAAACCCAGCTCTCCCAGCCTATCCTCATATGGCAGCTTCCCAGTCCTCTGAGCATCTTGGTGGCCCTTCTCTGGACCCCTTCCAGCCTGTCCACATCCTTTTTGTATAGCAGGGACCAGAACTGTGCACAGTACTCCAGGTGTGGCCTGACCAGCGCTGAGAAGAGTGGGATAATGACTTCTTTATCTCTGCTGGTGATGCCCTTTTTGATGCAACCCAGCATCCTAACTCTTAACTAACTCTTCCCTCACTGATGGTGGGTCGGTGTTCGGATCAATCGGGAATTTCATTCCCAAAGCCTGGGACCCGACAGCGTTGGTAAAGACAGAGGTAAAGAAAGTGTTGAGGACCTCTGCCTTTGCAGCATCGTTGGTGACTGACTCTCCTCTTCTGTTTAACGGTGGGCCTGTGTTTTCCTTCTCTTTCTAATCATAATAAAAGCATAAAGCATCTGACAGGAAGAATAGCTGTTCTGTTCTCTTCCCCTTGCATTCAATCTCTCTACTGGTTCCCCACCTCCAAAAAGAATCTTTAGGTTTTTAGCCAATTTTTCCTTCCAGCTTGGCCTGACCCTTTTCTAAGAATATATTTTACAATCACCGGAGGAAAAAAAAAAAAGATGGTTCCATTTTTCACTAAAAAGTGAAACAACCCAGCTAAATTTTGGTTTTCCACTAGGAGTTCTAATACCTATAGTTTAAATATGCTTTCAGTTTAGCTGTAAGCCGAAGTTGAAGCTTTGTATACTACCCTTACTTAAACGCCGCCAATGTTTTTTTTTAATTATTCCAATATTTGTTTAAATTTTACTTCACTGTGAACTTTCTGAAAACTGCTCTTACAGCTTCTGCTGTCACTTTTCCATCTTACCTGAAGTTTTATAGTAATAGATAAGATTTTTCACACTGCATATGGCTATCAAACAATGAAAATAAAAAAGTTTAGTGAATAAAGCAGAGATCCATATACATTTTTCAGTACATTTAAAACAGAAAGATGCAGAACTGTTGGACCCAAGCTCTTTCCTGCAGAAAAAGCATTAGCCTAGCAATCAAACTGAAGTACAGACTCTACACTTCATAAGGTATCCAAGTACACAGGTAAGACAAGAACTCCTGCCTGGCATTTCTCATTTTGGTCTCTTAAGAATATTTAAATGGCATCTAACTATTTAAGCAAAATATTTGGAATTTCCTTTTCTTGTCCACATCTCCTACTGAAACTAACTAGTTTAAACTAAAAATTACTAAGACCACATCTCAGGAGTCTCTTGCTTCCAAAATATCCCAAACACCAGATCTATGGTGGACACTGGTTATCATGACATCAGGCGACCTCTAGCATCAAGGACAATGTTAGGAAGGGGTTGATCTATGAATGATAGGTCTATCAATGCATCTTGAGAGGTCCTGGTTTAATCTTAAGGCACAGAAGTCTCAAACTAAGCTTCTGCTAGGTTCACCTGCAGAAGAAAAATTTGAAAAGTAGAACTTCACTTTTAGAACAATTCCATGCATTATCTCACTACTTAAATACAAGCAACCTGAAGCAAAGAACAACTATTTCACTAGCTGGACCTTTTACAGTAAGATTTTTTCCCAATCTTCCCAATCAAAAACTAGATTTACCTTTTTCCAGGCCTCTCCGATAGATTCATGCAAGCCATAAGGAATTAGCATCTGCAGGCCTTCACAAGTTCTGTACATCTGACGACATACAAAAATGAAAGCTCCTTTAACAACTGGAAAAATCTTGGATCCAGATAAAAGAGAAATGTCGTCATGAAGAAGTTTCTTTGTAAACTGAATGATTACTTGAACAGCTGTAGGACTGGAAATAAAACAACACTTAAAATGTTGCTTTGTTGTCATCATTAAGCCTTGAAACAAATCCTCTGACTAAACTTATTTAAATTTTTCTAGGGGAAAAGAAACGATGACCCATTATGCAGGGGGCCAACTATATTGTAACTTGTAACACCAGTCAGAAGAAATGTACAAGTGATTTTACTTTGGCTACAGGTCTACATAAAGTGAAAATGCATTCATTGTCTTGCATCCAGCCCACATAGCCATGAACTACACAGACTACGTATTTTATAAGACTCCAGCTGGGAAATGTAATACGACAATCATTGTAGCTTCTGCTTAATCAGTGTGAAGATATCACTACAAGGCAAAATTTGTCCTTGTTTTTTCCTTTTTCCTATATGAGACCTCCTCTGAAATCTTCTAGGCTTGCAATGCAAAGGACAACTCCAAAGTCCTACCTTCTTCTTCCAACCCCCCTTAAAAACATATGCAACTTCTAAGATTCCTCCACTTAGAAGACATATATTCCATATGTTTTCATGACCTGCAGCTTAGATATTTTTAAAGGCTAGTCTCAGTTTTACTGCGCTGTTTCAAGTTCTAGCACCAGCTAACAATATACTATCCACAGGATCCCACAGATCCTAAGTTAGGTACAGTGTTATGAATGTCAGCTTCTGATACAAGATCTGTCTCTTACTACATGTACTGAAAAGTGAATGCTACATTAAATCTATTCTTTGAATAAATTAGGTTGATCTTTAATACTTATTCTAAAAACAAACAAATAAAAAACAGAGAAGAAAGGCCTTTGGCCTGAACAGCAGCACTATGAATATAATGGAACTACATTCAGAGAAATGAAAGCTCTCACATGAATAAGAAAAACAAGTAAACCGTGGAAATCTTCCTTAATAAAAGTAGTTATTTAAATTGTCATTTCACCTGGTTTTACACATAAATGTCTCCCTAATACATCTTCTAAAACACTTACTATTTTACTTGATAATCAGATATTTGACTCCAAACATAAACAAATCACATTTAGATAAATGAAAAAAGAGAAGATAAGTCTCATAAGACTAATGTAATTCATTAAAGTACTCACTAATGCTATTCATTAATGCACTCTTACCTATCATCTTTGGCAGTTTTTTCATTTTCTCCATAAAGAAGAAGAGAAAGACCATCATCTACAGCAGCAATCCTTGCCAAAATATCAGCTACATCAATTAAAGTGGTTTCAAGACAATTTATATACACCTATTTGGAAGAACAAAAAATAAAATTTTCAATTCAATGCTTTTGTGAAAGCTGTTTATTCCAGTCTGGCTTATGTATGCAGAAGCTGAAGGTCACCCTTCTGATGATTGCTTAATGGCTTAAACAAAATAAGTAAGCAGCTTATGTTCAAATGCAGTCACAGAGAAATCTTCACCACAAATGGCAATAATTGTTCTTTTAATTACTATGGCAGAAGTTCAGTGACTGCACAGATATAGAGAACAGACATTTCTAAATTCCTTTTTCACTGTTCCCACCATGAATATGGAAAGGCTCTTAATATGCCATCTAGGGGTGTAAGAGCAATACCTGAATCAAGGTGAGAAACATGCTAACTCCCTCAATGCTGCATATGCGTTGGCAACTCTTTGGCTAGAAATAGAATTCTAGCTCCCAAGATGGTCTTCTGTGTCTACCTCACTTCTAGGCTGTGGTAGGCCCAAACAGCTTTGGAATCATGATGAAGGTCTTTTCCCCACTGGAGCAAAGCAAAAGTCATCTGCCAATTCCTTATTCACTTCAGAGCACTGTATAGGCACAACTAGGCTGTAATCAAGCAGATGAATATTTAACACTGGGATTCAGACTGTTCAGTTTGGTACCATCACTAATGAATGCAATACCCAAATTAATGCTAAACTGGCCATTGCTCATTAATAAGTGAAGTCAATATTCCAATAGTAGACAAGCAGAACATGGGTGCTCCATGAAGAACCTGTCAGGGAGCAGCAAAGGCAGGATGCTCTACAAGGGATAAGAAACCAGGAACTAAGCATAATAAGAAGGCAGGTAGAGGCAGCGGCAATGGCTTGCCATCGGATGGGTGGGCAAACCCACCCCCATACCCAAGCAAGGTGAGCAGACAGGTCCAGCGATAGTAACCACGTTCAGCCAACAGCCAAGTGATGAGGGAGGTCTGAGGTTAAGGCAAGAAGCTGAGTCAGTGAGTCAGGGTCAGCTCCAGACACAGTAAACAGGGTCAGACACAGCCCAATGAGGCAAAGCAAGCAAAGAAGTCATGCCTGTTCCGATCGGTGGGACACTAGTCTTCCATGCTGCTACAATACAGTGCAAGCAGGGAATGAGGACAGGAATCTTAGCTTAAAAAACACTCCTAAGCGGAAGGTGGAGTGAGTCCACACTGAGGCTTATTAGCAGAGTCATTGCTGGGGGGATCTCTGCTTAGGCCTTTTAGCACAGCTTTCTCAAACAAGCTCTATTCAAGGCTGGACACCCACACTATTACCTGTGTTGGCCCTGAGCCCAGGCTGCCAAGCCCAGGGGAGAGGAAGTAATGGGGAGATGTGCCGAAGGTCTGACAGTAGACAGCAAGTATAATTCTGCAGGACTTACGCAGTGTCCTAAAGGTGCTCACCAAAATTCTGCTCCTGTCCATATGCCTCAATAAGTTGGTCATGAGATAACCAGAGTGGACCTTCTCACCCAGGGACCGAGAAACACTTCAGATTCCTAGGACTTACACACAAATGTATGTACAGAGAAGGACAGTCTTCAAAGTCAGAAGTCCTCTTTGGTAGCTTCCCCCTACCCACACCCAGGACAACAGAGTGGACTCAACAGTGAGATGAGCTAAGGGGAATTACTGTTCCCAGTAACACTTGTTAAATATCTAGTATATCACAACAGGGAATAAAGCACCACTCTCCCAAAGCCAAGTTCCACTGCTTAAATCTTTTCTACTCTTCTGTTATTCATCAAGGACAGCTGGATTCACAAGAGAAACTATTTTTAAAATGCTGTGCAATACAGCTCCTGCTTCTCTTACAGGTAGCTCGAAATAAATAGTATTCCTTCTTTAAAATTTAAGGAATTTACTATTAATGCTGGTGGTCAAAGTAACCCAAGAGAAAAATACCTTTTCAACTTTGTTTTTTTAATTAAAATTTTCAGTGATACAGAGGGTCAAAAATCTCTCTGACTTGTTATTTTTAGGTTACTGGGCATCATTTTTCAGGATTCTAAGAAAGGAACACGCTGTGCTGTCACTGTTTCTTCAACAGCGTCAATATTTTGCTTTCCCTGTGCAACACCAAAAAAAAAACCCAACCCAAAACACGGTATTTTGTTTATTTAAAATGTGAATGCAATGTTCTGCACTAGCTATGCTTCAGCAGGAACTCAGAGGCTACAGAGCACAAAAGGCCAATACTGCTCCCCACAAACTGATCCTTCTGAGAACTCCTGCTTATAGTCACCGAGTTCCTCCTTCCCCCTCTACTACGGATACACAATACTGCTCTGCTTAAAAGGCAAGTGAGGCTTGCACTTATCTGAGTGGATTCAGAGCTCAGATGTAAAGTAACTGCATTGTATTTGCTCATTAGGCCAGCTGTACACCCAAGGAGCACCATATGCAGCTCCAGTGCTACCCACCCACCAACCCCAGCTGAAGAAAGATGCATGTGTGGCCACAGCCTTCCGTTTGAGATAGACATGGTCTAGTATTAGGATTCCTGGGTGTCTAAGAAGTCCCAGTGATTTGCGTGGGAAGTAAAACCAGTCCAAATTCTTGTAAAAGAGGAAGAGAGTCACCGTGACTCGGTGTACCTTTTCTAGCTATTGGATTGCCAGATGCAATACAAAACAATTTGCACCTTTGTTAGGACAAATATGACACATTCCAAATTCACAACACATAACCAACATACTACAGCTACTGTGCATTAAGTATTCCTGAACATGACCTGTTTTTTCAAACAGACCAATTATTAAGTCACAAGAGAACTTACAATTTGTTAAGATTTCAGCTACCTATGAAAGACAGCTGAGCATGGCAGAAACAAAAGAAAGAGAACAACTGTTAAATGTTGAGATAATTACTTTTTTAACTACTAATGTATAATAATAAGAGAGATGGTTGTATGTGCTTTAGAATACCTTGTGACCATAGAGATTGCCTGGGGGATTACACAGGCCTCCATCACAGCAAATCAATGAAGTATTGCCTTAGTACTGTTTTTAAATTTGACTATCAGTGTTCAAAGCATATGCAGGCTCAGTCACTTTTTGTACTTGAAAAAATTTGTACTAAATTTTTGCAACGTACAGTAAAAACAAGACAAAGTGTTAAATCTTGCGAAAGCATCCATAGATAGCCTTATAATGTAAAGTATAAGTAATGCTACCTTACTCAGTACAGATACCCACAGAAGAGCTAAGTTATTGACATGATCAAGTTTTTGCAGGACTATGGTTTTAAGGTGTACAGAAATACATACTTTAAAATATTTACTTGGAAACGGATTGTTTACACTTTTGAAATAGCATTGGAATATTTTTGTATAGGTAAAAATTTTTCAGGCATGAAGATGAAGAGTCTTTTCTGGAAAATAAACAAACTGAACTGAAAAAATAATCAGAAGGATACTGACAAAATTCAACTTTAAGAACCTAGATGACATATTTAAGTTAGGAACCTAGACTGACTTTGCAAGCATGAGCCTCAGAAAGTAAATTCAAAACTACTCAGACATTAGTTTCTCTCAAAGACTTTTTATGTAAGACAGCTCAGCCTCCTCCATGGGCATTTCAGGCCCTCAGCCTCTCTGTCTTGAGACTTAGTCACCCAGCCCAATTAAGCCATCTCGGTCAAAACAAAACCAATAGGACATGCTGAAACTATAACTAGACTTTCCAGTTCCTAGAGGTAGATAATGTTTCCCAAGGTTTTTAAAATTCTTACAGAAATGTTTAAAAAAAAAAAGCAAACTTCCTTTTACCAGTTCAGAAAATAATAATTTTCCATGAGGAATTACATATTTTACCATACTAATTCTTGAGAACACTTAACTCCAAGTTGCCAGCTGAATTTAAAAAGGAATAAAAGTAGGTTGCCTTTTAAACAGCAGGTAGAACAAATAAGCATCCAAGAAATATCCAAAAGACACACAAAAACATTAGAAGAAAAAAAAAAAGTAATGTGATCTTCCCAAGGGAACAGTCTCACTGCGGCACAATTTTTCTACTATTTGCAAGATTTCAAGAAAACCAAGTTTATCAGACCAACCATAATGACAGCCTATGCTATTAAAGGCATACTATAATAGCTAATACAGAAAATACTACAGAAGTTACCATGTGACTAAATAAATCTTCTACAGAAGATTCTTCTAAATCTTCTTCTAAAGAAAAGACAGAAAAATTATAATATTCTATAGATTTAAAAATTATTTGTAAGATTACTACAAACCTCTGTGCCACTCAGTAAACTTTGAACAGGATGAAGCAGGGCATCTATCACTGCATCCGTATATAAACATTCAGCAGCACATCCTGTTTGATCACAAAAAACTTGCAGAATCTCCATAACAAGACTTGCTGGAGAATAATTGTCTAGTGAACACAAGAAGTATTTGTTTATATTTTAGCTTACACAAACATATCTACATGGCTTATGTAGATGCTTCTGAATTATAATTTTGTTAAGCACTGATTGAAGTAACAAGTTTGAAGGAAGACAGAAAGGTAAAGGAGGAATGCAAGAGAAAAATCTGCACAAATAACAGACCCAAATTAAAAATTGCAAAAGTTACCACATGCCTAATTATAATTACCTATATTAGCATATATCAAAAACAAATATTTACCTGTATGTGCTGCCAAAGCTGTCTTTGGGTAACTTGGAGAGTAATAAATAAGCCGAATAAATAATACCAACAGATCAGTTATGGATACACTACCTATTTAAAAAAAAAATACTCTGCAAATTAAGGTGCAACTTTAATTTTACAAATTAATCAGATTTACTAAATATATATGAACACTTTGCTTTATTGAGGAAATCAACGTATGTACAACTGATAAAGCAAAGGACATGCACATCCCTGGGACTCTGCCAAGGTATTTCATGATCAACTTCTAAGGCTTGATCTTGCTCCCAATTTAGGCAATTGCAATTTTACCATGTCTTCAGTTGAAACAAATGGCAATCAAAGTTTGAGAAAGCTGAATATACATGGCTGTAGGATAAACCATTACCTTGCTATTAGATTAAGTGAAACAACGGGAAAAGAGACAAGCTATAAGACAACTCTTCCTCAGGTCTGACACAAAAACAACCAACATGTAGCTAACGCAGGCTGGGAACTATTGCTCCGAGTTTTATGTAATTATGTTAATAAATCAGACAATTTCTGGGGAAAGGGTTGCTATCTATGAAGCTGTGAAGAACACTATTAAGGAGACAGATGGTGAGATTGGTACTTTTTTAGGGGAGAGAAAAAAGCAACCATCACCAATGGATCACTGCTTGAATGGCGTTACACAGATAATTCATAAACAACAAAAGCACTTGATTAGTAGATGTTCCTTCCTCACAACTGCTCTACTTTGGATCTATTTAGCCCTGATCCTCAAACCAGAGGGCCCAAATACCTTCAAAAGGCAAGTCTCAGAATGAGTATCCAGTAATATTTTGAATTCGACACTGAGTTAATAAAGATATTAATTAACGTAACACTACAATTGTTCTCACACGTTTGCATTTGCCAACTCTGCACAATCTATGACTGTATGCAGGTTTCTCTGGATGCCCAAGGGCTTTTCCATCTCATATCTTCTATCCATATTCACACCTCTGCTCCACGGGTACCAACCTTTTCCTCTACCACTGTCTTACCTTAATTACATTAACAGGTTAAGCTCAGAACAATTGTTTTCAATTTGCAATTAGGTTGAAATACTGGTTTTGTTTCACACCTGAAAAGGAGTTTTGGTCCTTGGACATGTGTGTCTTCCAGATGATTATATCAATTGCCTTGACAAAAGGTATTACTGATACCTAGAAAGACCGAATGACTTACACATTGATCCAACTCTCCTTCAACATGAAATTATTATATTAAAAGTAAGAATAAAAGTGATCTCTTCAACCACATCCATCAAAGATTAAAAACTGTGTTGATACTCAAAATTACCTATACCATCTTTTAAGAAAGAGGAAACATATATCAGGTATGGGTAAAGTGTTGCTCAACAGGTTCCATTTTCCTCAGCCATCCCCTTACCTTTTTTATTTTTCAGCTGTACTGGAAAGAGATTTCGGCCTTGCTTATAGATCAACAATCTTCCTAAAAGGCATAGCGAATGAACAAAATAGATGAACTGCAATTCTGGTCCAGTGTAAGAAAAGTTCGGCTTATCACCTTCAACAATAAAACCAAAAAATGAGAACTTGACTTTTTTAGTTTACTCTACAGTACCTAGCTACTACCTGCAACATACGTGGATCATTTTTTGTATAAAGACAGACATCTTAAGTAACTAACCACTGCTACTGGCGTTCTCACAAAAGATACACATACAGTATTTTGGGAAGAAAAAGAACAGACAGAATGTCTTCCTCTTGAGGTAGCATGTCCAAAGACCTAGAGCACGTGGATGTATGTGCATATAATGCAAGACATGCAAAGATACTCACTACAATGCTGCTGGGAGAAGTCATTGACTCTGGAATTTTTAACTGCTGCCTTGCAAAATTCAAAATAATCAAGACATTTCTGGACAGCTGCAATAATCTGTGGGAAAAAAAGGCACAAAATAGTAAGATACCTGGTATTTTACAATAAAGTCATTCTCTCTTGTATCCAGGTACTGTCATTTAACAAAACAACCTAAATATCCACTTCTCTGCAATTGCCTCATGTTTCAGTGCTTTGGATGGGTTAATTAAGAGGAGGCAAAATTTTACAGGGCTATTAAAATACATTGCCATTATTATTATAGAATCACACTACCAGCTCTATAAGCACAAAGACAATCAGAGCATGCAAGTATTTTGAGAAGTTAATGTCAATCTGTGATCGCCATCTTGTCATTACTATGGAAGATTTTAATTTTTCACATGTTAAAAGCTTTGCCTTGAATACACTTACTAAACTCTAAGTTTGGTTGTTGGATACTGTCAGTGCTATCACTGTTCTTTGCAGAAGTGTCGTATCATTATCACAGCATTATCATCTAATCAATGTATATAAAAGTTTAAAAACTACCAGCATGGATTTAGAAATGAATCACAAATACAGCACATGAACAAAGAAGTATATTTAGATTTATTACAGTTTGAGCTGCTAAGAGTTTTTCACAAGTGTAAGTAAAATATATGGACATACAGAATAAAAAGAATACTTAATCAGATGTTTACTCCATGCTTGTAAATTAGTTTAGACTATCCTGCTCATGGACTTCCAATTATAAACTTTTTGTTGCATGGAACATGCTTTATTCTGTGCTCCGTCCTGTGCATACAGATAAACAAGACAAATGTCTTTTTTAGTTGTCTATATTCCTGTCTCCCATCTTAAGATTTTATCAGTCACATATATTTTACATTATATTTCATTTGTCTTACAAGATCTTACAAAACATAGCCAAAGGCCTGTCTATATGAATGGATCGCATACCCATATTGGTCTTACTGAAAACAATTAAACTTCCACCCCAGTGAAGTAAACATTACTAAAGGTGTTTTCCCAGATTTATTTTGCTGGCATTTTGAATACTTAATGCTTCGTATCACAACTTGAAGAACACAACAGTGGTTTTTTAGTCTCTTTCCATCAAAACTCCAAATTAGGCATAGTTTTAATGGTATTTTTTCATGCACCATTTGCTACTTTTATGCATTGTCAGAAATAATTCTAAATATGAATGCAACATAAGGAATTAATAAATAATAATCCTAATTAAATACATGCTATAAAACATCCACATTTCCCCCTCCTCAGAAGTGGTCACGTTCCCTTCTTTGCATTTACCAATTATTCATTTAAGCAAAGTGAAATTGTAAAAAAAAAAAAAATAAAATCAAAAT
The DNA here is from genome assembly GCF_949628215.1 of Phalacrocorax aristotelis. Lineage (NCBI taxonomy): Eukaryota > Metazoa > Chordata > Aves > Suliformes > Phalacrocoracidae > Phalacrocorax > Phalacrocorax aristotelis. The sequence goes on from NC_134278.1 coordinate 56,905,962, forward strand.
GGCTCATCTAGCTAAATGACACATAACAGCTCTGACAAAAAGGAAAAAATGAAAAAAAATGCTCAAACCACAATGTGCAAAGCAAGAAAAAGTTCTAAATAAATTTGCCTTGGGAAATACTTACCAAAGATTTATATTTCTTTTCCAAAAGCCTAAATACCACTGCTCTGCTGTAATATGCATGCTAAAATGACAAAGAAGACCTAATGTCAACTTCAAAGGTGTAAGTTTTATTTTTTAATTAAAAAGTAGAAATTATCTGATTCTGTTCTATTAGGGAATAGTATTATATTAGGGATATAAGTACAAATTCAATGTATTGAACTTAAGCTTGTGTAAACCAGTATTATACTCAACTAAGCCTTTTGTTTGAAGTAGATTTAAGATGAAAATAGAAGTTATGTCATTAGAAAAATGTGTAGCAGGATATGAAATAAACAGAAAAACAATAACGATGCTGAAATGTTACACTATGTGTTTTGACACTGCCATGTAAATCTTCTGATGGCTGTCAGTCAGTTATGACAAAGCCCTGAAGTGCAGTAAGTTCTCAGAAATTTAATGAAAACTAGTAACTGAATAGGAATCGAGGGAGAGAGTAGTGTTAAAGGGCAAATGACATAAATGACTAAAAAAATCCCAGACTTCCTTAATTACAGTACTCATTATAGGTTGTTATCAGGTTACAATAGGTCTGTGATAATAACAGTCATAAATCACACTTTTCAAAATACCTGTCAGACATGAACAAGTTACAGGTTGTTGGGTTACGTTTTTTTTGCTTACCGTCCACTTTTTAAACCATACTGCTTTGATATCTAACAAAGCCAAGAAGTAGACTGGACTCAAAAAATCTGGAGAGGCAGGATGATTAGGCTCATGTTTTACTGACAAAAGTGATAAGGTACTCTCCACTACTTCTTCCATGTACCTTATGACACAAATAGGAAAAAATTAACAGAAAACAAAAATCACTTAGAACTTTCACCAGTAATACTCAGGAACAAATTTCCGGTAAAACCTCATTGTTCAGATAAATCATAAATAACAATATTAACTTGATCTTGTAAGTACATTAACTCTTTGTATTACTCTGAATAAATCTAATAACAACATACATGTATATTCTTCTGATTACTTTATTACATTTGTTACTTCATAAAACATCCAAATTATTTTTGTTAAAAAGCACTTAGAACACTTCAAAAGCTAAGTAAGCAGCTTAAAATGACCCATGATATGCAACTTCCCTATTTCACTTTTTCCACCCTCTATTTATATTTCCCCCTTATCACTGACCAGTCATCTGTGCATCTTCTAATCAACCTTTTGCCAAAATTATAAGCATCTAATTATACATCAAAAATCATTAAATAAGAACCAGTGGCAGTTTTTTTGGGAGGTGGCATACTTTTCTGGATGACGAATCCAGGAAGAGGGAGCTTCCTTTTGGTACTCATTTAAAAGGCGAACCTGAAAACATAAAATTATTAACATTTAAAAGTAATGCATGATGTTTCAGTAATGACAAAGAAGATATGGAAAGTTCATTTATACCTTTTTAAGTAAACGATTTATGTCTGTGTTAGATACATCCAGACCAGCTGAAATACGAAGAGAATATTCTCCAGAAAGAAAGTACAACTCCAAGTGTCTTGCTAAAAAAGAAGGAAAAAATAACCTCACCTCCATGACAACAGTGGCAAAACAGACTACTATACAGCTTCATTATAAAAGTTAACTGATTTTCAGGGAGTACATGACTCATGAAGTCTTAAAAGTAATTAAATGCACATACCTAAACTTGTATAAACTTCTCTTGTCATATTAAATGGAGAAGAAGAAAAGGTTTTTGCATAGAACCTAAGAATTTTCTCCTAAGGGAGGAAAAGCAAGCAAGGTATTAAATATTCATGTAACTGTGTATTATTATTGCACAATACTCAATATGTAGTGGCATTATTCTTAATATTACTTATTGCTCCGATATCTCTACAGATGTGAAGCATATTTTATAAAAATACACAGTTTGGGACCACAGAAACCTACAGTCTGAAGGAAATTTTACTCAAATACTTTAACTGACAGCACCAATGCAAAGCCTCACTGAGGTAGAAGGAAGCAGATCAAGGAATATTACTGTACTTTCCCATTAACATTAATGTTTTTATGTTATTAAATGTACCAATGACTTGTAACTAGCACTGTTTGAAAGGAAATTGTAGACCTTTCAAGCTGAAAGAGAAAAATACATGACAGCAGCTGGGGCAACTTTCACATTTATTTGATAATCACTTTAATTTAAAAGAAAAAAAAAAGACTTAATTGGCATAATAAATAATCTAAAAGCAGTTTAGGCAGCTGTCATTTTTCCCCCCTTACCAGTGCCTGTGTAATATTACTATTATCATCTTATCATCACGGAGCACATACCTGATTTCAAAAGGAAATATTAATGTGACATGTTTTAAAGAAGAATTTTGTCAAATTTTTTATGTGTTTGCTAAAAGACATTCAAACCTCTTCATTCCCATGAAAAGACACGTAAATGAGTACTCCAGCTTCTAAAAATCCTATTGAAATCCTGTTGTAATCCTTTAAATCAAGATGTACTGGTATCACATAGCTCTTTTACTTCAAAAAGAGTTTATCTGACACACACACAAACAATAAAACGTCTTGGGATCCTGCTGGACTACTCATAATACATATGTAACTTCTTATTCCTCTTCAGTACTCTTTACTAAGGCTACACATCTGATAACTAAATACAGTACATTAGCTTACACTGAATGTGGCATCAGGATCTGACAGAGACGTCGTGAGATGCTTACGCAGATTTGGCCAACTCTCAGAGTTCAGGATATCAGAGGGAGGGGCACAGCACAGTGTCTGCAAAGCTTCTTGGCGAACCTACAGTGGTAAAGAAGATAAACACCACAAATCTGTTCACAGCAACCTCTCAAATACATAATTTACAATATAATCTGGGGAAGGAAGGAACAGGACCTGGCTGTAGAACAGATAAGGAATTCCCGAATACTTATCTTCTGCTCTGCTTTTATGGTGATTTGGACAAAACACTACACCACTGAGAAAAAAAACCCAAACATATTTAAGAAGTAACAAAACCATTTAATATAGGTTTTCAATACTGGATGCAAGGATCATGTTCTACTTTCTTCTTGTAATCAATTTTTTTTTTTCAGGGAATATAGGAAACCATATTCCTCTCTAAAAAGTCACTAAGGAAAAGTAGAAACAGAGCTACCAGACACTATGTATTACTGCTGAATTTTCATCAGCATTATAAGCTAAACAATTTCATGTTTTTTTTCTATTTGTAGACAACTGTGATCCCTAATAATTTATTTCATATTAATGAAACAAACTGTAGGAAATTTTAACAATATTTAATAGCATCAGACTTTTTATCTGGTTTTCTAAGAAAACTTGATCACAATGTTTATACCAGTTCCCATCTACCATGCCTTTTTTAACTGCAAGACAATCCTAAACAAATCTTACTGAGACAGCACTCTCAAAATTATGTTTCTCCAAGCTTCAAAAATATCAGCAGCTGCTGCTGGTTAGTGGTTAGAGACCCAAATTAGTACTGCCACTGACAGGATGGCAAACCTAACTTGGACTTTATCTATTCCATCTAGCCACAACTTGTTGGCAAATCAGCAGGCATCTCTCTATTCTGATGGGGGTAACACAAAGGACAACATGGAAGTTACCAAGAAGGGCAAGGGGCATGTGTACAGGGAAATAAGCTTCAATAACTTCATTTCTCACAGAAAAACTTTTTGCAAACTCAAAATGCCCATCTATAGCACATAAACTAACAACAACAAAAAAAAAGATACTTGCTGCAACACCGGTTTTTGAACCAGATGGCTACAAACAATGAAATACTGCACTGCAGAGCAGTTGCTGCACTGAAGCCAAGATAGATGAACCATCAAAGACAAGATTCCACTTAGGAACATATGAACTCTTACATACGTATAGTCTGTTTTCCAGTAAGCCATAAACATTCATTTGTTTTAACATTTGATTTCTTCTTTGAAACTTACTTCCTTAGGCTGAATAGGGTCAAGCCTTTCAACAAGCAGCTGCAACTGTTCTTGACTCATGAATGTGTAACTCTGTAATTCACATTATAAAACCATCATTAGAATACCTTATTAAACTGAAAAGCAGAAGATTAAAATCATCACTCTTTCGGATATCTAACTTACTTTTAATAATTAGGACTTCAACATTTATACTAATTTAATATTAAAGTCAACATTCTAAATGTTTTCTGCCATTTGCCCAAAGGTAAATTTACAGCAACAAAATTCTCATTTGATATTTTGCTTTGCTTTACTTAAAAGTTTCCTGTATCTTCATTAAATCCCTTATAATAATTAATTCAGTAAGTAATATAGCATAGTGCAGTAGTCTGGAAATGAACTGCACATTATTTAGCTCGTAAAGTAAAATCAAAATAAGTTAGATTGCTTTTACCATTATTTTATCTTTTTCTATGCAGTACCTGCATAGGTATTTACGTACGGGCCTCATATTCATCTCATCTAACATACACTGTCTTAAGGTTAGACAGCTAGTATAAGCTTAGTACTTCGGAGTAAAAGAAAGCTAATTAATTTGGTTTAGAATATATCAAACACAGGAATCTTTTTCTCCGGAATGCTTCTCAGTCTCCACTGACTGAAACTTAACAATTTTGCAGTTTCTTGCTTATTTCATAACATAGAGAGGAAATACATTGTACTTGGTTGAACGACGAGTCACTGTCAGAACAGTTGTCTGTGTAATAGCCGCTCTGACGTTCTCTCTTTGTTTTACTATCCAGCTCCTTATGATGTATCTGATCTTCTTCAAACTTGTTTATCAAAGATTCTACCACAACCATCATGACATTCTTCAAGGCAAGCATCATTTCCCTGTACCTTCAAAGTAAAGGTGATTTTAATATTAAAGAGCATAAAAATCACCAATTAATAAAATTGCGAAGTCATTAATAACTGAATAGGGCATAACGCTACTTAGACTTGAACTCACTGAATTTACAGAAATTAATGAAAACCAAACACAAATGTAAAATGAGCAACAAAATATGTATGTACCTTAAATGTGTCAGGTAACTATATTTTCAAATGATAATAAAATTCCTTTTTGCTCTCCTAAAACCATTCAACGAAATACCACTAACATAATCCTGTTCTGGGAGGTTCTTAAGAAAGAACAATGTGAATCTCCCAAAAGGGAGAATCTGTCCCTGAGAAAACAGGCCAGTTCTCCTCCTGGTTACTGTTTATGTTTCTTCAAGGTCAGCATCCAATCTTTCTTCTGCTATAAGCCTCGAGCAGAACCAACAGAAGAGAACACATCATCCTGATTCAAGATCTTGAGTACAGGTCATGCACACTAAATAATTTTCTTTTAACAAAACTAGGGTCTAAGTTACATAAATTGAATAATAATACCCACAAAGAAGCAATCCAAAATAGAAGCTGCTTCAGAAAAATACCCTATTGTAAAATGCTGATATTTTACTTCAAGTTATTTTTTACTTTAAGGCTACTATTACTTATTTTACAGTCACCAAACATATAAATTACCATACTGTGGTTCAATATCCTCCTACCTCTCATATTTTTGAGATACAGACATGTGTAGTTCATCGGAGCTTATTCTACCTCTTTAACAAGCACAAGAACCCTAAGGCCCTGATTCTTGAAACAAAAAGACTCAATTTACACTGTTTGCAATACAGTCACCCTAACATCCATTTTCTAGGTGAAAATAAAAGCCAAGTGTGGTTGACTAAGAACTGCTTTCTAACATAAATGACTGTACTATGAAAATACAGACTGTATCACTGAGATGTTACATCCCTTAATACGTTTTTCCTCCATAAATACCTTTAAGCATACAACCTACCATAGAAAATGAGTAATTGCAATGAACAAAACTGAAACCTTGAATGATCCTGAAATGGTACAAAGACCATCACAGTGAGACCCAATAATGCACCACTAGAGTTCAGAATGCCTGCAGACAGCTGTCAAGAAAAGGACCCTATAAAAGCACGGTCATAAAACATTTCTGTGTACTTCTAGATGAGAAACCTTCTGAAACAAACAGAAAATAAAATCTTCTAGAACAGAAAGATACACTATTTTTTAATTCCTTTCTTAGTGAGGACACAAAGTAAACAATAGGCATCACAGTAAAATCCTAGTTCCACTAAAAAGAGAAATGGAGATTAAATTAAGATTATGCAATAAAAATGAATGAAAAAATAGTTCTGCTGAAATAGTGAATAAAGTCATTTTAGCGGCTAAAATATATGAGCACCAAAAATTGTCTTTTTTGTTTTCTTCTTTCTGCAACACACAAAAATGACCACGAATGCTAAAATAGTGGGGAGTTGGTTGGTTGTTTTTCATTTTCAATAGTCACCATTTCTGTTTCTCAATTTAATTTCATTGTTTTCACATTGTAATGGTTCAACCTCAGTGAAGCTCTCATCATGGCTCTCTGTGACAATTAAAAATAGGGAGGCAAGGACCTGATTCACTATGATGACAAAAGTATACAGTCTGTTTTAATTAAAGAAACAATATTTTTATTTTTAGATCTGCTTTAAGCTTTGTGGTATAGTTAGACTTTGTACAAGAATTCCCAAACCAATGTGATGCATAGACTAAACTTTTGAAGTTTTACATATTTTCTGGAAATAACAGCTGTATATACAAAAATCCATTTTATAAGTACTACTGACCACTGCTTTAAAGAGCCACAGCAATTACCTGCCTATGCAACTTCGAAATCCAAAGCATGAAAATTCAGTAAGACAGCTACCAGCCTCTGTGTTCCAAGGAAAAGTTATTTTAATGCCCATAGGAAGATGAATAAAATCAGAAGGGAAGAGATGACTAAGAAAATAATTTAACTGGTACTCATATTCTATTTAAGGTTTCTTCACTAAATATGCTGTTCAAAGGCAATTAATCTGGACCATGGACCTTGTAATATTCTGATATATGGTTTTGCATGCCTACTGCTTTCTGGCCATCTGACAGTCTGAGTCAAAAAATCTTGGAAAATTATACACAGTTGGTCTACATACCAGTTCTACATTACACGGTCAGCACTGCAGAAGTACCTCTGCATGTACACTAAAATACAAAGCAAGATGGTTCGAACTTCAGTTTTTAAACTAGTCAGTGAAAGCAGATCTGACTGAACATACTACTCTCACAGGACACCTGGCTAGAGCCCAAGGAAGCAATCTTAGAAAAAACACACATGTATTCTAATTTTTCTTTTTTTAAAAAAAAAAAAAAACACAACATTGTCATGCAGACTCTCCATTTATATCTAAGGAAATTAACAAACTTTAATACCCAATAATAAAACCAATTTTTCCTTTAGGCCAACTTCTGTACCACTACCGAATTTAATTTGCAGCTAGTGAAGTACCATGAAGTAGTGATTCTTCTCTCAAATCTGTCTGCTGCCCAACTCTGGTCCTAGATATCTCAAAACCTTCATAGAACTGCTACCGATCTTTTGATACAATAGTTCATAATCTTAAAACCAGAGTGAGACGAAGCATGACAAATTACAATGTAGGGTGGGAATATCTGAATAGCTTAGACTCATTTTTGAAAGCAAAGAATCACTTCTGTTACCCATTGGTTCAGAATTTATGTTAACAAAACAAGTTCTGGAAAGAAGAAAGGAAGACAAAGACCAAGAAAAAACCAAAATTACGTGTATACTCACTCTTTCGATTCACGGGTCTTCTTAGTAACATGTTGGACAAGTGTGTCATAGCCAGATACTTCACCCTGATTTTGAGCAGAAGTACACTTTTCTGTTTCTTCTTCAATCACAGATCCCACAGTATTGTTTATATATTGCCTAAGGTATTTCACAAACTCATAGCTGCAACATATACACAAAATTAAAATGTAATAATTGCCTTGAATGCACCATCAAACATTTTCAATATTATATTAACATTTGTTATCTTCTCTCCCAGCAGAACTGTTGCTTTAAGGTGAGGTTTTGTGACCTGCAGAGAAATAAACTTCAACGGTGTAAAAAAAACCGCAATAAAGTTTGATTTTTGTCCAATATGTTCATTATCAGCATATTCCAGGAAGAAACAATACCAAATTGTTTCTAATTTCCTTTTATGCTTCTTCTAAAAGTAAAAATCTACTCAGACAAAAAGTTAGGGTTTTGTAGACAAAAATCACAGAATGTCAAGAAATCTCAAATTTAAAATTCCAAAAGCACCATTACTTGGAGCATCCTGAACATATCTCTGTCTTACAGTATATTCATCTAGTATTATTATTTATGCAATATACATACAAAATGAGAAGAAACACAGATAATACAATTTATAAACTCTAGCATATGAGCACGTCTAAGGCTTATGAAAGTCTGTGTGTCATGACAGCCTGCAGATCTCAGTCAAACTCACAAACTAGGTGCCTGCAATTACATGTATGTGTTAAACCTAAGGAAATTGGCACTTTGCACTCTTATTAGATATTCACAGAAACTTGTTTAAACCAAAGAATAATCAGAGGGGGATTTCAAATGAAAGGCTCTCACTGTGTCCTCAGACTCTGTATTAGCTAAAGAAATTGCTAAAAAGTAGTGCTCAGAATATATAAGCTTTTTTTTTGTTGCTCTTATTTGTTTAAAGGACAAGGCAAACAGAAACACACAAAAAAGAAAAAATACATAAACAGTAGGTGCATCATTACATTTTCATCATATCAAGTGCAGATTTGCAACTACTTTGTGTTAATTTGGATACATACAGAGTGAGAAAAACTCAAATTAAAGTCAGTTCACCATGTAGGTACAGAGGCTACAAAATGCAAACATAAATAAAAGCAACTGTTACAACAGGCAGCAGCTTTTCCCCTTCTTGGATATTTAAAAAAAAAAAAGTAATTTAACATACATAAAATAAGCACAGAAAATTGCATCTTGTATCATGATACATGCTTCCTCACTGGATTGCCTATCTCAAGTTCCATCAGGTATAACAGTCCTTATTTCCATTCCTACATCACTTCTGTTCTCAATGAAAGTAAAAGAAATACATCTCAAGAAAGATGCAGGCATTTATTTGCATTTCCATTTGTCTTCAAGGCTGGCTTTTTACTTCTGCAATAACAAAATTGCATACAACTCTCCACTGAATGAAAGCTTTCATAAAACTTTCTCCCATTTGTTTTATGACAGTAACGTTCCCAGCGTACACATTTTTGCAGTGTCTGCTTCGCTCTGAAATACACAGCAATCACATCATTATTCATGACTCTAAGTTGATATCTGCTTGATGTCCTCGCCTTGATCATCTGCATCATTCTTCCACCTTAAAAACGTTTTGTGACAAGTAAGCGTTTCAGCAATGACAGAACTACTTCTTCACAAGCAGAATCAAGTCAGACTGATCTGATTGGTCTTACAAAGGAAGCACCAGGGAAAAAAAAAGTGATAAAAAAACTCTAGGACGTTCTAGGACAGATGGAAGGAAAAAATACAACAGAAAATATGTTATTCCTACAGTTAAAAGTCCTGATTTCTAATACTGCACATAAATATTGAACTTGATTCAATTTTCCTTTTTATTAGCTTTCTGACGATCCTGTGTTTCTGTCTTCTCTACAACAATGTGGGTACAAAGGACAAAGTAAGGCCTCAAAATCTGATCAAATTTCTGAGGCAAAATAACCATGAGGCAGAAACAGTGCTGATCAAAATGCTGAGCTGAACTAGCGTGTCGGACAGTCCAGAAGCACCCACTACTCATCACAGAGCTTGCCGACTGGATGGATAGAGTAAGGGTCAAAGAGGCAGTTTCTTAATGGTCTCACTAATTAATCACCATATGACCCCTCTGACCCTCCATGAAAAACAACTTATACTGACTTGGGTCATGAACAAGACTAGAATACCTCCAGAAACACTGCAGCACCAGAGAGTAATGCTCACATTCTGCATTTAAGGCACCACTTTTTCCATTAAATTTAAGTTAAAACTTTTCTTATGAAAAGAAAGTATCTTCAGGATCACCAGTTTTTTAAGATACCAGAAGGAGAACTGGATGCCATGGTTTGACTGTTTTAAAGGGGAAAGTTATGTTTCCACCAGTTGTAGACCTTATTCCCTCAGCCTGCTTATTCTCCTAATAAGTCCTCAAAAGAAATATTGACAGAAGTAATTTCATAGGTTTTTGGTTGTTTTGGTTTTTTAATGTATATATCTTCCTTTAAATAAAAACGCTTTTCTTTCAAAATTATATGTAATTTTCAACTTTGATATGTTTATAAACAACTTTTTTACTCTCATGTGTGTCACCTGGGGCTCAAAATTCATTTCAGCTTGATATTCTCTTGGCATCATACATGCATACTAAAAATCTCCCATGTAGTGAAAATATATACAAGTTAGAACACAGTGGAAAGGGAAGAGGAGCATGGGCTCCAGAAATCTAGATCACATATAAGTGAGGTCACACCATCAAGTCCGATTTAACAGAAGTGTGATGGGCATACATTTCTGCCTTAACCAAAACATGAATTAGAAGAATGACTACCTGATAAGATATACAAGAGTTCAGTAGTATAAGCCAGATAGAACAATCAAATATGGAAGCCAAGCAGCCTTCTGAAAACTTCCCTTATTTTGAAAAACAAAATTACATCGTCTAGCAGGTGTCAATAATACTGCCTGACAGCCTTCAGTGAGCATGTGTGCATTTAGTACATTACATGTACACGTGTATCATAGTTGGATAAGTTATGCAGTTTTTGTAAATTTCTCTCTCATAAACAGCTCATCAATTACTACTAGAGTAAAAATATAATACCAAGAATGAAGAAAAAAAAAAAGGAAAAAATACCAAACCAGAAAAATGGCAAAATTATTTTTATTCTCCAAATTAGGATCTTTTGAGAGTTGATTAGTAACAGGACTATCTATAAATACACACACATTCACATAGCAATATAAGCTGTAAACATTTCCCAGGAATAATATAGTTCAACACATTTCACCTCCTTCAAAATATTAATAATAGCAAAAATATTTTTACTTGTGAAAATTCTCATCTGTTTCCTCCAAATGCAAGAGAATCTCTTCTGCACATTCTACTGATGGGGCTCCAGTGATTTTTTCCTTCACACTCTGCAACAACTGCCTCAGCATAGACTGTAAGTGAGCTTCATCTTCACTTGTAAAGTGAGACATCTGTACAAAGCAAATATAAGAATAAAAAGCTCTCATAGCATCTTGAGGGGAGGAAAAACCCCAAAACTAAGAAAAGCATATATCCCTTAAATTGCCACTTTTTTCCTGTTACCCACAACATGAGATTTTTCTACCAAGACATGACCACAGACAGGACATATTTGATATAGCGTATCTTCAGACAAACTGGAAACAAAATAATCAATCCAGTTTTAATAAACCTCCTGTTATCCTAGTACAATATTCTTAAACAACATATTGCATTAAGAAAAACCGTGAGTATTCCTGTTCGTAGTTTCTTGAGGACTTGCCCATCTAATAGGCACAAGACTACACCGTAACTTTAAAAAAGGGGGGTTTACAGATGTCATGTCTGTAGCTTGATGAGAAACCTCTACAAGTCTCTCAGCTGCTTCTCATCCACTATTACTACCCAGTTCTGATTTTTGGACCCCTCTATGCCGAGCTGTTGCTCTGCCCATGATCAAAGGTGCTGGCAGCTTTGGCAAGGACCAGGTGGAATTATCAGAACTGTTTAATTTCCCTGCAGTAATCAACTGCAGTGACCTGACAGAGTCCTGTCAATTTGACCCTACAGCTACTGGGAAAAACTGGGAGAGGCAGCAGCAGTGACAAACTGGAAGCTTCTGCCAGGTCCAAAAGACAACATCTTATCAGTTTAATTTTCAAGGGTTGCAAAAAACCCCCAAAAGCTCCATTTCTATCTTGAATAATTAATTAACCTAAACTCATGGCTTAAACTTCTCTACATGCTAAGGAACACTTGCACCCCCCCTGCAGCAGTTCTGGCTTGTATATTTCTACACTATTTGAGGAAGAATGATTTAGAAACCTTTGACTTTTTTTTTATTACCAAAAGAAAAAGTCAATCACAGACTCTCTAAGCACCTGTGAATAAACAGCATGCACACTTGGAAGAGACAATATAATAAATCACTTCTTCAGACTTAAACACTACTAACTAACGAAAAAATAAGTCATGTAGCACCAGCTGGAGGGTTTACCCTTTATGAAAGGTAACAGTTCCCTGAGTTAGCAGTTCTCTGTAGTACATAGCAGTTGCTGAACGTTTTATTTTGATCAAACGTAAGTCGACATTAACTCAATTGTCTTCCCAGAAATAACACTAAAATAAAACAAACAAAAAACCACCCCAACAAATGCAAATCCCTTGTAATAGTCTTAAATACCATTCTCATAACCGTTTTATTTTGACTTTAACATTGGACAATATCCTAATCCCCTGCAAAAAAACTTCACTTAGTATTTTGGTATAACTAGGCATTTTTTAAAGTGTCTGTATCTGGATATTGTTTAGCAATCAGTGCAAATTATTTGTAAAGATAAATCATGAGAACATTCCTGTTTCGTCCCCCGTTTGCCTTGAGAAGTCTTACTTGATTTATGTAATCACTGAGATACTTATCTTAAAATTAATTTGTAAATGTTTATGGTTTATTGTGCTTGCTGTCTTGGTGTTGGGGTTTTTTCCCCCAGCAGGCACACCCCCCCATTCAGTTTCTGGACAAAATTTATAAACGATCGTTTTCTCTCTAAACAACTTTACCCGCAGCCCAGTTTGTGCAGTCTTTTTGTGTTCAAATTCATTTTCCCGGCACCGTCCCACAGCTGCACAGCCTGCCCCCAAACCCGCGGGATGATGCCGAAGCGGCCTGCTGTAGCCAGCACTTATCCTTTACACAAGGCTTTGAACAACAACAAGAAGAAGTTATAATTTTAGCAACAATCCAACGACAGCAGTTAACAGAAATACGTGTAGTACGAGAATTCCTATCCCCTCTCCACTTTTATCGTCAGTCATTCAACCGTGTATCAGTTTTTCGCAGTAACCAGATTTCTAATGACAACTCATGTATGGAAGCAGATTATGTTTAGAAGCGTCAGGACAAGAGGCTAAACCTGGCTGGGTCCTTGTCTCACGCCATCGCTAAGAGCAGAGACGGGCTTTCCCAGGGGACCTTGGACGCGCTCGCCCCCGGCACCGGCCCGGCCCGGCCCCGGGGCCCCGCACCCCCAGTTCCGCCCAGCACCAGGCTCCGGAGCCCCGGCCGGGCCCCGAGGGTTGCGTGGAGAGGCGTCGCCATCCGCGGTCCCCGCCGGCTCCCCCGCCCCGCCCCGCCCCGCGCCCCCCGGGCCGGCGGGAATCACCTTGAGGCGGCAGCTGCCCTCCCCGCTGCGGCGGCCGCGCGTCTCGCCGGGCGGCGGCCCGTAGCAACCGCCGGCGCCCGCCGCCGAGTCTCGCAGGGCCCTTAGCAACATCGCGAGAGGCCGGCGGGGGGACCGGGCCGCCGCAGTCCGCCGCCGGCCAGCCCTGCCCCGCCGGGGTAGCCGCTGTCGCTGCCCGCTCCGAGGTGGGGGTCTGGGCCCCCGCTGGCTCCGGGCCCCAGGCTTCCGCGGCCGCGGAGGCGGGAAGGGCGGGCGGGAGGCCGGCGGCCCTGGGGGCGCTCGGGCGACGGTCTGAAGCGTGAAGCGGCCTCCTTTGCCGTCCGGAGGCTGTCTGGCTGTTGCGGCCCTTCTTTAGAGCGCGTCTGGGTGGTCTCTGCTTCGTCGGCAAAATTATGTAAAACGAAGGTGCCGAGGAATAGCGCTGCCCTAGGAAAAGGTTGATCTTTCCCCTCTTTTTCAGCTCTTCGGAAGTACCCTGCACCCAGGTGACAGCAAGGGAAATCCCATGGCTTGGGTGACTGGGGCAGGTTTATTAATGAGGATCGACCCCAGCAAAACTCATGAATCGTTCAGCCGCAGCTGACTTGGCTCTCCCAGTCTTCAGGTTGGCATGTCAGGGCTCACGGCTGTCCGGCCCCCCGTGGCACCCAGCCTTCCGCCTGGTGTGGGGTTTCCACTTCAATCAAAGGGATACGCTCATGCCATTACTCCCAATTTACATCAGCAACAAGGGAACAGATTGTCTCAATAATTAAAATATGAATGGCAAGATATTTTCCAGTGTTTTTTAACTCTCCATCCCCTCCTGGGATAGAGGAAATATTATAAAAAGAGCAAATAAGATTCTTTTCAACAAAGGCATAACAGAAATCAGTGAAAACATTTTGGTTTGAAAACTTTCCATTAGCTTAGATATAACAAGCAGAAATTAGTTATAATAAACACTTAATGATGTCTGACAGTGCTGGAATGTAAGGTGGCCCATTGTATGTTTTTATCCTTAATGCCAGTAATTCTAATCTTCCATGACAAAATGTTCCTGTAAGTGGATCTGTAGCCTCTTCAGTTAATAGAGCTCTAAGGCTGGGGATCCACTCTCTCACAGTATAACTACTAGCATGTTGGGGCCAAGCATATAAAATACAGTATTTCTATTGAAAAATGAAAAATCGAATAAATCCATCTTACTGTTGGTTCCTCAGAAACAAGATTTTGATTAGTAGCAATGGAGTCTGTAGAACATTCAATGTGGTTCTCTTCAATGCTATGAAGGGGCCAGTGCCCTGAGGTACCCACAAAACAAAAGCTGGAAAAATCTGCTGGTTGCTGCTTGCAAAGGATCCTGAGGAGGCTCACTAGAGTCCTGTTAGCTCAGCTGTGCACTCTCCACATCTTCTAAGTGCACTGTTTGGATTGGGCTACAAGTGACAGCACTTCTTGATCCAAGCCAGGCTCCTCTTTCACGGGCAGTAGAGGGGTTTGCTTCTTTTCTGTCCCCATACCAACTGAGAAGTGTTGTGCTGTGGTACAACACTTCTAACTCCTCCATGACTTCACAAGCGCTGATTCAAGTGTCAGCACCTCAATTTCATGGCTGGTATGAAATAAAGAAATCCAATATACATAACATTCAGCATTCCTAGTCCTTACTGAAAAAGACTCCATTTTAGCATACCTTTCTTTATCTTATAAAACACCTTACAAGACAAATTGCATTCGTAGTGGCATTGCAGGAAGATGTTCTCATGGTACCTTTGGTGCTTCTGAAATCCTACCATTCCTTTCTACTCTCTTTCACCTTCTGTGTTTCATCCAGCTTCTTTTGCCGTGTGTTTTGGAGCAATTGGAGCCCGGAGTCCTCTCTTCTGAGCCAAGCTGGCAGACCTCGGGTGCCGTTTGGCGTGATCGTTAGGGTGCATCCAGGCAGATACCTTCTGACGGTGATACTCTGGAGTGAGCAACACTATTCTGAAACACATTCTGTTTACATGGATGGATGTCAGTCACATGAGAGAGGTTGCAATCACTGTGAAATTGCTCATGCGGATTTCACATTGGTGACATTCCACTATCTCTTAGACAAAGGCATCCTTTCCAACAGCAAAAATATTCCAGATGTTGTCTCCCAGTTGTACAAACTGGAAAGCCCCTGGCTCCTAACCCTAGATCAGGAAGACACGGGATACAAACAAGTCTTTTTATGATTTCAGTGCTCATAGAAAGACACAGTGCTGACTTCTATAATTTCAGAAACTTAGAGGAAAGAGCAGATGCACCAGTTCTTAGAATGTGCAGCATGTGAGGCAAGCAAAGTTTCAAACTGTGAAATATTACAGAGATGTGAATCATTTAAGTATTACAGAGAAGTTTAATTTTCAATCCTGATGATTAAGAAGATTCTCTCCCCATACCTTAGACATGTCCCAAAATTTGAATTTCTAGTGTATTCCATATTACTGTAAATTTAAAATGTTCCTGCAGTGTCTCCAAAGTGGCAGTTCAGAAAGGAGGAAACCATGGGCAACAAGAGATATAATTTCACTCTTCCATTTCTGCTCTGCTCTGCCCTGCTCTCTTCTCTGCCTTCATTGTAACTGTCCACAAGACCACCCTTCTGTGGATGGCACAGAAAGGTCTGGATTTTGATTTTACATAGTTGATACACAGCATTAGTGCTTCCAAGAATGTTTAACTAAGACTTTCAACAACTCAGTAGGTAGGACCTTTGTTTTAGCAAACTAAAGGAGTTGGTTTTTAGTATCTGATAGAATAACTTGCCATACCTATATGTACTGAAATCTCACTCCATGCTTTTCCTTGTCTGGTACAGTTTTCAAAGGAGTACATACCAAAGAACTAAACGGGAGGGGAAACAACACTTGATAAAAAATGGAACAAAACCAAGTTTCTGTACTCCATTCCAGAGCTAAATCAAGACCAGGAGGAGCCAGGATATCCCCACTTTATAGTTTCTCAGACTAGGACTAAGAGACATGTCAGGAAAGGAGAAATAAGTGTGAAATCTGGCTCTGGAGATAACACAGGAAGCCTACCCTGCCTTTCTGACACCCCGTAAGCCATTCTTGAGCCCCCAAATAAAAGATGAAGGCACTTCATCAACCCTTTTATGACCACTGTGGCTTTGGTTGCCCTCTCACATCACTACTCATGGGAGTTCTCCAAATTTGGAGGAACAATGAGCGTGTTTTGAGAGTTCATTAGATCATAATCTAATCATAAATACAAAAAAGGAAACTGCTTAAAATATTACTGCTGATGGGAAAGTCTTGTTAAACAATCTCCAAAGGAAATTTTCTATTTTGGAGACCATCTGTCCTTTCCTCCCTGTGGACTCTGGGGAAATACTAACCCGTTCCTAGATGTTTCCATTAAAGCAAACAATAAGGAATCGGTGGGTAAATGAGCACGAGGGTCATGGGCTGGATCACTTCATACTATCAGCTCCACTTGGAAGGCCAGTGTTAAAACATACCTATACAGGATTTGCATTGGTTCAATTAAGAAAAAAAAAATAAAAGGAAGTAAACTGTCATGACTTCAGTCTAAAGTTACATCAGATGAGTTTGTATCTTACTACTGAGAGCTAAGCTGATATAAACCATGTGTAAGCTCTTAGAAGAATCAAAAAATAAAATTGGGTCCATTTACTCAATTGGTAACTACACTTCAGCTATGCTAATATTTCATAAAGTCTGAAATTCTTACACTGCTATTCCTGATCTCTTTCATCTGAGAAAAACAAGTGAGAAACCGTCAGGAAATCAATAGGTCCCTCGCATAACATTGGAAAGCACCAACTCGGAACCATCCTGCTCGATAATAATCAGGAATGATATTGATTAAAAATTTAACTTAGTGAATATATAGACTCTGATTTTTCCATCTGTTTTTATGACGCAGTTTTCAATAGATACTCTGCGTGTGGCTGCGAAAGTAACTACTGGAACTGAGGTTTAGTACTGGCAGTAAAATCTACACTGCAGCGCTAAGTAACTGCCTCAATGAATCAAAGACAAAATAAGCTTTAATGACAACATAAATATCCAAATCCCAATAAAATGATTTTCTGATCTACAAATCTTTCTTGGTGAAACTTCAAGGAGCTCAGGACTCTCTGATAAGGATATGTGTCACTGGCTCTGATTGGCCTTAGGCAAATCTCTTAACATTGGACTTCTTTATTGGAAATTGAGGACAATAAAATTATCTTTATATGCCATTATGAAAACTAATTTCACAGAAGTCCAATATAATAACCAAACGGCATAATAAATGTCTGATTTATTTGCCATTTCTTTTCTAATTAATATTTTGGTCTCTTTTTTTATCCCGTGTTTCCTGAAGGTGGCAGCAATATTCAAGAGTTGCATGGATGTCTGACTTTTGAACCTATTGACCTGGAATACAGCATTTCTTTCAATGCAAATGTATTTGTATTTATGGCCATTTATAATATGCTCAAATCAAACTTTAATGGCATAGATATTGTAGTTGTGGGCATACGGTGTACAATATCACCACAGAATATGAAGAAAATATGTTGACCTGGGGTAATGGGATTGCTCATTCTTTTGTCTGGTAAAAATTCAAAAGCTAAAAGACTATTCCTAAAGTATTAAATATTTTTCTTTAACATTTTACTGTTGCTTGCAGTTAAAGTTATCCCTTTCATTGACTTCAGTGAAGTCTAGATCATGTCTGTTTTTTGAAGTGCTCATTTGTGTGCACCACATTAGCACTTCAAAGCAGTATAAATATTATATGTGATTACTGAGGGAAGATTATAGCCTGTCCATAGGGTTCCCTTCAGTTCCATTCTTCCATTTGATCTTAATTATTTATAATCACTGCTAGAGTCACTCAGGCCAACTCTATCTCACACCAGCATCGGAGGGTTTTAATTAAAAAAAAAAATCTTTAACACTTCTCCTTTTGCCTTAGACTCAATACGCTTTTCATTATTGTGAAATGTTTTTGCTACTGAGGAGAGGCAGAAAGTAACATCGACATTAGAAATAGGAAACAATTTAGAGAACTCTCCTCTGCTTCCATTTTGCTGGCAGTTGCCTGGTCAGGGACTTGCAGATCCCAGCTGCAGTCTGAGTGGAGAATTATGGAAGCCAGCAAACACATCTCTGCAGCAGGGCTCTCCCACCCTTTGTCTTTCACCCCAGGACTGCATAATGTTGGGGGATTCTTATGCCTGCAAGTCTTCTGTCACCTCCAGGTCTGCTCTCACAATGCATCCAGGACAGGAGCCCAAGTTCTGGTACTGCTGTCCCAGAAAGGCCACTTTTGAGGAAAGGAATTGCACAGCTGCCGACGGTCGTGCCGCCAAAGGAGGTGCAAAATGGAAGCAGAGGCTTCCCTGTGAGTCTTCACCGGTTCAAATAGACTTCCCCAAATCCTCTTACACTTTGAGAGCTGGATGTCTTGTCCTGAAAGAAAAGTAAGGAAGAAACTGCATTTGTTTTAAATGTGATCTCCCCACCTAAATGTGCATGGAACACAAAAGCTACAATTTTAAGTTATGCTAACAGAGTTTATTACACTGTGCTTCCTAAGAAGTCTGCTCAGCAAACCCGGAGGCCTTTTTTGTAGTTGTACACGAGGATTGCTGTGCCTTAGAATTGCCTTTCTCCTTGTTCTCCCCAGTTACTCTCTGTGCTACCTTGCAAAACTGTATTTTGTTACCCTGAAGTTGAACATTTTTATAATTGCTTGATTTTATGCTCATCTTTTGTGCAGTATTGCTGAAGTAACTTCCATCAGCTTTCCTCCCAAGAATAGCATTAATTCCTGTATCCGTCACACTGACGTTTCAGAATTCATTTACCAGCTCTTCTGAGCTGCTGATGTGGTATTCTGGTGCAGACACCGGCTGCTGTTCCTTTTTGGATTTCTGTCTTTGATTTCCCTAAAATGTGTCATTGCTATCACTTCCTTTATTATACCATCTGTACTATAAAGCTTGCATAAGTGGTCTTCTGTTGAGCTACCACATCTCCTCTATCCTCTGTTTTCCATCTGTCTTCTGAAAATTGTATCCATCCTGATAAACCACAGCTCTCCTTACCCAACGATTTATCTTGTTCTAGTTCTGAAAACCACTGACAAACGCAATACAATTTCCTCCCTGTACCGTCACACCAAGTGCTTTCTGTAATCATAATATTTGCAGGAAGTCAAATACTTGAGACATTTGCTATGTAAGCTGTTGTTTTATATTCTTTTGTTAATATAAGTTATAGTCTTGTTTTTAAGGGTTTCTTCTAGAAGTACAGATTACTCTAGCCAGATATGACGCACAGAAAGCTTTTTTCCTTTCAGTTTTGGAATGTGGTAAAATGCTTGAGAAGTAAGCAAGTCATGTTCTTTGTGACTTATCTGAAGCTATACTCTTTTGTAAGACTTGCCTTGGAGGACAGAACTTGGCCTGTACCTTGCCATGCTTTATTCCTCTGTGTACTTTCGGCAACATGAGATGTGTGCTTTGCTTTTCAAATATTTTGTGTCCTAGCAAACTGTGACCTCCTCAAACACGAAAGTGATGTTTTAAAGAAATAGTAAAAGCATTGCTCGGTAACAACGCTGTGCATTTAAATTCCAGAAAGCACTTTTTAAACTTTTTCTTCTATTTCAGTTAGATAATGTCTGGGATCCTAACGTAATTTTACATCTGAGAAAAGTTTTTGGAGCTTCTCTGAACACATACTGTGTCTGGAGTAAAGAAAGATGGGTGAAGAAAAACACCAGTCCTGAAATTCTTCACACACACAAAAAAAGAAAACTGATTTTAAGATGATTGTATAACCGAATCTGTTGTGCAATGGAATCTCACTGGTAACACACAGATATCCCTTAAGATAATGAATCTCATTTCTTTGGAGAAGTAAAAAAGTATGTGTTATAGTTTTGTATTATTGAAGTCAATATGCCACATTCATCTCTGGTATAATTCCTGTGATTTTAGTGTTAAGGATTAATTTAATTCCGTAAGTCTGCAAATACATTTCTCTGACATGAATAATAATCTCTAAGTAACAAACAGAATACTTAATATTTTCATTGACATTTATTTTAGTGCTCTCCTGGAGTGAGTGAAATTCCAATAGAGTCATGGTTTTATCAGTCAAACTCATTTCAGCAAGGAATAAGACAAATATTTCTGTATCTTGATACACCTCCACGATAAATGTTACAACTTTTGTAATCCATATTTTATCCCAGACTAAATCATTGTCCTCAAAAGACACTGGCAAGTAAATAAAATATTAGCCATATATTACTTTATTTTAGTATTTTGAGAAATAAAAGTAATTTTCATGAAAGCCATATGGCTTGCAGCAAAATGAAGATATCTATCCGCAGGCAAGGCATAAAAGAAATTATTAGGGCTCTCTGCCAGTGCTTTAGGATGTAAAAGTGCAAGGCTACATTCAGCTGGACAGGTCTTTCCTCCCACCAGCCAGGACTTTTAATATTACAGCCTGTTTGACATGAAATGTCCTGTTTTTTTTATCTCTATCTGTAAACTCAGAAGAAAATTTGACAGCCTGCAAAAAAAAAAATATCCCCCCTCTTCTTCAGTTCAGAACTCATCTCTTCAAATCTTTTTAAGGGGACCACCTCCTCCATCCAGGCAATTGTACATATGCGTCTCTGTTTGGGGCAACCACCGGAAAAAACATACACCGACTCCCTGTTCTCCTGAGTCAGAAGTTTATTTAAATCCACAAGGTGGGACTCAGGTCCCTTGATTCAGGAGGTACCTTTTTTCCAGTCTTGGGAGCAGTCTCGTTTACCGCAGCAGACCTGCAGCGTACAAGTCAGTGCTGCTGAGGGGGAAAAGGGCTGTGCTTCTGGGGTGGGAGAAGTCAGCTAATGGTGGGGGTTGGGAGCGTAATCTCCAGTCCTTTCACGTAATGAGTATCTCATCAGTAAAATTGATTTTCTGAACCTGTAATGACTTGATTGAAGAGTGATTTTTCTGCTTGGAATCCATGGAGTGCTCCTGTAGCAATGCAAAGTATGCTAACAATGTGTTAATTACTATTTTAATGTCTGTTTCCCTTTTGGTACGCTCTTCCTGCTTGATTCGGGTTCCTGGGCTCACACTGGAGAATAATACGATAGCTGATGGGAAGAATTCATGTGGATGCAGACTTTAAGATGGTGTGTGTTGATTAACTTGATTTATGCTGATGGCTCTATGTTACATTACACCAGCGGAGGATTCAGCCCCAGTTCCAAGGAGGACATGCTCAAGGCTGAGTAGTTCTTGGCAAAGTTCTCAAAAAACTTCAAAAATACATTCCTGCTTAGTTTTCAGCATAATTTTGCTAGCTACACTGATGCTTTATAGTGTTTATAGCACTAAATAGGTGTAATGCCATTGTGTTTCATACTCTCTATTTTACTGCTTATGCACCATATGGTATTGATGTGTGTTATATTGCTTATAACTCAATACAATAAACATAGCATTACAAAACAGAGTTGCTGCATTTTTTTTATTACAGGTAGGTTACCTACTGTGATGAAAATAATGTAAAAATATAGGGAAATTATTATTCCCTTTCTTCCTACTTTTTATTCAAGAAATAACTCATGGTAAATTAGGTGCAATTTTCATGGAATTTTATACAAACATAGATCTTGGTATAAAACAGTAAATAAGCTCTGCTAGAATTTTATGGGTTTTACACCTGATTTTTAAAATTAGCTTATGTTTGTAATGCTTCGCCTCAGAGGTTACATGAAGATCAGTCCTGAGGGTTACTGCACATTCTCAGCTGTTTCTGAAGGCAGTGGATGCCAAGAATCTCACTTTGCAGACCAGAACCATTTATTCTCTCTCTTATTTACCCATCTGTAGAATTTTTTTGCATTTTAAACAGACACTCCAATTCATATCCATCAGAGACTGAAATACTTAGCTAAGCCTACTGAGATGAGCTGTCCTCTGCAGATGACTGTGATTACTTACAGAAATATACTGCATGGCTCTCATTTTGTGGACTTGATTCCAGAATGGGACCTGATATCTAAAGGGGACCATTGAAATAGCATTTTTTAGGCAATGCATGGGAAGGTTCAGTGATCCAAGGCCCTCAGCTCATTCTTACTCCTTGTTTTTTTGCCTTTCCCCAACATACTGACCAAGGAAGATGCAGGTAGAAAATATAAAATGAGGGACTGTCCCTCAAATCCTGCTCTGGAGCTTAGGTGCCTTATTCAGGGCTGCAGGTCCGTGTCTCTCTCTACTTTTGGTATCCAGAGTCTGTATTCTTTCCTGAGAGTAAGTGCCCATCAAGACTGCCTGTAAAAGCTAGGCAAAGCTCCTGGTGCCTTTTCAGATTTTGCCCTAGCTCTGACTGAGTAGAGATTAGCAGTGGTAGACCTGCATATCAGGCATCCTCCAGCCTGAGGGACCCCAAACTTTCTTCTGTCAGCAAAGTCCGTATCAGCAGTCTGTAAAGTGAGTGCTGCAGGGAGGGGAAGGAAGTTTCCCAAAGCAACGCTAAATTCCTGGAGCTGAAAAGCACATACAGGGATGGAGCCTAACTGTAGCATTGTGGTTAAGTACTGATGTGGGAGTCTTGGTACTTTTCCTTTTATTACTCTTAAGTCCAGTAACTGTTTAATATAAAATGCATGATCAAGCCTGACAGTGAAGATGGTCCCATCATCTCACTCCTACCCAAGCGTCCTAGTGGCTCTGCAAAGCCAAGCTCCCCCTCGTTGGCTTTCCCTCCCTCCTTGGCAGATTCTGACCTCCCTTGCAAATCCTCAGCAGAAAAGTCCTGCTCAGCCTAGCCTACTCCTCACCAACTATAAAACTATCCTAGGAGTGGGTTTGTGTTGAAATCCCAGTTTCTCAGGAACAAGAGATTCATTACCTATATCTATCTATAGATACCTAGCTCCTCAGTGAGCTGGATAGCATCAGTGAGCACTACAAGACTGAAGTGGGAAGAGGTATGCAAGCATTTGGGATCTTCAGAGCCGAACAGGAGGCTGCATCCTAATTTTCAATTTGGGATATAAAGTTTACTAAGTCCTGTTTACACCAGAGTTCCATCTGAATCTGGTCCTAAATGTTTTCCATTTTTCACATGTGCCTCTTTCTCTACTCAATTCTGTCTAGGTCAATGACAGTTCTTACACCAATTTCTGATACCTAGGGTAACATAATAAGGATAGGATGTAGAAGATGTGGGGTATCTTTATATAAGCATAATGGTCTTTTTAAAATTGTCACTTATTTTGTATAAATAAAAGGCTTTTTATCAGACAGATGTTATAGCAAACTACAACTTACATGGGGTACAGAAGGGAGTGAAAGGCAATCTGGACCAAATGTATAAGGAAATGCTTATATGCTACATTTTAGAAGTTTGATCTGAAAGAGTGGCAGCATGTAGGAAAATTTCAGCCAGCCTTTCCCATCATCTATCTAAGATTATTTGTGTGTTATTTAATAAGTTAGCAGAACCTGCCATCTCACAGCACTACATATTACTTTTGTCAGAGCACCAAAGCCTTGGTTCATGATACATTATGCAGATTAATTTGTCCTAGATAATTTTTCCAATGTCAATAACACTGGCTTTGTCTTAACAGTCTTACAATTTTACAGCAGCACAAGATCCGTTGAGCTACTTCACCTGAATCCTCCTTCTCTTCAGTTTTATGCTAGTATAACTCATCTATAAGAAAGACATTACACCTATCTGCCCTAATATTAGTGACCTAGTCATGATTTGTACTGTAACAGCAGGTGACACAGGTGCCGTGGCCCAGACCCATGCTCTCTGCAATCATTACTATTCAGCTTGCTGCAACTGTGACCCCCCTGGAATTTTAAACAGAGACACTGCAGCAGGTCATTGGGAACAAGTGAAGCTGTTCAAGTGCTGATTATCCAGCAGAGCCTGAGCAAATTAATTAATAATTAGGTGTGAAATTAACGTACACTTTCTGTTTTCCCTAGTACTTTTCCCATGTTGCTAATTTGCTTCTGCACCACCAAGGGACAAAGTAGATTTAAAGAACATATGTGGGAACAGGCTAAGAGTCTCCCCAGGTAAACCTTATTACGTTTGCTAGCTTTTTTAGTATCGTACAGAGATTTGTCTTAACTTTTAAAAATGTCTGGCTCCTTAAATCCTAAATATTTTTAGTGCCTATTTAAACAAGACTTAATTTGCTGATGAGAAAGAGAAAATAGTGCTCTGTCTTTGTGTTATATTGTACTATATAGATATGTAGTGTATTATAGTGTATTATTTTATTATGTCTTATACTGCATGTTTGCACTTCAAATCTATTGTTTGAGGCTGTTTATATAGGATGTATTAACTGAAAATGGTGTGAGTTGATATTAGGGCTGCAGTACTGTGCTTAATGTAGCTGTGTGTTGTTGGAGGGGTTTTATATGTTTCTGTATGTTAAGCAGAAGGTTTTTCTCAGAGGGACTGCTTTGTGAATCTCTACAATGAGAAACACATAGATGAAGTTTATGGTACCTGACAGCCTCCATATGAGCACTTAATTATATACTGCACCAAAACGCAGTATGAGTATTACATACATTTCAGTGAAATTACAGCTTTGATTGTCACCTGCAATGCAGGGTGTGGAAAGATCTAGAAATCTGAGGTGACACAAGGTGAAGTTAGAATCTTTGCTCTTTTTAAAAGGCGAGGTTAGGGGCTTCTTGTGCTAACTGGCCATCTCTGGGCCCTTTACAGTGTGTAAGGCTATAGCTATGCCCAATCTTTCTCTCATTGCTCACTCTGTTAACTCAGACTGTGACTCTTATTCTCTGTAATGTTACTTTTTTGATCATTCCAGGCTACTGGACAGGGATGAAGATATCTGTAGTGCAAGAGAAATTATGTAAGTGTGGAAACTTCCATGACAGTACATGGAAGCAGGTCTCAAAATTGACCAGAATTTAAGAAGCATCCATAACTGTAGGAGCAACATATGGCTAATAAGAAAATGAAAGGTTCTTTCCATTTTTGTAGAACAGAAGAGAATAGGAAATCCTTCTCTTGCAAGCAGAAGGATGTCCATGGTCACCTTCCGAGTCTTACCTCTTCCTGAATGTACTTGACCTTGTAGGGTAGTTTAGCAGGTCCTTAAAAGATTGCTTTGTTGCTTGTTCTGAATTTGGTGCTAGTGAGGGATCTCACCCCCAATCCAGTCAAGAGTACCATTTTGGTCCACTAGGAACATTGAAAGGTGAAATGACTCTTGATACTCTCTAGCAGTCTTGGAAGTTGCTCATTTATAATGAAGATAATTTCCCAAACTGTTCTTCCTGTATATGCTAAGTAAATAATCTGAACAAAATCAAGCTAACCTATCTTGTTAAGATTAGCCTTCTTGCCAGCATGTTAGCAGAGGGACTCTTGTGGTCCCCAAGCCTGTTTATTTTAATGATGTACCAAAAGGTAGCACTTTCCTTTCTTTGGATGCTATTTACTATCAAAAGATCTAGGAATAATCTGAAAGGTAAATAGTTAGGCTACTTGTAAACTGTGGTAGGAATATATGCCGACATTTAGATTTACAAAGGGTTGTATTTGCATATAAATCCAAAGAACAGTTTATGTAAAGATCTTTAAAAGGCTGACTCATCAGAAATCAGTTACAAAAATACATTAGGATTAAATAGAATCTAAATGTTATGGCTGGACTTAAGCGGCTTGATTATACTTTTAAATGTCTGGCACTGTGTTTCTACAGTCCCAATAAACTGAATTTCTATTTTTTTCCAAAAATTGTTTCTGCTGTTTATACCATTTGAATAAATATTTGCACTTGGACTGGCTGGCAGGGGGAGGGAGGCAAACCCCTTCCACTGAAGTCACTGCTGGTGAAAGCCCTGAGCAGCACCTGCCATATGGAACATGGCACATGCCCAGCTGAGGGACTGTCCCCTCAGCAGTAGTTACAGAGTTGATCTGTGACTGCTGAGGCTCACCACCTCCCAGGAAGACAAATTTTAAGGCTCTTTCTGTGTAGTCTTAGGTTAAAACATAGTTAGTGCAAGCATATTATTATCATGGATGTCACCAGTTTTCTGATGTGGGTGTTCTGTTTCTTCCCATCTCTTCTCATATTCCCTTTCTAAGGCCATCCACTCTGCTTCATCCATGCAGGTGGAATCTCCTGAGTAAAATAGGACCATTTATTCCATGCCCATATTTAATCTTCTTTTTTTGATTATGGATCCTTCACATTGCTCAGAAAAAACTTTCCGGTTAAAAACCTTCTCTTTAGTGTTAATTTGTCAATATATATAGGTGTACCTATGCCTGTGTAGAATATCTATTCATAATTTTAACATATTTCCTGATTTCATCAAATTAACAACATTGGCCTTCATTAATAATTCAGGTTACTTTTCTGCTTTTCACTTTCCATTTGATTTATTTGCTTTGTTTAGGGATAGAAATTGTCCCTCTGTTTAGCTGTGTCTCTCATCTAATAAGGTAGGTAGGTAGTTAGATATGTCTGGGAAAAAGAAATTTAACTTAAAACTCTGTAATGCACTGAAGAGGAAGAATTAATATTACTGACATAACTGGAAATGCTTATAGACTGCGGCTGCTCTGAGCCTTCAGTAGTACAATATGTCTGAGGGCCTGAGGCGTGTCATATGCAATTTTTCAGTGGCACAATCAGTTGCAGGCTTGTATCTCCCCCTCTGTGAGGCATAAGCCACATGACAGGGAGTGACATTAAAGTCCCTAAAACTGAATAGGAGGACAGAATGTGTGACATGCTCCAAATTTTCATTTCCACCACTTGAAGCCAGTCTGAGTCCTGGGTGGTTGGTTGTGAGCTGCTGAGCATGTCACCCAAGATAGTGACAAAGGAAGGGATGGGATTGTCCTCCTTTTCACCGCCCACCTGGTGTACGCCACTTGCCACCACACCATTTCTCATTCTCCGTGTTCTGATTCAGTATTATATCTTATTATACCAGATTCAGAAATACATCTCTCTCTGACACCTAGTGGTTACTGCTTTCAGTGCTTGGACGAGAAAAAGAATCAAATGTCATTATCTACTGAAAAAGATTAAACATGAGAACATATCTTTCTTCCCCCTCACTTATTATGTTATACACATTTCCTGGTCTTTCCAGTCTCTGTGTAGTTCAGAGAAGCTTTGGGTTACTAACAGCTTTGAAGTTCACAGTATTGTAGTATATGCTGCTATAGTAGCAGAATACAAGACACTGCATTTTATGTGACTTGCATTTTTTCCCCCTCATAATTTGCCTACTTCCTTCCTCTTGCCACCAAAGCAAAACCTTTCCTCTCTTTCTCCTCTACTTCTTTTGCTTTCAGTTTTGCTTGAATTTGTAATGGAAAGGAAGTGGGAGACATTCATATGGTACTTGGAGGATCTTAAATCCCTGCAGCTCTTATCAGAGCCCTGTAGAAGGGCTGCCAGCTGCATTCTTCATTCCCCTCTGCTGTGCCAGGCTCTTTTTCCTCCCTTTTCCTTAAGCCAGCTCCCTACAATCCCTCTTCCCTTCCCTGTCAGTTTGGAACAAAGCCCCAGCATGTATCATTACCTTAGACACGCCTCAGGGAAGAAAGCCCCAAAGTTGCTATTCTTCTTTACAAGGCCTGCCTGGCCTCCTCCCTTACTATTTTCTTCCCCCCCCTCCCTTTGTTAGGCACAGAAAGGTGAGGACCTTGTCCTCTGAACTTTCCTGAACTTTGGGTGGTAACCAAAAGTTCATTTCACTATGACAGAACGTCAGAGTCTATTTAAGTCAGTGGAAAGACTCCTGATGGTTTAGGAGAGGTTTGGATAATGGCCGTGAGACCACAGGACGGGTTGTGTTGGTCAGAAATTCTTTCTGTAGCAACCCTATCCAGCAAGCCAGGGGAATGCCATGGCTCACCCTAGTTCCGCAGAACACTTGCTTGCTGTTATAGTCAGTGGTAACTACAGCAACAGTGAGGAGCTCTTTCTTAGCTCATGTCTTGAGCTATTTGAAATGTAATTGCCTTTCAGTGATGGTAATACTAAGAGTTTCCACTCCCTTTTTATGAAAAAAAAAAAAACCAAAACCAAACACAACTTTCCTTTTTTTCATAAAGGCGATGGCCAACTGATTCATATGATCCATCTATACTTTTACAATGATGCGTCATGTACCAAATATTCCCAGCCTATACCACTTCCTTTATTTTTCATAAAGAAAACCAGAAAAAACTCATTCTCACTTTTTACTGATATGTAGCCAAATTTTTACAGCATTACTTTATCCATATCATATTGAGGCTAACATTTTTTTTAAAATACCTGTGACTATGGTTGCATTACCCTGCAGTCAATCCTTTGCTAAGTTTGATGTATTTAGCACTTTTAATTGTAGTTTATAATTAGTTCCAGCCTTCCGACCATTTCTGTTACTCTTCACTGAACCTCTTCTCACTTAGTAATTTTTTTCTGTGTATTGAAATTAATTTTAAAACTCTCAACCTATTAGCCAAGTTGTCCCATTCAAATTTCAACATTTGACTGGTAAATCAGTGCAACGAGGTGGACAACTTACATTAATGTTTTTAATGAACTATTGAAGAAATTACTTTGCAAAGCTTGGAGCTCCTAATTTTCTTCTTGGCATGTACTTCCTAACTATGCACACCTGGGTATTCATGAGTTCTTGGCTTAACTTTCACAACAAGATGTTTCCTCTGTAAATGTTTTTTGGGAGTTACTTCTGACCTCAAGATGCAATTTTGCAATTTTTCCAGCCTTTAAGACTAAATCAGAATATCCTCTAGGGTCTTTTATTTCTTCCTAATAACTAGAATCTCATATGGTTTTAAATATTTGTGTGTCTTGTGCTGGATCTATGCTTTAAAGCTATATCAAATAAAGATAGTACAAAATCTATGAAAGTTGACCCACAAATTATGTTTTGCTGGTTACTATTTATAATCCTTTCTTTCCATTTTATTATGATTTCTCAACTATGGAATTTTCCTTCTGTATCTCTGACAGCTTATATGTTCAAAGTAATTTAGTTTAGAAAGAAATCAGCATGATCCTTCATCAAGAAGAAAGGGGTGGCTGCAACAACGATAATTTTGTGACTTTAGACAGCCAGAAGTCACACAGTCAAAGGATGGTAATGTGTGGCAGATAAGCTGTTTGTTCAGTGCTGACTATGAATTGGAACCAGGACAGAAGACACATTCATATCAAAACCAAATCCTCAAATAATTTGTCATATCTGATTTAGATTCCAAGAGAATTGTAAAGAGGATGACACAAAGGACATAAACATTTTGGGGAGATCTGTGATGTTATCTCATTCAGGCAAGCAAATGGTGAACTGTCCCATCTGCTTCTCAGTTTCAGGCTTGGATGGGATTCCTGCGGGTCTTGTATTTTAGAAGGAGAAAGAAACAAAGAAATAAAATCCCACCACCTCTCTTTCTTTAAGACATACTGAGACCTATATCATTGGAAGTTGAAAAATGACACAACCAACCTCTGCCATTGTTGCCTTACACTGGGTAAGAAAGCAACACTATGGAGCCTAATAGAAAGGAGAACACTTGGCCCACTATTTCCATATAGGTTTGTCTGGGGATGAACTTGGCCTTTTCTTATTCTCATGAGGAGCAGCTGCTAATGTGATGCTCTCTGGAGGATGCTGGATGTTAATAACAAGACTGCATGGACATTTTCTTAATCAAAAATGCACGTGCAAATGTTAGCAAAAACCAACAGTTTGTCTTTTGGATCATAGAATAATATAACAGCCCATGTTGGAAGAGACCTCAAAAGATCATTTGGTCCAACCTTTCATAGCAAAGGGAGCCTAGATGGGATTATCTAGCACCCTCTCCTGTCATGTCTTGAAAACCTCCAGTAGTGGGTACCCCACCAGTTCCGTGGGGAGGTTGTTCTAGTGAATGATTGTTCTTACTGAAAAAAATGTCTTTCTTATACCAAGATGAAACCTCTCACGGTACAACTTGTGTCCATTCCCCCTCGTCCTCTCCATGTGGCTCACTGTGAAAAGAGAGCCTCCATCCTCTTTGTAGCCACCCTTTAAGTACTGGAAAACTGTGATGAGGTCTACCCTGAGCCTCCTTTTCTCAAAGAAGGAAAGATCTAATTCCTTCAGCCTTTCCTCATAGGGCAGGTTCTCCAGCCTTTGATTCATCTTTGTGGCCCTCCTTTGGACCCTCTCCAGTCTGTGTGTATCTTTATTGAATTGTGGAGACCAAAATGACACAGTATGCCAGGTGTGGCCTGACAGGTGCTGAATGCGATGATCACATCCCTATCTCTGCTAGTAATGTCCTTGTGGATGCAGCCCAGGATCTGATTCCCCTTTCTTGCAGCAATGCACTTCTGACTCATGTCCAGCTTGTTGTCCACCAGGACCACCAGGTCCCTTTCAGCAAGGCTGCTGCACAGCCACACAGATCCTAGCCGGTACTGGGCTCTTTGGTTATGTTGTCCCAGGTGCAGGACCTTGCACTTGTCTCTGTTAACCTCCGTACAGTTCTTGTTTGTTCACTCTTCCAGCCTGTCCAGGTCTCTCTATAAGACGGCTCACCCTTCTGGCATGTCCACCTCACCACCCAGTTTAGTGTCATCAGCAAACTTGATAAGGGTGTTTTCAATCCCATTTATGAAGGTATTGAACAGTGTGAGACCCAGTATTGATTCCTGGCAGATCCCACTTGTGGCAGGCTGCCAGCCGAGTAAAAACCATTGATCACCAGATTATTCATTGATCATCAGATTATTGGAGTAAGAACAAATTCCCTAAAATCTTTGTCATTCTCATCTATTACTGGCTTAAAATTTTTTAGGTCTCTGATTTTTCTTTGATATATTTTTTGCTGTGTCTCTTAGTTTTCTGTGATAACTTCATAAGAATAGTGGGTAGAACATGAAGTGCTAGATCTTGCCTTATGAAGGTAGAGGAAGGATCCTTCTTTCCTTTCCTCATCAGCAATTTGCCCTCCTTAATTTAGGGTAACTTAATTTATGAAATTTGTTTGAGAGTAAGGAGCCTACATAGCAGTCTCTCATTATTTTAATGAGGAGTTTTGTTTGTTTATTTAATCTGCTCATCAAGATCCCTGCTGGATATCCTTTCAGTACTAGCCTTGGGTTTGGACATGGCTCTGAAAACCAACATTTGGAGGAAAGGTCCCTACTAAATATAAGGCTTTAAAACTGGGAAGCAAAATTGATGTTTTCCTTGGTGTCCAAGTGTTCTGACAATATGTGTGGAGTGGCCTGCAGCAGTTTTTATAAAGGAGAAAAGGAGACACCACTGAAACTTGCAAGGCAGATGAAACAAAAAAAAATTATTTCAAGGCTATGAAAGCCAGGAGATTTTCAAGAACTAAACAACCTGAATTATCAGACCAGGTGGTTTATCCATAGGCAGAAGGTAAAGGGATACGCAAGATTTTTTTTTTTTTGTCTATGTCCTGTTTATAACCATCTTCTTGAAAAATGAACAGATTGCATGGGGAAAAAAATGGAGGCATGGAGGTGTGATCTGAATGGAAAATAAAAAGTTACTGTCCGGAGTTTTAAAAAAGTATATTTTCTGCAGAGATGTTTGCTGATTGTACTTGGTGCTCCAGAGGTTGTTGGTGTTCATGGAATTCCCTACTGACTTTAAACAAAATGTTATAAAACAGCATCTTTTGCAGTTTTGTCCATTTTGTTTCAAAAGCTGTTAAGCAAATTCACCTTTGGAGACCACACCATTGAATTTGATTCAGTAAGATTATTCCAGGCATTGAATTTAATCTGTTGGCTCATAACCCATCTTTTATCAAATTCCTGTTGTAAATAAAGGCTGTTCTTTAATGAATGCAATGTTGAATATTGCTGAAGCACATCCTTATTTGTGTTTACTTATGGCACAGTTGCAGGTAGCCTTCAGAGAGGTATTTAAGAGTTACTCTCCTTTTACTCTATTGAAACTCAACTAAATTTTCCTAACTACAAAGTATTAGGATGCTGCCTACCCTTATCACTAGAAGGAGACCCAGGGAAGCAGGGATGATGTATCTTGGCTTTTTAACTCTTTCCATTATTAATATTCTTGCAGTTTTTTCTGTAAGACATTTTTCTTTTCATACTATTTGCAGGAGGATTTTGAGGAGAAGGAGCACTTACAGTTAATGAAATATTTCCTTGTTCTGTTAAATTCTGGTGAGCTTCTGCTGATAAATGCTTGATAGTGCCATTTCCCTTCTTTCACCCATGCACCACAAGAAAAAAACTATGACAGCAAGCTGAAATACTCACAAACCATAAAGCTATGTGGCTGGGCTCATTCAGAAGCCAAAGCAGAAAACAGTTTTCTTTCTAATGCAATCCATGTGTGATGCCAAAAACCACTGTTAAAACAGTGGAGTGAGATCTATCTTTAAATCTGCTGTAGGACCCCAACAAAATCCATGTATTTCCCTGCAGTATGATACAGACAGGGAGGAAAAGAGAGTAAAATCCAAGTTCTTAACTATCTCCTAGGCCCATGTATGGGCAGACCAGGTAATTACAACCCCCATTTCATCATATGAAGCTATATGTGTATGGAGAAGGGAAGAAAGAAAAGAAAGTTATAGCAAAATCAGTTTGGCCAGTGACACATAACCTAGAAGTGTCTCAAAACCTAGCAGCTATGTTTCTCTGTTGCATATCCTTTCCCTTCACTATTGCTAGGAGCCTCAGTCATTCACCAGGACTGCATTGCCCCAGGTGCTGTCTAAACGCAGAACAGAAAAAAACAGTCCCTGACACAGTTTACAATCACAGCATAAAAATACCGGGAGCAAGCAAGAAGCCGTATGCTTAAAAAAAACCATGTATTTTTTGAGTTGAAGTTTGGAAATGTCAAGTGAACTTCTGCAAAACCAGCTTTCAGACATCTCAGTAAGCACTCAGGTAGGATTTGGCATATAGCCCAAACACAGGTTTAATACACAAAGCAGTGTTAAAGGTAGCATTTCCTAACTTTTTAATGTTTAACATTTCAAACCATAACTCAGGTTTCTTTAACACAGACAGTGTTAAAAGTATGCAAATAAATGTATATGTACAATTCTAATAATAAATGAAACTAAAGGGACTGTTTTGATAATAAATTCAAATGAATTAATTATGGTCACCAATTGTCTTCTGGAAAAAATGCTTCCCTCAGCTATATTCACAGTTTTCAGCACCTTTGGTGGGATTTTATAGCCCAAGCCTTAAAGTCCACTGTCCAGCAATGGACAAAAGATCTTGTGAAAGAAATGGAATTTAATGAATGGGATTCCTGAAGACACCAAGTTAAAATGAATCTGGGTGATTAATCAAATGTTGTATCCACTCTGAAGATTTCAAATCCATCTAGTAGCATAGAAGAAAAGGATAAAGCTACTAGAGAGTGTCCAGAGAAGGGCCACGAAGTTGGTGAAGGGTTTAGGTGAGGAACCGTATGAGGAGAGGCTAAAGTAACTTGTTTTATTCAGCCTGGAGAAGAGGAGAGTGAGGGGAGATCTCATTGTGGTCTTCCTCACAAGGGAAGAGGAGGGGCAGGCGCTGATCTCATCTCTCTGGTGACCGATGACAGGACCCGAGGGAATGGCAGGAAGATGTGCCGGGGGGGTTAGGTTGGGTATTAGGAAAAGGTTCTTCACCCAGAGGGTGGTGGAGCCCTGGAACAGGCTCCCCCGGGAGGCAGCTGTGGCACCGAGCCTGATGCTATTCAAGAAGCACTTGGACAACGCCCTCAGAGATTTGGTGTGAATTTGGGGTTGTCCTGTGCAGGGCCAGGAGTCTGGCTTGATGATCCTTGTGGGTCCCTTCCAACTCAGGACATTCTATGATTCTATGATGATTCCATTTTACATGGAAGTTGGAACAATTTCTACAAGCAGAGTAGTCTCCAGGACACTCTGATACCTGGAAAAACCATGGAGCAAGTCCTTCTGAAAGACATTTCTCAGCATGTGAAAGAGAAGGAAGTGACTGGTAACAACCAGAAAGGATTTTCCAGGGAATACTTACACCTGACCAACCTGATTGACTTCTATGTTAAAACGACTAGTTTTGTGGACCAGGGGAGAGCAGTGGATGTCATTTACGTTGACTTTAGCAAGGCTTTCAACTTTGTCTCCTACAATATTCTTGTGGCTATGTTGGGACATTACAGTGTGGATGGGTGGACAACTAGTTGTTTAAAAAGCAGTTGGATTGTTGGGCTCAAAGGACAGTGATTAATGGATCGTGCTTATCTGGAGACTGATGACAGTGGAGTACCACAGGGGTTTGCCTTGGGACCCTTTCTGTTTAACATCAGTGGAGCAGCCCAGTCTGACCTCAGCGCTGAGCCTGCTGCGGCGGGGCTGGACTAGGGACCTCCAGAGCATTTTTATGGTACTGCTTTTGTATGCCTGACAATGTCTGCATTCTGGAAAGTATATGTTTAGAAATTATGCTAGGTTTTTGCTTTTGAGAGCCTGTTCTTATCATGTAAGTAACTTTTAAGCTACTTACAGAAGGCACCAGACATCACCAAGATCTATTAAAGCTAAACAAGTTACACCTGAAAAATTGAATCTAGTGGGGACTTTGAATGCTTCTTAGATATGAGGTTTTGATTTTTTTAGTTTAAGAATAAAAGTAGGCAAAATCAAAGTGAAGTAGCAATAGATCTATATACAAATAGAAAACCTGCTAAGTGGCAAGTCTACTTACTAAGAAAATGTATTTACTTGCCAGAATGAGCGCTGCGTCAGAAAAAGTCATTGTGAAACCAGCTGAAAACAAAAAGCCAAATTCAGCACTCGA
Organism: Phalacrocorax aristotelis; assembly: GCF_949628215.1. Lineage (NCBI taxonomy): Eukaryota > Metazoa > Chordata > Aves > Suliformes > Phalacrocoracidae > Phalacrocorax > Phalacrocorax aristotelis. The sequence goes on from NC_134278.1 coordinate 56,941,365, forward strand.
ATGCATTCACACAGCTATCATTGACTGGGAACAGGATTGGCTCAGAGCACGGAAATGAATAAGCCTTTGCCAAGCGAAGGAAAACTAAGCCAAATTTCAGAAACCACATTACAGGAATATTTCCCCACTGTGCCTGTGGTTGTGGTCTGGTGGTCTGCTGAAGTGAGGGAGAAGAGAGGAGCATGAAATCAGCCAGACAGATGTATCTGCAGGCACCAAACAGCAAGAGGATTGCAGTGTAGTGGCAAGGCGCCACACTCACTGTAACTCTTTCTTAAAAAGCTGAAACTGCACTGAAAAAAAAAGTTTATTAATTCTTTACAGTAATTTAAAAAATGAATGATGGGTGTGCTTTGTAAAAGTGATACCCTACTTGTTGAATCATACATGTACTCCTCCTGAAGAAGCATTTTGCTCCACTGCATTTTTTTTCCCTCTCCGCATGTGTGACAAGAGATAACTTGTGTTATGGGAGGAGTCATTCTATAGTCCTGTTTTCACTATGTTACTGAAGGATGCTTTAAATGGCTTTATTAACAATAAGGAAAATTCAGAAAATGAAACTAATTTTACATGAAAATACAACTTAGTGTGTGGTGAATTAACAGTTATTTAATATATTTTGAAGGTAGAGTTGGTGGTCATATTGTCCCCATATGAACTGAATCTGGCTGTACAAAGTAGTGGGGGGGTGTGTGTGGAAATGAAAATCAACAAAGCCTAAATTTGCCTAGACCTTCAGGACAAAACAGTAAATATAAACCAGTTATTTAGCTAATGAATATTTGATTCAGATTTTGAGAGGACAGTGGAGGAGAATCCTGAGAGAAATCTTACTCTTAAAAATCACTAAATGATTACTATACAAGACAGAGTTGATTTCCTTCATATTCCTACAACTTTTTCTAGGTTGCTAAATCTTTTTCAGTTATTTTCAGTGGGACCACATAGCAATAAAAGCTTCCACTCTCAGTGGTCCTGAGTAGACCTGCAGATAGAACTTAGCAAGTCTAATGGGCCTGGGGAGATGGTGCTGCAGTGATAGCTGAGCTGCATTTCAGTACATTCAACAGCTCTGAACACAGTGGCTTCCTTTCCTTGCTATTTTTTTTTTTCTGTGGGTAAAAACCCAAGGATTCAGCAATGTGAATCTATCTTAAGCTGCTAAACTTTACCCAAAGGATAAGGAAGGTTATTCATAGAAATGAAGCTGTTCACAATCTAAATCCTGTGTTCTCTTGGCGCAAGGTACCTGCAATGGAAATGCGGTCCCAGGAAACTGGGGCAGGATCCCTGCATACCCAGCAGGACTGAAGGGTTTCTCCTTTGGTAGTGGTGAGCATTGCCTAACAACGGGCACAGTACAGCAAACATCATACAGTCATCTATACTGATGCGAATGCCTGTGGCCACTGATCTGGGTGCAGACAGTATTCATCAGACCCACACTGACTATGTATGCACTGAGGGCAACAGCAGCTGCTCTATCTGGTGGTATAATGATGTGATGGTGGCAGAAATACTTAGGAAGAAATAGGTGTTTCCATTGCTTTAGGATTTTCCTCCATTATGGCACCATACTGCCCCATATTTCTAGTCACATTTTAATGCAAACATTTTAATTTCCATTATGTGTATCAGATACAATGCTTACGCCATTAATGTACAGTAATATAACCTTCCCTGCCACGAAACAGCTTGTGCCTGACTGGTATAAAGAATAGAAAACCATAGTCCATCGAAGAAAACAAGCAGGCAGCTGTACAGGACACAGTGAGCTATAGGAACCTCTGCCAGATCAGAGAGACTGAGCATGTGAGCCAGCCATAGAGCCCCCACTTCTCCCGCCAAGGAGGACAGTTAATCACTTGACTAACTTCAGTGAGGCATGTATGGGAGAAGGTTCCACTAGCACGAGAAGGGAAAGAGTCCTTCAGAGATCCTTCTGAGTGCTCTTTCAGTGTGACACAGTGTGAGGACAATAAAGTGCTAAGACCAGGGTTTTCCAAACAGATAGTTGACTTTTGGGGTGCATTAGCATTTTTCAGGAAGCTTTGGTGGGGCTGCTTTTTAAGAAGCACTGTATATCCATGCCCTGCAGCTCCCTGGCTGTCTCCTTTGCACACATCGCCACCAACCACTGCTGAAAATCTCAGGCCTCCTACTTGCAGTCCTGTTTCTCACTAATACTGGCATCAGCTCTGGGTGACGAGGGAAGCCTCCCAAAACTAACTAATTAAAAGAGCCATTGCAGCATCACATGAAAAAACATGTTTTGTGAATAAAATGCTCCAACTTCTGTTCGTACACCCCTCCGCTCCAACTAATGGCATCTGTTCTGTGAGTGTGCCAGTATATCCTGTGGTGCTTGTCCATAACAGCAGGAAATTGAAAGCTGAAAATTCTATTTAAGGAAGCTGAATAAAGAGTTTGCATTCTTCCAGTTTAACTATTTTTGAAAGTAAAGCCACAGTTTAGGGATGCCAGAAAGCACAGTAAAACCTGCAGCCTCTTGCAGACTCAGAACAGATGCTTTTGGCTTGAGTAGGAGGGCAGAAAGAGAGAGAAGGACCAGCATGAAAGACCAGGAGAAAAAGAGGAAAAGGTTTGGGGGAGCTACAAAGAAAGAGGTAAGTTGAAGACAGGACCACAATGAGATTAAAGATGGCATTATAAATAAATAATTGCATAATTTTCCTGGTAGTGCAAAGCTGTGAGCCTGCTGATGGAGTAAACTCATTGCTTTGTGCCATCTGCACTTGCTGATGGAAACTCTGTTGTGCTGGATGTAGAGCGTGGAACTTTCCTGAATACGTTCATGCTATAAACTGGTCATAGATTAGCATATGCTGTCACAGAAGCACTTGAATTAGAGAAGGAAATGACCTGTCGTAGGAACTTTACAAAGGTCCTTAACGGCCTCTCTCACATCTGCTGCATGCAGCAAAGTGACTGACCTAGCAGTGATCTGAGAATATTGCAAAATCTTATGTGCAAGCATAGATCCTGTTTGTGCCTGAAGGCAGCATACTCAATTCACAGCCAAAGCTGAAAGCCCTTTGAAAGTTGGCCCTTAAGGTCATATCCTCTGTCTTCATGTCTGTCAGGGATTTTTCCCCTACAAGATACTCCAGGAGGTTTTTCTAGTGTATGCTTGTCTTGTTTTGTTTTCTTTTTGATGCGGCAGAAACAACAACCTTTGGGAGAGTCCAGATAATTAGATTTATATTTTGTTTAGCTAGTCTCACTGCTCCTATCTTGAAAATAACTCCCAATATAGGTTTATACTCAAATTCATGATCATAGTATCTGATCATCTTTCACACTAAACAATAACAACAAAGAAGTTACTAAAGGAATTCAAAGAGTCCCTGGCATATTTTTTTTTCATGTTCCTTTTCTGTTGTAGGTCTTTGCTTGGGCTGTGTGATTTTAAACTTTTGAGATTCTACAACTTTGGTTTGCTGGTTTTTTTTCAGATTCCTTCAATTCAGGTTGGAGGCAGGGGGAATTAATATTTCTCACTACAATATAGGATGGTTCTTAGATGGAGCAGAAAGTCTCATCTGTTTAAGGTTTTGATGTGCTTCCTAAAGAAAGTCATATTGTAATCTCTTCTGATTTTTTTTCCTTTACCATAGCTGGATCCCTTCTATGAGGAATGCTTTGTCCCCATAGTCTCACAGGCTTTGTCCTGTGCTTTTCAGCTTGGCACTGCTATAAAACAGCTTTCTCCATAGCAGATATTTTAGCCTTTAAATGTTTGCATACCCTTAGCACCTCTCTTCAAAAGGATCACACGACCTGTATTGAGCTTTTTCAGTTTAATATTTTGCCATTACTTTCTCAACCTTCAAGGTACTTTAATTTACCTGTTTTAACTCTGTAAACTCACTGATTTGCATCCTTCTTGTATTACTATTGAGTATCCTGCTAGGCAAATCTGAAGGCATTTAGAACTGTAAATCTCAAACCTGATAAAGGCAGAACCTCTATTTACTAAGTATTTACATTAAGTAAATAAAGTATTTACATTAATGAAAACTGCTCAGTGGAAGTGAAATATAAACCAGCGAGTTTATAAAATACTGAAGTCAGCTCTTTTAGATTATTCTAGGGGTCTAAGAACAACAAACCAGGCAAAATTACATTCTTTAATTGAGGAGTTGCTGGCACACTGGTAAATGGATAGAAGGCATGTATGCAATCTAAAATTATTTGCAGCCTTCATTTATATTTTAACTGATGGGAGAAGCTGGCTGAAATAAACTTTCAAAATCTCCATAAGTATGAATTATATAACCAGGAACCAAAAGAAAAGACAAACTGAATCACCTAGGGTATGGTCTATGTTAAGAGATGGATTCATAGCCTTCATGTTAAATAGCTTTTCTGCGAGACCTCTTTTGGTGTGTAACTGCTTAGCCCTTTCCCCTGACAGACTGTCAGTGACAGAAGTGTGCAGGTTCTCAGAGGCTCTTGCAGGAATCAGTAGCCTTTGCTTCATCTCTGTCTACATCTGGGTCATTAATTTCCACATCATCAGTGCTGAGAATGAAAGTACAATTAACATTTAATGAAAACATTCTGTTTCATCAACTCAAAGGCATCTCATAAAATTGTTTTCAGTGCCACCTGGGCTCTTAGCAATGGAGTATGGGCAAGTGTTAATCTGTTGGCTATGTGAAACACACTGCTGTGCAGAACTGGGCAATGCGAAACCATCTTGCTTGGTATTTGTCAGTTGTCATTGGCCGTGAGGACTATAAAGTACTTTGCAGATGTGCTGAACATGCTTTGGACCAACATTAAGGTAACAATGGGAAAATAATCCATCTGTTAACAAAATCCAGTTTTTATTCTGGAGCAATTCACTTGAAAATTCCTCAGTTAAGTGTGGCCTTCTTTTGCTACATTACAATACATTATTGTGGCTAATGGTTTGGAAAGTTTTTGGGGGGCAGTAAGTGGCAAATTCAGTTGTCTAAAAATGGCATTTAATGTCATTTGAGATGTCCTCGGCCACAGTGTGTGGTATCCAGCTGCTCCAGAACAGTGCAGGCATCCTGTTTGTCCTGAATCACATCTGCCAAAGACATGTGCGTGTCTCAAATGCCCTAGGGCACCTCAAATGGCACTAGATGCCTGTTTTAGTCCATCTGTGTTTCTTTCAGGTGAGTTTAAACTGCAGGTGGGTTTAAGATGAACTAACTTAAGGTGAACTTAAAGTCTTGCCAGAGAGCTGAGCGTCTCATATACTTCTATGATTTTCTCCCAGTCCCATGGATATATCTTGGATATCCTAAGTACACCAAATGGCACTAGCCACCTGTAAATATAGGCAGTTTCACTGCCTGCAATTCATGCAACTAAATTTCATCCTTAATATCTATTTAGTTCCTGTTTAGGCTCCTACATCCTGCGTATGAAGTGGTATCAGTCATTTAAGTCTAACATGTTAGTTCAGTCTATTTGCTTTTCACTAATACGCTCGTGCCCCTTAACTTTGAGGCACTTCATGGGGAAATGAGTTACAGTGTGGGAGCAGAGCTGTGAACACAGAAGTTAAACAAATTAAAATTAAAGACAATCACCTCCTTTGTGTGTTAAATAAAATGCAAGAGATTATGATTTCTTATGGGAGGATCAATATAGCCTCAGCAATATCTTATTTAATGTGCTTTCTAGCACATAAAAAACCTACTGTCACATCCCTATTAGAGTCTGTTATTCTTAGCAGTTTTGAATTTTCCCAGGTGGAGTGACAATTCATGGTTCTGAAGTGATGTCATCACTCAGATTAGAATCCGTAGTTTTTGTTTTCCAGGGAAGCCAAAATAAAGAAAAAATTAGACAGCTAGTTTTCTGTATCAAGAAAATACTCCTTCATAGATGACAGGAAAAAGAGGCATAAGTGTTTGGCATATTAGAAGCTGACTGTAGATGTATTTCAAAGAATGAATGAAAAAGGTAGAAATGTGATACTTGTCAGGCTCCTAATACAAAACGTATTTCAAAGCAGCACAGTTCAACTCACCTTGAAGAACTCTTTACCCATCTCTAGGAAGAGCTCTGGTTCAATGCGCATTAAAATGGTGGGAATTTCATAGCAGAAACACAGAACTTAGTTGAATCTTCTCAAGGACAAACCTGGGCAAGAGCTTCAGGATGCATCAATGGAAACAATTTGGCAATATTCTAGCAGCAAATTATGAACTCATTTTGTTCCATCTTGTACTGATGAACAACAGTTCACAGTAACAGTTAAATTTACATGGTGTTCACAGTGTACAGTGACTGGTGCTTGAAGATTAGGCACCGTACGGCTCCCACTGAGGTCCCTGAGCTGTGTCATGGGTGGGCCACAAGAGGTGTTCAGTAAGAAGAAACCCATGCCCTGCAGCTGCCACCCCAGAAGAGGCAGGGGCAACAGGGAGAGTTAGTGGTGGCTAGAAGGACCAGACAAGGAGACGGGTGTCTCTGACATGAGCCTGTAGTGCTCAGGTGGAAAACTGCTTCAATGCAGGCCCCCCTTACTAAAATTCCTGGTGCCCAGATGGAAGTTCTAACTCCTCATGATGGCAAGTTATCGAAAAGACAAACTATTCTTTGTAAAGTAAGATTATCTTATCCCTCAGTTTTTCTCACTTTTTTTGCTCCTGATTAATTCTCCATACCACAGTCTGCCAACCTTCCTCAGCAGAGCAGTCTCTTGTCCTGGAAGTTGTCCCACTGAAACTCAGGAGGAGTTCCTGGGCAGAAAGATACTATTCATTTCACTAAAATCATCTAGAAGATGAAGGGTACTTGTGGAATAGGCCATGTCTCCACAACTATTATTGAGACAGCAGCATACGCAGCAGTTTGACTGCAACATTAAAACCACGCACCCTGCGTGCGCAGGCAGGTGGTGGTGTTAGACTGACACTGCCCGGCTTCTGATAGTTTTCCAGCTTGTGCAGCTGTTGGGAACATATGGGCCTTAATGTTTCTGTAGATAGCAATTCTTCCTCTTGCATTTTCTTTTGTATACACACACGCACCCCAGCCTGGCTCTAGTGAACACACTGATCATCCATATAATAGATTTGCTTTCAGAACAAGATAGTATGGATTCAACTCACCGTAATTATTGAATAGCTTCATTGCCTTGGAACAAATCTGAATGTATTGCCAGGTCTGTGATCTGCTTCTTTGATACTGGTAAAGGTTTTCTTTGTGAGTGCATTCAGCTAGGTATGTAGGAGAATCTGAAAACTCTGAGCTAAGGCACAGGTTGCTTTTTTTTCCGATTATTTTGAGCATTTTACAGGCATGGGAACATGTTGCATTTTAGCTGGCAACAATAATTTAGGTAGAAAGGTAGATGTGCAAATTTCAGTGCCAATTAAACAGAATTTTGACAACAGGAGGAAGTGATATGCCCTGTTCTTCCAAATATGGGTTCAGTCCAATCTGTCTTTTTAATTGGACTGTAACAGATTATTAAATGATTCAAATAAATCATGAAGTAAACGTCAACTAAAATCCTGCTGAAGGGGAAACTGCCTTTTATTAAAGTGGTTTCATATTGTGTGTTCTGCATTCTGACAAATACACAGCCATCAATATTCTTGCCTCAGTATGACAGAAATTGTTCAGATTAATAGCCAGCTACTTGGGTCTCAATATGAATTTCTTTTAAAAATGTTGATAGAATTGCCATCACATTTTTAAATGGGCAGACTATGAACAACTGCATTACCCTGCAGCATTATTTAATAATTCAGCAAATTCAAATACATAGCAATCTTAAGAATTTTAGTAATTAAACTCCAAAGGTTAAGCAAGCTGAGCTGTTTTCTCATGCCCCAATTCAAGGTAGAAAGAAAATTCAACAGTCTTATTATGCTTTGGAGAGAAGAACATGAAGGAACAGAAATTGAAGGTTAATCCTTCAATAGCTGTTATTTTGAAAACCATATGAGATGAATTCATATGCCACCATTTCTGTTTACAGCTGGAGGAAAAGTTGGGAGTAAGGCAACCAGCTCCTAGAATCACATAGAGAATCCCTGCTAGGAAAATCCCTATCTTCATGAAAATAGAATTTTACTTGCAGTTGCTCTCGGAAAGCGAAAAAGTTTTTATTTAAAACTATTGGTACTAAGATATGGACCTGTTGAGCATTTGGCAGATCACATTAGTGCATTCACCTGTGCAAAAGCACAGCCTTGGAAGCAATTACTGGGTAACAATCTGGAGCATGGGAAGGTCTAATCTACAGGAGAAATTAGATCAGGGGTTAACTGGAAGACTGGTGGACTTTCAGCTTTGGAAGAAGACACCGAGATCTGTAGGGTCTCCACAGACCTGAATATCCTTCCCTGTTTAGTTATCACAATTCCCAAATGGTTTTCTTTTTCTCTTTTCACCTCCAGATAAAAGTTTGCACCTGCTTACCAGATACTAATTATTCTGTTTTTCTAGTTGTGAGTTTTAAGGGAGGCTATCTGCCCCAGATACAGTAGATACAATTGGTGCCACAGAAATTTTATGTTGAAAAAAGTAGAATCTGTCATTTAAGCCAACCATTTTCATAGCTGTATCTTCCTTCCATATGTTGCCAAAGGTGGTACACATACAATAAAACCATGCTTGACAAAAAAAGATCATTTCCAAAAGCTGGATAAAAGAGGCAACCAAATGAGCAAGAGCAAGATCTACCCAAGCCATTAATGGCACGGCACTGCATACACACACTCCATGACTTTGTATAAAATTTGTAATGGAGCTACGCTTTGTACTGATTACATCCAACCACTGAATCTTACATTAACAAGTTACTTTTAGGAATTATCTTTCAAAGTAAGGCTTTACAGCTGAGATAATTTCTGTTTCCTATGTTTATCTGCTGCTCTACCCTGAGCCATGATTCAAAGTCCAAATTTTTTGGATACTCTATCTGATTTTGAGAACTATGTTAATCCAGCAAGGTTCTTAATACTGAGCAGGGAACACTGCTCATTATGAAACCAACTAGAGAAGAAGGTAAAAAGACAAACAAAATAAACCCAAACCAAAAAGGCAAACTGAAAATCTAAGTCAGTGTGATGCTCACAATGAAACAAATACTTCAATCTGGTTGTTTTGAGAACAAATCAGATTACATTTACAGAAGTATAATCCATATTGAAGCATTAATCATATCACTGTCTATTTTGTGCCATTAATATTTCATGCAGACCTACATGCATTTTTCTTCCATGAAAATCTCTCACACTCCTGTAGGATGCACCACTATTAAGTGCAATTCTGTGTTGACAGGTCTTTCCGGCTACTGGAAATTCTAAAATATCACAGCGTCTTTTCTAAAAAGATAACAGTTTACTAGAAATAGCCATGGCAAAGTGTGCTTTGAATAAATTTGTGCACAGTCATCATCAGTGCGTGGCTTTCAATAAGAGGTTTTCATCTTTATGTGACACATTTCTTTTTCCGATTGTTTCACCTTCTTTCATTTGATGTTTAAAAATCATGCACGACTTTGGCAATATCTTTATACTGTTCAACTCATGGAGATTAATCTCCACAGCCTTCAGAGAGGACACAAGAAGCAGACACCTCCGATTTTCCTATGACTATATTTCACTCTCCTCCCGACTACAATGACGGAGTAGACCTCAATTGCTGAAACACAAAATCAGAAGATTTAGAGCTGGAAATAGCTTTCATTTGGTCCTCTCATCTATGGTTTTGCCGTTTCATAATTGCTGTCTTTCCAGGGCTTTTGTCCAAGTTAGTTATAAACAACTCAGGCCTTACAAAGACTGGGAACAAAAGCAATGAATTTTTAGTTTCAATTCCCTGATAGTTGGAAAAGACCTTCCTTCATTTGAGAGCATCTTTAGTAGTCTGTCTCCTAATTTCAATTCTTGTATTTTCTCACCTTTCCTGCAGAAAACCAAAAAATCAGACAAACAGGAATATCCCAAACTTTGCCATTTTCCTTTGCTTGAATTTGCATTACTGGTTTGGATTATAAATTATACTGTTCTGTCTACTGCCTTGATTTGTCTGTATGTAATTCAGATGCAGCCAGCATTGCAAGATTTGTCATAGACACAAAAACCTTCTGCAGGACAAATTCTGTGAAATTGTGTTTTCTAATTAAAATTCATATCTGCCTCATTATCATCAATGGAGTCATAAAGCTTATGGCCAAGAGAGAAGATTAGATTATTTTGACCTCCTGAATACTGTACCTATTATGCTTTTTTTTATCCTTTAGCTTTGAACTGAGCCAAATAACTCAAGATTTTGGTAGAACACATCCACTGTACTCTACACTTCCTTAAGTACAGGATAAGCCTTGTCAGGGATTTTTGCTGAAAATCAAATATTAGGAACAAATTAATGTGGTTTTGTATGTGTCTTTTTATTAGGGGTGAACTAGAGGAGTACACATGGGATGTGATCTTCTGGTGGGTCCCTTGTGGGTTTAGGATAAAATCAATCAAGCAGTAGTAAAAATAACAGCACAAACTGTAGCCTACAAATAACTCATGCTGGAAACAAGGGTTGGAATGATGAATATCAGGAGCATTCTTGAAATACATTAACTTAAACATTTAAATGGATAATTTTGAACAACGAGTATGTTTGTAATCATCAAGCTGTGCCTGGAAATATAATGTAAAGATGGAAAGTGTCTAAATTCATTAGATATACTATTTACTATGGCTATTGAAGTCAACATTGCATGAGTGCTCCAACTGAAGACTGATGGAAGTGTTAATACTCCTGACTTTTTGCTAATTTGTTTCCCTTAACATTACCTTGTACCTACAGTACAAGTGGAGAGATGCCTGTGATTTGATTATATTATAAATAGGAATAAGAAAGGGTTTAAATTCCTGCTACTTGCATCTGCCAGTGATTCCAAATTACCTATGGTTACTTACCTTACACAATATTTTTTTTTATGTCCCAAACACATACAGTGTCTTTTCTGAAAGTGACATCAAGTGGCAGCATGTCTTTAGGTATCATTATTAATTGATACTTTAAAAAATTAATTTATTGTAAAGGCATTTCAATGCTTCCAGAGATAATTAGAACTCAAGTGATCTAAGTAACTGGTTTTACTGCAGGTGAACACAATCTCCAGATGAAAACATTAAGGCTTTACATACATTGTCTGAAGTGGAAATTGTTGCTAAGATAATTGCTCTATCATACTGCCCAGAAGGAGCTGACCAAATCAATTATAAGTAATCACTCATTTCATATACAGCTGACTGGCACCTTTAATGAAAAGTGTCTCTGTTTTAGGTATATTGACAAAAGGATACAACATATTGCTCCCAGAAGAGCTGGCACATTTTAGTAGAGTAATATGAATCATAGTAAAGAACCTGGAAGACAATTAATGACAATTAACTAGCTATACTAATAGACCTTGAAAACTCTGGGGTCCTGGCCAAATTGCCACGCTATGTACATTTTGTACCTCGTACGTAATGCAGAAATCCTGGTACAGGATGAAAAATAAGGACTGACCTTCTGCGATGTACTTGCCTTTGGTGAAAGCTGATGGATTTTGCAGCTGTTCCAAGCTGACAGGTAGTGAAGTAAACATTCCTGCAACTTATCTTGGCTTTCACCGGAAAACTAAAACCAAACCAAAATTGTTGATCAGTTTGTCAATTCTGAAAATGTTATGGCACGTATATGTTACAGATGATGATACAAAAGATCTTGAAATATAATTCAAGAAGCATTACTGTTTCAGGTGGAAACCCTTCAAAAGTCACTAGTTTCAAATTCTCAGATATTCCTTTCTGAAGTAAGAGAAGAATGGCCATAACAAACAAAAAATCTTGATGCGCAAGTTACCTTTTTTTAAACATTTATAGTTAGCTCTCACATTCATGACCTTCTTTTTTTATACAAAAATGTATATCGTTTTTAATAGATCTTATAAAAAGCGTTCACTTGTGTTTGTGCGTGTATGTATAGGCCGATGGAGGCGTGAGGCGCCAAAGGAACGGAAGGGCTGCGGGGCGCCGCGCCCCCACCCCGCGGTCTCCCGGCCGCAGCCGCCGCGGGGGCACGGCTCCGCGCCCTCCGCCCCCGCCGCGGCTCGGCAAGCCTCCCCGCAGCAGCGCCGCGGTGGCCCAAGGGCTCCCCTATTTCACATCCCCCCCTAGTGGGAGGTGGCCGAAACGCGGACCTCCTGCCTGACATCCCCCCACCCCCGCCGCGTCCCCACCGGCCTCTCCGAGCGCCTGGCTTCTGCCAAAGCTTTTCTTGTTAAACCTTAGCCTCGAATAAAATCAAAATTATGTTCGGTAATCCTTAAATTATTTAGAATAATAACATAGCCACCAACAAAACTTTTTGTTTAAAATGAAAAGGATTATTTTTTTAACGTTTTGTTGTGCTCTTATGTATTTTTTTTTCTCAGTGTACAGCTGCTTTTATATTTAAACGTGGTGCGAATCTGAATAAGGACAATATGGAGATTCATAGGTCGTGTCTTCCAGGTTAATTTGCTATCTTTGCAGATGATGCTTTTTCCTACCCACCAAAACTTCAAACCCTGGTTAGGATTGGGATGTTAAACAATCCATCAGGCATTTTGCCCAGTAGCAGTTATTCTTCTTGGCACAATCTGAAAAGTGTGTCTAATATCTATCCGCAACCTTGGTTTGCAGAGCTACATAGAAATGTGAGCTTGTAGTAAAACCAGTAATTAATAGTGACAGAAAGATTACATTTCAGCATAACATTTAGAATTAAGATAAAGATTTTGGCTTAAAGACACACAGTGTTTCTGGTGCTGAATTATGTTTTAGGTCTTTCTGTACTGCTGGAATACCCTGGAAACTCCAAGTCAGCAATTGCCATGTCTGGAGGCACCTAATTTTCTGAGAAATCCCTTAATTGCTTCCTGCTGTGACTGCATAGGAGCATGCTGGTCTTGAGAGCATGAAGCTGCTTGGTGCCTCAGCCTGTGGAGTCTGTGTAAGGAAAGCATCTCTCCGAACTAGGACGGGAATTTGAATAGGTTGTTTTTGCGGTGATCATCAGCACTGCAGTGTTGGGATCCTTGTGCGGATTTGATACGCAAAGCTCGTTGTTATCCTTTCCTGGATATTTTTAGTATCTTCAAGAATAAGACAAGCATTGTTGCTATATTTTTCGTTCATTCTTTCATTGCTTTTGATGTTACCCCTAAGTTGAAAACACTGGCAATCAACTGTAGGTATAGGGGAATGAACCTTCCTCACGACAATTTATAGAATAAAAGAAGCAATATGCTTTTGCCTACCAGTGCTGCACTGGGGAGTTTGCAAGGGAGCCAAAAGAAGTTTCACACGCTTTTAAGTGCGCAGTATTGCCTTAAGTGTGTTTCCCTAGATTTCATGAATATTCAGAATAATTATATGCAATATGTACTCAATCCACATTGAGGATATGTCTACGCATACCCACCACCAGAGCAAACCGCTTTTTTAAAAACTCACGGTGAGTTTTACAGCAGAGGCCAGTGGTAGGAGTGAGCTGTTTTACGATAACACCAGGGCTTCCAAAACATATGCCAGCACTTTCCAGATGTAGTCTGCGGGTCAAGCGGATTGCACGTGAAGGACTTCTACAATTTCACACTGAGACTCCTACATTTCCATTTCAAAGGCTGGTAGAGACTGTGTTTGTTCTTGATGTAGAATTCCTACTTGAAATCAAATGGCATTGAAGGCAGGGAACAAAAGTTGAATAAGTAACAAAGATCTATTTATGTGCCATGGAAAAAAAATGCTGCAGGTGCAGCTGTATCACTTGATTCTACGTGAATTCGTAAAATGATCTGGGCTTTATATAGCAGTTTCAGGAAGTAATCCAAAGAGATTTTACCTTGGTTTTAGCATTTTACATGCAGTTTATAGTGTGTGTTTCTCTTTCCTGTACCTAAGATTAGCCCTTATTTTCTGCCTCATTTGGCTAATCACCATGATCTATCTTTATCAGTAAACATTTTCGGCAGTTTCTTCTACACTTATCAGCTTAACTGGCTTCGTACCTGTGACTACTTTCCAGGGTTCAGAAAAGGAATTTGCAGAGAGGAGTATAAACCGCGACTAAAGAATTTAAGCCGAAATGTAGTAATCACTCACAATTTCCATAAACCAGTGCGCAATGGTTGGCAAAAGGAGTTTTCAGGCTCATGTAGATTGTATCAGTTTGTGCTGTGCCCATCTGAAACGGTCAGAAATAAATATACTTTCTTCAACACCATGGCATGAATACTTACCCCATCTTGAAGAGTATTTTTGGAAAAGGTGTCAAGAAACACATGTTAACAGTGTTCTGGATTCTAAGTTTCCAAAAATGTGAAAGCAGCTTTCTCACAAAGCATGTTGTGAAAGTCTTTGGATTTCTGCCTTGTATCTTGCAGTTAGTGAAACTTATTAAAAAAAAAAAAAAAAAAAGAAGGTATACTACACTGATGATATAAATTTCCTCAAATTTCATTTTTGAAGTATTATTAATATTTTTATTTTTAATTGAGTGGAAACAATGACCTTTTGATAATTCAGTACATGAAGACAGACAGTTCTTGCTTCCAACTTCTTGCTTACTGTTTAGAAAATTTTTATGTTCTTCTGTATAAGTGGACGGATTGGCAGTCAGCTCTTCTCTTCCAAACTTTCTGTTTCACAAGTCTTTTTTTTTTTTAATATGTTACAAAAAATATAAAATTCAAAAATATCAATATTTTCACAGGATCATAAAACTACATTGGCAGTTTTGGGGGATGTGAATATTGTATTGATGACACAATTCCTGACATAGAGTGTCAATAGGTGTATATATACATATCTCAAAGATATATAAATATGTATCAAAGATTATATATAAATATATGTACATCATCTTTACTTCCTGAAAGTGTAAGCTTCTGCAATGAAATTGAGACTTAATGAAAACAGTGGGAAAAAAGGACACTTGCATAATGAAAACCTCACTTTCTGCCTTAGTGGTCTGAGCGGTCGCCAGGATGAAAAGAAGTCAGAATCTTGTTTATTCCAGAGGCATTGTTTCTATGTGTGGCATTAAACTGCTAGTAGCACTAATACAATACCATCCCTCAGCCATTAGACAGAGTTTCTTTGGCTTGTCATTCTCTGCAGGAAGGAGGGAGCTCAGGTTGTCCCAGGAGAGATGTCATTCTGCTCCTGGAGTTTCTGGGCATGCTCAAAGAAAACTGGAATAAAATGGGGAGGTTTAGCTACACCGTATAGGGCTCTAGTGCTGGTTCAAACAGAAGCCTGTTAGTATTCTGTAAATATTATCACTTTTTTTTTTTCTGAATTATTTCTCAGGTTAATGAAGTTTTCAATTATTTCTGCAAAATAATGCAGCTTCCTCAACAGGAATAGAAGATGCATCCATTTTCCTTCAGTTGTCTTCTGTCCTGATAGTTAAAGCAGTGGTTTGGAAAGTTAAAGATACCATTTTGAAGTTCACTGTCCCAACAGGGCTTTCAAGCAAGTTTGCCACTTTGGGGGCAAGTGTTCTGATCACTAAATAATTAGCAAAAACATCAGCAGTGGCAGGAGCAGAATGACAAGTGGCCTGAGCTGGGAAGAAGTGCATCGAGTGGGAAGCTCCACGTGGCCGCCTGTCCTGGGCTGCTTCTGAAAAAAACATGACAAAACAGGGTTTCTGCAGGGAGAGAGATGAGGGTACCTCTGTTTTCTCAGGGTTTCTGGCCAGAGCAAGAATGGAAGGTGGTCTCTGGGCAGCACAGCATGGGGTGGTTCTGGGCATGCTGAACTCTGTGGCATTCACTGTTCAGCAGCTCATGTGCTGCCTAAGCTTTGCAGGAGTTCATCTTTTCCAGGCTTGGTAATCACTGGGGGAAGGCTGCTGGGCCAGAAATTAGGACCTCTGTGCCTCAGTTCCACGTGTCTGTAGTAGGATCTAAATTCTGTATTCATTCTCGTCCTCAATGCTTATGCTAAATCACTCTTAAAAAGCACTCACATAAGGACACTTTTTTTTTTCATAGGAGATAACACCGTACTGGCTTTGCCTACAAATTTTTACTTAGATTTTAGACAGGATAATTTGCAAGTTATAACTTTGATTGACTGTGAGAACAATGAATTAATTCTTACACTCCTATCTTCTGAAAATATTCTGTAAATACAGAATAGTCTGAGATTATTGGTACCTGTTTTGGTTTTTATTGTAATCAAGTGAAATTTAATCAGGGAAGTGGTAGAGTCACCATCCCTGGAGGTATTTAAAAGACATGTAGATGTGGCACTTCAGGGCATGGTTTAGTGGTGGACTTGTCAATGGTAGGTTAACTGTTGGATTTGATGATCTTAAGCATCTTTTCCAACCTAAATGATTTTATGATTTGGCGATTCTAAGCTTACAAGAACTATGCTTGTGGATAATATGCCAATGTTAGTTTTAAGGACTGGTAATTTTTTTCTTTTGAAAGGCAGGAAAGTTGTTTCTTTTGAATGCAGCCTCAGAAAGTTCTAAAGCTGCCAGGTTTCCTTATTCAAAGTTGACATGTAAAAGTTAATCCTTGGTTTTAATGCTCAATACATTACAATTATTTTTTCTCACTTTACTGTATTGATTTTATGTTGTATGGTTTTAGAATGCCCTTGATATAAAGTAGTTTGTATTAAATTTTAATAGCTGATATTATATATATTGTATAGATATAGAGATACAATATAGATACAATATAGATCTACAAATAGATACAATATATTTTATATATTGTTATCTCTTATGTGGTATTCTCCCTTATGCACCATTCACCTTTGCTGAACAGTGTTAACAATAGCTAACGAGGAGTTCCCAGCCTGAATTGTGGGGTCAGGGATTTTTATGTTCTTTATGCCTTGCTTGTACCTGTCATTAAATTACCGATACACTATGTAACTCAAATACTTTTTTTTTTTTTTTTTTAGTTCAGTTAATTTTAAAATTTCTCAGAAATTAAATTAATGCATGTACATACATTTAAATTCAAAGCAGACTACTGGATTTGATGTTCTTTACTGCCTGGGAAAAGGGTTCATGCATTATACTGGGAAATTCCTTTCTGGAAAAATCTTACAACAGAAACTGCTAATTCCAGTAGATTAATTTTCCAGTTCTTTTTCCAAAACTGTTCTTATGGGAACCCCTTAATTAGTAGTATATTTTAAATCAATTTGTGTTTTTACCAGCAGTCAACCCTATTAATAATTTTTATTTGCTTTTATATAAAACATCTTGATGTTCAGTTCTTTGCAGACCTTTTAATGTCTACAACACAGTTAATCCTGCAGACTGCCAGACGAAAGGCGCAGTTATGCTTCTCAGATGGTTCTGGCCAACATATATGCAGCTGTACAGAAAATGAAAACAGTGGTGTAGGGAAAATGAGGGGGAAGCTTGAAATGTTCATGTCCTCCAACACCCCTGTGATGCTATCAAGAAACCCAGCGAGCATGCTTCTGCCTTTCAGCCAGGAACATCTCACGCACCCTGCCTCTGCCTTTCAGATTGTTTTCAAAATCTTTTGAAATAGTTTATTTCAGGCCCATTCTCTTAGGTAACATTAAATTATTCCTGTCTGCAGCCCAAAAAACTTAAAGTAAGAGGACAGTGGATCCTCTTTGTTTCCGTGGCAGTTTTGAGGGGAGAAGACTTTAAAATGAGCAGCATAGGCTTTCTGCAGGTGAGTGAACACAGTCACTCAGCTAAATGTGAATGAACTGGTCAATCTAAAAATTATTCTATCTACAGGAAAAAGGCTGCCCACAAACATTTTCTAATCGTGTGATGAATAAAAAAAAAATAAATTTATAATGTGCTTAACAAATCTTATCAAATGTATGGAATAATAAATGAGAGCCAATAAATAATTTATTCTAGTTCTGTTCCTGTGTAGAAAGTGTTAGAAAAAAGGGACTTATTTCCAAATATTAAACAATCTGTAGAACAACATAAATAAAATGTTCATTTTGATCTTCTGGGTAAGAAGTACTTTTGGTTAGACCTCAGTTCGTATTTAAGTATTGAAACAACTCCATTTAATTCACCATAACCAATGATATTGCCTAACTGAACATAAATACATTCATCTGTGACTAAAACACAGTGCTTCCCATTACCAAATTCAGTCAAATGCCGAGTGAAACTCCAGAATTATTCAAATTAAAAGATCAAAAATCAAAATGAAATAAAGCCTGAGGCTATTCTGAGGACAGGATGGAAAAGGTGAGATTTCTTGAGGGGAAGGGAGCTCACCCATTTCCCCTTTGCTCTTCTGACATGGCCAAAGTAGCCAAACTTTCTGTCCCTCAGTTCAGCCACATGTGGAAAACTCATCAATCTCTACAAGATTTCAAAGAACACAGAAAGGCAGTTGCAATTTGGAAAGCCTGGATTAAAAAGTGTTAGAATTTATGTCAAAACCACTAATTTTTTTCTAAACATCCAAAGCACAATGATTAGTGCACAGCTGATTTTCTGTTTGGTAATAAGGAAAATGTTTTCCATCAATAAAGGTGCAAAATTGTCTTTGCTTGGGTAGGGATTGGGAGGAGTTACCTACTCTGGTTTCCTTTTATTTGTGTAGGTTTCTGTTTTGTAGTTTGCCTGTATAGCCTTTATTTACATTGCTGTGTAGTACTTAATGTGTGCAGTTTTATTGGATTCAGTGAGATTACCCTTCAGAGTAAGGAGCAGACAGTGTCAATACACATTCCGAAATTTTCTTTTATTTCAGTGCTAATGTATTAGGTCATTGCAGGCCTCCTGAAGAAATTTAGAGACTGTTTTGCGAAAGCGTGTGTTACTTTCACACTGTGTTACTCTATGGTTTGAAAACCTGAAATGGCCATATTTGTTTTAAAAAACTCCTATCCTTTGGAGCAGAATGACTGGAAAACTCACCACCAATACAGAGGAATAAAAGCTGACAAAACACCACCAGACCATCTCAGTGCAGGACTTTTGAAAGTGAAATGGAAAATAAAATAAACAAAAAGCTTAACTGACAGTCAAGGTCCAATATAATTCATGTTTATTTTCACTGTGTACAGAAGGTGGAGCCAAATTCATAAGGATCTCTGAACTCATACTTCATTCTTTCTTTGAATGGTTTTCTAATGTCTTTCTGGAGGGACAGCTTGCTCTGAGGAGATACTGATTGGAATCAGTTATAATGTTGGGATAAGTCCTTTTAAGACCAACTTTTCTGGTGTTTAAGCCATCTATAATGAGCTTTAGAAGGTACTTGGTGCAGCTGAAGAGGATCTGAGCCTCCATGCGTTACGTCTCCCTTTCTGTCCACTAGCGAAACACTAACAAATCGATATTTCTAAACTTTGCATGGGAAAGTGAGCAATTTGAGTACCACCATGAGGAAGCTGTGGTGAGATCTTAGTGGTATGAAGTGGTAGGCACCGACCACCATAAAGAATGGAAAGGAGAAAATCACCCCAAACATTGAACACTATATTTCCCTTCTCTGCGATCCTCAAAAATTTAAAAGAGAATAATCCATTTAGCTGTTTTCACTGCTATCTGATATTTTAAAAAGCAATTAGGGAGTAGGATAGCATAATTTTGGCTTAAAGGATAGAGCCAAATATTAAAAAATTTTGTTCCTAATCCTGGTTGTGTCATGAGCTGCCTATGACTCAGAAGAGCTGCTGATATTCTCCATGACAAAATTCCTGTCTCTGTAAAGCAGGTTAATATAATGCAACTTTTTTTTATGTTAATATTTATAAAGCACTCTGGGATTTTAGACATATGAATGTGCAACAGTGCAAAATATTTCCAGAGAACAGTGACCATTTGCTCTGAACCGATGGCATCTGTCACTGAGAACTTCTCCACACTTTCCTCTGAGGTGCTTCAGTCTTGATGTGTTTCCAGCAGGGTCTCTTTTTAAATATCAGCTTTTTTCTTTTGCAGGCAGATCTATCTTGCACTGACTAAGCCACCTATTCCCCTGGGAAATATCTAGCTTTAATAGCCCTGTAGCAAATGAATCTGAGACCAGTTTCAACACGGCGCAGGAAGCATGCTCACTAAGAGACAGTCTTGTGGTTTTCCTACTTTTTTTTTTATTACTATCCTTATGGTGATCAGAAAATGTTCTCTTATATGCTATGTGCTGTGCCACCCAAGTGGGAACAGCTACCGCCTTGAGGGACGACAATTGCCTTTGCTTTGAACAAGTGATGACGCTTTGAAACTGAGGGGTGGCGGAGGCTGTGTTTCGAAGACCCGACCAGGCTGGGCACAGCAGCTTCCAGTGGGCTCCAGCCCAGTCAGCCCTGGCTGACAGAACGCACAAGGGCTGTGGCCAGCGACTTCAAAGCTGTGTTATATTTCTATGTGATGTAAATTCCTTAAACAAGCGAAAACCACTGGCTGCTTTAAAAAAAAAATCATTAGTCTGCACATTTATGTGCTTAGGTCATGAAGAAATACCACATTATTGTTCCTTGGACATTCTGAGAAGCTTTACCTCAATAGGGTATGAAACAGGGCCACGCATTATTCACAAGTCTGTCTTTAAAGCCAAACGTGAGAGAAGAGGTATCGGTGAAAACGTGCCGAAGCTTACGTGCCATCCAGGGACGTGGCTGACTGCACAGCTGCCTTGAAAGGCACCCAAGAAAATCTGTATTGAATATGTATATTCATCTCAGTTTACTCAGCTTAGTTTACTTGGTCCATGGACTCCTCTCCCAAATTGCACAGGACGAGGACAGTGCTGTGCGTGGGAGTGCTGGAAAGTGAATTTTGCAAACAAATTGGAAACAAGTTAAGGCATGCTGTTTGTCTTAAGAGCTCCATAAATCACAGACATCCTTAACTGGGAGTAGCCCATGAACCCCACTTGTGTCAATGGGAAATTTTGTAATAGTCAAAGGACTGGAGAGCCTTCCAAATGAAACATCCACTAGGGCTTTCCTGGTGAATCAGGTTACTAAAATATTTTTGAGGACATATTGGGAGGCGGTATGAAGAAAAAGTTTCTGTATAGAATTCTCTAATTGTGTTCAGGTAATAAACAGGAAGAAAACAGCGGACTGAGTTCTGTATTAACTATGAATCTGTGTCAAAGGCTGGAAATACTAAGTAATCCAAATTTATGGTTCCCTTTGGTAAGTCTGTGTAGAAAAGCAGCAGCAGTACTATGGGCTCTGAATTATTTAATTGATTCAGCCAAGGATTCAGTAGAGAGTGGACAGAAATCCTGTAGAAGTCACCCTGAGGTTCAGTCCCAGAGATGCACTTGATGGAGCCCGGGCTCCAGCCCTGCATCTGGTCACAGTGTGAACGTGCTCTTACGGATCGCACTGCAGCCAGCCAAACCAAAGACAAACAGGTTCTGCAGTCCCAGCATTGCCACGCTGAAAGATTGCTTCACAATACGGCACAGTCTGCTCCACGAGGCAAAATGTCAGTGGATGGCAATATTGGTCCCAGGGGGCTCTGGGCCCCAAAACCTTCAATTCCATGGTGTTAAAAGAGGCTTCGAATCTAACTGTGATCTTCTTATCCATCTCTTAGTCCATAATTAAGAACGGACTTGCAAATATCTCAGATCTGACATCCCCGTGCTTTCCTGTTGAAGATAGCTTCAGCTAAAGAGAGGTTGTGTATGAAGACGTTTGTTCAATCTGAAAAGCTTATTTCCATTGCAATGCAAATGTGTGTGAGACTTTCTGGTAACCTTGTGAAATGGTAGATCATTGCATCATCTGAAGCTGAATATGTTCTGGTAATAGGCTGTGAAACGTGATCGTGGAGACATATTTCCTAACTCTAAGAGACATTTCCAAGGTATTTTTATCAGGACTAATAATAATTCTTCCTAATTCTACACAGTATCATGGTGGAGACTTGAAATATTTTCCCTTTTTGTGTGGATAATGCCCTAGCAAAACCAAGTGTTATGCTTATTATTGCTGCAAAATTATTCTTCCCTTGTTACTAACAGACACATTTTAGTTTTCCAAAGTGGATTCTAAGAGTGTTGGGCTCCTCACAAATACTCTTTGTTTATTTGAGTGGAGAAATATTTCTCAGTCCTTCTTTTAAAAACAGAATGTTGGGAAAATTGCAAAGCCTATACAGGGAGATGCATGGAAAAATGCAAGATCGGGCAAGCTGGACCCTGTGATCATGCTGGCTTTGACAGCAAATGATAGCATTGTATGCTAGCATGCTATAATTTAAGGTTTTTTTCCTGGCATAAAGCTGCTTTCCTAAGGGGCAGCTTTTTCAGCACCAAAACATATGATATCCCAAATCTCTTTATTTTCTCAGCATTGGCACGCATGTAGCCATGTTGTTGGTATTTTGTACTTTGCTCTAGAATAACCAGTGTTTTATGGGGCACCACCAGGAACTTTATGCCTACTCCACTCACTATCTGTAGCATGTATCATGAGGGCAGTGAAACAGTATGGTTTATATATCACAACTTTTTAATTCTCAAGAAGAAGGGCCCACAGCCCATTAGCACAAAGCTTCATTTCTCCCTTACTGTAAAGAGAAAAAACAACCTTAAAACAACACTCAGAGAATATGAAGAAAAGGTTTCTTTTTGCCACATGGCTTGGACAACTCTAAAAATAGCTTGTCAAAATTAACAGCAGTATCAAAGAAAAGGGGGCAAGCTAGGGAAACCAGCCACCCCTGCCTACAGCCAGAGGAAGAGGAATGGAAGGTATTCGGATGTAGTGTACTAGCTCTTTTTCTCAAACAGGAGGCAGTGTGGTCTGCTACAAACAGCTCCAGAGCAAGAACCAGGAGCGTGTGTTTCTTTCCCAGCTTCAAAGCTCCCTGCTGAGTATCTTTCTACAGTCTTAGTCTACAGTCTTAGTTCTCTTCTCCAGAGACTTCTGGGTGAAAAGCAGTGGATAAAGGCTGTGAAAACTAAGTAGCAATATCTAGGTTGTGTTGTAGAGTGTAACATTCATTATTTCAAGAAGAAACTTTAAAGAAGCCCTTTATTTGGGAACCTCTCAATGGCCATTACTGGACTTTTCCCCTCTCTATAGCCTTTAAAGAGCAAAAAATGCTGGTCCGTGCTACTAAGCCCAGAAATAGCCTACGAGAATAACATGGGTTGAAACCCAAACGAGTCTGGTACAACCCAAAATGTGAAACTTCATTGAGAACTATCTAACCACAAACACTTCTAAAGAAGCTCTTAAGGAGTCCCACAGAGGAGCTAATACTCCATGACACGAACAAGTACAAGACCAATTCCTAATGCGGTCTGGACTCCATGTGTGAGGAGCTTAACACAGGCAGCGAAATAAATTAACCTCTGTTCTACAGAGGAGGCATTTTTCAAGGAGTATTTAAGCAGGGACTGGTCAGGAGCAAAGCCAAACTAGTTTCATTCTGTTTTGGAGCATGCTTTTATTCTGTAAAATGTGCTCAAAAATCATCAGGAGCATTTCTTCTCACTATTGAGGACTGATTCGCTGTACTATGCTTTGATTTCTGAAGTTCCCTGGAAAGAGTTTCCTGGAATGTGAGATCATTTCTTCATTTCTCCCATGGGATGAACACACACACACACAAACACACACACAAATAATAATAAAAAAATGTGTGATGGATATCTCCTGTAGAAACAAACACACTGCTCCTGGTGTGTACTTTAATGTGTGCACGTAAAGGAAATAGACCTCAGTAAACAAAGCTGTGTTCAGGACAAAAAGTAGAGAGGGCTTGAGAGGGCTTCCTCTCCTGTGAAGTGGCAAGGAGGGGATGGAGACAGCACCTGTGCGGTCCAGCCCCAGCATCCAGGAGGTTGATGCTGGTTACCCATTAATCCATTTCACACACTTTTCCCTGTCCCTGTAGCGAAACTCCTAGTGCACACCAGAGAGCTAAGTTGTTTCATCTGTCCAGGGCAAGCCTAGATCTGGATGAAGTGCCACCCAGGTGCCCTCAGTGACCGGGGGAGGGGAGGGGGTGGGGGTGGGGTGCGGGGCTGCTGCTGACTGCCCTTGTATTTGTTTTGTTACATCAGCAAGAGTGGACTTTCATGCCTTCGCTCTCTCCTTTTCCCCGGGCTGGTTTTTGCTGTGCCTTCAGTTCTTTCCCTCCTCCCCCACCTTCCTCCTCTCCATTTGCAGAGCGCCCCTCCTCCTGGGCTACTACCCCTCCTTTTCCCCTCCTCTTTCACAGTCGGAGGCTTGAAAACTTGTTAAAAGCTCTCCCAGTGTTCCAACTTAGAAAAAACTTTTACGAGGTATCAGCACTTTTCTTTCATTAGTGGGGAAGGAAGGATGAAAAATACAAACCAGCAGTAGACTTTTAAAGTTTAAATAGACAGGTCTGAGTGCCTGAACGTGCTCTTCCATTTTTCTTTAACCCTCCAAAGAAGTATTCTGATCCCGTTTCACTGCTGATCAGCAAGGGTAAGTTGAAAGTTTTCCTTTTTTCATCTTTTTGTGTATCACTTTTTCTGAAAACACTTTTTTTTTTTTCACCCTAAGACTTTTGTGTTGTTGCGCTGGTGGTTGAACTTGTTTAAAAATACACATCTGTAAAAGCGTAAGTTCTCTTAAAGTGCCAAGTTCAAACTTGCAGGAATTCTTTGCTTTCTTTGGTCGTATTTCTATACATTTCTTCAGATATTACACTTTTACAACTTTTAACCTTGTTTCACTGAGAGAGAAACTGCGGTGAGGTTGTAACTGCTGGGCTAAGTTGCGGACTTGTTGCTAGTGTTTGGGTGAAATCGCTCCTCTGTGTATTGGTCTCGGACTAAATCGGCTCCTTTAAAGAAAAAAACGAGATGCGCTTTAGTCTCCTCTCTTGTAGCGAAATTGCATCAGAAGTTAGTAACAGGGAGACCTTGTCCCCAGTGCGTCCCCCTTCTGCCCCACACGTTTTCCTTCCATATGGAAACGCTGACTGATGGCTCATGGCTTGTGCAGAGCAAGGTTCTTAATTAGGTGCTTTGTTAAAAGCTGCAGCTACTAAAGTGGTGACTTTCACGTGGTCTTCCTGATAAGTCTTCCCTTTTTCTCTTAAAATACATGTGATAAAATCCAGGCGTGGGTTATGGATTTTTAACCTGGTTTGTATATAGTTACTCTGTTTTAGCAACCTCGGTGAGGGATTTTAGAGAAGGAATGTGAGATATCATGATATGCCTTACCACGTTGGCAATGTCTGTGAAAGTCTTGGGTAGATATAAATGAAAGTTGACTAGGAAGAACTGTGCAAGAATATCCACAATATGTGTCATAATCCCACTATGACACATTCCCTTTATGTTACCTTGAAGGCTTAAATACCAAAACGCAGAGGAAAAAAAATGCTTGAGCAGCATCTCTTGGAGAACTAAAAAGCTTTTTACGTTGTAAAGCTCGGAGTGATTCCTTATAGCAATTGTTGCCTGCTGCTTGCCAGTGGTTACAGAGCAACACGAGGAGGCAGGGAAAAAAGCCTTCAGCTGAAAGACAGACGAAGCACAGAGCCTATCTTATCGAGTAACGCGTTCTCCTCCTAAACAAGAATATTGTGTGCTTATGTGTGTCCTCACGTTTTGCCTTGAGATAACCAGTGAGCCTCGTGAAGTTGCATATTTTGTCTGAGGAGTTCCTTTTGACTTTTGTGTGTGAGATTTATGACGAAAAGCCCTGGTAATGGGGGCAAAAACAGGCTACGGACACCTTGTGCCCGACTTCTAAGTGTGTGTGCGTGCGCGCACAGGGAGCAAGTTGGAGGACTTGCGTGGAGCTTTCCTCTTGCCATTTTTAACATCTGGACAGCACACTACACTGCAGAATTGAAGCGTCTAGTCTTTGGGATGTTTACTGAAGTGTTTCCTTCAGAAACTTCAAAGCCAAACACTGGCACTCACCCATGATACCTAACGAGTATACAAATGGGAGAAGGGTGAGCAGCAGGCTGGGTTCAGGAGAGGAAAGAGAAGGACACAAGGGATTTGATTTGCAACATAAATCTGAATGCTTGTACACTCAGGAGTACAAACAGATTCAACACTGTAAAGTTATCTCAGCTCTCATATTATGCAAGCTCAAAAGATTAATTTTATTTGTCTCTGAAACGAATGTTGGTTTAGGCCAAGGATTCCTCTGGGCATGAGGAAGGTTAGATGGAATTAAGCAACATATCTGTTTCATCAGATACGTTGCTGTCTTTCCCCTGTCTCCGGTATCTCCTCCCCATGTTCCCCAATGAATTTATCTCATGTGGAGGCATCTGGTCTGTTGTTTATGCCACACGTATGTTTTAGAAACACAGATTTCAAAACCTGTAAGCAGGAGGATCAGAAGGCCCAAGGTCCCCTCAGGGAGTTCAGCGTTTCTTCTCTTGATTCCGAAGTGAGTCAGGAAGGGAATGAATCTGGGCTGTAACACAGAGCGTACACCTGACTTGTAGTAGGGAAAGTCTAAGAAAGTGCTTACGGTTGCTTTTGCAGCTATGCTTTAGAATTAAATCAGGTGGAGAGGGTATAACATGGGAGAGGCAAAGGCTGTGGGGTGGATCCACTAGTTGTGGACTACCAGCAATACTAGCACTCAACGAAAAAACACACAGTTGTGACACTTTAAATTCTAGTTACTGCAGTCATTTAGTGTGTAATCTTTGTCCAGTGGATGAAATGAACTGAAGCTCATCTGTAGACCTACAAATGAACTACGCCTTCCCAGGGGAATGTCTGGAAGACATTCAGTGGTTTTTGTAAGATTTCAGAAAACTAGCCTTCCCTATTCCAACCTATCCAAACCCCATCAGTTGTACATCTCGGCTGCTTTCTCTGCGATGCTGGTTGCTTTTGGGAAATACTCAAACTGGTGGTTGTTAAAGGTCCAGAATCTTCTCTTTTGTTGGCTATTTTATGTGTGTGTGAGCACACATAAAAAGGTAGGAAAGCTTGGAAAACCAAAACTTTGGCCTGTTTCCCAACTGCTTCAGCTGCACAGTCCCATTTTAGATCCCACTCTAACCCTTACTGCTCTTCTGTCCACTAGCATGTGACCTTCTAACACTCTAGTCAGACCCAGGCATATTACCACAGCACTGAGTTTGCATTATTCTTCCTGGAAAATATGAACCAGATGACATGATGAATGCTGTCCATAAAAAATACTTCTAGAATTTCTTAATTGTGGCTTACAAATCAAATTTCTTATGTATGTGGTCATCTAAAACCCATGCAGATGAATACTGCCCTATCTCCTGCTGCTCTATGGCTTTTTTTGCCTATCTTTACCCACACACAGTAGGACCTGGAAGAAATCCATCTTTTAAAGAGTTTAGTAGGCCGGCATTAGTTTGTAATGTAATAATCAGTAAGACCTTATGAAACACACATATACATCATCAGTTGTACTGTTAAATTCCTGAATTACTGAAATTGTATCAGTCGATGAGGTCAACCTGTGTCATTTAGTGGACTCATTTCAGGTGCTTGGAAGTGTTAAAATAAGTTTAAGTCCAGAATGCTGAAGAACTATTTTTAAAGACTATCTGCCATCCATTTCAAACTCTTTATGAAGCTAGAATACTTAACTCTTTGATACAAAGCCTCTTTTTATACCTAGTAAACAGATACTGTAATCAGTTCATTAAAATGGTCTTTCAGTGCCCTGAAAGTAAGCAAGTTAGATCCGATGAATGAATTTTCTCTACGACAAAACAAAGTGCTATGTTTCATAAAGCAATAGAATCCACTTAAGCAAAGGAATAATATATTTGTGCCACCACAAGGTTATCTGATTAACAGTACAATGTTTTGAATTGATGTGGTTTTTTTTATCACTGGCAAAGGCTAGCGTGTAACTGATCTCTTAAAAAAAAAAAGTTGCTTTTCAAAACTATGTATGAGTAATTCAAGCATGGAATGTTTCCTCCTGGAGTTTATATTGCCAGGGGACATAAATGAAATTTAGCAATTTTGCACGCAGAAGCAAATTAAAAAATAGGCAGTAAATTCTCAAAATATTGCAGGTGTGGGATTAAGTAGGTCAAAACTGAAGTAAATCATGGTGCATTAGTGAACCAGAGTGGAGTGTAATTAAAAAACAAACAACACATAACTGCCTAGAAATAACACGTCTTCTGTTTTCTTAATCAAACTTTCAATCTGAAATAACATTTAGACAGTAAAGAAATACGTTGAGTCTGAGGAAAGTCCGTTAATGCAGTAGTTTCGAATCATCGGGAAGCTGACTAATTAAACCAAGAAGCTTGAAAAAGGCTTCTTCTGTCCACTTCCACTGCTAGGACATGGAGCAAATAGCTTGCCTTTAAAATAAACTTAATGTGTTGTATAGTTACAGGCTGTTCTCTGTTTAACAATCCCAGCCTGAGGAGGAGCGTGGTCACATTTCATTCTAGCCTTTCCAGAGACCTCCGCGCTTATGCGCCCTACTCCTCCTCTGCCACCCGAGCCTATAAAGACAAACTAGTCTTTCCTGAGAAGGACGAAAGCTGCGGGTGGCTGAAGGGATGTGTCAGAGATAAACACACTGTGTACCCCTCCCAGTGTAGGCTTACAGATTTAAAACTCTGAGGCAGGCCTGGTCCTTTGATGGGGCTTCATTCATGTGAAGAACTAATTACATGAGGAAGGGTCTGCACACCACAGTAGGTAAACTTCAGAGCAAGCTGACTAAGTGGAGTGAGGAAATGGCCCTGGGATATTTTTCAGGGGTTCAAAGATAATTGACATCTCAGAGCTATTGGAGCGAGTACTTTAAACACTTCTCTCCCATTACTCTTTCAGACTCTTTCCGATGGCAGGAACGGTGTGTTTTTATTTGGCATCTATTGTTATGATTGAGTTTGCCAGACTTATAATCTTGCGGCCAGACTTATAATCTTGTGTTTCCAGTGACTCACTGCTTCTTGAAAGAAAATCTCCTTGGTGCTAAAATTTCCCATTTTATGAATTATCCAAAAAGGGCTTTTTCTATAAATGACCTTCACTAGGAAATATATCCATGATTCGGTGGGGAGGAAATCATTTGACCATTATCAAAACTATTAATACCAGGAAGGGATTACTCAGCATGCACGGAACAATTATCTATACCCAGCAGCATCTACTTTAAAAGGGAAACTTTGTGATTATTTTTCCTTTTAAGTGCCCAATTTCACATCCTTGTTCACGTGGGGCACATTGAAATATAAGTTTTTGTGCAGATGAGATTACCATTCTCCAGTTGATAGAAATCCTAGAGTGAACTTTGTTCTTCCTAGGAATCTAGAACGTCAAGTAAACCATTTCATTTCTTTTATGTCACCCTGTGTATTTCCAGTGATCCCTAAGGAGCTGCTTGTGTCCCAGAAATGCGCACTTTAAAACTCAGAGAGACAATTTAAACCTGCAGTGTTCAGCACTTGGAATGCAGAATGCAGCCAGGAGTTGCCTTAAAAACAGAAAGAGCTCATTTACCTTTTTTTTTTTTTTTCCCTTGCTAAATCTTTTTTCCTTTCAAAACAAAGTGAAGGATTTTAAATACAAAAAGATACAAATACAAAGCTGAAACTACAATAAATTAAGCAAACCACAGATAAACAGGAAACCAGTTACTCCAATACGGTAACATGAGCTCAGCTGTGCTTCATGTATTTACTGTTTTTGGTTCCTTCATAAAAGTATAGGTAACGAACACTAACTTTGATTTTTGTGCTGCAAATACTAATGTATAAACTTTATTTAGATAGCATGTTTTTTCTGAAGCTGGGTATAGTATAAACTTGGCATCATTAGGAACTATACTCCTAAATGTATTACACACAATGTAGTGGTATTCAAGAGCTCAATTTAATGTTGCTGTAGGAAAAATAGCACACATTTTGCAATGATAAAATGTTAGGTATCTGACCCTAACGTTAACTTAGTGTAGCCTTTTGTATTTGGATTATACTATGGTTTGCTTTCTTATTCTCTTAAAGGGTGAACATAAAAATTACCACGAATGATCCACACTGAAAGAGAGAAATCTTTCATTTATTCCTAGCATATTCAGGCCGTGCCACTATGTACTTCGACACCCTGCTTCAGTGGTGTGTCACAGCTGTGTTCTACCTGAGGCAGGTATAGCTTATTGAACTGAGGCTGCCACCAAGAAAGCTGAGCCAACCAGAGTGGCAACTGAGGGTTGTCATCAACTTCTTGAAAACTGGAGTGAAATTAGAAACCTATTTTTTCATTGTGCTCTGAGACATTATATGTTACTTTCTGTTTTCAGTATCCCTGTCATCCCACTCCACCTCCAGAGTAACTAAAACTCTGGTGTCTCTTCACATCATGTAAAACACATGAATTAAAACAAGGCAGACATCACTGCTCTCTATTAGCATTGACCTGTGAGTCAGTGTATCAAAGATATTAAAGCTCTGTCTTAACCATCACTATTTTTTTTTCTTTGTGTCCTTCTTTAGCCAGCATCCTGTGAAGATGGGTGATTGGAGTGCCTTGGGAAAACTTCTTGACAAGGTTCAAGCCTATTCTACTGCAGGAGGGAAAGTGTGGCTGTCTGTCCTCTTTATCTTCCGAATCTTGCTACTGGGAACAGCAGTTGAATCTGCTTGGGGAGATGAACAGTCTGCTTTCCGGTGCAACACTCAGCAGCCTGGTTGCGAGAACGTCTGCTATGACAAATCCTTCCCCATCTCCCATGTACGCTTCTGGGTTCTGCAGATCATATTTGTGTCTGTACCTACCCTTTTGTACTTGGCACACGTGTTCTACGTAATGAGGAAAGAAGAGAAGCTGAACAAAAGAGAAGAAGAGCTCAAGGTTGTCCAAAATGATGGTGTGAATGTGGATATGCACCTCAAGCAAATAGAAATTAAGAAATTCAAGTATGGAATCGAAGAGCATGGCAAAGTGAAGATGCGTGGGGGTCTGCTCCGTACTTACATCATCAGCATCCTGTTTAAATCTGTCTTCGAGGTGGCTTTCTTGCTGATACAGTGGTACATTTATGGGTTTAGCCTGAATGCCATCTACACCTGTGAGCGCGATCCATGCCCACACAGAGTGGACTGCTTCCTCTCCCGTCCAACTGAGAAAACCATCTTCATCCTCTTCATGCTGGTTGTGTCCTTGGTGTCTCTTGCCTTGAACATCATCGAGCTTTTCTATGTGTTCTTCAAGGGCGTCAAGGATCGTGTGAAAGGGAAAACCGACCCCTACTCCCACAGCAGTGCCATGAGCCCTTCCAAGGACTGTGGTTCCCCCAAATATGCTTATTACAATGGCTGCTCCTCACCGACCGCCCCCTTGTCTCCCATGTCTCCCCCAGGGTACAAGCTCGTTACCGGAGACAGGAACAATTCCTCCTGTCGTAACTACAATAAGCAAGCTAGTGAGCAAAACTGGGCCAACTACAGCGCGGAGCAGAACAGAATGGGGCAGGCTGGCAGCACCATCTCCAACTCGCACGCCCAGCCCTTCGACTTCACTGATGAACACCAGAACACTAAAAAACTGGCATCGGGACACGAGCTGCAACCCCTCACCATTGTGGACCAGAGGCCTCCCAGCAGAGCCAGCAGCCGAGCTAGCAGCAGGCCTCGACCTGATGACCTGGAGATCTAAGCTTCTAGCTGCAGTACTTGCTCAACTATGAAACAACGTGCATTGGAAGATGCAGTCAGTGCTGATCTTGTTCCAGTGGAGGTGGTACTTAACAGTCTCAAGCAGGAGATTTTAACAATCATAAAAACAAACAAGCGAACAAACTTTTAAAATACTTGCTGGTTTTTGGGGGGGATGTGGGGTTGGTGTGGGGTGGTACAGTACACATTGGTATTTAATGTAGCTGGTTTAAAGAATTTAAATACTAAAAAAAAACAAGAAAAAAAGGAAAAAGATAGGTAGTCAGTACTAAGGTAGGGGGTTGTTTTTCTAGAAAGGCTGTAAATATCTGAGTGTGTGTGTGTGTGTGTGTGTACTATTGTGTTTGTTTCTAAAGAATCTTCTGTAATACTAAAACCCAATAATAACTGAACTCACATTTGTCAGGGTGAAGTGCTGCCCGAAGATGAAAACATTTTTCCTATTCATCAAGCAAAAAAGTCCAGGCTTGCCTCTGATCATTTCCCTGTCAAGAACATTCCATTCTTAGAAAGTGCACTTTGAAGGTAAACTTTCCTATGTGGTCCTCCAGGTTGTCGAAAGGCTCCTATGAGGACAATCTACAGCCTTTGAATCATTCAACTCAAATTTCAGACATGGCCCACCAAGAAATACTTTGGTCACCTGCTTTTCCAGCCCTTCACACATGTAGATTTTGTGATGTGCGTAAATGGGATGGCTCCACACTCGTAGAACTGGCAACTACACTGTCTTGCCCACAGCAATATTCATGTCCTGCTGCTCATGTAGAGTCTAATTAGCATCATATTAAACCCAATTTGCTGCCACTTGCAGATTTAAGCATTAAGACAGGCAAGCAACTGCCTTTAGTGAGTTTTATCACACCTTTATGTGTTTTAAGGGTGCACGTATGTGTGTGGATGTAGAGGTAAAGGTATACACAAAACACCCTCAGAAGCGTACATTGAGAAATAAGTGCACACAGATTACTCGCAGTTGACACTCATAGATATTGTGAAGACGTGGGCCACTATGGTGTTTACATTCTCTGATTCCTTCAATGCAAGTGAAGCACATGTCATTATATTTTTTTAATTCTATAGAATATTTTCCATGTATCCTAAATGGATGCTTTTTTAAAAATAAAAAATAAAAAGGGCCTGATCCTGGATGTCTTGCTCTGGAAAAATCTCTCTTTTAAGTCAGTGGGAGTTTTGCCTGAACGAATGCTTACAGGATTAAGCCCAAGATGTAGCGAACCATGTTCTTGCTGGCATGAATGATTTTCTTTTGTAGAAGTTAGGGGTGGAAAAGACCCATTAGGTCATCTAGCCAATCTCCCTGATAGGTAATAATGATGCTTGAATGATAGAAGATGTAGTACTGTAAGCAAGCTTTAGTCTTTTATGTGAGAAACTTAGAAGAAATGCTTTGTGCTGGATTAATAATAAAATATGCCTACATGACTTTTGCAGTAACTGGTATTTTTCTTGTTCTAAATATTCACATTTACTGAACTGTAATGTCCACTCTGAGTTTGACAGTTAGGTCTTTCTAGATGGCTCTAGCAACTTTAGTGTTTACAGTTAGATTTTGTTTGAAACGCAAGTGAAGTTGAAAGGATTTTTAAAGAGTACAATTCTAGCTAATTTATTTGAAATGTATGCTAAAGAAATCTACCAGTTTCTTCAAATGGATAGCCTTTTAGCTGAACACAGATTGACCAAGGAAATACATAGCTTGGTTTCATTTTGCAGCAACACAGATAAATTTGTTTCATTTAATTCATTATATTAATTTGTTTGACATTCCATGTTAAACTACTGTTGTGTTCAACTTCATTGCATGTATGCAACCATAGTCCATTGGATCATGTTGTCTGGAGAACATTAGTCAATAAAGTTTTAATTTAGTATAAATATATTTTCTAATTGTCTTTTACTGGTTTATATGTCCATATATCTTTTGTTTTGGTCTTACAATCCAAACTCCTTCTTTCCCTCTTCATTTTTCCCCAGTCACTCTACATTTCAGCAGTATTCTTGATTTAATCCATCTGGATTTACTTTGAACTGAAATTTCACCGGACTAGATTCAGATACCATCACGACACCGGAAAAACAAGCATTTTTTGTGCCACTCCTGGAACAAAGTCGTACTCGGGATGAACTACTGTAATTCAGATCTTGCCATGAGTCTTAGAAAATATATATTTATTTGCTAACTGATGTAAAAAAGATAGTAGTAAGAAACTACCACATAACTTTTTCAAGCAGTTTTTATATAAGGCCTAGATTCAATATTATGAAATCATTGCCTCTAGTTTACATTTCCCCTGACAGTTTCAATTTCTGTAATGAAATCCTCATTCCTTCAGAGTCAATGGGAGAAGGGTACTGATTTTGATAAGGCTAGGATTTCACACGCTGTCTAGTGCTTCACACTTTAGGTCCCTATCACTAATGAAGACACACAGTGCTTGATGTTCCAGCATTGGACTCTAAAGGAAAGATGGTTCAACTCCTCTTATTTGAAAAATCAAAGTATAATGGTCATGCAGGTATCATACAGCTTTCCACTTCAAATTTCCTTGTTATTTTAAGTCCAAATTCTTCCCCCTACTATTAGTAAAGAAGGGGAAGAATAATCAGAACAGTGGTAGTGGATTAACAGCTCTGAGAGATACTATGCAAGCACCAGCACAAGGAATGACTCTTTGAAGTATTCCTTAAATAATGAGTCCTATTTAAGCTGTCTTGCCCTAGTTCATCTGTACAAAGGGAAGGGCATTCCAGGTATTTTGAGAGGATCATGCACTTGGAAAGATGGACACAGAAACACCCAGAGAAGAGCTAATCTATCTTCTAGACAGGCTGGTTGTCAAATAGGTCCCAAGTTAAGGATTCAGTTCCTTGGGGCATCTTGAACAACTGATAAAAATTAATGCTTCAGTTCTAAGGCGCTCTCAGTGATTTTTTGGTAATAATACATGTGCATGCATGTGTAGGGTAAATTTCTCCCACCTAGATTTATTTCTGTGGAGTGTATTTATTACACACTTAAAAGTCATCACAGTGACATAATTTTGTGTGCCATTCATACAATTCTTTATATGCTTTCTCTCAGTGCATCTCTGCAGTAGCAGTTGCATTGTCTGCAGCTGACAAAAAATAACATGATGCAATGCTAGTGCATATTTCTCAATCTCTGTAGAAGGATATGTTAGATATTGAATTCAAACTGGAAAATATGTTGTAAAAATACACATCTCTGAAGGTAACTAAAACAAAAGAAGGGTTGCAAACAAAACAGCAAGAAAACACAAATTCAAAACCTGTCAAGTCTTTAAAATTTGTGTTGATGTTTTGTGTAGAAG
Organism: Phalacrocorax aristotelis; assembly: GCF_949628215.1. Lineage (NCBI taxonomy): Eukaryota > Metazoa > Chordata > Aves > Suliformes > Phalacrocoracidae > Phalacrocorax > Phalacrocorax aristotelis. The sequence continues at coordinate 56,976,386 of NC_134278.1, forward strand.
TATTTTTAAAAAGGCAAATTCATCCCAACACGCCCACCCTGCCCCAGTAATTTGAAACATTTGTAAAGAGTAGAGTTAGAAGGACAAGTTACAGACAGCCTAAAATCTATATGCAGATCATGTAATTTCAAGATGTTTTAAATATAGTCAGCACATACTGAAGGTTATTTCCTAATTTAGAAATTAAATTTCTATGTTGAAAGTGGAAACTAGAGTAATAGTTTGAGACCTGTAAGAAACTTTGAGAGTGTACCTGTCACACCCCCTGAAATCAGTAATTTTTAAACGATGTACTCGTCTCACCGTTCCAGAACCACAGCTGTCTGCAGTGCTGCTGTGCTACTCAGCATTACTGGCTTGACTGCACATTACCACCGTACTGGCATTGCCCTTGGAATTTCTCTGCAGCTCGGTATCACTTCAAGAAAAAAAAAAAAGTAGTGATGTAAGGGGTAGAGTTTTGCAACTCAGGTCTGGGTGTCCATTGAAATCTGAATTTACCTTGACTGGTTAATGTGGAGTTCTGGGTATGTTAGATGAAAACCTCCTCCAGTTTTGGTGCCAGCTGTTTCTGTCCCACAGGGTCCCTACTACTTTTAATTCTCCTTGTATTTTCTCCATTAATTCCTCCATCCACTGCTCCATTTTCCAGAATTTAAACAAAACAGGACAGAATATAGGGTTTACCTTCCTCCTGTTGAACTTTTTCTCTCTATTTACTGCTAATCCAAACCTGGCAGGACTGAGCCTTCTACTGAGCTCATGAACTAACCCTAATATACAATATTTTTTTAACACAGTGTATTATACAAATGGTCATATTGACCATAATCTCCTTGAAGATGTATTGCTTTCCTTCTCATGCTATTCATTCCAGCCATTTGTAGTTAGACCTACCAGAGGACTCTGATGGCTGAGGTGGAGCGGGCAAAAAACCCCAATCTTCTGACGATACAGAACTGTTGAAGCTACCTCTATATTACTTTTGTTTCTACTGTCAACATAGACAATAAGGTCAGAAGCATATGTCATGTCTGGGAAATCACCACCTAGACATATTCTCTGGCTTAGTGCCTTGAAATTATTTGAGGGTCCTCCATTTTATTCAAATTTATTCTAACATAATGGCTCCGGAAACACGGGGCTATAAGATCAGCTCTGCAAAGAGACGACTGCCTTTCCCTGACTTAAACCTTGTGCTTTTGACTGTGCCCAAAGATGTATTCACACCCAGATTCTGTCAATCCTGGAAAGGTGTGTCAGTTGCAAATTATATGATGCTAGCACACCACTAGATTGAAAGAGGAAGAGCTTATTGGTTCCTGTACTTATATAAAAGGCATTTTGATAGACACAAAAAAAGAATGCTTGTCTTAAAATTATCTTAATTCCTAATGTGCAGCACTGCCAGGAGACCCTATGAAGCAATACAGACACTGTGCATGTATACATGGTAAGCATTATCTATGGGTACTATACCTAGAAACTGTTCAGGTACAGCTGCTCAGTACTCAAGTAAGATGAACTGCCTCCAAAATGTCTGCCTCACTCTTTTCTCATGGTAGCCGAAACGCTGCATCCGGGTTACTGCCTTGCTGGAATTTGCAATGCAAAGGCACCTTGGGCAAAGACAGACATGTTTTTACAGTGATGGTTTTGCATTAACTCCTTTTAAGTGCTGAAGAAGCATAGTGCTGGAAACTAGAGGCAGAGAGTCTGAGACGGGCTGTACTGGGTTAGTAATATGCAGTCAAGGGAGTCAACTGGTCAAAAGTAATGGGTTTCTGGTGACTCTGACTCTCCCATCACTTAAAAAGACCATGTCTCTATCACTATGTTGAGGAAATGTGCATAACAAAATGAGACATGTGAGCTTAGACCAGTATAAAAGGGAATATGTTCAGACATTTAAATTGCTCCATGAAACAAGCCTAGACTGCAGTTGCATACTTCCCATCAGAAGATGCTCACATGAGTTCCAGAGTTTCAGTCATTTAAATCAATCTAAAAGGTCCTCTCAATTTCAGACATAAACAGATTGGATCCAGAAAGATATATGATGACATCTAATTTTCACTGATATAATGTCAAAGGGAAAGCTTAAGCTGCTAAATTTAGAATGTTGACCACTTGAATATGTGCAATCATACTATTTCCTCACAACTTTCTTTTTAATGTAGCTCAGTGCAGAAGCAAGTTTATGAAAAGTAATCTAAATGTTTGGGTTTTTTACAAACAGACATGAACTCTGTAAATGTGAAGAAATAAATTTATGTGACGTCCATGTCAAATTTACACAGGACTACGTAAGGGAGTGCAGGGTACTCTGTAACATGCATCTAACTCTCTTGGGTTGGGCAGCTGAGGAATGAAATCTTCACTTTGCATCTCCTCATCCTTGTTAGAAAGTTTTTCGTATCCCAAACACCTCAACAGTGTTTCCATGCTAATGAATGTGCCTCTGTTCTCAGTAGCTCTTCTGTGAGCTTTACTTGGATAGGAGTCTTTCCATCCTCCTCTTCCTCCTTCTTTTTCCATCTAAAATATAAGCTCTGTAGCGAAACCATAAGCAGCCCCAAATATGTAAGGAAATACGGTGACAACTGATAGCAAAACAGTGTAATCATGGAATATGCAGTAGTTGTCTTTAACATGTCTGCAACTAACTGAATAGGAAAACAGCATGGAAAACAGCTTAAGGGATTAGAAAAGCCTCCGGATACTTTAGCATCTTAAAACCACTGGTCCTTGCTGAAACAGGCTTTTTCAGTCTCAGCTTCTGCCGAGTCATAGAGTTTGCTGCCTTTGAAGGTTGAAGTAGCTTGGCTCAAAATTGAAATCGTTCTGGAAAAGTTCAAACCTTCACTAATGACCATATTTGCATGTTATTCTCAGTGGTATTTACATATAATAGGACACCCTCCACAGGGAGGCTTCTTCAAAACACAGGCTCTGCTTACACTTTGAATTTCTCTATTCAAAGGGGAATATTCAAAATTATCTATGCATCATTACTTCAAAGTGTTTCGCTAGGAGTACTCTGCCATATATTTGGGAGACTCATCATAGTTGTTTTAAAGCTGAGTATATAGCCAGCTGTAAGATTGTCACCTGGGGTTTGTGTATGGAAGTGAAGAAGTATTACTCAGAAAAGAATCCTACCTGGTCTGACCTGGCATACTTCGGTTGAGGACAAGGAATTTCTGTTGAGTGATGTGAGATGAAAACCCTGCTCTGAACTTTACATAGGACCTTCTTTTATTCAAGTCCCTGCAGTTTTATTTCAGGAGCACACAGAGGATCCAACCATGAATCCATGGGCCTTGTGACCCTTGCTGAGGTCTAGGACAATCTCCGAGGAGTTTCTTCTGCCTCCATTTTGGTTGTTGGTCTCCCCCAGCTTTGTGGGCTTTGGACTGACTATAGCACTCAGTCACTCAGTGGTAGGGTGGATGGTCAATTAGTGCTGTTAAAGGGTGTGCAAGTAAAGAAAGTGGGTCTGGATTGCTTCCCGTAGGATTTCCTGTAGAACCGAGGCAAACTAGTTGCTGTTCCTTGTCCTGAAAAGTCTAGCTGTAAAGGTGTGAAGGGATTTCTGCATGGATTATAGTGAAAACTGTAGAAATTAATCCCTCTTCCATTCTGGCTGGGGCTTCAGCTGGGGGCTATAATATCCTATTAATCTTTGTCATCTTCTCCACTCCTCCTGGGCAGCCATCTTCTCCTACCACCCACTTCTTTTCTGCATATCACTTATGCAACAGGTATTTAATGTTTTATATTGAAAAAGCTTTCTGTAGTGATTATTTTTTCCTTGCAGCATGTGGTAAGGAGCACTCAAATATCTTAGAATATCCTGCTCCATTAAATATCTACTAATTAACAAGCTGGTGTTTCTCCTATTCCATTCATTCATTCAAGAGTGAATTAATTCTAGTAATTTCATTCAGAATGAATCTCACAGGTGTTAACTACTACAAGTTTTGGCTGACAGCTTAGAGAATAATTTTGTATCTCACCTCATAGGAGTCCACATTAGCTTCAATTACTTTCTTTTTCATAGTATTTTATAATTAAGGAAGACAGCAGAGGAACTCAGAAAGCCAGTTATCTACCTTACCCAGATGCAGTGAAAGTGCAAGGACATGGAGTTTGTCCAAATATTCCTCCTACCTTAATCCCAAAGGGACTTAAAGCTAGGCTTCCACTAATGATTATGTACGCTATATAAATAATAATAATAATAATAATAATAATACCTGGAGTTGCACTGATACAGCGCTTTTCATCTTCAAAGTACTTTGAAAACCCTATATAATTAGTGTGCTGTGGAGTCATCTCTTATGATGCTGCATGAACTCCAGTACTACCCACTGTGGGAGCCAAAAAGGGAATCTGAACAGCCACAGAGATTATACATAACCACCATTATCACTGGAAGATGAAATAAAAAATGCTGAGCAAGGGTATTTTAGTACTTCATGCAGGAGGAGGATCCACAACTAGCAGGAAGCCAGTCTCCCTAAGATAAGGAAACAGGAATGTTTTCTTTGCTGGTAATCTACCACTTCAGATCTCTGAACACATTTTACCTTGAACTATGTCTCAGTCAAACTGGCAGCAGATCACAGGTAGATTATCTCATTACGTGGAGTCTTCATGTGACTAGAAAACATCCATCTTTTTTTTATTAAAAAATCTTTGATTTTATGGAGCCAAAACAGGTGCAGACATAATAAATATATTAAATAGGTTTCTACAGACTTTAGTGAGACTCCAGGGGAGCAACTTCACTGGAGCACATCATTAGCAATTGACAATCCAGCTGAGCACAATTTAAAGATTATAGTATTTTCCAAATATTTCCAGCATGCTTACAACAGGTCCTTGTGAACATTCAGGAGCTTGCTCTTTAAATCAGCTTCGCATTTGCTGGGGATTATCATCCCAAACGTAAATTTGCAAACAGCCTTTTCAAAACTACACCATTAAGGAAAGAGAAGAAAAAAAGACCAGTAGCAGCCCATTCAATCTGGCAAATGTAACAGTGCAGAGGAACAGAACATTTTGGATAAAGAAAACTTGGAGTATGCCTGAACTTTAATAATTTCTGTCTTCCCCAGACTTGTATACTGACTAGCACCTATTTTCTCAGCAGAAAGTCTCATGTGCTTTATTTGTCTTTTCCAAATAAATGTTTCTTATACAGATTTAATAGGGCAAATGGATACCCTTTTAAAGCATAGTATATATTAATGGTCATCTGAAGAATAATCTTGAGACTAAATTTCAAAAGTTGTGATCAGGCAGAAGTAACTCTGCTTCCCATGCAGTTAATAGACATGTGTCCACATACCTTGAGTTTTGCTCCATTTTAAGATGAGTGGGGTTTTTTTTTTTAAAAATGGTGTTCTTCCCTGTTGTGTTTAAATATCACACAAAACCATAAACATAACCATATGTCAGAATGAGCGATGGTTTGGACTCAGCCTCTTTGCTTTTCTTTTTATTTCTTATCCCATTTGCTTCTGGTGAAATATACCCTCTCTGTGTGTTATAGTCAGCATATTTTTAGCTGCTCCTGGACTACTTAAGGAAAAGTCAGCAGATGACATCAAGAGTATGAGAGGTACCTCCTAAAGCTTCCTTTTCTCTTTCCCATGGTGCATCAGGACAGTTTCATCAGCACAACCACAACAGCCATCTATCTGCAAATAAGAAACAATGTTTTGGAAAAGCAACAAAGCAAGAAGAGGGCTGGGGAAGAGCAGCAAGGTGAATCTTTTGGGCAATCCTTCCATGTTTTGAGCAACCACAGCTGTCACAGTTCTCTAGCAAGAGAAGTTAGCCTTCCACAGCAGCTGTTTTTACAGTGATAGAGCTGCAGGTCTCAGAGTAAGAGGAAGGAAAGGGAGTGACTAGGTACAGCTACATGAGAGGTAGTGTAGGAAAAAAGGTTGACAACCAGGAAATGGAGGTTTGAAAATCACCATGGTTTAGCCCCAGTCAGCAACCAAGTGCCACACAGCCACGCTTGCTAACCCTACCCCCTGCCCCAGTGGGATGGGGGAGAGAATCTGAAGAGCAAAAGTAAGAAAACTCGTGGGTTGAGATAAGAACAGTTTAATAATTAAAATATAATAATAATAAAAATATAATATAATGAAAAGGAAAACAAGAGAAAGAAAGAGAGAGAAACAAAACCCAGGAAAGACAAGTGATGCAACTGCTCACCACCCCCTGACCAGTGCCCAGCCTGTCCCCGAGCAGTGTTTGCTGCCCCCCAGCCAACTCCCCCCCCAGTTTATATATCGAACATGATGTCATATGGTATGGAATATCCCTTTGGCCAGTTTGGGTCAGCTGTCGCAGCTGTGCCCCTTCCCAGCTTCTTGCTGGCAGGGCATGAGAAGTTGGAAAGTCATTGACTAGTGTAAGCGCTACTTAGCAGCAACTAAAACATTGGTGTGTTAACAATGTTATTCTCATACTAAATCCAAAACACAGCACTGTGCCAGCTACTAGGAAGAAAACTAACTCTATTGTGGCTGAGACCAGGACAGAAAAGAAAGAGTTACACTACAATAGCTGTTCTGTGATCTTCCCATATGCAACAATAAAGGAACATGGAATTTGAGCTTACAGTGTGGAAGGTGGCGGAAGCGAGAAACTCAGAGCTTAAATGTCTCTAGGAACTCGTGGTGTTTCTCTGGGCCTGACAGTGCACTCTTTTGAAACTTATGATGAATACATATCTTGGCAGATAAATGTTGTTCGCTTTCAGAGTTCTGCCAAGCAGTATACAGCCATGCTGAGGCATGCTGTCCAGTTCAACTCTATGAGGAAGAAACTTAGTCTCTTTTTTTTTTCCTGAATCAGACTTCTCATTTTCCAAACCATTTGTACAGCTGTGTTTTCCCACAGTCAGTCCCTGTTGGACTCCTATTTGGCCCTGTTTTGTTTACTATTTATCTGTCATTGCTTCCTCTTTTTCCTCCACCCAGTGATCAGGTACACCCTGCGTGGCTAAGCATGGTACAACTATCCAGAGGTACAGCCAGCCCTACAACTGGGGGCAATATTTCCACATCCTAGCGACGCTGTGGCTGAGTCAACGTGTCCAGCAGAGAAGGTGGTGTTACTAGCCAGGTCTGAGTGCCACAGCAGTGTGGCTGCACTGCTTGTGGAGCTGTCACACCCTGCTGCGTTGAGTCACCAGGAGGCACTGGCCCAGGCTGCTGCTGTCTCAGAGATGGACAATCTCTGAGAACATCACCGGGCTGCTCCGCACAGCAGACCTGCCCAGCATCTTCTTCCATGCTGCTCCTTCTCTTAGCTTTTACTTAGGCTCTTGGATCCCATCTGCGGTCAGTGACATCTCACCTTTAAATGCCACTAGCTCTTCTGTCTTTGTTCTGTTTTCCATTGCTCTGGGCCATGCTCAGACAAACTTTTCAAACTGTGAGCTTTTCAGGCATTCCCTATCAAATGTAAATAGGCCATTGGCAGCAGCATGCAAATTGAGTAATTGATCTGTTAATGGTTAGATGTATTGGGCAAAGAAGGAAGATTCATTCTGCAGGTTTTTAGAACCAGAGTGTCAGAGAAATTATTCTTTTGGCACCTGCATGCTCTTGGGCTCTTTAATGAATTTACAAGTGAATGAACTGGAAGTCTTACGTAGCTTTCTCCAGGCATCTCGTTCATTGTGAATGTACATATTTCTCATAGATTTTTTACTTCCTTTGTTTGGTCCTGAAAAACTTAAAACTGACACACATTTTCTAAAGTCTTGAGTGAAATTTCTCCGGGTGACCTGATGTCACCCATGACACCACATCTGAACTGGGACTTGTCTGAGCCGATAGCAGTACTGCAGGTCACTGGAAGAAGACTCAGAAAATCTCCAGTCTGTGACTGTATGACCTTAATTGCTGGATTTCCTTTCTGAAAAATGCTGGTTGTACTCCCATCCCTTATCTGCCTTATACATGGAAATTTTAAGGTCGGGGGACAAGAAGATGACTAACGTTACGCAGAATGAGGCTTAGCTGAGACACGAAGAGAGCTCCCCTTTGGAAAAGGGATGCAGTCGCTGCTCTGGGCTGTCCACCTGGTCCTCACCACAGGAAGACCTGGCCTGTTGATCAGTCAGTTCCTGCAGAGATTTCATGTGTAAATCAGTATTCTAAAGCAAGCTCTAATCAGTAATAATTTAAACCAAATCTCACTGTAACCTAGGGTTAAGAGGCAGATGTATGAACTGGTCTGTTCTCTATGCAGTGCAGGCGGAGCTGGCAGCTGAGTACTTTGTCTGCCATCCCTACTGACAGCACCATCGTTTGTCTGTCAAAGCGTATAGACAGAAATTCAACTACCAAAAAACCCTGGTACACTTGAGTACAGTTGGTCAGAAAGTCTTCTGTTTTCCATAGGCATCTCATTTTGCAGGAGCAAAAAGGAAAGTGGAACTCTGTGGAATTCCAGCTGAAAATGTTAGTGAAAAAAGGAGCGTGCTCATTTGGAAAAACTACCCAGGTCTTTGCAGCAGCTGCTGGCTGGACTAAGCTCTCCTGGCAGGGTTCCAGGCTACTTTAAAGTTCCCATGATGCACCATGGCCAGCCCTCCTGTCTGTTCCCATGGTGCATCCTGGAAAATCCAAAATATGTTGCACCAGGGGGAATATTCTTTTCCATTCATGAATATTCACAAATACCCAGAACCCCACCTGATCATGGAATCTGATATGTAAAATGCCTTGCAAGTTGTTTTTTTCATTAAATGCCCTGATTAAGTTATATGTCCTAATTAAGAATGATAACAGTTTATTGTTTAAGGCTGATGACTGAAAGTAAGCAGAAAGGGGCACAAGGTGAAACAATTTGGGACAGAAACTGTTTTTGCCATTTGGATTCATGACATCTTGCTTACTGGGGTTGTCCTATGGCACTAACAAAACAGTATTAAAAGCTACAAAAAAAAAAAAAAGTAAAATCCTTTCTAAGAGTGGTTCATTTTTAAACAGCTGCTTCACAGGTGGACAAATATTGCACATGACCATTTTCATGCTGGGTGCCAGGCTTGCCACAGGTAGCTCGATGAGGATCTCGTGTCCCCATGGAGAATCTGATTGAAGGGAAATCAGGTGGCTGAAGTGCAAACAAAAGAAAACAGGTCTAACTCCTGCTGAGAACTCGTGCTGCAGGGTGGGGAGACTCAGCAGTGATGCTTACGTGCCTCAAGCCTCACCAGCGTCGGTCATCTGGTTGCTTCTGCACTTGATGAATCGGCTCTCAGAATGGCTCCTGCGCATACCTTTTCTTGACGCTTTGGGTGAGCGCTACCTCACTCTATTTTTAACAGCTGCACTTTCCATGATTAGATTTTAATGCTATTTATTTATTTAAACCAAACCAAACAATTCCACATGAGCTGAACATTCCAGTGGGCATCATGCTCAGCCACGCAAAGGAGTCTAAATCTAGTTTAAATTACATTCCTTGAATGGTAGAAAAAGCTGGGTCATGTGCTGAAGCTTGGTGAGGAATAACAGAGTCATTCTTTCATAGATTGCAAAAACTTTATTAAGGGAAGATAAACAGGTTAAAGGTCTCTCAATGACTGCACTGTCTATACATGGCAATTACCCCTCGCTTCCCCCCGCACCCCCACCTCCCCCAACTCCCTAGTTGAAGGTGTAGTGCTTACAGTCTTGGCATCTGCCATAATGGAGCCAGGTCCTCTATATGTTCACTGAAGTTAAAGGGAATGAAAAGCTTGGAATAATTAGACTCAGTGTCTCACTCAGTTATGTCCTTGCAGGCATCTGGGAGAGTAAGACTTTTAGCTTCCTTCTCCTACATGGGTAGCAAAGGCAGGTATGAAAATTAGGCATCTCTCAAAAACACCTTTTCCCAGACAAAGAGAGCACCTTCCCAGATCTGTGGCATCACTGTTTCCAAGGCTTTGTTGTAGGCTTCCAAGGCTTCCTGGTTGGAAAGGAGAGTGTGCTTACCATTTGCATCCATGTTAATAAAATAAATCACTTGTGTTAAAATTAGCAGTGGGCAAACTGTTTCAGTTAACACAAGAATTGTCCTGGATTGGTGCCAATCCTCAAACTAAATTCAAGCCAATTTTATTTTTAAGTTTTAGAAGTAATAAAAAGTAATAAGCATGCAATGTGTATATAGACATACACACAGAGAATAGCTCAGGGATTAGAAAAAGATGTATTTTGCATCCGGAGCCCCAGTCTTGCACATGCATATGCATGCAAGTAACTTTACTCACGTGAATTATCCCCTGGTGCCATGCACTATTTCCTGTCTAATCAGGCAGCAACATATACAAAAGCCTTTAATGCATAAGGGCGCTATAACCTGCAGAACATCACCGCTTGATGCATTAAGTGCAGAAAGCTGACACTTGTTAATAGGACAAAGCTGGCACCAATTAAACCACGTCCAGCACATCGACTCCACTTGTTGGAAGCAGAGTCATCCCCAAGTGTTGTGTTAGGGAGTACAGCCAGCCCTGCCTACAGCAGGATGTGGCTTCCAAATAACACACGTTGCATATAATTTATTGCGTAAACTGACGGGGGGGATGAAGGGTGGAAGGGATGAGGCTCCACTGGGCTGTGGTCTCAGGGAGGAAGATCGATTGGGTGTACATGGGGAGCACAGGGGTTATTTTGAGGAGCGGGGGAAGGGAGTGTTGTCCATGTACATTATTTCACACATCATAAACTTCATTTCTCAGGGACTTTATTTTAGCAGCCCAGGAACAGATCATTCCCATGTGAGGTTTCATAGCACCAAACTGTGAACATAAGTTTGGGGTTTTTTGGGGTTTTTTTTGTTTGTTTTCATCTTCAACTGCTTCAGGGTGGGTGGGTGTGTCTGTGCCTCTGCAATTGTGTACATGTGTGATAGTCATGTGTGAGGGTGTGAGGATGCCTATCAGAAGTTTAGACTGTCTGCCTAAACTTTAAGGAAAATAGTTTCACTGTTGATGCAGCTCTGACCTGGCCTATGGTGAGTGACACATGGTGCCACACAGCACAGCCAGACATCTGCTCACTCCTGTATGATTTCTCTTCCTAGGAACAGGTCAGCAAGGACATTGCCTAGGGCATACCCTGGCCTCTCAGGAAAATATATATATCTCCTTCTTTACAGGTTCAGAAACTCTTTCACTGCAATTGCTATCTTGTATTTCCACTAAACTTTTGTCTCTCCATAGCTCGTGCTTAAATGTATCTTCCGGAGTGGAAACGTAGCTTTATAGCCACCTTTTTTCAAATTCATTATGAGCATCCTTCACACATTTCTATTCTTCTAAGAACAGTAGGGTAGCACTTTAGCTGTGAATCTAAGTGTGGATGAATGATGGAGCCTGCTAGAAGGGGCACCTAAAGATATAGGTCTAACTGTTGCATTTGAATGGTAAATGTCTTGAAAGTGCTGACACACACTAAAAGCGTTTTCCTGGCTGTAAGGGAGGGCTGGATGAACTCCTGAGGCTCCTCTAAGTACTGGCAAATCATCATAGTACCAGCTATACAGGAGTGAGGACATTCGGAGATGAGGTCTCAGTAGTAAAAGAACAGGAACCTCTAGTTCAGCTCCAGGTCTGGATGATGCCTTGCTATCCTGTGGCTTAAATCCTAGTGTATCAGGTTGCCAGATTATTCTAAACATGACTATTTTCTGCCTCTGTACACTTACCACTGTGAAATAGCCAATACTATGAAGCAGCTTCTTCTTGAACAGCTCTCACCCTGCCTTAATATGCACAATGTACGTTGAACATAAGACTTTTTTTTTTGTCCAAAAAGTAATGAAACACAGTAAAACTGCAGGATACCAACTTGTAAAATGAAATTAAAATGCTGCCTGAGGACCTCCCTGGAACTAGCTGAGTTACAAACACTCCAAATGCATATTAATAGGGCCATATGGTCCAGTATTTAAGCAAAGGCATGAATTTTGTTTGGCCAGAGTGTTCAGGAGAGACTTTAGGTCAAAACCTTCATGGCCGTGATGAAATTTGTGATCAGCTGATGGAAGTGTTTACCTTACAATAAACTTGACAGACTGTCCTGCACAGAAATGACACACAGGAGATCATCATTGTGCAGCTCTGTAAAATCAGCTGCAATACCCATATGTATTTTGTTACACCCAAGTCCCTTGCAAAAGACTGAGACGGGCTTCTGAGGCATTGCCCAGAAGAAAGGGTGGTACAGGGTTTATCTCTCTTGATGCAAACATGCAGAGGAAGAAGGCTCCAGAAGCCTGCTGGCCACCAGCTGCCATGCTGCATCTCTGATGGCTCTGCACAAGGCAAGCCATCATATAGCAGCCCCTGCACAACATCGCTGCATACCCCATTTCCCTGTTTCGTGGACTGTGGGACCCTCCCACAGTGGCAGTGGGACAGCATGAGCTACCCTTCTGTTTGGTCTTGTGTGACAAAGATCAGACAAGAGCAGTGAGAAAGACCACCTGCACCAGCCCAGGCAGCAAATACGTCCAACTGAGCAATTCAGCATGGAAGTCCCTATGTTGCCTGTGAATGAAGGCAGATCAGGGAGTAGCAAAGGGGAGGCTGTTGCAGGCTGAGCCCATGAGCTGCACTCACTCCCTAGTCATACTTTTAACCCCAGGGTAAGAGCGTTCATGTACACTTACGATAGGTGTGTGTTACCTATTGTATTTGATGCCATGTACACACGGTAGATGACAGTTCCTATTTATATGAGAATACTTGACCCAGGAGAAGCTAAGCCTATCAAGATCTTTTTCTTTCATCTCTGCAAAAACAAGAATTATAGCTATTTAACTTCGGTTTATTAGGTGACTCATTGTGTTATTCATTTAATATATTTCACATGGGCTATGTTACATCTCTTTTCAATAAGTAATTTAAAAGAGCTGTTCGTGACATGCAAGACACAGTCTGTCTGTGAGCCACTGTCTTACGTCCTGATTAACTCTGTCACATTTTCTTGTTTTTAAATTCTTTGTCTTAAGAATATGAGTCAACATAAATAGCTTTGAATCTGTGTTACCTTATTAACCAATGGTGGGTGACTCTACCCATAAAATATTTACATAGACAACAGTCTTGTGCTAGTAATGTATTTTCACATTACTTAGTAATTTAAAACATGTCAACCCCTTCCAAATAGTAGAAACAATCCAAACATGGAACTGATGTTGGCCTTAAAAGGCTGCTCCTCTTTATTTTAAGTCAAGCAACAATCATTACCACAGATTATTGCTGCGCATTCTTCATACAACTCCTTATCAGCAGTGCCCCCAAATATAACTCTAAATGGTAAGGAAAACAGTAGATGGGAAGGGCTGATGCTACATCAACAGCATGTCTTTTAAGGGAGCTTGTGGAAGACTGTATGAAAAATATAACATTTTAATATTAATGAGGTAAATCAATGGCATATATTTGGCTATTTTATAAAGTTAATGCATTGTGTGTTTGACTTTCTGAATCTGCATCTGATCTTTCTTTGCATCATATGAGTGTGCATGAGTATGCAAATACATGTATTTATATTGACTATAAGTATAGATGTGCATGAATGTTTTTATATGATGTCTGTGTGTACTGGATATAGTTTTTTGGTTTTTTTTTCTGTTTTCAAAGTTCTATTTCTTATTCTATTATTAAGGGACCAGGTGATAGGAAAGGAATAAAGACATTTAATGTGTGATCTGGAGTACAGCATGTACTATGACCTTCTGGTAACTTAGACTGGCAAAAAATACTGTCCTCTTTTTTGCCAGGGCCATCGATAGAACTGAATTTTGGCTTCCCAAGCCACAGTACACTGACATGGTATGACCTGGAACTGGTAAAAGAATAGATAAGTTTAACATGTTTATTTATCCTATGAATGTTTATATTATACATGATATTTTCAGTGTGTTCAGCAGCAAAGGATGGTAGTCCCCATGTTGCATAATAGATGACATGTGTCTCCTTTGGCAGATACTTAGCCCATTCAGCCAACTAACAAATTAAAATACTTAAAAAAAAAAAAAAAGAACAATAGCAAAATTTCATGACTCTCTACCCCTTCACTGCTTCTCCCTATATCTCAGAGCACTTTTCCAGGGTGAGGAGTGTAACTTGGAAAGTTGTCCGTTAAAGGTAGTATCTTAATCATACTGTTTCCTGCAGACTGAAGCAGATCAGAGAAACAATAAAACCTCTGTCATGTACAGGACAGAAAACATGATAACACCATGCTCCTAGGGGACAGGCAGGTATTGAGGATTTTGGGGGCAGTTTTTGTGATCTTACTAATTGTTCTGCTACTGTGCTATATATAACAAACTGCTAAGTGTGTTACATATTTTAATGTTGAGAAAAAAAAGCCCTCTATAATTTTTTTTTTCACCTTTATTTCTGTATTTCACCTGTGGTATAGGAATTAGATATAGTATTTTCTAGAGGGCATGCAATATTCAAGAAAATTAATATCAATATATAAAGCTGTAGGGGCTGTGAAAATTTTCAGTTTGGATTTTGCCTTTTATTTTTCTTTTCAATATTGTACCATTATTAGACTTCTGCTGGGTTTTTTTTAATCTTGATCAAATGGTCCACTGAAGAATTGAAGTGTATGAAAAGATTCATATTGAATTCAAAGGTTTTTGAAATAAGCAGAGACATTGTAAGGTAAAGTTCACACAGTCTGTCCTGTGATAAAGCAAGTCCACTCACACTGAACCTGAATAGAAGGGCAGGACGCTTGATGGCAATAGTGAGAGGGAAGAAGGGGATAGTAAGGTATCTGAAGTGATTTGTTAAAAATACCATTAGTTGACCCAAGGGCAGAGAGCAGCGCAGTCCTCTCAAGTGGAAGGATGTAAGTCTCCGGGATGAGACCAGAGACTTTCACTTCTAGGCCATCCCAGGGCCAGAGAGATGGAGAGAACTATCATGGGGTCTGTGAGTTGAAGGGGGAAAGAGACAGAAAGGAGACCTGATTTCGTTAAACTGCCCCCAAACTACCTTCCTGCGACTTGAATGGCAAAGGTGCTGAGCAACCCTGGCCAGGTCAATGGAGGTTTGCAGTTGCAGAGTCCAGATAGTGGGAGCAGGAAAGCTCCCAAGAGCTTCTGGGACAATCTACATCTAGCTGACATTGAGCCATTTACAGCTGGACCTTAGAAGCCCCGTGGTGGCAGATACCACTGGAGCAGGGACACCTGTGACTGTGCAATTCTTGTAAGTGTTAAGGATCATGTTTGTAGAGAGGGAGCTCTGCACAGCAATGAGCTGTCCTACAGAAACTCTATCTGAAATGGTCATGGTTAGGCTAGGAAGAGGTCAGAATAATTACCTTAGCTGATTTATCTTTTATCCTCCCTAGTCAACCATCATACTTCTAATGCTGGCAAAATTCCTGCGTTCAGTGATGTGCTACAACAGAAGATATATTTTTCCTTCTTTTGTAGACCTTTCATTTTCAAAGGCAAAATGTGAAAAAGGTCTAATTCTTCAGTAAGAATGTAAGCCTAATATTTTACAGAAATGTAATCTTTCCTTTTAGTGAACAGTAGGCACACTTTAAAGCAGGCAAGAAAAAAAATAAAAACTATAAAAAACCCCACACAGATGGGGCTAATCCTTCCCTGAAAATGGACTTTTTATCTTAGTACATCAATTCTATATTTCTCTTTTTCAATTTAATTTCATGTCTATCAGAGATAGCATTTTTCACAATGCTAGCAAGCGTTCTGATCTTAGGTTGGAGTTTGGATGATGAGACTAGTAAGGTGTTTAAAGTTAAGTATGAAAGGTCTTTGTTGAATCAGGTCCTTGGAATGGAAAGTAGGTGGCTGTTCTGATTTTTTAAAAGTAATATGTTTAGTTATAAAATTTGTGATCTAAAAAATCTCACACTGAAATACAATCCCACTCAGATTTATTTAGGCAGGTATTGTAAAGATGGTGTGTAGCAGGGAGAGCAGTTAGAGAACAACACAATAGTTTTAGATCCAGAATACAGTAGAAATGTGTGTTCAGATTTTTTTTTTTTTTTAAAGGCTGGCAAACGTTTTTCAAACAGCCTGACAATTCTGTTCTTCTAAAGCAAAGTCCAGTTTTCCGTACTGCACTCACTGTTCTGAGCCTGCTCCATCTAGTTGCTCTGGGCTTGCCTTGGATTTGCAGGATATGAGGCAACTTTCAACTGAATGCAAATGCAGTAGCACTGACTTGCTGGTACAATATTTTATTTCAACATGGAAAATCATCACACAGGAAGAAGCCTAGTAAGTCCCCTTCACAATTTATATCATGGTCCTCCAGTACTAAATTAAGAAGGCTGAAGGCTACCTCGATTGAACATGGCAAGAGTAACATGTGATGTGGCGTAACTGGGAGATTCTCATCTGTGGGGAGTCAAAGTGGCACAAGGAGGTGAAGCTGGGACATAAGGCAAGGAGTTTGGAGCCTTCTGCAACTTCTGTCAGCCATGTGTGATAAATGACTACATATTATTATCTCTTGCCTTTTCCTCTTCTTACAGGTAGGAATTAAAGCCTCCCAATACATACTGAGTGAAACCTGACCTGATAAAGGAGATGCCGTTCTCTCCCAAAATATGTGGGAAGGAGTATCAGGAGGTTTTCATTACTCACTGAGTGGTAGATGAATGGGTGCTCCCTAAGCCAGTCTCAATCCTTTCCTGTTTTCCCTGCCTGATTCCTTCAGCTGAAGATCTGAATCTCTTCATACAATCTTCCAGAATTGTTCCAACTTGCATAAAGAGGACATGGCAGAGGGATAAAAATGGAGTTAAACAACTTGCCCTAGTCCTTTCTACTACTAGAAACACCTATGATATCTTTGTTAAACTTTTAGGAGCTCTGGTGGTATTACAAGCTAAGGCTTAACCATTCTACCTTTTGTTGTCAGTTCTTGAACTGTGGTGGAGTCCCTTGGAAGAAGAGCTTTCTGGAGGAAGTTTTTAATCAGTGATTAAGAACAAAACCTATGTTAAAACAGGGAGATGACTAAGGCTGCCAAGTGAAATACTCATGCCAGGAAATAAGGCTGAATTAATTATCTTACATATACATTATAATTTGATTTTTGATTATGTGATCACATATCTTTTTAAGAGGAACCTTGCCTGATTCAGTGCATCTGATGTAACATACTAAACAATGTTCAGCTGCATTCTCCTTGTTCAGTGTGTGGCTGGATGACTTATTTACTGCATTCCCTTCTAAAATTAGAATTATTAATATCCTCACAGGCTTTGCTGTAGTGCTTGTCGTAGTATTAGAGACCTTCAGAAACTAATTAATGCGTATCTTTGTCAGACTGCTGTGATATAATATGGATTTATTTCCACTTAGAGATGAGGAACCAGAACGTGGACAGATTAAGCTAGAATATACTCTAATTTTATGGACCTTTCTAGAGGTATCCAAGACCTGATTTTTAAGTGTTTGGTTTTGTTTTTTTTTTAATCTGGCATGATGTATATTCAAGCACAGCTCCCCTTAACCTTGTTTACAGCAGAAAGAACTCAGCAGTTTTCCAAATCACATGATATTCTTCATCAAAATATTAAGACAGCTACTAACCATCGCTCAAATTGTGAATGATTTGGTCAACTTTTAAAAAGTACACAGTAGAAACACAAGAAGAGCCTAGATCCCTAGGGCAATGTCGATCTTTAAGAAGAAACTACTTCTGCAGCCCCTTGTGTCATTCACTGCCTATTTCCAACTTCTATAGTGACTGATGTTGGTAGGGAACCTGCAACTGAGGTTTTCTTTACTGCGTAGTATTGATACAGCTCAAGAGGCCACCATTACCATCTGGGAGGGGGAAAATAGAGATATTGTATAACCAAAGTCTACAGCATAATGCATATACATAAAGTTCCTAGTACCTAAAAACTGAGTTTTGTGGTGAGTATTGCTGGATAATGGTGTGCCAGCTCTAGATAGTATAACAAGAGTTGCAGGTGCCACCTTCACAAAGATAACTGATTTCCTAGGGCTGGTTCCAAACCCCATTTGAAATATACTGAAGCAAATGGTCTTGAATGCATCATTCACTTATCTTTGTACTTCAAGGTGAAGTTTCTTCTGATATCGTATTTGATGTCTTCACTGCAGAAGTGATTACTGCTGATGTTATGACTTTCACATACAGGGCTAGTCTCTGTATAGTTTTATTCGTCACTTTAATAGTATCTTGCATTTAATGGCACCCAGATTTCCCACCTATAAATGTTCAAGAAGATTTTTGTTCTGCTTGTCCAGGATTTCCAGCATATGATACCTCTAATCCTGAGGAAACACCCCAACACTACTGTTTATGTGCCAAATATTTACTTAGTGGAAAACAAGTAACACAGGACCTTTCATGAATATCTGCCCCTTTTTCTGGAATCAAGTCTGTTCATCTAAAATGTTTTTATACAAATTATCTATTCCTATATACTTAAAAAACTGAATTGCACAGGTATAAGGTGCTATATATTTGGAACCATTGCCCATAGTAAAAAGAAAGGTGTTTTCACTCCTTGGAAGCTTGAAGTAATTTTAACATGTATTAGAGACAGACGGGTTGCACTTTTTCATGTGAAGGCACTGCATAAAAAGTGGGTAATCACATCTCAGCAGCCATGATGTGATGTAGGGACATCTGGGGGCAATAACCTTTGGACATAAAGGTTAGAGGTTAAGGCAGGGAAAGCAGCCTGTGGAGTACCACAAAAGGGCAGCCCATGATAACTGAACTAGCACGATACCTGCCAGCATGGAGTTGATTGGTCATTATTTTTGAGCATGGTTGGTCTGGCACTGTGAATGGATATCAGATCAGTGTTTTGGACCATATGGCAAGTATCAGGAACCCTAACACCTAATTTGCAATTTCATGGAGGCCTGGCCTAGAATTTCAGCTCATGATTGTTACCACACATGAACCATGTATCACTGGTTTAAATCTTAATTGTAAGTAGTATACCTACTCATGGTACAGGTGTCCTAGCAAGCTACGGACCCTACAGTCACATCTCAGCAGTCATGTTATGACCCCCTCAGCTTGAACCCTGCCATCATGTCCCAAACTATTTTCGATTTCTTTATCATCTAAGGGAAAAAAAGAAAAGCTTTAAAAATCTTACACTGAAATCTTAGAGCATGTTACAGAGGTGATTTTGTTCAGTCTACTTTGTACATCTTCTGCAAATTTCAGAGCCCGAACTGAACCAGGCCTGTCAGCTGCTTCTCTTTAGGAGCAAGGTGGAGTACTGACATGGCCTGCAGGTATAATGTGGGATGAAAGATATTGCCTTGGGATAGCCTATGTCAGTCTATGTAAGAGTTTTTAATGATTATCATTGCTTTACATTCTGTTTAAGGGCAAAAAGTTTCAGGGTTCCAGTTCAGGGACAAAGATGGTCCCAGCTAGATCCAGTCTCAGTTCAAAACATGCTGTGTTTTCACAGAACCACAGAATGGTCAAGGGGATCTCTGGAGGCCATCTGATCCAACCCACCTACTCAAGCAGGGCCACCTAGACCCATTGTCCCAAGACCATGTCTAGAGGCTTCTGAATATCTCCAAGGATGGAAACTCCACAACCTCTCTGGGCAACCTGTCCCAGTGCTCGGTCACCCTCACGGTGAAAAAGTATTTCGTAATGTTCAGAGGGAACTGTGTGTGTTTCAGTTTGCGCCCATTGCCTCTGTTTCTGTCACTGGGCACCACTGAAATGAGCCTGGATCCATCCTCTTTGCACCCTATCTTCAGGTATTTATATACATTGGTAAGATCCCCCTGAGCCTTGTCTTCTCCAGGCTGACAAGTCCCAGTTCCCTCAACCTTTCCTTATAGGAGAGATGCTCCAGAGCCTTAATGATATTAGTGGCCCTTTGTGCTGGAGTCTCTCCAGTATGTCTATATCTCTCTTGTCCTGGGGAGCCCAGGACCGGGCCCAATACTCCAGCTGTGGCCTCACCAGTCATGAGCAGAGGGGAAAGATCTCCCTTGACCTGCCCACAGCATTCCTGCTAATCCAGCCCAGGATACATTAGCCTTCTTTGCAGCAAGGGCACATTTCTGGCTCATGTTCAACCTGGTGTCCACAAGGACCCTCAGGTCCTTTTCTGCAGAGATGCTTTCCAGCCAGACAACGCCCAGTGTGTACTTGTGCATGGGGTTGTTCCACCACAGGTGCAGGACTTTGCTGCTCTTCTCCTTGTTGAACTTCATTAAGTTCCTGTCAGCCAATTTCTCCAGCCTGTTGAGGTCCCTCTGGATGACAGCATGACCCTCTGATGTATCAGCCATTCCTCCCAGTTTTGTGTCATCTGCAAACTTGCTGGGGGTACAGTCTGCTGCATCATCCTGGTCATTAATAAAGATGTTAAATAGGATCAGACCCAATGGTGACTCCTGGGTTAACCTGCTTGTTAATGGCCTCCAACTAGACTTCCTGCCACTGATCACCACCCTCTGGGCCTGGCAGATTTCAATCCACCTCACTGTCTGCTCATCCAGCCCATACTTCATCAGCTCCCTTAAGAGGATCCTATGGGAGACAGTGCCAAAAGCCTTACTGATGTCAAGGTAGACAATATCCACTGCTCTCTCCTTGTCTACCAAGTCAGTCATTTCATCATAGAAAGTTATCAGGTTGGTCAAGCATGACTTTTCCTTTGTGAATCCATGCTGACTATTCCTGATCAACTTCTTGCCCTTCATGTGTCTAGCAATAGTTTCCAGGATTACCTGCTCCATCACCTTCCCAGGGATCAAGGTGAGGCTGACCAGCCTGTAGTTCCCTTCCTGAAGACAGGAGCAATGTTTCCTTTCCTCCTGTCTTTGAGTGCTTCTCCCAGTCATCATGATCAATCAAAGATTACTGAGAGTTTTCAACAGAATTTAGCAGATTGTAGCCCCTAGATGAGTAAAAATTTAATTGTCCAATTTAATCTTAGTAGCCCTTTATCCCAGTGAAGACAAAGCTGAGGATTTTTACTGAAATAATACTACAGTTCAAAAAATAATGCAGATTAAAATGTATTTTTTAAAAAAGCAAGAATCTTAATCCAACTGCAGAACTGAAATTACTTTGGACTTTAATTTCCATTGATTTTGATGTATTTGACAAACTGTCTTGTGCAATTCTTGTGTACAAATCAATTTGTGTACAAAATTTATACTCTAAGAGTAAATGCAATACAATTATTCTTGGCAAAAAAATCCCTTGAATTCTGTTTACAGGTTCTTATTTGGCTTATTCAGAGTATTTGGCCAATTCTCAGCTATTCAGGAAGGTAGTTACACTGTTACGAAAAGTCATACCAAAAACTAGGTCTTTACAGTTACTTGGGACCTATGTTTAAAATGTTAGCATCCAGTCAGCAAAGGTAAACTATGCATGTGATTTAGTTGACCAATCTCACAAAAGAAATAGTGAAGAGTCATAAAAAGGTCTTTAAACCATCAGGTTGTAAAAAACATCAGAATTACAAATATATTACTAGATACGTTTCATAACTACTTAAAGAGTAGCTAGAGGGTATGCACTACTAATATTTTTTTTTTGCTTTGAATAGATTAATCAGTTTTACTGATGAACCTCAAAGGAGTGTTATGAGATTCATTGCAGACACTATGACTGAGTAGTACTTTACTTAAAAAATAAGTAGCTAAGTGGAATTGCACAGACTGAACAGTTTATTCAGTGGGAGTCAGAGTACCCAAATCTGGCCATTCATGAATTAGGGACAGATCAAGCCTCCCATTGACCTCAGTGGGAGTTTTGCCATTTGCTTCAATGGAAGTAGGATCAGGCTATCAATGCATTAAAGTGGTTCAATAGAAAGCGTTATTGAAATGCAAATGTCCATGCTTTCTTAATCTGAACTTCCCATCTCTTCATTCAGTGCTGTTTGTAGAGAGTGTTATTATGGGCTATTACTCTGGGACCTGTGTTAAACAAGATTTTTGTATGCTCATCAGAGAAATATTCTGTAGTAAAGGTAATACAACTACAAATTTTGTAATAACAATTCTAAGCAAATCTACTGACTTTGGTTTGAAGAGCAATGAAACCTTGCTGTATCACCAAGCCTGAACAAAGATGAAGTTGTCTATGCTGTTGAGTACAGCTCATTCACTTAACGCTTGGTGTGATCTGACCTGGTCAACGTCATTTAAAAAAAAAAACCAAAAAAAACCTTTCAGGTATTCAGTTGTCTGGATTGTCTGGAGACACTACCTGCAGTGGTTTCAAGTAACATTTAAAATTGCTACAATTGAAAAAGACTTGTATAGGGAAAACAGAAGTTGTGTTCATATATTTGATGGAACTTGGTGCTAGCTCAGTTTCGTTCTTTGTGGATCAAATATCGTCAACACAAATGAGTGGATAAAGCAGTAAAGGTTCCATTTTATTAAGATTAAACCCCTCCCTCTGTCTTCCTCCTGCCTACCACAAGTCCTCTTCCTATTGCAAATGTCTGGCTTTCTCTTCCTCCTCCCCAGCAATAGTAATTACTTATACCAAACCAGTTGCACTGGGGAGTAGGCACATCCTGTTTAGCTTGCTTGAGATCTTGAAAAGCAGTCTAGAGCTCTTACCTGCAGCCAGCAGGCCCGCATGCATATTTCCTCTAGGCTCAGTCAGAAGTGTATATACATACACACAGCTGGTTTCTTGCCCAGCCAGGAAATACATACCTTCTGACTAGTGGCTTTAAGGCAATGCATTGTCTCAGCTTCCAAGGGGGACAGGCACCAGCATCACTCTCATTGGGAAAAGACCAAAGGAATTGTTTTGTGAGACTTGTTATACAGGCCCGAGTCAGCTATTTCTCACTGCTTTGAATACAGCAGCCAAGTCAAAAGAAGCATCAAAAACATAAAATAAAACTTTAAAATGCAATTGCAAACACTTCATGGTGTAGTGACAGTAGATGAGCTAAATGTATTAGCTTAAACTGCTTTTTCTGCTGATTAGGTATCGAGTCAGTGGCATCACTTGGACATAAGAGTAAGGGACACTGCTAGTCGAGTTACAGTCTGTTGCTATTGCATATGGAAATCGTTACAAATTTAAGCTTAGTGCCTGGCATGTACTAGGCTAATTAAAAAGACAATTGGCTTGTTCATTGTGATTAAAACACCAATAATAAGATCTCTTATTTCCCTATCAGTAATATTCTAATTGCCAAGGACACATGCCAAGTCACAGTGCCACCTGCTCATTTTGCAGGGACCATAGGTTGCATCCTTACTGTAATATAGAAGATACAGACTCGATTACCCTGCCATAACTATCCACATTTTTTTAGTTTTCACCTACTTTCTGGCATGGTTTTGGCCCTTGCCCCTCAGATGTATCCTAGACAAAATTCGGAAAGAAACATGGCCAATCACCTGCTGTTGACTGCTGTCGGTAAGATGTATGTCTGAGGCTACTATGTCCTAGGGAGACAGAAGAAGCCAAACAGAAAGTATACAAATTGTGAGCTCACACTTACTCTTGAGGACAGAGAATGATCCCTAAATAGTTTCATTTACTAGGCTAGATTTAGAGTATGAATTCCCACTGTCATGAGACATATACTTCCCATTAGAACCACTCTTGGTCTTGCAACACCGATAGCAATCTGCAAAGAAGGAGACATAGAGCTGGGAAGAGTTTCCCCAGGGCTATTTAAAAGGACGTGTTCATGCTTCTCAGTCTTTTGTACTTTTGCCCATAAGTCAGTTGGATTTTGTGCAGCTGAAGAGGACCGTTAAGTGCACAAAATCTGTGGAATTGCTCTAGAAGATGCAAAAGATCCTGAATGACCCTGGGCCACAGTGAGGTTTAGAGGGGATATGATGTTTCACGTTCTTCAGTTCAGTACATATAATTAAGAATTGTCAGGTGGCCTTTGGGTGGCATTGAGCTATGAGGGAGAGGTTAGAGTTAGGTCTACTTTGCAAAATAGCAAGATGAGCATCATGGGAACAGAAGTGTGATTTTCTCCCAAGTTCTTACTTTTCCAGGTGATCCATAGATACCTGTATGCTTGCACCTATGAGTTACAGAGTAATGCCTTTCACCACCATTTTAGATACTAGTTGCAGTAATTTCCCCAGTAGCACAACTCTTCCTAAGATCCAGCATGGGTCTGTGAGTGGGAGAGAAGTGCTACTTCCACTCTTATTAAAACACTGCTTGCAGGCCCTGCAAGCACCTGTGCTTGTCTTGGAGAACTCGGCATTGAATAACTTTGCTGAGCAAGCTTAGGTCTGCTTAGTTAATGAGACCCAGCATGATAACAGCTGAGGTGACGTAACATCTAGCCGAGAGAACAAAGCATCTACATCTTGCATATGTGAAGGTGTACATTATGTAAAAAAAAAAAAGTGAACTAATTGAGGAGACTTTGGGGAGAGTTTTTTTCAGGTTTTTTCCACCTCTTTATAATTAACTACACTTTGCTCACCATTTTGAGGGGATTTATTTTTAACTTTGGTTAAAACTCTTTTGTACAGAAATATGTGGCGTACAAATTCCAGTCTTTGTTAGGGATGGATTAAGTTGTGGAGACTCTGACCTTGTAATACTACCATGTTTCTGCTAAACAAAGTCCAGCGTGCCAAACAAAGATGTAGCAAGTAGTTATGAAATGGCATGGCTATTACGCATGCTTTTGATTCTCATTGTCTAGTGTTTATTTTAGGATAATTCTGTTTTGAGAGTGGTAAAAACAGATTGTAAGTAAAAAGGAGACCCATGATAAATACATTATGCTACACGGTTCTGAAAAGGCTAATGGAGGGCTCCTCAGTGAGTGCCTAGGAGATAGGAAAATTATTTTCAAAAATGAAAGAAGAAGGTAAAAATATTCTGGGACACCATGACAAGTCAGAAGAAGAATGAGATTCAACCGCTTGCGCAAAACCTGAGTAATTTACTATTGCAGCTCACAGTGTATGTTGTTTCCCTCCTACGTAAGGTTTCTAGGTCACTGCCTCTGGTGTTGTTCCAAACCATGCAACTCCACTCCCAGCTCGCCTCCCTTCTCCTGGACAGTGGGAGCATCTCTATTGCAACTTCCAGGAGATGTTGGGTTAACCAGTACTATATTTCTGCTCCTGACTTCTCTCCTATATTGCCCCACCCATGAAACCAGATGATAGGAAAGGGAAGAACTGGGAAGGGAACTATGTTGGCTTGCTGTGCAAAAGTAAATTTTACCTTTGACAGATGAGACTGAAGGTCAAATGAATCCAAAGGCCTAAAAGGGCATAATAATAATAATCCAAAATCATATTCCAAGGGATACTAATGTCATTCTAAGATGAAACTTTTGTTAGGGGTGTGGATTCAGCCCTAAGTTCCAGAAAATGTCATCTAAGCTGTCTACTTCTATTTTTATAGCTCTATAAATCTTTAAGGCCAAAGTCTACTCTTCTACACATGTAGGACTCCATTTATTCCACATGGATTTAAACTTTCATATCAGAGGGTAAAATCTGGTCTTATTTTCTAGATAGCAATAGGAAAAAGGGGAGGTCTTTCACTTTTAAAAACATTTACTGTATCCTAGCAATGTGCAGCAATGCTATGCAAGCCTGACAATAGACGAATGGCTTTGAAAGATGTTAAACCTTACAGAAATACTTTAGGAAGACAATGTGATAATCTTTGGGAGTCTGTAGGTAGCACAGGTTCCAAACTGTCTTGATTCTAGGCACAAAGCAACTAAGGTAATATGGAAAGAAATGTCTTAAAATGCTTGCGTTGAGGTTGATGCAGAGCTCAAGAAAATCTGACTGTCCAGAAAGGAAAACAAACAGGAAAATTAGAAGAAGTAAACATTTTGTTCTCAAGGTTTTGTAGCTACAAAAAAAAAAATCTACCTCTTTTTTTTTTTGTATAGGCCGTCTTTCTAAAATCTTAGCTTGGAATTGTTGCTTTACAGCTTGGAGCTTAAGTGATTTTAAAGTTCTTAAAAACAACAACTAAACTCTCTGCATAAGCAAATACAGTATGAATCAGCTGTTCTAATTCTCCAGAATAAAAAATTAAAACATTGGGAAGAAATGTACTGAATGACCAGCTTTATGATCTTATTAGCTACAAAGTATAGCTTATTAGAAAAAGCATTCTGAATTTAAACTTTGCTGGAATGACATGTCATTGTTATTCACAAAGGCAGAGTATGGCTGCACATTCAGCCTGCCACTATCTATGATGCCAACTTGACTCTTGAAAAGGTTGTGTAATTACCAGAGGAGGACAGATAGGTGGGAGTCCGAAGATGACAAACAATTTAGAAACCAGCAGAAGGCTGCTAGTTTCCACAAGCTCAGCTTCTTTCAGCCATCTCTAGATATGAATAGAGACTAAAAGGAAAATGGCACCACTGAAAGCTTTTCTATAGAAACACTGAAATAATTGTTTTTCCATCTTCTAAAATACCATAGGATGTGTTCCTAGTCTTCACAACAAGGCTCTGCCTCTTCATCAATTTACCTTCTTCTGGTTTTGAGTAATACCATTTGGTCAGTATTTATCATTGCACATTAGTGCTCTATCAAAGACTTTGAAATGAAGTGTTTCCCAAAAGAATGTACTGAAAGGTATGAAAGAGAATTTGGGAAATATCAGACAGGGAAAGACTATAGTCAGACCACAGTTCCTATAAATTCATCATCTTGGTATGGCTTCATATTTTATTGATTTGCAGAGGGGTGGAGGTGTTGCCCTTTACATCAAGAAATGGATAGAGTGTGAAGAGCTGTCTCTGAAGAATAGCCACAAGCAGGTTGAAAGCTTATGGGTAAGAATCAGAGACTGAGACAACAATGGGAACCTTGTGGTCGGTGTCTACTACAGGCTGCCTGATCAAGGGGAGCCTGCTGACAAAGCCTTCTTACTTCAGCTACAGGAGGCATCGTGCTCATAGGCTCTCACCCTGCTGGGGGACTTCAACCACCCTGACATCTGCTGGAAAAGTAGCACTGTGAGCTATAGGCAATTGTGAAACTCCTGGAATGCATTGAGGCTAACTTAAGCCAGGTAGAGACAGTCCTACATGAGCAGATGCGATATTGGACCTGTTGGTCACCAATGCAGGTGAGCTAATTGGTGACGTCAAGAATGGAGGCAGCCTGGGCTGCAGCGATCATGCACTGGTGGAGTTCTCAGTCCTGAGGGTTATGGGTCAGGTGAAGAGTAAAGTGAGGACCCTGAATTTTAGGGAAGCAAAATTCCAGCTCTTCAAGGAGTTAGTCAATAGGACCCCCTGGGGAACTGCCCTCAGGGACAAGGGAGCAGAACAGAGCTGGCAGATCTTTAAGCATGCTTTCCATAGAACACAAAAGCTCTTGATTCCCAGGTGTAAGAAATCAGGAAAGAAAGGAAAGAGACCAGCATGGATGAATCGAGACCTGATGGTCAAATTAAAGGGCAGGAAGGAAATGCATAGGCAGTAGAAGCAGAGACAGGTATCCTGGGAAGTGTACAGGGACACTGCCTGGTTGTGTAGGGATGGGGTCAGGAAGGCCAAGGTGCAGCTGGAGCTGAACTTGGCACGGGATGCAAAGAATAATAAGGGCTTCTACAAGTATGTCAGCCAGAAAAGGAAGGTCAAAGAAAGCATACCCCGCCCTGATGAGCAAGACTGGCAAACTGGTAACAACTTCTTTGCTTCAGTCTTCACTGGCAACCTCTCTTCCCACACCTCTTGAGTGGATGGATGGCAAGACAGGGACTGGGGGAGCAAAGTCCCTCCACTGTTAGAGAAGATCAGGTTCATGACCACCTGAGGAACCTGAACATATATAAGTCTATGGGACCTGAAAAGATGCATCCCAGAGGCCTGAGGGAATTGGATGATGTAGTTGCCAAGCCACGCTCCATGATATTTGAAAAGTCATGCTAGTCAGGTGAAGTCCCTGGTGACTGGAAAAAGGGAAACACTGCACCCATTTTTAAAAAGGGTAGAAAGGAAGACCCTGGGAACTACCAACCTGCCAGCCTCACCTCTGTGCCTGGGAAGATCATGGAGCAGATCCTCCTAGAAGCTATGCTAAGGCACATGGAGGCCAGGGAAGTGATTTGAGGCAGCCAGCATGGCTTTACCAAGGGCAAGTCCTGCCTGACCAGCCTAATGGCCTTCTAAAATGGAGTGACTACTTCAGTAGACAAGGGAAGACCTACAGATGTCATCTATCTGGGTTTCTGTAAGGCCTTTAACATGGTCCCCCCAACATCCTTCTCTCTAAATTGGAGAGATGTGGATTTGATAGGTGGACTGTTCAGTGGATGAGGAATTGGTTGGATGGTTGCATCCAGAAGGTAGTAGTCAACAGCTCAATGTCCAGATGGAGAACGGTGACAAGTGATGTCCCTCAGGGGTCCATACTGGGATGAGTACAGTTTAATATCTCCATCAGTGAGTGGGATCGAGTGCACCCTCAGCAGGCTTGCAGATGACACCAAGCTGAGATGTACAGCTGACATGCCTGAGGGACAGGATGCCATCCAGAGGGACCTGGACAAGCTGGAGAAGTGGGCCCACGTGAACTTCATGAGGTTCAACAAGGCCAAGTGCAGGGTCCTGCACCTGGGTCGGGGCAACCCCTGGTATCAATATGGGCTGGGGGATGAAGAGATAGAGAGCAGCCCTGTGGAGAAGGATCTGGGGGTACTGGTGAATGAAAAGCTGTAAATGAGCTGGCAATGTGCCCCTGCAGCCCAGAAGGCCAACCGTATCCTGGGCTGCATCAAAAGAGGCATGGCCAGCAGGGAGGTGATTCTGCCCATCTATTCTGCTCTAGTGAGACCCCACCTGGAGTACTGTGTCCAGCTCTGGAACCCTCAGCACAGGAAAGACATGGACCTGTTGGAGCAGGTCCAGAGGAGGGTCACAAAAATGATCAGAGTGATAGAGCACCTCTCTTATGAAGAAAGGCTGAAACAGTTGGGGCTATTCAGCCTGGAGGAGAGAAGGCTGTGGGGAGACCTTATTGCAGCCTTTCAGTACTTTAAAGGGGACCTGTAAGAAAGATGGGGACAAATTTTTAGCAGGGCCTGTTGCAATGGGACAAGCAGTAATGGTTTTAAACTAAAAGAGGGTAGATTTAGCCTAGATATAGGGAAGAAATTTTTTACGGTGAGGGCGGTGAAACACTGGCACAGGTTGCCCAGAGACGTGGTAGATGCCCCATCCCTGGAAACTTTCCAGCTCAGGCTAGACAGGGCTCTGAGTAACCTGATCCAGTTGAAGATGTCCCTGCCCATTGCAGAGGGGTTGGACTAGATGCCCTTTAAAGGCCCCTTCCAACCCAATCCATTCTATGATTCTATGATTTGTGACTTGACAGCATCACGCTGTGGAGCTCAGCTGCAGAGATGAAGGGAAGGAACAGAATTTCCAGAGGGAATTGCAGCACCTCAGACTGTGGTGGCAGGACACTCTGCTCAAACCTTCAAACAGAGCTGATGTGACTTTTGAAACAATTACATCTCGTGTTCCTATTGAACAGTACAGCAACTGTAAATGAACTTTGGTGAAATGGAGGTTGAGAGAGGAACCTGAGTGGGTTTTTTTTGTATAGATCAGCAACGGAGTCAGCACAACTTTTTGGCAAAGGTCAGATGGTAATATTTTAAAGGGCAGTTATACAATTTTTTTTTTTAAATTTAACCTTCAAAACCAACTGGCTTAATATAATGATCAAATAATTTCAAATGCACACTTAGAGAACAAATCAAGATACAGTATTCAAGATGTCTTCCTTTTAAAATCACTTAAGAGAGAGAAAAAAAATCTTTTATGGAAATCTTAAAGCCATTGTTCATCTAGGTGCAGTACATTTGGATTCATGAAGAGGAGATAAAGGCATGGCTCTTCATTCACAGATATTTTTACACCTACTGAATGACTGTTTTGGAGCCTTTGTGGTTGAGGCCCTATCTCATGACATGTCCTTACTGCCGACTTCTGCTGCAAACAAGAGACATCTGAGACCTTTTTCTACTCAGGCTGCTTCCCTTCTTATGAGTTTACCAATGAATTGGGTCATTCTCTGTGCCCAGTGATTTTGTGGTAACTCTTTGCTTTAGAGTCCTCCAGAATTATGTCTTTAATGTACTTACGAAACTTCTTCACTGGTAAAAAATGTGGGCTAAGCCCAAAACCAACAGTGGCACATCTCGGGTGTCTATATTTTCTGGCATCACTTTCCAGTATAGCCATATAATAATTAAATATTTAGCTGATATCATACCCAGTCTGGAGAGCTGTTTTATCAGATATTAAATAGCAGCAAAACATATAAAAATAGCAATGGCAAGCTCTGCGTTATATGATAACTACAGAATGCATCATACAAAATAAGGCATTATTAGCTTTTACTGCTGGTTAAAATAGCATCCACATTTCTGTGGCAGTGAAGTCACTGAACTGAGAGAAATGAAGTCCTAATAACTGAGTTCTGTGAATTCCCCTGGAAGCTCTAGTATTGAGTATAGCTATTCCTGGAGATAGCCGTGATGGAGGTGGATGGGCTGCCAGTGGGGTGACTTTTTCTTCATCTAGTGACTAAGAGACCGTGCTACATCTGACAATGCCAAGCCAGGGGCTACAGTTTCTTTTGCCCTCATGTCTCTCACGTACATCTGTGTCTTATGGTCCATTTCTAAGTTGCTACTCATCACAGCCAATCTAATTGTTAACCTCTCTATCAGTGACACTGGCAAGGCTGAGTGAGATCATTCACAGATAATTTAATCAAGCCAGGTTCTCTAATTTCTATTTGTGCTTTGTTTTCCTTGATACAGATTATCTGCATTAGTTCACTACCCCACCACTGTGCCTTGTCCGTTTGCAGTAGACATAGTGCCCCACAATGCCCGATGTCTCTGGTCAGCGAATTATTCAGCCTTGTCATGGTTCTGCCACTTCCTTTTCATGTAAATCTGCTCTACCTCCATCTGCCACCCGTGAAATGGGGTTAATGAAATCTGCCTTTTGCACTGGGCTACTGGGTAGGGCTTAATTCCCTGGGTGTGTCTCTACTGGTGCTTGATTTTGGATCAGGGCATGCTTTTGAAGTGGACTTCTTCATCCTCCCCGATTACGACCCTTTGGTTCACATCATGGAGCAGTCTCACCACATGCTAGCTAGGTCCTTTCTTATGCTTAGCTGGAGGACACATTCCATCTGCATATGTGATGCAGTCCAATCAACAGGAATGGATTGAAGCTCTCCAGAGTGAATCCCCCAAAATATTTAGTCCTTGGTACTAACTGTTTTGCTCTGCAGGTCCATTCCTATTGTGCCATGGTATATAATGGAGACACAGACATTATTATAACTGATGGTTGCCCTTGGGATCCTCAGATGAACAGAACAGCAAAAGTATGAGGTTTTGTGTGCGTTTCAGAGAATAAATACAGCCTTTGTGTTTTAATCCCAAATTTTGGCTGTCTTTCACTGTACTATTTTTGTGGGAGATTCCATAGTTTATATAAGAAAGTTTACCTTAGAAGATCTAATAGCAAATGGAACCTGCTTCTGCACTTATGTAAATAAAATCTATTCACGCTGAGCTCGTTCTGGCCCACAGACATTAACCAGCAATGTTTATTTTTTAATAGCTGGCAAATTTCCCCGAAATTTTCATTTTGAATAGATGCAGAAGGTTAACACCAGTAGTTTATTTTGATACTCACTCTATACACACCCTCAGATACTAAGCTACACTTTGGGGTTACAGTAAAGTTAGTTTTAAAGACTTTGTACTCCAAAACAATATTCCCCTTACCCCACCACATATTCAAAATGGAAATATAAATGCCAACAAAAGAACCCTCATATATGTAATTTTGTTGCAGCACTTCTGTGTTTTACAGCATGCCATTTTTGCTGATGCTATCTTGTGCTTGATTCTTATTGTACCTTTGTATCCCTCACGCTGATATATTCTGATTGTCTCTGCAGTATTACTTTTGATATAGAAAGACATGAAGAACCAGGCCTACGGAATTAATTTTTATTACTTGCTCAATTCACTAGATTTTCTTTTGTCCTGTACAAACCTGTTCTTTCTGTTTATCATCACCACTGACAACATCACAGAAACCCCTGGCTTTCTGAGTGGTGGTGAAGTATCGCTCAGCTTTGTACGCATGATTTTATATGCCAGCTATGCTCAACTAGCCGTCATACTGATAAAAGTCTCTCCATGTCTCCTAGCCAGCAGGAGGTGCTGAGGAATGATGCAACAAATATATTTTCACTGAGATAGTCAGATTCCCTCTGTGCTCTACCCAAAGATTTTCACTAACTTGTGAGTTGGATCTGAGCACTGTCACATAAAGGTGAAGATTTTAATTCTATTTTTAGGATGGCATTTTATATTTTGCTAGAGCAAGGACATTCTTCTTTTGCTTGTGTTTTAATTAAATAACTTTTAAGACACGTGAGCAGGAACATTTAACCCAAAGAATGCTTTCTGTTACTCCAAAAGGGAGAACTGATAATGCATGGCATTTATTAAAGACTTTGCTCTTCTCAGTCTATTTGCAAATGTGGAAATATATTGCAATGATAGTGGTGGGATAACTAATAAAGAGAGGAAATATTGCTAATCCTTAAACTAGCTATCATGATAAACTGTAATCACAGCTTTAGACGTGTTAAGCAATGATCAAAGAAAATATGAAAAGGGTAAGGAAAATGCCTTAAGATATTGTTGTTGTCAGATAATAATTAACTGCTAGTTATCACCCCCCCACCCCCCCCACCCTCCCCCCAAAAAATATTCACCTTCATATTTGTTAGCGTTAGTCCTAACATAACCAAAATAACTATTGGACTCTTGAAACAGGAATCCACTTCCCATTCCACTGTTTCAGCTGCAAGTTTCCTTATATTGACAAAGTAAATATCCTCAGTACTATTCTAGGGAACCATTAGTAAGGACTGGAAAATATAGATTGTTTCTTATGTCACTGTATTCCTTCAAGTCCTTGGAGGTTTCAGTTCTCAGCGTGTGATGTGGACACCTTTCTTCCAGTAAGGTGTATCAAACCATATAGTCACTGAACACAAACACTTTGTTAACAGGATTGGGCAGGCATACACACCTTGCAACACTTAATCAGCTAGCCAAAAGCAATCACTGAACTATCAACGTGTATTTTGAAGAAAATACGGAATACCATGGAAGATACCAGGGTGAGAGAATATCTGCTATAACATCCACCTGTAAAAATGGGAGCCTAATAAACTGTAGATGCCTAGAAACATAATCCTGTTACCAGACAAATCCTACAATACTACAATATGTAGTCAGTCTGTGAACACTTTGAACATTTTACAGTGATAAAAAAGTGCTGCATGGATTTATCAGAAACAAATCCAGCTCCTTTTTCTTTGACAAAGCAATTGGCCAAAGGGGTAAGAATGAAGCAGACCTTCATTTTAAGAAGGCTTTTCACACAGTCCTATATGCTTTTCTCAAAAGTAAACCAGGAAAATACAGCGTAGATGAGTTCACCATAACATATAAATGGAAGAGATGTCACTTCTTGGTCTAGTTCTACTCGGTATTTCTATGAGTGACTTGGAAGACAAAGCAGTGAATCTTCAAGTTACACCAGCAGGTAGGATGTGCCAGCACTTTGGATGACTATATTAGAGCCTAGAGAGACGATCTGATATGAGTAGTGTGAATTCAGAAAAACAGACAAGTGCAGTTTGCCACAAATTTCAACTGCGTGAATACAAAATGGGAAATATTTATGTGGGGTGCAGGACAGGAAAGAAATCTGAAGACTATACAGCCCCTAAACTGAGTAAGAGTGAGCTGCATCATATGGCTGAGGTAAGACAAAACTTGCTGTAGTGCATATTAGCAGGAGTACCTTATGTACGTGGATGACTGTTCTGTTTTACTCTGTTGGCACTGGGGAGACTCAGCCTGAGTACTTTGTCCTGTTTTGGGCACCACACTTTAAAAATGATAGAGGCAAACTGGAGAGAGTCCAGAGGAGAAGAACATGATAAGTGGTATGGAAAACATGCTGCATGAGGAAAGGTCAAGAGAATTGGTTCTGTTTAGTCTAGAAAGAGAAGGTGAGAACAGTGTGGCCGCAGCCGTCCAGTATATGGAGCTAGCTGTTCTTCATGTCCATGGGGGGTAGACAAGAAGGTGATGATTTAATTTGTGTCAAAGAGCCTTTGCTGCACTATTGGGAAAAAGCTGTAAGTTGAAAGGCAGTGATGTGGTGGAATAGGTCCCCAACAGAGCTTATGGAATCCATTGCACAGGACAGTCTTTTGCAGGTGTGAGATGTCTCTCCAGCATGGTCCAAGGGTCTGAGGGTGCCTCAGAGCAGGGAGAGAACATTTGTCCAACAATGTGTCTGTGCTTTCTGTCATTCAGCTTTCTTACGAGAAAAGAAATTCCTGCTGGATTTCAACTTATGACATGAAGTTTCTGTGTCCTACCAGTAATTTCCTGAGTTCAGAGGATTTATTTAGCCAGTTTCCATGATTTCACCATCCTCTTTTCTTGCTCAGACTGCTCCCCAAAACTCATGGCAATATATATGTTACTATCACTCTCTCAGTTTGGATTTATTGCTCACATTTCCATTTATGTAATATGAAAAAACATTCTCACATTTAGTATGCAATATACTGATAACAGCTTAAAAGGAAAATATTGACATTGTTCTGGTTGCAATAATGCAAGCAAGCAAATATTAAGCTGACTATTTAGTAGCTGGGTAGTCAAGAAATGCTGTACAACCTAAAACCAGATGTATAACCAGAAGACTCAGTTCCCTTCAGTCCTTTTCCTGTCTTTAGATCTAGGTACAAGCACCGAAGCACAGTCTTTCCTGCTTTCCACATGTCTGGACATGCCAGTGTCTCAACTCATCTTACTTCAAATGCCACTTTAAAATACATCTGTGCTGTAATGCATAAAATGAACCTGCTGTGCAATAACATCTTATGTAAATTGTGACTTGTGGTTGTTGCTACAGCTCCACTAAGCATTACAAGCACATTTCACCCCTCCACTTTAACTGGCCACTGCTTGTCTTAAACACCTGCCTTGTGTTTGAGATTGCAAACTTTTCAGGTCAAAGTTTACCTGATATCTGTACAGTGCCTCAGACATCG
Organism: Phalacrocorax aristotelis; assembly: GCF_949628215.1. Classification (NCBI taxonomy): domain Eukaryota; kingdom Metazoa; phylum Chordata; class Aves; order Suliformes; family Phalacrocoracidae; genus Phalacrocorax; species Phalacrocorax aristotelis. The sequence goes on from NC_134278.1 coordinate 57,011,612, forward strand.
CCCTCCTGCCTGTCATTCCCATTTGTACTCCAAGCATTATCCACACTGTCTCCTTTAGTTCTACAAATCCAGGCTATGTCTAAACTCTTCTTTGTAACACCTTTAAGAGAAATTTTTCCTGGCAATCCAGACTTATCCTCTGGGATCTTTATTAATGTACCATGAACCATACTGCAACATTCATTCCTCTTTCTTTGACTGATGCAATGCTGCCCTACTCCTTCCTTTCCAGTAGGCTTCTGCAGTGCTTGTTTGCCTGTTTCTATGGCCCTCTCCCCCTCTCTGCTCTTCTGCTGGCTAATCCTTCACTGCCACATCAAATGAACTACCCCTTGCTCTTCTCTGGCTGCCTCATGGCTTGCTGCCATCCTTCCTAGCAGCCAGTTCTGTTCTTTCTGTTGGCCAGCTTTCACCACCCACATCCTAGATTTTCAAACATGTACTTGCACATTCCCAGCTCAAGGTTTCTCAGCAGAGTAGGCAAAATCAAATTTTGCTGCCCCAGCAAGTAGACTGCTGGTGTGCTGCCACTGTTGATAACACTTTTTGATAGTTTCTTCTACTGTTTTGTACTGACAGTCCATACCAGTCTCCTTTCTCTCTCCCCCTCCCTCCCCACTTTTAGGTTAGAAATGTGTTGAGGAAGGAGCCATTCATTTTCTTCCCGATCCAGCATAATCGGGTCTTGGTCAATGCCTGGAACCCACAGACAAGTCATACATTCATCATTAGCATCTCAAGGTTTCTGTTTTCCTTTGCAATGTAGATGTTTTTTAACAAGAACAACAAAGTTACTCCCAAACTTGGATTCTGATTATTAGGCATTTCTTCATTTTGTTTTAACACTGACAGATCCAGCTCTCATTTCCTTATCAGTTCAGTCACTTTAAATCTGTTCCTTTTAAGTACTGCCTAAGGCTTCCTATTTTTCTTTTTATGTTCTTTGCTGGTTATTTTGCCTTCTTCAACAGATAATCCTTGAATTATGGCTCATCCCACTTGGTCATTTTTCCATGTCCAAATTATATTACCAACATTTTTCATCCCAGTAAATCATATAATCAGTCACTACTGTTTGGCATTAACCCTGAAGAACATTATATGTTCAGAAGAGTTGTCTGCCTATTTTATGGAGAAGCTCACTGGAGTCTGTGGTGACCTCTAATGGCTGTTAAAACCCTGTACTGAGCACAAGAACAGAGGGATTTCTGGGTTTCCCACCTTTCTATTCATCTACAGAGACCACACTGAAGACTTCTAGTGCTATTCTTTTTTACTAAAACTGACGACTCTGTAATTGAAATGAATCCAATGTGCCTTTTACTGTTGCTTGTCACGTTCAACTATTATTTCAGTACCCTGGAGGAAATAATGAAACATCTAGAAGGGCAGCAGCACGTAAGTACCCTCAGCCGTGCGTCTTGTTCATTACCAATGCTGATAATCCAGAGGCCTGAACACCTGGCTGAAATTAGCATGTTCATAAAGGTCATCTGTCTAAAACTCACAGTGAGCAACATAGAAGCAATAATTTGAGAAAATGGAAAATATTTGGCAGAACTAGCCGCAGCATTTCCCACTGTGGGGAGCTCTGCTCTGTCAGATAACCAGCCGTAGTTATCATCTTTATGGATTTGCAGAAGCATGTTGGTTTTGTTGATGAGTGGCAGAAGTGCTACATATCTGGCAACTTGGTCACAGTGACTTCCCTGTTTCTGAGACTTCCAGCAACTTTCAGAATATTTACTGCAGCATACTGTACTTGGGAGGAAGTTACATCCACCCTGGAAAGAGTCGCTACAGCAGCATTTGTGCCTACAGCAAGACTGGAGATCTCATTGCTATGCTTGTTTTGCCAGATGGCTGATGTATGACAGTGTGCTTTGAAGTCCCAGGTCTCCAGCTGGAATGAAGGATCTTCAGCCAAGACGTACCTGCTCTATGCAACACAGCATGTAAGCTGTTAATAAGGGTTGTTTGTAAGAACTCCTTTCATTTATTAAAATATAACTACATGTACAGGCAGTGGCAAATGAAAAGGAGGGCCAGGCAGAAACCACAGCTGGCATTTTAACACTATGGCACACAGATGAAAAAAACCCCAGAAGTCAGAAAAGAGCATACTTGGTGAGTCACACTCATAGTTTGTGGCTAGGACAGAAAATGAGAGTTATCGTTACCATACACAAGGTTGAACTTCATGGGAAATCATAAGGATTGCTTTGGAATTATGAAACTGTGAAACTTGTTGGTTTTTGACCACGTCCCAAAATCCCTCATTCAAGTTTCAGTGTCTGAAGGACATGAAGGACTGAGAAAGGAGTCTAAACCAAATTACTTGGGTTAGGATTTGGCTTCTTCTGGATCATCTTGCCATTCCATAGAAAAAATTGTAGCATATGAACCATTTGTTGAGGAAAAAAAACATTTTTTTCTGCCTTTGCTTTTTGCTCAAAAAGTGGGAAAAATTGACAAGCTTGATAAAAATTCATTACTGTTGGGTAAGCACTACAAAGTACATCTGCAATGATTTCCTCAGTTATGAAGATTAAGTCAGAAGTTTACCTATTTTTTGCTACTTAGACTCATTTTTGAGATCTCAAACACTCCAGGTCCAATCTCTTGACTAAACAGAGAGCTGTTTTAAGAAAATAAGATTAGTAATCCCCTATAATTTTTTAGAGAGAGCCACTATGTGCTCATTAAATGAGAGGACTCATCCTCCATCCTTTTCAAGACCACTTTTCATAAGTAGTCTAATGATCGAATATTACTGGCACAAAAGTTACTGGAAAACAAACGCACTGGTGGCAGTTTCAATTTATATTTGCAGCGCTGGAAAAAGTTTCAAACAGCAATTTGAACTGTACAGGAAATCCACAGATATGAGTGTGTGCTAAAAATGGCACTACTTGGGATAGTGGTTTGGTATAGAAGCACTGGGCAGACACAGAAGATTTCGTACTCAGGGTAACAAAAAGGGAAAAGCTTTGAAGAAGCAGCGAAAGAGTCAGAGGATCATTATATCAGAGAATAAAAAGAGGTATGGAAGTTTTATGTTTTACTTAATGCAGAAACAAAAGAAAATGGTAAAGAAAATAAAGATAGTGAGATATTTTAATGAGGGAAATCAATTTAAAAAACATCTTTAGGCATTTTAAAGTAGGTTCTTCATTAAAAACCTACTATAAGTAAGATTTGAGCTGTAGAGTAGGGAAAAGGTTACTTCCTGTCTGACCTGACATGTTCAAAAGAATTTTTCTATACCAGACAGGTATCAGAAACAGAAATGCAAACAAAGGCCTCCAAGAGAAGCATCAAGCCTATGGCATGTAAGCAAGTCAGGAAAAATTTCCAGAAAATAAAAAGGCTAAGGACAAGAAATATGCCAAACAAGCAACAATGTCTGTGATGTGGGTGTCCACATGAGAAGTGTTCATCATTTGATGCATATGTAGAAACTCCTAATAAACCCAATTTTGCAAAAATGTGAATTTGTTAAAGACGTCAGCTGAACTTAAGAATTCAAGGACTTCAATGTACTGTACAATGTGCAGGCTGGAATTTCTTTGTATCAGGTAGACCAGGAACTATGCTGATTCACTAGTCCATGCTGGGGGGAAAGGCTTATGGAGAAACGTTCCTAACCTGACTGATTGAAGAATCAGATTCAGAAGGATATTAGAAGTAGAGTGACAAAGGTTTTAGTGGAAAACAATCTGGTGTTTTAAAGGTTGAGAAATATCAAGTAACAAATAGGGCTTGCTAGATGCTAAGTTCAACTTTGCAAAGAAAACTGGAGGAATAGCAGAAATATTTTTGACAGTTACATAAAGAGCAAAAAAGAAGATGTTTCTCATTAAATGTGTGGCAGTACTTGGTAAGCACAGGGCAGATAATGTAGGTTTGGCCCCTAAAGTAACTGAATAATTTGCCTCTGAGTTTGGTGGGGGCACGAAGGCTGGGGTAGAGGAGTTAATGGAAGTAGACTCCTCCAGGGTGTGGGGGAGGAAAACACATGGAGAACTTGGTTTGTTCAAACAAACGTCAAAGAAATGTTACAGATCAAATAACACTGTCTTCAGTACAGCAACTGGGACTGACAGTATTTTAAAAACTCCTTCATACCAATTAATTCAGCCATGTCAGGTGCTGCTGAAGTCATTACCTGCCATCGAGCAATTGCCTAGTAGGAGGCGTTTGGTGCTCCTTATCCCAGTGCTCTCCCACACAAAAATGTGTATTTTTTTTCAAAAACATCTTTTCAGCTGGTATCCTCCCTGGAAAGGCCAGTGCCTGAGTGAGCCTGAAGCTTGGAGTAATTTCTACTCAGTGGGTGAAACATTAGAAGAGAACATGTACTTGCCTCTTGTTATTCTTCTTTCTTGAAATGAACAGAACAGCAGAAGACTGTGAGCTAATTAGAATTGTGTATTTTAGGAGTTTCCTTCTGTAAAAGAAAGCATTCAAAAGCTATTTTAGAAGAAAGAATCTTCATTTTAAATGCCTTAAATCAACTGTTCAAGGAAATACTGGAGAAATATTAAAAAGAATAGCAAGTACAGTAAAGTAATTTTAACAATTAATAGAAACAATTATATGAAACAAATATAAGCAAAGCTAAAAAGAATTACAGCATAAAAGATGCACATGAATGCTATGATTAATGTAAAGAGGGACTGCATATTCTATTATAAATGTTTTGTGCCTTTATTTTTAATGTTGTGGTTTATATTATGGATATAATGACCTTTCAGAAATGGCAGATAAATGACAATTTTTAAGCTAAGAATTTTTCAACTACTTAAGGAAAGTTTGAATGCCAAGTTTTCTTATGATTTTTATTGCAGTATATTTACATTAAAAGCTACACATATATAAACTACAGCAAAGAACCCTTTACTCAGAAATATAATTTGTTTGGCATTCCTATGGCTGTGCTCTCTTGCAGTGATATGCATATGTTTAAATGATCACAGTAAATGTAAAAAGTAAGATCTCAGTGCTAACAGCTTAAGGTACATAATATTTCTCATATTATTTTGAAAGTTAATATTAAAATTCAATTGATAGGGAAAATTTATGCAATCATTTGCAAGAGCCTATCTATGAAAAAAAAAAGAAAAATAATTTTCTATCATCTAAGCTATTCTTTATAGATACAAAGTAGTTGCCTCTTTGAACATTTTTGACAGACATATTTTTCTTCTACTGATGGCTTTTTTGTATTTTTAAATTAGCATTGGTGAATATATTTCAGAAGACATATCCACTTTAAAGACTGGGGCAAACAGATGGAGTGTTGATCTTGTAAGATACAAAATACACTGATGTGTGATATGAGACGGCCATGACTTTTTTTTCAGATTGCTGGAAAAAGTATTTGCTAAAAAAGGAAATAGGCATTTTGGGAGAGCATGTTATCACTGGAAGTCAAAGCCCAGTTCGGGAGGCTTCCTGCATGACAATACCAGCTCTTTCGTAGCACCACTAAAACATAAAATGGACACGATCATGATTACAGATATTGTGAAAGACCCAGGTTGAACTTAATGGCCTCACTGAAGTCATTCAATTTCACCAAGGTCTTCAGCTGGAGTGAATTAATGTGATCACTGAAATGGATTTCGCTATGATCACATGGACCAGCTGAGGTGCTCTGTTATGATGGTGCTGCAGAGTGATGGCATCAGTTCAGGGCAAAGAGATAGTGGACTGAACAACCTAATGCAAGTAGTAACAAACTCGTGTGTGTGTGTGTGCTGCCTGCAGTTTAATATACCTTCCTAAATGTTATGTTTCTTCCTAGCAGATGATCTGGAGTTAGGAGAGATGCTGTCATGCGCTGGAACTCTCCTGGTGTGCTGCAAATGATGTAATTCACCACTGATATGTGAGTTCATGGTGAAAAATAGAAGGCTACTCTGCTTTTGATCAGTTCGTTATGCTGTTGTCTGAGGCATTACATAAAGCCTCTTGGCCAGAGTGATTAAGCTAGTCAAAGCATTGGTATAAGGCTGGTTTGCTGGGAGCACTGTGAGGTGACCGCACTGGGCCACACACTAGATTTATGATGATCTAATTCAAATTTGTGCAGCTGCATGGCTTTGTATAACTTTAGTTGCTTTATGCTGCATTATGTGTGGCGCCACTTCTCGGGGACTGGCAGATTAGTTTGGAGGAGGATCTGGTATTGTCTTTCCAGTGTTTTAAATACTTTTTTATATTTGGAAATTGTTAAGCTTAAATTAGGATAAGAATCTATTAGAGTGCAAAAGAAATCAAAATGACAAGAAAAGTAGATAAATTTACCTACTATTCGTCATTCATTTTGGTTTCCAAGTGCTTATAAATTTCTGGCCAGAGTGGCTATCCTTAACTGAGGCTGATGTTCCCTGGCTGACTGTTTCTATAGTAATGTCCTTCAGCCTCAGTTTAATGAGCATCTGTTATGCAAATGCTGGCAGTGGCATGATAACTACATTTCTATGACATCGCACTTTCAGCAAGTGGGACTTGTGCCAAGTGCGGGAGAATGATACTGGGAATTTTCAGCTAGATTGTACTGTGATTTATGCCAAATGCTGTAGCTGTGTTTTACTTCTTCACTGACACCAGTCTTGATGAGGGAAAAATAACTAAGGACTCTGATATTTCCACAGTTAGTGTTGTGCTCCCCATTCAGGGTGGGCTATTAAAAAAACCAAAAAATCAAAAATAAGACAAAATGATTCAGAAGCATGAATCTCACTGGTTTTCAGTAGGTTGCCAGTCTGCATTTCCTGCTGAAGGGAAGGAAGCTGCCTGTGGAGTGGCAGGGACTATCCAACATAGGTAATAGGGAACTAAGAGAAACTCAGGTAGCCATCTATGCCTTTCCCCACCCTAGGTGGGCATAGAAAGGGCAGAGCATGGGTATTTGTTGCCAAAGAAAATTGGCTGCAGTTTGTAGACAAGGCTTCATTTTCAATTAGTATACAATACTGTTATTGCCACACTTTGTTTAATATGTTTTAAGCACTAGAGAAACTGGTTAACTGCTTTCCAAATAAGTTATGTTTGTAGAGGGTTTAGTGCTCTTAAGAAAGCATTCTGCAAAGATTTAATGGGATCTGTGTATATAAGAGGCTGGGATCAGTTTCTGTGATCACTGATCTGTGTAATTTTTGTGGGATTAATTTGCAGTGCTTTACATGTTTCTATTTCACTTCTTGAATTAACCATACTGTTATGGCTTATTTCTTGCTGACTGGCACTGTGAAGTTTTCATCTGGAGTGATTAATTAGAGATTAGGGTACTGGTAAGGTTAGGGAGGCTGTTTTGTTAATGCAGCTTCCCTTTCTGAAACCCTCCTTAATGCTCTCACAGGACAGAAGGTGCACTATTGGGTTATACAGCCCAGTTCTCATGATTATGAAGGTGTCATCAAAGCCATTGACTAGAGAGAGGCCGAACCTGCCACCTCAGGGACGGTTTGGTAGCTGTAAGGTGACCTAAGTTTAGCCAGAAACTGGGCAGTGTTTGGACATATGGTCTGCTCCAGTCAGGAATTTGCTCTCAGCACTCGGGGTACTAAGAAAATTAGGATTCCTTTTTAATATAGTCTGTTTTCTTATTCTGTGCAATGTGAGGATGGCTCTGAGTGGTTTTTATGTGAATGGAGCTAGGCATACATACAAGACTGTAATTATAAGGTTTCTCAAGAAATTGCTACCGGATAAAAACAGCCGGTTCTGAGTTCAGCTCAGTTCAGAGATACTCATGCATGGCTGCTAACTTTAGTGGAGGTCTTTGTGGCATGGATGCTTTTTCCAGCCTGCCCGCTCAAGAAGATGATAAGAAAAAGGTAAACACAAGTGTTTTGCTGAATAAGAGTCGTGCTTAAACGATTGTGTTGAGTGAGTACCTCCAAAATAAAACTTATGTTTCCCACGGCCTTGTCCATATTATCAAATTCTCACTTTCCTAGCAAGATAATGCTTTGAGGGCTGGAGTAAACAAACCAAAGTCCTTGAACACAGGTTTGCAGGGTGGTTTTGTTTTCTTTCTGTCTTTCATGGGATTTGCAATTTTCTCCACAATGTCATGTGATGGAAAATGTTAGCAGAGCCTCCCTTGGATGGCAATCTGCATTCACCACTAATTCAAGCAGTTTGAGTGAAGGCTGGAGAATAAGAGCATTAGTAGTAAAAGCACCTCAAAATGAACACAGAGTATCTTCAATCCATTTTGTCCCCCATTAATGGGTTACCTGGTACAGAGTGAGCTCAAGCCAGTCTGCCGAATCAATAGTAAGAGTGGTAGAGGTATTGAGAGATAGAATAAAGACTAAAAGCTATGTAGCACCAGCCCAGGAATAGCTTGGGGTAGAAGGCTATCCTGACACTCAGAAAGGTGGAATTCAGTACTGTATTGGCACTGTTACCCCCAGACTGGACACCCTTCACTTTCATACGTACCTACCAGTCAATGTACTATACTCAGAAAGGTCTCTAAGGAAAGAAGACTATAAGGAAGATGTGATGGAACTGGATCTTTTTAAATCTGAAGAACAGGAGATTGAGAAGAGATGTAATAATAGTGTGAATTCAGCTTCTTTAAATGAAGCTCTGAAGAAAAGGGGTGCATTGAAAAACCTGAGCTGCTGCTTCTGATGGGGATCCACAATCCAGGCAGGCCTAAGCTCTCCAAGCCAGCTTGGAGAGAAAAAAATGAGTTGAATTACCTCTAGTTTCCAAAAATTGTTCATGACCTGTGAACATATATAATCTTTCCTTTTTAAGGCCAGAGGAACAGTGTCTCCCTTGCACCCTTTTAGGTTTAGTGGAGAAAGAACCCAGACACAGGACAAGTGCGCTTTTGTAATGAATCATAAGGATGACCCCCTAATAAAACTGAACAATAAAACGTCTGATGCCAGCTGGGCCTTTTGGACTGCTGGTTGTAACTTAAAGGTAAATCATAAAAATGTTTGGTGTTCCAGAAGCACCTCAGAGAGCTCAAAGATGTGTGAGCATTACCTTCATAAATGCATTTGGGAAAGGAGAGTTACTGAGCAATATCTGTGCCATTCCCAGACAGAAACATCACACCTGGCTTAAGCAGATAGAGCTGGCCTTGAAGCCAGTGGGAGCTGCTGTGATAGCCAGAGCTGAATGTGGCCTGATGTGACAAATATCTGAGAATAGAACAGAAAAACCCTATTACCAGTCTCATGCTTTAAGCACAAGAACATCCTCTTTACCAGGAAAATGTATCCCCTTTTGTATAATGACAAACGTGTCTGATTCCAAAGAAAATGTTTTTGGGGGAGAGAAAAAAAAAAAAAGAAATGTGGAGAAATTAAATCAGTATTACCTAATCTTCCTCCCTTCATCTGGATGTTCTCAACTCATTGATATTACACAGGCTGTGTAAGAACAAACAAATCAATCATGCCATGGCACTGTTACTGGCTCAGCCTCTCTCCAGCCGATGATAAGTTACCTATTTTTTTTCCCTTTTTAAAGAATGCATTTCTTCCTAGTGGGAGAAACACCATCAGTCTTACTAATGTCAGTGCAGGTGGAGACACTCCACAGTGCCATCCTCCCCTCCCCACATACCCTCATATTCCTATAGACAAACTGAATACTAAGAATTGTTTTCCCCTGTGCTGGGAGCCTTCTTATGGGACAATCAATAAATAAATAATAGGACTGGAGTTGCAAGATCACCTGAAGTGGCAGAAATGTAGCAAAATAGGCAAACTGCAGGATTTAGTGTCAAGTCAGGAAATCAAAATATCCACAAAGCCATATTCTACAGCAGGGCCATAGCTTTTGTCTGTAATACTAAGTGGCTGCTGCATAATAGTGCTTTTGCTGCTAATCCAGTGGAAAATTATTTTTTTTCTCTTTCGTGACAGATTTCCGCTATTTTTCTGGTGAATTTGTCCTGCGTAAGAGCTGCGTATTTGTTTCTTCATCTACATAAGTGCTGTATAACAAGTCAGAAGAAAGAACTGGACATATGATTTAGCTAATTAAGACCAGTCTATTTTCTCTTTTTTTTTTTTTAACAAATCAAAATATATTTTAGATATAGACAAGTCTGAATGTTAGACTTGTGTGCTACCTTCATGTATAAAAGTATTTGAAGAGGACTAATTAATGAAGAAAGCTCATTGACAAAATACTGTAATCTGAAGAATTTGGTGCATGTATTATACAGGTGTATGTGTGTGAAAGTGTGTTTATCCTTCCTTTTTTTTTCTTTAACACAGGTGTACCCTGGTCTTAAAACTTAGAAAGTTTAATAATACCTGCTCTAATAAAATAGAAAACTTGCAGAAGCTTAACTCCTTAACTCGCCCTCTGCTTCCCAACTAGAGAGTGAGCATCTGCTGAGTGGTCTGAAAAACCAGGTGTGTGTTTGTGAACCACTGTTTCTGTGGACGCACCCCAAATGTTCCTGTACTCCCTTGTTCCACAGATTCACAGTTGCACTCACAGGCGTATGGCCGCTGACTGCTGGACGTGAGCTCCGTCTTGTAGCAGTGTAGAAAGAAGTTACAAAATAAAAAGTGGGAGTTAAGCTGTCTGAGGCAACACTTGGCTATTATATGTGATGATCTAAAGTCTTGTCACAGAGCACTTCAGGTAATGTCTCCTTCAGCTTACCCCATTCCAGTCTGGTGTGATTATTCCTCAGAGCCTTTCCCTGTACTTTGCTGTGACGGGAGCGAACTACGGCACGTACAAAATTTTTGCCACGTGGTTTTGCTCCTGCTCTGCAGCACACATCCAGCCTAGAGATGGTTTCCTTTGTCAAGCAATGCTACCAGTGACATTTGAATTTTAAATCTACATCCCATTTCAGCAATCCTGCTATATAATCTGGTCCTGCAGACCCCAAATTGATGTGGCTGGTTCTCAGATTTTCTTCTCTTGGTCTGTTTTTCCATCAGTATTTCTTGAGTCTTCCCTTGTTGATTGTTTTCTGAGTGCCTTGGAAGTCAGAGAAACTGAGGATTAGCATCCATCAGCTTTAATTGATGCATAGTGCTCCCCTAGATGCCTTTGAAAGAAAAAGAGTAGAAGTGAACTAATTTGAAGTGTGGTAATTCAGTATTAGCCAAATAACATAATGCAAAATAATGGAAAAAGTTTCTTGGACCCAAGGCAATGTATTCTGCTTAAAATTCTGTTCTCACACATTTCTTGCCATATCTTATCATTGTCCACAGAAAAGTCATTCATCATAACAAGCAAAAAGAGGGTTATAATCTGCGGTTGACCTTTGATGGAGATAATGATATATTTTCTCCCAAAATCTGTGAGAGGCAGAGTTATTCATAGCTTCATAAAAATGCCCTGTTTAAAAACAGTGTATTGTTTTAAGTGAAAAACAAAAAAGATTTCACATTTGATTATAGTTTAGAAATGGCACAATCCTACCCTGCAATAGGGGAGCTATGCTTATGTGGAGATTTGACAACGGAGTCCTTATAGAATGAGAGACTGAAGAGGCTGAGAACAGTTTTAAATATAAAATACAAAAATAAAAACAGCAGCAAGTTTATGTTTTACATATTTTTAAATATGAGGTTTAGAAGTGGAGTCATCAGATAATCATATGAATGGAGCAAAAGTGTCATAAGATTTTGTATACTCTGTACTATTTGGACATAAAATCTCTCCCTGAATCATGCAACACAAGTTTGGTGCATTGAAAAATTCAAGTGGAGCTTCATATAATTTATTTTTATCGAGGTGTATTTCCTATCATATAAAGCACATTGTCTGCTTTTCAACTTCTGAACAATATTATACATGACAGCCCTGATCTGTATAATGGTTCTGAAGGGCGCAGCCTTGGTCAAACTATCCCTATTGAGCCAGTCAATGTTAAAATCAAGATAAAGTTTTTTTTAAGCTCTCAACATCAAACTCTTCATGAATTAGTCCTGTTCAGCTCAGAGACTTTTTATTGCATCTGAAGTATTCATGCTAGCAATTAATATAGAAGTAAATCTGCTGGGAGACCAATTTTATGGACAAAACCAGCTGTAATATTTGTTTTCTTCAGTTGTTCAGACTTGTTAATTTTCCTGATGTTTTTTAATACCTCCTGCAGTTAGTGGCTTTTTTTTAGATGGAATGACAGGTAGAAAAAGATGCAAGAGGGCAGTCTGTGTTTGCAGTGTTGCGTAGTTATATGCCTCTGACAGTCAACAGTAGAATTAAATGTTCAAACATTTTTGTCAAGTACTGTGTTGGTTTAAATATTGAAAGGAGTACCTGGAGAATGGAGGTTGACCATAAGTAAGTTTTATCCAAAACACATCTTAAAATGAATTCTAGAGGGAAAGATTTATTCACGAAAGACTTTCGGAGTTTCCACGTTACTAATGCTTCATATTAAACTTGTAGGATGCTCCAAACACTTTGTTATTACGAATGTATTAAGTACCTAACTGATAAGAGACTGGGGATGGAGGAAAGGGGAGTGGAGAACTGAAAGTTTGGGTACCTGGCTGATTTAGAAGGTGGATTTTGGCTTCTAGGATAAACAAAGCAGCCATAAGTGACTGCAGAAATAATGAGCACTGGGGTATTAGCTGGGACAACGTTAAGAAGCAATTAAAATGCCAGCATTATCACCCAGACTGTGTAATTAGGGCAGGGTGTTCAGACCTCTGAGTTGCTCGTTCTGATATTTTACTGTGCTATGATTTATACCTCTTCTAAAGTAGTGTAAACTAGGTATGAGATCTTACCACATCACTTTTCTTGAAAATATGGCCTCTTGCTTGAAAAATACAGAAGAATTTATTTAGGTTCCTACAAGCACACTAGGCAGGTGATAGATTTGTGAATTCCTCTGCTGGGCAGTGACTGATTAGGCCTCTGATATAGTGTAGGCAGTAGAAGTAATATAGCCTTTCAGGTACATGAACTAAAGCTAGAAACTTGTTTCAACTTACGTCTCTGTTTCCAAGGAATTCAAACATCAAAAAAAAGTTTTCCATCATCACAGGCTTACTGTAGTTTCATTTAGATATCAGGTTAAAAATAAAAAGCTATCGAATTTTGATGAAATATCCTGTTCAAGTTTACACAGACACACTGTGATGATGATCCTGGAATCTGTTTCCTACTCCTCTCCAAGACATACCTGAAAACTATTTTTCTTAAATAAAAAGTTGTGGTGTTTCTTTCCTTCTTTTTGTCAGGATGCAACTCACAGGCAAATATAGCATTTTAAAAAGATTTCGTCCAGACTTCAGTATAAACTCCAAAAGAAGAAAGGACAACCCAGAGCGGATGGGAAATGATCCACCAAAATAATCATTATGTGGTGTCTTTTCATGCAACAAAAAATGAAGGGTTCAGATTTCTTGAGCAAAGAAGGAAAAGAAATACATTTGTGCAGTTTCTCAGCTGCTGTAAATAGGTTCAGCTTCACTGACCTCAGCAGAACAAGCAGGGCCTGCATTTCATTTTATTATTCATGTATAGTATCACCATGAAAACACAATACAGTCCAGAGATTGAAGAAAAATAGTGAGGGGGGATCCTTCTCTCAAAGGCAGGTTGTAAGAGGCCATAAAGGCACAGGCTGGGCAGAGGGGCAATGAGCAGAGTTAGCAGATGCTTTCTGCCAACGTTGTACAGCAGTGAAAGGTTGTGCATCTCAGAGCTCAAGTGGTGGCGTTATGGGTGAGAAGTGTGGAAGGGCTGTGCAGCGCAAGCATGAAAGCACAGGGGTGTGATCCTTCCAGCCGCAAAATCCCAGATGAACTTTCCCCCTTTAGACACCACTTTTAATTTTACTGTCTCTCAGGCCCCTGGGGCTGTACCTCTGCACATGCAGAGCACAGGCTTTCTCTGTACATGCCCAGAGCTGCTCCAGTCTTGACAGGAACAAGCAGCTCCAAGCCAGTGACTCCTTAATTTTTTGCTGTGCTATAGCTCAGTTTCAGTGGGGCGGGTGGGTGGAAAATTTTATTGCTATCCCACAGGCTGGTATGTGGGCTGCTCTTCTGAGGGCGGTGGGTTTGAAACCCTTAGGCTAAGAAGGTAAATTAAGTCTATTGTCTTACTGTTGGGATTTATATATTTGGGGGGGCGGAAACCAATACAACAAAAATAACCCAACAACAAATAAAAAAAACAGGGTGGGGAGTAGTAGTTTCTTAAAGGCAGTTACAAGGAGAGCTGTTTGGTTCTTTGAAGGAGTTTCACCCCTCGGATTTCTCAAGGGCTGTTTGCAGGCTCGGCAGCAGCAGCGGGTGGAATGGCTACCTGCAACTCTGTGCCAGCCACAGGTTTCAGACCATCCCCTGCCCTTAGTGCTCCCTAATAGGCAGGTTTTGGCAGCTGCCTGCTGAAAGTACTGATTTTAGTCAGGCCCAAGCTTAGCATGCTGGCTGTTTTGATCTCATTCAGAAGTACCTGGCTCTCCTCTGAAGATATATGGTGGTAAAGATTTCACTCCCAGACGAAAGCTGGCAGCCAGTGCTTTCCTGGGGCTAGCTTTTATGTGCCCCCTGGGAAAGGAGTGGGGAACAAAACTGACACTTAAATAGATCCTCCTTTTTAAAATATTTGTGAATTCTTGCTGGACAAAACAGGAGCAGTCCACAAATTCAGTCTTCTGCTGTAAATATGTCTCCCATGAAAACAGTCACAAAATGCTTCATGTATATTCTTGTATGTGCAACATCTATGCAAGGTCTAAGCCTGCTGTACCTTAAAATGTCAAAAATCAGTCCTACCAGGAGAGGTTGTTGTGTAAAACTTTCATCAAATTCTAAAGCTGCTGTATATTTTTTCCTATGTCTGAAGATCCTTTCGCCTCCATAAGTAGTCAGCACAGATTAATTAATTCATAAAAGAAAGCCACATTTTTGTCACTTTATCTTTACAAAAAGCACTTTTGTACAACTGGTAAGGCCATATTATAAATTGATTTAAGCCATCTCACCTCTGCCGGTTTTGGTATAAGTTTCTTGGTTTATGCTTGCCTAAGGTCTTGCCCCAAAGTATCTGCTGCCACATGGAGTGATACATTTCTAAAGTGTGCTGAAGGGAAAACAGCTCTGTTTAAAGGACTGAATGTAGTCCTTTCTGATGGAAATTTCATGGCAATGGAATTATTTTAGAAACTACAATGATCTTTCCTCAGCTGAAATTCCGCATTTTTCTGATGTCATTGCAAATATGTTCTTTCTCATGCAAATACACTGTTTCCTAAAATTAGAGAGGCAAGACATCTTATTACTGTATGATCTAACATTATTCAAGCAGTCCATTTAACTCTTCTCAAAACTTCCAGATGTCGTTTTAAACTATCTATCAGTGCTTCCATTTTATTTATAGTTTTGTGTTGAATTTCATCAAATTTCACCTCCCAAGGTGTAATGTCATGAAGGACAATACTGAAAACAGTTGGTCTGTAATCTTGCTGCAAGAAAGGAGGCAGTGATTCTAATCAGTCACTACCAAAGCTGGGATATGATTCAGTCTTTACAAGAGCTCCTAAATATCAAACACGTAGAATAACAACAAATTTAGTTTAAAGACTGACAAAGTACTACTTTCCTTTCAGTGCAGCTAGCTCATTTTCTCCATAGAATAATAGAAACATAGAATCACAAAATGATTTGGATTGAAAGGGACTTTTAAAGATCATCTAGTTCCAACCAGCCATGGGCAGGGACATTTTTCATTAGATCAGGTTGCTCAAAGCCCCATCCAACCTGACCTTGAATTTTTCCAGGGATAGGGCATCCACAACTTTTCTGGGAAACCGGTTCCAGTGTCTCACCATCCACATCATAAAAATTGTCTTATGTTCAGTCTAAACCTACCCTCTTACAGCTTAAAACTGTTGCCCCTTGTCCTGTCACTACTGGCCTTGATAAAATATCTCTCTCCAACTTTCTCATAAGCCCCCTTTAAGTATTGAAAGGCCACAATAAGTTTTCCCGAGAGCCTTCTCTTCTCCAGGCTGAAGAACCCCAACTCTCTCATCCTTTCTTCATAGGAGAGGTGTTCTGGACCTCTGGTCATTTTCATGGTCCTCCTCTAGACCTGCTTTAACAGGTCCATGTCCTTCTTATGCTGGAGACCCCAGACCTGGATGCAGTACTCCAAGTGGGGTCTCACAAGAGCAGAGCAGAGGGGGAGAATCACCTCCCTTGACCTGCTGGTCATGCTTCTTTCTGTACAGCCCAGGATATTATTTAAAAACTTATTTCCCAGGCTGTAAAAAGACATGAAAACAACAGGATCTTCTGAACTTTCTTTGTTGATATATGACCAGGGAGATTCTCTTTCAACTGAAAAAGCCGTTCAGTGCTTTTGTTACTATCTGTAAGTGTCAACAAGGCCCTCTAGCCTGAGAAGTGCAGGTGTTTAGTGCATGAAAATAACAAAAGCACAGCTGAGTAGTATATAAAGGAACACAGTTGCGACAGCTTCATGTTCCATGCCAGCCACAGCATTGAGCAGGCCTGGGCTTTTCCAGGGCATCCTCTCTACCCAGCGGGGTCCTTCAAGGACAATGCTCTGCAGGGCTGACCATCTAGAAACAGACTGGTCATGGTCCTCAGCTGTGAGTGGATACTCAACCGTATGGGGCACTAGGAGTAAAACAAAGGGGAGCCACAGACTGCTGGAGCTGCTTGAAGCCCTTCCAGGGTTGAAATGCTCTAGAAGTGTAAGGGATTGCTGGACGAGAGGTAAACAGTAATTCACTGTACATGCCAGCGGCACCTGCCAGCCCAGAAGGTATACTAAAGATAGGCTTATTTCAACAATAGTTGATTCTGCAGCATTAAGTATATTGAAAAGGTTTCAGTTCAGTCACATAGAGGAGGCTAGCATAAAACTTTGGTAATGAAATGTTAAACATCTGTATCTGCAGAGCAGCACTGAGATCCCCCAGCTACTTTTAAACAGGCTTTGATATTGGCAGCAATCTGGCCATAACAGCCCAGAGCTCAGCGTAGGCAGATTTATCCTTGTCAGGGGGAGTATTTGGAAGTGATTATAGTGTAGTCAGCTTCTATAACAGAAAAAAGTAATGAATACTGCAAACCACAGGAAAAACAAAACATGTATGACTGTTGTACTCAAACAAAGAATACCAAAGTTGGAGAGACAATCTTGCAGTTGCTTCCTAGTGTAAAGGGTTAAAATTAGATGAGCATATCCCTTATAAATGACCAGATCAAAATGAATTCCACAAACAATGTTGCATAGTTATTTATGGGGTGGGTATGGATCTCTAGCATTAGTAATATACCCTAACCACTCCTGAGGTAACTATAAACAATTGCCTACAGCCAGGGCCAGCCCTTGTCCTCGCCTGGTAAGCTGCACAGGATGCATTCATAAACCTGTTTGTGCAGTGCCTGCCCTCTCAAACACTAACCCCAGTTCTGTCACTAGCCCTACAATAATTAATTCTCTGAACACAGACGGTAGCGAACGGTGCTTTCCTACTTGTTTCTATCTGTCAGTTGACTAGTTTTAATGAAATTTTCTGTTATCTGTATATCTCTAACCTGCTTCTGGAGAGTATTTTGGCAATGATATATATGTATCATGCATCGCATACATACATATTTCACTACAGAAATCATCTGGCAATACCTGTTGAGGAGAACTTGTGAATGCTTAGGCCCCATCTCTCCTGTCAAACCTGTATCCCCCTGTCAGGTTTGTTTGACATCAGACAGAGGAGGCAAAATGCACTGTCGATGGCACAGATACACAGACAGACTGATGTTGCAAGTTTTACTTCCACTGGAAACATGCCTAAGGAAGTCAAAGAAGCACACTGAAAATCAAGAATTAATCTTTGAACAATGCACTCAGTGAGCCAAAGGACTCACTCAAGCTTATGAAATGGGGTAGTGGTTTGATTCTGTGGGCCAAGGAATCCAAACTATCACATGAAAAAAGACACAGACTGATGGGCACTTGAGTGTTGCATATGATTTCACTGCTAGAAACTGGAGAGTCACTGGAGACTTCCAACAGTCAAGGCAAAACAAAAATCTCAGTGTGAACTGGAGCTGCAGAGGCTGCTACCACTTTGTGAAAATTACCCTGGGAAACAATGCTTGCTAGCAGGAGTGGGCAGCCCTGGGCTGAGGGTTGTCACACAGATAGATGCATATTACGGAGAAATATGCAACTTGTTCTCCAAAACCCCTGAAAGAAGAAACCCAGTTTACCATTTTCCTCAAGCCATTTGTCAAACAGACAATAGCTTCAGCAAGCTGCGAGGGCAGAGATCCTGGACCATGGCAAATGAGGACAAGCGTCATCCCTGCCACCTGGCAGCAGGGCTGCTGTGGGGGTACAGGGTGCCAGCTAGCCTCTGGCAGGGAGGCTGCAGATATAGTAGCATGTGGGACTGCAGGGCAGCTGGGAGGTGGCGTGCGATGGACTTCATATGTACTTGAAATGCTGCACTGGGTCATTGTTCGGTAGTGGTGTTGTTTTGCTTCTCTGGGGAGAGAAGCTGTTGAGAAACTCAGCCTTCATGAGGCCTTGGGAGAGCCATTGAGGAGGAGCTGCAGTGGTACTCAGAGGCTCCAGTGGCAGTGTTGACTGAGTAGGGGTGATGCAGGTGCCAGGGGAAATGAACTGCTGCCAGCCTCCTTGGCATCCCATGGAGCAGCACTGGGGAAGCCCCTTCCCATACGTGCTCCAAAAAGACCATTTATATATTTGACCTAGGACATAATACCCAGAAACTCCTTAGGGTAGGGAAATTGCACCGAAACTTCCTTTGCCTTCTCCCACGAGGGCCATAACCCCTCAAAGCATCGTGCTCTCTCATGTTCTACACAGCTGTTGCGAAGCTGTGGTTTGCTCCTGTAGGGTGGAAGAGCTTCAAAGGGCAGGGTGGAGAGCACTTTCACCCAGAACAGCCCCAGCCTTGTGGCAAGGGTGTGGGTTTTAATCTCCTCAGGCAGAGGAGGCTGTAAAACCCAGCTTTCCCACATCTAGGGTAAAAGCTCTGACCAAGGAGCTCTTCAACATGGCAGAGAAAAGCAGCAACTGCTGCTACTGCACTTCACAGAGCAGCAGCTCTCTGTGTTTTGGGAATGTTCACTGGCTCTACCCCTTGGGCAAGACGGGTGCAGGTGCAGGAAAGCTGAGTTCATTGGATCTGATGGTGCCAGGGTGTGACCTAACTCGGTGCCATGACATGAGAGGCATTTCTGGACATGTCCACAGCAGAATTTCAGGAGTCTGGGGAATTTTAATGTGAAAAGCTGGCGCCTGCGGAGCTTAGGCACCTCCAGGGTGTGGCAATAAATGAGTAGGAATTTAGAAGACTGCAGTTTTGGATGTAGGTGCTTAGTTCCATTGGAAATATGTACTTTCCTTCTGTCAGGCTGGACACAGTTCCCTAAATTTGCCAGCGCCAGCAGTGTAACTGATCCTTGCTGAGTAGGAGCAGTTTTTCTCCAATTCAAGGAGCATTATGCCTGGCAAAAGAATGAAAACTATCAGCAGAGATGATGCCACAATATTCTGACTCCATGAGATTTATGGGGCTGTGGGAAGCCAGTTTGAATGAATCATAAATAATTGCATGTAATATATTAATTTAGTTGCAGAATGGGAGTGAGTTTAGCTTTATCCATTAATTCAAAAGACTCTCCCTAGGAGCATCTGTGAAGAGTAATTTAGTAAATTCAAGCATGAGTCAAGGCAACTAAAATAGAAAATAAAAACCCTCCTAAATGGCTAAAAAATGAAATGAAAAAAAAGAGAAGAAATAAAACCTGGTGTCACAATGTAACAGACCTTTTTACACAAGGAAAATTCCATAAAACACATGCATAGTTGTTAACATATTACTGAAGAACAATTATTTCTAGTTTTATAAAGATATCGTGTGTCATTTTAACACTGAGAATAAATTATGTATTTAGCAGTATGTGCAACACCTTTACTGATAAACATTGCGGGCACAGTGCTAGAGTCAGCTGTCTTTGATATTAACTTCACATCTCCCAGACTTGCAGACTTGTGAGAGCAGAATTTGACCTAATGCCTAAACTCCATACAGCAAGTGGAAAAAAACCAACAACAAACAACAATCTAGTGTTTCAAAGGTTTGATGTTTTGTACTGGGGGCTGATTTTATCACATTGACCTTGGCTTATGCTGGTATCCCTCTGTGGCATCGAAGAAGGCCTTTTGGTTGTAAACAGTAACAGTATCAGTCCCTAACTGGAAAAGTTCCCGAAGATGAGAAAAGCCCCATCCTTTTCATGTCAAAGCTCTAAATTTATGCAAGCAGACAGAGAACACCCTGGACAATGGATATGAATAGGAGGGCTCCACTTGCAACAAGAGGCTAGAAGCAGTGCTGGAAGCAGCTGGAAGTGCTAGAACTGGCTCTTAAAAACTGCTCCTGAGAAGCTCTTATTCCCACTGCTGTAGTGAGTTTTCCTACCTTTGCCTGCTCAGATCTAGGCTGAGAGGTCCCTACAGCTTGGCATTGCTAATGTGGCAATACTGCTACCATGGAGTGTCCAGGGTTTCATGAAATGGCTACAAATTTTAAGGGAATGCTGTTATGCCAAAGTTTTTATAGGTTAAATAGGCAAGACAGATACGGGATACAAAAAGGCAAAGAGCTGAAAAGTAAAGCCCAAATCAGTGAGTGACAGATCCAGGGCTAGAACATAAATCTGCTGCCAACTCAAAGACTAATTTTTTGGATGACTCTGCCTGTCATTCCACAGCTGTTTGTTCCACCAGAAGGATGCATTTAGCATGTGATCTGCCCAACAAATATGGTTATGTTTCCTCCCTTTCATTTTTGTCTTTCCAGAAACAAACTTACAATTAGAACTGCCTGGGAACTTTTGATGATCTACTTTTCTGCAAAAAAAAAATGCTTACCAGGTCCATAGTGTGGAATCTATTGTCAAAATGAAAATTAATCCACACTATAATATACACTACTTACCTAGAAAGTAAGGCACCGGGGATCAAGCCTGTAGCCTGTATGAGGAAGAACAAGGATTTGAATCCATTTTCCTGAATGCTCAATGAAAGCACATTTTATTGAGTGTTTCTATTTGGGAGGGAGGGAGGGAGGAAGGAAGGAAGGAAGGAAGGAAGGAAGGAAGGAAGGAAGGAAGGGAGGGAGGGAGGGAGGAAGGAAGGAAGGAAGGAAGGAAGGGAGGGAGGGAGGGAGGAAGGAAGGAAGGAAGGAAGGAAGGAAGGAAGGAAGGAAGGAAGGAAGGAAGGAAGGAAGGAAGGAAGGAAGGAAGGAAGGAAGGAAGGAAGGGAGGGAGGGAAGGAGGGAGGGAGGGAGGGAGGGAGGGAGGGAGGGAGGGAGGAAGGAAGGAAGGAAGGAAGGAAGGAAAAAACTAATGTCCAAGTTTAGGAGATTATTTGCACAGCACTATGTATTTTTTAGCATCTGTAATTTTCCAGTTTAAAATCTTCAAGTGGAAACTTTCTCAAATACACGGATTTTGGAAACTCTGCCATGTAATTGTTCTGAATAATTCTTGGCCTGCAGATTAGTTGCAATTAGTGTGTTGTGACTGTCATGTATTCAAAAAGAGAATTTGAGTTGTTTTGATTATGTGAGGTGGGAGAAATAGGTCATACAGTGCACTACCATTCTGACTGGCTGGGGTCTATGCTTAGATCCAGGTTCCTGGTTTGGAACTCATATTCTGCAGACTGTTAATGACTACCAGCCTGTACTTCAGCTTTTCTGTTTGAAAATATCTGACAGTAAAATTCTTTGCTTGAACAGAAAAGGGTATAAGCAGAGTTATTTTTTCTAAACATTTGCCTGATTACTTTTGCAAATTCTTTTTGCAATGATTTCCCAGACTGTTTAACATCCAGATTAAGCTCCTTGAACTGGATGGGAACTCAGTGTGAGGAGACATTAAGGGAGTAAATGCAGATGTAGAAATAGATTTGAAGCAATGCAAATTAGATGGAAGCCAGTTTATCCAGATCCTCTGCCTGCACAGCGGATATCATGCAGAATTTGGTATTCTGGTTTTCCACCCCTCACTCCCAACTCCATGTCAATGCTGTGTAGACTTTAGGTATGCTGCATAGCTGAGACAGTGTAAAGAAAACCTGAGGCTACTCAAGTCTCTCTTCGGGACCAGACAGATGCCTCTGAGGGTGTTTGTGTCACTACAAAAGGGCAGACATGATCAGACTCCACCCACATTTATTCCAGACCCAGTGTAGGGAACCTGCTTCAGAAGTACCACAATGCTTGAGCAGAAGCCATCTCAGACACTAAGTGCCTTTTTTGAACAGGCCACTGGCTCCAGTGTTATTTATACCACATTCTCCTTTGGATGGTGCAGTCCCCCCCCCTCTGTAGCTTGTCTTTCCTCAAAAAAAAAACATTAGGAAAGAGATAGTTCCAGAAGACTGAAGATCAAATATACATGATAAATCTGTATGGAAGCTATGTGAACATGTGTATTGCAGTCGTAGTTTTCAGGTAGCATATTTTCTGCTCAGTGAGGCTTATGATCTCAGATTCAGCTTGGTTTTTACCTGTGTTCTCACAATTTCTTACCAGCCTGTAATGGAGCAACACAAGTTCTTGTATACTTGATGTGGAGACAGGGGAAACTCATTTCTGCCTGTAGATTTATTATGTTAAAATAGTCTCAGTGTGTAATCAGATTCTTTTGTCCAACTATTTTTTTTTGAAAAGTCAGATTTGAAAGTAACAGAAATAATCTTTAATGATGTTTCTGAATCTTCATTTATCAGAAGTTGGAGAGGGCTTTAATCAAGGAAATAGTCCCACTAGTGCTGCTGATGAGAGATGGCTTCTATGAATGAAGACTATAGCAAGGAATTGCAAAATTAGGCAGTACTACACCTGAATTTTTTTCTTTCACTGTCTAATCCAAGAAGTACAAGTCCTAAGAGGGCACTAGCATAATTTTTCCCGGAAGTTGTGTGTCTGTGTTTGTCTGAGGCTAATCTCTTTGCTGTAACAAGGTTGTCTGTGCATTAACTAGCAAATGTAAAATCCTTGCCTACTCCAACACACTAGAAAATACACAGTTACTAATCATCCTGAAATGAGCTTGGACTGGCTGAGACAACACACAGAAGCCATAATTTTAAAAGCAAATGTCTCTTGAATTTACCAGGTCCCTTGATGTCTACTTTTCACTGAAGGTGCCAGTGACTCTTTCCTGGACTGATCTTCCTCTTGATTGATGAAGCAATAGAAATATAAACAAACCTAATCACAGAAGCTTTTCATCAGAACTAGCTCTTGCCTATAAAAAGTATTTTGCAGAGTTTAGGTAATCTCTAATTTATTAAGGGATCATATTTTTACATTATGGACATTTATGCTGCCTTAAAGGAAAATGTTAGGTTTAGGGTTTCAGAAGTACTTTTTCCATGTACATGCCTGCTGGTGGGCAGAAGCGTTCCTCTGGAATTTTGGGACTGCAACAAAACTGTATTAAAATAATTTTTAGTTCTGGTTTACTTAATGCATGTCAGTCTGATTAGCTGTATTAATCAAATGTAGATTTAGATGATTTAGCAAACTATTGCAAGTAACTGTTATTTTTACTTCTATCATAAAATAATCGAAGTTATATTATTGTCCCCAAAGTCTTAGTCCACATATAATATATAGAAAAGTAGTTTAATTTCTGCTTATTTATAATGCTGGTGCCCACTACTTTTCCTAACAATGTTTGGTGTAAAACAGAGATTATTAAACACAAAACATATTATGTCACAAAGATGTCTATGTGTAATGTCTGCACACTTAGAGCTGTGTTTGCTTCATAGATCTGATTCATTTGCCAATTTACTTGATTTGCTGAGCATTTAGAAATGAAAAAATTTCTATTCTAAAATTATACCCTGTGTTTTGCCCCACAGCAATCCAAATTTGTTGGGAGAACAACTAATCATTATATCCATATGACTGTTTTGTTGGAATGACCTTTCAAATGTACACAAAATAGCAATCCATGCATGAATATGAAGGTTGGATCTGTGTCCTATGCATTTATAACTTGTCAGCGCTATAAAAGACAGTGAGAAACTGTGTACTCCACACAGATCCCAAGTATCATAATGCATTAGAGCTCAGAGGTGATCATATTCTTGCCTAAACCTCTAAGAATGAAGAATTATGTGCCTGGGGGAAGATTACTAGAAGGCTGGACATCCTAACAACTGGATTGTCCAGGAGGAGGAAAGATCCCTGGGCTAACCTAAATGATGAAGGAACTCTGTAGGTAATAGCAGATTCCTTGGGTTTTCCTTGGGCTGCAGCACTACTAGGAATCCTACTAAGCAGCTTCATAGTATCTCCTTGTTGCTGGTCTGCACCTCCCATTGCTGTCGTTCCCCAGTCATAAGAGGAGCAAGCAGGCAGAAGTGCCGGCAAGACAAGTATGGTAAAGATTTCTTTTGCAGAAGCTGTCATTTGTGGAGGCAAATATGGTCCACCTTCTAAGCAGAGAAGTGAATACTCAAGGTCAATGGTCCCTGTCTCAGTGGCCCTCTGCACTAATTTGAAGGCTGTTAAATCTATAGCAAAAGGGGAAAAGAATAGAAGACATGCACTTAGTGGAATGTCAGACTGTCAAGAACAGCCTTAATCAAGGCGTCAAGGACCATGAAGAAATGTCTTTAATTCTCTGTCTGTGTTAGGATCCAGTGTAATAAACAAGAGAAATGAGAACTGCTCATTTTATAGGCTTAATTTGACTCAGTTGGTATTAATGAAATTTGGAGAGATGTTCATGACTTGAACATTAATATCATAGTCATAGAACTTAACACAGAAAGGAGCAGGCTGAGTAAATGGAGAAAGTGAGTAGCACTCCATCAAAATGAAGTTATTTGTTTCTTGCTGAGCAATAACTTGGAAATAAATGATATTAAGTCTTTATGGATAAATGTTCTAGTGAAGAAAGTCCAATGTCTGCTGCTGACAAAAAAACCATACTAGTAAGCAGGATGATCATCTCCCTGAGCATGTATCCACACTATGCAATGGGAGAAAACAACCCTGATGTATTGTCAGCACTCAACCATCCTTGAAATTTCATAAGGTTTCAGAGGAAAATTTCCCCTCTCAAAAATAACCAAATCCAATATGTGAAATTCTCTGTTAGGCCTTCACTCAACAGATGCAATATACCGGTAGCATGACTAACAATGGTGTACTTGTATGTATCGTTTTAGGCATACATTAAGCAAGTCTTCCTTTCCTGTTGTGATTCAATGACAACAAATCCAATAGTAAAATCTAATTGAATTCAGTGAGCTTTAACTGTGCTTCATATATTTATACTCTCAGTTTCTAGCTAATATATTATTACTCATCATATATAGCTTGCTCTGGCATTTTGCCTTTCTCACATGAGTAGTTCCATATGGGTCCTTTATACCAAGGAGCTTTGGGAGTCACTAAGAGCTGGACAAGGGACATGGGTTACTGAATTCCTGGCTCTGTTTTCAGCATTGGGCTGACTAGTATGTGTTTATATGATGCAAAAGTCAACCACAAGATGCCTAATTCATACTTACAGCACTGCATGCTCCTATTATTTTGTGTAATAATATATCATTTACTTTACAAAGACTTTTCTTATTCTATTTTATCAGTGGTTCACAGACGAATTTAGAAACAAGTTGAACATCAGGACTTGTAATTTTTCTAAGCCTCTGCTTAGAATCTTTTCCCTGTCCATGTTAATTATAAATTGGATTCATCACACTGAAGACTCTTTATTTGCTTCTTCTGTCTGTCTGCTTTGCTTATCTGTAATACCACTGTGGGAATGGCATGTACAATGGCAGGAAAATGATCCGTGGGTTACAGTCAAACAAATGGATGGTTTACACACAGATTAAAAAAAAACCCAACAGATAAAAAAGACAAAACCAAAATGTTTGCAATACAAATCAGATTTTTTTACTTCTATCATCTTCTGATTTTTCATCATTCAATGTGAGTTAAAGCTCCAAACTGCTATCAGCAATACTTTTGCTTCCATTCCTCCATCAAAAAGTAATGTGAAACTTAATACCTTTCCTTGCTGTTTCTTGGACAAGATCTGAACAGAATTATTTCCCCCTAAGAAGAGAAATTGGATTTCAGGGTCCTAAAACCTTACCTCAGCTTAGTCTGATTGGATTTTTTAAAATGTATATTTCTTATTCTTCCTGTTGTACTTGTCATTAATACATGCTATTTGTGTTGCTTAAAAAAAAAAAAAAGAAGAAAAGAAAACAGTGCAAGTGTTAGCAAAGGAAATGAACTTAATAAGAAGGAACAAATAAAACAGCCTGCAAAAGGCAGGGGTGAATAGGTCTAATAAGTGGCCCAGTTTTAAGACTTCAGTCCAGGCACAGCTGTGCTATGTCACCCCAGAAAAATACCTTAAATGCAATGACAGCAAATTTAACCTTCAGTGGGACTGGCAGGTGTTTGGCTTTCAGATTTTGTTCAACCAAGTCACCAGTTTAGGGGACCAAGAGTGAACTGTAACTAGCACTTAAGTTCCCAGAGTGTAATTTAGGTCCATGAGAGAGACTCAAACAAGCTGGCCCTAATCCATCTGTATCAACATGCAGTTAAGCCATAGAATTCCTTATCACAGGGTGTTTCAGATGCTGAAAGTTTACATGATTTCAAAAGACAACTAGACAAATTCATGTAAGAAGAATCCACTGAGAATTATTGTAAGACAACTGGTTCAAAAAGTCAATGAGGCACAAATGGTTGAATGTTGCATGAATATTGCTGAGTAGCATCACTTACACACACAGATGATTAAGTGACTATTTTTCACTTAGCTCCATATCAGAATTATTAACAAAGTATTCTTAATTCTCTGTTTGCTCAGATAGCATGTAACATGTCTGGGTGGGTTTGAGTTCACAACCTGTAGGCACCTTCCCTGAAGAAAATTGTTGATGCCTACTTCTTGTACAACAGCTAAAGATTAAAGTATATCCAGGGACTGTGACACCTGGATTTTAGTTGAGCTCCACCAGGTTGGACAACGTAGTTTCTACCCCTCTCAGAAAGCATGCTAGTTCAGAGTAGGAGGGCCCTGTTGTGTCGGGTATTCAGAGGCGGAGGAGTTTTTTTCCTTTGAGTTGAAAGGTGTGATCGCAGGAGCACAGACCCAGGCAGGCAGGGAGACCTGGCAGGAGCGTGGCTCTCTTGCAAAGCAATTAGAGTACCTAGGCAAAATTCAGGGTTGCAAATTTACCCCCAGGCCACTGGGGACATGGGCTTCATTGACAAGGAAAAGAGTAAATGTAACAAGAAGTCCAGACAGCAAACTCTCATATCTCTGAGGCCTTGGGGATATATGGAGATTATCTTAATATGTTCTATATACTTCCCTACACTTAGCTCAAGGAAAGCACAAACAGAAAACAAATCCTGCTTTGCTGAATACTTTTTATATAAAGATAATAATTTCATTTTTAGAGCACGTTTTGAAAGACTTTTCACATTGCTGCTTCAAGGAAGTTGAGGATGGTCTTTGTTTCCCCAAGGTTGGTACCATTTAAGTGGAAGCAACTGGAGGGAAGGGGAGAGGAAGCAGAGGGAGGACAGCTAATAATGACAAGGTGATCTACATTTCCCTGGGGAAGACAAAGAGGTTAACAAAGAGTTAAACACAGCAAATGGAAGATTAAACTCTGAACAATGTTTGCTTACACCTGCAGTAATTTCTAGTTACTACAGCAGCTTGATTTCCAAGCAAACAGTTTGTTGCCAAATTAGAAGTTTGTATCAAATGGTCTTAATGTGATCACAGTTTAGTTCTTGCTAGAGGTATTTTATGATATTCATGTCTGTAATATTTACTAATCACACATGTTTTGAAATGTAAGTAATTTTTGAATATTTTATTTTTGCTATGAACAACTACTTCAGCCACAACTTTCAGAAAGCTTTGCTACACTCATTAATTGTGGAGGTGCTAGGGCAAAATGCTACAAACCCAGACAGGTCTAAGACTTCTATTGCCTGAATTTCAAACAGCTAAAAAAGCCTTTTAACCAAAAGGCCTGTCTCAACATCATTCCAGTCCTGTTAGTTTGCACTAAGAAGGGATTAAATGTTGTTTCAAATAGATGTTAGTTTGCACTGTTTTGTTCTTCTCTTTAAGTCCTGAAATTCATATATGTGCACAATCATCCATGTGTGTATGGTTGAGGACAAATACAGGTACATGGAATTTAGCCTGTATAAATTGTGACTATTCTTCATATAGGCCAAAAATTATTTCTTTACATACTCTTTTATTTTCTAGGCTATGCATGCATCTGTCTTTTGTGTTTCTTTCATAAATATTTATATATGTGCATGTATACAGGTATACAAGTGAAATCCTAGTTACCATCCTATTTATTTACTTATTTATTATTGTCAGTACATATGCAGAGAAAGAAATAAAATATTTTTGTCATGCTGTGATGCAGTTTCAAATTTATACCAGAAGTAGTTGAAGATGACTGTGCTACTGAGAAGTGGGTGGTCAGTCACAGATGAAGGGTTGCAAGTCAAGAATGCATATCATCCCAAAGCAGCTCCAAGAAACTAGACAAATCCTATTTGAGGGATAGTTTAGAGAGTTTTTAAACAATTGCAAGGGTAATTTTTGCATCCTTCCGATAAACAAGCCAGAAGAAATTTTCATTATTATCCAAGCACCCCAAGGTTAGGATAACCTGCTGGTTGCTCCTAATTGGTCTATGATGGATGGCAGAAAAATTCTGATGGAAGAGATTTATCTAGTACAGAACCAAGGCCTGATGCCTCAACTCAAGCAGGACCTTCAAAAAAAATCCCAAACTAAAACAGGTCTTTTGTGGAACTATATGGACCCAGATTTGCAAATAGTAAACAAAAAAGAATATTTTTCAACAGAATTATCTTACAGCTTTTACATTAGCTGCAGGTTGGTACTAAAACCACATCCTCCAATAAGGAACAGACTTTTTGTCAGAGATCAACGCCGTCAGGTGACACCAGCAATTAGATTTTTTCATTGAGCTTCCTCATGTGGGTTCTGTTCTCTTAATAAGTATTTCATGTCTTTTTCTTCAGGGTAGTCTTTTATGATATCTATTCTATATAACAACTGAATCCATGAAGGCACAAAAGCATTTCAAGTACATTTTCACAAATCTAGCAACGATAAATAGGGAAGAGATCAATTAATCTTGCAACTAGACTTTGGAGTCATGATAATAACCATGTTATCAACCTTCCAAAACCATCCATTGGCATACAGAGAGAAAAACAAAATCAATTACCAAATGTTTTCATGCAACAATGCTTTTCATTTCATGAAGTTTTCAGTCAGGATGTAACTGTACCAGCATCTAACCTGCTATTTAGCAGTTGTGGGTGAGTTAATAATTCAGATACTCTTGAGAACTACCAGCCAGAAACAGCAATTTTGACATTTAAGGGTGTTTGGTAGAACGAATTTCTTGATATGATTAAAAATTGGGACACATGGAAAACAGGTCTGCAGGTAGCCTGCAATACTCAGGGTGAGCATTGGAAACAGAGGTCAGAGTCCCTTACAAACAGACCTTCCAGATATTGCAATATTATCTTGAAGGTAAAATAGGGTGAGTGTTGCTGGAGATTAAGTGGATTAAAAAAATAGTGGGTTTTTGTCATATTTCTAACAGAATATTGAGCTTAATTTATGGTTTTGGCATAAATAATTTAGATTATCTCAAGAGTGAAGATAAAATTTCAGGAATTTTCCTTTTTTTCGTAAAATGCTTCTCTTAGCTGCAGGTCTGCACTTGGACCCCATTTAATTTTTTATTTGGTTTAATATTACATTAGAGCATACAGGCTAGCCAAAACATGGCCTCACTCACATCTGGCAAATAAGTGAGCCAAATAATGAACCTGCAAGCACTCTTTGTTGGACCTTCCCTTTCAAGTATGGGAAAGGTGACGGACTTGTTTGATGAAAAAAAGATCCCATATATTTGCGAACAGAGAAAATACAAGACAAATGGATTTTAATGAAGACATTTCCTTTAGCATAATTACTTGCAGGGTGAAAAATGTCTCTTCCTGAGAAAGCATTTGAAGAGGGACAACATTCAGGATTGCCCCTGAGGTGTCCTAGCATTGCTCATTTCTGATCTGTTTTCCATTTCTGGTCTTCTGTTCATCAGGGCTTTCTCAATACTATTGTTTGGTGGAAGGGAAACAACAAATGGGTTGAATATCATCCAGTGCAGACTTTCTTTCTATGGAAGAGGTTAGCAAAGTGAAGCCTACAAAGTCGTTATAAACAGGCTGCATAATTATAAACTGTGGCTGTTTCGTTAAATGTAATGAGGATTTTCACTGAAAAGAATTTTGTTCTTGTTTTCCCTTTGCCCTCCAGAAATAAGCTTTTGAGAACCCTTTTGCTTTATGGCTTTTAGATATTCTTTATTTTTTATTTCTGACTCGCTTTTCAGATAGATGCCGCTTCTACTTCATTCTTCACTTCATTTTTTTAGCATGTCTTGCTCCCTACCAAGCCCATATCTCTTTGAACTGCCCAAGATTTTATTAATTTAACCCATGCAAATATAGCACATCAGCTTTTAAGGAACCGCATTTTTACTTCTGTGGCACTACTAGCTGTCTTATTGGCACATAAAACTTTGGGTTAGTAACTGCACACATTCCAGGCTGATAGGTGACTATAAGCAAGGCTTTTTTCAAAATCTATTTTCTCTTCATAAAATAGATTCTACAGTAAAGCTGGGTGTGGGGAGACAGGAGAAAAGGGGGAATGGGGAAAAAGAAAGTTTGGTGACAGAAGGACATCTCACTCATAATTTGATGGCTGTCTCAGGACTGGTTTTACACATTTTTTCTTCTTGTCAACATTTCAATAACACTGTACTTCAGAAGAAAATTCTGCCTGCAGGTGCAACATTAATTCTTTCATACTTTTTGCATCACCCCCTCATTCCTTTCTGACAGCCTGGTTTCAAGTTTCCCAAACTTCCACAGATTCTTTCTGACTTATATTTTTGGATCCTACCTCCTTATTTCTGTATTTTTGGATTGAAAATGATATCATTCATGGTAAATCCAAGAAATTGGGAGCAGCACAAAAATCTCAAAAATGGAACAGTATCTTCACCAGGTCGGTGCTAATTCTGACCATATTCTGTTCATAAATCATTAGGAAACCTCAGCTTTTACTTAATATTATTCTACAAAAAATGCTGCCAGTAAATTGCTTCACTCTTGGACTTTGGGCCAATAGGAGTAACAAATCATATACTGTGAAAGTTCAGATTACCTTCAAGCCTCATCATGGAAAGTTTTGCTAACTACTGAAAAACTGTTAACTACACTTAAATATGTGGTCCTCAAGGCCAGTACAGGACATTTTACCAACCAGTGAGAAGAACACAAAAGTTGATATTTTTCCTGGATATCATTGGCGTAAATCTTTACATACAGGCCTGCCTCTGGCCACGCACTGGGAGTGGCATAGATTACAGAACCAGTTTAGATTTGCGGTGAAGAATATCTTCTCCCTCAAATCCTGCCAAGAAACGTACATGCAGATAACAGAGACAAGTAGGAGAACTCTAAGCAGATGTAGAGACAAAAAGGAAGCAAAATGCCTTTAAGGGAATGGCCTTTGCCTCAAGCACGTCTCAGAGGACCTGACTGTGCTGTGGGTGGGACCCTTCAGAGATTCTCACAGGGCAACTGAAACCTACTAAAGTCTTTTCTAAAATGAAATTTGCCCTGCCCTGATCACAAGAGTTACCCTGTGAAAAAGCCTGTGCAGTCTGGGTAGGCTGCATTCCACTATTGTGGATTTCATAAGCCCTATAAAAGCTGACATGCGGATTTAGGAACCCTAAATGTTTGCATAAACATCTTTTAGCGACTAAATAATTGCCCCTTGAAGCACCCCAAAAGGAGCCAAAGGAAACAGAAATCACCATCTACAAAAGATTAAAACAAATTTCTAGTTTCTCAGCCAAGCCATTTTGCAGTTACTATAAGCCAAAAAAAATGTTAGGAAAATTTTCAAGAGGTGAAACTGCTTCCTTTTTTGAGCCCTCATGCCTCCCAAACATCTTGTTGAATTTACCTCAAACTTTCCGTTCAACTTCTACTTTGGCAGAATAACACACTTACAAAATTTCAAGCGTATTGGTTTGGTCTGGTAAAAGGCAAAGAGGTGGGATCCTGACCTGGAGTGGAAACCTAACTTCCAACTTATCTGTGGAGACAATATAAAATGAGAAGTCTTCCAAAGTAAACCAAGAGGGTTGTGTATGCAATGCTTATCTCCGAGCAGCAGTATCTAGTGCCATTTAGACTGATGTCAGAGCATAAGTCCAAAACTTCACTTAGAACACTACTCAGCATTTTGTACTACCAGTTGAAAGAAGTATTTCAGGAAGAAAATATACCATCATTCAGTTTCTTTAGTGCTGATGGTAGAAGGAGGTGGTGATCCCCATGATTTGCATAATCTCACAGAAATCTGATTATTCTTAAAGGTTATTGATACGTTTTATTCCCAAATTCAAGTAGCACCCTCTACTGGCCATTCCACATTGATCTACTGCCAGTGACAACAAAAAGACATCTTGCCTTAAGTGAAATGTATGTATAACGATCTATACTGGAAAATTGGAGAGTGAGAGATTAGTGTAGAAATGTTGAAGTGAGCATAAGAAACAAAAATGCACAGAAGCACTGGGAAAAACTTTATGCGGTGTTGTGGCAATCAACTCCATGAATTTTGATTGAATTTCACTATTCAACACCAAGACATAGTTTGGCCACAACTTTGTGGTTAGCTTTATATTTAGATTTCAACAGAAGCTGAGTGCCTGAGCAGGAAATCATGTGTTCCTTTCCTTGGCACATCTATGTTCTCTCCAGACCAGTGAAGGTATGCCACTTTTTCAGAAATCTTTGGAAAATCTGCTCATGGTTCTCTCCAAGGTAATGCAAGAGATGCATGCCTTGCTTCTGGAGCACGAGAAGAGATTGCATACTGAAGTGCTGTGGTTTTGGAGGCTTATGCACAGACGATGTTCAGGACATGCACATACATAAAACAGGCATACCAGACAGATTGCCTTTCCTTTCACTCCACTTCAGAGCCCTTAGTGGGTTCTCTGAAGGTTGAGAGAAATTTGACAGCTACTGCTTTAACCTCCATAAATGCCTAACGTCTTTTACTCACACATACTGGCAAAAACTTCTGTCTGATTTCTCCCGGTTGTTCTTTCTTTCTCTCTCTCTCTCTCTCTCTCTCCAATGAATTTTCATCTAAGTGCCTATTTTGTTCTTAGTTTTCCATCTGCTTTTCCAACCCTTCCCTGGAGTGCTGTGACACGACCAACCAGAAACATTACGCAAAAGGCCTAAAGACAGTTTGTTAGAGAAGGAGCAGTGTTTGTCACAGCAACACAGGAGCGACCTGGTGATGTGGCACTTGGCGGAGAAATCACTTTTCTGAAAGCCAGCCCTGAACAGCACTGAAATCAGTGAGTGTCTTCCCATCAGTCTTGGTCAGCTTGGATCAGGCCTATGGTGCACATCTGGATACAGTTTGTTCAAATGTGCCTGCACTATCCCACCTTTTATCTGGTATCACTTTTTGAAGGGGTTAAGGAAAGCCTCAGCCTTACATCTGATGCTCCACTCTTTCATGATTCTTTTCCAGTAATGAGATTAATATGTGACTTTCTCATCTGTGTAATTTATTGTTACTGTAGATATAGATTTATATTTTTTTCTCTGCTGTCAGTTTATTAACCTCAAAGAATGTGCAACCACTTGTCTCAAATGAAAGAGTTGTTTTTGTTAGTTTTGGTTTGGTTTTTTAAAAGTAGGAATCTACAATTTTCCCTGGGCTTAATATACTAGCTCACAGTATGGTTTACTGCTCTACTGTATTTCTAGAAGAAACACCATTAGCTGGGATTAAAGCATATCTGTAGGAAGTGAACTCCCTGGCATAACTGATAAAGGGAATTTTAGTGCAAAAATGTAACGTGAAACACTTCTAAAAATCATAGGAGCAGTTAGTGTGTATTTGGTAAACTCCAATGCTTAATTTCTTACTTGTGTCATATGGAAAACCATGCAATTATTTTAAAAACTTCAGATATTCAATAGTTTCTGTGAGAAGATTTTGTTCTCACTAGTGCACAGTTATAGGTGACAGGAGAAGCAGAGGTGCAATGTATTTGCTTTTTATGGCTGGAAATTCCTCAGATTTCAAAGCTGGAACCACTTAGAAGTGGCTACTCAAATCATTCTCTGTTTGCCTTAAAAATGTGGCCTATGAGTAATGTCAAAACACTTTTATTTTACTGGAATATAACCTGATTCTGTAATTTTAGCTTTACTTAGGAAAGTTGGTTTGCTGAAGAGTTCACACAAGCCTATTTTCAGTTGTTACAGAAATGGGTTGGAATACATCTTAAAATATGGTATAATTTCATCTTTAGGTAGAAGATTTTAATAACACAGTGGAATCAAGTTATATTTTTGTATTTAAAATGCAATACTGACATGTTTTTCAAGGCAGACATTATATATAATTTTGTATTATCCTTTGATGATAGTACACACTGGTAGAGAATTTTCAAGAGTATATAGACTTGGCATAACAAGAAGGAAGATTTAGAATATGATTGCTTTGAGTTGGAAACATTTCAAATCATCAGGTTCTTCTGTATTTTCAGTTGGAAATTGGCAGGACCTCTTCACAAAACTGTTGGATTGGACACTTAATGTGCTCTTACCTGTAAGAAGATCAGATTGTTCTTAGGATATGCTAGCCATCCATCCAGAACAATTGTGAAATAGAATTGTCCCCAGTCTTCCCATAAAAATTTTTTTTTCCTCTGGATTTTTGAAAGTATCTTGACATGTTCAGGAAATTGCAAGTTATTTTATTTAAAGCTGTGCAGAGGAAAGACTTTTGTAGTTTGTGTTACGATTTCAAAGTTTTTATTTCTTGTGAATGAAAGCAGCCCTTTTCAACTTTGGTATCATTAATGAAGGGAAATTCTGAGGAAAATACCCCACCTTTTTAAAATATTCAATATGTTATTTTTTGGAAATGTGACAATTTCAATCTTTAATATTTTTGGATTGTAATAATGCATTTCAAAATGACACCATTACAAAATCTAATATTAAAGGAAAATTTGAAAGGGAAATTTGTATTTATTACCTCACCAAACTTAATGAATATGATTGTATATTTGTCAGTTATTTTCCTAGATTTTCCTTTTGGGGTAAATTTCTGCTCTCCTTTGCACAATCTCTGGACACATTTTCAATTGCAGAAGTACAAATAGATTTTGGAAAAGCAGATATAAAACTCCCTTCCTATAAAACTGGACGAGACACTTCCATTGAATAGAATGGTAAGGAAGTTACAGCGAGAAGGTCAAGAAGCCTTGAGGACAGGCTCTTGAAGATAAAGGCTGAAAATTGGAAGAGGAACTAATATTTAGAACACAGAAGTCCTGGACACAAGGAGATGATGACATAACTAGCTGACAGGTGAGTGCATTGAAAAACATGGCTAATAATTTAAAAAAATTGTGATTGATAATAGCTAATTTGTGTGAACTGAACAGAGAAGCTAGAGTAAGAGAAAATGAAGAGGAGGGAAGAGGGTACAGTGGGTAGACCAGAACAGCATTTGGTGACTAAGTTAGGCTGAGATAATATATAGCTCCATAACTATTTTCCATATGTTTTTATTTCTTTTCTTATTCTCTCAAATGTCTACCAGCATATCCTTCTTTTTTTTCTTTCTCGTTCATACAACAGTTTCTTCTCTGATAATTATTGTTCTGCTTGCCCCCTCCTTCTCTGACCAACATTCATGGGTTTTTCTATCTAATCAGCACGGAAGGGGCATGTTCACATGAACATGGAGTCAGCTGTGTAAGCCACTCCACCTGTAAGCTCTGACACACATCCTATGAAGAATCACGTGTGTGTCCTTGGCATGGATCTGACAAGACACCCAGCAGCACAGAGCTCATCATAGCTTGGTATGGGCAATGGTCACTTTTTTCAGCAACAAGCTTGTTCCCTGACTTTGTCCCTCGTGCTTCCAAATGTTAGATTACCTCAGAAGAGACGGTGCTTAGCATTTTTTCTTTGATAGAAGATAGTCCCGGATGTGTTGGTGGAGGACCATGCAGTGACAGACACACTTTCATGTGACTAAGGGTATTCACCGTCCCTTGGCACTCCACCTGAGAATCCCTCACAACTTTCAACCCATCCATCTCTAAAGTTATTGCTCCAGAGGCTGGGACTCCAATGAGTGGAGAGTTGGGAAGTTCTTGAGGACTAATATCTATACGGGGATGATCACAGGCTCCACACACCCCTGAAGCCAACTGCAAAGGTCTCAGTGCTTTCAATGGGGAGGTGGATGGTGTCCTATGGGCGGGAGTTCACCCTGCAGGAATAGTTTGAGAGTGCTCTGCACAAAGCAGCAAAAACAAGTCATCAAATGGCGTAGGTGAGCTCTTTGTATGGGCAGAGTTTTATACACTGGCTGAGTCAGCTGTTCTGCACAATTACTTTTAAAGAGAGGGGCAGGCACTGAGTCACATTTGTGCAGCTGAATTCATTGCAGAACAAGTTGCTTTAGGCACCCTCTGCGCATTGTCAGCCTTTTTTGCGCCCTACTCAAAGAACAGATGGATTGGTGTTTGCCGAGGTTGCAGCTAACATGCTAAATACGCTAAGGACCCATAGCTTATTAGCAAGGAAATTAGGGATCATAAAATGCAACAAAAGAGCTAGTGTTCAGCAAGCCAGCAACTTTAGCAGCTCAATGTTAATATTATGAATGATATCAAGGAACTCTTAATGAAAACATAACAACTGTTACCTTAGATACTTCATCAGCCAAGATCTTGAGCTAAAATAATCCTTGATACTGTAAAAAAATCTAAATTAAAATTGCCATGCAGGTCTGAGATGTAACAAAAATATACATAACTGCATTTGGTTGATAAGAAAGAGGTAACCAACTGGCACTCGTATTGCAATTGGATACAGGCTGCAAAAGCAAGCCATAACAAACTTAACATTCAACCTTCAAAATTCGGAGTTAATTTTCCCAAAGTGCAACTCACGCCTGCAGATCATCCTCACAGTTGCAAGAACATGCCACTGCTTTCATGTTTCTGTGTTCTTTATAAAAATAATTTTCAAATTATGGATCTCACTAATCCGCAAATACAGCCTCAGACAAAACAGATAGGTGCAGTAACTAATGCAATAACGATTGCTCACATACAAAGCAAAGGGCTTTTTAAAGAATCCAAATGATTTAACATTCATTAGGAAATGCAGTAAGGAGAGTGGCAAAATGGGACTTAACTGCAGAAAAAAATTTCAGGATGAGGAAGGTTCATCATTTGTCTGGCATCTGTGGGGGAACAGCTGTCTGCAATAGCCCTCTTATTTCTATGACCAGGAAGGAAGTGCTCCTCAGGGATCTTGGCCAGATGTAGAAAAACAAGGAAGAAAAGACAGGGGAAGGCAGCTGCTCACCATTCAGCAGCTGAGGTGAGAAATCCACGACATGAGCTAAAAATGAGGGTTCTCCTGGGAGGAGGCAGTCAAATGTCCAGCCAGGACACTCTTGCCTCTCTGCCAGCACATTTACGTCCATGATGCAGGGAAGGAGATGGTGTAACATGGGAGACTCCAGACAGACAAATCTTGACGGAAATAGATTACTAGCTGCTCGCACATTTTACAGGTTTAAACTGTGTCCGGAGAGTACTTTTATTCAAGGCTGTAAGTACAGAGGATGCCCAGCGGTGCCAGTGTGTGACTGGAGCAACCCAGTAGAAATACGTTCCCCTTTGCTGCTCAGTAAATATGCACCTGGCTGTACTACCCTGACATCAAAAGTTACTGTAGGCGTATAGCTGTAAGCCTGCTAAGACCATTGTGGTGCTTATGTTGGGATGATACTATTAGTATAAAATTGGCCAATGTCACCTTTTCAGAAAATACTTTCCTATAACACAATAACTCTTACCAGGCATAAGTCTGTTTTTTTCCTGTCTGCATAGAAACTTCCTCAATAACTACATGGATTCCAGATTGGTTTTATGAATTGTTGGTGTTATTTGGTTATCTGACAGCCTTTCAAAATATTTACAGTACAACAGGACGTCTGCTG
The DNA here is from genome assembly GCF_949628215.1 of Phalacrocorax aristotelis. Taxonomy (NCBI): domain Eukaryota; kingdom Metazoa; phylum Chordata; class Aves; order Suliformes; family Phalacrocoracidae; genus Phalacrocorax; species Phalacrocorax aristotelis. The sequence continues at coordinate 57,049,909 of NC_134278.1, forward strand.
GATACACACCTGTGGGAATGTACTTGGAGGAACTCAGCTGCAAATGGAAATGGAGTTGCAGGAGGCTGTAGCTTAGCACAGGTTAAGGGCACAGGTAAGCACACAGTCTGCTGGGGCTCACACAGTGGCCCCCAGTAACCCAGCAAGGTACTGGGAGTACTGTAAATGTAACTCAAGTATGTGTGCATGTCATACAATCGTAGCTCTGCCTGCAATGTAGACATGCCTTTGTAGTGACTGCTTCCTACTCTTAACGCTAAAAAGCCGAAGAGTGGCGTCTACAAGTCTGTCTGTGGGAAGGAGAGAGAGAGAAGGACTCATTAAGTGTTATTATCTTGTGAATAGACTTGGTCAGACAAAACAATAGGATAGCTGAAGCTTAGGGGAAAGCTCCTGTATGACGCATTGGGGTCTACGACATTAGCATTTCTTCAGAGACAGAGCCAAACAAAAAAGTTCTGGTAGAGCCCTTTAAAAACAGAGAGGCCAAAGAGGTGAAGGCAAAGACACACATGGGAACAGGAAATATGGACATAAGGTAGGACGGGGAAGTGCCATTCCAGCAGGGAAATGCTTCTGTCAAATTATTTGTGAATGAAGAGCCAGAGAAGAAATCAGGTATTTGGACATCTACAGTAAAGACAGAAAAGGAGCAATGTGAAAGATGAAGGATATCCCCCAGCTGCTCAAAAATGCAAGAAAGCCAAGACAGGGAAATATGTATGATTTTGCTTGGAATGGTGTATTTCCCATGCTAACTAAAATAAAGGAATCCTTAGGATTTCCCTGTGTCTACATATCTTCAAATATTCCATGGACTTACAGAGTGAATGGGAAATGTAGCATGCCCAAAAAGACTGGAGCTGTGGAGAGTCAAAATGTTTGAGCCTATGGGTGGGAGGGAAAACTGTCTGATAATGAGCTCAAAGATAACGTTTGCTGTTTAGACTAAGGGGTGCTGAAGATCATCACACTCATACTACTGGAGGTTTTTGGGATATAAAATATGATGTTTTGTAAGAGTACAGTCATGGGAGCTCGATGAAAGCACAATAAAATTTGAATAATAGTACTGTTAAAGCCTACTTATAAAGGTAACAAAAACAATAACAAAACACTATATACAACAAATTGAAAAAAAGTCGTCCCCCCAAACAACAGTATTCACAACAAATTTCAAAATAAAAAAACAGAATTACAAAACATGGGAAACAGATACTTGTCTTACCTATTTTTAGCATTCAATCTGTATTTGTTGGTTTTGACAGACTAGCATTTCTGAAGGAGGAAAGATACTAGAATGCACTGCCTAATTTCAGAAATGAAGGCATATTAAGAAGACATAAACCACTGACAGTGTATTTGCTTGTCACATTCCAGCTTTCCTCTTGTGTCTCATTTATATCACTGTCTTGTAAAAGTTGAGAGGCTGAGGCTATCTGGAGACAAAATCTTCACCGCTGCCATCCTCCTCATCAGCTCTTCCACCTCTCAAGGTATCTACCTACAAGTACTGCTGAAGAACATTGCACCAGCACAGGCAAAAATAAAGGCTGTGTAATGAAATGACAGAAGACTCTTTGGGAAAATAAGATGTCTGTCTAGCATACCAAAGAGGAAAGAGGAAGAAAAAAAGAGAAAGCACACTCATAAGAAGGACAGTTGAGAGACATGGTTATTCATCCCCAGGTGGGTTTGAGGGGAGAGATGTCTTATCCTACTGCCAGCGAGCCCTATCTGTGGAGCCTTTGGAGAACAGGGCTCCACCTTCAGTCAACTGAAGTGGATGGACGAACCCTATTTACTCCATTGCTATTGAGGGTGATGTGTGCAGTGCACTACAGCAGAGCAGGGGGAATAGGCACATATCAAGTATTCAGGTTGGTTATTGGTAAGACAGTAGTGCCACGGTTCAACAGGTGATTTTACTACACAAAGAGATGGAATAGGTTTAGCTTTTCTGCTTTGACAAAAGAGCAAAACCTCCTGAAATAGCAATAGTTTCAGGCACTTTGTACAAACACGCCATTTGTCAAAATCCTGTTTGCTTCACAGAGATTATTGATGAGTGTGCTTTTTTGTACTAAATATGACAACCTGCTGGAACATTCCTTGTTGATGACCTTGAACTTCACTCCTTGCAAGGCCAGCCGAGGCCACAGAGGTGTAAAGATCATGTTGTTAGGCTGTCATTGACACCTGCTTCTAGATAAACCTCTGCTTCTAAATAAATATTTGCTTTTTGCAAATGGGCAAAAAGCCCGTCAGTGTGCTTAGTGTACTTTGGAAAATCAGTTGTCTCAAAGCCATCTGTTATTTCAGTTAATTCTAGTTTACCTGCAGGACATCTTTAGCTGTGTCTGAGCCATTTGGGTATACATTTTGAAGGACAGGACAAGTCACCTAAATACTTGTTGCTGCATCACAGATCCTTTATCAGTATCCTGAGATAATAATACTATGTTTGAAAGAAAAGCTTTTCCCCTGCTGCTGTATCCATAGCTTGGCTGAGGGCAGCTGACAACGGCAGCACGTGTAAAGCCAGAGGACCTTCTGTTAGATAGATTTGGTGGGCTAAGGAAAGTATTTTGAGTAGAGAGAGAGAAAGAGGGAGAGAGAGAGGGAAATATTTAAAACCCCTTTTGTCACCTCTTTGGTTTTTTTCCACTCTACAGTGCTCTACAGCATGGTACATTGTAGTGGCAAAGTAGCAGTGAAGAAACACTGGTTCTTTGGTGTTCCCAGCAAGAGAAGCAGGAGAAGGTTCATGAAGCAGAACGAATGCACTCATTTTGCTGACACTGGTTCCTGCTTGTTTAACATATTTTCATGTAAATAATTTATTATCTCTCATTTCCTCACAAGCCTTCACAGGCTTAAAGCCTTTGGACGGACTGAAGCATTACATGCCTCATTGGTACCAAGCATACAGTTCACAAGGCCTCCTGTGTCTGTATTTCAACAAAACTGCAAGGATCCAAGCACTTAGGCCTTTATTATGGGTTGCAATAAAATTAGAATGATGCAGTGACTTTAATGTCAATGGAAAATGAATGAGATTGTGCTGTTTGTAGTATCATTACTGGTAATCTCAAGGCTTCTTCTTGGTATGAAGATCATTAAAAATTTGTTAAAATGTTCATTTATGAAGCAGATGGAAAATCCACACACAACAGAAGGTCAACCTCTCTAGGTGACATTAGTGGCATGTACTGTGACAATCTACATTATTGTGCTATTCAAAATGTATTAAATGATCAGTTTAATCCTACTTTGATTAAGTAGGATTCTGCTTGTTTCTAAGGAAAAAACGAAGCCAAAATAGAATCTTAGGAAATGGTGCTTCAGTTAATCCAATTTTCATTCTGGCCTGAAAACCTTTTCAGGCAATGAATGAAGCTCCTCGCACCATGTTCTTTTCATATGCTATCCTTAAATGTATACAGTTTTCTCATTCTTTCTAATGGAGGATATTGTTAAATCTGGCTCTGGGTACTTTAAAGGGTCAGTTTTCTGGGCAAATATTTCCTAAAACCAAGGAAGTAGGCTCCTCTCAAAACTTTACTTCTAAATTCAAATGGATCACAAAGAGAAAATCTGCCTTCACCACAAGTAGAAAAAATATTCAATGCTAAAGTTTCAGCCTAAACAAAGTAATGTTCCAAACATAGAACTGGATAATAATGTGAGAGAAACCGAACCATTCCAACAACAGAGCGATTGGCCAGGTACCATCTGCCTGTTGTATATCCCTCCAACATTATGTTACACCTGGGCTATTAAAAAATGACCACACCAACATGAGAGATTTAGCAGTGACTACTCTGGCTGTGTTCCCACATTTCTTTATAGTCTCTCTGGATCATATTTTTCTTCCTAGAATGGAAATAATGGAGAAGAAAATGTTGCAGTGACTTAGTCCGCGTAGATCCTGGAGTTACTCCCATGCACCACAGCTACAGGGATCAGAGAACCTTTCTGCCCATTGTTGGCCAACAGAAGTCGTTAGTGATTTGCTCAAAGTAAGCTTTGTGCTCTTATTTGGCTGTGTCTAGACAGATGAATACTTTGCTGCTATCCAAGGAATGTGCAGCTAATGTCAGTGATGTATTCACAGGAAAGCACTAGTTCTTGCGCATAGGCTTAACACAATCAGTGCAAAGTGTAGGAGAAATGAGGCAGGGGATCTTCCCTGAGCAGGATGTTTACTATGGAGCCTACTTAACTTTCTCCAAGAGAATAAATAAGGGACCAAAGTTATTTAAAATCTCACTAATTAAAAACAGAACCAATATTCAGTTTGAAAGCCACAGAAGGGGTTTAGTTAAGGTGCATTTTAGGCATATAAACACATTTGACACCTTTGTACACTCCAAGAATTACAAGCAGAAGAAACAGAGCTACCTCCTGTTCCCCACTAGCAAATGGAACTGTCTTTAGATTAAGATTTATGAGCTGTCTTGAATAACTGTATTAGCAGTGGACGGGTGTTTAGAATAAGCAAAAATGGCAACCCAAGAGGTCAATATGAAAAAAAAATTACACTAGCATATTTCAGAAAGGAAAAGAATATCCAGACAAAAGTTCAGTTGCTGGGAATCCCAATGGAGTTATGCCCATTTATAGAAAAGACCTGCCATTTAGTGACACATCCTTGACGGCATCTGAGGGAGAAAAGTCAGTTATTAGTATTGTAAACCACAACGAATCAGATGAAAGACCAGGCAACTTTCTCATAAAGAATAGGGCAGATGCAAATAATTTGAGTCAGGTAATGAACATGGCCCCTGTTTATCAGTTGTGCAAGCAAAAACACAGAAAAGATAATCGATTTGGCCACATCACTCAGGGAGCACTGAATATGGCAGTTCTTTTCTAGGTGAAGGGTGGAGGCAACAGACCAGAAAGTGAGGTACTTGATGGTAGATACAATCCTAACATTGCAATAGCTTTGCTTTTAACTCAGCAATGCGTTTGGCATATTGTCTCTCCTATACATCAAGTGCAGGAAGACAATATGAGCAGTTTTTAACTCTACCTCATAAACTTCCCTGAACCTGCACTGGAGTTACAATAACATCTTTGTTGGCAAACATTTCCAGGCACTGTAAATCTGTCTGACTCTACAGGGAGAGATGGCTGATGTGCAAATCTCTAAGTCACTGTTGTTAAAAAACAGAGCCCCTGTTCATCCATCTTGGGCCTTATTTTATAGCACACCATATAAATGAGAACTTAAAATAGTTCTTTATCCTTCCAAAGTGCACAGTCACTGGAACGGATAACACAACAAGTTTAGCCTTGGGCCCCTGAATCAGCTGAGAAAAGAGCAACCGAGGGACACATCTATGTTTGCCTTCCCTGATCCAGAGGTAGCCTATGCAGTCCATACCTATGTCAGTGCACTTTTACTCACACAAGAAGTTGAATCTGCTCGCACAAATGTTCACCAGTCCGAGTCAAGGAGTTACAATCCTTATCACTTAGCACCAGGGAAGCAGTGCAGTATTGTACAGGAATGTTCCCGAGGAACGCAATAACATGCACTGGAATGATCTGGCTTCTTACCACATGAGGCCATGGAGAGAAAAATAGCTATTCTTCCCTGCCTATAAGAACACAGGAGGACATGCATTTATCCTTTGTTATCCATGCTGTAAGTATGCATTTGTTAGTAATAGCACAAAGGCTTTTTTTATGCATGGCTTTGACAACGTTTTTGACACTAGGGCTAGATTGCGAGGACTTCCACTTTACAAAGAGGTTCAAGGTTTTGAAAGATTTTGCCAAGTACCAACAAACACAGTTTGTTTGGACTAGTGACCTGGAAATGTGAAGAAAAATATCAGACAGTTAGAGCTACCAGCTACTACAAAGCCTTTCGACTGCCCAATCTTCAGTAATGTTCTGGACCTAAAAAATTTTCCAGGTGAGACATTCATCACAATCTAGATATTTCCATAAAGTTTGATGGGTTGGACAAAATGCCATTTTTCAGGGGAAAAAAAAGTTTTATCTTATTTATTTTTTTCCTCCCAGCAGCTCTACTGCAGAGCCATATTTAGAAATGCTTGATTGTAAGGTGTTTGGATTTGGCAGGGCATGGCTATGATGCACTTTCCCCACGGCCTGGGAAAAAGAAGCAGGCTGCAAAGACAGCTTTCACAAGTTCCTTTGAAAGGCAGTGTATAATTATAGAGGCTGGCAATGAAAGACAGAGCAGCCTCCAGGGATACCCCTTTCCCATTCTACCGCTTACAGGGATTCTTGACTTTGCAGTCAAGTTCTGTCGTGCCCCGAGTAAGAAGCTCGGTCAGCAGTGGGTGAAACAGCTTGCATCATCTTTCTCCAACTTTAGCTAAACAGAGGCAGGTCTAAGCGCTTTTTTTTTTTTTTTGGTGACAGATCTGTGACTCATGAATATCACAGAAAGGAGAAACCAATAAAAAGCTATTTCTACACTTTAGCTTTTGAGCTTCCCTTTTAAGTAATATGTAAGGTAGAGTGTTCACAGCTTTTGTTAATAGCGCTATTATAATTAATTATTATTATTATTACTATAACAACCTTGTGTTTAGGGACCTTGCATTCATTCTAAGAACAGGCTTAAGTATACAGCAGATCTGTGTGATGATGCCTAAAAACTTTGTGCTTTTAAAAGCTCAGCTCTAGGGCCACCTGCAGAGCTTCCTGAGAAATCTACACTGCTTCCAAAGATTGTTTTCAAAACCTATATTAGCTTCCCACAGCCAGGGCCTGTTCTGCTGAATGCAAGAAACTGCTTGCACCAGCATCTCGTCTCCCTTTGTGCTGCACACCCCTGCAGTATTTCTGGTTGCAGAGCAGGGAGGGAAGCACTATGGAGCTTTCACAAACTGCATTTTTGCCTGTCAGCAGCACCCTCCTCCCTAAAGTTTACGTCAAATCCAGTGCCAAGTTTGTGGCTTAAACTCATCTCTGTACTGAACTTGCAAAAAACTTAGCAAAAAAATTTAATCACCCCCACTTGCCTCTCCCCTATTCTATTTCATAGACAGATATTAGGTATTACATTCTCTTTAAAACAATAAGAAAAAGCACATCTATGGGATGGAAATGGCATGAGGAATAAAGAAGGAAATGGCAAAGCAAAGGCCAAATGCACTGCAGTTTAAAAATACTATTCTGTTTTGTTAGTTTTATTGTCATTTCCAAATTAAACCTGAAACTGTTCAGCTGAAACGTATGCTGATATGTGGCCATCAAGTTTGTATATGTTATTAGTTCTCATCTCTGTAAAGGCTGTTTCCATTAGTGGTATAATAGACAGCACTAGCTGGAAATACAGGGTGCTCCCAAATCCTCTCCTCCTGGTTCTTCTTTCTGGAGTGCAGGATGCTGCAAAAGGCCCTCCAGAATTTAACTGTGCTGCACATGGAAATAAATACAGCTGAATGGAAGTGGAGTTTCTGTCACATTTATTAATTTCAGCACCTGTTTATTTTCCAATCTGGGACAAAAGGTCAAAGCACATAGTAGAGCAGAAATTATAAAGCATTTTGATTCAGAAATACTAAGCTAATTCATGTCACCATTTTTCAAATGAGAAGAAGCATTTTGATATCCTGCTAACTAGTTGAAATTACCTAAGTCAAATTATTTTGTTTCAGTTTTCCAACTGAACACCCCCCCCCTTTTTTTTTCCCTGGAAAATTAAAACCTTTCATGAAAATCCATATCCCTGGAAACTTACTTTCCTATTTTGAAATCCGAAAAGCATTTCTGACCTCAAGAAAAAAGTCATACCATAATGCAATATTCTGTCAAATTCTTCTTACATTGTGCTGTGTATCTTTCATATACCATGTATATCCTTCATGTGTCTGTGAGGGTTTCTTACCAATATTTCTTGGTTTTTTTTTTCCCCCCTGCTCAATATTAGAAGATCATTATTCTCTTAGTGAATGTATTGGAATTCTGTGAGCATAAGATCCTGCAGTCATGAACAGTCATGAACAACTGGGACAGGACTTTCCAATGTCACTATTGCTTTTTATTACAGAAGGAATGGGAGAAATGGAAGTTACTCAGCAGGTTGTCCTTCTGGTAAGCAAAGAGGAACAGAAATTGTCATGCACCAGGTTTTACTCCAGCTAGTAGTTAAAGGTACAGTTTCCCCTTCAAATAATATCAAATCACATAATTTGACTATAACTACCCAAGTTCTGATAGGGATATTTTTTAGAACTTATGCAAAAAAAGTAGACTTGATGGTTAAAAATTTGAAAGGATAAATCTGAATGTGATTTAGTCTGTCAGTGTCTGCCCATTGACCTTAGCATCAGCCTCTTTTAGACCAGCGTCAAGTGAGGAAAACAAAACTGCTTTCTATAAAAGAATCCTGAGACCAAGCATAGACACTTTACATCACCTTTGTGCCTTCTGCAACACTCCAAGAAATTATTCAAATAACCGTGTGAGATTTTAGATACCTTCAGAAAGCTAGGCTTTGCTTTACCAGAGTACATTAGTTGCCATCAGGAAGATAAGCTACACAATCCTGGGTTACATATTATACTATAGGAGTGTAGTTTTATCTTAAGCGTCTCCCTCAGAGTTAGCAGCACCAATAGAAATGTATTTCTACATTTTCAGAGAGGAGCTGGAAATGCTGCAAAGAGGGCTTACACCATGAACATAAGAAAATTCTTCTTTTTTTTTTTTCTCCCCATCTCGCTCCCCCAGCCCCAGAGAGCGACTTGGATGAATAGCTCAGTTATCAACTATAGTCAGTATATTAATTATATGTTATCAACTGCAAAGATGGAAGAGGTACTTTTAATTCTGCAAGTATTCTATCATTTGTAGATAAAATACATTAAATGTGTGCCAGAAAATGCTATATCCTTTTAAGACACCACCCAGTTTTCATACCTGCAGCTTGTCACGTTTAGGAGGTGTAAACCTGGACATCAGTCAACATGCGTGCTGTAAATTATTCCACTACTGGGATGTTGAAATAAGTAGTTCAGCATAAAGCAAAGAAGTCCTGATGATTGTCTTTTATCATCATAGGAGAGGTATCACAGTGTTTCACAGTGAAAAAAGGCACTTAAGTTCAAATAATGATTCAGAACCAAAGTGGACTGTTAAAAAGATAGGGTTTTTTTCCTTCGCTTTGGTTCTGTGTCTTATAAATTACTCGTGCAGTTTAAATGGTGTAATAAACGTATTCGGTCATGTGAGTGAGAGTTAATAATAGCCATTTTCGATAAGTTTAATTGACTTGATTCTGGTGTAACTGAAATGGTTGCAAATGTTTCTCTGGAATCAGCTGCTTAATGTGTAAAGCATGGTGGCGATTTTTACCATGTGAAATTATATAAAAAAATGTGTCTTTCAAATATATTTTCAATACTTTTGAAGATGTGTGCAAGCTCTAATGGTATATGAATATTCAATAGCCTGTCTTAGCAGAAAAACAGTGATTTTACTTGGAAGAATGGCAAAGTTATAAGAACAGCTACATGGTTAGCTTAGATGAAAATAGAAATGATATGGGCAGAGGATTAAAATAAGGGTAGGATAACTAGTAGTGACATAAAATACCGGACTTCTAAATTTAGGATAGTTTTGAATGCTCCACACTTTATTTTCATTGGCTTTTATGTGGTGTTTCATGGAGTTATTTGAATGGAGCTAAGGGCCTATAGCAAGGACAGTCATTCTGCACAGAGAACTATTCTGGAAACCATCTTAAATTTTTTCCCTAAGAGCTGTTAACAGAATAAGAATAAATATTCCTATAGCTTCCATCTCACTTGGGCATGGCTGTCACAACAGTCTAGGCTGTGAGAGTGGCATGTGAGTTTATGACTAGCTATTTAATTCAACAGGAAAATTCTCCTCGCACAATTCACTTTTCTGTTTTACAAACTGAGCACTTAATGCCAGGCTGATCTATCCTGCAGAACTGTTTGATGATCGCTTCTCTTTCTGCAGCCTGTTCCTTAAAAGTTAACTCTGGAAAGTTAATGCTGGAGCTTCATGGAACTTTGAACAAAGGAGGCAGAGTGCATCTCTCTTCCTCACCGAAATACGCCCTGATTCCCAAAACATGCTGAAGGAACTCGTCCCTCAGAAGGAGTACACTGAAAGCAGGTTAGTATAGGAAGAATGGATGAAGCTATGCTCTGCTCTGCCATTCCTTATCTGGGGTACTAGCCTGCAAGCTGAGGCTGGCCTGACGTTAGCCACATGAGGGTTAGTAATCTGGTCTGAACAAATCACCTAAGCTCCCTCTGGAGTCGGTGGAGGAAGACGGGCACGTCTGGAGGACTCTCCATCTTGCCCTAAGACAAATATCTGACTTACTCAATAGGGGGCCCCTCTTTTTTACTACAATCCATAATACAACCCTTAAGGATTAGTTCAGACTAGAGGCCTGTGTTTCAGATGGCTAGAGCTAGGTGTGAGGAATCCTACCTTCCATGAAAAAACACCGTATGAGTACAACAAAACATTGCTTAGATTCACACCAGGAAAGAACTGTAGATCCAAAACTAGCTTTCCTAGTGAGCCTTCTGTTACTGTGCACCAAGTGGAGCTCACATGCAGGAAGTGTTTTCCCCTACTATTCTCTACAGAAAGTCTTTTGTGGCTGAAGTATTTCTGCAAAGCTAATTCAGGAAGAGGTGAAAGACAAATACACAAATCCACCTGAAAAACAACATCAGAGGGAAGAAGGATATTCACATTGGTTTCCTGGCACGGTGTTCTGCCTTGTTCCTTATAAAAATATCAGTCCAGCTGTAGCTTTTGATACTAATTAAGAGCAATTCCTTTCAAAAAAGTAGGGATAGGTGTGAGTTACCTGACATAATCATCTTTCGCAGTGATCAACTTTTTTCCAAGATCCTAGTGACTAATATGCATTCACCAAAGAGGGAACTGGAGACTGGAGATGCATTGTCTACTGCAATGGAGATTTCTTGCTCAAAAGAGCTACATAAACTTAGCTCTCAGTATCCTTATATTATAGGAGGGAACACATCTATTTGCATTTATGGTGACAACTCAAATGATGGCAAATTTCTTCCTGGAGGTGAAACTGGAAGGGGGAACATCACCTTGGAAGCATCTTCTGGCAGCTGTTTTCTGGGTCAGAGTTGTGATGGTCAGAGTTGTGCACTCTGGTCAGAGTTGTGCACTGAAAGATCACAAGACAAGTAAATGGAATGTGGGAAAAAGAAGTAGGAAAAGAAGACATGAAAGGGTTCAGGCGAATTGGGCGTGTATACAAACAAAATGAGCCACCACTTCCAACTTTTTTTTCTCTCTAATTCGGGGACCTGAGTTGTAGCAAAGAGATGGAATCATATGCAATTTAAAAAGTATGTTTGCACAGTTGCCTGGTGGCTATAAAGGAGTCCAGAATTGTTTCTTCTTTGCCTTGTGCAAATCTTTTCATTGATTTTATTATTTGTTTTATAGAAGTAACAAAAATATTTCTCCAAACAGTTCTGTATCATACTCTACATCTTCATGTGCACATGCATATATGCATGGCTATATCTTTACTGATGCTTATGGGTGGTCTGAGAACTTATGAAAAAATATTGACATTATCTATGTGGTCCACAGGGTATCAAAAAAAAGAGATCTTTGGATTATGAAAGATTTACATTTTCCCTTGGAACCTGCTCTTGCAACTTCAAAATCTCTTTGTTGTGACCCTTCGACAATGACAACAGGGTGTGTGGTTTAGAGAGGTGGATAAAATCCTGAAGATGTAAAAGAAAATATTTTTTACATTTCACAATCACTGAATAAATGAACTTTTCTACTCAGGAGGGAATGAAAACTTGGCAGGGAGGTAGAGATTAACAACATTTCATTTTCTGTTTTCTAATATTTTTTAAATGAAAGGTTCTTTTCTACTACAAAGCATGGATTTATGTGAAATTAAAGACTTACACTTGTTTATAATATTTTTGGTTTATGTACAGATATGGACCCATGAAAGGGAATGTTTCCATAGAACAACTCTATCCATGAAAATAACTTGCTCCTACACTAATGCTAGACAAATATGGGCAACAGGTCATAGTAAATATCTGATCATCAATAATTTCTGGGTGGGTTTTTTTTTTGTTTTACTGAAACTCTCTATTAATTTCCTTCACTGTGACATTTAAAATCTTTATTAGGAGACCGTATGAATTTTGTGATCAGCTGATAGATATGCATTCCCAAATTCTTGAAACTAAGGACAGATCGGAAACACTTTTGCAAGTATCCAACATGATCTCAGCTAAGGAAGTTTTTACTCCATGGAGGCAATTAGAAATATTGGGTTTAGTAGCCCTGTTGCTCCCAGTGGTAGCTCTTTTTGTTCTCTTTATTCAATAAAATTTAACAATTTTAATTTAATAACTCTCCTGGTTACCTCCTTCCAGAATGATTCTTCCTGATTCCTCAGCCTCTCCCTCTATTTTTCTCAGCTGATCTGAAGGACTGTGGCAGTGGTGAGCTCTATGGCTCCCTGGTTCCGTGGTTCCCTGCGCTTTGCCATTTTGGAGCCTCCCAGCAGTTCCCTCTCTCCCTTCTGGTGTGGTAAGACAATAATCAGCTGCATAGTGCATAGGGAGCTATATAGTTCCCAATAAATATTCATCTCCAGAAAAGTAGTAATTTCCATTTTCTTAAGTCACCTGCAATCAGGTTTTAAATTGCTTTATCCACCAGGTTTTAAAGATGTTTCATATTAATACCACATCAGATGTCACTTTCCCTTTTTAAGCTAAAAGGGCTCAGAAACATTGTATACCCTTTCCTAAAATATTCCATTTTCATCACAAGGAAAAATTTATTTATGTTGCCTTCTAGCTTGCAAATAACAAAAGACAAAACTTCTGGCATTGAGTCATTCAGTGAATAGATTGCAGCAATACTCCTCAGGACACTGCTTGGTTGCACCAACCCACAGGGAAACAGAAGAATTCATACCAAATCCTCCCTACGACCCCTTGCTTGGCAGCCCTTGACCACCTCCCCCTGATTTCTGTGGGGTGGAAGCGTTTCTGACATGTCTATTGTGAACTGGCTTACACCCAAAATAAGGAGAATCTCAGTGAGTGTGGGTTATATCCTCGCCCCACTGCAACAGTGTCCAGTGTGTGTGAGCATGTTCCAGCAGCAAAGCAGTGAGCGCTGTAACATTTGAAAGTATCTAGATGAATTAGATAGAATATTATTATTTTGTCTCAGTGTTTTCTCACTCCCTTCTGTTTTCCTTTTGGGCTCACTTTGAGGCTTATAACAATAATGGAGCGTAGTGTCTAACCTGCCCGTGCTGGATTATCACCTTCCAGATAGAAGGACAAAGAAATGTTCAAATATAAGATAACATGGACAAAAGAAGTGACAGAGCTTTTGGAGGTACTGCTGCCCTGCAGCTACCAGACAGTTTTCTGTGTTACAGCCCACTGTGCTGTGAGTCAGAGCTCTCTTCAGCAACCTCTCCAATTTTTTTTTGTTGTGGTTTGTTTTGTTTTGCTGTTATTCCTGTTTGAATATTGCTTCTTAAATTCAGGACAGGAAGACAGTGACTGCCCCCCATCTGATTACTACATCAATTCTACAGCTGTAGTGACAGGCAAGATTTATAAGCACAAAAGCTTTGTACTAACATGAAGAGATTTACACACTTTATTGCCAAATGGAAAACACAACAATTATGTCAAGGTTTACCCTTTGCCCAACAAGGCTTGAGGTAAGTGGGCAGGCTAAGCAATCCAGCCGGTTTCAAAGCTGACAGCAGCTTTTCCAGTTTTTTAGGATCCTACAGTAGATGCTATGACTGAATACCAAGCAGAAAGCTTAGCCACACAGTTCCCATTCATTTAATTGCAGTTTTGTAGCTAAAACCCTAGACAGCTCTGAATAGCTCAGCCTCCATTACTAAAAGTCATAGATTAAAATCATTGCCCCTTGACTTCAGAAGACTGATATTTTCCTTTATATAAAATAAATGAACGTTACACTAAAGACCATAATACTAGGCAACTCCTCTTTACTTTGAAATAGACTTTTATTCTGTTACAAGAGGGAAACTCATCTGTTTTTGAGTGTGCTTATGCAATATCATTGTCTCATGGTGCAGTTAATTAGAAATGCTTAGCTAAAACAAAAGACAATTACATAGAGTATAAAATGAATAAAAAGAAGCATTATGCCTTGAAGAGGAGACATAAAAGAAATGGCTTGCTATTTTCCTAAAGTGGTAGTTCTGTTGAAAAAAAACATTGTATATTTTCAGCCAATGTAGCATTTTGAGCGGTGAACATACCTCTGTGCTTTAGAATTTAAGTAATTTACAGCGGAGGGCCATGGAACAAAATAATTACACTGAGAAATTGTTGTCAAACTTCTGAAAAACTAAATAGTTTAGGCACAGAGAGGGCTATAATTTCAGGGAGAAGACAGTAGCAATTGCAGACATGTTTAAGGATTGGCTAAAACTCAATTAACGTAAGTAGCTAAAACATATTTTTATATTATTGAGTCTCTCAAGACATGCTGTCACATGCAGGCTTTATTTATTTATATAATTTTGTTCTCAGAAGCGTGAATCAGAGTGGAAAATACAGTGTCAGAGACCTGTAATGAAAGTACTTCAGACTCTCAAGTGTTTGAAACTTAGCTGCAGAGGGGAATCTTCAATGGTAGCATTAAAAACACTTATGGTCTTTGGCAAAATGCTGTGAAGTCATCGAGGTATAATCAGCCACCTAAACTGCATGTGACAGTGTGATCCCATGATCTGAACACTCAGTGAGAACTATTGCTGCTTCTGAAAGGACTCCTCTGAGTTGTAGTGTTCTTCCATTCTCTAAATGGAAGTTGTTATATTTTGAGCATGTGTGTGTCTGTGTGTGAACGTGAGTGTGTGGAGATGGGGGAGGAACATCACCTTGTCAAATACTGTTGATATCCTAGTCTGTTTTGTGCCCAGAAGATACAAAATAGAGTCTTCTGCCTTTTACCTGATTAAATATAAATGCTAAAAAAGGTGTAAAGTAAAAAGAAAAAATCATCAGAAATCTGTAAAAAGCTATACACACACAAACAGATTATGAAGTTCATAAACTACATATGTATTTATACCACATGCACACAAATACAGATGCACGTATATTTATATACGGACTGGAATATCAGTTAATTGACACAGTAAAAACAGAAAGTGTGGATCACAGGTTTTTTAGTAAGCCTTTGGGCATCATTTCCCCACTTTCCAAGCAATTCCCTTCCTCTTTCTTATAGACCCATTTATATATCAGCAGCTGGAATGTCAGCAAATGCCTTTGGGAAAAGAGAAGGACTTTGGTCATTAAATTATCCAGGATGGTGTAGGGAGTTTCTCTCTTCCCCTCACAACATGAAAAGTGTGTTCTGTGCAGCATCACCTTCAGAGAAGTTCGATAGGGTAAAGGTGTGACTGGTGACTTTCTCAGGCATAGATATAGAAAAAAACCAAAAGACATTTTGGTCCTTTTTACACAGCTCCTTACTCAGCAAATTCTGGTCCATGACTCCCTAGTTCAAGGTCAGTACAAATACATTAGTTTTGTTAATATTCTCTTCTCTGGGAAAGTTTGGGGTGTTTTCTTTTTAGTTTTCTTTTTTCCTTTTTTTTATATTTCCTCTCTTCTTTCTTTTTTCTTTTTTTTTTTTTTTTTGCCTTCTTTTAATGATGTTTAATAGATTGTAAGAAAAAAAAAAACCATAGGAAGGACGTAAAGGTGTGATACAAATGCAGCTGAATTACTATCAGGAGCATGGGAGCTTTAATCGTCCTCTTTGGAACTCAAAGTTCAAGAGAGAGTGCAAGCATGCCTGTTTCTAGTGTTGTCCTTCTGGTCTGCTCAGGATGTGCAGCTTATTTGGTTTCCAGGAGGTCCAGTACCTTGCTCTTGTTTTAACTTGGCAGACTACAAATCAAGGTAGCCTCATAATGAATGAAGTTTAAGTAGTTCACTTGTATTTATAACTCAGCTTTTAGTTGTGGTCATTAGACAACTCTGCCTCCAAACATCATATAATATAAAGAATGACTCCTCCAAAAAAAAAAATCTTTTAAAGTAAATGGTACATTAAACTGCAGTACTTCCAATCCCTGGCACTTGATCTCTATTCATTTGAACTCTGGACTTCAACAGTTTTAGGCTTGCTTTGGATTGAAGAATATGTCAGAATATAATCACATCAGTTATGTTTTCCTTCCAGATTCTGAATGTGCTTTTATGAGCCCACTTAATTAGTTACTGTACCCCTAGTGTGGAGAGGATAATTGCCATCATGAGTCAAGCATTAAGTGGGACCTGGAAATATCCCAGAAAGCATCAAGATTTCTCAGATTTTCAATATTTGATGCTGCATGACTATTGTGGGGTTTGTAAGGATTTGTAATTTCCTCTAGAAGTGAAATGAGGCAGAATATATCTCAGCTACTCATAACAAACTAAAGGCTTGGGAGGCCCCATGCCAGGTCCACAAAGATATGTCTTAGTTTTCCTTTTTCTTCCCTCCGCAGTTTTTCCAGTTATGTTGTTTTCTTTCTTCTTGCTGTGCTGCAGAGGACGTATTCATGCTAATGGTACACAATATCATTCTTTCTCATTTCATACATACCTGTGAAGTTTTAGCCCTTTTCATTTGGGTGAATGGTTAAATCAACATATTTTAAGGAGTAGATAAATCTTGCCGCCTCCTGCTGTTCTTTCTTGCTTTTTCCACAGAGACTGCTGTTAAAGCCTGCTGATGCTTTCTCTATAATATTCTCAGATTAATTCAATTTCCTTAAGTCTTCATTCTACTCCAGGTCTCGTACATCTTGTTGAAGGCCTCTGTTGCAAGGACTCATCTTCATCCCTAGACCAAGTTGTGCAAAATGGTTCAAATTCACGTTGGTCAGAGCTTGTCCCATCTACAGTGGATTTAACACAGCCATAGAACAATGTATCTAAAGTGTCCTCTAGACTCCATATGCAAATGCTAGAGTTCCAATGCCATGTTTGTTGCATGTCTTGAAATATGTCATGGTGCCTTGAGTGAGTACTGGAGGGCACAGAGTCCACAGGAACAGCAGTGGAAAATGAAACTGGAGAGGAGGCAGCAAACTTGAATGAAATATTATCCATCATCCATATAAGCAGCAATCCCTTGACAAACTACACAGGGATTTTGCTTTGAGAAGAACTAATTTAAAAAAGAAAATCCATGGGCAAACTAGCTTGCATGCAGGACGGCTAATCACAGGGTAGAGATGGGTGTGGTAACTAGGGAATTAAGTTTTTTCCCTCTGCAATCTCACAGACACTTAATTCTCTAAAATCATCCAAACCTGAATTTAAAAAATCGTATCTTTTTCTTGCACGCTGTCATGTAGAATCTTGATCCTGCTTTCAGTGAAAGATTTCAGCAGGCATCAAATAGGGTCTTGCCCCACTCTTTGGTTCCTTCCTGCCATCAGCACTGGCCTACAGCTATTCAGTGTCTACTTCATTCAGCTGGAGCAACCCAGTTTGATATCACCTCTTCTTATAGCCACCACTGCACAGCTCACTGTCATGTTCCTCTGAATGGAAGGAAGTCTTATTTAAAAAGAGTGTTATTTCATCAAATCTGTAAAGCTTTACTATGAAGTACCTGTGCAGCAAGAGTGAATTTACATTGAAAGGTGACCTTAGAATGATTCGTTTCAAACTCTTCAGGGCTTCATTTTGTTTCAGTAAATTTAGTTTAAAAAATATTTATATATCTAGGTATTGACTAAGCTACCTCAGTGTCTGCAAAATTTTCTAATTCTTCTTTATTTTTTCCAACTATGCAAATACTGTTTACTACAGACCACTGGCCTGATAAACAATATGTCCTTAAACCACAAAAAAATGCTGGACACTGCAAATTGATGTTGCAACAAGGGTGGAGTGCCACATAGTTTATACATGTAGCAAAACTTAAATGCGCAGATGACTAATGTTAACAGATATTGAGACATATGAACTACCATCAAGGCAAATTCTTATGAAGTTCCCTTGGGTTTGAATATATGTGTGCGTGCTAGCACGTAATTTCCTACGAGAATGTAACAACACTTATTGTAAGTACCTACATAATTTGGAAAAGTTAGGTGATTATTTTTGAAAAGTACTAAGGACTTTTTTTTTCCCCAGAATAGACCTTATATGAATTTACATAAATGTAGGAATTGAGTCACATTTTGGCATGTATTATTTGGATACATCTAAAAAAAGTCAATAGAAGAAAAAAACACTGAAATTATTTATCTTTTCGAAGCCAGATATCTTTTGTTATGGTATGGGGAGAGGCAGTGGTTTAACAGCCTGAAACACTAGTCGTGATGAAAAAACACATGCCCCTAATGTACTGTCTTGCTCTTTATATGTGCTGTAGTGCCCTAGTGTTTCATTGCTTCATTTTGGCTCAACCCAAAAGCTATTGAATTCAGTGGAAAACCACCCACTGACTTCAGTGGGGAGTAGATCAATCTCCAAAAATATTTAATTGGAGAGGGTAACAACTGGTTTTGTGCCACGTATTATAAGTCTCTGTTCCACAGCAGAACTTACAGCTCTGTCTCAATAGCACTAAACTGGAGTAAGAAAGGAAGAGGCAACTTAACCTTCAGCTGGGAAGATCTTGGGTTCTTAACTCTCACCACAGAAGTAACTTTTTTTTGCATTGAATGCAGTACCCACACCATTGAGTTATGACCAGATGAGCTGAGCCTGAGACATAAACAAGTCATGCTAGAGTACCTGTGCAAAAACAAGCAGGTTAAAAGGTAGAGATCTGAAATCCTGATGCTCATGCTTTTGGGGAAAAAATCATTGCTGGATGGGTTTATGCTGCCTTTGCAGTATTGAGTAATACATGTTTGGGATCTTGTTCTGAAATTGGTGTAGCCTGATTTACCATCTTCTTAGATGCCAATCCCCTTAGACAGATCTTCCCCTGGGGGGTAAAATGTTAAAGAAACAGGGTCAAACTTCAAAACTCTTTCTGTATTATAGCTTTGATAAGAAATTGGAGGAGAGCAAAAGAATAATATAAGCGTACGCTGGAAGAGTTCCCTCAGCGGCCTGGGCATATCTTTCAACAAAAGTATCTGTCAGATTATGAGTTTGGAAGTGAACGGAAGCAGAAAATAACTAAGAATTGAGAATTTACATTTTTAATATTGTCAGTAATGTGAGGGATTGGAAGGGCTTTCTTCTTAGTGTTGTAAGGTGAATATAACTACACTAATTTTGATGAGATCTACATCACAAATTAAAGGGAAAATGGCCCAGGAAACAACAAAAGCTTAATGCAGTCTTTGCAATTCTAGGATGCCCTTTTCTCCAGCATTTCAGCAGGCGCTGAGGAAGTAACATTAATCAGCCATCTCCAGCTCTAAATTCTGAATTTATTTACCTTATTCTTTCAGCACTTTCTGGTTACTCAGGAAGAGCAGGCGACTAGGAAAGGAAGAGTGGAAGGTATATAATTCTTTGGGCAAGATTAAGCTTCTGTTCACATTGCTCTAAGCAAGGAAGAAACCAGATTCCCTGAGACTGACAGTGTTATACTGGAGTCTGGAGCTCTGAGGGGTCGTGTTCTTCTTGGGCTGAGCCCTTCATGGATGACTATGTTTTCCATAAGCAAGCTCACAGTACAGACAACATATGTAAATTGCACATGGACATTCTACCTGATCGTTCTCACTCCTTGACTTTCCACTTCCATTTCCTATTCTTAAATATACTAAAACTAGATCTCTTTCTGATAGCTGCAGAGTGCTTCCCATGGACCTGAATTACAAAGGAAATTAATGAGGAAACAAATCTGGATTAATTCCTCTCCTCTGCTAGGCTGTTGCAGAGCACCAGCACAGCTGCCGTTTGCTCCTCCTGCTGCTCGTACTGCTCCCACCTGATCATCCTCTGGATCAGTCTGGCTGGTGTTTGCTTGCATGGCAGGAAAAGGTTAGGGCAAGATTTTTGATTCATCTGCTTTCTTACTGGGTGTGGTTTTTTGTCTTCATAGATACAGTCTCTGGTCTTCAGGCAGTCTAGATGACAAATGCCTCACCAGGACTCCTTCACCTTGGGAGGTGCTGTAAAGGAATTTTTATGAGACATCTAGCACAGTCCTCAGCTGAACTTGCCTCGGGTACAGAAAAAGAGAGAATGAAGAACTTACCAGAGTCCGTTAACAAGTTGCAGGGACAATAGGCTGTCAGTATGATGTAACTTATTCCAGCAAAACACAACACTTTTATAAATACTGCATATATTTGGAGAGGAACCGAGGAGCTGCTGGATATCACAGAAGAAAACCCCAGATCCTGCCCTGCATTGCCTAGTCAGTCTGCAGCAAAACATTCTTATATGCAGAGCCTAAATACTTGAAAAATTCTTTCTGGAAATGTATTGCCACTATCTGAGACGTGATGTGGGAGAAAGGACTGTGCTAGAAGACGCAACCCTATATTCAGATAAATTTGTAAGAATCAGTGGGGTTACCTACATGCTAGGGATTGTTGCCTATTTAATCACTTAGTTCTCAGGCATCATGGATGTTGTGTCCTAGATGTACAGAACTTTCAAAAAAACATGATGTTAAATACGGTAGAGTAGCATATTACTATGGTAAATGTAGCAATCAGAAAGCTCACAAATACAGTCTGAAACAGAAGAAAATGCTTAACAGAGATAGAGGAAATGTTAACCAGGGTGTTGGCATTAATTTCCATATTCTTTAAATAAAAGTGACACGTAGACAAATACCAGAGACGTGCAGACATGACCTTAGTCTAACAGCCATTCCCAAAGGACAGCACCTCTTCCAGAGGCTGTGCTTAATTAGCGTTGCAGAGCAAAGTTAGCACTGGTCATACGCCTGCTTCCTGGTATGGAGCTTGAACCGTCAGCTGAAAGGGAAAAGGGTGGGTAGAGACCTCTGTAACTTCATTTCTATATCTTTTTGTTGTTGTTGTTTCTTAATAGGTATTTAACAGAATATTTGTTCCTGAAAACTACATAACTCATTGTTTCATTTCAGGGCATTTGTTTTCTCTACATAGTGAATACAATGAACAGTCTGTAGCCGGTGCTGATGGACCCCCCTGAAGTCCTTGGATAATTCAAACACAAATAATTTGACTTCTATAGCTGATGCCAAATTTACCTGTTGAAGTGCTTGTAGCATCAGTGAAGGACTCAGACAACTGGTACTAATGTGATTTAAGAAGACCAGCAACTGTGGTACAGTGTGGTCATGCTAGAGCATGACTAAATACAGCTAAGTTTATTTAGCGCCCTATCATCAGGTTGAGCTGGTAAAATTAACATGGTTCTTATGAACTTTTAGTTAGGGAATGCAAACTCTCCCTTTCATTGTCACTGAAAAATGAAGTAGTGAAGCCTCGAAATAATTGCTCTCTGTGGCAATGATTAAGGCTTTGAAGTGACCTGATGGCTCACAAGAGGAGAGGATTACAGAAACGGGCAGACCAGCAGATAGAGCAGGTAAGCTGTCTTTTATACTTCAGAGGACAGTGCCTGAGATCTGGAGCAACAAACACAATCTGCCCTAACCTAGAGGCTGACCTATACCATTAAGCATGAGGCTGTAGGTCTCCTCCAAGCGTTTCTTTCTGAGAGGTGGCAAGGCCTCATAAGTGCCAGTCTGCACCACTTTGTAGTCCTGCAGGTAGCTGTGTCGTCCTTTCTAGAGCCATGACATGGCAAGGTCACTCTGAGAGCTTGCAGTAGCAAGTTCTACAGAGCAAATAAAATTTTGGACAGAGGAAGAAATATTGTAGTGAGATTTAGAAAGGGAAAGGAAGGTCACCATGGCTCACAAAGCATCTGTGCTACTACAGAGTGAAACTAGCATGCATTGAAATAGAAGGAAGGAAGAAAAAAGTGTGAAGGTTATTGAGACTGATAAGTTTATCTTGGCCCCATGCAAATTCACTCAGGGTCACACCATTTTGTTGACTCAATGACAATCACACAATAGCCGTGGGATGTGGTTGGGCTGGACTTTTCCTGAATTACCTAGGGGACTCCATCACAGCAAAATTCATGGGGAACTTGAGTCACCTTTGCTGTTACTGTGATCTGGCAACAAGATAATACCACCCAATTAAAAGAAATTGCATAGCAGTCCCACAGACATAAACATATATATACCTCGGTCACACGATTTGTCAAACATACCCTTGTGAGACAAAGCACTCAGCTGGTGTTGAAAATTCCCTCCAAGCAAAAAGCAAGTTTCCTATCCAATATCAGTCTAGCAAACTGAATTACCTTGCTGGTGATAATATCAAAGACCCAACATCAACAAAGCAATGTCACACTAAATCTATTGCCTGATAATGTGCCAGCATTCCAGCAATTGACTAAGAAAGGTTTTTAAGAACAAAGTTTATATTCCTGTTCCTACAGAGGTACTGCATACATACACAGAGACAAGAAAGATGCATTAAAATTCCAAAGCGTGTGCCAGGTTATTGCATTGTCCCTTCGGATTTCTTTTTGTTTGACGTTATGTGTGCATGTGTATGTAAATAATTTTTCAGTGAGAAGGATGGTGGGTATGTATATTCCAGATGGATGGGGAAAATATTAAGAAGTTGGTAGAGTTAATGAGTTTTGGCAGCAGCTCATTGCTTTTCCCAAAGCCCTAATTCACACAAATTCTGTGTCCATTAACTATTTTTGAGAGTACGTGTAGGAAGGAAGATCTGTTTACTCTTTGATTTCATTACTGATTTTACTTGAGGAATAAGGAAAGTAGGTTTTCCCCTGGCTTACATTTCATTTTTTTATTGCATTAATTTAAAATGCAAATTGAAGGTTTTTCTCTCTTTCAGCAGTGCATTTGGGGTTTATTCAGTCTTTTTATCAAGCATTTTACCTTTCTTCAGCTTTTTTATATTTTAAAATTTTTTCCTTCAGTAGAGAGGGGCTTTGAGGCCTCTTTTTTTGAGTTGCCTTTGAGGCAACTTTTTTTTGATGTCAAATTCTACTTTGAATTGAATCTTTTCGTATGTTGGAAAGTATTGCTAGAGTACACATTTTACTTAGTGGTGTGCAATTATAGTCTTCCGTTTAAACTAGTCTTTTCCTTTTAATAATGTGGTGTGCACAGTTGCAGGTGACGCCATTTTGACTGCAGGAACAATGGAAATGTTGTGAGGGATATATAATCCCAAACAGATTTGGAAAAGCTTAATTGGAGGTAACCTTTGAGCAAGAGCAATATGAATTCCAAACTCCATGAAATCTTAGTAAGACAGGGCAAATATAGATTTGCACACTGAGGCCAAAAATGACCTTTATTTACACGATGTGCGTGACACAGAGAAAGACACCGACATCCCAGCATTCTGCCATGGGCAGGACCGGAGGAAGGACTGGAGCAGCTCCCTGACAGTTCCCAGGGAGCGGGCTGCTGCGGGAGGTGGTGCAGCCCACTTCTCATGGTGCCAGGTTTCTTCTCGCTAAAAGTGGATACGAGGCTGGGGTCAGGTTTGGGTTATACAGTCTGAAGCAACCTTACTTCTGAAAAAAAGAGCATGCTCAACTTTAATTATTTTTTCTTCCCGTGACCCAAAGTGTGCCTGTGTAGGCTGCCCTCAGCAGACAAGGGTTATTATCTATGGTACTAGTAAGGTCTTATTTTTTTTCCATACTGAGGAGGATTTCACTCTTTATATTCCAATCCATAATTCCTGCTCAGTCTCTCTTGAACGCTGTTAAGTAACCGCTGAGGACAATAGCTGCGCTTTGTAGGGCAGAGGGCAGAGGCAGAAATGAGAGGAACAAAGTCTTAATCTGGGCTCCTCTTCGAAGGGGGCTGGAGGCTGGACTTTTTTTCCTCCTCACAGAGGCTACGGCACTGTCCTTGAGTCACCAGATGGCATACCTACCTGGGCCTCAGTTGTAACCACAAGGAGACAAACGGGGAAGATAAACTGGGCAGCTGCCAGAACCATTTGGTACTGAGCAATGTTTGTGTGCAAGTTCAGTCTGTGCACTTTAAGTGGTATAACATTCAGCCTCAAATCAAAAGGCAGTAGGTTTTCTCTGTGTAGGAAGTGTGCTATCTGCTGTGATACACAGTGAGCTCAATATACAGCAGGAACAAAGGGCAAATGTTTTGTTGATATTGTTTCCTTGTCAGTGAAGCCTGATGGCCCGGGGTACTTGACAGTCTGACACATCCAGAAGGTGATGACCAATTGTTAACAATCCTGTGAGCAACTTCTCCTGGCAGTTCTCAGAAAAAGCAGCGCTGCAATGACGGAAAGGCACAGGATGTTACGGGATCCGTCTATGGCTTCTGAGATGTGGGAAGCAGAGAGCGCTCTGTTTTCGGAGGATGCACGGCTGTAAACAGGAAGCTTTGCAGGGCACAGTTGAGTCCTTGGGCTCCGTGCAGGACAGGGAAGAAATATGCTGAGAAATCTTTGGCTCAGGTAGCTGCAGCCAGAATGGGATTCTTGAGGCACAGACAGTATACTCGGATTTCCTAAAAATACATCATTCATCCTTGTCATTGCTAATCCATCAGGCCAGCTTGTGCAGTGTCATGTTTTTTAAACCACTGGAAAAAAAGGGAGATGTTCTGAAATCCTGGGCATTTTGGAAGCCTCTAGTGGTTTGCACTCTAGTGGCAAACACCGGCTCCATTAAGGCTTTCCACTTAGGAAAGCACTGAAGTTAACAGTGAGTTGTTAAACCAGTATTATGCAGGACTACTGGCAGTATTTCACTGAATAAATTTACTATTAGTTGAGTTAATTAGAGACCAAATCATTTCAGCCAATCCCCAACATAAAAAAGTTTGACCAGCTGCCGGAAAACTGCACAGGGAAGGGGAAGGAACGGGGTCCCTAGAGTGCTTTAGCAGCCCTGCTCTGAAACTACCTGCAGTCCAAAAAACCGAACAATAATCACTTGTCGAAAGAACTTTGTTTTTTGGCTGTGTGTGGAAGAACGGCCAGTACACTCACACAGGGCAGGTTCAATCTTCTCAGCCCTGCCCTTCCCTCTTCCCCAAAAATCACGTTGCAAAACCTATTCCTTAAATTATTGCAGTTCTGCTGGCATTAAGATGTATTAGTTTAATAGCTTAACAAAGGATCATGGGAACAGATAAGTGCTCCAGCACGTCCGCTATTGTGTTTTGTGTTTTCAGCACTCACTGTTGCCAAATGACCACCGAACAAAACAGCGCCTCTGACAACAATGTTTATGCCACAGCATTACTGAGTAGAGAAAAACACATCAATTTAGGAGTTTGCATCTTGATCATTTTTACCACAAAGACAATGCACGTGTACAATCCCCTAAGACTTAGCTAGCAGAACCCAGAAAGGAACTGTAAGGCTTGGTCTTATCATTTAAATCAAATGCATTCACCACAATGACATGCATTTTAACCCTCTAAGGCAAGCAGATAAAAGTCAGGAGGCTGAAAGGACCCTCTTCTTTCAGGTGGCCACTTACTTCTTACCACATATTCAGTGACAAAGGCTGACTCAAGGAAGATGGTCTTGAGTGCCCGCAAGTTAGAGCAAGACATGTGGAAATGATCTGTCCTTTCACAGCCTACCAAGGATCCTCCACAGAAGACCAGGCAGAAGCTGCCACCAAGAGCCATTTCTGCCACTCAGACTACTTATGTTTGTTGTCCTGCAGTACAACCTTTGAGAAATAACTCAGCAGTCTTATTTCACCCATGTTACAAATAAAAAGAGAACCTTATTTGGGAGAGGAAATAATAACCAAATTGCAAAGTCATTTTTTTGTATAGGAGCTAGTTATCAACAATGATTTATATACTTCGCTCAGTAGATTTTGGATTGGAAAATAGGAAGGCAGAGAACAGGAATGGCAGAAAACCTAGCAATTGAGAATAAAGATTAATAATACCCAGCTTGCTCTCATAGAAGCTGAGAAACATATTTCTCAGGCAAGAAGTATTTTGCAAGAGGAAAAGTGTTTGTTCCCAAGTAGTCTGTTTGGCCAGCTCTGTCTCCTAAAAATTACCAGACCACTTGGCAGACAGCGGTATTCCTTAGATTCTTTTAAATGTAAAACCCTCAAAAGGTTAACAACAAACAGGGACAGGGGCATGAGTCAAGTCCTGGAACAGCAGTAACTCCATCCAGTGAATATTAACCCAGGATCCTTGCTTCAGTCTTAAGCAAATATCCAGTCACCTTCATGCTAACTATTTTGGTATCTTCTCTACATCAGCATTTAGTTGGTTTAGCCTCTACAAGTATCTCATTACCCACAGATGGAAGAAGAAAGTAGCTTTTTGTCTGCTGAAGAAGCCTATAAATCTCTCCTCCCTCCATGGCTTCAAACACCTGGCTCTGCTTACTACCCCTATGACTAGCCCCATGCTGCCTCTTGCTCATTCTCTCCTACACTATAAAACTTTCCTACTTTATCTCTCACCCGTCTCTCATAACTACTCCTTAATGGGTACCAGGTGGCTCCACGGACAGTTGAGCTGACTCTTCCTATCACAGACTTTAACTCCTTCCTTGCTTTGCTTGACATTAACATTCTACGGATTTGGATATCTTGCCCCAGGATGAAACTAAAACAGGGTGGAGGAACTGGGAAGAGTCTTATGACCCCGCAAACAAGACGTTACCATCCTCTTTCTTTCCACTTCAGACCAGAAGAGCTTCCGTGCAGGTAATGCAGAGTAGTGAACAGAGGAGTGGATTCAAAGGCAGGACACCTGCACCCTGTTCTCTGTTCTGCCACTGAACTGTACGCAACACTGCCATTAAGCAAGAACAAAATAGGTATTCAAATATTTCCTGCTGGTGGAGGGGTTTACAGGAAAAGCAGAGCAATAAATGCTGAAGAACGTTTTGCTATTGTACTTCTTATTAATTGTAGTAGCAGCCTGCAAGATCATCACTACTAAGATCTGTGATAGGTAAGTTTCTTCTACTTTAGGAAACTTGTAATACAAAGAGACAGAACAAAAACCTGAAGGGGAACAGAGATGTGACAGTGCCGAGACTAGTTAATTCCTTAGACCACTCAGTTTAGACAGCCAAGCCTTCAACTCAGGAGCCTTGCACCCTGTCCACAGCCAGTACAACTATTGAGAGGCAACACCAAAGACCCAGGAGATTGTTGGTGTTCAAAAGTAAAAAGATCTTAAAGCCAACAGAGCTGGAGTAGGAGATAAAATAAAAAAATTTAGTGAAGCTTATTCTTTTAGATTGAGTCTGACTGCATGGTAGCAAAAGTATCTTTGGAAGAAATACTTTTCTAGTGGAAGAATTGTCATTTAACTGTCCAGTTTCGATAAACTCTAAGATAAATGCATTGTGTCACTGGGCTTTTAACTGCAGCTACCTGTGGTAGAATTAATCTGAGCAAACATAGGTGCTTGTAACCTGACCTGATCATCTAGATTCCCTTTTTTAAGAGAACAATTCTAGAGCACAATTCAGATCAGTTGCAGCTGCTGTCTAAAACTGCTGAGATGAGTCTTCTACAGTCAGGTGAACTGCATCCTGTCCCATCTGCCAGGTGACACTCCTCCAGTGGTTTCTTTTTCATCTTTGAATGAAATGAGCTGTGACTTTTGGCTGTGCCCTCTATAAGTCACACTTCATATAGTATCTTGGAGGAGCAGAGCAAGGCCATAAAGAATTGGCCTGTGACTCTCAGAAATCTGCCTGTTGCTTTCTGTTATTTTTGACACCGATGTAGACATGAAGGATACCTCACCAAAGGGGATATATGGCATACTCTCTTCCCTGCTTTTTGCCTCCACTTAGATGCTTCTTTGGTGGAAAAGAAGTGGAAGCTTTGATCAACTAAAACACTCATAAATAAAACAATATTTTCACATGAATGAAATAAATGTCAATAAAATCAGTGATATCGGTACCATAAAATATTCTGATTATCTTAATGAACAACAACAAAAACCCCTAAGTTAAGAGGAAAAAAGCATTACTTGAATTGCAAAAACAGGAAGGATATATTTTTCATTGTTAATGGGATCCAAATGAAACGGAGATATGATTTCTCATTTTAAAAACCCCGATATTTTTTCAAATTCCAGCTATACTAAAACCTATTTGTAGGTGCCAAACCTTTTTAGTAAAACATTCTGGACCCCAGACTTGCAGGTAATTGTACACAGCCACAGGCTGCATTCTTCACTAAGCTCCCCTTTCCTTGTGAACTGAGAGTCAAATTCACCTTTAATTGTGATCTGCAGCTGACATATCCAGGACATAAGTGGTTTCAGTCACACCTGTACTGACCTTTGCTGAGTTCAACTGAATCACAAGTCCATGGCATCTTTTTCCTGCTAAGTTCCACCCTGATTTGTGTTAAAGATATTACAAAACTCAAAATGCTTCTCTCACTGTGGTACCTTTAAGCTTGTTTAATGGCTATGAGGATGAACTCTTGGATACAAGATAGGTAACAGATATAGGAGACAAATATTCATATACAATATTTAAATTAATGTATATTTTAAAATTTCCAAAATAAATTATAAGAAAGAACAGTCTTTAACAGTAAAAATAATAAACAATTACTTGACTTCAAAACTTGGCTAAGCTACAAAAGATGGTAAATAACAAATGAGCTACAGTGAGCGTTTCCTCAAAGAGGGTGAAGTCAGAAAGTAGACACCCACCTGCTGAGGGCTAATCTTTCTGCAAGCATGCAGAAGGAGGACTTGCAATGAGATTGCCACGGTCCCCAACTGTTGCTGGCCCATCAGATGAGCAGGCTGTGAGCTGTGGACAACATGGTGCTTTCCTCTCCATACCAGACTCTCATTTCCTCCGGATGTGAACAAACTATAGAGTTACAGTGTCCCTGAACCCTGAGATTAAAAGTCACGTGTCTGCTGGTTTGTGGAGGAGTTTTTTTGACTCTGGCTTAGTGGCATGGAACCATCTGCTTGAGCGACCACCTCTTTCTTTCCCAGTGTGAATCTGTCATCACGGCTCACAGACTGAAACCTGCTTGGCTTAGAAAGTGTCAGGCTGCTGGCAAGCCACCAGCTCTGGACACTCATCTCAGGAACATATTTCAACTTTGATCTGAAGGCAGCCACATCTATCGTCTCTCTCAAACAAATTGCAAAACTCTGATGTTTTCCCCTGGCTTTAGTGGGAACAACAGGGTGGGAGATGTGTGGTGAGGCAAGGGTGATTTTTAGCCTTTTTTATTTTTTTTTAATTTGTTTGCTTGTATTTTGCAATAACTTGTGGAAATTCAGTGGTTGGATTTTTTAAAGGAATGTTTTAAAATAATTGGGTAGGTCTCCAGGAACACTGTTATTTTGTATAAAATCAAATAAAGACAGAAGTAATACATAGATTCCCCTTACATGCTGTTTGCCAGGATGGGAAACATACCCATGCTAAAAAAATTGAAGAGTTTTAAGGGAGGAGAGAAGAGAACTGAAAAAACAGAAACAGTTTAGTTAAAACATATAACCTGATACTGGGGGGGCAGGAATGTTCTTCAGGTATGGGTTCGTAATTTTTGGCAAGATTATTACTTTATATCTTTATGTCATTCTGTGTATTTAGACAACACCCTGAGCTAGAATTTCATTTGGTGGCCTTGATGGAGAATATTTGGGTCACTGAGAATTTTAAGCTACTATTTTTGTTGTTCTGAGCTGGAAAATTTCATTATTTCAGCTCAGCGTAGCACTTGCATATGTTTTTGTTTTCTGTCTGATTGTGTTGAGAGAGATAAAACCAAGGACCCCCTGGCTGCCTGGCAGGCCACCTCCTATATCTGTTATGTACTGTCACATGCTGTGCTCCAGGTATCCAGGTATGTCACATAGCAATGCAAATGAAGAGATGGAGGGAATCATAATCTCCTGGCCAGTGAACTCACAGGGTTGTATGCTTCAAGTCTCACATTACTTTGGAGGTGGCTAAAGAAGTCGTCTAATGGCTTCTATTAAAGCATGAGGTTAGAACTATGGCTGGTCTTCAGGGTTAATTGATTCCATAGAAAGCACGCAGCTTCCTCACTGATCAGAGACCAAATGGCACGACATGAAAAAAAATTACATAATGCACCTTAAATCATAATTCATTCTGAAATGACAATTGCTATTTAACAAAACCATTTGCCTCTGTGTGTGGTTAAAGGAAGCTGGATTTATGTGTTCTTGTACAATCTTTATTAATGAGTCCCAGATATTTCTGCCAAAAAAGCCCAGTGTTCCAAAAAGAGGTAAAATATAAAGAGAATTTGGCTCGCTGGTGATGGCAGCTACCCACCTAGACTACAATGCATCACTGATTTCTTAACCAATGCATGCCTAGTATTTAAGCATGCAAATAAGTTTAAGTATGTAGGAAAGTTTCTTTATACTGGGGTACAATGGAAGTATGTTTGGCATACAGTTCCAAAGATGTTCAGTGTCATACATAATGTTTATTATGTCCTTAGTAAAGGGGACTCAGAAGAGATTATGATTTGTAGAGGAGAGGGGAAAAAAGAAAGGATGTTAGTATTTGCTTTTCTGTGTCAATATATTTTTTATTTTCATTAAAAAGCAAACCCTCAAAATGGAATTTTATGGTTCATTACTTACTGTATAGTTTAATGTGAACAAATTTTAAAGAATAGTTAGAAGTGGAATGTTTTTCAGTTCATAATTAAAAAGCCAAACAATAGTTTTCCCACATGCTTGTCACAGAAGTTGGAGAAAACCACCCCCCTCACAGCAGCAAGCAATGAGTAGAGAGGGCATCACTCTCCAAACAGCTTTCGTAGTAACTCATTCTCTTATGTGCTGCTTACAGTTAAAGGATATACACAGCTGTGAAAGTACTCGCTCCAGTGTATCCTACGATGTAACCAGCTGTAGGACTGTGCTGTTCTACAGAGACAGCAGTCTCCACTGTTTTGGGGTCTTTTCTTACATGTGCATAAAAGAGAATTTTATCTTTAAAGGCACACAGCTTAAAAGATATATTTGTTTTCCTTAAATGAAGAAAAAGTACATAAATAGCTTTATTCTTTAGAATAACAGATATAATGTGAAGTATTAAAACAACAATCTACAACATCATAAATTACAATCTGTTTTCTTTGTAAAGTAAAGGAATCTGGACTTCAAGCCAGTTTCAAGAGCATAGATAACATTAATGCTCCATTAAGGTAATTTATCAATATATACTTAGCAGACCAAGTAGAATGAGAAAAGATTAAACCCACGGATTTTAAAAACCTGTTAGCATTATAAGGTATGTTTTTAAAAGGGAGTCGCCTATTTTACCTACCAAAACTAAAATCGATATAGTACAGCACCTGAAGCTCATCTATTCTGTGCTACTACTGAGAATTAAGGGAACAGGAAATACCATTATCCACAGTAAGGGAGCAGGGCAAGCAAAAAAATGAAGGCAGGCATGTGCTTCTGACCTCAGATGAACTGACAACACATAAAATGTGTGGTCTTATGAAATGCTGAACACTTCTTGGATGCAGCAAACCCCTGCCTTTTATTTTATGCATGTGACTGACCCCTATCAATGAAGGATGAGTTGTATTTACCACTGACTGTATTTACCTATTCGGGAAGCATATGGCTCCCCACACTGCGGTGCATTACTTATTTATTTAGTTGAGCAGCTGCTTCTTTCCTCAATCCCCTGCTGCGGCTGTGGGACAGAGTAAATGAAAGAAAATCTTGCTGCCGCCTTCTCTGGTACAGTGGTTCCTGGTCACTGGTGCCTTTCGAGGAGTGAGCTCCAGGCTCCAGTGTCATGGGCTGTCCTTCAGGAAGCTTTGTTTCCTGCCCTCGTAATATTTGCTTGAATCTGACAAGTCTGTCCTTCCAGCAGGACGTAAGTGATGTGGGAGTCACACCGTATGAAGTGCACTCAGTAATTGAAGCCAGTCCTGCTTAGGGCTTTTGAAAGCAAGCATGAAGCCTTGCATTCCACCAAGTTGTCAATGGGGCACTGGCAAAGAGAAAGAAGACAGAGTTGTGTGCTCTCTGTGGTCTGTGTCGCTGGGTAGATGGGCTGCTGTGATTTGAAACAGCTGTAAATGTGATCTTAATATTGCAGAAGTCTTTGATTGGAGCATTTCAGCCTCTGGCTGGCTTCTCTCTGCAGTCCTACATCAAGGCAAGATGGTGTGAAGCAGGGAAGGAATCCCTGGACAACAATGAATGCAGAAAGAGGGGTCCAAATGTCAGCTGACAGCACTGATATTTATCATGAGATATTTCGTCGCCTGCTTTTAGACTTCTCATGCAAGCAGTCTATGAAAATTTACACAGAGAAAATAGATATTATTCTTTCAGTAAAAATTATCTCCTGAGAAAACATGGTGTTATATTTAGTGCTACATGTACATAGTCTGTGTATCACCTACATGATGTTTATTGTCCCAGTGATTGCCTTGCTGAAAGCATTAGCTACTCAGAATAATCCAGCATTAAAGCAAAACTTTAATTACAACCTTACACTTCTCAGAAGACAGTAAATGGATGGAAGACAGAATATTTTTATTCTTCGCTCTGACTCGCCTTAACTCATCCACTGAAATTAGTAGCCCAAATAGGCTCGCTGTCAGGGTCTGACTCATTGAAGTCACTGTTCTCCATCACCATATCACAGTCTAGGAAAACACACTTGTGTAAGCACGTGCCCAGTGGAAATGCCTCTCACAGACAGGTTTGTGAGTTCAGGTTTTTTCAAGCCTGAACTGAAGAGCTTTCCTGGATCAGGTGCTGCCTGGGGTAAAGGAAAGAGGTCAGCTAAACTAACACTGGCTTTGTGGCATCTCTAAAGTGTAGCATAATGGAGAGTAGTAGCTCTGCCAACTGAGGAGGGACTGGGAAACATCAGGCCGGTTTCTATCCACTCCTTAGTTCGCTCTACCCTTTGTAGCACATGTGCAACCCTCCACATCTACACTGCAGATCCAGAAAGTCCCGGGACAGCCATCAAATATGAGGGATCCATATTTCCTGGCCCTGGGGAATGACGTGATCTAGGTCTTAATGCTTATAACAAAGGGATTCAGACAAACCAATATGAAGTGGTAATAAAAATGGAAGCTACATCTGCAGAGCAAATGTGTGGAGCTTTTCAGAAAGTGTGTTGCTTGCTATGATGAATAAAGTCTCAGAGAAATTTACAGAGAGGCAATAGAAAAGCAAATATCTTTCCCTACACACCCTTTTGTTGTAATAACTAATCTCAGCAAAATGTGCATCTGAAAGCTGTCATTTTTCTGTGTTTTCTGTCCTGTCTTTGGCAATAAAGAGTTCAGCTGTGACTTAGGTATGCCTGCAGTTATTTCTTTTCTCTCAGATTTTATTTGTTTTCACCAATTGGAAACCCACGCTCTGTCTGGTTTGCTGAGGCAGCTGCTGCCTTGTGATTGATGGCCTTTGACTTTCATGTTTACATACCTGTGGCTGATGCCTCCCATCTTGCACGACATCAAAGGGAGGCAGTGTTGACTGGCATCTTGATTTGAGGCTCGTGTTCTCCGTGCTTGGCTGAGCTGGGAGAGCTGTACTTGCTGAATTTTCTTCCTGTGCTGCGTGTGTGCCGAGCCGGTGACCCCATCTTGCCACTCACACCCTCCCACATGGAGAAGGTTGCCTAATGTTGGGTGGCTTCTTCTGCTTTCATCTGCTGATGTCCTTGAGATAAGGGTTGGTGCATGACAGTTTGTTATTTTTGCTAAGCCTTTAATGGTGCGTAACATGTTTCTTCGGGGTGGGCTAATGTGGGGGTGAAGACCTGAGGTCTGTTCAGAGATACAGGTCACACTGCAGTAACTGAACTTGTCAAGACGTGTACAAATCAGGCTGTGCCATGATATAAAGTGCATTACTTGTGCACCCAGATGCTGAGGAGAGATTTCCAGGAAATGTCAGGATCATCTTTTTATTTACATTATAGTAATGCCTCAGGCACCAGCCATGACTGAAGCCTCATGCCAGAAACAACAAAAACACGCAAAGAGTATCTGCCATGAAAAAACGTAGAAATTAAGTAGGCACCACGAAGAAGGTATGGAAGAAAGGAAATCCTTCTCCTATGCTCATATGTTATTCTAGGAAGATAGGATTGGAAGAGACCAACTCTGTCATTAAGCTTAGTGCACCACAGCCATGGGCAACCAGATGTTCAGGTGTCCACAGACCATCTACTTCAGAGAACTAAAACACTGTGGTTCAGCACATGATTTGTGTGCCTAAGTGTCCTTAGTGTGAGATCCCAGATGCAGTAAAAAGGTTTAGGATAACCTTGCCTAAAATCTCAGGGAACAAAAATGTCTATCTAATGTCCTGTCTGCTGAATGGATCAGTAACACCTCTCTCTTTTCCAGGCTGACTACCTAGATAGCTACCTCCACTCAAAGATGGTAGGGGTCGGGATTATAGCTGGTGAGTGGACAGCACCTTGCACCTTTAGTGTCTGTATGTTCCTTAGCCTCTGGAGGTTTGAGTCCCCAGTGCAAGATACCAAGACTGACCACACTAAAAGGCTGTGAGATTTTCTGTATGAAAATACTATTCATATCACCAGCTCAAGTCAGACCAACATGAAATCAGAAAAGCAGTGTTTCTGGGCCCCAGACATGCAGATAGAAAAGGGAGATTCGTCTCTGTAGAATACATTTGATTTTTCCAGCAGTGGTCTGATGCAGAACATACAAACATTCCTGATAAAACTGTAGTTGAGACAGGTACACCAGAGCCATTTCAGACTGTAAAGGCCAAATCCTTATAAATCCTGCTTAACTGTGGCATTGAACATGTACTCAACTCAATCTGGAGAGGAAATTCCAAATCTGCACCTCTCTTGGCACTTCCTATTGGCTCTCCAAAACATCCCAACTCTCAGCCATGGCTGCTGAGTATCCCAGTGCAGAAGCCTGACTCCTTCCCCTAAGAGATGTATCATATAACCACCTATAAAAGTGAGGTACCTCAGCATAATTAATTCTAGTCCTGGAGCTGGGAGACTGCCTTACAGGTTTTGCTATAATGTTACAGTGCCCTAACTCCCTTTGTTAAGGGTTTGCCTCAGCAATTAAATGACTTTTAAAAGGTACTATTAGAAGAAACTAGAAATTTTGTGAGAATAGCAATCTGCTGCTCTAATCACAGTATCAGTTTTCCTTGAAAAAAATTGCAAAATCAAATTCAAGCCCGCTTCATTTTTACATCTACAGAAGCTCTTTCAGTGCACCATTTAAAAAGAAAATTTAAAAAATTATTGTGCTTCCTACAAAACATCTAAAAAATATGTGTCATATGCAGTTGATAATACATTCACAACCAAAGAGGCTTGGACAGTATTGTTGGTGTCTCATAATCTAGGATACTGAGCCTAAAATTAGGAAATATGTGGTCTGTGGATAAATACATGACCTTCCTATTTTCTCTGCTGCTAGAGTCTTAGGGTTTGGGTCTCACAGCATCAGGTTTTGGCTAGGAAATCAGTGAGGTTTTCTGAGTTGTAAGTGGGAAGGTTTTGGCCTAGATTTTGTTTATGTGTAATCTGATTTTTTTGGTTGAAACCTTCAGGATGCAAAAAATATGTGGGAAAGGAAGCCTCTCTACTTTTGGTCATATCTTCAAATCTGGCCCAGACTACCACTGGTTAGAAATCTTTTGTATCTTCTCATAGCTGTTGCAATTTATGAGAGAAATACAGATAGAGCCTGCTGAATTCCAGGCAGAGAAAGCTCCCGAAGCTGCACCTCACTGGTGAGCCATCTTGAGATTGATCATTGCAAAAATCAGAACTGTTCACCCTCCCAGGAGTGTGGGATCCTTCAGGGTTACTCTGAGAACAATGTTCACTTGCCCTCTTGGTGCCCTTACCGGACTTCTTCTGAGATAAATATTTCTGGTTCATAAACATAAACTTCACTTTACATTTTGTAAAAATACAAAAAAAAAAGAAAAACAACCCCAAAACCAAAACAAACCACATATTCCAAGAAACCACAAAGAGAAACCCAGAGCGCATGATACCAGAAGAGAAAACATAGCATCTCCACATGAATATTGGTCTTGGCAGTGCAAAGCAGTATCGCTGATCTTGCTAAAATATCTAAAATTAATACTCCATCAGTATTATTACCTGCATGGGAAGAGAGACAGAAGGAGAAGTTCCTGGCATGGTTCAGAAAGACAAACTGTCAGAAGAATTGTAATGGACAAGGCTAGAAGTTTTAAAATTGGAATCAACTGATCCATTTTATCCCTTAGGAGTGAAGTCCAAGAAAATCACATCATCTGC
Organism: Phalacrocorax aristotelis; assembly: GCF_949628215.1. Classification (NCBI taxonomy): domain Eukaryota; kingdom Metazoa; phylum Chordata; class Aves; order Suliformes; family Phalacrocoracidae; genus Phalacrocorax; species Phalacrocorax aristotelis. The sequence goes on from NC_134278.1 coordinate 57,086,300, forward strand.
CTTCACATACAATGGCAGAAAATCAGGCGCTTGCAGACTGTGATTTATTCTGTTTGTCCTAAACAACAATTACTGTTAGGAAGGGCTTGTTTCTATCTCTTGAGCCTAGGTGGCTAATGCAGCCTAGATGGCCACTTTTTAATTAGGTTAAGTTTGACAAAATGAATTTTACCCTGACTGATTTTGGACAGTTCACATTTCTTCATATCAGTGGCACTTAGCAATCAAACTAACATGATAAAGTAAGTTCAGTTGTAAATAAGCACTTTAGCACAGTGAAATGCACGGTCATTCATCCAGTTATACAGCCATATTTATAAGAAGAGGGATTATAACTCTGCAAAGCAGTGATGCTGACAGGGATTCCATGTTCCTTGGTAGGTAACACATCACACATGAGCTGTTACAGAGCCGGCAACAGTTAGAGGGTAAACATCAATTTTGGATGTATAAACAAATTAATACCTTGAAAAAGTGGCAGATAATATTATCTCTTAATAGGATATTACTGAGACGATTACTGCTATCTATTTCCAGCTCTGTTACGCTTACTTCAAAAATGATAAAAGAAACCAGGAAAAAAAGTATAGCGGTGCTTATGTTACTGAGAAACAAATACCATGCTGTAAGACTCAGGGTTTTCTTTAGTTGATCCAGAATATGATTAAAAGATTACTTCCTCAGCTTCACTGAGAAACAAGGAGGAAGATTAATCCATGACAGAAGGGCAAACGGTAACAGCACAACATTTTTGTCAGGTTAATTAACCACTGCTTCTTTTGAGCTAGCTTGTTTGAGATGTGGCAGATTCCCCATTGCTGGTTTTCCTTAAGAGAGGGTTGACAGTGTGACAGAGATATTATGAAAGGCAGGGATCAGATCACTTTAAAAAAGTGGGCAGATTGTTTTCCAATCTAGCTTTGTTATGCATTCATATCTCCAGAAAAAAATAAGATTAATATCAAACTGATCCTAAACTTTTGAAAAGCTTTGGTAACTAAAGGCTTACTTCGGTCACAGACTGCGCAGTCTTCTATGCTGATCTCTCAAATTCCAGCGGAAACATCCTCATTGTAGATTTTTACTATTTCCGAAATGTGCTACAGTGCCACGGCATTGAGAAATCCTGTTGTTCAGCTGTGCAGAAAGCAGGTGCCAAACAGCATTCCTCTGATCCCCACTCTGCACCATCATCTAGACTTCTGTCTTGAAAGGGTGCACATCTGGAGGAAGTGTCCTTTCCTAGGGAATTAAAACATCTTGTTTTAACATTAAAGAACAAATAATTGAATACATGTATGTGTGTATATATATACACACACATACACATATATGTGTGTATGTAAATGTACCAGTAGTTCCTTGCAGCAAACAGAAGGCAGTCCTTTCATGTTCTTCAATTAACTAAGGTAATGGCACTGTGAGGCATATATAGTTTCATCATTGTAATCTATCCACAATAACTTGGGGTAAATACTTAAAAGCAGAGAAAGGGAACAAGGGATTACTTCGGTTCTTAGGGTCTTTCCTCAGCCAACTTTTCTGAGATTCTTTTCAACAGGATACATCTATCTTTATTTTTTCTTTTGCAAAACTATGCTGGCATTGATCATCTTTACTCATTTATCTAGCATACAATCATGTTTTGCACAGTGTTTTTTAACAATTCTTTGAAATGTAAAAAAAAATTAGATTTTTGCCTTTTCTACCAGAGTCCATCACCTAAATAAAATGCTGCCTCCTAAATAAAACACAAACCTGCACATACCCTTGAACTAGGTAAGGGGGAGTAAGTAGAAGGCATTTAAAGAAACCCATTCACTTTCAAGAGAATAGGAAAAAGAGAGAAAGGCAAAAGAAAAAGAGGACATCGACTGCTGTAAATTTTACATGTTGCTTTTAAGGGCCTGGTTCAGGACCATATCAGTCAGATTCGTTTTTATGACTTTGAGATATGGACCACAGATAAAACTTCCATGAAGGTTATACTATATTTTTCCTCCCTCATGGTAACAAGTTCCTTTCCGGTTTATATTCTAAATTAACCCCACCAGCAAAAATAGCCCAGCATGAGATCTGCAAAGGTCACTGACAGAAATCCTCTCTGTAGGGAAGGCTTGCGAGGCTGCCTGCACGTGGTGAACATCCTGAGCAGGCACAAGGGCAGGGAACATGTAGCTCAGCTTCCCATGAGCTGCATCTGCTATTGTTATAAACATAATTAGCTGACAAAATGATTTCTCCAGTAAAACAAGTAGAACATGCTGAGTGATTAGAGAGATACGAAAGGCAAAAAAGTGCCTTTTCTTACTTTTTCTCCTGTTAATCGTAATTTCAGGTGCAAGATTATTTTTTTTTATTCTTTTTCCTTATCTGAAAAAAGAAAGTTGCAGCTTATTTTTCTTTTTATTTTTTTTTCCTCAGCCAAGGACAGATAAGACAAACACGTCACGCCCAGAGTGTTACTGGCACTTGCTTGAACTAACTGTATAGTTGAAGGACAACGCAAAGTTCCTTCTATTAATCTGAACAAATATCCATCCCATCCTGGAGTAAAATATTGAGTACTTACAAATATAGAGATTAATTTGCCGGACAGTTCCTTGCAGCTTCAGGACAATAGCAAGCATCATGATTCATGTAGTTATATGTTGAGGAAACCGTTAGACAAGGGCGCCTCAGCCAAATTCTCCAACTGTGGAGAAGTGATAGAAATCCTTTGCTGCCAAAGGATTGTCACAGGCAAGAAGGTAGTCTTTGATATCTGAAAAGCGCTTCTGTTGAACACACCTTTGAATTTACAGATATTTTGGTCAGGAAAGTACAAGATGAGGATGGTAAAATTTATCTGAATTTAATAAGAATCTCCCAGTAGCTATGCCAGAAACTTTAACTTGTTTGCAAGGTTTTAGAAAGCTTAAGAACTTAAACATAGTTACTGTTATGATTCTTACTGCTTCCTGTTTAAGGGCAAGACAAGAAGTGGAAATTGCTCAAAAATAGCTTCTTGGAAGTTGTTTCCATACCAGACTGAGTGTGTTTTTATAACATTTCCAGCCCAATTTTCCATATCAACAAGTTCTCATAAATAGTACTTGAACAGTATGTTGCTGATTAGAAT